>NW_027507758.1:338861829-340240607 GCF_037356315.1 Lithobates pipiens
ACACAAGGGGCCTGGAAGCAGGCTCAAGTTATTGACCAAATATGGTAATTACCATACTTGGTTAATTACATCACCCAGGATGCCTACCTTGCTTGATTACAAACCAGCAGGCAGGTTGATAGTGGTTGCTAAGATGCCAGCAGCCATTTGCGTCTTAGCAATCAATGACTGTGTTTCAGCAACCAATAACTCCAGTGGCCTGCACAGCAGGAAACTGTCACTTTCATTTATCAGGGGTAGTAAAAGTGTCAATAAGGGAATGACTTTCTGCTGCTCCCAGCAGGAGCTTCAGGCTGGTGAACAGGTCAAATAGTTCAGTTAGTCCACAAACCACAAATGGGCATTGGTTAGATGTAAACCCCGCACTGTGACAAAACCTGAAGACCATCCATAGAAGGATGAGATTCATTTTTTAAATGTAAAAAGTAACAGTTTCTCAGAGAAAAATTTCTGCACAGCAGCTGAAAGGATTGCTTGGGTTACTATGCTGACTGGAGCCAGTTTCAGTTAAAATCAGAAGTATTATGTATATAGGAAGAAATTAAAACAACATGTTAACTCACAAAACCTTAAAAAAGTTGAACTGTCTGAAGTCTTTCTTTGTTGAGCTGTCACTTAGGCATTTAAATAGCACATTCGCAGACAATTTTCCATAAGCAGCTGGGATGTGTTTAAAGCAAGGTCACATCCTGTGACAATTTTAAAGTTTGTATTACATTTATCACTGTGTACTTACAAATTACCTGTAAAAATTGATTTAGATAAACAATTTATGTTGATTAATAGGTGTTTCATCAATACTATCTATTTTTTTCTGAGCTCACTAAAAATATATGCATCTGGTGAATAAGTGTTACCTTTACACATTTGTTGCCATATTCCATATAAGGCCATAGCATTAGCCATGCATTTAAAGGTTCGGTACATTCAAAACTAACATTTCGCTCTTCAGCAGATAGTGGAGTTAAACCTTCCAATAACTCTTTATATTTCCTACAGACTATGAGATCTTTGCACCTAAATCAGATATGTACCCCCACCCTATTTCTTTAAATAAAACATTGTAAGTGACTGATGAGCATATACAAGCCTACTTACCCATAAATTGTTCCCCTCTTAGCTACGTGTTTTTCAAATAAGGATAGTGAAAATAATTATTTTCTCTTTTGATGGCAGTGCCAAGCTGTATCCTGGCAGATTTTACAATTGTCTTAGCCCTTGTACACACGGTCGGAGAATCCGTCGGAATGTGTCCTATCGGACCGTGTCGTTGGATAATCTGACTGTGTGTGGTATGCATCGGACTGATTCCTTCCGAATATCCATCGGACCCAATTTTCCAACATGTTGGAAATATTTCCCGACCAACTGTTTTGATCGGACATACTCTGATCATGTGTAGCGAATTTTGATCGGACCAAGTGCCACGCATGCTCAGATCAAATTCCTACATCAAAGCTATTGGCTACTAGCCTGAATGTAGTCCCATCGTAACAAAATTACATCATCATGTTCTGAAAGATCGGATTTTTCGACAACGTAGTCCGACCGTGTGTATGCAACAGTTTCGGACACAATCCGTCGGACTAAATCCGACGGACAAAATCCGACGGATTTGGTTGGCAGAATCTCCGACCGTGTGTACAGGGGCTTAGTCATTTCATTTGATACCATCTAGTGTCCAAGTTTATGTTTGAAATCAATGCAAAACATTCAACCAGCACAGGAAATAACCTAAAAACACATAATGAATATACATGGACTTTCACTGGGCAAATCGTTGTGCATATTTTTTGCCTCCATGTCTTCAAACAACTGCAAGATAAATACCATAAAATTTAGCAGCAAAAACTAGTTAGACAGCATATACTGCTTCCCACCCAGGCACTGTATAAAAATGGCTGGGTGGGACAGTGTTGCATGATTAATTATTGTCATTCAAAGTAATTGTCATTCAAAGTGTGAGAGCACTGAAAGCTGAAAATTGGCCTGGACAGGAAGGGGGTGAAAGTGTCCAGTATTGAGATAAATAGATATGTACATGTGCCTGTAGACATGAAATAACATTTTCAAATTTTAAACCTCCGGTGGTGTGAAAAATATTCCAGTGTAATATTATTATTGTACAGGATTTTCATAGTGCCAACAGTTTACACAGCACTTTACAATATAAAGGGGGACAGTATGATTACAATACAGTTCAATACAGAAGGAATAGGAGGTCCCTGCTCATGGAGCTTACAAAGGTAAAATGCTGCATTATACTTCATGCAAGTACAGTCATGATTTGCTTTGAATTTGCTTCCAGTCCACTCAGCTCACCAGCTGCCCTTAGGTCTCCAGGCATCTCCCAAATGATGAGGTCTCTGACATCCACTTGAAGCCTCTAAGCCACATGATCTCACAAGTACATTTGAAAGTAAACTTTGAACTGACTGTACTTTAGGGTAGTAGAAGCAAGACAATGCAGATTGAAGTCACAATAGAATAAAGGCAGTTTCTTGGACTTACAAGGGTTATATAATGAAAGTGTTTTAAATCATCAAACTTCAGAATGTCCCGACCCTTCAGATCTGAAGCAGTTAAAAAATGAAAGCTAGGTTGGAAAATCCAGAATTTGGGGTTTTAAGTCACTTATAAATCTCTTATCACTCATAATAATAAAAGTTAATAAACTTCTATTATTTGATTGTTACTTCTTCTGAATAATTTGATTGTATGATTAATAAATGAAGCCATGGGATTAGCAGCTATACAAGAAACTATTAGAAAAAAAAGTCAGTAATGTCATCTGCTATATTTTTAATAATGGTATCTAATCTAATGTCTTTTGCATGCAAATAAATAACAAGCAACAGTAATGTGGCACAAATCTGTTCTACTACGTCTTGTCAGTATTGCTCTTCATAAAAGGTAAGTAAAAAGTCATAGCATGATACCTTTTAACACATAAATCCTTATTATTTTAAGCTAAAAAAGAACCTGAATTGGGAAAGTTGTGTCCAAAAATGGCAGACACAGGGCAATGGATCAGTCATCAGTATTGCCTGTGGTCTTCCTACAGCTGATCTTTTTAACCATGCCTTACCATGACTCGTTTTGAACTGTGGGTTTAAGAGGAAAGGGTGCAACAAAATGTCTTTGCACCTATCTACCTTGTTCATTTATCTGTATTGCACTCGTTTTTCCTTTTTAGCTCACATTTACACCCAAGATCCTTTACTAGATAGAGAGAAACCCAGGTTTGGAAACCTAACTGTTTTACTGACACTGTTAAGCCCATAGTTCTCTACAATATGAAGACCTATGATGTTCCTTAGATAAAGTGCCACCCACAGTGTCTCTGTTTGGGGCCCACCATATAGGTAGAGGTCTGTGGCTTTGTGTCCTCATTCCAGAGCTTGGCTGCTGATAACTGGTGATCTGGTCTGGGTATAATAAATACAGACCCACAGGATTAATAAAGTAGAAGCAGGAAGATGCATGTCATGCATCATGAACAGGATTCATTTTCAGCAAACAGCACAGAAGTGATATCATCAAATCTCACTTCAAATCTTGTAATACTAGTAGTAACAGGCAAGCAATGCCTAGTATGCAACAGATATAGAGCTATAAGGCTGTAGGCACAGGAATGCACATTCAGATGCCAGGAAGTGCATTCTGCTATTTTTTATGAGGGATTAAGGACAAAAGGTAGATTTCCAGGATTCTGCTTAGACACAATTAATATTCTTATATGTTTCCTATAACAGCAAATCTTCAAGTATGTTTCCACTTTTGCAGCCAGATTGGAATAACACCTACTTTATATTAGTTACATGTTCCCATTCACAAAGCATAACTGTAAGAAACATATTTGAAACTTGCAGCTTATCTTTTTTTCTGAAACCTTCAGGCGTAAACAATCCTACTCGGTGCTCCCTGTTTATGGGGGCCTGTTCCATGGTGGTTTAAATAATTAAACCTGTCTGTATTGTGCTGAAAGATGTCATTATCACTAAAGCTGGCCATAGATGATATTTTCTTTCCTGCAACTATCCATTTCAATTCCCCCATCAACACAGTCATCCCTCCCGTGAAGCTATTGTGTTCTCCCAGTAGGGGGGGCACAGTGATTATTGCTAGCGGCATAGCTACTGGCAATAATCGCATGCAAAAATCCATCATGCTGGTTGTATCTCCAAGTCAGTCAATGGATCGACTTGGGTACAATCAGAGTTCGACCTGAACATTGGGTGTTCGCCCGTTCAGGGAAAACCACACATTATGGGACATTCGCGGCAAATTCAAGTGCAGTGCTTTGATGTTTGACCAAAGTAAGCACCTGACCTGACCAATCACCGCGCGCAGGGTGCCTTTAGCCAATCATGGTTCAAGGGCTAAGTCCATGCCCCCCATTATATAAGGCTGCTAAGATGGCGGCAGTATATAGTGTTATGAATGAGAGAAGTTAGCTAGAGGCAGGTTAGTTAGTGGCGTGCAGGCAGTTTAGTATATACGTGTGTATACAGTCAGGTCCATAAATATTGGGACATCGACCACCACAATGGATTTGAAATGAAACAAACAAGATGCTTTAACTGCAGACTTTCAGCTTTAACTTGAGGGTATTTACATCCAAATCAGGTGAACGGCGTAGGAATTACAACAGTTTGTATATGTGCCTTCCACTTTTTAAGGGAACAAAAGTAAATGGACAGATTAACAATCATCCATCAAACTTTCACTTTTTAATACTTGGTCGCAAATCCTTTGCAGTCAATTACAGCCTGAAGTCTGGAATGCATAGACATCACCAGATGCTGGGTTTCATCCTTGGTGATGCTCTGCCAGGCCTCTACTGCAACTGTCTTCAGTCCCTGCTTGTTCTTGGGGAATTTTCCCTTCAGTTTTGTCTTCAGCAAGTGAAATGCATGCTCAACCGGATTCAGGTCAGGTGATGCCCTGGGTCTTGCCCATTGCATAACATTCCACTTCTTTTCCTTGAAAAACTCTTTGGTTGCTTTCACAGTATGCTTCAGGTCATTGTCCATCTGCACTGTGAAGCGCCGTCCAATGAGTTCTGAAGCATTTTCCTGAATATGAGCAGATAATATTCAACAACTTGAAAACTGCCTCAAATCAATAGATGACTGGATGACCACTAACTCCCTCCAGCTGAACGAATCAAAGACAGAGCTTCTTATCTTACACCCAAATCATAAGCCTGCAACCAAAACCTCCTGGTCTCCACCAACCGACTTTGGGCAGACTATCTCCCCAAAGACC
Organism: Lithobates pipiens; assembly: GCF_037356315.1. Taxonomy (NCBI): domain Eukaryota; kingdom Metazoa; phylum Chordata; class Amphibia; order Anura; family Ranidae; genus Lithobates; species Lithobates pipiens. The sequence goes on from NW_027507758.1 coordinate 338,867,101, forward strand.
AAAGCGAAGAGTCTCGGGGTTATTTTAGATGCACAAATGTCAATGGATGCGCAAATAGGAGCAGTAGTCAGTGGATCTCCCCATCTGCTGCGCATGCTTCGCAGACTCATCCCTTTTATCCCAAAGAATGACAAAGCAGTGGTAGTTGGAATAATCATTAATTCACGACTGGACTACGCAAATTCGCTTTACATAGGATTACCACAATATCAACTTGCGCGATTACAACTGATCCAAAACACGGCGGCAAGGCTGATAACAGGAAAAAAAACATGGGAATCCATCTCTCCTTCGCTGAGGAGCTTACATTGGCTAACCGTAAAAAATCGGATCACGTTCAAGACCCTTTGCCTCACCCACAAATGCGTGCATAGAGAAGCTCCGCAATACCTAATGGAGAAAATAAATCATTACACACCAAACCGCACTCTTCGATCAGCCAACAAAAACCTCCTCCTCGTGCCCAAAGCCCAGTATAAATCCAAGGGGGATCGGAGATTCGCTGTCCAAGGGCCTCGGCTATGGAATGCTCTACCAATCAACATCCGCCTGTAAGAAAATCACCTGGCTTTTAGGAAAAAACTCAAGACCTTCCTCTTTTAGCAGATGATCAAAGCTCGCCACAGCGCCTAGAGGCGATTCAGTTCGCATTGTGCGCTATACAAGTATTTCATTCATTCATTCGTTCAATATTGCCCGAAACACTTCAGAATTCATCCTGCTGCATTTGTCAGCAGTTACATCATCAATAAATGCTAGAGAACCAGTTCCATTGGCAGCCATACATGCCCACGTTATGACACTACCACCACCATGCTTCACTGATGAGGTGGTATGCTTAGGATCATGAGCAGTTCCTTTCCTTCTCCACACTCTTCTCTTCCCATCACTCTGGTATAAGTTGATTTTGGTCTCAACTGTCCATAGGATGTTGTTCCAGAACTATGAAGGCTTTTTTAGATGTTGTTTGGCAAACTCTAATCTGGCCTTCCTGTTTTTGAGGCTCACCAATGGTTAACATCTTGTGGTGAACCCTCTGTATTCACTTTGGTAAAGTCTTCTCTTGATTGTTGACTTTGACACACATATGCCTACCTCCTGGAGAGTTTTCTTGATCTGGCCAACTCTTGTGAAGGGTGTTTTCTTCACCAGGGAAAGAATTCTTCAGTCCACCACAGTTGTTTTCCATGGTCTTCCAAGTCTTTTGGTGTTGCTGAGCTCACAGGTGCATTCTTTCTTTTTAAGGATGTTCCAAACAGTTGATTTAGCCACACCTAATGTTCCTGCACTGCTGTGTGTGTGTGTGTGTGTGTGTGTGTGTGTGTGTGTGTGTGTGTGTGTGTGTGTGTGTATATATATATATATATATATATATATATATATATATATATATATATATATATATATATATATATATATATATATATATATATATACACACATTACAGTCAGTGTACAATATAAAATATAGTGTATTGAAGTGGTTAAGGGGACCCCATGACAGAATAAGAAAAAAAATGGCATGGGTCTGGTATAGATTTTAAAGGAAACTTCATGCCCCCCCAAAATCCATATGGGAACTCCACACCAAAATTTAAAAAAAAAAGTGGCGTGGGATCCCCCCAAAAGCCATACCAGGCCCTTATCCGAGCAAGCAGCCTGGCAGGCCAGGAAAGGGTAGGACGAGCAAAAACCACTTGCCCTCAACATGGGGAGAGTGTCCCCCAAAGCACCTTGTCCCCATGTTGATGGGGACAAGGGCCTCATTCCCACAACCCTTGCCCGGTGGTTGTGGGGGTCTGTTGGCAGGGGGCTTATCAGAATCTGGAAGCCCCCATTAACATGGGGCCCCCAGGTCAAGCCCCCCCATGTGAATGAGTATAGGGTACATTGTACCACTACCCATTCACCAAAAAAAGTGTCAAAAATGTAAAACCACAATACACAGTTTTTGACAATTACTTTATTAAAAAAGAAAAATAAAAGTGTCCCACTATGTCCATCCATCTCCAGTCATGACACCTGACAGCCCCAAAAAATATATATAAAAAAAGAAAATACTCTGTCTCCATGGGGACCCAAGAGCACCCTCTCCATGTTGAGGGCAAGTGGCCTGGTATCGTTCAGGAGGGGGAGTGCTCTCTCATCCCCCCTTTCCTGGCCTGCTAGGCTGCTTGCTCGGATAAGGGTCTGTTATGGATTTTGGGGGGGACCCACACTGTTTTTTAATTTTGGCATGGAGTCCCCCGAAGGGCATGATATGGACTTGGGGCGGGGAACCCACACACATTTTTTCCTTGATTCCTATCTATATTGCTGGGACTTGGCAATACATTACAGCCACAAGCAATTTTAAATGAAATCTTTTTCTTTAGAAATTTAATTTTGCTGCGGCACAGAAAAACACATGAGACAGATGCGCCCCCCCCCCCCCGATATGATATTTAATTTTTATCGTTTCACTTTAAGCATTATTAAAAATGGTTGTCTTAAAAACTTTTATTTTTGCATTGATACATGCTCCCTGGGGCAGGACCTGGGTCCCCATACACTTTTTATAGCAATAACTTGCATATAAGCCTTTAAAATTAACGCTTTTGATTTTTCATGTTCATGTCTCATAGACTTTAACAGTGTTCGCACAATTTTTTTGCCTGTTTGTGGTGTTCTGGTGCAAACCTAACCGGATAAAACTAGATGAGCAGGAGGACTATCTGTCTTAAGGGGTAAAGATCTCAAGGCCTGTTCGTTTTACGTTAATGAACTTTAAAAAAAAAAAACTGTCTCACACCATTGTCCTTTATCTATATATTGGCATCTCTTCAAAGCAATAGAAGCTGCCTATAGAGTCCTGTGTATAATCCTGCTCCAAACATACTGTTAAAAAGCTAAGATATTTTTCTAGTATGCTAATAAAAAACAGGTTTTCCTTTCCTGCTTTGTGCAGCAATAATGCACAGAAAGGTCCCTATCCTCCTCTTCTCAGTTTCTCGTGTGAAAGAGGAAGTGAGAGAAGTGGTGCTGGAGACAGAAACAGCAATGGAAAAATAACATGTATCAAGACAATTGTTTAGGGATAGAGGGGGCAGGACAGGTACTTTTATTTATTTAATTTTTTTTTAAATTCAGAGAATGCATGAAGCTACAAACTTTTAGTCTTTAGTACCATTTAAGGTTATGTTTGAAATCAAGAGAATGTATTTGCATTTTGTTAAAGATGTATGGAAACTACAAAAAAATAAATAAAACATGTTGCCAGAGCTAGACACTGTATTGTCCTTTAGGCTAGTTTAAAGCAAATCTATGGTCAAAATGTAAAATAATATATTCATTTCTGCATGGTATTTCAATTAATTCTAGCCTACTTTTATTACTCTGAATGATCTTGAAGTTTGCAAAATTACTTTATGAAGCTCCCCACCATTTTACTACCTTGAATTCTGTGACACATCTTCACTATACCCTGTGATTAGGTGCTTCTGTGTCACAGAATTCATAGAGCCCGCTTCCTAAACAACAGACATGCTAAGAGCAGGAGTTTCAGAATACAGAGTCAAGACAAGATTTACTGGTAGCAAGGTACCATGGGATATGTAGACCTTAGAAATGAAACGTAAACAGCAAAGGAGAAGCTGCAAAGCATTTTAACATCTGACTAGGCTAGTAGAGTTCAAGAGTTGGGGGCCAAAGTTAATGGTTAAAGGAAAGAATTAAGTAGTTGGCTTAGTTTAAAAGGTAGGGTTTAGGTAACGTTTAATGTTTATCTATGTGGTTTGGTTAAGCAATAGGGGTAGGTAAAATGTTAATAGTTAAAGTAAGCCCTTGTACACACGGTCGGAGATTCCGTCGGAATGTTTCCTATCGGAGCGTTTTGTCGGATATTCTGACTGTGTGTGGTCTGCATCGGACTGTTTCCGTCGGAATATCCGTCGGACCAACTTTTCCAACTTGCCTGAAATATTTTCTGACAAAATGCTACTATCGGACATACTCCGATCATGTGTAGCCTACTCCGACGGACAAAGTGCCACGCATGCTCAGATCAAATTCCTAGACCAAAGCTATTGGCTACTAGCCTGAACGTAGTCCCGTCGTAACGAAATAACAAAATAACGTCATCACGGATTTTGCGACAACTTAGTCCGACCGTGTGTATGCAACATCACTTCCGGACCTCTTCCGGAATTAATCCGTTGGAATCACTTTGACGGATTTGGTCGTCGGAATCTCCGACCGTGTGTACAAGGGCTTAGAGTGGGCTAGGGGTTAAGTGCTAGGGACAGATTAAATGTTAAAGCAGACATCTCAGTAAAAAGTAAAAATCACCTACTATTAGTAAATTGTACCTGTAAAGAACAAAAGGAGTATAATTACTTCAACCCATCTTCTATTTACAGATCCTAGGCAGGCTGATATCACACTTCTTCCGGCTAGATCCTGAGGAGTAGAGAGAATCCAAAATCTTGTGGGAAGACACTCTGGCAATGGACTGGGATATCTTCTATTGGTATTTTGTCTGTGTCACATTCTCTGAGATAATGGAGATAAGGATAGAAAAAATTCTCCTTTTTTTCTTTTACAGCAAAGGGGAGAGGTCAGTTTGAGCAGACATTGCATTTATAATGGTTTGTCTATATTTTATGTTGTCCTGTTTCCTGTCTCAAGACTAAAAAACATATTGTTTTTAATTACTAATTGTGGGTTATATTTTAAATGTTGGAGATGATTATGTAATATTTACCACTTGCAGGCAGCAGCTGGTGCACTAGAGGCAGGTCTTTTACATGTCTGCAGTTATGTTACTGGTATGCCATAGATAATGTAACATGATGTATTTTGACTTCCCACTGTTCAGCTATATTCACAGCACACATAGAACATATTTTAAAAAAGAACACTCTTGCTGGCTCTTACTGGTCTTGTATGGATCTTCAGTCAGAGACAAGCAGTAAAAAAGTGAGCCAATGTTGCCAAACTTAATTATTGAGAAGTCCAGTGTTATCTACCTACAAAATAAAGGAATGGTAATGCATTATAGCAGGGATCTCCAAATTATGGCCCTCCGGTTGTTCAAGAACTACCATTCCCATCATGCCTAGTCATGTCTGTGAATGTCAGAGTTTTACAATGCCTCATGGGACGTGTAGTTCCTCAACAGCTGGAGGGCCGTAGTTTGCAGATCCCTGCATTATGGTTAGGTTACTGCATGAAAGTATTCAGTGAGCTAAAAATACAAACCAGCAAATACAATAAACACATTATTTTTTAGGCAAGACACCCTTCCCTTTTGATGTCATTGCCCTAATAAAGAAATACTATTCTTCCTTATTACGTCCCACTTTTTTAACATACTAACTGAAGGAGTGGAGTGTATTCCCTGGTGGATCAGGGATCCATTGTGACCATAGGCTGCATTTCCAGTTCTGGCTCAGTAATGTACTCATCATTGTTATGACCGATATGACTTTTGAGATATTGAGTTAACACATTTCTGTTTGCTATTCTATATGTTTAAGCAAGTATACCATTGTATGTCAATGCTACACTTTATTTTCCTTTCGTCTGAAAGGTCAAACTTACTATAGTGTGTATGCAATACAGGAAAAACTTTAAATGTGAATCAGTGGTCTATAGTCTGTAAAAGCCAGTTTATATCGTAATATGCCTCATCATTTAAAGAATAGCCCCTTTAATGGTGTCAGGAGTTGTTAATGTTGATATCTTTTTAATTGTGAGTATTTCTAAACATATAGGGATTTCATATTCAACTTTTATAGCGTTACCTTCTTTTAATTATTTTAATGGACCAACAGAGCCATCCAGTGGATATGGTAAATAATAAAAAAAAAAGGAATTAATAGGCTAGTTTCCTTCTTACATTATGATATTCTGTTTTAACTTTCTGTGATCAATCCTGAGATAAAAATTACAATTGTTACAATGCTAAATTTAAAAGACCACACTGGAGCACTATTACCACAACATGCAAAAAAGCCAATTCTTCTACAGAAATAGTCTCAGATTGTCAATGAGCAGTGTGACCAATGTGATATATACTAGGCAAAGACTACTCAGCCTACAAATGAGACAGTTGTCAATCCCACTGAATGTGGTGTACTGTACAGTAGTAGTAGTAGTGCTGGCAGTGTCTTTGATGCCTGTGCAACATTCAGGTTTGGAAGAGCTGAGAGAGGGCAGATAGCACTTGGACCAACAACAAGGGATGAGGAGGGGGATTGAATAAAAGTGGATGATAGTGTCCCTCAGCAAAATACCCTCAAAATGAGAAGGGTAAAGGCTTTCTAAATTTACTACTTTGGCAACAAACCTACTGCTTTTACATTTTATATCACAAGTATGAAGCAGGTACCTTTGCAGAACATTGCTAAAGGTATACATACATCTATAAAGCTTATTTATGTATTCCCAAAAGTTAAACCCACCATTAAACAAAATGTGCTAGGGAAACCTAAACCGTGGATGCTCTGGAAAACAGCTAGAAACATACACTCTAGCTAGAACCAGCAGACACTTCCTCCTACTTTCTTATTACTACCTGTAAAAGGGTGTTTGGCATAAAGCTCTCATTTTCCCCACTTAATGCCACCACCTGGCACCATGGACTCAGGCTTCATATTGGCAGAGTTCTCTTGAGATTTGAGAAGTCATCTTTTAGACACGGGGTAATAGGTAGCCCTTACATACATAGTTATATGGGTAGTCTGGTCGAAAAAAAGCCCATCCAGTTCAAGCTAAAGAGAAAAAAAACGAAACAAAACGCACACAAACCCAAAACCTTTATATATATATATATATATATATATATATATATATATATATATATATATATATATACAGTGGTGTGAAAAAGTGTTTGCCCCCTTCCTCATTTCCTGTTCCTTTGCATGTTTGTCACACTTAAGTGTTTCGGAACATCAAACCAATTTAAACAATAGTCAAGGACAACACAAGTAAACTGAAGGTGTTTATTATTAAAGGTGAAAAAAAATCCAAACCATCATGGCCCTGTGTGAAAAAGTGATTGCCCCCCCTTGTTAAAACATACTATAACTGTGGTTGTCCACACCTGAGTTCAATTTCTCTAGCCACACCCAGGCCTGATTATTGCCACACCTGTTCACAATCAAGGCATCACTTAAATAGGAGCTGCTTGACACAGTAAGGTCCACCAGAAGATCCTTAAAAGCTACACATCATGCCGAGACCCAAAGAAATTCAGGAACAATTGATAAAGAAAGTAATTGAGATCTATCAGTCTGGAAAGGGTTATAAAGCCATTTCCAAAGCTTTGGGAATCCAGCGAACCACAGTGAGAGCCATTATCCACAAATGGCGAAGACATGGAACAGTGGTGAACCTTCCCAGGAGTGGCCGGCCGCCCAAAATTACCCCAAGAGCGCAGCAACGACTCATCCAAGAGGTCACAAAAGACCCCACAACAACGTCCAAGGAACTGCAGGCCTCACTTGCCTCAGTTAAGGTCAGCGTTCATGCCTCCACCATTAGGAAAAGACTGGGCAAAAATGGCCTGCATGGCAGAGTTCCAAGGAGAAAACCACTGCTGAGCAAAAAGAACATCAAAGCTCGTCTCAATTTCTCCACAACACATCTTGATGATCCCCAAGACTTTTGGGACAACATTCTGTGGACCGATGAGACAAAAGTGGAGCTCTTTGGAAGGTGTGTGTCCAAGTATATCTGGCGTAGAAGGAACACTGCATTTCATAAAAAGAACATTATACCAACAGTAAAATATGGTGGTGGTAGTGTGATGGTCTGGGGCTGTTTTGCTGCTTCAGGACCTGGAAGACTTGCCGTAATAAAAGGAACTATAAATTCTGCTGTCTACCAAGAGATCCTGAAGGAGAATGTCCGACCATCTGTTCGTGTACTCAAGCTGAAACGAACTTGGGTTCTGCAGCAGGACAATGATCCTAAACACACCAGCAAGTCCACCACCGAATGGCTGAAGAAAAACAAAATGAAGACTTTGGAGTGGCCTAGCCAAAGTCCTGACCTGAATCCTATTGAGATGTTGTGGTATGACTTTAAAAAGGCCGTTCATGCTCGAAAACCCTCTAATGTAACTGAATTAGGACAATTCTGCAAAGATGAGTGGGCCAAAATTCCTCCAGGACGCTGTAAAAGCCTCATTGCACGTTATCGCAAACGCTTGGTTGCAGTTGTTGCTGCTAAGGGTGGCCCAACCAGTTATTAGGTTTAGGGGGCAATCACTTTTTCACACAGGGCCATGATGGTTTGGATTTTTTTTCACCTTTAATAATAAACACCTTCATTTACAAATTGCATTTTGTGTTTACTTGTGTTGTCCTTGACTATTGTTTAAATTGGTTTGATGTTCCGAAACACTTAAGTGTGACAAACATGCAAAGGAACAGGAAATGAGGAAGGGGGCAAACACTTTTTCACACCACTGTGTATATATATATACAATCCTATACCCACAGTTGATCCAAAGGAAGGCATTTTGGAAACCCACAATGTTCCCAAAGTTTCAAGTAGGGCAGGTTCCTCTTGAGGAGAGACAGTTTAGAGACCTCCTGGACACCCATGGAGACCGCCTGGTGTCTGAATAAGTATGCTGACCCGTGTGCCAGCTAATAGGCACTGATCTGCTAGGACAGCATGCCTTTTGGATCTTCTACAAAAAGCCTCATATTTATACATTTAAGGACGCATGCTTTGGGAAACCTCCTATATATATATATCCCTGTATTACTGTTCTGTGTTAAGACTGATATACATAAGTACCACTTTGTATTTTGAAGGAAGAATACTGCATTAAAATCATTAAAGAAGATATTTTGCCTGTTAACTTTTAAGATCCATCTTACCGTTGGCCCCACCCACATTCCTGAAAATTCAAGTCTGACTGATGAAGTGAAATGCATAGATAATCCAAGCAGAGATGGTTTTACCCCCTTAAGGACAAGGCCATTTTTTGTGACACGGCACTGTGTTAATTTAACTAACAATTACACAGTCGTGCAATGCTGTACCCAAATAAAATGAATGTCTTTTTTTTCCCCACAAATAGAGCTTGGTGGTACTTTATCATCTCTGCGGTTTTTATTTTTTGCGCTATAAACAAAAAAGACTTTGAAAAAAAAAACAATACTTTTTACTGTCTTCTATAAAACATGTCCAATAAAATAGATGTAAAAAATCAAATTTCTTCATCGATTTAGACCAATATGTATTCTGCTACATATATTTGGTAAAAAAAATCCCAATAAGCGTATATTGATTGGTTTGCGCAAAAGTTATCGTGTCTACAAACTATGGGATATTTCTATGGCATTTTTATTTATTTATTTATTTTACTAGTAATATCGGTGATCAGCGATTTTTTTGTGGGACTGCGACATTGTGGCAGACAAATTAGACACCTAACTGACACTTTTGACACTTTTTTGGGAACCAGTGACATTATTACTGTGGTCAGTGCTAAATATTTGCAGTGTTATTGTACTAATGACACTGGCAGGAAAGAGATTAAGTGTGTCCCTAAGGGGTGCTTGCTAACTCTGTGGGGGATGTACTCACTGGAGGAACACAGAGATCCATGTTCCTGCTTAGCAGGAACACAAGATCACTGCGTTCTTCCCTGTCAGAATAGGGATCTGCCTTGTTTACAGACCTGTCGGACCCACTGATTGGCTCCCACTCTGGCTGCTCACCTTGCAAGAAACATTACACTTCGCAATGTGACTTTCCTAACAGCTTAGTGAATACATCTTCAGATTTATATCATCCAAGCACGTGCTAATAAGAATGCTGGGAGTTTTTTTTTGTATGCGAATGGAATGTTTTCCAAAATGAAACTTTACTTCATTCACTAAGCTACTGGGCAATTCCCTTTGCAAAGTACATCTTCCCTTGAAGTGCAACACCAATAAATGAACAATCTGTACCAAACATACCCCAGCCTTCCCCATGCGCACTCCTACCTAATCTGGCCATAAGTAAATCTTTCTGCTCCACTTGGTTCAACTTGCCATTGCAAATCTCCTTCTAAAGTTGTTAATTGTCTGGCTTTTATACCAATAGGTTCCAAGCCACTAACATTGAACAACTTTGCAGATGGGGCAAGCCAGAAGTTTATACATGGTTATTTGTTCCCAGATAATTTACAATATTGAAGCCAGAGAGGCAGCGTACAAATTCCATACAGACATTTCCATGTTGGAACCTGACCTCGGGACCCAATGCTGCAAGGCAAGCATGCTAACATGCTAATGATGTAACACAAATGTCATTTATAAAACTGATCAGAAATTATGTAGAAAAGTGGAGCAGTTGCCCTTATTCACCAATCAAATTCCATCTTTCATTTATAAGAAAAATGAAACAAGAAAGCTGAGTGATAGCTAATGACAACTGTTCCATATAAGACCAAGCTTTATCACCCCGTTTTTGTCTCCTCAAGATGAGTTAGCCAAAAAAAATTACTTTAGCTCAATTTTTTCTTACTTTCACATCATTAGGAAGATATTAAAAAAAAATCGAATAAGTTCACATTGCTATGCATGAGTCATTCATAGTATATTTTTATTCAAAGGTTAGCTGTTTCCTAACTGTGCTGACTGAATCAGCCACTGCTGTGTCTCTATAGCTGTTGGTGTTGTTTGATTTTGCCTTAAAAAGTCCTGTTTCCCAGCATGTTGTGTAAAACATCAAACAGTATAAAGAAAACGCTTGTTTGGCTGTTAAATTCCAAGGTAAAAATTTTTTTTTTTTTCAGATAAAATCATCTGAAGCATTTATATTCTTGTAATGTACAGTTTAAAATAAATAGCTTCCTTTAATAAAAGTGCTGTTTTATGAGAAAAAAATTGTGCATCCTTTTGCAACCTATTAAGAGCATCCAGGTCAGTCCGTGTTACTTACAGATGTTGCAAATGCAGCTCTTTCTGGTGAGCAACTGTATATTGTAGCATAAGCGAACTAGCATACAGTACATATGCAGATAGTTCAGAACCAGAAGGTTTCGTTTTACAAGAGATTGCTAATAATTGAGTTGATTTATTTAGAAAATCCAAGAAAGCAGATCTTGTTTACAGCAGAAAGCACACTTTAACACATTTATGGACATGCAATCTAAATGTATTACATGGGTAAACTAAATAGATAAATAAATGTACAATAAATCTCTGCAATACATGTGCTTATTTCCTATAAATGGTGCAAAAATAGAAAATATCACATAGCTGAGATTGAATTCCCTTACAGACACTGGCCGCTATGTTGCAGTTCTGCCCTTTGTAATTGAGGCAGCTGTGCAGATTGAGGCTGTGTCTTTAAGAGAATTCAATCTCAGCTATGTACTGTATGGGGAGTAGGAGATCTGTTGAATGCCCTGTGTCAGGACAACGTCATCTAGCGCCTATGTCAAAAATGACATACTGTGTCGTCGTCCCCCAGTTTGTTAGCATCATGTCTCAGCAGAGCCTCCCCAAAAACCCAGCTCATCCTCTAAGCATAAATTCCCTCTGGTAGCCAAAATTCTCCCAATCCAAATAACCCCCTCCCAGCACAAATCTTTGCCCCCTAATCCCCCCAATTCCCACCTCCTAGCACAGATATACCCCACACCCAAAAAAAAGCCACCCTTCCTAGCACGAATCCTCTTTCCCCTTAAATATCCCATCATAAGATAAATCCTCCGCTCCAAATCCCCACTCCCAGCACAAATGTTATCCCCCAACCCCCCTTAACCCCCCTCAATTTTCCTTATTAGTAAAATGCCCCACAAAATCCTCAACCCCCTCTCCTAGCACAACCCCCCCATCTCCCCCGCTAGCACAAATCCTTCACCCCAATCCCCCCTCTTAGCAAACCCCCCCCAATCTCCCCTCCTAGCACAAATGTCTCCCCAATCCCCCCTATTACTGTAGCTCATATCCCTCCCACCCCTCCTAGCACAAATCTCCCCTTCCTTGTAGCATAAATCCTCTTCCACTCAAACTTCCTTCCTAGCACAAATCTCCTTCAATCTCCCTTTCCAATCCAAATCCGCCAGCCCCTCCTAGCACAAATCCCCCCCCTCCAAAATTCCCTCTCCTAGCACAAACACATCCTCCTCAATCCTGGCTTCTAACACATAGCCCCCATTCTTCCTCCTAGCACAAATCCTCTCAATTACCTTTTCCATCACAAATACCCCTCCACAAACCTCTCATCCCAAGCACAAATGATTGTTACAGGCGGGAAAGAGCTACAGGATTAGTGAGAGTGGGAGGAAGTGCAGGCTATGATGTCAGAACAATGATCTTCCATTCTGCAGATGACACAGGATCACTCTCAGATCAGACTGTACACGGTTTGGTTACCCGTCCCCTACCTTCATTTCCTGCTGTCTGGAGATGAGCAGTCCATGGAGGAGGTAGGTGAGTGGGTAATCAAACCCTGTACATAGTGATGTAAAAATGATCCTGTGTCATCTGCGCTATGATGGAGGGGGAGAGCACAGCATAGCCCGCACCTCCTCCATGCTGATGTCACTTCTGTCCAGAATTTACAGCTCACATTAGTTCATTGTGCCAGGCTGCCCCTCTTCCTGTCCCTGCCCTGAGTGTGGGGATGAGTATGTAGCTTAGTGGGCCAGGCAAATAGATCATGAGGGGCTAGTCGGGGGGGCACAACTGAAATCTGGGGGTGCTCAGCTTCCCCCTAGATCCAGCCATTGTATTCCACCTATCCCAATCCCCTATCTGTCACACTCCACATGTGTGTTTACCTCTATCTTCTCAACCCAAGCCAGGCTTCTGTAAAACAATCCTGCTGGAAATTCAGCAGTTAATGGCTGCAATGCGGATCTGTTTATTCTGATAAGGGAAGTCCCCACTGTCAGAATACAATAGTGTGGCAGGAGATATCCATGCATTCACATTGCTTGTGTTGATGCGGGCATCTGTAAGGTTTTTTTCTGTTCAACCCTGCTAGTTTAACAAAAAAACTCAACACGTATACCCTGTGTGTAGCACTTGGAAGATACAAGGTGTGCTCGTCTACATAAAAAGAAACTGACTTCCTTGCAGCTCTCCCTGCAAAAATTTTACACAACTATTGATGATATCAAAGAGAATAAAGTAAACTGTATTCAGCTACATGAAAAAGAAAAATGAAAAAAAAAAGGAATGCTTGTACGTACTGAGTGGGTAGAAGGAGATTTGTAGTAAATTTGGGTTATACCTGGACATCTCCTGTTGACTTGAATGGTGAACAACAGGTCAATATGACCTATATAAAGCATGCCTGGCTTTTTTTCCCCAACACTAAAATGCAACAGATCAATGAACAGGGGCCCGCAGAGATCGAGGATCGGGCGTGTCCCTCGGGACACAGCCCCTCCCCGATCAGGGTAAAAAGCCAAAATTGCCTCTTACCTCGTGACCGGCTGTGTCCAATCACAGCTGGTCACTATGCAGATCAGCAGCGCGGCAACCGGGGTTGAGTAAGCTCAACATGGGGCTTACAAAAAAAATTAAGTGCATGCATATTGGTCTACCAACCCCATCCACCACATGCCAATTTTTTCATCTGTCATGTTCAGGTCCCGCTATGACATTATAATGCATTTCCTGCATTTCAGTGATAACTCGCAGTGCCCCCCCCCCCCAAAATCACCCCGACTTTGATAAAATTTGCCCCTAATAGATTTTGTCTCCAAGAGGTTTGCTAAACGTTATATCCCTGACCAGAACATCTCTGTGGACAAATCCCTGGTCCATTTCACAGGCCGGCTTGAATCAAGCAGTATTTCCCCAGTAAAAGGGCGAGGTACGGATTGAAGCTCAACTAGCTCTGTGAAAGCTCCACTGGATATTTGAATGCCTTCCATGTGTACAAAGGCAAAGACTCCCAGCTCCAGCCCCCTGAGTTTCCACTGTACATGAGAATAAGCGGGAAAATTGTCTGGAAGTTGGCATTCCCACTCTTGCAAAAGGGGTATCACATTTCTATATTATTATTATACTAGTTTGCCCCTTTTCCACCACCTATACCTGAAGAATACTTTGGCCTGCGGTACAGCAAGAAAAAACAGAAAGGGCTTCCCACAGCGTCTAGTCACCACAAGACTACAAAGGGGGAATTGGAAAACTTGAGGAACGAGGAAGTGTTGGCTGCGAAGTGGAGGGATAGGAAAGATGTATACATCATGTCCACCATCCATGATGACACCCCAGTGGAACTTAACAGAAGACCCGGTCCGGTTCGACAGCCTTCCCGTATCCATCTATCAACACAAAAGTCCCTCTTCTGGTATAAAAAAAATCGCAATTTACTTTTTTCATTTGGCAATGTATAATGCTTTCATCGCATTCGATGGAAACATCCAACACCTTCCTAAAACTTATTGAAGAGATTGTCAGTGCCCTGATCTATCAACAAAGATCCCCCAGAAAGAATTCGCTCTGATTGTGACAGCAGACTGCATGAGTGCCATTTTCCTGACAATATTCCACCATCAACAACCAGAAGAAGACACCCAAAAAAATGTCGAGTGTGCAGCAAAAGAGGAGTTAGGAAAGACACCAGTTTCCATTGTTCCCAATGTCCCTCCCAACCTGGCCTTTGCATCAGAGAATGCTTCAGATGCTATCACATTCTCGTAAGCTATTAGCCCATATTTCTAATAGACTGCTATTTCCCCTTTTTCAATTTCTGTCCTGAATATTTTCCTGGTGCCTCAACCAACCATATCATTGCCTTCCATTTGAACTGACCCTGGTCTGTTTATTGACTATGCGTCTACCTGTCGTCCTTATTGTTTATCTGCCATGTTTATGCCATTCACTTGAACTGACCCTGGACTATTGACTATGCCTCTACCTACCGTCTATTTCTGCCTTTTATCTGCACTGACCTCGGCCTCTTGACCATGTTTTTGCTTGCCCCTTGGACTGATCTTTCACCCTGCTACACAGGAGTCTCACATATGTGAGGGGCTCTAGAAGAGTGTTCTGAGTTGAGAAAAACTGTTTTTGGTTTTCTCTTTGTTTTGTAATTCCCAGAACAGGGTCTGGAGTCCAGAGGATTCAAAGTGATTTGGGTGGGAGAAGCCTCTACCCCTGTCCCCATTCTTTCCTGACCGAGGCCCAGAGCTTGAAGGTCTTGCCTGCTGCCTGGAAAACTACTTTGGCTGTGCTGACAATATCACTGCCTGTACTGACCCAGGACTTTATGGACCATGTGCCTGTTGCCTGGACCAATACTTTGGCTGTACTGACCATATCTCTGCCTGCTGCCTGCACCAACTATGGACAGTATTTCTGCCTGCTGCATGAACAATCCTTTCGCTGCTGCTGACCACATTCCTGCCTGCTACCTGGACCAATGCTCTCCTCCGTGGACCACTGGACTACTAAAACCACAGGTAATCTTTTCTTTACCCTTTGCTCAGCAGAATGACAATGCCACGATGATGGCCTATATATTTTGAATGTTTTGATTACATACGATGATGGCCTCTATATTTTGGATGTTTTGATTACATTTTTCATTAAAACATTTTGTGCAGCAATCCTTTTTTGTCATTTCCTATAATATAATCCTTTGGGAGGTCGTGATTGCTTGCACTTGTTCCTCCGACCAGAGCGCACCTCACTTTTCTTTGCTCAGCAGAATGTATTTTGGTTTGTAATTGGTATGTACAGTACATGCTATGTGTTGGAAATATGAAGGACCTTCAACAATGTGATAGGTTGGCAGGAATTTATGTGTGTAATTTATGCTCCTAGAACGCTTAGAGGTGCTACTGGGATGTTGGGCCTCTGTATGTGGCCAGGCTGTGTAAAAGTCTCACATATGTGGTATCGCCATACTCAGGAGGAGTAGCAGAATATATTTTGGGGTGCCATTTTTGCTAAGTACATGCCATGTGTTGGAAATATCTTATAAATGGACAACTTTGTTTTCATTTTTATTCTACATTTCCACAAACTTCTGGGAATAAAATGAACCGTTCAAAAGACTATTTATGCCTCACAGATTATACATTGGGGTGTTAGCTTTTGAAAATGGGGTCATTTTGTGGGCATTTCCATTGCCCTGGTGCTTCAGGGCCCTCAAAAGTGTGATAGGTCGTCAACAAATTAGATGTGTAATTTATGCTCATAGAACGCCTGGAGGTGCTACTTGGCTGTTGGGCCTCTGTATGTGGCCAGGCTGTGTAAAAGTCTCACATGTGCTATTGCTATACTCAGGAGGAGTAAGAGAATGTCTTTTTGGGTTTGCATTGCAAGTATGCATATGTTGCGTGAGAGAAATAACTTGTTATTATGACAATTTTGTGTAAAATAATAAACAAATTCTTAATTTTCCCAAGAATTGTGGAAAGAAATTACAACTTCAAAAAACGTGCCATGCCTCTTGCTAAATACCTTGGAATGTCTACTTTCCAAAAATGGGTCATTTAAGGGGTATTTGTACTTTCCTGGCTTGTTAGAGTCTCAAGAAATGAGATAGGCCTTCAGTACATTAGATGTGATAAATTTTCAGTGATTTGCACCATAGCTTTTAGACTCTATAACTCAAAGAGACTAAATAATATACACTCATTTGGGTTATTTTTACTAAAGATATGTAGCAAAATAAATTTCGGCCCACATTTATGAAGAAAAATTACTTCATTGCAAAATTATATACTAGGAACTAACAAAAAGTGTTTTTTTTTCAAGATTGTCGCTCTTTTTTCCCGTATATTGCAAAAAAAACAAAAAACCCAGAGATGATTAAATACCACCAAAAGAAAGCTCTATTTGTGAGAAAAAAATGAAAAAAATTGTGCTTGGGTATAATGTAGCATGACTGAGTAATTCTCATTCAAAATGTGAGAGCGCTGAAAGCTGGTCTGGGCAGGAAGGGTTCCCTGTATTGAAGTGGTTAAGGATAATAGTTGTACTCAGAATTTTGCAAAGTGGTACAGTGCAAACACACTCAGGATCTTATTTACACAGAGTGTATATTGTAGGCATAGTAATGGTGGAAGTTCTAGCAGTTTAGTCTGGAATGGTCTGGTTTAGAGCCCCTTTTTTCCATTTTAAGCTGCTTTAGGTTTTTATTGGGACATAAATATCATAAAATCAGAGTAATTTTTCCAAAGAGACATAATCACTAATAATAAAAAAAACTTACAGTGGCTCTAATCTTTCCCTGCTTTCTGTGTTCCAGTAGGAATCATTGCTCCTCAATATTTTTTCCCGGTAACCACTTTAACTAGAGAAATGTAATCTCCCCACAGGGGCACAGACAACCATAAACACTAATATTTTCCTTGTCTATCGAAAGCTAAAAATATATATTTTGTTTCTTATTCTTCTTTCATTGGACGTTGTCAATTGAAAAGTATATACAGTGCTGTAAAAAAGTATTTGCTCCCTTCCCCTTCCTGATTTTTAAGTTTTTTGCATATTTCTCACACTTAAATGATTTAGATCATCAAAAAAAATTTAATATTACACAAAGATAACCTGAGTAAATCCAAAATGCAGTTTTTAAATTATTATTTCATTTATTAAGGGAAAAAAGCTGTTCAAACCTGCCTGGTTTGAAAAAAGTAATTGCTCCCTCCCATGCTAAATCATGGATGAACTGTGATTAACCACAATTGTTTGGAAGCTGAGTTAAATTTCACTTGCCTATCCGCCAATCAGGTGCAATTGATTATAGTTACAAAGATATATAGAAAACAATAATATTTCATATCTAAAATGGCAACACACCTGCACTAGCTGCAGCTGTCTTTACTGTGTATAGTGGTATTGATATATATACCCTGCTGAAAAAAAACATTACTGAAAGACTGAATAGATGGATACATCACCACTTTATCATCTAGTCAGTGTTAAGCACAACAATTAACAGTACAAAATAACTATCACAAACCCATAACATTGGTAAAAAAGTACATGATATGCTACCGATTACAAAATGCTGTTGCCAAATTATTTCGGAAAAAAAATATATTTTTGTCAAGTTTTGGTACAAAAGAAATATATATATTTTTTTCATTTTTCTGTTTAAAAGAAGTGATAAAGTTTTAAGGCAATACAGAATTGAATTGTGAACTATATCCACTAGAAAATAAATAAAATAGGGAAATGTGAAAACAATCAGTAGTTTCTGCCATTTCCAACATGAAAAATAGGAATGTTAATATTTTACATTTGGGGAATTCTGAGGTTTCCTATTTTCAACAATAAGTAACATATGACATTTAAATTTCTGAGGAAATGCACTAAAAATGAAAGGTCAGCTTATTTACTCAAGGCCGCCGCTCCCAAGCCAAATGCTGCACAAAATGTGAAAAAAAACCTGTTGGTAAAAGAAGTGAGATAATATAGTATAACCTTACCCTGATTTCTGGCCGTAGAATCTAGGTAAAATTGACTTTATCATTCTTTTGGCAAGATCCTGGGGATTACTGAGTAGCACAAATTCTATAAAAAGATGCCAATGCACTGTGCTGGAAGATCATCATGAGATTTTGGTTACTTTGCAATGCCCTTGATCTTGTCAGACTGATAGTGACATCATAGGGAAGGTAAGTGTATAACTAACTGTTTTATCCACATATATTTTAATTGTAGTGTAGCAATTTCTCATGGGGTATGGGGCTCTAAGTAAATAAAAAGACCTTGCTTGTACTGCATGGTCCACATTAAATAGTGGCAGCTGGTGCTCAAAACCTTTTGGGGGGGGGGGGGGGTGCAAACAAACTGAAAAATGCTGAAAAAAATACCCATCAATTGCAGTATCACTGTACCATCAATCGCAGCCACTGTGCCATCAAACTGAGCCATTGTGCCCATCAGTTGCCACCATTGTACCATCAAACGCAGCCACTGTGCCATCAAACGCAGCCATTGTGTCATAGCAAATGCTCCCACTGTGCCATGAAATGCTGCCACTGTGCCATCAAATGCTCCCACTGTGCCCCATCAAATACATCTACTGTGCCCCATCTTATGCAGTCACTGTGCTCATCTTATGCAGCCACTGTGCCCATCATATAGAGCCAGAGTAACATAATATGCAGCCCCTGTGCCCATCAAATGCAGTCTCACTGTGCCCCATCAAATGCAGTATCACTGTGACCATCAAATGCAGCCTCACTGTGACCATCAAATGCAGCCTCACTGTGTCCCATCAAATGCAGGCTCACTGTGCCCATCAAATGCAGCCTCACTGTGCCCCATAAAATGCAGCCTCACTGTGCCCCATCAAATGCTCCCACCGTGCCCCATCAAACGCAGCCACTGTGCCAAATGCTGCCAGTGTTTTGTCATGTGGCAAAGCTGCATGCCTTAAAAGTTTCTAAAGCCTCTATGATGTGTTTGTCACACATATGGCAGCCCATTCAAGTGAATGGGTTACCCTATGTGTGAAAAACAAGAAGAAAAAAGAAAATGTGAGCAGGAATGTTTGTTCCTGCTATGTGAAGTATAAAGGGAAGTAAAAAGGGATGATATATAGAAATGGCTGGGCAGAGATGCCTGGTAGCTGGAGAGAGAGATGTGTCTACTGGCTTCTTGTTCAGCACTGCAGTGACAGCTATCTGCAGTTCTAGGCTGGCTTCATATTCACCCTCTCCCCAAAATGTCTGTATTTTTACTAGCAGCCAGTAAAAAAATGGGCACTTTTCTCCTGCCAGTAAATGCCAGTAAGAGGAAAGGTTTGCCAGTAAAAATGATGGCTGACGCTTGGCTCAGAACTGGGCACGCGCAGCTCGGCTCCAGAGCCATCCAAGATCATCAAAGTGTCTGCTACAGGGGCTGGTCTGGTGAAGGCAGTGCCTGAGCATTTTGTGTGATGTCATGGTGCAAGGGAGCTGAAGTGCCAGAGCCTTGTGTGTAAGCCTGCTGGATGGGAGCAAGGCAAGCCGGAAGCGGGACTGTCAGTGCTGTTTGGATTGGAGGGGACTGAAGGGACCACCTGGCAAGAAGATAGACTGTCACTGTGACTCAGGAGGGGACGCGTTGTGTCGGTGATCTGTGCTGCTGCACACTGCTGTCAGTGTCACTTTGAGAGTCAATTTCATTTGTGTGTTCTATTCCATTTTAATTTCCTGTCCCTGAGCCAATTACTTACTATATTGAAAATAAAATAAGAAATATGCTTTTTACCTGCATAGCCTACTTTAAATCACATTGCTAATTGCATATTATACTTATTTATAGCCCAAATACTGAAATTTGCACTTTTGGAAATGCCAGTAAAAACTTGTCTGTGCCAGTGAATTTTGGGTGTCGTGTCAGTAAATTTCAGTCTGGTACGTTGGCAACACTGCCACTCACCCCCTCCACCAGAAGCACTGCTCCATCTGAACCGTGGAGTTCAGTGAACACAGAGCAGTGAGAGCATGATCTGGAGGGAGGGGGATCAAGACTTAGGGAGGAACTGAAGCAAGCTTCCTACTCACGTTGACCAGAGATAACACTGACGAGGGGGAGTTTCAGGACCCAGCAGATACACAAGCAGACTGAGACTGCAGCTGTCATCTGCTCCAGATCGAGACACTTTGCCAATTGCCAGTATGTAGAACTGATCTCCCAGCAAAGCTGCCGGAGGGAGAAAGCTGGCAGCGTTGCCAGGAGATCCACAAGTGTCAGAAGGCAGTTCACTTACCGGGCTGTGGTGTCCTCTCCTCCTGCTGTGTCTCCTTCAGTGGGCAGCAGGCAGCAGTGGTGGTGGAAGAGTCCACTCCTCATGCTTCCTCCACTCTGTGTTTTTTCGCTTGGGCCGTGCGTTCCACTGAGCAGCTGACATCACTTCTGGTTTATCACTGTACAGGGAAACCGGAAGTGATGTCTTAACCTGGAGAACAAAGCACCCAGCCAGGTGGAAGTTGTCCGGCGCAATGGATTGCGCCGCACAGCAATTCAAAAGATTGCAAATGAAGTGTCTCGTCTGCAATCTTGTGATTGGATAGACATGGCGCTTCCCATAGTGCACTGTGTCCGACACCCGAATACAGTGCACTTACATTTTTTCTATTTTTTTAAAGGGACCTTTTAAAAAAAATGTGTGGCTGCCTGGGAGGGGAGTGCCGCCCATGTGCCCCCCTATGGACAAGCCGTTGTTCATATAGTTATATAGTTACATAGTAGGTGAGGTTGAAAAAGGACACAAGTCCATCGAGTACAAGCTATGTGTATGATTATATGTCAGTATTACCTTGTATATCCCTGTATGTTGTGATCGTTCAGGTGCTAGAGGCGATTCAGTTCGCATTGTGCGCTATACAAGTATTTCATTCATTCATTCATTCATAGTTTTTTGAAACTAGCGATGCTCCCCCACTGAGACAACCACCTGTAGAAGGGAATTCCACATCGTGCCGCTCTTACAGTAAAGAACCCTCTCTTAGTTTATGGTTAAACCGCTTTTCTTCTCATTTAATGAGTGGTCATGTGACTTGTTAAACTCTCTTCCGAAAAAAAAGTTGTATCCCTATTGTGGAGTCATCAGTATGGTATTTGTAAATTGAAATCATATCCCCTCCCATGCGTCTTTTCTCCAGAGAGAATAAGTTCATTGCTTGCAACCTCACTTCATAACTTTCAAAGATGTATAGCATCTATTAATGTCATAAATTGCAGTCCATACATGGCATACATGTCTTCCAAAAGTACCAAAAATCTTAAACAATAATCATAAAACACAGGATACAGAGGATCAAACTGTTTCTGGATTGTGGATGCCTGAGGTCATAGGACCCCTCCATTTAACATACCATTAGCTGCTACGATGAACCCTAAAAATGTCTTCCTATTATCTATCTTCAGCTCTTGAGGACTCTATTAAAACACGTTTTCATTAAAAAAAACTGAATATGACCATAAGAAGTTTTTTTTTATAATTGATATTATGATATAATTGAGGGTCCTGTTTGCATTTTACCAGCTGTATACTTTAACGCAATATTTCTCTATCTCTTCCAAATCCTTTAACAGCTCTTTTACCTCTTGTTTGAGTTTGTAGTAGGCTTTCTAGGCTTGTTGAAGATATAAAGGGGTATATGAGAGATTGTTGTACATTTTTGTAGATAAGAAAAGCCCATACACTTCTGTTCTTCATCCGTGCACCCAGGCCTATGGGTTTTGACGTTACCTTTTGAGTGCTATAATTCAAATAACCCCAACTACACAATACACAATTCAGTCAGGCCCAATTGGTTAATTATGGTAGATAAGAATGGGTGGAGGCTTGGAGCAGCAGAACTTTATCAGACTTGATACTGTATATACCGAGGTGGGTTAACTTCAGATGTGTAGTAAGTGTAAATGAAGCATATTTACATACACACACACACTCATAAATGCACATATACAGAGAATATATATATATATATATATATATATATATATATATATATATATATATATATATATATAGATAGATAGATAGATAGATAGATAGATAGATAGATAGATAGATAGATAGATAGATAGATAGATAGATAGATAGATATAGATATAGGTCGCCTTTTTTGTATCTCTCATCTTCAATAGGTCTGCTTATGATCTTTTTCTGACATTATCTGTTTATTACATTTCAGAAAGCTACATTACAAAGATTTTAAACATTTTCACGAGCTCATGAAATCATCAATATATAATAAAAGGGAAAAATTCTGTTTAGCTATTAAATCTAAAATTCTTTAGCAAATAGAGCAAAATGTAAATGTGAAAAAAAAAAAAAACATTGACAGATTGTTCTGTTGTGCAAACCTGTCAAAGACCTGTCCCTAAAGAAACATTCAAGCTGCAATTTTTTCCACTCATAAATCACAAAGAATGGATCAAGATTCTACGTACACATGAAGTAAGAATTGGACCATAGCAGAGTGATTAAACATGAAAAAAGCACAACCAAAAGTCTTGCTTAGTTGCTTGTTTAGTTGCTTGCTTAGTTATCTGTACTTTCCATGTCCTCACCCTTCATTAACAGTCTATGATCATTAATAAAATGTATGCTTTTATGAAAAAGAGTAAATATTTTCCTACCATGTAAATTCTTAAGAGCGAAAAGTCGACCAAAGGCTAATGTAACTTAGGACTGTGGCAGGCTGATACAACCACATTCAACAATGTAGTGGGACCCTCAATACCTTGCTTGACATGGCATACAGCAAGATAATGTCAAAGCAGAGGTTGGAACAAAGAACCTTTGAGGAAACATAATTTTAAAGTTCCAAACAATTACATACAATAAATATAATGCATAATACACATACAGTATTTCATTAAATAAATACAATAAATAAGGGGGTACTTCAGCCACTGTAAAATTAGTTTTAGATGGAATTAGCCTTTAAAAGAAGTCAATTGTTTCTTCTGTGTCGTATCCTTAAAGTGATTCTAAAGTTTTTTTCTTTTTAACCACTTCAGCCCCGGAGGAATTTACCCCCTTTACCAGAGCACTTTTTGCATCGCTTTAATTGACAATTGCACGGTCATGCAACGTGGCTCACAAATAAAATTGATGTCCTTTTTTTCCCCACAAATAGAGCTTTATTTTGGTGGTATTTGATCACCTCTGCGTTTTTTATTTTTTGAAAACAAATTTTGAAAAAAACACAATATTTTTTACTTTTTGCCATAATAAATATCCAATTTAAAAAAAAAAATTTCCTCAGTTTAGGCTGATACCTATTCTTCTACATATTTTTGGTAAAAAAAAATCACAATAAGCGTATATTGATTGGTTTGTGCAAAAGTTATAGCACCTACAAAATAGGGGAATAGATTTATGGCATTTTTTTTTTTTTTTTTACTAGTAATGGTGGTGATCTGTGATTTTTTTGTGACTGCGACATTATGGCGGACACATCAGACACTTTTGACACTTTTGACACATTTTTGGGACCATTCACATTTACACAGTGATCGGTGCTATAAAATTGCACTGATTACTGTGTAAATGTGACTGGCAGTGAAGGGGTTAACACCAGGGGGCGCTGCAGGGGTTAATATGTTCCCTATGGGAGTGATTCTAACTGTGGGGGCGGGGACTCACAAGGGGAGGAGACCGATCTGTGTTTCTCTGTACTGAGAACACACCATCGGTCTCCTCTCCACTGACAGGACGTGGATCTGTGCGTTTACATACACAGATCCACGGTCCTGCTGTGTTCCCGGGCAATCGCAGGTGCCCGGCGGACATCGCAGCCACCGGGCACGCGCACCGGGTCCCGAGCAATGCCCCCTAGACAGTCGGGAATGAGAGGATGTCATATGACGCACGCCCAGGATGGGAGATTCCATCTGCGGACATCATATGTCTATACGCCAGTGCTGAAATGGTTAAATAACAAACATTTGATACTTACCTGCTCTGTTTAATAGTGTTTTGCACAGAGCAGCCCGATCTTCTTTTTAGGTCTCCCGCTGGAGGTGCTGGCTTCTCCCCCCTGCTGAGTGCCCCTAATAGCAAACCTCTTGCTAGGGGGGCACTTGAGCAGGCTCGCTCTTGAGCCGCACTCCTGTAAATGGACATTGTCTATTCACACACAGAGTGTGGCTCTGCCCTGACCCTTGCCCTTTCCTCATTGGCTCACTGGCTTTGATTGACGGCAGCAGGAGCCAATGGCTCCCGCTGCTGTGTGAGCCAATAAGGAGAGATAGACCTGGAAGAGCCACTGCTCTCAAGCACATCGCTAGATCCATATGGGGTTCCGGTAAGTATAAGGAGGAAGCTGCACCCAGAAGGTTTTTTAGACTGCATTAAGTTAAAAAAATGTTTAGAACCACTTTAATTTGTCAATTAATAAATAATTATGAACCAAAAATATGAAGGTAAAACAGAAAAGTAATTCTTAGCTCTCTTGCACTGTTGAATACTGCTCCAATCCTGAAAATCCATCCTCCAAATTCTTCAGGGAAACCAACCCTTCCAAAGGTGTTCATCCCCTGTGCCCCTTGCAACTCTCACTAGTTCCTCCTCGTTACCTCCACTTCACTACAGGGGACACTAAGGACAGAGGGGGACCCAGGAGATTGACAATCCCAGAGAGGTTAATTTCCCTGCAGACACTGAGGGATGATTTCTAAGAATTAGAACAGTGTTTACTGGCACAGGCAGCAAGAGAGGTGTGTAAAAAAATCACAAATCGAATATATAGTCCCCACACCTGCTGCTGCTTTGGGCTGGCAGCTCTGGTAGTGAGTGCTGCACTCTTAATATTTGTTTTTTCAGGAGAGATGTTCGGTTTCTTCAATTATAAGTATGTGTTTTTTTCATTATATGATAGGATCTGTTAGGGAATTCCTGTGAGCAGGCTGGCTCAGAGACATGTGCAGGCACATGGTATCTCATTGAGAACTGTGATCAGGTATGTGAATGCAAGAAGGAATGCACATGGGCGTGTTTACAAATGTGCGGGCACATCCACATTCTTTGTTGGTGCCAGGCGGCCTATTATAAGTTCCCCTTTTTCAGTATCAGTGCTGACTGGTTTCTATGTCCTGCTAGTGTCCTGTGTGTATCCCGTTGCTGACCCAGCCTGCCTTTGACTCTGCTCTTGGATTCTGCCTTTTCTGCTGTTTACTCGTTACGCAGCTCAGCCTGCTCATGACTTTGGTCCTGCCTATGCTTCTGTACTTGGCTGGCCACCTGCTGCTGAACTCGGCTACCATGTCTCTGATTCGGCTCCATGTTACTACAGAGTGCCTGCCCTGGCTTTCTTCTGCATCTGTTCCAGTAATAACAGTGGGTTCCTGCCACAAGCTTGTTGGGAGCTCTGACAAGCCATGCTTCCTGAAGTTCCTCCTTAACTCCGGCTGGTCTATCCCACAGAATTTCCATTTCTGACCCGATGTCCTGCCAGTTCTACCAGGCCTGTATTTCCAGCTGCAAGTTCTATTATTGACATCTACTGGCACTTCCTCCTATCCCTTGACACTATCTGTTTCACTCTCAGTGGGGCCGGGGCTTAAGATACAAGAGGCCACGTTCATAATCTGAAGCTCCTGTCTGATACATGACAGAATCTTTTTAAAGCTGAAAAACAATAAAACACCTAAATACACAGATGAAATGCACATAAGAGAGCTGTGTGCTTTTCAAAGCATTTTGATTCTCTATCTATTCCATCTTAAGTTTTACAGAGCCCTATCACATGGCACAAGCAAATGGATGAGATGACTTTCTCTATTTTCAATTATTAATACACTGCTGATATCAGCCTATCAATTGAACAGGGAAGGCGCAGCAAAGTTTGATAAGGTCATCCCTCCACTAACTTTGCTGCCCTTTGTGCAAACATATTTATTTTTTGTATGTGATTTCCCTCTCCCTTCATTGCTATTATATATAATAAGTTCATACATAAGCACAGGAGAATTTCAAAGGTATACCTGTTAGCCATAGTAGACTGTTTGATAACTATACAGTCCATCAACACAATGTATCATTTGCATGAGGTATACCCATTTTTTTTTTTTTTTAGATTCATACTAATCACGCGACAGTAGCGTTTTTTTTATAAATAGAAAGGAAAAATGCACATATAGGAGAGTGGGGTTAAAGCAAGTATTAGTTGTCGATTTTGAATGCTACAGTCTTTCATGATCATTGTGGAAAGGTGGTATAACTGTACTAGTGCTTTAGACTGGAGGCAGATGAGTTGCCTGCACAGCATATGTCTATATCAGTAGAAAAACATTAGTATCTTTCCTGGGGAGTATAGAAAAAGCATCTACAGTGCCTTGCAAAAGTATCCCCCCCCCCCCCCCCTTTTGGCTTTGTATCTATTTTGTTACATTACAGCCTTTGGTTCAATGTTTTTTTAATCTGAATTATATGTGATGGATCAGAACACAATAGTTGGTGAAGTAAAATTAGAAAAATATACACATAAAACTATTTTTCAGAAATAAAAAACTGATAATTGGCATGTGCATATGTATTCACCGCCTTTGTTATAAAGCCTATAAAACGCTCCGGTGCAGACATTTACCTTCAGAAGTCACATAATTAGTGAAATGATGTCCACCTGTGTGCAATCTAAGTATCACATGATCAGTCATTACATATACACACCTTTTTGAAAAGACCCAGACGCTGCAACACCTAAGCAAGAGGTACCACTAACCAAAAACTGCCATGAAGACCAAGGAACTCTCCAAACAAGTAAGGGGGGACAATGTTGTTGAGAAGTACAAGCCAAGGTTAGGTTATAAAAAAAAATCTAAATCTTTGATGATCCCTAGTAGCACCATCAAATCTATCATAACCAAATAGAAAGAACATGGCACAACAGCAAACCTGCCAAGAGACGGTCACACACCAAAACTCATGGACCGGGCAAGGAGGGCATTAATCAGAGAGGCAGCACGGAAACCTAAGGTAACCCTGGAGGAGCCGCAGAGTT
The DNA here is from genome assembly GCF_037356315.1 of Lithobates pipiens. NCBI lineage: Eukaryota > Metazoa > Chordata > Amphibia > Anura > Ranidae > Lithobates > Lithobates pipiens. Next base: position 338,894,522 of record NW_027507758.1, read on the forward strand.
GCACAGCAGAGACTGGATGTCGGAAACCATGAAATCAAACTGAGACAGAAGTAAAGTTAAATCACACTTGTTAAATAAATAAAAGTAAAAAGAATATATGTAGTCAAAACACAACCAAAGTTTAGTAACCGGAACAGATAGTCAGCCAAGCCAGAGGTCAGGGAACAAGTAGTGGAACAGCAAGCAGGATCCGGGGCCAGAAGGGATGTCAGCAATGCCAGTCTTTAAACAGGAACACAGGAGGTGTTTCTTGTGATGTTGACCAAGGTGAAGGCAGTGCTCCTCTGGACTGGACGGTTTAAGTAGGCAGGACTGACGAGCAGGATATCAACAACAGCTGAGTAACTGTGGAGAGAGATGGGAACTGGCAAACAGCTGAGCAGCCAGCTCAGAGAAGGAAGGGCTGAGCCCAGCCTTGACAGTACCCCTTCCTTAATGACCCCTCCCCCTCAGAGGACCACCAGGCTTGAGGGGAAAACGTCTATGGAAATCACGGAGGAGGACAGGGGCATGTACTTCCAAGGAGGAGACCCAAGAGCTTTCCTCCAGACCGTACCCTTTCCAATGCACCAGGTACTGTATGCGCCCACGGAACCCACGGGAGTCAGCAATGGACTGTACTTCATACTCCTCATGGTTCTCAACCTGTACAGGGTGAGGACGTGACACAGAGGTGGTAAAGCGGTTGCAGACCAAAGGTTTTAATAAGGAGACATGAAATACATTTGAAATACGCATATTAGAAGGAAAGTCGAATGCGTAAGCCACTGGGTTAATCCTGTGAAGAATACGGAAAAGCCCAATAAACCGAGGTGCAAACTTCACAGTCAGTGTCTGCTGTCAGTATAGAGTCTGTACCTATCATTAGCATGATGCAAAGCCTCCTGGACTTGTGCCCAAGCGGAACGAAGACTACGGAGATGCTCCTCTAATGCAGGAATACACTGCGGAACAAACGAGTCAGGCAACATGGAAGGTTGGAAACCATAATTCGCCATAAACTAGGGACAATTGGGAATCAGAATTCAAGGCACTGTTGTGAGCAAACTCTACAGTAATAGGTCTGACCAGTTGTTATGATGGTCAGAAATATAGCAATGTAGGAATTGCTCCAAGGACTGATTGGCTCATTCTGTGACCCCATTAGAGTGCGGGTGATACTCAGAGGAGAAAGCAAGCTGAATTCCCAACTGTGCACAAAAGGCTCGCCAGAACCGGCACACAAACTGACTAACCCTGTCTGAAACAATCACCTTGGGTAGCCCATGTAAGTGAAAGAGCAAAAATGGAAGCCAGTTCCTTAGAAGTGGGCAACTTCTTAAATGGAATACAATGACACATCTTCGAGAACTGGTTAACCAACATAAGGATAACTGTGTTTCCCTGGGAGTTGGGTAACTCCACAATGAAATCCATAGACAGCTGGGTCCAGGTCCTTTCTCCATTGGGTATGGGTTGTAGGAGGCCCACTGGAAGGTGCCATGGAGTCTTTCTCTGAGCACACATGGAACAGGCAGCTACGTTACATCAACTAGGCCACCAGAATTATTGGGAAATGGCCCAAACAAGTTGATTCTTCCCAAGGTGGCAGCTGCCTTGGTAGAAAGGTAAGTATGGAGCACGGTGGTACAGAGACTCTCTGAGACAAAGCAGCGGTCACAAGGTTTCTCATGAGGAGAATGGACCTGAGCAGCAAGAATTTTGGCACCCAAAGGTGAAGTGAGACCGGTGCGAACCCGTAGCCACAATATCATCAGGAGGAATCACAGGAATCAGAACCGACTCCAACTTGGAAGTGGAGGAAAATTGTTGTGACAAGGAGTCAGCCCTTACATTCTTAGTACCGGGTAAGAATGAGACAATGTAAATGAAACTTGACAAGAAAAGAGCTCATCGTGCCCTTCTGGGAGAGAGGCGTTAGCCTCAGACAAGAATGTGAGATCCCTATGGTCAGTAAGAATGAGAACTGGCACAGTGGTACCTTTGACATGATGTCTCCATTCTTTCAGAGATATAATGATCGTCAACAGCTCTCTGTCACCAATCTCATAATTGCACTGCCCAGGTGACAATATCTTGGAAAATTAGCCACAAGGATGCATAGTCAGAGGTAGGACATTGAGACAGAAGGACGCCAACACCAGTCTCAGAAGCATCAACCTCAAGGATAAATTGTAACGTAGGATCATGATGTGCCAACACAGGAGCAGAAACAAAGGCAGCCTTGAGACTCTCAAAGGCCCTAATGGACTCCAGAGACCAACTGTGTGGGTTACCGTCCTTTCTGGTCATATCAGTCGGGGGCTTGACCAGAGATAAGACGTTATGAATAAACTTCTGATAATAGTTGGCAAAGCCCAGGAAACGCTGCAGAACACGTAAAACCCACGTGTCAGGCCACTGTAAGACTGCTGAAAGTTTCTCTGGGTCCAATGAAAAACCAGCAGTGGAAATGACATAGCCCAGGAATTTAACCTGTTCACAATGGAACTCGCACTTCTTCAGCTCTCAAGGGACTTGGAAAATATGAGGATATCATCAAGATAAACCACCACACATATCTGCAACAAATCTTGGAGGACATTGTTAATAAATTCCTGGAAAACTGCCTGGGCGTTACAAAGGCCAGAAGGCATTATGAGGTACTCATAATAACCTGCTCTGGTATTAAACACAGTTTTCCACTTGTCGCCCTCCTTAATCCTCACAAGATTGTATGCCCCCCTCAAATCAAGCTTTGTGAAAACCATTGCTCCCTTGAGGTGGTCAAATAACTCTGTAATCAACTAAATCACATAGGCCTTCTTAATCGTGACACTATTGAGACCCCTATAATCAATACAAGGTCTCAGTTTACCACTCTTCTCCTTCATAAAGAAGAAACCAGCCCCAGCAGGAGATGAGGATTTGCAGATGAAACATTGAGGAAGTGCATCCAATACTTCTCCATGACCTTATTCTCCAAGGCCGATAAAGGGTAAACCTGGCCATGAGGGGGTATGGCACCAGGTTGAAGGTCAATTCAGCAATCATATGGCCAGTGTGGAGGCAAACTACCAGCTTGACCTTTGTCAAAAGACATTGCTAAAATTGCAGTGCTCCTCTGCCAGGAAGGAGAGTGAAGAGGTGCACAGGACCTTGGCTACCTTCTGGAAGCATGTCTCACTGCATTGTGGTGACCAGGAGAAAACCTCAGCATGGAGCCAATCAAAAGAGGGGTTGTGCCTCTGTAACCAAGGAAAACCAATAACCAACAGAAATTTAGGTGAGGAAATAACTTGGAGTTGGATTATCTCCTAGTGAAGAGCCCCTACGGCCATGGACAACAGAACGTCTCATGAGTCACATGGGCAGGCTGTAGAGGTCTCCCATCAAGAGCCTCAATGGAAAGTGGAGTGTCACACAGCTGCAGTGGAATCGGGTGCTTCGATACAAAGGCAGCATCAATGAGTCGATTAGAGCCTTTATCTCGATGGACAACTCAGCCCAAGAAAGGGTGACCGAAACCAGGGGCTTATCCTTCTGGATAACTGGAGATGAAACAACGCCACCTAAAGTCTGTCTGTGGTAGGACTTCAAGGTTCTGGTGCTCCCTGAACGGGTAGGACAAGACTTTAAAAAGTGACCTGCCTGGCCACAAAAAAGGCACAATGTCTCCCTCCTTCTAAAGGTTATCTCATCCGCAGAGAGACGCGTGAAACCCAAGTGTATGGGTTCACCGTCACTGCACAACTAGGTACCAGGTGGCATGGGGGGTGAGGGAGGCAGGGGCTGGACTGCAAAGTTCAGAGACAAACGTACAGGAGGCTTCCATAAGCGCTCCTTAAAAGAGAGTCTTTCTCTGAGTCTAGAGTCAATGAGTATGGCAAACGTGATCAACTTTTCCAGCTCAGTGGGTATATCTCGGGCTGCTATCTCATCTTTGATGGTATCCGAGAGACCATGAGGAAAAGCAGCCAGGAGGGCCTCATTGTTCCACGCTGCCAAATTACGGAATTCAGTGGCGTAGTCGGCAACAGTTTTTGTACTCTGTTTGATGGACATGAGGCACTTGGCAGCAGAAGCAGAGCGTGCGGGAACGTCAAATACTCTTTTAAACAAAGCCACAAACTCAGGGTAACTCAAGACAACAGGTGTTTGCGTCACCCATAGAGGGTTTCCCCAGGCCAAGGCTCTCTCAGAAAACAAAGATATCACAAAACCTACTTTGCTTCTGTCCGTGGGGAAAGCCTGGGGCAGCATCTCATAGTAGGTGGCTCTACAAAGTATGGACTTTAGGGGGATGAATAGTTAAATGATGCAAAACCTAAAACAATCCCTGTTAATTACAGGTTGTGAGGCAAAAAAAACATGAAAAATGCCATGGGGGTGAATACTTTTGCAAGGCACTGTATAGTGGAGAGCAATCATAAATATCATAAATCATAAATTAAAGCAGAATTAAATCCATTGATTTAACTGTTTCCAAAAATGATTACATTCAAGACATTCAATGAATGAAAATGGTCACAGTTGCTTATGCTCTCAACCCAGCTGCCAAGCAATCAAATGGCTGGTCACATTTGCAGCAGTTACAGATCAAATAGAGGCTAACATGGCAGTGTCTGCTTTGGGGGGCCCTAAGACATGACAGTTGGTTTACTGGATCTGAGAACGTAACAATAAGGTTTGTAGGTACCATTGGTACTAATGGCAAGCTGGCTTGAATGGTGCAGTGAAAATTAAGGTAAGCAGTAGAGCCATGGCAGTAAGAAAGACAGACAGAGCACATTCTGGTATACGACAAGATTTACATATGGCTTTCTACAAAAGGATTACCTTTTTTTTTTTTATGTACAGTGCTTGCTTTGCAACTGCTTGAACCATCTTGTAATCATACAAAGCTCTTAATTCATTCCCTGGTCATCTGTTGCCTCGATTATTGCAACTCCCTCCTCATTGGCCTACCTCTGCATATTCTATCCCCCCTTCAGTCCATCATGAATGCTGTTGCCAGACTCTTCCACCTTACCAACCGCTCTGTCTCTGCTATTCCTCTCTGTCAATCCCTCCACTGGCTTCCGCTTACACAACAAATTACATTCAAAATACTAACAACTACCTACAAAGCAATCCCCAACTCTGCCCCGGGCTACATCACTGACCTAGTCTCAAAATACCAACTTAATCGTTCTCTTCGTTCTTCTCAAGACCTCCTGCTCTCCAGCTCTCTCATCACCTCCTCCCATGCTTGTCTCCAGGACTTTTCCAGAGCCTCTCCAAGCCTATGAAACTCCGTACCCCAATCTGTCCATCTATCTCCTACTCTATTAGCTTTTAGACAATCCCTGAAACCCTCCCCTTCAGAGAACCCTATCCTACCGAAACTTAACAACTGTATTTTCATTTTGTCCATCTGATCATCCCCCACAGCTACTCCCCTTTGTTCCACTTTACCCTCCCTTCTAGATTGTAAGCTCTAATGAGCAGGACCCTCTGATCCGTTCCGTATTGAATTGTATTGTAATTGTACTGTCTTTCCCAATGTTGTAAACCGCTGCGCAAACTGTTGGCGCTATATAAATCCTGTATAATAATAATAATAATAATAATAGAAACAAAAAAATCAGAACAGATTTTATAAATAGCTGGACTTGTATTACTGACAACAAAGCATCAGTTAATATTCAGTGGCCAAACATCTGAAAAATGGCTATTACTTTTGATATTGGCTGTAAAATAGAGAAATTGTGTATTTTCTATCTGAATGTCCTATTCTTCCTGTCTTTTGAATGTGCTAGGAGTTTCCAGAATGGTACATTCTTTACTATAATCACTGCCATAAAATAGTGGCAAAAGTGAATGCCCGGCTTCCCAAAAAAGCTGAAATTGCTGAGATAGGAATGTGACAGACCTAAACTGTATTTGCTGGAATGGTGCATGTTCCTGTCTGGGAGATGATCTTCCCAGCTGCTTTAAATATGCATATGTAATAAACACTAGTGTGGAACAGATTATGTGCTTCATTGCCAAAGAAACAAGACAGACTGTTCTTTATTCATCACTGCTTAAAGAGACAATACCTGCATTTCAATGACTATGCTAGCTTAAGGTAAAAAAAAAAGTTGGAGAAACAGACAAAATACAGAACAAACGAAACATCCATCCAAAACATTTGAGGCTTAGGTGGACATTGATGGTTGGAATCCTCTGATAGTTTCTTTTATTCTCAGTAATTATTTTCTATCTCTGCCTCTCACCTATGGCATAAAAAGAATGTCACTCTACCTCTCTTGGTTTTCCATAATGCACACTACCCGTAGAATCCATCAACAAGAATAAGGCACTATTACTATGGTATAATTTGTACAGTGGAGTCAGAAGCTGAAAAAGAGATAAAAATCTGGCTGTATGTACAACCAAACGAGGTCCATATAATAAGGCCCCTTTCACACATGCGGACAGTATGTCCGTATTTCATCCATCCGTTTTCGGATGAAATACGGACCTACAGCTTACCTATGGGATAGCGGGTGTCTGCGGATGAACATCCGCAGACACCCACTATTGTCCACCTCCGCTACTGTCCGATTCTGCAGACGGAGGAAAATCCTATTTTTCTATCCATCTGCAGAGCGGATCAGATGAACACGGACAGACGGTCCGTGCTCATCCGATCCCCATAGAGGAGAATGGAGATCTGACAGGGCGGTCCCTGCACAGTGTGCGGAGACCGCCCTGTCCACCGCCGACTCAGCGGGGACAACGGAGCGATCCCCGCTGAGGGAGCGGATCATTACTGATCCGCCCTGTGTGAAAGGGGCCTAAGGCAATACTTTAAGTGTCTCAATGACATGCTTGACTATGCCTTTAACAGCATGAGTCAGACACATCTGAGTTACACACATTGAAGAGAATGGTGTTGTCCATCACCAGTAGTTAGAAATGTTCTCTCATCTGTTTTTAGGCTGTACTTTATCAGGAAGGAAATGACCTGACCAATATCTCCCATAATCAGAAACCTGCTTTAAGCATTATATATAAATAATTGGGGCAAGAATGACCCTAAGCCCTTGTACACACGGTTGGAGATTCTGACAACCAAATCCGTTGGATTTTATCCGTCGGATTTTGTCCAACAGATTTTGTCTCAAACTGTTGTATACACACGGTCCGACAAAGTTGTCGGAAAATCCGACATGATGACATTATTTTGTTACGACGGGACTACGTTCACGCTAGTAGCCAATAGCTTTGGTGTAGGAATTTGATCTGAGCATGTGTGGCACTTTGTCCGATCGGAATTCTCTACACATGATCGGAGTATGTCCGATCGGAGCATTTTGTCGGAAAATTTTGCCAACATGTTGGAAAACTTGGTCCGTCGGATATTCCGACGGAAACAGTCCGATGTAGACCACACACAGTCGGAATATCTGACAAAACGGTCCGATCGAACACATTCCGTCGGAATCTCCGACCGCGTGTACAAGGCCTAAGAGCACTACTATTACTCCATGCAAGAAATGTCATGGCATGAAAGCGTTAGGATGATATTCTCCAAACAATGTTCTTGATAGAGAAAATAATATTGACTACAGCTGGTGTTGGACCACAGATTGGCAAATCACAAAAGAGGCAAACAAAAGAGGTATTATATGATATAAACATACACTTTGTGATTTGTAAAAACATAATGCTGCTATTCATGGGTTCATGACAAATCCTGCATGTTCGAGGTTAGCGGACCTGGCAAAATAATACTGGGATTTGCCACAGTATTAATAATGCACTGCATGAGTTTTTGAACTGAAGATCAGCTTGTAAGCAACCCTTAGCTACTGGGAGGCATAATGGCTGAAATTCATAGCTAGGGGATCACTGGGATTTGTCATAGTAAAAACAATGCACAGCATGGCTTTTGAACTTATATCAACCTGTAAGCAACCCTTAGCTACTGGGGGACATAATTATTATTATTATTATTATTATACACAATTTATGTAGCACCAACAGTTTACACAGCAATTGACAATGTAGAGGGGGACAGCACAATTACAGTACAGTTCAATACAGAAGGGACAGGAGGGCCCTGCTCATAGAGCTTACATTCTAAAGGAAGGGTTGTGGTACAAAAGGTAATAGATATGGGGATTGATTTGATGGGGGTAATGGCTGAATACAATGGCTGAAACTCATAGCTAGGGGATTAAAAAGGAAAGGAAAATAATTAATTGTATTTACTTGTGACACCCAAGTCCATGTACAAAGCAGGATTCTGGCTCACACACTTTAGTGCATGTCAGTAGGGGAACTGTTGAGCCTCCTATGAGCTCTTCATTATACAATAAAAGGTCCAACATACAGCAACCTGTTATATTGCTTTTGGCGCTGCTCAAAATAGAGGTGAAAGCATATTCTTGTGTACCAGAGCATGGGATGCAGGCTTATCTTAATACCAATCCAGAATGCTAGGAAATGTAATGAGGAATGGATCACCACTACTCCCAACCAGCCCAGGCAAATAAAATATAAAGAGCAACCTCAGCCTGCATGTCTCTACTAAACTACACACTCTGATGCATGTTGCCCTGCGCACTGGACTTTACAAGGTCCAACATAAGCTTTCATCCTGAGTTAAGGAAAAGAGCCATTTTATTTATATGTCCATACACAAGGCCTTGCTGCTGAACCCGGTGCCTGGGTGTGATCCTGCATCAAGGCTGAAAAAATGCTTTACAGTAGCCCAGCTGCCCTGAAGGTGCACTATGGACCCTTGCATACCACCCCACCACCAGGACCCACCATCACTGCTCCTGTCCCGAGCTAGCTGCTTGCCAAAACTTTGTCCCTAAGAACACATATTCCTTCAACATGCAACTTTACATCAATTAACACTAATGCCCCTACACACGATCGGATTTTCCGACAACAAATGTTGGATGTAAGCTTGTTGACGGAAAGTTTGATTGTGTGTAAGCTCCATCGAACATTTGTTGTCAGACTTTCCGCCAATAAATGTTGACTATCAGGTTCTCAAATTTTCCGCCATCAAATGTTTATTGTTGGACTTTCTATTGTGTGTACACAAATCCATTGAACAAAAGTCCACTCATGCTCAGAATCCAGTACAAGCTGGTGATATAACTAGCGTTCGTAATGGAGATATCACGTACGTTTTGTACGTCACTATGTTTGTAATTGTTGGCCAACATTTGTGTGACCGTGTGTATGCAAGACAAGTTGGAGCCAACATCCTTCGAACAAAAATCCACAGTTTTGTTGTCGGAAAGTCCAATCGTGTGTACGGCATTAGACTTTGACATGTGATATTGATAGTTTGACATGAGTCCACTTGACGTGTCCACAAGAAAAGCAAGGGGCCATACTTAAATAAGCACTCCAAACGTCTCCTATTTCCCTTTCCTCAAGACAGTACATATTAAATTCCCTAAGTCTCTTCTGATTTGTTTTATCCATCCGACCTTTCACCATATTTGTTGCCATCTCTGGACTCTATTCTATCTTATCAATATATTTTTGTAAGTGAGGTCTCCAGAACTGGACACAGTATTCTAAATAAGGTCTTACTAAAGCTCTATATACAGTGCCTTGAAAAAAGTATTCACACCCCTTGAAATTTTCCACATTTTGTCATGTTATAACCAAAAACATAAATGTATTTTATTGGGATTTTATGTGATAGACCAACACAAAGTGGCACATAATTGTGACGTGGAAGTAAATGAAAAATGTTTCTTAAAATGTTTTACAAATAAATATGTCAAAAATGTGGTGTGCATTTGTATTCAGCCCCCTTTACTCTGATACCCCTAACTAAAATCTACTGAAATCAATTGCCTTCAGAAGTCACCTAATTAGTAAATACAGTCCACCTGTGTGTAATTTAATCTCAGTATAAATACAGCTGTTCTGTGAAGCCCTCAGAGGTTTGAACCTTAGTGAACAAACAGCATCATGAAGGCTAAGGAACACACCAGACAGGACAGGGATAACGTTGTGGAGAAGTTTACAGTAGGGTTAGGTTATAAATAAATATCTCAAAGTTTGAACATCTCACAGAGCACTGTTAGATCCATCATCCAAAAAAGGAAAAGAGCATGGCACAACTGCAAGGCTACCAAGACATGGCTGTCTACCTAAACTGATAGGCCGGACAAAGAGAGCATTAATCAGAGAAGCAGCCAAGAGGCCCATGGTAACTCTGGAGGAGCTGCAGAGATCCACAGCTCAGGTGGGAGAATCTGTCCACAGGACAACTATTAGTCATGCACTCCACAAATCTGCTTTTTATGGAAGAGAGGCAAGAAGAAAGCCGTTGATGAAAGAAAGCCATAAGAAGTCCTCTTTGCAGTTTGCAAGAAGTCATGTGGGGGACACAGCAAACATGTAGAAGAAGGTGCTCTGCTCAGATGAGACCAAAATTTTACCTTTTGGCATAAAAGCAAAGCTTTATGTGTGGCAGAAAACTAACACTGCACATCACCCTGAACACTCCATCCCCACCATGAAACATGGTGGTGGCAGCATTATGTTTTGGGGATGTTTTTCTTCAGCAGGGACAGGGAAGCTGGTCAGAGTTCATGGGAAGATGGATGGAGCCAAAAACCTGACTTGAGACTGGGGCAGAGGTTCACCTTCCAGCAGGACAACGACCCTAAACATACAGCCAGAGCTAAAATGGAATGATTAAGATCAAAGCATATTCATGTGTGTTAAAATGGCCCAATCAAAGTCCAGACTTAAATCCAATTGCGAATCTGTTCACAGATGTTCTCCGTCCAATCTGACAGAGCTTGAGCTATTTTGCAAATTAGAATGGGCAAAAATGTCACTCCCTGGATGGTAGATACATCCCAAAAAAAGACTTGCAGCTGTAATTGCAGTGAAAGGTGGTTCTACATAGTATTGACTCGGGGAAGGGGGGGGGGGAGGGGGCTGAAAACAAATGCATGCCACACCTTTAAGATATTTATTTGTAAAACATTTGGAAAAACATTTATCATTTCCTTCCACAATTATGTGCCACCTTGTGTTAGTCTATCACATAAAATCCCAATGAAATACAATTATGTTTTTGGTTGTAACATGACCAAATGTGGAGAATTTCAAGGGGTGTGAATACTTTTTCAAGGCAATGTAAAGGAATCTATTATTAGGTTATATAATAATACCTATTATTTTTCAGGCTATGAATATTTTCAACAAGTACAAAAAAAAACCTGTTGATCTTACTAGAAATACAGTGTCATTGTAACTTCCTATGAGCTGAAGAGAGAACAAAACAATAATTTGTTTTATTTGTATGCTACTATTCCTGTCATCCCCTATGTAATGGACATGAACAAAGGCATATGTTTGCCCAGCCCAGTCTGGGTAGCAACCATGATGCCCTCCAGGAATACATGGGGGAGTGAGCGTAGTCTTTCAGGGAAAGGAAGTGGTGTTACTTGCAGGATTACCAGGTACAAATAAAAGAAAAAGAGTCTGAAGGAAAAAGTCTGAAGAAAATAAAACAAATCAGCCACCATCCCTTAAGCCTCATACAGCTGAAGACAAAAATCTGAATTTTTGTCTTCAGATTTACTAAAACCATGTAGTGCAAGGGTCTGCTTGATTACATACACATTAATACTCCTAAGGTTTGACCTCATATTATGTGGGTTTGGTAAATTTGAAGGAAAAAATCTTAAGGCTTAAGGAGTGGTGAGCTACAAGAAACATTTTTTTAATTTTTATTCAACTAACAAGTTAATTTTGGCTAGTACTTGGAATCTGAGTCATAAAGCTGTATTGTAAGTTTACATTTATTTTGATAATTCTTGTCAAACGGATGAAAGGTTAGACATTTACCAAATGTATTTTCTATGTATGATCTTTGCCTTGCCTTTTCCTATGCTTTAAAGCTACACATATCAACACAAGGAATAATACAGCTGAAGTGTTGAAAGATGTGTTTACACAAAAAGATTTGCAATGAGGATATTAACTGAATACTGTAACATGATTAGTTCACTGTATATTAGTATGTTCTGATATTTGCTCCAGCATGGAAAATCTTTACTATGCTATTAATTTGATTATTTTTATATAAAATATATCATTATTAATTGCAGTGGACTTTTTCCACTTAGTTACTAGAGAGAGAGAGAGTGACACTATAATTTTCCCATTAGGCTACTGGGGCTTGTCCCGTAATATTTTCCTATAAGCTACAAGGTACTGGCAATAAGAAATCTGCAAGGTTACCAGGGTATATTTTTATGCAATGGAAATAGAAAAGAAATTCTGTTAAGCTATTAAAGTGTTCCAAATAATATTCCAAGAGGGTAACTGGTGCTGTCAGTAAAAATTCCACTAGGCTATCAGAAACTGACACCATTAGTCTTATTCAGTGAGACAGTTAAAAGAGCATGCTGATGTTCAAAATAAAATAACAATTGGCAAGCAATCGGACTTCTATGTACTGAAGTCAACCAAGTACAATTCCACCAGCTTTCTATAGGATATTGTGTTTTTTTGTACTGAAGAAGCCTGTGATGGGCTACCAATATTTAGGCAGGCAAAGACTAAAGCATCCTTCAAATTGAACCCATGGTTGCCCACACAACACAAAGCAACATGTTCACTTAATTTTAGCAATCCCCATCTGTATATACACTTTTCACCACTCTGCTCAGCTGCCACAAGACATTCTTGTGTAAAGCTAGTTGCTGGGGTCATAGCTTACACAGATCTATGAATTATTGCATTATTGTGTGACATTTTTGCATTATTACATGGAGTGCTTCACATGCTCCTCCATACCTGTAAGTATTGGGTATTCATTTGTTGGGTTGAGATACTCCGTTGTGGGATATGAGGAAACCCCTGTTGCGTTTGATATACATGCTGTAGCCTTACAGCTGTAAGGTAAGGGGACACCCACCTATTCACGCAATGGAGGGAAAGGAAGGATTATTGCACCAATTTGCCTGCATGGTTTTTACAGCACTAACAATCCTGGAATGCTTTGTGTTTGAAGGTTGCACCAGCAGCATTGGCACATTCACCATTATATGGACTGTTTAATTGTTTGATTTTTTAAAAGCACTGGCACCTTACTCTATGATACTTTTGCCTGTTTGCACAATTTCAATATATGAATTGCACAGCTTATTTATGTATGCCTAATAGCTGCTATGTATACTTATATGTTTTTTTAGGTTTACAGTGAAGTTTTGCACTAGCCACTTTAATGTTTATGAGGATTTTGCACCATTAAGTTTTGGCACGTGGCACTTTATTTGTAACGCTTATGGGCTATAGATTCATATAGGGAAGTTAACCCTTCAGCACATATGCACTTTGTTTTTCTGTTTTTTGGTTCTGATTATTATTTGGCACTATTCTATTTGAGCAAGCATGTCCTACAGTGACATATAAAGTGAATAATAACTAATAGTTTGAAACGGTGACCCACTTTTCAGCATCTATCTACCTCTTACCTAATATCATTTTTTGTCTCACTTATACTATTCTTTCTCTTTATTCATTTCTATTCTATATTATCCTCCTTCCCCTCCCCTTAACTCCCCTTATCTATATACGGCGCAGCACTACTACATATATACATATAATTTGTTGGGTTGTTGAGCTGTAATGGATTAAGGCAAGCCATTGCTTTGCCCCAAATTTAAAATGCATATGTTTGCTTTAAGATCTCAGGAATTTCAAACAGATGAGCAAAGCTCCAGATTATCAAAATTCACATTCCAGTGATGCTGTTCAGCAGGAATATTTAGTAGACTATCACTGAAATGTCTTTTTTAATAGGCACTCTGTGTATCACTGTAATGTCTTTTTAAGAAGAATACCTAACAGGCACTGTATTGCCTGTGTAAAGTTACTAGAGGAAAAAAATATATACGAGGGTTCTTCAAAAAGTTTCCACACTTTCTTTATTTGTTTCGCAGCCATCTTCACCACAGCATGACAAGTCTTATGCTAAACTGCAAGGTCAGCTGACTTGCCAGACAGAATAGTCATATGACACTCTCAGACATGACCAATTTCTACTTCTCCTATCCTTACCATTTCCAATGTAAATATAAAAGTACGAAAACATTTTGAAGACCACTCATATATTATAAAAGAAGAATAGTTGATGCTTGAAGATCCATTTGCCAGTTGACTCTGTAATAGCAACTGTGGTTGAGGTTCTTAAACCAGCTCCTCTGGGTGTAAGTGACATGGAAGGTTTTGGGAATCTGTTTTTCCTTTACGTGGCAGTTCCCATGGAAACAGTCAATGGCAAGTAAGCCATCTAAATGATGTGTAAGCAATGAACTGGTTGGACTCTTCTGTGCAGTTTTTTATTCCTGAAAGGAGAGGAGTCGTACCAGATAAACGAGCTGCGAATTTACTGTATGTAACAAATGGACTAAAACCTCTAGTATGATGAAAAACTTTACTTCACTTTCTTCATTTATGCAGAAATCTGAATTCTTTCCATCAACTTTTGACTGTGAGCATACAATTGTATAGAATCAAACTGTACACAGAAATATATACCCATGGTTTCAATAATCTGCCAATTTCAAACAGAAAATGTTAATGTTAATCTTTTGGTTTGATTTAGACTTCAATTTTATAAAAAAAGAAAAGTTTGTTGAAAGTCAGTGCAATTTTTAAAAATAAAAACCTGTAAAGTAAATAAGTAAAGTAAAGTAAATTACAGTTCAATGTACAAGTACTGTTCAATGTACAAGTACTTCACAGCATAATTCAATTATATATAGCCAGAGTTTAGGGGTATTGGGTCTGATTTACAAAAGCCGTGCACCATCAGTAGAAGTGCATGGCGAGGCGCAACACACATTTTCATATTTACAAAACGGTGCACCGGAAACAGAGCGTGAATCCCCATTCTCAAATGCTCTTGTCTTCCCCTCTAACCCCTTGGATTTCCATGGGCTAACTTTTGCTTTCAAAGGGAAATTCCACACTCCACTCCATTCTCAAAAAGCTGTGAGCTGCCTTCACCAATCCAAACCACATCCTTTTTCTGAGCATACAACAGGGCCAGCTAGGAAAGGGGTGAGAAGAGCGATCACCCAACCCCCTCCTGAACCACACAAAGCCACATGCACACAACATAGCTGGCCGTGTTTGGGGCATGTTGGGCTTAGCCCAATACCAACCATAAAGCACCTTGTACCCACTAGTTTAAAGGGGATTTCCACATTCTGTAAAGCCCCCTGTCTGCAGCCCCCCCCCACAACTCCAGCCAAGGGTTGTGTGGAAGAGACCCTTGTCCTCCTAAATATGGGAACAAGGTGGTTGACTTTTGGGGTGCCCAAGCCCCTCTTACCCCCAAGCATCCACCCCCCTTTCATGGGCTGGCTTACTGTGTGCTTGACTAGGGGTTTGTTAGTGTGTAGGAGGGGGCACGATCTTTTTTAGTTGGTATTTTCATGTGGGGGTTCCCATTTTAAGCCTTAACAGATTCAAATGCACTTGTATTTATTGGGGGTATTGGGGGCAGGCTATTTTTTATTTTTCAGCTGCAATGTATATTTGTAAGTTTTCTCTAAAGATGTACATCTTTGAAGCAGCATTTTGGATATATGCTACAGATGCACCACTTTACAGGCAGAGTTTGCATTTTTAAAGACACTTTTCCCTGTTTCGTTTTTGGGGTTGTCCAAACTGGTGACATTGATATATATCCCTTAGGGTGGGACCTGGACCCCATACCCATTTTAAGGCCAATAACTAGAAGATAAACCAGCCAAGTGTGGACTAGCTAAATTAACAAGTCAGTTCCCATAGACTGCAATGGTATTTGTTGTATAACTGTTGCCCATGTTAGGCTCTTTGCCCCCCTGGACCAGGGGGTGTTTGTCCTATCTAATTTTGTAGCATGCTGGATGATGTGCTTAATTTCCTCAAAACCATATTCTGTTAGTGGCTCAAAATAACATACATGTGTTATTTTACTTGCCTTGCTCTTTTCCAAGACCTGTTTTGTTGACCAATAAAATGTGTAGCAAATTTTTATGTTTTACGTGCTTTGTTAATTTTCATGCAACAGATTTCCCAGCTGCAGCTTAACTAGGCTGAGGGTCTACAAACTACGGTCCTCCAGTTGTTCAGGAACTACAATTTCCATCATGCATTGTCATGTCTGTGAATGTCAGAGTTTTACAATGCCTCATGGAATGTGTAGTTCAGCAACAACTGGAGAGCCATAGTTTGAAGATTCCTGATCACTCTAGCATGTCTTGAAAAAAAGGTGGTTTCTCATGTGCCTTGTATAATGCCCAAGAAATATTATTAGTAAAATACAAGTGGGTCATGGTACATCTACATTCCAAATTTGGCACTATGCAATCTGATCCTCCAATCGCTGTACAACGCAATGTTTTAGCAAATTAGGTAATAGAAAGATGCACTTGAACAATTAATTAAAATTATAGAAAATCAAACAGGCTCTTGCACTAAATCTATTTTTTTTTTAAGATGATCCATGGGTTGGGGGATTTCATGGTCATGGCATTTTTAGAAGGCGTTAGCGATGGTCTTAAGATCTTAAGACCCTTTGGTCTTAGTATCTGGATCTTTTCAAAGAGGCCAACTTGGAATAAGCTTGCCTATTTTTAAGATAGTTTCCTAGCAGTTTACTAGCGTTATTCCCCTGAGAATAGTGGAGAGTATTAGGGCATCTCAGGGCTTTTTTATAATCCGCTATCGTGAAACATTTAACCACTTTAAGACCGGGCCTATTTTTCAAACTTGTTGTTTACAAATTAAAATAATTTTTTTTGCTAGAAAATTACTTAGAACCCCCAAACATTATATATATATTTTTCTAATACCCTAGAGAATAAAATGACGGTCATTGCAATACTTTTTGTCACACCGTATTTGCGCAGTGTTCTTACATGCGCACTTTTTTTGAAAAAAATACATTTTGAATTAAAAAATAAGACATCAGTAAAGCTAGCCCAATTTTTTTTATATTGTGAAAAATGATCTTACACCAAGTAAATTGATACCCAACATGTCACACTTCAAAGTTGTGCCCCCTTGTGGAATGGTGACAAACTTTTAGCCTTAAAAATCTCCATATGCCACGTTTAAAAAATTCTACAGGTTACATGTTTTGCGTTACAGAGGAAGTCTAATGCCAGAATTATTGCTCTCACTCTAACGATGGCTCACATGTGTGCTTTGAACACCGTTTGCATATGCGGGCGCTACTCACATATGCATTCGTTTCTGCACGCAAGCTCAGCGGGACGGAGTGCATTTATACATTTTTTTCTTATTTATTTTACCTTTTATTTTTAAATTTTACCCTGTTCTTTTAAAAAAATGTGTCACTTTTATTCCTATTACAAGGAATGTAAACACCACTTGTAATAGAAAAGAAGCATGACAGGACCTCTTAAATATGAGATCTGGGGTCAAAAAGACTTCAGATCTCATATGATATTTTCATCCACTCAAGTCTCATCACAGATAAAAAAGTATCATGTAATGCATTGTATTTTTGTCTCAAACTGCCAGTCGAGGGATGGAGAATAGAAGTCAGCATCTGACGTAATGGTGCAAAAAGGAAAACAAAAAATAACAACGAAAATACTAGTAGAGACAAAACTAAACAACACAAGATTCTTCTCAATGAGCAGATAAAAATGCAACTAGTACAGGGCGTATTCACTCTTCGGTTCTTCACAGTGAAACCTAAGGCACAGGCCCCAATATACAGTCGTTTATAAAAAAAAGCAATAAATGTAGATGTCCATAGGCTTAGGGTAATATAAAGAAAGTTCAGCTGATCCTTGTCTACTTTTGAGGCGAAGACTTAACAGGGCGATAATGTTCCTCTTTAGAAAGAAGGCCCCATTTCTTGCCCAGTTTAAGACCCTCAGACACAGTACCCACTACGTAGGATCTATGATCCCACGTAATCAGTAATTTTGCAAGGAAACCCCATCTATAAGGCACATTATGATTTCTCAGCATCTTGGTCAATGACACCAGCTGTTGGCGAGTATAAAATAGTATGCCGAGAGAGATCCGTGAATAACGTGATGCCTGCGTAAGGGTCCAAGAGAGGGAAATTCTTCCATGCACATTGCATCAAATTGTCCTTGATGCGATAATAATAAAACATTGCGTTGAACAGTATTAGGCAGAAATGGAGGTTTGGGGAGCTGACGAGCTCGGTCAACAATTCCTTTGTGAGTGGGGGTATCAAGAAGGAAAGTAGTTATCATTTGTTGAAGATATCTGTGGAGCTCAGATGAGGGGACAAGTTCAGAGATCCCCCCAGACTTCACCCCCAGACTTCACATTATTTCTAGAAGAATAGAATTTACAAAACAAGAATTTCTCCTTTGTCTTTAATTATAGTAGTTTTTATTACAGCATTGTTTAGGTATTTTACGATATACAATTTAGTAAACATGTTTACACAATAATTTTTTTTATATATCTGCATTGTCCTTCTTATTCCTATTATTATACACTTTTATATATTGCACACATTTTTATTTTTAACTATTTGTCTTTTTAATGTTTATTTGACAGTACTCCAAATCCCCATTGCCAGTTTATGGTACGGAACAATTATTATGTGATTACAGAATAATTAATATGTAATTACACTGTACCGGCTTTATATGCATGATGTATCCTGTAACATGACAAAAGAGGGACCCACCTCCATGCATCATCATAGCACTGCTATCAACTTCCATTCACCGAGGTTGGTATCTTGGTTGTGAGGCAGCGTTTCTCCAACGTGTTTTATTTCAGGTGCAGCGGGTGCTACTCACTCTTGAGGCTTAATCAGGCTCCCTGTCTACTGTGGATGGCTTTGTGTGATCTGTCAGTGTTTAGTGCAACCCACGGGCATTGTTGGGGATTCTAAACCCTCGGAGGGCTATTTTCCTGTGGACTCCTCCTGTTGAAGGATTCGGTCTTTAGTCCTTATCTGTATTCTGGGACAGACTGGAATTGTAGTGGATGTAACATGCAGTTTTCCTTTTTCCTAAATGTGAGTGCATTTATTTTAACATGTTTTTTAATAAAAAAATATGTCACTTCGCTATAGTATTGTGCTTTGATTGTGTTTGCTCTGTTTCAAACATTTTGTATAGACATATTCTATAGTGTTTTTGTACATATAAGTATTCCCAGTAAGAAAACGTCTTTGAAGCCTGAAGATTTTGGTGCCTCTATCATTTTTTTAACACAGGAAAAAAAAAGTGAAGTGACTTTTAGATATAAGAAGAAGAGAATTTGAAAAAATTCAGACAGCCAGTACAGTAGCTACAAGAATGTGTTAAAGACATAAAAGTTCTAATAAAAAGCTCCAACCATTTTACTTCCTTTTTAGGGCATACGGTTTTTGCAGACCACAGATATAGCTCATGTTTGTACAAAAACCTTTAATGAACTAGGAAAAAAATATATTTTGAAATACACAGTGCTATTCCTAGGATTTAGGTTGCAGAAGCATATTCACTTTTTCCAAATTTCTCCATAGAACACTGTGTTTCCAAAACGGATATCCAAAATTATCATATCCATGTAAAACTTCGAAGACATAGGAAAATGAAATGTGATGTTTGCTAATCATTATTTTTCACAGTGCACTGTAGGGAATAAGATCATCCAAATTGTGATCAGAATTAAAAGCAAGATACATAAAAATTCATTACATTTGAATAAATGAATTATGAGGACATTGTAGGAATTTGCTACTACATATCTATTACAATCTTAGAAGACACACAGTATTCTGCAGACACACAGTGAATGGAATAAAATGTACTTTTGCTCTACTTCCATTCAAACAGAATTTTGAAAACCAGCCTGTACACTGACACCAGGACCTAAAATTTCAAACAATGACACAGACAACAGTATGCACTTCAATTACTTTACTGAGCTTCAGAGATATTAAGGGATGTGTACAGAATTTTTCAGATTTTCTACCAGGCCTTACACCGAATTGTTTTGCTGTAGCTTTTGGTAATTCTGCATACCTGAGAAATGGTAGGATTGGTTTATTTGGTGTCCACCAGTTAATTTAGCATGAGGCGCTGCTGAATTGAATAATGTAACAAAATGAGTAAGTGGCTGAGTGATACACCAGAACAGAGAGTAACTTGTAGTTTACTAAACAGGTGCAAACACTGCAGAATAATACAAAACAGATTAGAAAAGCTGCAAAAACATGAACTCTTCACACAAATGTCTCTGTAATTCAATTATGTAATGTGTCTTTATAGCAACAAGTCATGCTGAGAATCACTACTTAGGTAAAACAGTACAGAACACAGCTACTTGTGATGATCTTCAAGGACATGCAAATGCACAGAACCCCCCTATTGAAACTGGAGTACTCTTCTAGAAATTAGTGAGAGGTTCCCCACAGTAGCTGGTCCTCTGGAGAAGCAGCATTTTATTGTGCTCTGGCCTGGCTGCACAGATCCCAGTTCTGACAGTAGAGAGCCTCCCACCTGGCTGCAGATCACTTGCCCAGCTTCTTCTGACTCATGTGTGCCCTCCCTGAGCCTCAGAGGGTGAATAGTTGTTTTCATTTGTGTGAAAGGTAATAGATTACTAGATAATAGATTACTTTTTTTCAATTATCTGTATCTAGATTATGGAGACCCGACAATACATTACAGCCGTGATAAATGATAGAAATGTCATTTTTCTGCGGTACTGTTCTAAACATGGGAAAAATGCGCCACTTTACAGGCATACTATAGACACCCCCAGGCACAATATTTAAAAGAATATTTAATTTTTATTGTTTCACTTTAAGCATTAAAAAAAATCACTGCTTCCAAAAAAACTGACTTTTTAAAAAAAGAATTTTCATTGATATATATATGTCCCCTGGGACAAGACCTGAGTCCCCAAACACTTTTTATGATAATAACTTACATATCGGCCTTTAAAATTAGCATTTTATTTTTGATTTTTCATGTTGATGTCCCATAGACTTTAACGGTGTTCTGGCAGCTTTCGAATTTGCCGTAAACACTGAATATTGTTTGCTTTTCGGCGAACAGGGGAACACCCGATATTCAAGTCAAACTTATGTTCCACTTGAACATCGGGCTCATCCCTAATGGCAATGTGTAGCATGTCTAGTAATTAGGTCAACAACAGCTTGGTTCATGAATTCATTCATGGTAGCGAATTTACTAGAAAAAAGAGGAAAGAGGATTTGGGACTTTATATGAAGCCATGGCCTGGTAAGGCCGTCTGCCTCCATTCCTATCAATTTGATAAAGAAACAGGAAGGTTGGGACTTTATATGAAGCACGTGGTTGCAAGTGAGTAAATTGGTGAATATAACAAGATGTTTATTAGTTCAAATACATGATGTACAGACAAGGTCTTAATGTCATGTTCTGAAACAGTCAAACAGTGGCGATAGAAGCCCACACTGACAACATCCAAGGTGGGTATGGGCACACAGGACACTACTGGTGTAAGATGGGAATGATAAATGAGCCAACCAAGTGAAACCTTTGTGAAAAAATCTGTGAGAAAGAATCTAGCCCATTTTCAGTTAGCTTTTACTCTTGCACCCATCACTTTCATCGTGAGCACCGGTTTTCTGCCAACCATGATATATAGTTACATAGTTAGTTACATAGTTGATCAGGTTGAAAAAAGACACAAGTCCATCCAGTTCAACCACAAAAAAAAAAAAAAAAAAATATATATATATATATATATATATATATATAATAAATATCATACCAGCCCATATACCCAATTCTATACCCACAGTTGATCCAGAGGAAAGCAAAAAACCCCAGCAGAGCATGATCCAATTTGCTAAAGCAGGGGAAAAAATTCCTTCCTGATCCCCCGAGAGGCAATCGTATTTTCCCCGGATCAACTATACCTATAAAATGTTAGTACCCAGTTATATTATGTACACTTAGGAAATAATCCAGGCCTTTCTTAAAGCAATCCACTGAGCTGGCCAGAACCACCTCTGCAGGGAGTCTATTCCACATTTTCACAGCTCTTACTGTGAAGAAACCTTTCCGTATTTGGAGATGAAATCTCTTTTCCTCTAGAGTGCCCCCTTGTCCTCTTTGTTGACTGTAAAGTGAATAACTTGACACCAGGTTCCCTATATGGACCCCTTATATATTTGTACATGTTGATCATATCCCCCCTTAATCTCCTCTTATCAAGAGTGAAACAATTCAGTTCCTCTAATCTTTCCTCATAGCTGAGTTCCTCCATGCCTCTTATCAGTTTGGTTGCCCTTCTCTGCACTTTCTCCAGTTCACCGATATCCTTTTTGAGAACTGGTGCCCAAAACTGAACTGCATATTCCAGATGAGGTCTTACTAATGATTTGAACAGGGGCAAAATGATATCTCTCTCTCTGAAGTACATACCTCTCTTAATACAGGAAAGGACTTTGCTCGCTTTGGAAACCGCAGCTTGGCATTGCATGCTATTATTGAGCTTATGATCTACCAAAACCCCCAGATCCTTCTCCACTATGGATTCCCCCAGTTGTACTCCCCCTAGCATATATGATGCATGCATATTCTTAGCCCCCAAGTGCATAACTTTACATTTCTCAACATTAAACCTCATCTGCCACATAGTCGCCCAAATAGACAGAGCATTGAGGTCGGCTTGTAAATTGGAGACATTCTGTAAGGACGTTATTCCACTGCATAGCTTGGTGTCATCTGCAAACACGGAAATGTTACTTTTGATCCCAGACCCAATATCATTTATAAAGATATTAAAAAGTAAGGGTCCCAACACTGAACCTTGGGGTACACCACTGATAACCTTAGACCATTCAGAGTAAGAATCATTAACCACGACTCTCTGAATTCTGTCTTTTAGCCAGTTTTTTATCCATTTACAAACTGATATTTCCAAACCTGTAGACTTTACCTTACACATGAGCCGCGTGTGCGGAACTGTATCGAACGCTTTTGCAAAATCCAAATGTATCACGTCCACCGCCACCCCTCTGTCCAAGGTTTTACTTACCTCCTCATAAAAAGAAATCAGGTTTGTCTGACAACTTCTGTCTTTCATGAATCCATGCTGTCTGTTGCTCAAAATATTTTTTTCCTGCAAGAACTCGTCTATGTGGTCTTTTATTAGTCCCTCCAGTATCTTCCCAACTATAGAAGATATATATATATATATATATATATATATATATATATATATATATATATATATATATATATATATATATATATATAGATATATCTATCTATAGATAGATAGATATCTATATATATATATATATATAGATATATGTTTATCAATTTATTTCTTTTTTTTCCACACATTTTTTCACAGAGGTTTCACTTGAATGGCTCATTTATCATTCCCATCACATACCAGTAGTGCCCTGTGTGCCCATACCCATCTTGAATGTTGTCGGTGTGGGCTGCTATAACCGAGCTTGCCGCCACAGCTCCCGGTCATGATGTTTCAGATAGCTCATAGTCTTCAGCACTACACCATTTATGCATGGATTCCTGTAAGTTACCATCTGGGGACTGGGGTGTTCTTATCTCACCCCCTTATTTATTGATACATTTTAGATCATTTAGATCATTTTTAATTTTAGGTACATCACATGCTTGCTCCTGAAGAGTGTCTCAAAAGCCACAAAGCGCTTGGAGCTAGCAGATGTTGTGTTATAATTATCATGTGCTTATCAGATTTTCATGTTATTTAGCATAAACCCCTACCAAATATGATAGGGATTAGTGAGACCATAGGTATCATGTAATTTGTATATGTGTGTACTTATATTCATTTTGGTGAATTGTGGGATTTTAACCTTGTGATACTATTTGATACCAAGGTTATTATCCTGTTTCAGAACCTGACATTAAGACTATGTCTGTACGTCATGTATATGAACTAATAAACATCTTTTTATATTCAGCAATTTACTCATTTGAAACAATGTGCCTCATATAAAGTACCAATCTTCAAGGTGGGGAATGTGATTTTTGTACAATAATGCATGTGCTGGTTTACAGTACAAAGATCAGCTCCAAAAAAAACTTTCCACATTATTACTTTCAATAATTTTTATTTGACGGAAATATGCAAATTACAGAATAAGAAGGTTACATTCGCAAAGTATCCGTAACAATACAATATATGATAACAGAAGTACAAATTGCCATAAAACATATGATAAACAGAGTACGATGTCATTAAAATCGTAGGATCAACATGACAGAACAGAGAAATTAAGGGAGGTCATCTCTTTGCTCCGTGTACCCCAAATGGGAACACTCTGTACACAGGAGCAAGGGAATACTCCCGTGTGAAGGGCAGCAATGATGTCAAACCTTGTCGCATCGCTAGTATATTCAATAGATACTAAAAGAAAGGCAAAGCACCGTATGGATATAAAACATGAAATAGTAACAGTAAAACCTAAGGGTTAATGACGGGGAAGAGATGTCCGGATGAACTTTCCACATTATTAAATGTTAAACAAAAACAAAGCTAACTTTTCCAATTCCAGTCTTTGAAAGACGCAAAGGGCCTGGTTCTAGGGTCAATAGTTTGCGAATTAAGTTATACCATAATTAATTAGAGCCCTTTCACACTGATCCACAAGTCTTGCATTGAGGACTTTTGGTGGGATTTCAGAAAAACCACCCAATGTAAAGGAAAACAATGGCAAAGTACAGGTAACATGCATGAAATAACTGCTGGTACACAGCCTTGCACCCCACAGTGGATCAGTGTGAAAGCAATCTTATTTTTTTTCCTTTAACTAAATCATTTATCTGTAGGATGGTCATAGCTCTTAAGTACTGAGTTAAATTACACTTACATAGAACAAAAGAAAAACAAATCAGATCAGTGCAAATCACCTTAGATAATCTCCAGCAAAATTAATTGATATAGTGTATTGTCATGTCAGAAAATCATTTGTTTGTTTTTCCTTTCTTGCATAACACACTCTAATTTAATAACTTCATTAACAGTGTCATTTATAAAGTGGATTTTTCACACCCCATCCAGATCTTTAATTTAGTATTATTGGACCAGTCAGTTCAAGTAGAACAGGCTTGCTGGATGTGATCCAGTATTACAGAAAGATTTTTCATATTGTTTTTGTTAATTTAAATGTCAAAAGAAGCAGAAAGACAGATGGACAAAACATTTTCTGAAGGCTCATCTGGAGTGTATCTGCATGGGAAGACTCACTGTCTTATTGAAGAAAGCAGAATATAATGCAAATTCATATACAGGTTTGTCTGTGAATATAATGTAAGATGATATTTGGTTGCCAATAACCTACAGGGATACTCTTAAACATGTTATCTTTAACGGTTCAGTTGAATATTCTGCAAATGTCATATAGAATTAGAATATATTGAAACATTATTCTGTGTGCTATTTAAGTACTCATCACAGTAACTTTACCATACATTTCTGACATGTCACAATACAGAGTAACAGTATAATTTTTAATATAGATTTACATTTTTTGAATAAATTGAATACATTTTTTGAATAAAAAGCAGTAGTTGCCCTGGATAATGCCCCAATAAAGATGTCTTCATTCTTATAAAGAGAAAACCAGATAAAAGCAGTGTTAGGGGAAGTACTGTGATCTTTGTGAGAGGTAAAATACCTATACATGTTACACCTACACATTGCTTAGCGTGTACTTAACATGATATAACATATTGTTCCCCTGAAAGTCTAAAATGGCTGTGAAATTGTATAAACTTTATGGACACTTTTATATACAGTACATATACATTGTATATATTATGTAAGAGCACAGCACGGCAAATTCTGCCTTTACAGTATCTCATTAAAACATTCTACTGTGCTGAGATTCATCATTTAGTTTTAGCAGTGGCAGTAATAAAGATATAGAGGGAGAGGACTGGTGACACTGCACAGAGTGAGATAATGGGACATGTTGTTCTGTGAAGGGGCATTGCACAGTACAGTGGACGAGGCATGGACTTTAACATTCAGAGGTCCATGCACACAAAGGAGGAGAAAACTGAGAGTTTTCCAGGCAAATGTGGGGAGGTCTGGACAGACAGTGGTGGAAATCAACGTGGACAGACATGTTGCTATGCCTGCCTTCATTGGACTGAGCCTTGCGACAGCCAAAGTGTTGGAGATTGAGCTGTAGGAAGTCTCTTGCTGCCAGGGACCAGGGTAGCACAGACCTGTTGCCTGTGTGTGTGTTTGCGTTTATCAAGGACCAGAGAGCAGGAGTTCAGCGAAGAACCTGGATGGCTTAACTTAATGTAAAAATGCATATAAAATCAAAGGAGAAGACCTTCAAAAAATACAAGGCTGAGAGATCATCATCAGCATTCAGACTTTACAAAGAATGCAACATGATATGTAAGGGTGCAATTAGGGTGGTTAAGGTAGAACACGAAAAGACACATAGCGGAGGATAGCAAAAAATACCCCAAGAAATTCTTTAAGTATATAAACAGTAAAATAGGGAAGACAGACCATATTGGCCCCATAAAGAATGAGTAAGGACATCTGGCTACAAAGGATGGGGAAATGGTGAAGGTATTGAATTTATTCTTCTCTTCAGTCTTCACGAGAGAATAGGGGGGGCTTCAGTAACTAAAACTGCAGTGTTTGTCCTCATCACACATCACAGGAAGCACCCTCATGGCTAACAGAGGACAGAATTAGAAATAGACTTGGGAAACTTAACATTAATAAATCACCGGGACAAGATGGTTTGCACCCGAGGGTACTTAGGGAACTCAGTTAAGTAATTGCCAGACCCTTGTTCCTAATTTTTACTGACAGTCTACTGACTGAAATGGTATTAGACAATGTAGCACCAATATTTAAAAAAGAGCCAAAATACATCCCTGGGAATTACAGACCAGTTAGCCTAACATCAACAGTATGCAAGCTCTCGGAGGGGATGATAAAGGACTATATACAAGATTTTAGTAATGAGAACAATATAATTAGCAGTAATTAGCATGGATTCTTGAAGAATCGTTTTTGCCAAACCAATCTATTAACCTTCTATGAGGAGGTGAGCTGCCATCTAGATAAAGGAAGGCCCATAGACGTGGTGTATCTGGACTTTGCAAAAGTATTTGACACAGTTCCCTATAAACGTTTACTGTACAAAGTAAGGTCCATTGGCATGGAGCATAGGGTGAGTACATGGATTGAAAACTGACTACAAAGGTGAGTTCAGAGGTTGGTGATAAATGGGGAATACTCAGAATGGTCAGGGGTGGGTAGTGGGGTTCCACATGGTTCTGTGCTGGGACCAATCCTGTTTAATTTATTCATAAACAACCTAGAGGATGGGTTAAACAGTTCAATCTCTGTATTTGCAGACGACACTAAGCTAAGCAAGGCAATAACTTCTCCACAGGATGTGGAAACCTTGCAAGAAGATCTGAATAAATTATGGGGTGGGCAACTACATGGCAAATGAGGTTCAATGTAGAAAAATATAAAACAATGCATTTGAGTGGCAAAAATATGAATGCAATCTACTCACTAGAGGGTGAACCTCTGGGGGAATCTAGGATTCAAAAGGACCTGTGGGTCCTAGTAGATGATAGGCTCGGCAATGGCAATCTACTGCTAACAAAGCAAACAGAATATTGGCATGCATTAAAAAGGTGATTAAAGCTAGGTTCCACCCTAAAGTGGAACCTCCGCTGATCGGATCCCTCCCCCCTTCCGGTGTCACAATTGGCACCTTTCCAGGGGGGAGGGGGGTGGAGATACCTGTCAAAGACAGGTATTTACACCCACTTCCGGGCATAGACTCCCGTGGGAGTCTATGCCATTTCCTGTCCTGACGCGCTGTCTGCTGGGACACACACGGGTCCCAGTGACAGCGCAGAGAATTCCTATTGCGCTGCGCTACTCGCGCATGCGCAGTAGGGAACCGGGAAGTGAAGCCGTTTCGCTTCACTTCCTGATTCCCTCACCTAGAATGGTGGCGGCAGCAGCTGAGGGCCGAGCGATCGATCGGCCTCGGCTGCCGGCATTGCTGGAACCCGGGACAGGTGAGTGTCCATTTATTAAAAGTCAGCAGCTGTAGTATTTATAGCTGCTGGCTTTTAATATTTTTTTTTTTTGGTGGAATCCCTCTTTAACTTCAGGGGTAAAGCGACAATTCTCCCACTCTACAAGACTTTGGTCCGGCCTCACCTGGAGTATGCTGTCCAGTTCTGGGCACCAGTCCTAAAGTGGGACATTATTTACCAAAAGCTTGTTCATGTGATCATAATGTAAGACCATAAACACCATTTTAGAGTTACAGGACTTGGCCAAACAATATAAGGATCATTGTTCAAGGAGAGGTAGGGCCAAGGCTCTTTTGGCCTTACTTCTTCGGTAGGCCAGAGGAATGCACTTAGTTCTGCACCTCTATGACTCATATTCAGCCAACAGCAGTCTAAAGTCCACTGTCGACTGATGTCACTCAGCTGGTCCAGACTCTGGAGGTATCTCAACTTTAATGTCTGGATTCACCCAGATGCCTGACCTGAAGCTGGCTCAGCTTCCCAGCATTCTGCCTAGAGTCTGAGCCAGACACATCTGCCTCTTACTCAGCCTGGAACTCCAGTGAGCCCTAAAGGGGCAGAGCAGAGAGCAGTGACTAATAGTCACCGGCTCTCTGCTCACTGGAGACCAAAAACTGAGCTATCAGCAGTCTTTGATTGCTCAGTTCTCAATGTAGAGACAGCAGGTGAGTGTAATTTTTTATTTTTATTTTTAATCCTGCACTTCTCTCTAAAGTATATCTAAAGTCAAATCTGTTTTTGTTAGCTTTGGTTGGGGTGGAGGGGTAAGCAACCTTGTCATTTTTTTATCATTGTCTGTTTCCCCAGTAGGGAGATCCACTCTCTCTATTTGTGTAGTAACAATTGCCCCTGGGGGTGCAGGGAAATTTAAAATTCAAGTTGTCATCAAAACAGATATAGAAGGGGAGTCTTCCAATGGAAAACATTTTGCAGTAACAATTGTCTACAAGAGGTCCCTCACTTTTGGAGAGATTTCCTCTTTCTTCCTGTTGTGTCTATGGGAAGTGTATTGAAATTTCTCCATCGGAACAGCGACAGTAAAAACGTAACTGAAGTTTTAATTTTTACCAACTGTTTTCAAAACTTAAAAAGAAACATTTTGGCTTTAGTTATACAGTACTTTTAGGACTAATTCACACTACATGTGGTGACTGGGCATTTACGTCACTTTCAAATGTCAGTAACCACCAGGACACACAGAAAACAATTGTTTTCTGTGTGTCCTATTCACTCTACAACACAACCTGGAGTTGCGGCACATCCTACATGACTGCATCTTACTATACAGCAGCTCAGTGCATCAAGCTGCTATACACCGACATGAATGAAGTGTCACTTTTATGCACTACAAATAAAGATTCTACAAAAAAAGGGGTGCTGTGTGATTCACTAAATCTCGCACCACACCACCCCCTACCGCAGTCAGAATGGACAGCTGCCAGAGAGGTAAGTCACTGGGGTTTTCAGTGCAACTGGACCCTAAATAGCCTTTTCCTCTATGGCAGCGTCAATAATTTTACATTTTTATTATCACTACAATGTCTATAGGAAAACATTGAGCAGCAGGAGAGTACTGTGTTGCAGATGAAACTCAAAATGGGTAATGTTACATGGCTTAGGGTAATGACTTCATGATGCTGTAGTCCACAGTCATCCTTTTGTATGTAAATTGGGAGCTTCCTGGGCATAAAGTCACTTGAGCATAAAAATGTACATACTGATCTGTGATCTGCAATTCATTATTGTGCAAACATATACTACATATATATAAATGACTGAAACATTTTGGACTTCATCATTACAAATGTATGTGCTTAGGAAAAAAAGTGCATTTTTACAAAAATGTATGTGCATATACTGTTTTAGTTTTGTTTCATATTATGTAAAATGATGAATTGCACTGACATAAAAGACATTTTTACAGGTCTTTAAAATGCACAGGTATGAAGCAGCTATGATATTGGTTGCACAATATTTCGATCCATTTCTCCCTAGAGTATCTGCCTACAAAGAAATGTGAGAGAATGAAATCTTTCCAATTCTCTGTTACACTGATAAGATACATATGGATGTGTCTTCACAAATTAAGTGAATTGGTAGTAAACACTCAGAGATATGGTAATAACGAGAGCTAAAGTATAAAAATAGAATATAGCATACTACTTTTATTAACAAAACATAATACTTCTAAATACTGTACATCAAAGAACAATCGTAAAAATATGTTCAGGAAATCATAACAAGTATCCATTGCCTTGGAACTTAGCAATAAAAAAAACGGACCGCATATTTTGAAAAAAATGGTAGAGTCAATGCACATTTACAGCTCATTTGATGGCGGTTGGCTTCACTATTCACTGAAATGACAGTAGTTTGTGGAATAGGCAACGGGATCATGGAATTCCAACATATGCAAAATGGGATTTAAAGCTAAAGTTTTTATTAGAATTTGCAAAGAATTGAATGTGTAGTAAAATAGGATTTTTATATACAGCTTACCTGTAAAATCCTTTTCTTGAGAGTACATCACGGGACACAGGTTATTCATTACATAGTGGGTTATATAGGCACCTCTGGTGATTGGACACTGGTTAACCCCCAATTAAGGAGAATTCCTCCCCTATATAACCCCTCCCATATGGGAGGCACCTCAGTTTTGTAGCAAAGCAATAGGAAACCACATAAAACCCAAGAGGGGCGGGAGCCCTGTGTCCCGTGATGTACTCTCAAGAAAAAGATTTTACAGGTAAGCTGTATATAAAAATCCTATTTTCTTGATCATACATCACGGGACACAGGAGCTTCATTACATAGTGGGATGTCCCAAAGAAATGCTCAGATTGAGGGGAGGGAGACACAGATCATAATTATAGACCGCCATGGACCGGAGGACCTAAACTGCAGCCTGCAGTACACTGCGCCCAAAGGCGATATCCTCTTGCCCTCTGACATCCACCTAAAAGAATCTGGTGAATGTATGGACTGATGACCAAGTTGCAGCCTTACAGATCTGAGCCAGGGAG
Source organism: Lithobates pipiens (assembly GCF_037356315.1). NCBI lineage: Eukaryota > Metazoa > Chordata > Amphibia > Anura > Ranidae > Lithobates > Lithobates pipiens. The sequence goes on from NW_027507758.1 coordinate 338,925,654, forward strand.
GCCTGGTGATGCACTGCTCAAGAAGCACTTACAGCCCTAGTTGAGTGCGCTTTCACTTGAAAAGGAGGGATTTTCCCTTTAACGCTATAGGCCTGAGAAATTATCTGTCTAATCCACCTTGAGAGAGTGGATTTTGATGCCGCCTAGGGCCTTCCGGCAAAATAAATAAGCAATCAGTTTTCCTTATCTGATTGCCCTTACCACATCCAAAGTGTGCAAAGACTCTTTTTCTGCGGACTGTGGGTCCGGAAAAAAGGATGGTAGGATTAGATCTTAATTCAAATGGAATCCTGAAACCACTTCAAGCAGAAAGGACCTGTTGGGACGTATTACCACCCAGTCCTTATGAATAATTAGATATGGCTCTTTGCTGGAGAGAGCTGCTAGTTCTGACACTCTTCTAGCCGTGGACATGGCTACCAAGAAAACCAATTTTTTAGTTAAAAGAACTAACGAAGCCAGATGCAAAGGTTCAAAAGGTTGCCCCTGCAAAGCTGAGAGAACCAAATTCAGATCCCATGGGCATACTGGAGGTTTGACTGGCAGCCTTATCCGCATAGCCCCCTGGATGAAAGCCCGCACCAGGGAATGCGATGCAAGTGGCTTCGGAAAAAACACTGACAAGGCCGAAATCTGCACCTTGATAGTGCTTACAGCCAAATTCATTTCTAGGCCTGACTGGAGGAAGGCCAAGATCCTGCTAATGACGTACTTTCTGGGATGCCATTCCCTTCACACCAGGAAACATATGCCCTCCAGGTTTTGTAGTAAATAAGCCTGGAGGCCGGCTTTCTGGCATTGACCAGAGTAGAAAGGACTGGCCCTGAAAGCCCACGGTCTCTCAGAATGTGGGTCTCAGCAGCCAAACCGTCAAATTCAGACTGTGTAAAGCAGGATGGTAAATTGGACCCTGTGAGAGCAGATCTGGCCAGAGAGGGAGGATCCACGGCCTGCCTACTCCCAACTTCATGATCTCTGCATACCACGGTCACCTGGGCCAAGCCGGGGCTACCAAAAGAACCGACTTTGTCTCCCTCTTGATTCTTCCCAGGAACCGCGACAGAAGCGGGCACAGGGGGAAGGCATAAATCAGATTGTACTGATCCCAGGGAACTGTCAGAGCATCTGACCCCTGAGCAAGTGCATCTCTTGTCCTTGACACAAATTTGTCCAGTTTTCTGTTGAACCTGGACGCAAACAGATCTACGTCTGGAGTACCCCACCTGCGACATATGTTCCAAAACACGTCGGGGTGCAGAGCCCATTCTCTTGGGCACAACTGCTGGCGGCTCAGAAAATCCGCCTGCCAATTTTCCACTCCTGGAATGAAGACTGCAGAAAGGCATGGAACATGCCTTTCTGCCCAGACAAGTATGCGATTCACCTCTTTTTGCGCAACCAGACTCCTGGTACCGCCCTGGTGATTGATATAGGCCACTGCTGTGGCATTGTCGGACTAAACCCGAACAGGGAGACCCCGTAGTCTGAAAGACCAGTTTATGAGAGCCATATAAACTGCCCGTATCTCCAAGACATTTATAGGCAATAGCTTCTCGATCGCAGACCATTTCCCCTGCGAGCACGTCTCCTCCAACACTGCTCCCCAGCCTGTCAGGCTGGCATCTGTCGTAATAATCTTCCATGGAAGAGGAAGAAAAGTTTTGCCTTTCAGCAAATTCTCGGTTTGTAACCACCAGACGAGACTCTTGCGTGTCGCGGGGGATAGATTCATAGAAAGATCCAAGGACTGGGGCTTCCTGTTCCAAGCCGCAAGGATGCATTTTTGCAGAGGCCTTGAGTGGACCTGGGCGAATGGAATGGCTTCGAAGGAGGCGACCATTTCCCCTAACAGTCTCATGCCCAACCGAATGATGGAAGATCTTCTGCCCAGAATTAGGCGCACCAGATCCCCAATGGCCAAAGCTTTTGGCCTTGGAAGAAACACCTTGCCCTGAGCGGTGTCGATAAGCATACCCAGGTATTCCAACCTGGTAGCAGGCTGTAGGGACGACTTTTCTAGGTTTATAATCCAACCTAGGTGTTTTCTCTATGAGAAGCAAATCGTCTAGATAAGCCATGACGGCTATACCCTGAGCTCTTAGGTTTGCCAAGAGAGGGTCCAGAATCTTTGTGAAGACTCGAGGGGCCGTAGCGAGCCCGAATGACAAGGCCACAAATTGAAAATGGTGCTGCTCTACCGTGAACCTTAGATATTTTTTGTGTGCGGGAAAAATTAGCACATGGAGATATGCATCCTTGATGTCTATTGATGCCATAAACTCTCCCCCTTGCAGGGAGGAGACCACAGTGCGAATTGACTGCATTCGGAAGGACCGGATGTGTAAAAACCGGTTCAGATGCTTCAGATCCAGGATAGGTCTGACACTTCCATTTGGTTTTGGAACGGTGAAGAGATTCGAGTAAAACCCTGAACCCTGTTATTTTGGGTCCACTTCTACTATCACCCCCTGGGATAGTAAGTGATCTAAGGCCAGAAATAGCGGTCTTTGCTTTACTGGGTCCCTGGGGATCCTTGACCTTAGAAAGCGAGAAGGTGGAATCTCCTGAAACTCTAGTTTGTAGCCCAGAGATACTGAAGAGACCACCCACTTGTCCTGGATCTCTTCCTGCCAGGCTTCCGCAAACTGCAGGAGCCTTCCCCCCACTCGGCCGAGCGGGGGCGCCCCTTCACAAGGAAGCTTTTGGGCTCTGCTTGGCAGGCTTTCGCCCCCAGGATTTCTTCTGCACCTGGGCCTGGCCTTGAACCTTTCCTGTAGAGGAGGGTTGAGAAGGCCGTCGCCACTGCTTAGAGTTTGATGCTCTGGGAGAGAGAGAACGCCTAAAAGATGGACGTTTGCTCCTCTTGACTGGAAGGAGAGTAGATTTACCCCCTGAAATTTTTTGGACGAATTTGTCTAATTCTTCTCCAAACAAACGTTCCCCTTTAAACGGGAACCCAATCAAATGCTTCTTGCATGACAGCTCAGCTGCCCAATTCTTTAGCCATAGGGCACACCGCATGTGTACCAACAGGAGAGACAAACGAGATGCTTGTTGGACAGAATCCAAAATCGCATCAATCATGAAACACAGAATTTGAGGTATTTCTGCATAATTCTCCACTTCCTCACTGGGAAGGAGGCCAAGCATCTGCTTAACCTGTTCCTTGAGGAACTGACACAACCCCACGGCTGCGACTGTAGGTTGCACTACAGCACCAGTCATGGAAAAGGAGGTTTTTAATAATGTTTCCAACTTCTTATCAGTTGGATCTTTAAGTACCTGAGCATTATCCAAAGGACAGGTCAGGTTTCTATTCATGCAAGAAACAGCCGCATTGACAGATGGGACCCCCCATTTCTTGGAGAAACTTTCCTCCAGAGGATAAAGCATAGAAAACCTTTTAGGAGAAGCAAACAGTTTATCGGGATGTCCCCAATCCTCATACAACAATTTATCCATTAAGGGATGAATTGGAAAGGAAAAGGCAGTCTGTGGGACTTTCCTGACTCCCAGGGAAGAAACAGAGGATGTAGCGACCTCAGCAGCAGCATTCTGAATGTGGTACGCACCAATTCCGTATAATACTGTACCTGTTTTCTGAGCGCCTGGGAGGAGGGGACTCTCTCCTCTTCCTCTGATTCCTCTGACTGCTCAAGATCCCTGTCCCAAGATAGGGATATCTCCTCATTGTCAGAAGGGTCATCTCAAAGAGGAATCTCAGCAGAGGGAGGGGATCTACCCCTTTTCCTGCTATCTTTCAGGGGAGCTGAAATAAAATTCATGATTCTCCCTTCAAAACCCTCCAATGTAGCCCTAAGGGAGTCCTCAGTGACGTATACCGGGGCTGAGACATTAGGAGAGGCTGCAAAACCTGACAGGGGCACTGACTCATCCTGTGAGGCTGGCTCCAGTCTTGCAGGGGGGGTGGTAACTTACAGGCATTTTTAGAACCCCTGGACCTAGGCGGTGATTTACCAATGCCCTTGTTACCTCCCCCTGAGATCCTCTTATGGGGAGACATAGTCCTAAGCTACAAAGCAGAGGTACTAGTACAAAGTGTAATCACTGTTGTGCTTAAAGTCTCACAATAAATATATATGCTTAAACTGCACAACCTGATGCTGAGTAGGTATCTAAGGTTTGCCTGGATCCAATCCCTTGGGATGCTTACTGCCCACAGCTCCTGTGTCTCCACTGACAGCCCCTTAACGCTCTGGGCTTTTTAAAACTGCCGCCTGGCGCCTGCACAGTACAGCGCCGTGCACACCGACGTGAACGGCTCGCAACTACACTCCCCCTTCTCCATCAGCCCAGGAGCGCGCTCGCCGCACGTGCACGCACGCCGAGCACGTGCACGAGGACCGCCAGTATCCAGGGGGGAAGGGAATCGCCATCGGAGCTGCGTGGGACCCCCAGACTACGTGGGACACCTGTATTACCTTTATTGTGGCAGGGATTGCAATGGAGACGTGAGGCATCTGGAGAACCAGGCTTCACTGAGTGTGTGTACTGAAAGGCATGTAAGTATGCATCAGGCTGCTCTTACTCCCTCTAGTGGTGGAAACCAGGTAAGACATACTACTACTCAATGAAGAAATCCATAATATAATTTATATAGGATTAACTTCCCTTACCTGTCCTCGCCGCAGGAATTGCTGAAAACAGACAGATTCCAGCCTTCACCCATCACGGCGGGCAGAGTTGTGCCAACCTTCAGGTTTTTTTGGGGTTCTTTCTCAGAAGAACCTCTTACCTGGACCTTGTAAAAGACTCTGCCAGAAACTTTCGTGCCACTATGTAAATAGTACACCAAGTCTGTTTTCCCAGAGCCCAGTCTTCCAATAGGAGAGGACTTACAGACTCGTTTCTTCGGATGACGAGGCCCGGGTACCATATCATCTTGGGAGTCAAAATATCGACCCGAGATATGGATCCGGTTAGTTGTAGCCCTTAGGCCCTCGCAGGGACCTGCACAGAGCTTTCTTCATAGCACATGTTTTACGTGACCAACCACCATAGACACTGGCGAAAAAACTGAGGTGCCTCCCATATGGGAGGGGTTATATAGGGGAGGAATTCTCCTTAATTGGGGGTTAACCAGTGTCCAATCACCAGAGGTGCCTATATAACCCACTATGTAATGAATATCCTGTGTCCCGTGATGTATGATCAAGAAATGTGAATTTTATAAGTGCACTGAAGCACCATAGGAATCAAAAGGGAATCATTGAGAAAACAAGTGAATGGCAAATGGTGAAAGATTCAAAGCAATTGTTGCATGCAAATGTAACATTGGGGATATTATTAACACAATGCAATTGACCTAAGTATGGATTTCCCATTGAAGAACAAGAAATCCAGGTATTGGTTGAATGATAATATATAATATTGAAAATATTGCTCAACAGGTGGAAACAGGAGGAGAATACAGATAGCAAAAGTGTTCTGTAAATACGGCCCATCTTCCGGTGTTTCTTGGTGTTAAAGTGGCAAATGATTCCTGATTTTATATATATATATATATATATATATATATATATATATACTTGTAACAAATGTATTATGCCATGTACACACGATTGGAATTTTGTCTTGCATACACACAGTAACACAAAAGTTCTCTGAACTTTCGACCATCAAGAACGCGGTGACTTACAACACTATGACTAGCCGAGAAAATTAAGTTCAATGCTTCCGAGCATGCGTCAAATTGTTTCCAAGCATGCGTAGGAATTTTGTGAGTCAAATTTTTACAGACGATTTTGAGAACATGCTCTCAATCTTTTACTGGTCAAAATTTCACCAGCAAAAGTCAGATGGAGCAAACACACGATCGCATTTTCCGTCCAAAAGCTCTCATCTGACTTCTGCTGGCGGAATTTACGATCATGTGTATGGGGCATTAAACATATTGTCTGTCATGTTTCAGCTCAAATTACTATTCCTAATGTATTAATGAAACCAGTGATGTATTATCTTATTCATTTGAAAGTGCAAACTTTAATTTTCTTTATCAAAGGAACAAAGTGTTCTTGACATTTAATGAATGCATATTTGTTGGTACAACTGCTTATTCTAATCTTTTCTGTGACAGCAGTGAGCTGTGCTTGGCCCTGGATCTTTAAGGTCCCTAACCTTGATTTTCTCAGGCTGCATTCCAACCGCTTCCTCCCAGAACTAAAAAAAAATACCATCACTTGATCTTTTCAGTGCTAAATGATAGGTACCATGATCAAATTGCAAACTGGACCTCCCAGAATCCCCTTTTACAGATTTAAAATGTAAAATTGCCATGTAATCTAAAGCATTTTGACTAGAAAGAACTGCAAAATGTCACTTCTGGGACAGACTTGATACTATAGACATTAAAAAAAAAAAATGCTACTGTTGTCTCATATTTAAGCACATCTAAACTTCTCAAAAATTGTTAGATCTTAGAGCTTACCAGTCCTTAGACTCTTTATTTACACCTGATCCTGCCATTAAAACACTTTCAGTCCTAGGATGACCACAGTCACTTACCCCTCTAATGCAGGACAGATGTTACACTCTGTCTTCAGATACAGCCACATTTATCTTGAAAGCAGGCTTTAGTAAGAAGTACAAGGTTATGACAAAAGAGACAGTATTATTAGACTAGTTTTTAGATGCAACTATAAACAGATACTATGAAAATGGAAATATCTGGATTCCATTTACCTCAAACCAGTGGTTCTCTCTCTTTATGGTTGTCTGGAGGTATTGAATGCTTCTTAACCTGATCAGGTATTTTCTTATTAGGCAAATGCCCATTGTATCCAGTAGTATTTCAGGGACTGCATTACCAAGCTCCAAAAATGAATTCTGTCCAGTGTATTTAGACAGTGAGCAAATATTTTCCTTCTAGTCCTTTGGTGATAGTTTATACAGAGAATATTGACATTCTGTTTCTTATCTTGTCCAGTCTATTAATTTGCCACCTTCTCTGACTTTAGTCAGTTACCCATCTATGGTTGCTTGCTGCCAGCTTCAAGTTATGCCTCAGCCTTTACTTTATGCACAGGTTTTGCCTTGTGCTGACAGATTGAAATTTGTTTCTGTCTACTATCTAGACCATCAGGTATCATTAGAGCAAGCTCAATGGCTACAACCCTGGAGCAACATATACAGTATCTCACAAAAGTGATTACCCCCCCCCCCCTCACGTTTTTGTAAATATTTTCATTTGACAACAATGTACAGTAGTGAGTGTACGGCTTGTATAACAGTTTAAAGTTGCTGTCCCCTCAAAATAACGCAACACACAACCATTAATGTCTAAACCACTGGCAACAAAAGTGAGTACACCCCTAAGTGAAAATGTCCAAATTGGACCCAATTAGCCTTTTTCCCTCACCGGTGTCATGTGACACATTAATGTTACAAGGTCTTAGGTGTGAATGGGGGGCAGGTGTGTTAAATAGGGTGTTATCGCTCTCATTCTCTCATACTGGTCACTGGAAGTTCAACATGGCACCTCATGGCAAAGAACTTTCTGAGGATCTGAAAAAAAAGAAACTAAAATTGAGTTGCAGCCTGGTGGCCAAGACCATACAGTGGTTTAACAGGACCTTGTCAGGGTCGACAAAAGAAGTTGAGTGCACATGCTCAGTGTCATATCCAGAGGTAAATAGACTTATGAGTGCTGCCAGCATTGCTGCAGAGGTTAAAGGGGTGGGGGGCCAGCCTGTCAGTGCTCACACTATATACCGCATATTGCATAAAATTGGTCTGCATGGCTGTCGCCCCAGAAGGAAGCCTCTTCTAAAGATGATGCACAAGAAAGCCAAACAGTTTCCTGAAGACAAGCAGACTAAGGACATGGATACTGGAGCCATGTCCCGTGGTCTGATGAGAAACTTAATTGGTTCAGATAGTGTTAAGCATGTGTGAAGGCAACCAGGTAAGAAGTACAAAGACAAGCGTGTCTTGCCTACAGTCAAGCATGGTGGTGGGAATGTCATGGTCTGGGGCCGCATGAGTGTTGCTTGCACTGGGAAACTACAGTTTATTGAGGGAATCATGAATGCAAACATGTACTGTGACATACTGAAGCAGAGCATGATCCCCTCCCTTTGGAGACTGGGCCGCAGGGCAGTATTCCAACTGTAATAGCAATTTGGCTGTATGCTATGCACACAGCCACATCTGCTGCTGTGCTCATATAAGCACCCATTTCCATCTTAATGATATAATACTTTAGCTTACCTTCCAACCCATCCATCCCAAATATCCCAATGAACAGACACGACCATCCTACCTACGTTCTCAGTTCCATGCTTATGCCCCCCCCCCCCCCCCGGGGGCTCAACATCGTCTTTTATTATCTCCCAAAGACTGACAAACAGGAAGTGCAGGGCATTCACAAGAGGAAGTGCACACACCCCCTTTTAGTCAGCATGGAGCACAGACCATAGTGTTTTCAAAGTAAACAGTATGGAGTGAGCTCATTCTGATGGTTCTTAAAAGCTTGAGACAATCTGCGGGGACATTGCTACTGGTGTTGTTGACATACGGTACTAGTATATTAACAAGGCAGATACCAATGTCCTCTTATTAAAGCAGATATGTATCCAAAAAAGGGATAACGTAGCCACACACAGATAAAATAATATGTCTATTTTGCTATGTAGACTTCGCTTCTCTAATGCCCATATTCATTTGAAGGCAAGAAGCCCAGCGCATTGCGCTTGGTACCTACAAACCAACAAACATCCACAGACACAGAGAACACGTCTCAAATCCGATGAGATGGTTTCCATACTGACGTTTTTACCACTGGTCTCGATTTGACCCAAGTGCGCTCTGCTAGAGCACTCCTCGATTAAACCAGACACAGGGAGACAGATGACAATCTATAAAACACACATCCTAGAATAAAATGTTATACAATCAAATTTTCCACAACACAACATGATAACGACCCAAAACAAACCTTCAAGGTGACCACTGCCTTGCTAAAGAAGCTGAGGGTAAAAGGTGATGGACTGGCCAAGCATGCCTCCAGACCAAAACCATATTGAGCATCTGTGGAGTATCCTCAAATGGTAGGTGGAAGATCGTAACGTCTCTAACATCCACCAGCTCTGTGATGTCGTCATCGAGGAGTGGAAGAGGACTCCAGTGGCAACTTGTGAAGCTCTGGGGAACTCCATGCCCAAGAGGGTTAAGGCAGTGCTGGCAAATAATGGTGGTCACACAAAATATTGACACTTTGGGACCAATTTGGACATTTTCACTTAGGGGTGTACTCACTTTTGTTGCCAATTAGACATTAATGGCTGTGTGTTGAGTTATTTTGAGGGGACATTAAATTTAAACTGTTATACAAGCTGTACACTCACTACTTTACATTGTAGCAAAGTGTAATTTCTTCAGTGTTGTCATATGCATATGAAAAGATATAATAAAATATTTACAAAAAGGGGTGTACTCACTTTTTTTGAGATACTGTACCCAAACCTAAACCTAGTGTGTTTTCTTCATAAACACCAGCTTCTAATTGTCACTCTTTAGATTCCATATCTCTAGCATCTCAAACCTTTTGCTGGAAAAACAAGGGCCACATACACTCAGGTTTTGCATATATACAGGAATATATAGGAATTAAAGTGGAGCTCCACACAAAATGAGAAGTTCTACTTTAAACACTCTTCCCCCCCTCCCCTGCCACATTTGGCATGTTGTTTTTTTGGAGGGGGAGCAGGAACCTTTATTTTTGATAGGTACCCACACACACTTTCGTTTGTATCGCCTAGGCAATCCAAGCAGTATGTTTTCTCTCCCCCCCTCCATGCAGTCTTATGAGACACATCACAGGTCCCAGAAGATTGCCCAATCATTAAGCAGGAGCAGCAGGACTTGTGCATGTGCGGGGCTCACCTGGCTATGAAGCCTCAAGCTCTCAATGCTGTGTGCCCACCGTTAAAATGCCGGCACCCAGGAGAGGAGAGGGAGAGATACGATGGTTTGGACAACCACAACGCTGGATCCTGGGACTGGTGAGTGTGTGTTTATTAAAATTCAGCAGCTATACATTTTGTAGCTGCTGACTTTTAATAAACACACAAATGACTGAAGCTCTACTTTAATAAAAAAAGGCAGATGGGATATAGAAATAGATATAGGAATTTGAGTTGGTAGTGATTTTAGACTGGGCTACACCAATTTCTGTCGTTTGCCTTCATTATTGGTAACTCCCTTTTTAGACAGACTCGTGGGAGTAGAAATAGGGGTCGCAGGGGTCACAGGGATCACAGCAGCAACCCCACTCATGCTCTAGGGGGCCCGGGCAGCAAAAGGAACAGGGATAGGAGGGACGGCGGTGGCATTTACTGACCCAATCATGTTCCTGCAGCAACTGAAAGCCTGCTTCTCCCCTTCACCTCCTGCAAGCACTCAGCTGCTGCAGGAATGGTCACCAGATACCCCCCCATTTAGAGTTCCCAATGTCCCTCTTTAAGGCAGTGTCCTCAGAGTTCCACTTTACATCAGAGTCTTTACTGTCAGAACCCTCAGAGTTTTCCATTACATCAGCGTCCACAGTGTTCCCTTTTACACCAGAGTCCGCAGAGTTCTCCCTTGCACTGTAAAGGTGAACCCTGCAGACTCTGATGTAAGGGGGAACTCTGTGCTGGGTGAATGGAGATATATGTTTTTTGCCTTTAGTTATACCTTAAACACAATGCTAATAGCAAAAATATTGACATTTGCACTGTTTTGCACTGAAAATGGACAGCTTATGTCGTTTTTTAAAGTGTTAGTAAAAAAATGACTCTGTCAGTAAATATAATTTGCTGTGTCAGTAAAAATTGGTGCAGTTTTTTATTTTGTGGTGTCCTGTCAGTAAAATTTCACTTCAGTATGGTTTTGCTTCTTGTTTTGCTTCTTGATTTTGTGTCTTGTTTCTATTGGTCCTTTGCCAGTGTTCCTCTTCCCTAAGAGGTTTGGGAACCTGCAGTGCTTATTCAGTTGTGCCTTGACTGGATCAGTCCCATGCACTGACGAATAATGACTGCCGGAATTATCTGCCTTACGATTCTGCTACTCCATCACAGTGGGATTGATCCTTATATGCATATTGTTAATCTTACTGTTCACCCAGGGTAGGTTGGTCTTGAGCAATTACTACATTAAGGTTTTTTGCTTTTAATTCACTGTCCAGTGCAGTTGGGGCTGCAGAGAAAGGGACTGGGGAATTTCTGTCCTAAGTCCCTCTTATTGTCTCAAACATGAGACATCAGAGGTCTCTTTAGACCCCTGATATTTATCCAAACCCCAGAACAGGGCTGTTAAAATAACAAAACATTTATTTGTAAACAATAATACAAAGAAAGTTTAAAAAAATATCAAAAAAGTCTACTGCCCTACTGACACCGCCCTCTGCCCTATTGACACTCTCCACTGCCCTACTGAACCCGTCCTCCGCTCTACTGCCACAGTGTTTAGGTCATTCCGTAAACTCAGAGGGCCCGGGACAGCCAGGCAGGGGTCCATCCAGGCCTTTCCCGAGCCCGCAGAGTTTCCTGTTTCACCTACACAGGGTGATGGGGCAAGCATGCAGTGAAAGCGGTGGGTGGTGTGGGTGGGGGGCCCCAAGTCAACTTTTGAATTGGGGAACACAAGCTTCAAGCTACACCTCTGAGACAGAGGTACAGATAAAGAACCTGTGACAGCACACACTATGTACTGATGGATACTACTGTGACAAATAATGTAACACAAACAGGTAAATATTGCAGAAAAACTTGTTTTTTCCAACGGAATTCCGCTCAAGCTTGGCTTGCATACACACTGTCACATGAAAGTTCGCTGAACTTTCGACCGTCAAGAATGTGGTGACATACAACACTATGACGAGCCGAGAAAATGAAGTTCAATGCTTGCAAAGATGGGCATTAAAGAAGCTGATTGGATGCTTTCAACATACTCCTGCTGCAGGCAGAAATTGGTTGCTGCTGACTGAGCATGTGTGGGTGCTAGACCAATGCCACCATTTGAATTCTTGGTTTCGAACCTCAGAGCCCTTCTTCTCTGCTAATTCTGACTTCTTCCATTATCATTTGAAGTACTGTCTGCACCCAAAATGTGACTAATAATAATGGAACTAACAAAATTTGAGTTATAGCTAGCAAATGCAATAGATTTGGGTTGTTAGAGCGATGTGCCATTGTTTAATTATCACTGAGATGTAATGCACCTCTGAGACAGCTCTTGTATACGCAAAAGAAAGGATTGTAAATGAAAGACAAATGTGTGTGAAATGCATGTTCCCCATTTACAGCAGATGGTGACGTCTGGAGTCGGGAATAGTCATTTTTCCCTGTCCTCGCACTTTGCTCAGTGGAAATGTTCATATACTGTTATTGGAATATCTTGGCAAAAGTCAAATAAAATGCACAGTGGAGTCTGATATTTAACAGTCTGTGGAATTTTTGTCTGATTTATTAATGCTGTTGTTCTTCCTGTCCCAAATTCTAGGAAAGAGAAGCAGAAAAAAATTAGGTGCTAGATATGAGTGTTCTCTAAGCTGCCTATTTCTTCCACTTCTGTGTATTTTTTATTTTAGTATACTATATTGATTGTATGCTGCTTATTTCATCATTTATGTAGTAATAAATTGATATTTACTCTCTACACCCACCACTAAATTTAGCAACACATATGTTCAGTAGAAACAGTTTAGACTAATAAATCATTATATATTTTTTTTCCCTGTTGCTGCCTATTATCATGTGATTTGCTACAGAGTTACAGCGTTACAGTCTGATCACTGGGGGGACTAGAATAAGGAAATTATCTCAACCTAGACAAAGTCATTTGACCTGAGTTCAAGTTCAAGTGAACCTGTGGTCAGGCTATTGACATTCACATATTTATATAATTTTAACAATAATTGAGCTTTGAAAGTCCCTATTAACCTCTGTAGTTTTAGGAACTATGGGGTTGATTTACCAAAACTGGAGAGTGCAAAATCGGATGCAGGTCTGCATAGAAACCAATCAGCTTCCAGTTTTTTTTTTATCAAAACTTACTTGAACAAGCGGAAGTTAGAAGCTGATTGGCTACCATACACAGCTGCACCAGATTGTGCACTTTCCAGTTTTAGTAAATAAACCCCTGTGAAGCAAGTCATCCTTAAAGTGTATGTAAAACCTAGCTTGGAATTTTTTTGCTTCCTTTTGGTCTACTAAATATACCATCAAAACACGTTTTGTTATACCTCTTTTGAGCAATTAATCCTTAAAGTGCATAGTGCCTTGATAAAGTATTCATAACCCTTTTGTCACATTACAACCAAAAACGTAAAATGTATTTTTGGGGGATTTTATGTCATAGACCAACGCAAAGTGGCACATAATTGTAAGGTGGAAGGAAAATTATAAATGGTTTTCAAACTTTTTTACAACTAAATATCTGTGCATTGTGCATTTGTACTCAGCCCCCTTTACTCTGATACCCCTAACAAAAATCTACTGGAATCAATTGCCTTCAGAAGTCACCTAATTAGTAAATAGAGTCCACCCGTGTGTAGTTTAATTTCAGTATAAATACAGCTGTTCTGTGAAGCCTCAGAGGTTTGTTAGATAACCTTAGTGAATAAACAACATCATGAAGGCCAAGGACAACACCAGACAGGTCAGCAATACTGTTGTGGAGAATTTTAAAGCAGGACTGGATTTTAAAAAAATCCCAAGCTTTTGAACATCTCACGGAACACTGTTCAATCCATCATCTGAAAATAGAAAGAGTATAACACAACTGCAAACCTACCAATACATGGCCATCCACCTAAAGTGACAGGCTGGGCAAGGAGAGAATTAATTAGAAAAGCAGCCAAGAGGCTCATGGTAACTATGGAGGAGCTGCAGAGATCCACAGCTCAAGTGGGAGAATCTGTCCACAGGACAACTATTAGTCTGGCACTCCGCAAATCTGGCCTTTATGGAAGAGTGGCAAGAAGAAAGCCATTGCTGAAAGAATGCAATAGGAAGTTTGCAGTTTGTGAGAAGCCATGCGGGGGACACAGCAAACATGTGGAAGAAGGTGCTCTGGTCAGATGAGACCAACATTGAACTCTTTGGCCTAAAAGCAAAACACTATGTGTGGCAGAAAACTAACACTACACATCACCCTAAACACACCATCCCCAATGGTGGTGGCAGCATCATGTTGTGGGGATGCTTTTCTTCAGCAGGGACAGGGAAGCTGGTCAGAGTTGATGGGAAGATGGATGGAACCAAATACAGGGCAATCTTAGAAGAAAACCTGTTAGAGATCGAGGCAGCAGTTCGCCTTCCAGTAGGAAAATTACCCTAAACATACAGCCAGAGCTACAATGGAATGGTTTAGATCAAAGCATATTCATGTGTTAGACTGGCCCAGTCAAAGTCCAGACCTAAATCCAATTGAAAATCTGTGGCAAGACTTGAAAATTGCTGTTCACGGATGTTCTTCATCCAACCTGACAGAGCTTGAGCTATTTTGCAGAAGAATTGGCAAAAATGTCACTCTCTAGATGTGCAACGCTGGTAGAGACATCCCCAAAAAGACTTGCAGCTGTAATTTCAACAAAAGGTGGTTCTATAAAGTATTGACACAGGGGGGCTGAATACAAATGTATGCTGCACTTTTCAGATATTTATTTGTAAAATAAATGTTTTTGAAAACTATTTATCATTTTCCTTCCACGTCACAATTATGTGCCACTTTGTGTGGGTCTATCACATCAAATCCCAATAAAATATGTTTACGTTTTTGGTTGTAACACAACAAAATGTGGAAAATGTCAAGGGGTATGAATACTTTTTCAAGGCGCTGTATGTTTACCTCTTTGAGCAATTCATCCTGAAAGTTCATGTAAGGCTTATTTCTGCTTCTTGTTATGATATCCTCACACCGCTGCCGTTGTCTTCAGGACCAGGCCAGTGGAACAGGAAGTGCCCCATCACCAAGCAGAAATGTGGGCTCTAGAAGAAGGACCCCACAGTCCACAATAAACAAGGCTCAGAACCCAGAGCATCAAGTAACTAACAAATCAGGAAAGCATTTGCGATTTGCAGGCAGATAAATAAAAATTAGGCGGAGAATTAAATGGAGTGGGTTGGGTCGGTAATTGGCCTAGAGATCGGCTTTGCTATCCTTGGTTAAGTTAAAAAATATACAATTACGATAATCTTTCCAGACTTACTTTAAGTCAAGTGGAAGACACTCTCTGAAGACACAATTTGTTGGAAAAGTGCAAATTAATTTACAATGGTAAACTTGCAGAGTGAGAGAGAGAGAGACATGTAAGGTGCCATTTTTGGCCTCCTTTTGATAATATTAGCTGTTTGGGTGTTTGTGTCTTTAATACTCTAACTTAGAACAAACATAGAGTACATGACATCAGAGGAAGATCGGATCTCCTGATACCTACTTGTTTCAGACCATCAGCTCGAGAAGTGCTTTAGCTATTTAATCAGCATGGAAACCAGGCAATCAGCAGATTTTGTAGGAGAGGAAAGCACTGCTAACCTACATATTCCCTTCAAACAGGTTTGCTTTAAAGCAGACCTAGGCATGTTTTAAGTACGGTAGAGTTTTGGACAGATCAGAATATTAATAAGACCTGTGCTTTTAAAAACAATGACATCACACTTTTCAAACTAAAGAAGCAACAGTATTTAGTTACAGTGCAAAGTGAGAACAATAGACTGGATAACAAGAACAGACTTTGGGAGAGGCACAGGTGTAGTTTACTTTAGTATTATTTGTAAAGGATTGGCCTTTAGGCCGGGTTCACACTATAGCGATGCGGGAACGCCGCGAATCCGCGGCGTTTACCCGCATCGCACACCTCCCGCCGGCAGTTCACACTGCCCTATGCGGACGGCTGGGGGTGTCAATGTTATGTTAATGACACCCCCAGATCCGTCGGCATATCGCAGTGCGATCTTCCGACTCGCACAGGAATAGGATCGCATGGTGTGAACCCCCATGCGATCCGATTCTGTTGCGGACCCAAAAAAGGGCCCCGTGCGAGTTTGCTGCAGGAGCGATGCGAATTCAGCCATACTATCTGTATGGCTGAACTCGCATCGCTACGGAGATCGGATGTGATTTGCTGTGCGAATCACATCCGGATCTCCCCCCGCAGCGGTGTGAACCGGGCCTAAATCAAAGTATACTGCCCCTGCTGCTATCCCAGCTCATGAGTCAGGCATGGTCTGATCTTTTGTGGATAAAGTTCTTACAATATTGCTTTCATTTTATTTGGCAATACCACTGCAATGGAACCCAGAAGTGCAATGTGATTTTTCAGTTTGTCAAAGTCAAGCTCTGGAACCTGATTCAGCAAAAAATGCCACTTTTAGTATTACAATAAGAAAACTAGTTTTTAGACATAAATAGATTTGTAAACATTCAAAATAATGAAATAAAAAATAATGAAAAAAAATTGCAGGTTAAAAAAGGTCACGGTGACAACATTTCCAGCAGAGTAAATACCTGGAAATTACTAAAGAAAGAATCTTAAACAGTAACATAGAGACATAGAAAAGCGATGGCAGAAAGAGACTGAGGAGTCCATCGAGTCTGCCGATTTTATTTTCTCTGTTTTTTGTTTTGTGTTTTTTGTTTTTTATTTTTTTATTTTTTTTCCATTAACCTTGTTGCCTGACTATAGATCTATGCTTATACCAAGCATGTTTGAAGCCATTTACTGTTGACTGCCTTACTACCTCTGTTTATTCCAATCATCAACTACCCTTTCAGTAAAATAATAGTTTTTAAGATTGGTTTTGAAATCATGTTCCATGTTACAGACACCTCCAGGGATATCAACCCTATTACACACCTGTGTATCAATCATCAGCGACAAGACATACCTTGCCCAACAAACCTTTAGTTATATCACTTACATATAGATGAAATAGAACAGGACCTAGTACAGAGCCTTGTGGTACACCACTAGTGACTGGTTTCTGTTCTGAATGAATCCCATTTACAACCACACTCTGGTATCCGTCCTTTAGCCAACTACATATTAACTGAACTACCCAAGGGTTAAGTCCTAGCATGTACAACTTTTGTTTTAGATCACTATGTGGAACTGTATAAAATACCTTGCTGAAAGTATATCTAATTCTGTGAGTACATCTAACACTGCCCTCCCCCAAACAGACAATGCTGCTGCCTGCTGTGCCCCTGTGGGAAAAAAGTCTAAAATAAGAAAACAAATACAACCACCACATCCAATGGTTGGAAAACTGCAATATAATCGATTTTTGATTTTGAGTTAATATCACTTTAAGTTGCTTTTGGGTACTTTGCCTTTTTTTTTTTTTTTTACATGTATGGGAAAGAAAAACAATTCAGACACGGAAGAGCCTGTGTACACGAACCCTAATACTTCAGACCTCAATGAACTATTCCTCCAAAAATGCCTTACAATCTAAACTTAGTTATGTTTATTTACATTATTAAAGGTGCAACTTAAATTCTTTAGTTGCTAGGTTTTATATAACAAATAATGACACACTTTCGAAGTTTGCATAATTTCAAACAAAATGTCTTTGGATTTTGTGAGGTTACTCTGAGGTTAAATATGGTAGTGGAAAAAATCAGTGTGTTGCAATAGCTGTAGACTTTGGAAAGTTAAAGGAGAGGAATTTGACAAAAATAAGGAGTTGCTGGCAGTGTCTATGACTGAAGACAGTTCACAGCAAGTATCCTTTTTCTTGAAAGTACTGGATAGACTAAAGATTCCAAAAACAGCTAAACACTGACACCTACTGGGCTAAATTATCTATCACCCATCAAAGTTAGAACCTGTAAATAATTTTTTACATGATGCTTAAAGGGACACTAAGGCTTTGTGTTTTTTTTTTTTTAAATAACAAACATATCATACTTTCCTCCACTGTGCAGCTTGTTTTGGCCCTGATCTTGCTCTTCTGGGGTCCCTTGGTGGCTCTCTCGACTCCTCCCCACATCAGATCAACTTGCGGGCATGCTCCCGAGTCCAGAATTTGGCGTTCATAGACGCCGAATGCAGGACTCGGCCCCGCCCCCGGTGGCCGCGTCATTGGATTTGATTGACAGCAGCAGGAGCCAATGGCTGCGCTGCTATCAATCTATCCAACCAACAGTCGAGAACCCCCTAGCAGAGAGACGTCACGTCCCCGTGGGACAAGTTCGAGGGTTTAGGTAAGTAAAATGGGGGGGCTGGGGGGCCGGTCACTGACAGGTGTTTTTTCACCTTAACGCATAGCATGCATTAAGGTGAAAAAACACAAACCTTTACATTCTCTTTAAGGGCTCATATAGATTGCTATTTATTTCAAATATGTAACATGGATAACAGTTTTCTTTGGATGCAGTAGTTCTTATTGAGATCCAATCATGCTGCAGGCAAAGCAGGTCAAACGCAGCTCCTGATCCCAAATGCATTTGTTTGAGTAGTGTTGCATTTGTATTCTTGGCTTTGGAAATGGTGAGGAACATAAAATAATGTTCTGTTGCTGTGTTGTCAAGAATTACATATTTTTTTCAGGATGCTTTAGACCCCTTTCACACTGCCAAACTTACTTTATGGTTGCTTTGCCAATTTAATGGACTTAAATGTGTTTTTTTCTTGTTATTATGCTTAATTATGTATTTTTTCTTCTATTTTGTAGTATTATAAATGATCTCTGTCCTATAAACATCATATACATGCAAACAAAGCTCCTGAAGAAGCGGAGTACTGTCTGCGAAACATGTCAAGCATGTTGTTATCACCACTCCTCTAAGTTGTATCCCTTTTTTCAGATTTGACAGAGTTTTTTTAAATTGTATGTTTTAAATATGTTGTTGTAAAATGCAATAAAATGTATCTTGTTTTATCAATATCTGTCCCAAGCATACTCTGCATCCAGTGTAGCCTATATCTTCAGTGCATTAGGTGGTGTTCTGTTTCTAAAACACTTCAGGTGGTGTACACATTATCTAATACAGAGTGCACAGTTTCTACTACACTTCTAGTGGTGTACACAGTATCTAATACAGTGTGTACGGTTTGTAATACACTTCAGGCAGTGTATATATATATATATATATATATATATATATATATATATATGTGTATGCAGTCTTGTATATACAGTAAACAAAAGTGAATACACCCCTCGCATTTTTGTGAAAAATTTTATTATAACTTTTCATGTGACAACACTGAAGAAATTACACTTTTCTACAATCTAAAGTAGTGAGTGTACATATTGTATTACAGTGTAAATTCGCCATCCCCTCAAAATTACTCAACACACAGCCATTAATGTCTAAACCACTGGCAACAAAAGTGAGTACACCCCTAAGTGAAAAAGTCCAAATTAGGTCAATTAGCCATTTCCACTCCCTGGTGTCATGTGACTCATTAGTGTTACAAGGTCTCAGGTGTGAATGTGGAGTAGGTGTGTTCAATTTGGTGTTATTGCTCTCACTCTCTCATACTGGTCACTGGAAGTTCAACATGGCACCCCATGGCAAAGAACTCTCTGAGGCTCTACATAAAGATGGCTTAAGATATAAAAGGTTGCCAATACCTTGACACTGAGCTGCAGCATGGTGGCCAAGACCATACAGTGGTTTACCAAGACAGGTTCCACTCAGAACAGGCCTTACCATGGTCGACCAAAGAAGTTGAGTGCCCTTGCTCAGCATCATATCCAGAGGTTGACTTTTGGGAAATAGATGTATGAGTGCTGCCAGCATTGCTGCAGAGGTTGAAGGGGTGGGGGGTCAGCCTGTCAGTGCTCAGACTATACGCTGCATACGGCATCAAATTTGTCTGCATGGCTGTCATCGTAGAAGGAAGCCTCTTCTAAAGATGATGCACAAGAAAGCCCACAAACAGTTTGCTGAAGACAAGCAGACTAAGGACATGGATTACTGGAGCCATGTCCTGCGGTCTGATGAGAACAAGATAAACGTATTTGGTTCAGATAGTGTCAAGCGTGTGTGGCGGCAACTGAGTGAGGAGTGCAAAGACAAGTGTGTCTTGCCTACAGTCAAACATGGTGGTGGAAGTGCCATGGTCTGGGGCTGCATGAGTGCTGCCGACACTGGGGAGCTACAGTTCATTGAAGGAACCATGAATTCTAACATGTAATGTGACATACTGAAGCTGAGCATGATCCCCTCCCTTCGGAGACTGGGTCACAGGGCAGCATTCCAACATGATAATGGCCCCAAACACACCTCCAAGATGACCACTTCCTTGCTAAAGAAGCTAAAGTAGACTGGTCCCAGCATGTCTCCAGACATCTGCGGGGCATCTTCAAATGGAAGGTAGAGGAGCGCAAGGTCTCTAACATCCACCAGCTTTGTGATGTCATCATGGAGGAGTGGAAGAGGACTCCAGTGGCAACCTGTGAAGATCTGGTGAACTCCATGCCCAAGAGGGTTAAGGCAATGCTGGAAAATAATGGAGGCCACGCAAAATGGACATATTCACTTAGGGGTGTACTCACTTTTGTTGGCAGCAGTTTAGACATTAATGGCTGTGTGTTGAGTTATTTTGAGGGGATGGCGAATTTACACTGTAATACAATATGTACACTCACTACTTTAGATTGTAGAAAAGTGTAATTTCTTCAGTGTTTTCACATGAAAAAATATAATAAAAATGGGAGGGGTGTATATACAGTATATATACTCTGTATTCAGTGTAGCCCATTCATACAGTGCATTCAATGGTGTATATATTCTAATACATGTAAGGTGGTGAACACAGTATATAATACAGTGTAGTGTGGTGTTGCAAAACAAAAAATACTTAATGTCCGGAAGGCCACCAAGGAGAGGCAGACACTCACAGGCCACTAATAGAAGGCAAGCAGCCTCTGTGTCTATAGTCAACAGTGGTGGCTGTGGACATGTGCATCCTCTGAAGGTGGCCGTGGGGCACATTTGTCCTTTATTGCTGCTGCTGGATGTGTTATTGAGCCACAAAATGCAGAAGAGTTGGTGGAGGGGATAATGCCGTCCTCCTCCTCTTCATCCTCTGTCACTCTGTAGTTTGCCTTCCAACGCAGCTGCCAAAGCAGCCTATTCCACCGGCTCCTTCACAGTCACTCCTTCCATAGCCCCACCATCATGCACGAAGGAGTCTCAAGAATTATTCGACCACAGTGTCGGGTACATGCTGCTGGAGAATGTGCAGCGATTGGAAGGCTCCAATGTTGGTTCCCAGGTTGAGAAAGGGAGTAACATAAGCCTAGAGAGAGGGGTGCCACAGAAGGACAAGAAAATGGCAGTCATGTTCCCCCAGCTGCAGCATACTACCAAGTTTTCTCCAGTGACAAGGAGGAAGGGAATGATGAGGTCACTGACTGTACTTGGGTTCCTGAGAGAAGGGAGGAGGAGGAGGCACAAATCCAATGAGGCAGGATGTCCTCTAGGGGGCAGCTTAAGGGCATCCACCCTATTGCATCACACCGCAGAGATCAGCAGGTGCAAGTCACTGCTGACTTCCCGCTGACTTTTAAAAGTTCCTTGGTGTGGGCCTTTTTAGACACCTGTGTAACAGATTGCACTGTTACTGTTTGCAACTTATGTCTGAAGCGGATCAAGCATGGCCAAAAACAGCTGCCACTTGGGCACCACATGCTTGACCAGACATATAATGACCTGCAATGCAGTCCATTGGCAACAGCACTTGAAAGACCCACATCAAAGAAAAAGGTAGACTTCTCCTTGTTCCTCATCTGGGATCTCCAACCCTACTATACCTCCAGTCCTCTCAAAAACCTGCACTGAGAGGAATGAAGGTATAGCAATAGGTGTCCCAAGTGTAGCCAATCTGCTAGCAGTACACCACCAATTGATTTTAGCAGGCAAATTTCCCTATCCAGTTGCTGAACCGTAAATAGAAATTCAGTCACAGCCATCTACATGCTCAGCGTCTAAATGCTAGCTTGGCCAAATTGCTAGCACTGCAACTGCTGCCTATTCAGCTGGTAAACTCTGCCCCTTTCATGAATTTGTGAAATGTGCTTTACCTCAGTCGCAGGTTCCAAAACACCATTTCTTTTCACGGAAGGCCATTCCAGGTCTCTACCGACACGTGGAAGGCAATGTTTTGGCCTTGAGAATGAGGAAGTGTCTAGAGGAGATAGTATGTATCGTAGGGTGACACTACGTACATACCAGTATTAATGTGCCAGCATCCCGATATGGGTTACATAAGGAAAAAAGACTAATATTGGGTGGACTTTATGCGGCACATGAGTATTCAATCTAAAAGTATTAGAAATATTTTATTATTTAATTATCAAAAATGTCACACACATAAAACAGTCACATAAGTACAGCAATTATTTGAATAACAGATAGTGTTGCTTGACCCATATTGCCTGACCACTGATATTCTCCAGTAAAGTATATAATACAATAGTTAACAATACAAAGCCATTGGTTTGGTCTCCAGTAGTAGAAAAATATTCAGAGTCCCAGAGAGTGGTGTCAGGTATGTGGGTCCGTATTTTTAGTTAGCTCGGCATGTTCCGCGCTAGTTTAGCGCTTCTTCATGAGCGATTCGGGCGTAGGATTTGAAAAACTCTAAGTATAAATATTTTTCAGCTTGCTGGTAAGCAAGCAAAAGATGCTGTGGAAATGTTGATGGCTGAGAGTCACTTTGTATATACCCTTCACAATCGAGTGCGTCTTTAACCACAGATAAAGTACCAAAGGTATTGCTGAATATTGCAAAAGATAGTATATACTGGACACTTAGATCAAATGGCCAGACCAAAGTATCACCCGCTAAATTGCAATCTCCTGAAGGAGAGTGAACACCTCCACCATAACTGAATCCTGCTGCATCAATGACAGAGCTATACCTACAGCGATACCTTCGGCTGTAGGTATAGCTCTGTCATTGATGCAGCAGGATTCAGTTGTGGTGGAGGTGTTCATTCTCCTATGGTCATACAATGCCAGCTCGTCTGGCTGACATTCAAAGGGAATGCAACCTGCCCACCAACCGCCTCATTTGTGACATGCCCACTAGGTGGAACTCAATGTTGGCAATGCTGCAGTGGCTGTACACACAGCAGAGGGCCATTAATGAGTACCTGTGTGAGTGTGGCACCAGGACAGGGTCAGGGGAGCTTGGCTTCTTTTCAAAGCGCCAGTGGCTACTGATCAAGGATGCATGCACTGGCTTGTTACCATTTGTGGAGGTCACAAGGATGGTGAGCAGCGACAATGCATGCATCAGTGACACTGTCCCTCTAGTCTTCCTGCTGGAGCACATGCTTCGTGGAATAATGGACAGTGCACTTGAGGCAGTCTCAGTGCCCCTTTGATCCAGATAGCATTCCTGCAGGCCCGCCAAACACAAAGGAAGAAGAGGAGGAGGATTGTGTCAGCATGGATGTAAAGTATAACATTCAGCAGCAGTCTTTAAGGCATGGTTTTCAATCCCCAGAAACCCAAGGAGTTGTATGTGGCTGGAAGGAGGTAGTTATGGATAATGTGATCCTTAGTGACCCAGAGGACTCAGAATCGAATGCCTCTTCAAACTTACACTGCATGGCCTCCCTGATTCTGCAAAGCCTGGCAACCCTTCTTGATCCACGTTACAAGGGTAAAGTTGCAGAACTCATCCTGCCTTTGCAGAGGGAGCAGAGGATGAAATATCTTCAGGAGGCTTTGAAGAAAGGTTTGTGTAATGCTTTTCCAGACCCTGGGAGGTTACCGTTTCCTGGTGCTAGACAACGTGTTTCTGTGGCTTTGTTCAGTCAGAGGAAGAGCGGTGGAGAAGGTGGCCGGCTGACTGATACCAGTAAACTATTTTTCAGTCCTCAGCGCCCAGGTCTGATTGGTCCAAGCAACCATTGCCAGCATCTGCATTATATGGTGCAGGAATATCTAGGGGCAAGAGCAGACATGGAGACCTTTCCAGCAGAGCATCCACTGGGTTACTGGGTCTTGAGGATGGACCACTGGCCAGAACTTGCTCAATATGCAATTGAGCAACTGGCCTGTCCTGCATCCAGCATGCTTTCTGAACAAACATTCAGTGCTGCTGGAGGGTTTGTAACTGATCAAAGAGTGTGCCTGTCCACAGATTCACGTTGATAGGCTCACATTCATAAAAATTAATCAGTCTTGGATCAGCAGCTATCAGGCACCTGATGCTAATCTTGATGCTAATGTAACCAATTGAATTTTCTATGGATCTGGGATCCCTTGAAGACTGCCTGTGCTGACTATCCTATTCCTCCTCAATCTTGATGTTGCTAGCTTCCAACAATATTTTTGGTTTAGGGCACAACCACCACCACCCAAGGCCCATTTTTCTGCCCCTGTTTAACAGGGGCATGTAATTACAATTTTTGATCTAATATTTCACAGCAGGGCCTGTTCCTGCACCCAACAAGAAGAGTATCTGTGAGGGGTTATAGTGTTGTGGCAACACCACCACCCCCCAAGGCCCATTTTTTCTGCCCCTGTTTAACAAAGGGCATGTCATTACAATTTTTGATCTAATATTTCACAGCAGGGCCCGTTCCTACGCCCAACAAGGGTATCTGTGACGGGTTAGTGTTGTGGCACCACCACCAAAGGCCCACATTTTCTGCCCCTGTTTAACAGGGGCATGTAATTACTATTTTTGAAAAAATAGTTAAGCAGGGCCGTTTCTGCGCCCAACAGGATACAACTGTGAGGGGTTACAATGTTCTGGCTCCACCAAAACCAAAGTCCCAATTTTTCTGCCCCGTTTAACAGGTAAGGTACCTGTTTCATGAACATGTACATGAAAGGTAACTTTCATGTCACACACTTTACCTCAGGTCCTCAGATGGTAAACTCTTCACATACAACCACATCCTAACACTATTTGTCCAACAATGGGGACCTTGGTGCATGCTTCAACTTTCACTCTCTCTGCTCCATCCCACCTGATATAAACCTATTCAGGGACACCATGGAATACAAATAGCTTTGCCTTGTAACTTCACCACATAGACATACTCTCTTCCTGATCCTGATACATTCTTTCTTGCAAGACACGGACAGCACATGGCATGATAAGATCTATCCTGAAAATTATCCCTATTGTCTCTTTTGTTGCCAAAATGAATATAAGGCCCAGGCTTATTTTTGGGCAAACACGGTAGTAGATATACTAACAGATTTAAATACAATAACAAATTGAAGCCACACACCAGCTAACACGTTATAAGCAGTTACAGCAGTTTTGTCAGTTTGGGATAAAGTTGTTACATAAATAAATGAAAGCTGATCATTGTAAACACCCCTACTAGTGGCAAATTGTTTGTCTTATCTTCATAACCAATACACTCTGCTGAAGTGCTTGTTCTTTTGAAAAACAACAGACTTACTGGCTAGATCATTAGATGAAAGTAGAAGAAAGAAAGCCTAAAAAAGAAAATGAATGCAGCCATCACATCTAAGAAATGGTAAGCTGCAATATAAAATGTTTTCTTTTGGGTTTAATGCCACTTTAATAAATAATTATTAAAATTGTCAAAAAGTGGCATGGAAATCTGTTTTGTAGTAGTGTGACAAATGGTGGAACTGGTGATGGATTCATGTACATCTCGTAAGGTATATATGAATCCATTTATAACAGAACTGTCGCAAGCATTCCCTCTTCAGAGTTTTACAGGCAGATAAGATGTTTGCAGAAGTTAGGAAAGTAATGGAAATGTAAATATCAGTTCCAGAAGTGCTTAACCACTTCAATACCGGGCACTTAAACACCTTCCTGCCCAGACCAATTTTGAGCTTTCAGCGCTGTCGCACTTTGAATGACAATTGCGCGGTCATGCTACACTGTACCCAAATAACATTTTTATCATTTTTTTCCCACAAATAGAGCTTTCTTTTGGGGGTATTTGATCACCTCTGCGGTTTTTATTTTTTGCTAAACAAATAAAAAAATAACGAAAATTTTGAAAAAAAAATGTTTTTTTTTTGTTTCAGTTTCAAAACGTTGCAAATAAGTAAGTTTTCTCCTTCACTGATGGGCACTGATGGGGTTACACTGATGGGCAATGATAAGGCAGCACTGATGGGCACCGATGAGGTGGCACCAATGAAGTGGCACTGATGAGGTGGCATTGATGGACACCGATATGTGGCACTGATAGGCGGCACTGATGGGTGGCACTGATGGGCGACACGGATGGGCACTGATAGGTGGCACGGATTGGCACGGATTGGCATGGATAGGTGGCACAGGTGGGCATGGGTTAGGTGGCACAGATGGGCATGGGTAGGCGGCACAGGTGGGCATGGGTAGGCGGCACAGGTGGGCATGGGTAGGCACTGATAGGCGGCACAGATGGGAACTGATAGGCGGCATTGTATTATAATATATTGTACTAATGGATGCCAATCAGTGCCAATCAATAATGCATGCCAATCAGTGATGCCCATTGTGGGCACTGATTGGCATCCATTATGGGCACTGATTGGCATCCATTGTGGCACTGACTGGAATCCCTGGTGGTCTAGGGTGGCATACCTTGTCCTTGGCATCCCTGGTGGTCTGGTGGCATCCCTGGTGGTCCAGTGTGGGCATCCTCGGGGGGGCTGTGCTGATAATCGATCAGCACAGACCCCCCGTCAGATGAGAAGCCGATCGGCTCTCCTCTACTCGCGTCTGACAGACGCGAGTGAGGAAAAGCCGATCACCGGCTTTTCCTATTTACACTGTGATCAGCCGTGACTGGACACGGCTGATCACGTGGTAAAGAGTCTCCGTCGGAGACTCTTTACAGAGATCGTAGTTGCCGGGTGTCAGACTGACGCCCCGCAACAACGATCGTCGCAATGCGCGCCCCCGGGGGCGCGAAGCGGCTCATAATCCTGATCACGTCATATGAAGTCCAGTCAGGATTATGCAACCACTTTGCCGCCGTCTATTTGCTATAGGGCGGGCGGCAAGTGGTTAAAGATACATTTTGTCACAGATTTTACCTCCGCTTTTCCTTATAACCAACATGGCGGAATTTGTCAATACAAATACAACAATAGCACTATACAGTAAAAGTGTCAGAACTACTTGAATCTGTCACATGTGTCAATAATAATTAACCACTTAAGGACCACCCCCACTGGGGCAGGGCAGCCCTCCGGTGTGAAACCCCCATACCTGTACGTGATTTCGTGAACAGAGTCTGGGGCGCACACGGCCATCACCAGCGACCCACTCCTGCTGTAATTGGACACAGCGGGAGCCAATCAGCAGGTCTGATGGGTGTGATGTCTGCTGGGACCCGCAGATCGTTGACAGGAGAGGCAGAACGGTGGCCTGCCTATGTAAACAAGGCAGACCACTGTTATTTTAGAGAGGAAGATAGAGATCTTGTGTTTCTGTTAAGCCATCCCCCACACAGTTAGAAAGCACTCCATAGGCGCACACTTAACCCTTTGATCGCCCCTGATGTTAACTCCTTCCCTGCCAGTGTCATTAGTTCAGTGAGATTGCTTTTTTTTAGCACTGATCACTGTATTAATGTCACTGGTCCCCAAAAAGTGTCACTTAGTGTCCGATTGGTCTGCCTCAATGTTGCAGTCCCACTGAAATTGGCTGTAAAAAGAAAAAATAATTCCATAAATCTATCCCATAGTTTGCAGATGCTATAACTTTTGCACAATCAATATACGCAAATTTTTATTTTTTATTTTTATTTTTTGACAAAAATACATAGCAGAATACATACAGTGGTGTGAAAAAGTGTTTGCCCCCTTCCTCATTTCCTGTTCCTTTGCATGTTTGTCACACTTAAGTGTTTCGGAACATCAAACCAATTTAAACAATAGTCAAGGACAACACAAGTAAACACAAAATGCAATTTGTAAATGAAGGTGTTTATTATTAAAGGTGAAAAAAAATCCAAACCATCATGGCCCTGTGTGAAAAAGTGATTGCCCCCTAAACCTAATAACTGGTTGGGCCACCCTTAGCAGCAACAACTGCAACCAAGCGTTTGCGATAACGTGCAATGAGGCTTTTACAGCGTCCTGGAGGAATTTTGGCCCACTCATCTTTGCAGAATTGTCCTAATTCAGTTACATTAGAGGGTTTTCGAGCATGAACGGCCTTTTTAAGGTCATACCACAACATCTCAATAGGATTCAGGTCAGGACTTTGGCTAGGCCACTCCAAAGTCTTCATTTTGTTTTTCTTCAGCCATTCGGTGGTGGACTTGCTGGTGTGTTTAGGATCATTGTCCTGCTGCAGAACCCAAGTTCGTTTCAGCTTGAGTACACGAACAGATGGTCGGACATTCTCCTTCAGGATCTCTTGGTAGACAGCAGAATTCATAGTTCCTTTTATCACGGCAAGTCTTCCAGGTCCTGAAGCAGCAAAACAGCCCCAGACCATCACACTACCACCACCATATTTTACTGTTGGTATAATGTTCTTTTTATGAAATGCAGTGTTCCTTCTACGCCAGATATACTTGGACACACACCTTCCAAAGAGTTCCACTTTTGTCTCATCGGTCCACAGAATGTTGTCCCAAAAGTCTTGGGGATCATCAAGATGTGTTGTGGAGAAATTGAGACGAGCTTTGATGTTCTTTTTGCTCAGCAGTGGTTTTCTCCTTGGAACTCTGCCATGCAGGCCATTTTTGCCCAGTCTTTTCCTGATGGTGGAGGCATGAACGCTGACCTTAACTGAGGCAAGTGAGGCCTGCAGTTCCTTGGAAGTTGTTGTGGGGTCTTTTGTGACCTCTTGGATGAGTCGTCGCTGCGCTCTTGGGGTAATTTTGGGCGGCCGGCCACTCCTGGGAAGGTTCACCACTGTTCCATGTCTTCGCCATTTGTGGATAATGGCTCTCACTGTGGTTCGCTGGATTCCCAAAGCTTTGGAAATGGCTTTATAACCCTTTCCAGACTGATAGATCTCAATTACTTTCTTTCTCAATTGTTCCTGAATTTCTTTGGGTCTCGGCATGATTTGTAGCTTTTAAGGATCTTCTGGTGGACCTTACTGTGTCAAGCAGCTCCTATTTAAGTGATGCCTTGATTGTGAACAGGTGTGGCAATAATCAGGCCTGGATGTGGCTAGAGAAATTGAACTCAGGTGTGGACAACCACAGTTATAGTATGTTTTAACAAGGGGGGCAATCACTTTTTCACACAGGGCCATGATGGTTTGGATTTTTTTTCACCTTTAATAATAAACACCTTCATTTACAAATTGCATTTTGTGTTTACTTGTGTTGTCCTTGACTATTGTTTAAATTGGTTTGATGTTCCCGAAACACTTAAGTGTGACAAACATGCAAAGGAACAGGAAATGAGGAAGGGGGCAAACACTTTTTCACACCACTGTATAAGCCTAAATTTATGAATAAATTATTATTTTTTTTACATTTTTTTATTGCATATGTTTTATAGCAGAATGTAAAAAATATTGTTTTTTTTTTTTTTAATTGTCTGTCTTTTTTTGTTCATAGCGCAAAAGATAAAAACCCCAGAGGTGATGAAATACCACCCAAAGAAAGTTCTATTTGTGGGAAAAAAATAACATACTGTATGTTTTGCACCATAAGACGCACTTTTTTCCTCCCAAAAAGTAAGGGAAAATGTCCCTGCGTCTTATGGAGGGAATACTGACCAGGCACCGAACCCCCCTCCCCCCTGTTGCCGCTGCCTCATCAGAATATTGGCACTTAGCTTCTCTGTGGAGGAGAGAGGCCAGAATGTGAGGCGGATCATTGCAGGGGCATACCAAGGGGGAGCAGGGGGAGGCGGTCTGCCCTGGGTGCCAAAACATGGGGGGTGTCAGTGGCGCTGCAAACATACATGCAAGGCAGCCAGCCAGCAAGCCAACCAGAAAGCCAGAGGAGGTTGTGGATTGTAATGGCAGTGTCCTTCACTGCCTAAGGTGAGCTGGTTAAAAGGGGGTGGGAGGTGTGGGCTGGCATGGTATCCACCGCCCAGTCACCTGAACTGTTGTGATAGAAGAGGCTGAAGGGATATTTGCGACCCTGAGCTGATCTGGGAAGGGGGGGGGGTTGTTGTGTCCACCACCACCACCCAGCTAAAGTGTAGCTGAGCTGATTTGATAGGGGGATGGTATTACTGTGTCTCCACCACCCACCTATAGTAGTAGTTAGTATAATATTAAAATTTTAGGACATTATTTGGTTCAGAATCTTTTTTTTCTTGTTTTCCTAGGTGTGTCTTATGGTCAGGTGCGTCTTATGGTGCGAAAAATATGGTACATTGTATTTGGGTACAGCGTCACATGACTGAATTGTCAGTTAAAGTAGCGCAGTGCCGTATTACAAAAAATGGCCCGGTCATGAAGGGGGGTAACCTTACAGGGTTTAAGTGGTTAAAGCGGTAGTAAACTGCAGCATTTAAAAAAAAAATCCTCTGCAAGGCAATGACATAATGAAATACTTACCTTAGAACAAAGCCCTCCAGCGGTGAGCTGTCACCGCTGACAGGACTTCCATCTTTACCTGGTCTTTCTTCCGGGTTTGCGGGCTGTGACAGCTTGAGTGGCCGAGCTGTGATGACGTCATGCACATGGCACAGTGCTCTGAAGGAATGACACGACTATGCCGTTCCTTTAGAGTGCATGCGCTGGTGATGTCACTGGCTGCCAAAAGAGCGAGCATCTCCTAAACGGTTCACATTTAGAAGATATTACCTACAGGTAAGTTTTATTATAAGCTTAGCTGTAGGTAAAAAAAGCAAAGCAGACTTTACTACTGCGTTAAAATATTGCACGGTTTTCATGAATTTGGAGCAAGGTTGGAGACTACATCCACACTACCAGAAATGTGTTGCAAATGTTAACAAATGCCCAACTGTGTTTTCATGTACTGTATATGAAGTGTAAGAAGCACTTAATTCAGAAACAGTTTAACTATTGTTCACAAAAAGTACACCATTTCTATTTTAGGAAGATATTAAGAATTCCCCCCTCTATTTATATTTTCTGTAGAAATAGCCTTTTGTAATTTTCAGAATCACTATATAAACTGTGAAGGAATGAAAACTTTCTACGAGCGTCCTATATGACACAACTGAATTCCAGTCAGGATGTATCACAATATGACCTGCACACTTTATGACTCATGCTTGGCATAAGCAGTCAGTAATTTTATGTGGCTAAAGTGAATGGTTTGGAAAATATGTATAAAAGATTCCGTGGTTAATTCTTCCTTCCATGTTGTTTTTGTTTTGGGAATACAATACATTCTCATGAATTATAAGACACTGTTATTTCTTTAACCTTTACCCACCTGCTAATGGGATCATTAAAGTGGACCTTCCCCTCTTCCATTATAAATCACAGCACTATACAGCTCTGCATGTTGATAGGAAATTGTCTTATATTCATTAGTAAGACATGTTTTGCTTTTATTTACAAAATTGCTGTTTTTTCTTTTACTTTATTTTGCTTTACAATACAAATGACAGAAAAGTAATGCAAGATGTTGCAATTCGTTGTAGGCATAAACATGTCCCCCAGTTGAGGCCACACTAACTGAATACCATCTGTGTATTGGAGTAAACTTCTAGCATATTAGCTTAGACACTGACAAGATTGCCATGTTTTATCGATTTAGGATACATTGGCATGGTCTTCCTATTACATATATTGTACTGCACTCTATTGGGTTCAATATAAGTACCAATAAATGAGCGTATGCCTCAAAAAGGTTAGGACAAAATAGAGGCTGCCAACTTGTGGGAATTTTTGCCACCATTGGGGTCTCAGGGCGAATTTGAAAAGCCGGGGCACAGGCCAGTGGATTGCAAGGTACAGGATATCCTTAATATACTGCAAGAACTACCTTAATGTGGTTATCTACTCTGGTGAGGTGCACAGTGGCTGTGGGCAAATACCCCTTCCTCCAGGTTGATCTATAAGACCATTTTGCTGTTACAGGTGATACTCGAAAAATTTGAATAATGTGCAAAAGTTAATTTATTTCACTAATGCAACTTAAAAGATGAAACTAATACATGAGATAGAATCATTGCAAGCAAAGCAAGAGAGTTCAAGCAGTGATTTGTCATAATTGTGATGATTATGGCTTACAGTTCATGAAAACCCCAAATCCACAATCTCAGAAAATTAGAATATCATGAAAAAGTGCAATATCTTAGGCTCAAAGTGTCCCACTCTAATCAGCTATTTATGACATCAACACCTGCAAAGGGTTTCTGAGCCTTTAAATGGTCTCTCAGTCTGGTTCAGTAGAAATCACAATCATGGGAAAGACTGCTGACCTGACAGTTGTGCAGAAAACCATCATTGACACCCTTCATAAGTAGGCAAAGCCTCAAAAAGGTAATTGCAAAAGAAGTTGGATGTTCCCAAAGTGCTGTATCAAAGCAAATTAATAGAAAGTTATGTGGAAGGGAAAAGTGTGAAATAAAAAGGTACACAAACAGCAGGAATGACCACAGCCTGGAGAGGATTGTCAGGAAAGGGCCATTCAAAAGTGTTGGGGACTTTCACAAGGAGTGGACTGAGGCTGAAGTCAGTGCATCAACAGCCACCACACACAGATTATGGGCATGGGCTTCAAATGTTGTATTCCTCTTGTCAAGCCACTCCTGAACAACAAACGTCAGAACCGTCTTACCTGGGCTAAAGAAAAACAGACATGGTCTGTTGCTCAGTGGTCTAAAGTCCTTTTTTCTGATGAGAGCAAATTGTGCATCTTATTTGGAAAACAAGGACCCAGAGTATGGAGGAAGAATGGAGAGGCACACACTGCAAGATGCTTGAAGTCCAGTGTGAAGTTACCACACTCTGTGTTGATTTGGGGAGCCATGTAATTTGCTAGTGTTGGTCCACTGTGCTTCATTAAGTCCAGGGTCAACGCAGCCATCTATCAGGAGATTTTGGAGCACTTCATGCTTCCTTCTGCAGATGAGCTCCATGGGGATGCTGACTTAATTTTCCAGCAGGACTTGGCACCTGCCCACACTGCCAAAAGCACCAAAACCTGGTTCAACGACCGTGGGATTACTGTGCTTGATTGGCCAGAAAAGTTGCCTGACCTGAACCCCATAGAGAATCTATGGGGCATTGCCAAGAGAAAGATGAGACATGATACCAAACAATGCAGAAGAGCTGAATGCCGCTATTGAAGCATCCTGGTCTTCCATAACACCTCAGCAGTGCCACAGGCTGACAGCTTCCATGTCACGTCACGTGGCATTTAGGCAGTAATTGCTGCAAAAGGGGCCCAAACTAAGTACTGAGTACATATGCATGCTTATACTTTTCAGAGGTCTGATATTTATCTATGTACAATCCTTGTTTTATTGATTGCATGTAATATTCTAATTTTCTGAGATTGTGGATTTGGGGTTTTCATGAGCTGCAAGCCATAATCATCACAATTATGACAAATCACGGCTTGAACTATCTTGCTTTGCATGTAATGAGTGTATCCCTTTTTTTTATCTATTTTTGTATCAATAAAATGTAAAAACCTTTTTATTACATAATTTGTGCAACTTCTTGGGTGCCGAGATAGTCAATTTTCCTCATGCTGGGGGTTTGGTGGGGTAACTCCTGGCTATAAAAATAGGTACCAATAAAAAAGTTCTAAAGGATAATTCCTTTTTCATGGGAAAAAAAATAGCAAATGAAAAAAATAATAATATAGCATATACATTTTTGTCACAAGCCATATTGTAATACAAAGCTATTAAAAATTGCCTTTCCTTTTCAATTTAGAGCACTGTGATTCTCTGTAAAAATCCCCCAGAGCAGCCCTGTTCTTTCTCTCAGCTGAAGGCCATAGTCCCAAGAGAAAGACTCCTCCTCGGACCAGGCCATTTATGTCCTCACCCAGCATTCTTCTCTCCCTCCCTGTCAGCTGGAACTTGTAGTCTACAGCAGTCTGGACCCAGTGCAAATCCTGGCTCCTCAGACCACATATCCCATGATCCCTTGCTCTCAGCTGTGGTCTCTGCTTGCTCTGCATTCAGAAGATGTTGATACAGTGTCGAGGCTGAGCACTAGAGAAAAACAGGCTTACTGCAGCCGGTGTTATAGAATGTCCCAAGATGACACAGGCAAAGTTAGCCACAATGTACATAGATCACCCAGAGGGGAATGTTTTTTTTCTCAACAAAAGTGAAGTTACTCTTTAAAAAGTACTTGGTGTGCTATAAACCTTTTTTTCTGTTCTAAGTAGGTATGAAGAAGTTTATCACCAGCCAATCAACCAACATTGAGCATGTTTGGGATGTGGGGTAGCGTTTGCCGGTTTTTGAAAGTTACCCATCACCACTTCAGGGCAAATTTGATGCAGTGTGATCACCCCAGAAGTTCAGCCACCCTCCACCGGGCCATTTCCAGAGCACTGTGTAATTTGCACACACGCAGTAGATAAATGGTGTGAAAAAGCAAGGCTTCCCTGCCAGTTAATATTACAAAAAATGCCAACGGCAGCATTTGAGAGTCTTTTGAAAATTTTGCATGGGTTAATGACATTGCATGATCCATGGACAGGTCGGTGTTCTAAGTGTAGCACTGACCCCCGAAGGAGCTGCTGAATTTGTTTGGGCCTGTACTCTGCTAGTGAACCCCCACTGACTTGGCTCAGTCCCCTTTACACAGCTGTGGTACAATGTTGGTGTGGAGCTAATGGTGAAAGACAACCCCACAATATACAATATAATAACAGTATACCTGTTTTCACCTGGGTATCCAATGTCTCCACCTGCTGGAGAAAAAGGAACAACACTCCACACGAAAGTACTTGACCAGAAACATATATTTACTGGAACTTGTATTGAGTAAAGTAAAATGGTAAGTACAATATTTGCACTGTCACATAAACATAATGTAACAGCACAGTAAGTATACACAACAGATTATACCTCTGATTATACCTGTACAGTTGTCTTACATGACCCCTTAGAATGCGGCTCCAATTGGAACTAGTGCTCAGAGGGACTACACCTTACTCTGGGCACCTTCCCACTTCCAGCACACCCTAGTAGCTATAGAAATGCAGGATCAATAATGAATTACAACTCAATCACCTAGGGAGCTCCCCTTACTTTAATAAGGTGCAAGGCCTTGCAATAAAGGATGCAGTCTTTGATCTTCTTTTCTTCTGCTAGCTATAGTTGTTGTAACAATTGTAATCCAACAGTAATCCAACAGTGGAACAACAAAGGTTAACGTGAGATGAATATAATAACTGTTCTGTAGTGTGATACACTTGTAATTGCCTCTGGTGTAACACAGTGCTAATAGTATTGTGATGAATAGGCTTGAGGCCTGCTTAAACTTAGTCTGTCTATTAGATTCTCCTCCGTGGGACTACAAGTCCCAGCAACACTGTGTTAAAGTCTAGGTGTATGCAAGTGCGTAAGAAACTGTGGGCAACAGCCCTCATACCAAACTGGGTCTGAAGAATAAGTCAGCTTCACTCTGCTGGTCTCAGTCCATTTTCTGCGGCCACGCCGTCACGCTGTTCAGCTTCACAAGGTCACCAGGAGCTCTCAGTTATCTTCGTCAGGGTGCCTCTGGATCCTTCCCAATCCGACCACACTGCTGTCCCAGCACGCTGTGGTGTGAAGTCCTCCCATGGCTTTAGATTGCTGCTCTGCAGGCTGCAGTTCTCTGGAGACCTCCTCACAGGTCCTCACAGGTAGGCCATGTGTCCAGAAGAGAAAGAAAATGGCCGCGCGGGCCAATTTATAACCTACCCAGCATGCAGTTCAGTAGAGGGTGATCATGGGTAGGTCACCTGGCATTCTGGGTAGATAAGGTCAAATAACAAAAGTAAACACAGTCACTTCCTGTTATCTTTCCAACACCATGAAAAGGAAAATAACTAAAGTCCATTTCCAGTTTTGGTCACTAGATGGCGCCAAATACTAACGAATAACATTGTCCATAGGTTTACATTGTATTCACATTAACATTGCATTAGTAGGCAGTGCTACATAAGTATTTGTGGCTGTTGAGTTTTAATTTTTAGTTGGGGGGGGGGGGGGGGTGTATTCTTTCTATAATTTCTATGGTCTTTTATAAAAAAAAATGTTGATTATAAAAAAAAAGGATAAAGTGAGTTTGACATAATTTCAAGTTTTTAAATAGGTTGTAAAGGCAGAATGATTTTAATCTTAATGCAGTGTGTGCACTAAGATAAAAAGCTGCCACGTACCAGGCTGGATGCTGAGGTGACAAGAGGGCTCCCCCCTTGCGCCTGAGTGCAGAGTACCTCTGGAGTTGCTATGCCCAGAGATGCACGGGTTGCCTGCCAGTGAAGCTGTCTGATGGTTCCAGAAGTGGACACCCAGGAGCAGAGAAGGTGGTCTCAGCCAATGTTTCCCTGGAGGTACTGGCAAATCTTAGCCAGGCAGAGGGTCAAGCACAAGAAGGCAGTCATCAACAGAGGCAGGAGTAGTAGTTGTGATCAAGCCGGGGTCAAACACAGGAAGCCAATCTGGAACAGGCAAGATCAGGTCCGCAAAACAAACCGGGTTCAGAGCCAGGAGAGAAGCCAGAGCAGGTCAGGGTAAACCAGGTTGGTAACAGGTAATCAAACAGGAGTAAGAAACACAGGAACACAGGATACAGAGCTGATGATAATCCAGTGATTTATGAGAGCAATTAGAGTCCTTATATAGGCCAGCAAAACACTAGTAACTAGCATGTTTTGCGTACGCACGTTAGCTGTCTCTAACGTGCATTCGCCGTTACGTGCCAATTGCTAATGTGCATGGGCGGGTTTGCACTCCCATAATGGATATTGGCATATCTACCAGTTCTTCTCCGGTTTCTTCCCTGACAAAAGAATTCTGTGTGCAGCAGACAACCCTCAGCCCCCTAATACTTACCTGAGGTCCCTCTCTGTCCAGCGATGTCCACTAGTGTCTCAGCCATCTGAGATTCTCCTTCACGATAGTCTGAGACACAGCAGCGTCACCATTGGCTAATGTTATTGTCAATGAAAGGCATTTAGCCAATGAAGGGAGAGATGGGGCAGGGCTGGATCGCAACTTTGTGTTTGAGTGGACACAGAGAGGTGTGACTTAGCTTGGTGTCCCCATTACAAGCAGCTTGATGTATTGATCTATATTCAAATTTTGCATTGTCCCTAATAATATTTTTTTGGGGTCTCTTAATTCTACTCCTTTTTGGTGGTTGCCAAACATGCTGAGATGCTTTACAGGGGGGCAGCCTTGTGTGCTAGCTGCATAGCCCTAATCATGTGTCATAGCATTTGATTGACAGCAACGTGAGCCAATGGCTGCCACTGGTATCAATATGCATAATTTGGATCAAGAAAGCATGATGGGCAGCTGCATTTATGCACATTGCTTGATCTGATATACTAATTTAAAAAACGATAAAACAATTGACTTGTAGTAAATGTGAGAGTGCACAGTGTTTGCCCATCCCTGCCCCCCCCCCCCCCCCATCTTATTTGTAGCCCCTGTACAGAGAACTTATTTAACCCTATGAGGAAGCAAGACTGAATATAGAAATATTCTATAAATTATTCACTTTAAATTACATTTAATTTCAACACTATTGAAACAATTAAAATAAGGAAATGTTTAACAAATAAAAATTCAACCACTTTTTTTATTTATTTAAACAAAATTTAAATTTAAAATTTAAAAATGTAATTCATTTTTATCAGTTTTTCTGCAGATTTTTGTCTTGAGATTTATCAAAACCATGTAGTACAAGGGCCTGCCTGATTGCATACAAATTGAAACTCCTAAGGTTTGACCTCATATTATATTGTTTTGGTAAATCTGAAGGGAAAAAAATCAGCAGAAAATCTGATAGTGTATATGGGACTTTACAAATATTTTCTAAATAAATAGTTTTTTTAAGTAAAGCAAGCGAGATACTTGGAGATTAGATCTTTTTTTTTAGGCCGTGGAAAGACAGCAATGTTTGCACAGTGTCCTGTCTAGATTTCCATGGAAATGTTTTATTCCTGCAGCAAGGTCAATAACATCACAGATGATGTCTTTCATGAATTCCTGAGACGTAGGTTCATATAATTTTCTGACAACCCAGTCTTTTTTTGCCTTGCTGAAGCCATAGCGGTAAAGCAAGGACCCCTTGGGTTGTGATTTTTTTTTTTTCCTAACAACTGATTGCAGTCTAATGTTATGTTTATGGACCATGGCAGCCAGTTGTGTTCTTGCAACCATGGCATCCATATAGAAGTGATGGGGCTTGGATCGATATTTTAAAACCATACCATGAAATACTTCCACTTCTCCAGTATGTAAAAACCAGAAAGATGATCAAGGTCCTTTAGGAGTCTTGAATCTTGTATTATGGCATTAAGGTTATGTAGAGATGGAGATCCATGTTTTAGCCACTCATATTACCTTTCTTCATCATTTGTTAGTGGTGGATGAGAACAGTGATGGTATAGACAATTTCCTGTCGATTCATGGACATTTGCTGCATGATAACTCATGGAAAGCCATTTTTCTATAAGTAGCATTGCATTATCTTGGCAAGTACTGAATGACCACCGCAAATGATTTTTTGCTAAAGGAACCCAGCTTGCAAGTTCTCTACAATTACTTTTTTTTTACTAACAGCAACAAGTTTTGCTCCAATAGATTTGGCCATATGTCAAATTCGTGCTTTATTTTAGGATATTGCTCCTTTATTGTTTTTCTGATGGAGACATGTCTGTCGATTGCTATAATTTTGACTTTAAATTGATCCCCTAAAACACGCTCCAAGGCCTCAACAAATGCCAACTTTTCAAGAGACACTGAGGACCGACCTGGTTCTAGTTGCTCAACTTGAAAATCAATGATACAACCTTTTTCTGCATCCATTAACGTATAGGTGCATACTTGCCATTGAAGCCAGGTGAATAACAAGTGTTATTATAAGACACAAAAAATATAAATGTAATAGATAGCGTAGCCAAGCTACACCAAATAAAGGCAAGTGCACTTAGTATAACTACACAAGTATGAAAAAGTCTTTGTGACTCGTGACATGAAAAAACAAAAAAAGTTCAAATAATGGATGTACCAAGTGGCCTGGGACTATACCAAGACCCAATAGTCTCTATAATCCTAGATGATCACTTCACGGTAGAGAGTAGTCAGGATCTGTTGCAATGCCACACGTCAAAATACCCCAGAGGTGAAGACAGCAGCTGGATGTCACCCTTCATACAGATACCACGTTATAAACAGGAAAGGTAATGGATACGCTTACCCGAAGGTGTGGACCCACACACCT
This sequence comes from Lithobates pipiens, assembly GCF_037356315.1. Lineage (NCBI taxonomy): Eukaryota > Metazoa > Chordata > Amphibia > Anura > Ranidae > Lithobates > Lithobates pipiens. The sequence goes on from NW_027507758.1 coordinate 338,964,928, forward strand.
TGGTGGTGAGTCATTCAGACATCAAATTGCGATAGACAGCAATTCCTCCATCCAGGTGATGTAAACCTCAGCTATGCCAATACACCATCCAATCTCGGGGTATCCAATCCGGGATGTTTTTTCGGTTCCAAGGTGGTAAAAAGGACAATCACACCCCAAATAGGTGCGTAAAAAATTGATTGATTGACCAATCACAGTGTCCCTAAACATTATTTACACTGTCATAATAAAAATCCCTTTGGGACTAAATTTCAAGTTATTGATGCGTTTTCTCCACATTGGAGGGGCGAATCTAAAGTAAGGGGTGTTTCCCAATTGAAAACTTTTTGGATTTATCAGTTAAAATGTTATTTTTTCGTTTGGGTTGAATCTTGATTTGGACATAAACGCCTTTATTAATAAATCATAGAAGTAAGGGATATTAGGTATTGGGGGCTATTTCATGGCTTGTTGGATATACTTTGAAATAATTTTTTTTGGTCTTGGGTCAGTATAATTTACAGCAATTATATATATGAAATTATTTAGGTTATATATTCCCTATCTGCTGATATAGGAGTGGTGAATACTATTTATTAATGAGGAAAAAATATTTTTTTATTTTTATTTTTTTAGTGTTTAGTTTTTTCAGGTTGTTTCCTTTCTTTTTTGTATATGCACTGGCTGGTATGTTCAAAGACAGGTGCTTTTCCTTCTTTGGCCACTAGAGGGGAGGTTGAGTACTATTGTTAGATATTCGAAACCATGGTGTATTATGCTATGGTTTTATATATATATTTCTTTCCCCTGTGTTGTCTAGCTTCCCAGGAGCGAGTCAGTCACTCCATTGGTAGAGAATGATTCACAGGGAGGCTTGAAGCGCATCGCCTTTCGTAAGGCGATGCGTGATGATGTAATGCGCGTGACGCAGTGATGTTCGTAGGTGTCACGATATCTGATGCCTGTATAGGGCAACGCTGTGGCAACTCGGACGTAGACATCCTCACGCTGACCGCCGATTCTCCCCTATGTGAGGAGGAGAGACGTGTTCTGCCATGTAGATTAGATTAGAGGCGGAAATGATTGTTATGATGTCTGCCTCTATGTACCCCTGTGATAGTAGAGTGGTGGGCGGTTTTGACTGGGGGTTCGCTCCACCCCTCCCCTTATGCCCGATTTTATTGGGTCCATGTCCATCCCCCCTTGATTGGTCGGTAGATTGGTTTTGAATGGGAGGGACAGAGGCTAGATGTGATACTGCCCCTTCATTGATTGGCTTATCCCTGTCAGTGTCAGCAAAGGTGTGTAGGAGTAACTTTTTTGTATTAGTTTTGCCACCCCAGTCTTTGAACAGCAGCTGATGTTAATTTTGAGGTGATGATAGAGCAGTATATATGAGCGTGGGATTTCACAGCAGGTTATGCCCCAGTTGAAGCAAGTTTATTGCGAAACATGTCGGGTACATAGCCTGCAGACTTTCTACGCTTTTTTTTATTGATATCTGTATTTTTGTACCCTTCTTCATTGAGGGTTTGTACATACATGTATCTTGTTTTTTTAAATTTGTTTTAATAAAACATTTCCTATCGGATTAATCTGCTCTATGAAGAGGCTTTTTGTTTTTTTCCCTCTTTTTATGTTTGCATTTTTTACGCACCTATTTGGGTTGTGATTGTCCTTTTTACCACCTTGGAGCCGAAAAAACGTCCCGGATTGGATACCCCGAGATTGGATGGTGTATTGGCATAGCTGAGGTTTACATCACCTGGATGGAGGAATTGCTGTCTATCGCAATTTGATGTCTGAATGACTCACCACCAAGGTGTGTGGGTCCACACCTTTGGGTAAGCGTATCCATTACCTTTCCTGTTTATAATGTGGTATCTGTATGAAGGGTGACATCCAGCTGCTGTCTTCACCTCTGGGGTATTTTGACGTGTGGCATTGCAACAGATCCTGACTACTCTCTACCGTGAAGTGATCATCTAGGATTATAGAGACTATTGTCTTTTCTTATGTAGGGTCTTGGTATAGTCCCAGGCCACTTGGTACATGCATTATTTGAACTTTTTTTGTTTTTTCATGTCACGAGTCACAAAGACTTTTTCACACTTGTGTAGTTATACTAAGTGCACTTGCCTTTATTTGGTGTAGCTTGGCTACGCTATCTATTACATTTATATTTTTTGTGTGTTATAATAACACTTCTCTCCACAAGGTGTTTTCTATTTTAAGCGCTACATTTTATGTTTTTTACAAAAAAAAGAAAGGTTGGGATCCTTTAAATCAATGTTTAATTGTTTATTCTCCATTTCTTCTTAATAGATTTGTTCCTCTTCTTGTGATGGACGATAAGAGTCGTCTCTGTCCTTCCCTTTTTAGGAGGAGTGAAAGAAATATCCAATTCATTACTTTCTACAGCAACAGATGTTACTGGTTCTTGCACTGTAGTTTTAATTGGCAACAACCCAAAAACTACGATGTTAGGATCGTGATGTACTATTGGCTTGTATTGTTGGTCCTCTACATGTTCTTGTTCTCTGTTTTCCTGTGACAGATTTTGACAAAAAGAGAAATGTAAAATGTCATCATATGCTGTTTCCTGAGGTACAAAATCGAATACACTTGTTTCCGATGTTAGTAGTAGGGTTAATGGAGGTAATTCAACCAGAGAGCACTGTGTAGCAACAGACACTCTAGACTTGCGTAGGGATACCCGGATCTTTTTTGTTCGAACATCCTTTTTTCGGTGACACTGGATGCCACAATGCATTTTCTTGATTTTTGGATTACGAGGGATTGTAAGAAAATGCGAACAAATAGTACAATGCTTTTGTTTTGATCTCTGTGTAAAAGATAGATCAATATCTACACTCAGTTCTGTATCAACTGTAGGGGAACAGAGGGGTGAAAAGCTGGCTCAGAGACAGTCCAGTAAAATAAAAGTGTCTTTATTCAGCAAAATGGCAAAAAATAAACATAAGACTAGACAGACTTGTCTTAGCACATGGGTGTGCACACAGGTACAGCTCACAGTTCAGCAGCACACAAGCTTACAGGTAAAAGTTCATGGCTCCAATCAGAGCTACAGTCTTTATGTGGTTAAGCTCACCCAGCAGGTACACGATTCAGCAATAGACCTTTTCACACAGCGTGCTGCTGTCTCTCTCTCTCTCTCCCCTACTCAAACAGGTCCACACTGACACTTTCAGCCCAGCTGACAATAAGCAGGTCTGAAGGGGAAATACCTGCCCTCTTCAATTAACCCCTTCTTAACCCTGCCCCAGGCTGACCCTCTACATATCCCCCCCCGTTCCAGGCCAGGGGTCTGGACACCACAAATCCAGTGGCAATAGACCCGGGAAAGGGCATCCACATTCTGATGTACCTTTCCTGGTCTATGTACCACTAAAAACCTGAAGTCCTGTAGAGAAAGGAACAACTGGGTGATTCTGGAGTTTTTATCTTTATTTTGGGCCATCCAATTAAGGGGCGCATGATCTGAAACTAACATGAAGGGTCGGCCCAACAAGTAGTAGCAGAGTGTCTACAAAGCCCATTTTATTGCGAGACACTCCCTTTCCACAATGGAATAATTCTTCTCAGCTGCTGTGAGCTTCCAACTCAAGTACACAACGGGGTGCTCATCCCCCCAATCATCTGGGACAGTACTGCACCCAGACCCAACTTTGAGGCATCTGTTTGTACCAGGAACTCTTTTTGGAAGTCGGGAGCTTCAGCTGCTTCAGCTTCTGCACTCCACTGAAAAACGGTTGCGTTCTTTCCCTTGGTGAGATCAGTCAGAGGTGCTGCTAGACTGGCAAAGTTGGGGACAAGCCTCCTATAATAGCCCAGAATGCCAAGGAAAGAACACACCTGTTTCTTTGTTAGTGGACAGGGCCATTTCTGAATAGCCTCCACCTTGTTTAGTTGGGGTTTAATCATGCCCCTACCTACAAAATACCCCAGGTAGTGGGCCTTCTCCAGCCCAACCTTGCTCTTTTCCGGGTTCTGTGAACCCTGCCCTTCGGAGTGCATCCAAGACCAACTGGGCCTTCAGTAAGTGACTCTCCCAGTCCTGTCTAAAGATGACAATGGCATCAAGATAGGGTCCTGAGAATTTCTTTATAAGGTCTTAGGACGAAGTCCATGGCCCTCTCAGAAAGTATCTGGGGCCCCATGTAACCCAAACGGCATTCCGGCATATTGCCATAACCCTTCTGGTGTGGCAAATGCAGTTTTTTCTTTAGCCTCTCAGGAAAGCGGGATCTGCCAGTATCCCTTGGTCAAGTCAAGAGAGGTGATGTACCAGGCCGGTCCTAATCTCTCCATTAACTCATCCACCCGAGGCATGGGATATGCATCTGGCTTGGAGACTTCATTTAACTTGCGAAAGTCGTTGCAGAACTGCCAGGTTCCATTCGGCTTGGGTACAATGACTATAGGGCTGGACCAGCTACTTGAAGACTCTTCAATGATCCCAAGGTCCAACATACTCTTAAGCTTGGCCGAGATAGTATTTCAGCGAGCTTTGGGTAAGCGGTAAGGTTTGAGGTTTACTCAAACGCCAGGGTCTGTGATGACATTATGTTCAGTCACCGAGGCTAGGCCTGGCAGGTTTGAAAAAATGTATTGATTCCTCTGAAAAAACTCTCAGGACTCCTGTTTTTGAGAAGGGGAGAGAGCCTCTGCAATCCCTACCTTCTTAATCTGAGCATCAGGGTCTTCTGGGACCTTCAGACCGACTGCCAAAAGCTGTCTATCTTTCCATGGTTTGATCAAGTTGACTTGGTAAATCTGGTAGGGTTTACGTTTGATGGGCTGATGGACTTGATATTTAACCTTGCCCACCCTCTCAACTATCTCAAAGGGTCCTTGCCACTTGGTGAGAAACTTACTATCCACAGTAGGCACAAAGAACAGCACCCGATCCCCAGATTTAAACTCTCTAACCTTGGCAGATCGGTTTTATACACGACTCTGGGCATTTTGCGCAGCCTGCAAATGTTCCCGTACTATACTATAACTACATTTGTTATTTGGTCCTGCACTTGAGAGACATGTTTTACCACACACCGCGACGGGAAAGCTTCTTGTTCCCATGTCTCTTTCATTATGACCAGTAGTCCACAGGGGTGTCTCCCAAAAACCAACTCAAATGGGAAGAATCCCATGGAGGCCTGGGGTACCTCTCTTATGGCAAACAACAAGGGAGGCAACAAGCAATCCCAATCCCCACCATCCTCCTCAACTGCTTTCTTCAGCATTCCCTTTAAGGTTTTGTTGAACCGATCCACTAACCCATCAGTTTGTGGGCGATACACTGAAGTCCGCAAGTGTTTAATCTTAAAAAGTTTACAGAGTTCCTTCATCCCTTTTGACATGAACGGGGTACCTTGGTCTGTCAAGATCTCGGATGAGAGTCCTGTTCTCCTGAACATCTGAAACTCTTGTGCCATGACCTTGGATGAGCAATTTCTTAAAGGGACCGCTTCCGGATACCTGGTGGCAATGTCGAGGACAACTAAAATGTATTGGTGTCCCCTAGCTGACTTAGGTAAGGGGCCCATTAAGTCCATGGCTATGCGCTCAAAGGGAACCTCGATAATTGGAAGCGGTACCAGCGGACTGTGAAAATGTGGTCTGTGGTCAGGAAAGGAGACAGTACATCTGCCCAGTCTTTATCAGGCAGACCTTCCCTTTCTGCAACTCGCTGAAACATCACTAGGTATGCTTCCATGTTGTCTAAGGCCGTCATCTTTTGCAGGGTCCGCTGCACTGCCTTCCAGGGGTCATTCTTTACAACAGAGTCACCTTTTGTAATTTTAGCCTGCTGGATCACCGCCTTTTGTAATTCCGCTATCTTTTCACTCAGTAAGTGGTTTGTTTCCTGTTGTACAGCGACTGTGTGCACCAGAATCTGCTCCTGCCGAGCCTGTACTTGTACCAGGGCCTGCTGGGCCTCCTGATGGCGGGCCTGCACTTGTATATTAGCCAGTACCAGCTGCTTAACCACGTCCTCCATGGCTTGTTCAGAAGATTTCACTGTCTGTACAGCTTTAACCCAGGACATGGGATTGGACTGGACCCCTCAAACTGCCTAATGCATTCTCCAGCAATTGCAGGGGATCAGAGGGGTGAAAAATAAACATAAGACCAGACAGACTTGTCTTGTCACACGGATGTGCACACAGGTACAACTCACAGTTCAGTCGCACACAGGTTTACAGGTAAAAGTTTATGGCTCCAATCAAAGCTACAGTTTTTATGTGGTTAAGCTCACCCAGCAGGTACACGATCCAGCAATGGACCTTTTCACACAGACTCAGCAATGGACCTTTTCACACAGCGTGCTGCTGTCTCTCTCTCTCCTACTCAAACAGCTCCACACTGCCACTTTCAGCCCAGCTGACAATTAGCAGGTCTGAAGGGGAAATACCTGCCCTCTTCAATTAACCCATTCTTAACCCTGCCTCAGGTGGACCCTCTACACAACATATAAATAAAAGATGCTTAAACTAGCCCTCCTAAAAAATCACTGTTCAGCGCTTAGGATCTGAAAAACATAGATCTCTATGTAGTGAAAGTTGCGCATATGAAAATACAATGTTAATCGTGCAATCAAATACTGTACAGTAGCTGCTAAAGAATCAATACAATGTAAAAGACAATGCTAAAAATACACCCTACTAAAAGAGTTCTTAGTAATATTGTAGCAGCACTCTTGTCAGATCATAAAATGGCAAGCTTCCATATAATGTTCATATGTGGGAAAATGGTGCAGAGGAGATCAATAGTGACTTGTGTTGTAATTGATTATAAATCAGGCTACATCCACCAGACACTTCACCACATGAGGGAATCTGCCCTTTGTGGGTACACTCACCACATAGACAAATGTATCGCACCTTTAATTAAAATTGAATCATCACCGCTCCACCTGAACTTACACCAAGTTTTAGTCACGCTGTGTAAGGCTCCAGTAAATCATGTGAAAAAATGAATTGTCTGCATAGCGTGATACAGTATACAGATTTTAATATAGATAGATAGATGGCAAAATAGATTTCAATGATGGGGTAGAGGATGGGTGACACTCAATGACAGGGTAGAGGATGGGTGACACACAATGATGCGGTGGAGGATGGGTAACATGCTATGACATTGTGGGGGATGGGTGACACACAATGATGGGGTGGAGGATGACTGACACGCTATGACTTTGTGGGAGATAGGTGACACACATAGAGGGGGTGGAGGAAGGGTTACACACAATGACGGGGTGGAGGATGGGTGACACGCTATGACATTGTGGGGGATGGGTGACACACATAGAGGAGGTGAAGGATGGGTGACACACAATGATGGGGTGGAGGATGGGTGACACACAATAATGGGGTGGAGGATAGGTGACACACAATGACAGGGTGGAGGATGGGTGACACACAATGACTGGGTGGCGGATGAGTGACACGCTATGACATTGTGGGAGATGGGTGACACACATAGAGGAGCTGGAGGATGGGTGACACATAATAACAGGATGGAGGATAGGTGACACACAATGATGGGGTGGAGGATGGGTGACACACAATAACGAGGTGGAGAATAGGTGACACACAATGACCGGGAGGAGGATGGGTGACACACAATATCGGGGTGGAGGATGGGAGACACACAGTGATGGGGTGGAGCATGGGTGACACACAATGACTGGGTGGAGGATGGGTGACACATAATATCGGGGTGGAGGATGGGAGACACATAATATCGGGGTGGAGGATGGGAGACACACAGTGATGGGGTGGAGCATGGGTGACACACAATGACAGAGTGGAGGATGGGTGAAACGCTATGACATGGTGGGGGATGACAGGGATGGATGAGTCAGAAACTGGATGGATGGGATGGATGAGCCAGAAATGAGATGCATGAGCCAGAAATGGGATGGAGGAGTCAGAAATGGGATGGAGGAATGGATAAGCCATAAATGGGATGGATGAGCCAGAAATTAGATGGAGGGGTGCATGGCCAGAAATGGGACGGAGGAATGGATGAGCCATAAATGGGATGGATGAGCCAGAAATTGGATTGAGGAATGGATGAGCCATAAATGGGATTAATGAGTCATAAATGGGATGGATGAGCCAGCAATGAGATGGATGACCCCTCATAGGGATGTAGTTCCAGTGCTGGGAGCGCGCATGTACGGGACAACCCTTCACAACGACTTTGCAGACGGGACACCCACCTGGGAGAAGGACAGGAAGTAGGCAATACGGATCCAAAAAACACTTCTAAATGAAAAGAATGGAAAGGTGAGTGAACACATTATACACTACATTAAATGAGTTCTTTGCCTAGCACGTTCTTCGGGAGATAACTTAGTCCAGCCCAACTGCATAGGTTCCTCAGTAGGCAGGGGGTGCTCCTCGGATTGAAGATAAGGGACTGGGGGCTCGGGCTGCCTAAAGAACGGGGAGTGCTGGCGTCTTTTTTCCAGGGCCCTCTCCTGAAAGCGAATATCGATCTGGTTACACAAGGTGATGACACTGTCCACATCAGCAGGAAGGGATCTTCCTGCTAATTCCTCCTTCACTCTATCAGAGAGGCCATGTAAAAAGGTTGCAACTAGGGCCTCATTATTCCAGCTCAATTCAGCTGTGAGGATACGGAACTGAAGAGCATACTGTCCCACAGACGCGGACTCTTGACGGAGACGTAAAAGAGCGCTAGCCGCTGAGGAAACACGACCCGGTTCCTCGAAGATATTCCGAAAAAGTTTCAAGAAATCAGACAGGCTAGAAACCACTGGATCATTCAGTTCCCACAGAGGGGCAGCCCAAGCTAACACCTCGCCGGACAGGAGGGATATGATATATGCAACTTTTGCCCAATCGGACAGGAAGTTTTGGGGCTGAAGTTCAAAATGAATTGTGCACTGGCTAAGGAACCCCCTGCAAGCCTTGGAGTCCCCAGAGAAACGGGACGGAGCTGGTAGTTGTAATGAATGTGTGGCTGCGACTGATGCGATAGGTGCAGCGGCAGATAGCGGTTGAGGTTGTTGAACCAGGGGTCCTAATGAGGCCTGAACCTGTTCAACACGGGATGCCAAATCCTGAAGGAATCGCATCACCTGGGTCTGATGCGATTCTTGGGTCTCAAGTCTGCGAACTAAGCTCTGCAATGGATCATCTGCAGGAAGCGGCACGTCAGCCGGGTCCATGGCTGATCAAACTGTCAGGTCACCTTGAGGCGAGGTGACAGATGCACACCGTAGGGTTCAGGAGTGCACTGCAAGGTTGTGGACCCTACGGCTGACTGCTGTGGATGGGAGACAGGTCCCTCCAGGGTTAGAGCGTAAGATTCCCTGGGGCGCGGAGTCTAAGAGCCAGCAGGTGTTCACCAGAGCCTCGAGTGGTGAGGATGGACTTGGCTGCAACTGGCTCCAGGTCGCGACCTCCAGGGTCCCCCAGCTCACACCCACAGTAGGCAACAGAAGGATAGGGATGGTGAGGGACAAAGCCAAGGTCGCTGCTACAAGCAGACAGGAATAGTCAGGAACACGGCAAAAGGTCAGGATCACAGGCAAACAGGGATAGTCAAAGACACGCCAAAGTCGGTAACGGAACAACAGAAGAGCACACGGCAGGTAACAGGAAGCTAAACACACAAAGGAATACACAATGGTTGATCAGCACTCTTGCCTTGCAGTGCACAGGTTAATATAAGGTTTCCTGATAGGGCCTGGGGTGGAGCCATGCTTACAGGAGAGTTTATAAAAACCACCAGGTGGAAGTGGCTGGCCTCTTAGTCAGAACACATGAGGGAAGGTAAGCAAACAGGAAGATCACTGCATAACCATGACAGTAGCCCTCCAATGTCATTGATTTCTCCTACCACACCCTTCCAGAATTCCTGTATCAGAGGACAAGTCCAGACCACATGGATGAAGGTCCCTACGTCATTTAGACATTTGGGGCAGCGGTCCGAATGTGTAGGGTATATCCTAGCTAGTCTCTAAGGGGTATAGTAAGCTTTATGCAGAAATTTAAGCTGAATATATCTGTCTCTGGCAAAGATCATCAGTGGTATGTACTGTTGGATCCCCTCATCCCAATCTTCTGAGTCCAGGGTAGGAATATGACCCTGCCAGCTGTGAAAGAGTTGTGCATTTTTATCTGTATCCCTGGAGGAGAGTCTAAGGTATAGGGACAAGAGAATCCTATCTGCGCTGTGAGACACCAAGGAGGATTCTACCATGTCGGAGGCAACATTTGGGGTCTGGGGGAATTGTGATTGGAGTGCATGTCAGAGCTGGAGGAATCTAAAGAACATCCAGGAGGGCAGCTGGAACGTGGTATTGAGGGTAGTGTATGGTTGTAAATTACCATACGGCATCACATGCTGTATCTTAGTAATTTCAAATCTAGCCCATACACTGGGATCAGGGATTGTGCGTAGGTGTTGGAAACCTAGAGTTGCCCCAAAGTGGGGCATGGGGGGAGATCATCTGTGAGGGACATATGAACTTGGTCATCTGATCCCATACCTTAACCGTGGTTGTCAGTGTTATAGTCATAGTGTCATGCTCCTTCCCTCTAAACACCAGGTTACTTAGTGCCGCGTAGGACCCCAGTATGGCTGCCTCTAAATTGACTGCGCAACCTGTGCAAACCACCAGCGCACAGTCACCAAGACCGCCACCCAATATTATTGACGGAAGCAGGGTAGGAATAGACCCCCCAGTGTTAATGGAATCTGTAGAGTAGATTTGGCTATTCTAGGACTACAGCCCGCCCAAATGAAATTGCTAATAATTTGGTCTAGTTTGACAAAAAAAAAAAAAGCATTGGGAATAGGGACCAGGGTATTCCTATACACATATAAAAATTTGGGGAGAAAGGTCATCTTTATGAGGTTGATTCTGCCTACAAGGGAGAAGGGTAGTCACTTCCAGGTCTGACACTTAAGAATCAATTGATGTAGCACTGGGTATACATTGTCATCAAGATAGGAGAGAAGGTTAGGCTGCACCTCTATTCCTAAATAGCTGAATTTAGAGACCCAAGAGAGCTCCAACATTCCAACATTAAGGGATTTGTAAAGACAGAAAGTTTTTTTATCTTAATGCATTCTATGCATTAAGATAAAAACCTTCTGTGTGTAGCAGCCTCCCCAGCACCCCCTAATTACTTACCTGAGCCTCACCTCTATCCAGTGATGTCCGCTGGCTCCCACGGCTGTCAATCAAAGTCAGTTAGCCAATCAGGGGAGAGAGGGGAGGGGCCGGGTTGGGGCTCTGTCTCTGAGTGGACACACAGAGCTGTGACTCGGCTCAGGTGCCCCCATAGAAAGCTGCTTGCTTTGGGGTTACTCGACAGGAGGGAGGGGCCCGGAGCAGCGAAACGGGACCAGAGAAGAGGAAGATTCAGGCTGCTCTGTACAAAGTTTTGTGTTGTCGGTTTTTGAATATTCAACTTAAAGTGTAACTAAAGTGAAAACTTTTTGTTTAGTTTTAGACTGGAAGAGGGTTAGAACACCTGTCATGTTTTTATTGCTTTCTGCCCTGGTTATTATCAATCATTAAAAGTAAACGAATATCCCAAATTTTGGGTTGTCGCCAGAATAGAAATAGATGGGAAATCTTCCAATGGGAACACAAGTTCTGGTGACAACAAGAACATCAGCATGTAGGATGGATTTCCTCTTACTTCCTGTTTTGACACTGGGGCAGGAAATGAAGGAACATCTCCCCAATGGAACACAGAAGGCCAAAAAAAAGAAGCTGAAAGGGGTTATAACCCTCCCTTACTCTATTTAAAATGACAAATAAGCTTTGTCTTTAGTTCTGCTTTAAGCTGGAAAGTATATTTTTCCCCACTTCAGAGCCTTCTTTATCTCAACAGCGTTTTATTAGTTTGCTGTGAGGCATTCTTCTAGTTGAAAATGCATGGAACAGCTCCAATGAAAGTCTTCCAGGCAGGATCTATATAATGTGTCAAATTCAAAAAAGCTGCCTCCTCTCAGTATGAAGGAGCAGCCTTTCTACCCTGGGGAGTGAACCAAAATATAAAATCATCCATCATTTAGGCATTTTACGCATCTCAGTAAAATATAGGATTTGCTAAATATGAAAACTAAAGACCTAGCACATTTGTGTTTTGGTTTCCAGGGCATTACATTCTTACAATGTCTAAATTTTAAGCCATTTTCTTTTAAATATATTATCCAAGATATATACAACAATTACGTGTTAATACATACAGATGACTTCATTACCCACTTTCAATTAAACTTCAGCCTATTTATTAAAATAAATAATGTATGGGGAATACATTTCATGTATTACTAATGTTATATTCTTAAGAACATTCCTAGCCAATGGGAAATTTACAAATGGTTTCTCAGTATGTATTTAATATTTGAAGGAAAAAATTATCCACAAAGCAGTCTGCTAGTGTCAAAAAAGTGCAGAACATTTGAGGGTTCCTAATCCTTTGCTGGGGAGATGCCATGTCAATGGAAACCTGTCGTATGCAGAATAATATTAGGCTACAAGTGGGAAATGTATTGTAGATTCACATTTAAAGTAATTGTACAGTAATTGTACAGTACAGCTCTAAGAATTTGGGAATAAATAGGGTCAAATACAAACTATCCACACAAATGCATATCTACAAGTACACATTCAAGGATGTGTAATGAAGATTTGTCAGACAATGATCAACCTATGGACATTATCAAATTCTTCAATGTATCATATGTTAGATGTTGCTTTTTCGCTGTGCCATACTTTCTGAAGTAAACAAGAACAACCTGTATGTTGAGAGTAAAGTTGATCCTGAATATAAGATATTGCTAAATGGGAAGAATAGCTAAAGCTTTTTGGCTGTACTTCTATGGATCACAGGGGTGCAGTGCGTTCTGTACTCCTGTGACCCGTTTTCAGCTTACATAACACATAAAGCCAGTCGAGGCTCTGTAAAGATCCCGACCGTATGGTCAGGATCCGCCCAGATCAGGACCACTCAAAGAGCTGCTGAGAGCCTGAGTCAGCCACTCCCGCTCCTGCCCTCTCCACAGTCCTGCGCTCCATTAAGCACTGGAGGGGCAGAGCAGAGAGAGTCGGTGACTGACAGTCACCAGCTCTATGCAGCCTGAAGACCAGGAGCTGAGTGATCAGTTCTTAGTCTAGAGCTGGTGAGGGGCAAATGCAGAATGAAATTATTGCTGCATCCAAATAGGTGATTTTTTTTTCCACACATCCCATAGTTCTTTTTAAATTTGAACAGCACTTTTTGCATTCAGATGGCCCAATCTGAATCTAGGTGTAATTTTTAGTTTGGATTGCAAAAAGATTTCTGGGTAAAAAGGACCAAATGCTGCTCCAAAGGCTATTTTTGCCTTGCCAGCTCCCACCCATAGTAAAATGTTTAAGGAAAGTGACCCAGACATTTTGTTCTCATCATTATCAGGCAGGGCTGGCAGGAGCCTGATTGAGAATGCCATTGACTTTATTGCACTTCCTGTTCAGTAGTTCCAAATTTCCAAAATGTGGACATTTTTTAAAAGTTCAGCTGAACCATGGCTGATAAGACTTCTTAGAAATGTGCTTATCTCCAGTTAAGAATGAGTTAAAGTCCCATAACCTGTTGGTCAATCATCCACTATGTTATATTAGGATTTTTAATGATATATTGATTTACATATTATCAATACCATTATGAAATCAGGAAACCCAGCTCCCATCATAGGTTAGATGTCTGTCAGGATATTACTCTTGTCTGGGTCTACCTCACTTTAAAAATGTTCCCTTGCTTTCTTTTATTGTGACACTCTTTGCACTTTACAGGAAATAAAGAAAAATTCTTCAACGGCAACACAAACAATGGTGAAAACTCGATAGAGGTAAACTTTTGGCATGGAGGCTCCCTGGGGGTCTTCAGCTGCCCTGGTGCTGTGTTGGGCTTCCAGTGTGCCTCTGCCTCTAGGCATACCTGTTTTTAAAAAAAAGTGTTAAATAGTGTTTTGTTTTTCATTGGCTCACTGGTAAGTGTGCTGGGAACATTTGTGTTGTATTTCCTGTGTAAAGCCCATTGATAAGCACCTTGCTTTAAAAAGCTAATTTTAATGTGAAGCCATTGCCATTTTTGTTTAGCTTGCTGGGTTTGGCGTAAGGACACACTGAAGGGCCTCAGCTGCCAATGTGCTGTGTTAAGCTTCTTGTGTGTCCCTACACCTTTAAGCCCCTGTACACACGGTCAGAGATTTCGACAACCAAATCCTTCGGATTTTCTCCATCGGATCTTGTCCGAAACTGTTGCATACACACGGTCCGACTAAGTTGTCGAAAAATCCAATCTTTCAGAACGTGATGACGTAATTTCGTTACAATGGGACTAGATTCAGGCTAGTAGCCAATAGCTTTGATGTAGGAATTTGATCTCAGCATGCGTGGCACTTGGTCCGATCAAAATACTCTACACATGATCGGATTACGTCCGACCGGCCCAGTTGGTCGGGAAATATTTCCAACATGTTGGAAAATTGGGTCCGACGGAGATTCGGATGGAATCAGTCCGATGCATACCACACACAGTCGGATTATCTGACGACACGGTCCAATAAGACGCATTCCGACGGATTCTGCGACCGTGTCTACGCGGCATAAGAGGTGTTGGGTATCTGCCCTCTATTTCTATATATGTTCCCATTTGGGGGCTCTCATGAAGACACAAAGGGGCCTTGATGAGATATAATGGCTTTCACATATATTTGCAAATGTTGTTCAACTAAAACCCCTCTTTATAAAGCAAACTGTTAAACGGTGTTTGTTCTGGAATTTAGAAATTTTGTGAACAGGCATGTTTTTTTAAAGCCGCAGACATACTATATCTGTGGTATTAACATTTCTTACCTGCCTATCTGTGCTACACACTGAGCTGCGCACATCATTTTGACCCTGGCCAAAGATTGGAACCCATAAGAAGCCATCCAAAGTTGTCAGCATCTGGTAGAGGAGCTCCGGGACACCCCAGGGGCTGGAGTGAAGTTCAGTTTTATGGAGGAATGGTCTACCTCCAGGCATCCCTAGCCTCAAAAATATTCATTGCTATATATGCTTCAAGTTGGAAGCTCTCAAAAATTAGAGTAAGGCCGCGTACACACGGGCGGACTGTTCGCCCAACTTTGTCCGCTGAACAGTGTTTCAGCGGACAGTCCGCTCGTTTGTGGGCTTCAGCGGGCAGTTTCAGCGGACAGTCTGACGAACAAAGTTTTTCGGAAATCCCGTAAAACTGTCCGCTGAAACTTGGTTTGAGCGGACAGTCCGCTCGTGTGTAGGCTTGTTCATCAAACTAAGTTCCACGCATGCTCAGAAAGGATTTACACGCCGAAGGTTGCATTGCAGTGTATAGGACGTCGTTTTTCTAGTCCCGTCGTACGTGCCGTTCACGTCATCGCGCACGGTTTCAGCGGACTGTTCGTTCATCGTGTGTGGTCAAGTCCGCTCATGCTAATTTTGAGCGGACTGTTTGTCAAACTGTTTGACGAACAAGGTTGGGCGAACAGTCCGCGCGTGTGTACGCGGCCTAAGGCTCCTTTCACACATGCAGGCCATTTGTCCGTTTTTCATCCATCAATTGAAAAATGAACATCAATGCATCGTTATGGAAAAATGTATGTAAATGGATAATCATCCATTTAAAACTGCATCCGTCAACATCTGTTTTTTTGGAACCTCTTTTTGTTCCATAAAAAAAACTAAACGGACGAAAAATGGATGTAAACAGACAAACGGTCTGTTTTTGCATTAGTTGTTAGGAGCCAGCACCTTCCGGCATCTTAACCAGTGACTTATTGCTGCTGTCAGTGGGGATTCTAACAGCCCAGGCTGAATACAGTTGGACGCAGTGTGTACAATAGACAAGGGAGGGGGTGGGCAGGGTTTGCAAAGAGGAGCAGGGTTTACAGTGAGGGGGCTATGTCACTTGCTTGCTCTGACTGTCATTGCCTCTGTCTGAATGTAATTACTGGCTCTTTGTTTACTTTATAGTGCTGGAGATGGAGCTGTCATTCTCTGAAGTAGAGAAAGGGGCAGGGGTCCCCCAGTGACCCTGACCCTTTGTTTACTTTAGTGGAGGGCCGGATGACAGCTCCTTCTAAATTCACTTTAACCACTTAACGACCGCCGCATGCCATTGTACGTCATCACAATGGCATGTACAGGCACAAGCACGTACATGTACGTGCTTGCCTTCCAGCGGGTGGGGGGTCAGATCGGACCCCCTCCCGCTGGATGCGGCGGTCCGTTTCGCTTCAGGAGCGATCCGGGATGAGGGAATGGCCATCGGTTTCTGGCCATCCCCTCTCGATCGCTCCTGGCGAATGAGAAGCTTCCTCCCACTGTGTATTGTATACACAGGCGGGAGGAAGTGATGTCATTCTCCTCGGGGCGGTCTTTTTGACCGGACTACGAGGAGAAGACTAAAAGTAAGTGTGCACCAACACTACACTGACATGTAGGTACACATAGGCACACAACCCCCCCCCCCCCCCCCGATCGCCCCCCCCCCTCCCCCTCCCAGTCACAGTGTCACTGATTGCAGTGATCATTTATTTACTGATCACTGCATTCAGTGTCAGTTGTAAAAGTAAAAACTGCCAGGGCAGTTAGTGTTAGGCCCAGGGTAGCCCCCTACCACCCCCCAACAAAGGTTTAACCCCCTGATTGCCCTTAGAGTTAACCCTTTCACCCCCTTTTGCCAGTGTCACTAAGCGATCATTTTTCTGATCGCTGCATTAGTGTCACTAGTGTCGCTAGGTAGCTAGTTATTTTTTTAGGTTCACCGCCAGGTTTTTATAGCGCTAGGTACCCCGATATACTACCCAATAATGGTTTTAACCCCCTGATTGCCCCTAGTTAACCCTTTCACCCCCTTTTGCCAGTGTCACTAAGCGATCGTTTTTCTGATCGCTGCATTAGTGTCACTGGTGCCGCTAAGTAGCTAGTTATTTTTTTAGGTTCACCGCCAGGTTTTTATAGCGCTAGGTACCAGATATACTACCCAATAATGGTTTTAACCCCCTGATTGCCCCTAGTTAACCCTTTCACCCCCTTTTGCCAGTGTCACTAAGCGATCATTTTTCTGATCGCTGCATTAGTGTCACTAGTGTCGCTAGGTAGCTAGTTATTTTTTTAGGTTCACCGCCAGGTTTTTATAGCGCTAGGTACCCCGATATACTACCCAATAATGGTTTTAACCCCCTGATTGCCCCTAGTTAACCCTTTCACCAGCGATCACCGTATAAGTGTCACTGGTGACGCTGGTTAGCCAGTTAGTTATTTAGGTTCCCCGTCAGGTTTTTATATAGTGCCAGGGACCCCCATATACTACCTAATAAAAATGTGAACCCCCTGATTGCCCCTAGTTAACCCTTTCACCAGTGATCACCGTATAAGTGTTACGGGTGACTCTGGTTAGTTAGTTTGCTTTTTATAGCATCAGGGCACCCACCATTTATTACCCAATAAAGGTTTAACCCCCTGATCACCCGGCAGGTGATATCAATTAGGTTTTAGGGTCAGGGTCTGCATCGCCCCAGGCAGCGCTAGGTTAGTGCCAGTACCGCTAACACCCACGCGCAAAGCATACACCTCCCGTAGTGATATAGAATCTGAACAGATCAATATCTGATCTGATCAGATCTATACTAGCGTCCCCAGCAGTTTAGGGTTCCAAAAAAACGCATTGTTAGCGGGATCAGCCCAGATACCTGCTAGCACCTGCGTTTTGCCCCTCCGCCCAGCCCACCCAAGTGCAGGATCGATCGATCACTGTCACTTACAAAACACTAAACACATAACTGCAGTGATCGCAGAGTCAGGCCTGATCCCTGCGATCGCTAACAGTTTTTTTTGGTAGCGTTTTATATTTAAATCCGGAAGGCAGTGCTTGGTTTTCGGGGTCCCGTACATGGCTGGGCTCCCAAAAAGTCCCCCACATGTGGTATCCCCATACTCGGGAGAAGCAGCAGAATTTATTTTGGGGTGTAATTTCACTTATGCCCCTAGCATGTGTGAGCAATATATCATTTAGTGACAACTTTGTGCAAAAATAAATTAATTGTAATATTCCTGCAACTTGTGGCAAAATATAAAATATTTCATGGACTCAACATGCCTCTCAGTAAATAGCTTGGGGTGTCTACTTTCCAAAATGGGGTCATTTGGGGGGGTTTGTGCTATTTTGGCATTTTATGGCCTTCGAAACCGTGATAGGTAGTGAGGAGTGAAATCAAAAATTTGCACCCTTAGAAACCCTGAAGGCAGTGATTGGATTTCGGGGTGCCGTACGCGGCTAGACTCCCAAAAAGTCCCACATATGTGGTATCCCCGTACTCAGGAGAAGCAGCAGAATATATTTTGGGGTGCAATTCCACATATATTTATGGCATGTGAGAGCAATATATCATTTAGTGACAACTTTTTGTAAACTTTTTTTTTTGTGTGTCATTATTCAATCACTTGGGACAAAAAAAAAATATTCAATGGGCTCAACATGCCCCTCAGCAATTTCCTTGGGGTGTCTACTTTCCAAAATTGGGTCATTTGAGGGGGGGGGGGGTTGTACTGCCCTGCCATTTTAGCACCTCAAGAAATGAGATAGGCAGTCATAAATTAAAAGCTGTGTAAATTCCAGAAAATGTACTCTAGTTTGTAGACGCTATAACTTTTGCGCAAACCAATAAATATACGCTTATTGACATTTTTTTTACTAAAGACATGTGGCTGAATAAATTTTGCCCTAAATCTATGACTAAAATCGAGTTCATTCGATTTTTCTTATAACAAAAAGTAGAAAATATCTTTTTTTCTCAAAATTTTCGGTCTTTTTCCATTTATATCGCAAAAAATAAAAATCGCAGAGGCAATCAAATACCATCAAAAGAAAGCTCTATTTGTGGGAAGAAAAGGACGCAAATTTTGTTTGGGTACAACATTGCATGACCGCGCAATTACCAGTTAAAGCAGTGCAGTGCAAAATTGTAAAAAAGACCTCTGGTCCTTAGGCTGAAAATTGGTCCGGGGCTAAAGTGGTTAAAATAAACAAAGGATCTCCAATTACATTCAGAACTGGCATTGACAAATTGGGTAATTTACTGCATTTGAGTGTCCTAAAATTAACTTTAGTGTATCGAATACTGAAATTTTGCATTTCATAAACCATTGAGCAAATATCATGCAACATATTTTTTTTTTAACTACCACAAATTAATTCTCTGTCTGCTTTCAGAAAATATATAATGTTCGGGAGTTTTAAGTAATGTTCAGTCCTAAAGGTATTTTGAATTGAATACAAGAGGGTTAGGAGGGCCCTGCTCCTGTGAGCTTACAGTCTAAAAGGGAGGAGCTGGTGGAACAAAAGGTAATAACTGTGAGGAATGAACTGATTGGAGAAATAGAAGATTCAGCTATTAGCTAAAGGTAGGATAGGGTGCCCTTAGGAGATGAGTTTTCAGGGATCACCTCAAAGTGGACAGAGTAGGAGATAGCCAAACAGATTGGGGTAGTGAGTTCCAGAGGATGGGAGAGGCTCTGGAGAAGTCCTGGAAACAATCATGGGAGGAGGAGACAAGGGAGCTAGAGAGCAGAAGGTCATGGAAGGAGCAGAGAGGACGGTTTGCGTGATATTTAGAGACAACATTGGTGATGTAGCTCGGGGCAGTGTTGTAAATGGCTTTGTATATTATAGGTAGTGTTTTGATTATTTTTTTGTTTGGCAATGGCAAGCCAGTGGAGGGATTGACAGAGAGAGGTGGTGGACACTAAACGGTTGGTAAGGTGGTTCAGTCTGGCAGTGATAGACTGAAGAGGGGATATCCTGCAGAAAGGCCAATGAGGAGTTACAATTTGAGAAATAACATGTGAGTGAATAAGTTGCTTAGTGGTTTCAACAGTTAAAAAGGGGCATATTTTGAAGATGTTACAGAGATGAAGTCTGCAAGATTTGGACAGCGATTGGATTTAGGGCTGAAAGGACTGGTCAGAGTCCAGGAGTACACCTAGCACCCTGGCATGAGGGGAGGGACTGATGGCCGTATTATTGATCTTGATGGAAAAGTCATGGGAGGGGGCACGGGCAGGGGGGAATATTATGAGCTCAGTTTTAAAAAGATTGAGCTTGAGGAAGTGGTGTGACATTCATGCTGATATGTCTGTTAGTATGTTTGTAATGTGAGAGGAGACTGAAGGACTGAGGTGAGGAGTAGGCAGCTAGATGTGTGTGTCATCAGCATAGAGAGGGTCCTGGGAGTATAAAGGTACTATAAGAATATAGGACTGGGGCGTTTGCCCGCTAGATTAGAACTAACAAATATAATTGGGCTGGGGGTCCAGTGTGTAGATACTTCTCCATTCAGACACTGATCAGAGAGGAATCTGCAGTAAGTAACACACGGTAGGCATTATATAGCTATCTGTACGTCATTCTAGCATATGGGCACAGCAGTTGGTAGGGGTAAAGTAGAGTTAGGCTCGGTTCACACAGGGGCGACTTGTCCAGGCGACTTCGCCGCCTGACAAGTCGCCCCCGTTCTGTACTACGGAACTGTTCTAATAGGAGCGACTCGAGTCGCTCCGACTTAGAAAAAAGGTTCCTGTACTACTTTTGCGGCGACTTCGGGCGACTTGCATTGACTTCTATACAGAAGTCGTTTTGCAAGTCGCCGCTGAGGTCGCGGCAGGTCGGGGCGCTGCAAGTCGTGCCGCGTCCTGTGTGAACCAAGCCTTAGTAGAGTAGCAATTGGTGAAGTTGACTTCCTTTTGTAAAGTATCATATAACTAAATGCTGACAGCTGCAAAAGAGACTGATGCTAACCAGTCACTGTGACACCAAGGCACACTTTGCAAGGCACACTTTCTTTATCCCACAGAAATTTGTCCTTACCATGAAAAGGAACATTGATTGTGTTTTCCCTTCAAGGCTAAATGTTTCCAGTCCTCCTATGAAAAATACTGACAAATTAACCATTAACTAAATGCAGGTGCCAGCTCCACTTTACTGTGGTCAAGTGAGAATTTCAAAGTTGAACTCACATAGGGTAGCTATCTCTTGCATGTTACTGTACAAGGCTACAGGTTTTTTTCTGTGCTGGAACAAATGTTTCCACATAGACCTTTTACCCTACTCATAGTAAGAAACCTGCTTAGGAAAAATCAGGCCCCTTAGTTTTATGTGTTTATAGTAAGTAGACATGCTTTACCATGCCTTGAAATGGTAAAAATCATAAATGAATACACAAAAAATAAAACACAGAAACTAGTTAAAAAAATGAATTTTAATGAGGCAAAGCAAGCAGTGCAAAATAACCTTAACTTAAAAGCTCAAATTACTATTTTCAATGTAAAATGATTGTATAAAAAGAATGAAAAGCTCTAATTAATATTTTCAGTGTAAAATGATTGTATAAAAAGAATCAATTTTTTAAATAAAATTGACAAGTACAGTACAGTATTCAACATATTTTAGGCCAATAATATCAACCTCCTTGGCATACCTGTCCCAGATTCATATAGAAGTCTTCTTGTCTTTTTCAAAGAAGCCTTTCCATTTGCCTGGTAACAGGTTTTATATGCTGTACACAGTCATCTACCTATACTATCATGGTCTACTTTGGAACATACTGTAGCTTTCTTTTTATTTTGGCAGAATATTTCAACAGGCTTCAAGCAAGCAGTAGGAACTCTATCTTGCCAACTGATTCTACACTATCCAAACTATTAGTTGTAAACATGTACTCCAGGTAGGTATAAATCAGTATACTCTCCATTATATATGCCAGATTGCCATCTTGTTCTATATTAGTAAACTCAACTGATCTCCAAATCAATTTTACAAGCTAAAGAAGCACCCACTTTTTTAGAAAAAAATCAAGCAAACAATTTCCACATCTAAACATGTTTCATCAGGAGTGTCTAAAATAAAAAGTGGCATGTTCTCAGTCCCCCCCCCCCCCTCAAAAAAAAATGTAATCAAAACAAATAAATAATGTATATATGTATTCATAGGGATTAAATTAAAGTTTATTGAGACTCTACTGGGATATGACATGCATAAAGGGATGTATGTCAGACCTTATATGCTAAAGCCTAAAATATAACCCTAGATAGGGGTTTTCTTTTGTGAAAAACACATCTCCTCTTTAATACACATGGGTCAAGGTGAATGTATTGTGACACTGCTCTAAATGTAACACCTCTACAGGCCACATTTTATATATTTATTTCTCCCTGAAGCTTGTTTTTTTGTGCTTAGGACTACGCAGAAGAGCACCAATCACCCATGTATTCAAGCCAAATTTTTCATTGCAGGGAGCACCTAAACATTTGTTTGCCTAAATTATACCTTTCAACCATGTAGAAAAGCAGTTCTGAAGAACTTCCCCAGAATATCAAGGGATGCAATGTGAAGCACCTCTCAGTAAATTTAGATGATATGTTGCCATGTGGAAGTTACCAAGGGTATCTGAATGGGCCCAGAATGTAAGATCTTCTATGTTACCATGCAGTGATGGTTCAAGTTGCTAGAAACACAACTGCCATGTGGTGGTTCTATTATGTGTATGTTTCGGTCTGTCATCTGTGCTAACAACTTTCACTCACAATCATGCACAGCTTAAACAGACTTAAGTTGGCCATATATGGCTGCTTCAGCAGTGACTGAATTTTGATCCAGGCACCCTGGATTTACAGAAGTCAATTCATCTTCTGTGCAATCTCCCTGTTTTTTCAAATGATATATGGTATAGCTAGCAACACTAATCATTGTGTTCTGAGAGCAGGGGAGGCTCCCCACCATCAATACACAGTAGCACAGTGGCAGGGATTCTCCCATCTACCTTGAAAGTGTGAATGGGGAAGTTGGTACATTTTTATTTTCAGTTTTATCTGCTGGTTGAATGAAATAAAATATATAATGTATGTCCTGCATTAGGCCGGCCATAGACAGAGCAATTTTCTTTCCTGCAACCATGGGTTGCATAAAAGAAAATTGCTTGATTAACCCAGAAAAACAGCCATTGTGTTCTCCCAATGGTAGTTTCATAGTTACATAGTAGGTGAGGTTGAAAAAAGACACAAGTCCATCAAGTCCAACCTATATATGTGATTATATGTCAGTATTACATTGTATGTTGCGGTCATTCAGGTGCTTATCTAATAGTTTTTTGAAACTATCAATGCCCCCTGCTGAGAACACTGCCTGTGGAAGGGAATTCCACATCCTTGCCACTCTTAGAGTAAAGAACCCTCTACGTAGTTTAAGGTTAAACCTCTTTTCTTCTAATTTTTATGAGTGGCCACGTGTCTTGTTAAACTCCCTTCTGCAAAAAAGTGTTATCCCTATTGTGCAGTCATCAGTATGGTATTTATAAATTGAAATCATATCCCCTCTCGAGCGTCTCTTCTCTAGAGAGAAGTTCAGTGCTCGCAACCTTTCCTCACTAATATCCTCCAGACCCTTTATTAGCTTTGTTTCCCTTCTTTGTACTCGCTTCATTTCAAGTACATCCTTCCTGAGGACTGAAGCCCAGAACTGGACAGCATACTCTAGGTGTGGCCGGACCAGAGTCTTTTAGAGAGCGAGAATTATCATTTTATCCCTGGAGTTGATCCCCTTTTTAATGCATGCCAATATACTGTGTCCAAGTTGATCGATCAATTAACTTAAGTGTATTCAGCCTGCCCATACATGGTTTGAATCTCGGCCAGTCCCTGTTAAACTGTCCATGGCTGGCTTTACTGTACCTATTTGCATCTTCCTCAAAATCAGACTTGGCCAATGTGTCATGTTAAAGTGTATGTAAACCCTAACAATGAACCTTCTCTAATTTGCTCCCTTTTGTTTTGCTAACTATACCATTGAAAGCATTTTATTCTATTTGTGCAAAAAAAAAATACATAAAAAATAATAAAAAGATAAAAATAAAAAAACGAATTCTTATCAGAAATTCAGACCCAAATGTCTCCTGTGTAAACTTTCTGTGTTATCTCAAGGAGCTTAATCAGCCCGCTAGTTCTTATTTGAACTACAGCTCAAATAGTGTTCATGATGTGTGTGAATTAGTATTGCATTTATGCTGTGTGGTCAGCACATAATACGAATTAGTAGCTAAAAGCTACTCTGACGAAGTGATGGTGAAACGCGTCATGGCATCACCACGCAGCAACTCACATCGTCGGATCCTCTGTTCACCTTACCCAGGAACACCGCTGTATGAGAGATCAGTCGAGCGGTGAAAGGTAGACAGGAGATAACGACAAGATTCTTTGATGTACATATTACCTGATATATGTCTTTTTACTTTTTAAAAATTGTAAGTGCACATTTGTAAGGGGATTATTTTTAATAAAAATTACAAGTTACTGGATTACGCTATGAGCACTCTTTTCTTTTGCTTGTGATGAGCAACAACTTAGATGGAGAGATGCAGTACTTGCTTACAGTGATTGCCTAAACACAAGCGTATGACCTAGTGCCATCTGGTAAGTTCATTACCTTGGGATAGTGTTGCACACACGGTGCGGTGAAGGTGATCGACTGGAGTTAACCCTGCACGAACTTTCCTTGTTGGATAATTTACTACCCACATTTTATCTATAAAGTGGACTTTTTATCATAATCTTTAAAAAAGTGTGATTGATTAGCATTACTAATGTTTTGGTATTTACAGTAACATATTTCTGTTTCATTGTTTTATCATTATAGTAGCTGCTTATGTTATTTGAAATAGTATTTTTCTATGAGCGCTGAGGGAGAAGTATAATCTGTTTGATTATTTCTCATTTTCTGGATAGTAGCTAAAATCACTTCTGCCTAATCAACTGGTATCTTTCTGCACTTGCTTTAATAGGATAAAACATGAGGAAATGTGCATTTAGTGTAGAAATGTACTACATAAATGTTTTTTCCTGACATAAAATGTAAGTACTGTATATACACACTATGCTATCTCAGAGAAACCTGCCATCTTCCTGTCTCCCTAGAAGAATGATGTCATCTTTGATCAGGCATCATTCAGCATCATCATCTACATCTTGGACTAAGATTCTGATCAGTATACAACATTACATTGTAAGCGGTGGTGTAATTTGTAATCTTTATGCCTTTCATTTTTGTTTGTTTTTACAGATTTTATTACTTCCTGTAATAAAATCTGTACAGATACAAATCTGTACAATACAGATTGAGATTATCTCCTGTTTAAGTGAAAGATGACAGGGTAAACACTTTTCTTTCTGCCTGCAGAAGACCAATTGCATTATTCTTCTAAAAATGCTCTACACAGGCCTTGGCTATATCACTTGGCTGTAATTCAGGGACTGCTTTCATTGAAGGTATAGTTTATTTAAAAAAATTATACTGTATGCTACAATGTATATATCATAGCACAACTCTTATTTTTTCATGTACACTTATACATTTACCCATAGGTTCACTTGTAAGTACCCCCTAACATTTAACATTAGAAAGAAAAATGCTGATGCTAGGCCTGTGACATACATTTACATTTACCTTTTAACATTAAAATAGCTTACAGTTTTAAAAAAGTCCTCATTACAGATGAAATGTCCACTATAAAGAACTATATAGCGTTTTCTGTCAAGATTTTGGAAATATATGCCAATATCATAAACGTATTCTATTTTAATGAGCCAGTCTGTGCAAAACTGGTATTTTAGTTTTTTGGTAGATGCTGAAGACCTAAATCTCATCTCAAAATCTAATTTTGTAAATTCGAGGCATGAGATCTGATCTTTGATGTTAAGTTCCTATACATGCATACCTGCAAGAACAATTACTGTTCGAGTCCCACCTTCCTTGTCAGATTTTATTGTGATTTATTGTAAGCAGTGGAAAGGTATGGTGCAAGAGCTTGAATCTGGAGTTCTAAAAGATTTAAGGAAGCTGAAAGCTTTCTGTGGCTGAAAGCATCAGACCCCAATTGTGGTTAAATTTCACGTTTGGGTGGACTGGCCCTTTAAATGTATTTTATGCTTTTACTGCATTAATTATTCTGAAGCCATCTACAAATTTATTTCATGCAAGTAAAGGAAAAAAAGCACATCGTGCTCTTGAGAATTTTGTAATACTGCTGTTTTTGTTTGCCTTTATTTTTTTTTTATCCTCAGCTTGTGGCACATAGTACCATATGTGGTTCTCAGATGCCTCTTGGCTGCACCTGCTGCATTATATACTTTGTAATAACATAAATCCAATAATAATTTATTCAATCTAAATAATTTAAAATGGTCTAAACTTAAGAAACAACTTCAGAGTGCAATCTTTGTCTAGTTGGTATAGTTTACCTCACCAGTACTTGTAATTTGGCTTCTAAGAAGTAAACACTGAATTGGGAGAAATGTTTTATTCACCTGGATATTTACATGTTGACCTGTTTGGTCTGAAGAGACACATATAATTAATACCAAACATCATGATTGTATAATTGTATGATTTTTCCACAGATTGGACTAAGCTGTGTGCCTATATTCAGATAAATCCAATTATTTGCAGATTTTGACAGTTCCTCAGCTTTACCAATTGATTCACACAAATTACCCTGTAATACAAGGTGAAAAATTCCAAGACTTGCTATAAAGTCAACACCTGTAGATTGCAAAACATAATGCCCTCCAGATTTCTTTAGAGCAGTAAACAATATAAAATCAGCATCAGTGTTGAAAGAAATTTGGCTGTTGATAGATGGAAAGCGTGATTATTATTTTTACATGATTTGCAGTCATCTTTGCAGAATGTACATGGGGATAGATTTTGCATCACCTCTGAATTGTAGCTCTTTACTGCTCTTCTTCCTAGAGAAAATCAAAAAGACAAAAAGCATTAGAATATACAAACAGTAGCACATTTTGTTTCATTGTTTCATTAAAGGCTAACTCCACATTTAGCACCATGTTACATATTTAGTGTGTAATATAGTGCAAAGCCCCCCCCCCCCCCCCCCCATGACAGTGTGCTGGGGGTCTCTCTCCTGTAGGCGTTGTCACTTTTGAACTTGCTGTAATTGTGTGGGGCCCCTTAGTAGCTTTGGTTCTTTGGGCTGAACTACATTAGAGATAATCTGTCGGGGGAAACATCTCTTCCTCAATTAATAAAACTTTTGAGATTCGGATTAATGACAGGATTCCCTCCACCAGAGGTCATGTTATATAGCCAGTGTAAATAATAAAGATATTTTCTCAATAGGGGAGGAGAGGAATGGTCCCAGTAGGACTCTAATACAGTTTAGCCCCTAGACCAAAGCTATTAACTTTCACAAGATCAGAAGTTCATCACCAGGAAGCGGACTGGGCACGCGGCTGAGAAGATTTATACAAGACCCAGCTACCTGCATGTCATTAGAAATACTTATTATGATTGCAGATAAGTTAATTCACTAAAGCTGTAGAAAAAAGAAAATTGCTGAACTTCAGTTTAAGTCTACAGTGACAAGAATAATATGCATTATGTATCTTAGGCTATGGCACTTCTTTCTGATGCTCCAGGTTGTAGCTGAGCCCTAACCTTCTGGTAGAGTGGCCTTCACTAATAGAAGGTGTCTACATCCCACAGGCAGTCATGTGAACACCTGAAGAAGAATCACCCAAAGTAAACAGTAGAAGAGATAAGGATTGTCATGTGAACATGGCTTCAGGTAATTTAAACTGACATTTGGATAGGTTTCTTTTTTTTCCCAGTATTTAGAAAGCAGTGGAAAGAAGGCATCGTAGGAGGGTTGGCTAATATCTTGGAGCTGGTCTTTTAACCACTTCACCTTATTGTGATTAGCAGGTGTCGGTGGATGTCGGGTCCACGGGACCAACTGATCAGCGCCCGCTGTTTAAAATCACAGTGGGAGCAAGCCGCTGGCAGTGCGCAGTCATGCCCCTAACCCGGATGTGCAGAATCATGAATATATACACAGCTGCCTTGTAGCAGTAAATGTGCTATGGGGTGCCAAACTGCCTTTCACTGTAAATAGTACCATGTGTCCATGGTCACAGTGGGAGAGATTTACTAAAACTGGAGCACTCAGAACATGGTGCAGATGCGCATGGTAGCCAATGAGTTTCTAACTTCAGCTTGTTTAATTAAGCTTTGACAATAAAACCTGGAAACTGATGGTTTCTATGCAGAGCTGCACCAAATTATGTAGTTTTAGTAAATATCACTCCCGTGCCTCAAACGCATTACTTTACAATATATATATAAAAATTAAATACATTTTTTTTTATTTTGTCTAGTTTGCTAAAATGTGGCGAAGTTGCACCTTAAAATAATTCTGGCAGTTTTTTCTTTTTACTTTTTAACTGTGCCGCCTCAACCTCCACATCTCTAAAATACACCCCTTTCTAACCAATGACACCATAAAGCTCTTAGTTCACTTCCTGGTCATCTCTCTCCTCAACTACTGCAGATCCCTCCTCATTGGCCTACCTTTCCCTCCCCCTTCAGTGCATTATGAATGCTGCCACCAGAGTCATCCACCTTACCAATCGCTCAGTGTCTTCTACTCCTCTCTGCTGATCCCTTCTCTTTCGCTCCCCCAACGAATTCAATTCAAATTACTAACAACAACTTACAAAGCCATACACATATCTGCCACCAGCCAACCAAACCACTCTCTTCGCTCCCCCCAAGACCTCCTGCTCTCTAGCTCCCTTGTCACCTCTCCTATGCTCACCTCCAGGACTTCTCCAGAGCCTCTCCCATCCTCTGGAACTCCCTACCCCAATCTGTCCAACTATGTCCTACTCTGTCCACCTTTAGATGATCCCTGAAAGCCCTTTCTCTTCAGAAAGGCTTACCCTGCCCCCACCTAACAACTGTACTTTTATTTTCTCCATCAGCTCACCCCCCACAGTTATTACCTTTTGTATCTCTTGGCCTTCCCTCTTAGAGTGTAAGCTTTAATTAGCAAGGTCCTCTGATTCTTACTGTTTTAAACTGTATTGTAACTGTACTGTCTGCCCTTATGTTGTAAATCACTGCATAAACAGTTGGCACTATATAAATCCTGTATAATAATAATACTAATCTACATTTTTTGTCATAATACAATGGGTGAAGCCCTTAAAACAGTGGCATTTTCACAAACATTAAAGAAAAAAATGAAAGAAAGAGTTACCCAGATGATGTTTGTATCACTAGGAAAGGCAAAACAACTTGTAACAGTAAGATATCATATTTTATTGCCTGAGGAGTAAGTTTTGACTTCCAAAGATTCAAGATAATTGCATGCATATTTTTGTACTTTTTTTGGTGAGAAAGTAACAGGGAAAAGTGAAGAGTTTGTCGATTTATGGAAAGAAATATTTTCCCACAAAAAGACAGTTAGGTGAATTTCCTTAATGACCTTATAACTTTCTAAAAGCACCCTCTACTGACTGGGAACAACTTGTTCAAATAAAAGGAGTATGTGAATACAGAGCTGAGAGACTGTAGGCCTGTAGACCTTCATAAATCACTATCCACATACTCAAGGACTGGTATTATGAGGCCATAGTGAAGCCATATTAGTGAGGCCATATTCTTGTGACCATATTGCTGTAGGTTTACAAGCTAATATACCTGTCAAATCATACTAGCTTTCATAAGATGTTGTTTTGTTTAAAGAAAAGTAGAAAACAAAAGGTATATAGAATCTGTCAGGTATTGCTTGTGAATATCAGTTGGCAGAGAATAAGTTAAAACTGCCTTTGATCTTTAACCTGACAAATCAGTTTACTAATTTCTACGCACATTATTTTGCTATTAAATATGTATGAATTTAGTTTTTTTTCTTTTTTCCCTTTGTCCTAGGAAAGAACACTAGTAATATGGGTCGCATTGACAAGGACAAACCTGACTTAATATTACACATATTATTTTAGTAATGCATATAGTTTGTATATACTCACAAATAAACACAGACACATACAAAAATGTACTGTTTTTTTTTTTACCTGGCTCATAATAATCAATAACAGAAACAAAAGCATCCTGAGTGTAGCCAACCTTTGAATTACGGGTAGCAGGTATATCCACGCAAACTTCTGTTTGATTAATCTAAGATCCAAAGACATAATTAATGATGAAATAGTTAATGATGTAAATACTAACACAGTGAAACTAACTAACTCGGAAAAAGCACATAGTAAGTGAATGTAAATAGTAAAGTCAGAGCTCCTCTCTCTCTCTCTCTCTCTCTATCTATCTCTCTCTCTCTCTCTCTCTATCTATCTCTCTATCTATCTATCTCTCTATCTAAATATATATATTTTTTTATAAAACAGAAAATAACTATTACCTGTCATATTAAAAATAGTTTGCAAGGTTTAGGTTAATCTTAGATGTGGATACAAAAAACGTCATGGTTATATTCATTTTTTTGGCTATAGGTACGCAGCATATGACAGTCAACCCCCCCTGGAGAATCTCGTTACTGAAGTTGGTAAAAATTCATCAACTATGGCTATAGCTAATAAATATATTAAACAAAAAATACAGCATACATTGATTGATTAAGAACAATACCCAAAAACTGTTGTTGATGAAGCCAGCTATGGATCCATGGATATTTTATACGCAGTAGAATCATAAAAGTTATTGCAGTCAAACTGTACAGACTGTGTATGGATGGCTCATATCATCAAGGAATATTATCCCAAATTCAGCACAAACAACAAATTACTGGCAATGGTAAAGACTCATGCGGATACGTAAAGATGAAACATGTACTGTATATGCACTCATTTTTAAAAGGATTACCAATAATGTACAACATGGGTACTAGTTTCTCCATACATATATGGATATATATCATAGATTGATATGGTACATGATCCAAGTCCATTGGAAAAAAAATAATAACTGGCAATATACTGTATCTGGTATCTCCTTCAGTTTTGTGTCTATATGGTGTCAGATATAGTTCATACAGTCCACAATGGTGCAGCCCAACCAGAAGAATAGGAACAAGCTTGCCAACATGGTAGATAAATTAGTGTTGTGCCTGAAACAATTGTATCCATTTTTTTTTTCTTGCATAGAATTCTTTTTTCAAAAAAACTTGTGTGTTATACAACTGTTTAAATATCCAATTACACGCTGTATATATAGTAATAGTCATTCCACTTACATTATCAAAATAAATATTGACTTTGCCATCCATAGTTTCTTCTATTTTCTTAATGGGATATCTCAGTGATACACCTTCTGAAGCTAGTTTAAAGCCACTTAGCAAATCCACTTGCATAATAGCCATTCCAGTTTGAGCTGAGGTCTCTGTTTCAAGGTAGCTATTATAGTGGATTAAAAATAAACAAATGAGGTTATTCACATTTGCGGGAACAAATAAGCATCATATTGTACTTCTTAGTTATAATGTAAGCAACATGTATTAAGTTGATACAAAAAAACACTACGGCACAGGTTAACCTCACAATATTTCATACACCACCCCTGCTGCTCTTCCCACTATCCTGTGCAATATACACAATGATGATACATCAAATAAACAAAACATGGATGAGCACTTGGTGTCATTAATTATGCATCACACAAATATCAAAATAAATTAACTACAAAAATAAAATATCTATATCGTGCCACCATATTTTAAGTGCAATGTTATAAAAGTCCATTAGTGTCCAAAATGAAATCATCAGTATGCTTGAATATCCTATAAAGCGTGCTCCGCACACCCTTCATGCAAGTATAAAGTGCTTTCAGAACCCATGCTCCTCTGTCTCCACACCACAGCCCCCTCTCGGGCGATAACTCACCATACCCTTAGACCCAGGTTTCCAATCTAGGATAGTGATGTGGCCAGCTCCCCTTAGGTCCCCTTCAATGTCTCTCCAATAGACCTTTGAACCCAGGTTTTAAGTGTGTCTAACAGCGCTTTTCTAATTTCCAATCAACGTCTCTCCAACTCAGAGCCTCCATGCAGGTATTAAGTGCTTTGTGAACCCATGCTCCTCCATGTCTCCACATCACAGCCCCCTCTCGGGCTATAACTCTTGGATCTTTAGACACAGGTTTTTAAGTGGGTCTAACAACGCTTTTTAATTTCCGGTCTAGAATAGCAATGTGGCCAGCTCCCTTTAGGTCCCCTTCAATGTCTCTCCAACTTACAGATTTCTCTCATTGCTGGAAGGAGCAGGCCAAAGCTGGAAATGTTCACTATACAGTTTTAAAGTGGAGCTTTCAGAAACTCTGCAAATCAAGTTTCATTAGTCACAACTCCCAGCACACTATCCCACAAGACATACCACATAGGACATTGAAGGGCACTTTTGGCAAAGTGGTAAAGCACCCACCCCTAGGTATCCAATCTAAATTATTAATGGTGTGGGTGAGCCGCTGCTATCTATGCTATCCCCTCAGGTAAGCCAATGTAAATGAATAAAAATAGAGACAGCGCTTGCTCCACCTTAAAATAGTGTATGGTACCACTTCTATTATGATATATACTATAGAAATATTACTGCACCAATCTATACAGTAAATTCATCTATAGTAACAATGGCAAAAACATAAACCAAAATATATTGTGTACAAAAAATCAAGCATAAAGTGATTTTTGTGAAAAGCAAAGTCTCTTTTCTGTAAAATCAAGTGCTGTCATGCTCTATTCCCATGATAACTGTGCATCCACCACGTGGAAGACTGTAAACACTCTGCGCTCACCATGTAAAATTGACTCCCCTACCATATAGTAAAGAAAGTCTGCTGTGCTTGTAGGTCTGTTTATGGGAGGCCTATCCCACTGCTGTGTCCTCTGGTGGCTCCCAATGGTACAGATTACCTCCAATGATGGATCCGGAGCTCCAAAACCGGATCATACAGGCGTGCAATGAATGGAGAGAAAGCACCTCATAGTGTAAAATCCTTCTGTGATTTTATTCAATATAAGACAATTTACAAGATAAAAAAACTACTGGAAACAAAACCTCACTATTAAAATTGGCCTCTATAGATTGAGAGTAATGGTCGCTGCCAGTTACCTGGCATGCATTCCACTCTCTAGGCCAGGAGTGACGCACAGGAGAGTTATCAGGGGTCCACCAGAAGCCCCTAGTGGTGGGGATAGATTTAGCTGGTCTGGTCAGGACCCCTAGGGCCTCCCAGCTCATGCTCACGGTAGACTACAGGGAGGTAGAGAGGAAGCAGCAGACTGCGACAACAAAGGATAGTCGGGAGATAGCCAGGAGATAGCCAAAAGTCGGGGCAACAAGCAGGTAAGGGTAGTCAGGGGATAGCCAAAGGCTGGGGCAACAAGCAGGTAAGGATAGTCGAGAACAAGCCAAGATCGGTAACTGGAATCAGACTAGAACACAGAAAGTAGCACATGGAAGACAGACATACAATATTGATCAGCAGGGCTAGCTTGCAGTGCACAAGTTAAGATAAAGTTCCCAGATAGGGGCTGGGGGGAGCCATGCTTTGAGGAGAGATTAATTAAGCAGCCAGGTGAGAGTGGCTGGCCTCTTAAGCTGAACACATGGAGAAGTAAGCTGAAAGACAAACATTACTGCATATCCATGACAGTACCCCCCCCCCTTATGAGGCCTCCCCCACCCCCTGGGCCCAAGCTTAGAGGGAAACTTCAGATGAAACCTCCTCAACAGATGAGGTGCTCAGATGCAGTGATCCAAGACCTCTCCTCAGGACCAAACCCTTTCCAATGCACGAGGTATAGAAGAATGCCTCTACAGAGCCGGGAATCCAGAATTTGACTAATCTCATACTCCTGATTATCCTCAGAGACTGAGGCCATGATAGGGAGAGGACAAGAGAACGTATTGAGGACTAAAGGCTTCAGAAGGTCAACATGGAAGGAGTTTAAGATTTTGAGGCTTTTATGAATCTGGAGTGTGAAGCAAACTGGATTCAGTTTAGAGGTTATAGTGTATGGACCAATGAATCTTGGGGCAAAGAAGGAACTCGGAGCTTGATATTCCTGGTGGAGAGCCAGACTGTGTCCCCTGGCTTTAGAGAAGGTGGTTTATGCCTGTGGCGGTCAGCAAAGCCTTTGAATTTGTCAGCAGCTGCCCGGATGGAATCATGAATTTCACCCCAAATAGAATTGAAAGACTCCTGAGCTGCAGCCAAAGCTAGAATATCTGGAGAACAGGTCATGAGAAGAGGGAGTTGAAGGTGTTTTCCATAAACTGTGAAAAAGAGTGTCTTTTGAAAACTGGTATTTACATGATTGTTGTGAGAGAATTCTGCCCACGGGAGTAGAGAGGACCAATTGTCATGATGAGCAGAGACTAAGGTGCGAAGAAAGACCTCTAACTCCCGATTAACCCTCTAAGTCTGTCCATTGGATTGAGGGTGGTAAAAAGAGAAAAAAATCCAAGAAAATATTGAGGGATTTGCAAAAGGCTCTCCAAAAACGAGCTGTAAAACCCCTGTCGGAAACAATATGAGAAGGGACCACATGGAGGCGGAACATTTCTTGAACAAAACTGGGAACCAAGGCAGAGGAACAAAATGAGCCATCTTGGAGAACCAATCGATTACCACCCAAATTACCATATTATTCTCTCACAGTGGGAGATCGGTGATAAAATCCATGGCAATGTGAGACCAGGGCTCCTTAAGCATGGGCAAAGGCATGAGAAGACCAGCAGGGGCTTGTGTGAAGGCTTTAGACAGAGCACAGACATGATAAACCTTAACATAGTCTTTGATATCTGAGTGGAGATTAGGCCACTAGTAGTGATGACTGATGAGCAGGAAGGATCGAAGGAACCCAGCATGACCTGCCACCTTGGAATCAGTTCCCCAACCAAGGATCTTAGCTCTTACCTCAGTGGGGAGGAAGGTTTTGCCAGGAGGAATTTTTTACTCCAGGGTGGTAGAGTGGGAAACAATGCATGAGTCAGAACAAACTGGCTCAGATTCAGGAGTGGACTACTCGTTCAAAGTGTCAAATGACAGTGCATCAGTCTAACCATTGCAGGGACCAGGTTTGTACGTGATTGTGAAATTAAAATGGGAAAAGAAAAGACTCCACCTGGCCTGGGATTTAGCATTCTGTAGGTACTGTAGATTCTTGCAATCAGTAAAAATCTTTAAGGAGTGAGGGGAACCCTCCAAGAGATGACGCCACTCCTCTAACGCTAATTTAATTTGCAAGAAGTTCCCGATCACCGATAGCATAATTTCTCTCTGGCAAGAACACACATGGTTGACATCTCTTCACAAAGGATTGAAGAAGCACAGCTCCCATACCCATTGAAGAAGCATCCACTTCAATAAAAAATGGGTCCCCAGGATTAGGTCTCCTCAAGAGAGGTCCAGAAACAAAGGCTTGTTTAAGGTCGTGAAATGCAGAGACAGCTTCAGAAGGCCAGTCCTTGGCATTTGCACCCTTCTTGGTCAAAGCAATAATAGACGCAGCAATAGAAGAGTAAATCATTATGAACTGCCTATAATAATGTGTGAACCCAAGAAAGTGCAGTATGCCCTTGAGGCTAGCAGGAAGAGGCCAGTTGGTAATGGCCAAAATCTTTTCAGGATCCATACGAAGACCCAAACTTGAGATAAAGCATCCCAGAAACAGGAACTCAGAACATTCAAAGGAACATTACTCCAGCTTGGAGAACAGATCATTCTCTCTAAGGTGCTGAAGTACAGTGCAGACATGGTTTCTGTGGACAAGAAGATTTTCTGAAAAGATAAGAATGTCATCCAGATAGATGACAACAAACTGGTTCAGCAGATCCCTGAAGATTTAATTGACAAAGTTTTGGAACACAGCTGGGGCATTACAGGAGGGATCGCATCACCCGAGTCTGATTTGATTCCTGAGTCCCAAGTCTGCGGTCTATGCCCTGCGATGGATCATCTGCAGGTAGTGGCACGTCAGCTGGGTCCATGGCTGGTCAAACTGTCAGGTAACCTGAGTCCAAGTGACAGGCGCAGCCAATTTTTAAACAAGGCTGCACTGTAATCTCACAATATCTTGTGAGATCACAGGCAGCCCTTCCCCTTCTGCTCAGATCTCTGCCGTTCTCAGAGGAAAAACATCTCTTTTTTCTCTGAGAACAAATATTCTGGGCATCATAAAAGGTGTCAGATGAGATGTTTTTTCTCTGAAAACTGCCAAGAACTGAAGTGAGGTAAATTATCTAAGTTTAATAAACATACACTTTAGTGTATTAGAGGTAAGCACAATTTCAAATATTATTTAACAAAAGAAAAGGCAAAACAATGCTGAAAAATATTTATAGAAGAACAAATTACATCAGAAAAGAGGAAATAACATAACAATAAAAACAAAAAGGGTTAAGAATGAAAATTACAAAATAATTCCAGGTTTCCTGGTACTTTAACCACTTGACCACTGGGCACTTAAACACCCTTAATAACCAGACCAATTTTCAGCTTTCGGTGCTCTCACATTTTGAATGACAATTACTCAGTCATGCAACACTGGACCTATATGAAATTTTTGTCCTTTTTTTCACACAAATAGAGCTTTCTTTTGGTGGTATTTAATCACTGCTCGTTTTTTTATTTTTTGTGCTATAAAAGAAAAAATACCAAAAATTCTGTAAAAAATGTATTTTTCTTTGTTTCTGTTATAAAATTTAGCAGATTAGTAATTTTTTCTTTTTTTTTTCTTTTTTTTTTTTTTCTTTTGGCCAAAATGTATACTACTACATATCTTTGGTAAAAATAAGTACAAATTGGTGGATATTATTTGGTCTTTGTGAAAGTTATAGAGTTCACAAGCTATGGTGCCAATATCTGAAGATTGATCACACCTGAAGTACTGACGGCCTATTTCAATTCTTGAGACCCGAACATGCCAGAAAAGTAGAAATACCCCCCAAATGACCCCTTTTTGGAAAGAAGACATTCCAATGTATTTATTAAGAGGCATGATGAGTTTTTTGAAGTTGTAATTTTTTCCCACAATTCTTTGCAAAATCAAGATTTTTTTTTACTTTTTTTTTTTCACAAAATTGTCATATTATCAGTTTATTTCTCACACACAGCATATGCATACCACAAATTACACCTCAAAACACATTCTGCTATTACTCTCGAGTATGGCAATACCACATGTGTGAGACTTTTACACAGCGTGGTCACATACAGAGGCCCAACATGCAGGGAGCGCCATCAGGCATTCTGGAGCACCCAGGACAATTCTGACATTTCTCTCCTACATGTAAAAATCATCATTTATTTGCTAGAAAATTACATAGAATCCCAAAACATTATATATGTTTTTTTAGCAAACACCCTGGAGAATACAATGGTGGTCGTTGCAACTTTTTATCTCACACGGTATTTGCGCAGCAATTTTTCGAATGCTTTTTTTGGGAAAAAAAACAGTTTTGTGGTTAAAGAAAAACCACAGTAAAGTTAGCCCAATTTTTGCATAATGTGAAAGATGAAGTTACGCTGAGTAAATAGATACCTAACATGTCACACTTCAAAATTGCACACGCTCGTGGAATGGCGCCAAACATTGCTACTTAAAAATCCCCATAGGCGACGTTTCAATTTTTTTTTACTGGTTATATGTTTTGAGTTACAGAGGAGGTCTAGTGCTAGAATTATTGCTCTCGCTCTAACGTTCGCAGCGATACCTCACATGTGTGGTTTGAACACCGTTTTCATATGTGGGCGGAACTTACGTATGCGTTCGCTTCTGCATGCGAGCAAATGGGGACAGGGGCGCTTTAAAAAAAAAAAAAATTATTGTTCATTTTACTTTACTTTATTTTAGTTTGACATTTTTTTCCCCAAAAATAATTTTTTTGATCACTTTTATTCCTATTACAAGGAATGTAAACATCCCTTGTAATAGGAATATGGCATGACAGGTCCTCTTTACAGTGAGATATGGGGTCAATAAGACCCTACATCTCACCTCTAGACTGGAAAGCCTGAAATAAAAAAAATAAAAAAGATTCTGGCTTTGATCGGATTGGCGAGTCGGTAGAAGCCCTGGAGGGCGGCGGGAGGGGGGGATGTCTATGGCTGGGTATTGCAGAGTATCATCGACTATGGCTGGGTATTGCAGGGTATCTCCAAGTATGGCTGGGTATCTCCGAGTATGGCAATTTATGGCAGGGTATTGCAGAGTATTGGCAGGGTATTGCAGAGTATTGGCTGGAATTTTACTGCAGAGTATTGGCGGGTACTGCAGAGTATTGGAGGGTAGTGCAGAGTATTAGCTGGTATTGCAGAGTATTAGCTGGTATTGCAGAGTATTGGCGGGTGTTGCAGAGTATTGGCGGGTGTTGCAGAGTATTGGCGGGTATTTGCAGAGTATTTGCAGAGTAATTGCAGAGTAATTGCAGAGTATTTGCAGAGTATTTGCAAGGTACTGCAGGGTATTGCAGAGTAATGGCAGGGAATTGGGGGGCTCAATTTCGGTGAGCAGCGATGTGGGCACTGCAGATGCAGCCCACAGCGCTGCTGACACCGATCTCTTCCCCCTCCGCTGTACCGATCGGTACAGAGAGGGGGAGGGAGGAATCGGCATCATAACATGACGCCGGTTTGTTTACAAGTGATCACTCCGTCATTTGACGGAGCTATCACGTGGTAAATGGCCGCGATGAGCGGCCGTTTACCGTGATGCGCCGGGTCCACAGGATGCTCTCGAGTGCGCGCCCCAGGGGGCGCGCGAGAGCGGAATTCTGGGAGGACGTCATATGACGGCCTCCCAGAGTTAAACAACCGCCCTGTAGCCGTCATTCGGCTATGGGCCGGTTATTAAGTGGTTAAATAAATAATTTGGACCAGTCTGGAAAAAAACGATTTGCAAGGCTTCCTCTGATTGGCTGAATTGCATATCACCCACCTCTCTAGCTCAACCAATCAGAGGAAGCCTTGAATTCAATTAAAAAATAAAAGACTTCTCCTAAATTATGGAGACGTGATTCAACTGACTCTATCTATATTCTACAGCAGAGAAGTGTCACATACTGCTACTGGAACCCATTGCCACTTATTACAGCAAAAGCTATTACAGTATATAATAGCCATTAGCAACAGAAAGTCTTCACTGAAATGCAATTAATTAATTGGCTGCAAGCTTGTGGCCAGGGCCCAGTATTGGATATCTAGAAGGGAGGAAAGACACACAGAGATCTCAGATTGCAATGTAGTGTATTAACGTGAGTGTTTCAACAACACAATATAGAGTCTATGAGGAATAAAACAAACTGGTAATAACACACACAATGAGCTATGCACCCCTTACAGAGGGTAACACTCGAATGCCAACAGCACCTGGCAGAGGAGGCAGCTTGCAGGCAGTGAGGCAAGGAGGAGTTGTAGTGGAAAGGCTCCACACTCATGAACTGGCAACCAGTTTATATTCTGTCCCTGGAGCATCTCATGCTAGGCACACTCTCCCTGACCAGCAAGTTCCTGTCCTTGTCCTAACCACACGCAAGATGTGCACCAACTGCAGGCCATGGGGCATCCAATCGGAAAGCTGCCCACTAGTGGAGGCTCATCCACAGGGGCTCCTGGGGCAGCGACCCACCAGTTTGCAGGGAAAAATATAAATAAATAAATAAATAAAAACAATATAATTATTTTTTTCTGTTGAGTTTTTAACATTCTGTAAATCTGTATATTTTAAAATCTCTCTTTCTCTCTCTCTGCTGTTGCTAGGTAGATTAGAAAAAAAAAAGTCTAATCGTGATTTTTTTCTAATCTGCCTAGCAAAAGACAGTCCATCCAAAAAATCATTACAACTGTAATGTAGAAACACTGAGTAACAGTTTCTCCATGCTTACTGGCTGCCTAGCAGTCTCCAATTGTGTTTAAATAGCGCTCATTGAGGCAGGCCGAAATACCGACCTGGTCCACCTATTGAGCTCCATTATTTGCTCCCTGCACTAGGGGGTAGAGAGCTGACAGGTCCAGCCCCCAGGATAGGAGTCACAAGCCTGTGTCATCATCAACCTGGAGTATGGGGAACCCAGCCCCCCAAGTGACAACGGCCCCACCCCTGACCACAGTGCTGAGAAGACAAGGACAAGGCGGTACAGCTCCTCCCCACCATCAATGCATGGCTGGCTCCCCCCAGGGATGAGCTGACTTGTCATCCGGGCTGGCAAACAGAAGCACAAAGTGTGAGAAGTCAGAGCACGCAGCCCATCTGACAGTGGTCACCGGTGACAGGAGGGGGCAAAGACTTGTAGACTCCCCATTCTGTTTGCGGGAACTTGTACATGATGGGGGATGATGATGATGGGGGGAGGGGTGTTGGAGTTAGTTTAGTTTCACTTTAATGTATCTAAGATAGTTATAGAATTATTCAGAGAGTACTCTCTGTTAAATACATGTGCTAGGCTGTAATCCAGTGTTAGCCACAATCCATGAAAATGAGAATGTACAGAAGGAATCAAGGCATTAAACCCAAAATTCTTGCAAACTCTAACACACCCCTCTTAGCTATTCTTTTACATAAATGAGGACTTGTTCCAAAATATTGCTGAGCTACACTCAATTCATATTCTAAGATTACCTTAGATGTCAAAAGAACAGCTAAAAGAACAGAATTTGACCTTACAAGCAAGTGTTAATTTATTATTTTAAAAAGATGTTGTAAATGTTATATTAATCTTGGGATGTAAAAAAAAAAAAAATCCCAAGAAATAGCTTAAAAGAGTTAATGTCTTTCATTGCTATAGCTTTATATTTGTCCTGGAAATAATTTAATACTTAAATGCCAAATGGATTTATGCGGGCTTTTATTCTATAGAGGCTTCCATTGTCTTACAATTTAAAGTAGGAGAGCAATACGTAAGTCTGGAAATAAGGGAAATAAAGTGGTAGACGAGGAATGTTTGGACTAAATATTACAGCTTTCTCTAAAATGATTCCACATTCTATTTAATACAGAGTAGGACTTGTACCAAAGGGTCACAACCACTTTGGTAGCCATAAAAAATATGTAAGCACAGCATTACCTGTTTTCACATGACTTCATTTTTATCCATTCTAAACCTTTGACCATGCTGGTTTCATTTTAAATGCCCAGTGCCAAATTGGATCTCGTCACAAAGTACAACAAAATAAACAGCTATTTTAAAGCATAGCACCATGCTGCTTTTGTAAGACCTGAACAAATCACAGTTGGAAGTTGATATTAATGAATTCTTTACTGTAGCATTCAATGAATTAGATTATCTAATATATATTTTGTTTCTTCAGTTACATTTTTTGTAAGCTATACAACGGATGAAAAGTACACATATCAAGTGTATAAACCTAAAAAAAAATCAAGTATGAACCCAAAATAATTTCTCAAACTCAAACCTTTCTTTTCTGGAAACAAAGAGCAAATTCTGACTTAACTTGGCTTTCAGATTAGAGGTAACTCAAACCATATGTCATACTATGAACTAAGAGAGGAATGAAAAAATATGAAGAGGGAACTAGATACAGTGATTAGTTCCTACTACTTAGTAACACACAGCAGCTTAAAACTTGCCAAAAGCAAGGATCAAAATATGGTTTGGGGCCACTGAAAAGCTAGATAAGTCACCGGAGTAGACAGCAAAACATTAGACACTAAATGTAATTATATGTTGTAGTGTAATGAGAGCTCCTTTAGGAAAAAAAATGTTTTTGTTTAAAAATGTAAGGGCTATAATGTATCTATAAGAGGTCACAGTACATTAGGACAAAGTATAATACTTTTATATATAGGCAGTGTTACCCTGTGATTTTTCTTTAATGACAAACAATCATGTGTATTTCTACAGTGGGTGCTTGGTGGCACACCACTTCTGTCGCCAGATGACCTACAGTTGTGTCACTACTGCCACTTTACCATAAAGGACATAAAGGAATTTAGTTAGGCATAGTATTGATTCTTTTATTCAGTTCTCACCCCAGTGCTTTCCCAGTTCTACAAAATATTATTAATATTAACTTTTTTTTTTTTTGTTAGATAGAGAAAAGAGTGCCTGGCTTGCAAAAAAAAAAAAATGTACATTGGCATTAAATGTTTTTTTAAATGGTTTCCTGACATTTTTTGCATTGAATATGCAGCGAATTAATCATTCAACTTACTGAATAAATTAATGACCTCATTCTCAATTTTTCAGATTAGTAGGTCTAACATTAGTTCCATCATTAGTTCCATGAGGAGTTGTAATTTGTTTCAAAAACTTTTTACCCTCACGCACTGAATATGGTTCTTGTTCCAATGAATTTACATTTTTTTCTAATGGTTCCAAAAGCTAACCTATACTTTTTTGTAATGTTGCTATAGATGTGGTTCTACTTCTAACACAGTTCTTTCCCAAGGGTAAAACAAATAGCTTGCCATCATCATCAGCATTATTATCATCTATGTAATCATTGCTATCATTATCTCAAGGATCACTGGTTAAGTTCAAGTATTTCCGCATGACAAACATCAATGATATATAGATATGGTTCAGGGTTTTAGGAAATAATGAAACACGTGCTTACAGTCACCATAAAGTAACAGGCTGAACAGTTTTCTTTCTAGTTGGCTCTTTGTAAGGAAAACACATTGAAGGCATATTAAGAGGTTGGTAACCATGTGAATGGCACCAATCAATACAAGTAGAGGTGCATTTTTTTTTTTTTTACCTGTATGAGCCCTCCCACCTTTCTATTACACAGACAGACAGAGGTCAGATCCAGCATGTACCAGATTTACAGTACTCATTTCCCCCCAGCAATGTTTACATAAATCTGTGCTTACAATATGCACGTAGGCAGATGCAGTCTATTTTCTCCACTGAGGTGGGCGCTCAACCACAGTGACATCGTAGAGGGATAGGAAGTCAAGAGGAATCTAGTTCCTCTGTGATTTCCCAGTCTTGGCACACATTTCACTTGTGGCTAGTGTAGGGACATACTGCATCTGTGGTCTTATTTTGGGTATAAAAGACAAGGAAGGGGTAGGGGAACCTAAACACCTATTTAAGTACTACCTTTGTTCGAAGTAGAACTGAAGTTAAACCTTTTTTTTTTCCCATTTTGAATAGAGTAAGGAGGGGTAACCCGTCAGGTTTTTTTTTACTGTCTGTGCCCTATTCAGGAGCTTTTCCTTTACTTCACTTCCCATAGCTACAATAGGAAGTGAGTGGAAGTTCCTCTAAAATTAGAGAAATCCCTGGTAGACACCAGGGTCACCAGAATTACTATCTCCATTGAAAGATGTCCCCTCAACTTTTATTCTACTTTAAAATTCAACTTTAGAATTTGAAATGTACTTTTACTTTCAGTTCACCAGGACAAATAGAGGGGATGACACTCCCTAACTGGGACACTGACAGTGATAAGAACCTGACGTGTTCAAATCCCTCTCCACTCTCTAAAACAAAAAAAAAATTTTTGCCTTCAGTTACACTTTATTTGGGAAATTCTGTATTTCTAAGTTTAACAGCCTAGAAAAAATATCTATTTGGATTTTGCAGGGACCACATGGGGATCTTTCATCTAAAATCATGTAATGTGTATTCATTGTCATATTGTCATAAAAAAAAAACTAGTTTATGACAAAGCATAAAAAACAGGTACATTGCCTAACACAATTTTCTAGGTAAGTATTTATTTGAACCCTTTTATCATAGATAAAGTATCAAAACTTAAACTTCATAATATCATAATGGATGCAGAGGCATCAATTTTTCAATGCGTTTCACTGACTTAGTCAACTTATTACTCTGGAATTTCTCTGGAAATTATACAATAAAGCACAATTTTTTTGAATGCATTACTTTAATATATAAATATTACATATGAGTATTGATAAATACATCAATGATTTATTGTGGTGTCTGTCTTGTGTGTGTGCCAGATTACCTTTACAACCACTCAGGACCTCTGCTCCTCAGGGTTTTTGCTGCTGAGCTTGCCCCTGTTGTTCTTGCTCTGCTCCTAGCCATCTTCATCTCCCTGGTCTGCTCTAAGACCCCCAGCCAATCAGGTCTCAGGACCTACTTTCTGATTTGCCGGGACAAGAAACAGGAAGACAATAGCGAATATTAATTCAATATTGTCACACAACTGGGTGGACTCAGGGCACAGTGCTCTGCATCCCAAGCCCACCCTTTTTTTAAGCCAATTAGAGCCTCAGGCTCTAATCATGTTCCTAAAAAAAAAAACAATTGAAATCAATGTATCCAGTGCCCTGCATGTACATTAGGGGCCAGGGCAAGGATTGGGAGGGGCAGCACCCCTGCACCGTGTGTGGACGGGCTGTCACTGGTAAGGTAGCCTCCACAGAAACCCCCATTTCC
The DNA here is from genome assembly GCF_037356315.1 of Lithobates pipiens. Taxonomy (NCBI): domain Eukaryota; kingdom Metazoa; phylum Chordata; class Amphibia; order Anura; family Ranidae; genus Lithobates; species Lithobates pipiens. Next base: position 339,009,230 of record NW_027507758.1, read on the forward strand.
CAGTGGGAAAGTGTTTTTTTTGTTTTTTCAGTGTTTTAACCATAAACTGATGGTGGATAGAATGCATACAGACAATGGATAAAAAAAGTCCACTAGATAGCAGCCAACCCTCCTGCCGCCCTCAAAAAGCCATATCATTGTTTCTTTAATATTTGCCCATTATTTCTAAGCAGGATTGAAAGCAGACTTCCTGGGGGACAATCAGACCAATCATCTGCAATGCTGAATCAGCAAATATACAGTATATCATACATCATTGATGTATGAATTGATACTCTTTGTTATACATATATTTTGCAAACTCTCTGGGTTGATGTAATGTGTTCTAAAACTTTTGCTTTATTGTATGATTTACAGAGCAATTTCACCATTCTATCCTAAAAGTGGACTGTAAAACATGTTGAGAAATGGATGCCTCTGAATCATGTTATGATGTTACAAAGTTTAAAGTATATTTCATAATGATATTTTATCTATGATGAAAGGGTTCAGATAAATACTTACCTAGAAAATTGGGTCAAGCATGTCATTAGGAACTGGGTCCTGTGTGTAAAACTATGGTTATCCTGTACTTATTTGCAGTTTTTGAATGTTTTGTCTTAAAAGATTTTTTGAAATAGAATAAAAATTACACGATTTTAGATAGGACTTCCTATGTTTGGTACCTGTAAACTCCATGTGAATGTGGATGTTATACTGATTTTGGACCTCACATTGTTTATGCATTTTCTTAAAGTTTAATCAGCTCAAAAATAAGCTCAAAAATGTATATGGCCTGATGTTGTGTATCTTCCACTTACAAATAAAAAAAGTTCTGGTGATTACCCCCACCTATCTGTGAAACCTTATATTACAGCTTCACATCTTTGGCTGACTGACTTATATTTTTGAATTCTTAACTAAACCAGTCTCGGCATTTTGTGCTCATTGGCTTTAGACAAGGATGCTCCAAGACTTGCCCAACACCATTTTATAATATGTTGTACAGCCAAGAAATGTATAATAGAATAATTCTTCTGGACATAAATGGATCAAACATGTGTATTGCATGCAAGAGACAACAAGCTGGAACAAACATCATCAAATTCAATCACCAGAGCAAGTATAATTAAAAATTTGCATTGCACATTTGGTTACCTTGTTTACTAAGAATGTTATTGTATAGTGATCAATCCTTTTCAAATACCGCAGAGAAACCTGGGAGAGTTTTTAAAAACTGACCTAATCACTGAATAATAAAATATCTTCTTGAAACTTTTCTTGAAGGTGGGTTCCTTGGTTTAGGTTTGGATAGAAGTTTTACGTAATTCCTGTTGCTCATGCTTCTAGGTATAACTATTAGTTATTGCATTAGCAGCAACCCTTTGCTATTCTTAATCATTGAACAACAGTAGAAAAGCGTAACTGCAACATTTTTGAAATAGCTACATACCTTGTGCATACATTCAGTGTTACAGTATTAAGGTTTTCTTTGTTATCGTGTACTATGATTCCTAAACTAAAAGGATCTTTAATATCTGCAGATCTACGAGTCCTGGAGGAAACGCGGTGTACGTTATATATGACATGAAGCTAAAATGAAGGAAAATATAATTATGAGTATAAAGCACTTTGTTATGATATTTATACTTTAATCAACAATCTATACTTTAAGCAACAGCAGAAATATAATATACAATAACTAAATTAAACCGAAAATCAAACTGGTCTTTTCTTAGCAATGTTCATTTGTCTTTCCTTTTTAATTTGTGCTGATGACTTATTACTTATCTCAACTTTTATTCTATAATCTTAGCATAGGTGTCCTAATAAATACTAGTGGTTGAATTGATTTTGAGCACCCTTCTATTCCATGGACTTCAGCGTCTACAAGTAGAACTCTTTGGGGATAAGTTGTTTGAGAAAGTAATATGCAGTTGTTAGATAATGACAAGATATGCCTTCCTTAATAGATGAGTTTTCAGAGATCGCCTAACGGCAGACAGAGTAGGAGGCAGCCATATGGGTTGGGGTAGGGAACGGTATTTACAGTTGCTCTAACCCTTGGAAGCAATATGGCATTGAATGACTAGGTGGTTTAGCCTGCAAGCTCTGCTGGCTTTGTTCTTGAACAATAACTCTCATATGATAAAGGGTTCTGCTATGCATTTAATTATTCAATTTGCCTGCTCTTTCTGGCACTGATTTCCCCTTTATCTATAAGCAGCACTAACCCTGATCTCATTGTTGCATTCACCGCCTATTAGCATTTGTACTCTTTTGCTTTGCTGGGTTATATTGACCTTTTTGTGTGTTAATCTTTCCTTTTTTTGTGTGTGTGCAAGTATTACTACAGTATTACTGTTCTGCTGCATTATATATTTTTATTTGTTGCTGCCCTCTGTGGCAGCTCCAAGAATGACAGGTGCTTTGTTCTTTTATGGCATCTGACTATGCTTTTACAACTCAGTTGTGTACTGATAAAGCATCCTATTTAATAATTAATTATGTTTGGACAGATTTTACTGCGGGCTCCAGGAGGAGGATTTCTATGGTGGCCATGATACCGATGGCTCCATGTGGGCCCAGCATTTTCTTATATTTTGTTTTTGTTTTCCTTTGATGCATTAGCTGACTCTAATTCAACTGTAATTGTTGTATTATGTTAGCTTTTTTTCATTGGGCTTCTATGACTCTTTTGCTGTTTAGACAAATATTTGGAACTTTTTATGGTTGCCACCGGTTACCCCCTAATTTCACTGGGGATGGTGCTATGAGAGGTAGGTGGATGGGGTGAAGTTTGTATGTATGTTTGCTCAATTCATGTAGATGTTGCCTTGATAAACATGGGCTGAGACCCATCATAAAATCAGACACAATTAAAACCTGTGTTTTTAAATATCTACTGCTGCAAGACTTGTGAGTGCCTCAACCTCATCCTGTTTAACTAAAATTGTGCATGTAGCATTCTATAGTAATCATATTTTATCCATCATCAAAGCAAATGATATCTGGTTGGCTGCTACTGGTTCCTAACCTTTTATATGTTGATTTTTTATTTTCATAAATAAGCTCGGATGCATTCTATTCATATATAATTCCAAACATTCAACTTAGAAATGAATGATAATTGTTTACATGAAGTTCAGTAATCACCAAACCTATATATAATACTGTATTATTCAAATATATATATTTAAAAAAAATATTGAGACTGCAAGAAATACGTTTCTATCTTAGTTTATCTAAAGAATAGTGCTTAGTAATATTTATGAGAAAAAAGTACCTGCAACAAGGCAAAGCCAATACCCTTTGCATTAATGGCAAGTTTGATATTTTCTCCAGCAGTTATCTGAAAAGAAACATTTGGTGTGAAAACATAATAACAGTTCATACCAGCCATGGCAGTTACTAGGTTATTATGTACTTTAAAGCTCACTCTGTATGACTTCCTGTATCACCAATAAAAAACGATTGTTGTTGGGAGTTCACTTTGGAACTGCGTAACCTCCAAGCTGAGAGCATCACATATTCATAACAATAAACCCTACATCTGTAATATCCTTATTTTACATACACTGCCTCATACCTTTCTGGTACATAAAGCGCCTCTATTAGATGCAAGGTCTGTTACTGCTATATCATACATGTAGTATCTTACAGTTCTTGTTACACATAGGGGTTGATTTATCAAAGGCAATAAAGACTGCACATTGCAAGCGCAGTTGCACTCTGTAAATGCAGTTGCTCCAGAGCTTAGTAAATGAGATTGAATGAGATAAGCTTAACTTTCCAAAGATTACCCAATCGCATGTAAGGAAAATAAAAAACGGTATTTTTGCTTGCACATGATTGGGTGATGGAAAGCAGCAGAGCCCCTCATTTACTAAGGTTTGGTGCAGCTGCACTTGCAAAGTGCACAGTTTATTTGCCTTTAGTAAATCAACCCCAAAGTTTCACCTTCCCCCTTTATTACATGCAGTGCCTCTATTTTCAATATCACCTTCAGTGCCTTGTCGTTCTCTATTATATACACTGCCCTATAATGTTATATTACATTCAATTCCTCATATCTTATATCACATGCAGTACCTTATATGGCATGTTCCCTTTAGAATACATGTAAGCATCCTATTCTTGCACACTGATAAGTTGTGGACTGACTCCTTGGTGTTCTTGTTGGTGTGTGTGTAAGCAATGTGGGACTGATAACCACTTGGATTCTAAGGACATAAACCATACATCCTGACTTTAAAGAGTTAAAACAAGCTCACAGCAGCATCAGAAGATGTGAGATTAGTTCTATATTTTTTCAGGAGGCTCAGAGCTATTTAGTAAAAGGTGATCTGAGCAGCTGTACAGCTATCCAATACCTCTTACAAGACTCACAGGATGGCACCCACACCCTGCCAGACCCACCTCTCCCATGATTCCTAGGCTCTCCTGCTGCTCCTGGGTGCACTGGGCTGTGGAGGGGCGAGAGCAGTTGGCTCAGGCTCTAAGAGGATCTCTGAGAAGCTGAGCAAGATGCCATATGGTTGGGATCCTTTCAGAGTCTGGACCGGCTCTGTGTCACCAGCTGACAGCAGGCTTCAGCCCACTGTCAGCTGAAAATGATCACAGGAGCCCAGAACGAACTGCACTCCTGTGATCCATAGGAGAAGTAATGCCAAAATAGCTTTGACAATACTTCTCCTTTAACACGTAGGTGAAAAATAAAAAAGTGCTTTGGTAAGAAAAGGGTTAAACATTGATTTTATGCTTTTATATTCCATCACACACAAATGCCTGAAAAGGATGAACCAGGGGATAAATGTTCCTATATGCCAGGGATATGCAATTAGCGGACCTCCGGCTGTTGACAGAAATGATTTTACATTTTGTATATGGGACTACCCAGGTGGTGTGTAAAATCTATTCATACATTTTAACAGCAATATATCTTTCTAAAAGATGTGTTTAATATCAACAGTCATCTCTACAAACTATAAGGCCATTTTATCAGTTATCAGTCAAGCCAAGTATCCATGGTATTTAATTTATGCTTTTATTTTCCAGTAACTCAAAACGGCTAATACATCTAAAAGACAAGCATGACCACAACATCAATAACTTATGGTTACATACTGTAGGCTATTAAATGCAGAGATCCATTTGATATTTTTTAAACATGACCCATGGGCCTGCCAACGTGCAGCTTGATCTACCAACAACAATTACCAATAATGAATAAATACCAAGAATATCGAACGTTACCGGTTTTGTTTGAAGCAACATGCGTTTTCCTGAATTGACTGTGAAACTTATAGAAGCCATCTGGTCTCCCTCCACTGATATGAATAAATCTGGTTTACTTACGGAGTACCTAGATGCAAACAGTGACATTGCTTGCAAAGCTACTATGGTATCCTGTTTGAGAATACAATGCAAGAAAAGTAAGCATTAATTGTGTATTTTTCAAAATCTTCCAAACTGCATTTGTAAATATACGTAAAAAACAATCTATTGATATTTGTGCTAGATTTTTTTTCTTAAAAGTACAATAAAAACACAATTGCTTTTAAAATGATAATTTACACTAAAATATGTGCTTCAATTATATGGCTGTTAATAAATATACAGTAGTAAAGTAATTTAAATAAAGGTCAATAAAGATATTTTGACTGCTGTCAAGCATTTATTGCCCCTTCCAGGCAACAAAAATCTGTTTTAAAGTATTTAATCCAATTTAAAAAATAATAAGAAAAAGGAAAGGGCACCGAGTTTAGGTGACAGTAACAAACCTGAGTGGAAGAGAATCCTCCTAGGGAGTTCCTCTGCTGGCTTAACCATTTCATTACTGCTATCCCCTCAGACACACGATTTTGAATCACATGGGACATTAGAATATAAGAGGCTATTTCTATATCTTTAGAGCTTGGCTGCCACCATCCAGAAACTGTTTGGACATCCGATTTCCAAAACCTTGAATCACCTGTAGGTAAACAATATGTTCAATGTTAACATTCAATATAAGGGATATAATACAAAATGTATCATTCTGTAGACTGTCAGCCATAGTCTGAGCGATTGTTCACACCTAAGGGACCTGTAGCATTTTTTAATCAACCTTTTAGCCCATTTAAAAAAAAAACTACAAGGGAACAGCAATGTATTGTGTCTAGCCCAGACCTTTGCTGACATTGTAAGTTTACTTAGAAAGTATGGCCGGATCATCTGCATGGAAACCTAGACAGGAATCTAGGGCCTGGGGAGTATTCAGGTCATGTGTAAGGAGGAAAATGTAGAAGGCCCACTGCAGAGGTAAGTACTAATTCTTTCTGTTACCCAGAGACCAGCTTTAAAATGTAAATCTGAATTCCGCTTTCCTTTTTGTAAAAAAAAATCTCTTATGCCCAAAAAAAATTCCCCATACTTCTAGAATTTTTTCTCTTATGCCGCGTACACATGATCGGAATTCCGGCCAGAAAAAGACCGTTGAGAGCTTTTTATCGGAATATGCGACCGTGTGTATGCTCCATCGGAATTTAGCTGCCCGAATTCCCGCCAGCCAAAAAGTGATAACATGTTCTCAGTTTTCCTGACGGAAAAACTTTCTATCGGTAATTCCGATCGTGTGTATGCAATTTTCGACATTCCAAAAATCACGCATGCTCAGATTCAACTACAAGACAGAATCTATTGGCTACTGGCTATTGAACTTCCTTTTTCTAGTCGCGTCGTAGGTGTTGTACATCACCGCGTTATAAACGATCGGAATTTGGTGTGACCGTGTGTAGGCAAGACAGCTTGAGCTGAATTCTGTCGGAATTAATTCGGGAAAACCATCAGAGCTTTTTCCGACGAGAATTCAGATCGTGTGTACGCGGCATTAGAATGCATACTGCACAGCATGCTGAGAATAGATTTGGGTCCCTGAAATGAAGTAACTCCTGTGTGCATGTTCAAGAGTTACATTGCCAGTGGCTGAATAACAGGGTTTCCTGACAGGCTCCATGGCAGCATACGTGTGGGTTAGCCCCGCCTCCATAATTACCCAATAGGACCTCTACTTCCATAAATCTTTGCTCCAAGCTGCTATCCGTGTTCCTTTTTTGTCCTCCTCCATAGGACAGGTGTTTCCTATCTGAAGAGATCTTCACTAGGATCAAGTCGGCCGACTATCAAGCTATTTTCCTCCGATAGGCCCTGTCTGTTAAGCATGGGTATGGAGTGTATGGCAGAGTAGCGCTGAAGGCTTGGTTTGTCTGAAGATAAGTGCGCACGGCTTAATACCTGCTATGTAAGGTGACCATTATCTGCCCGGTGGATCGGTGGTGTGTGCTTGAACCTGTTTGGCCAGATGATCGTTGGTGGAGTGGTGAGCTGTAAAAATTCAGTTTTTCATGGCAGCAGTGTTTATGTGTTTTTTTTTTCTACCTGTGTCTTTCTCATATGCCAGCTGGTTCTTGTGCATAGGCGCTGATGCTTCCGCGTTCCAGCAGCCTTTCTCCTCCTGTTTTCCGGGTCCAGCGCTGCGTTCTGCGCATGCGCGGACCCAAATTCAAAGCAAATCTTGGTTCCCACGCATGCGCGCGGGCATCTCGCGTCTGACGCCGCTGATGACGTCATGAGCGCCACATTTAAAACACAGTGAGAGATGTCAGAATTTGGGAATGATTGCAGGAAATTCAACTTCCCGGGGCCATTCTCTGGTTGGTGTAAGGTAGGTTATGATCTGCTCTGATGTATTGTTGCTCCTGTGTTTTGTATGGCTGCTTATGAGGGTCTATTGTTGTTACAGCCAGCGATCTTTAGTCATGGATGCCTCACTGCCTACTAGTGACCTGCCCGCTTGTAACAGGTATGTGCATGGCTGGATTGCTGTGTATATGTGGAGTATTCCTTAGCATTTGATACCAGCCTGGTCTGTGTCTCTCTCTCTCTTTTGTATATTTCCTTATAGCCCTTCTAGGTCCGAACCGCATTACAGTGCGCATAGTCACAGTGGATCGTCAAAATCGCACCACCGTAAATCATCATCAAAGTCTGGTTACCATAGGTCTTCCAGATCTGAACAACGCAGTGGTCACTCGCACTCAAGCAGAGGACCAGATAATTCATGTTGGGGCTGTAAGATGCCCATCCCATCAGACAAATCGCTCCGTGATCATTGCTTCTCTAAAGTCGCAGATGAAAGAGATGGTGCGGATCAACGCTTGGAATCTATGGTGAGAAGGGTGGTAAAGGAATCCCTGCAGCAGAGGGAAGCTCATCACTCTATGGAATCCACTTCAGACCCATTATGTCCTTCAGGAGGTGAAGCGCTCTTACAACAGACTGGGGAATCTTTTCAACCAAGCCACCACTCTGTTCTCTTGTCTGACAGCGATTCGGATCCAGAGGATCCAGGAGTAGGATTTGATTACGCTTTAGTACCTGCTCTAGTCAAGGCAGTGAAAGAAGCTTTAAAATGGGAAGAACCCACTACTTCCCCCCTCCCCAAACAAAGAAAGTTTTTCAAACAACTCAAAAAGGAACGGCAATATTTTCCTTTCCTATCTGAATTGGGATAAATCATTACTGAAGAGTGGAGCAAGATTGATAGGAAGAGCTCCATGCAATCAAAAGTGTCTAAACTGTACCCCTTTAAGGAGGATGATGTGAAGCACCTTGAATCAGCTCCTCTGGTAGACGCAGCACTTATGCGTTTAGTCAAATACGTGACTCTCCCTTTGGAAGACACGGTATCTTTCAAAGATCCATTGGAGAGAAGAATTGACTCAGATCTGAAAAGAATTTATCTAACTTCAGGGATGGCTTGTAAACCAACTTTGGCTTTAGCCGCAGTCTCAAAGGCTATTGAAACATGGGCCGACAATGTTGAGGAGTTCTTCAGAGGTATCTCGGTGAATACGGCTAAAGACTCTCCCATTCAGGAGATCAGAATGGCATCAGCCTTTTTGGGGGAGGCATCTATTGACATTACCCGCCTTCTGTCTCGGGCTATGTTGGCAGCAGTCTCGGCATGCCGTGCTTTGTGGCTCCGTCCCTGGTTGGCGGATCCAACATCTAAGCAGGCATGGTGTCGTATACCATTTGAGGGAACCTCCTTATTTGGTAATAAACTAGATAGCGCCATATCCCGGGCCACGGGTGGGAGGTCTGGGTTCCTCCCTCAAGACAGACGTCTTCAAAACCAAAAACGTATTTTTCCAAGAAGGCAGACCTCGGATCGCGCTAGAGAAGCGCGCAGTTATAGACCCGGCAGGGAGTTCTCTAGATCTTGGAGGTCCAGACAATCCTCCCTTAAGAAAACTTCAAAAGGGGCTTCCGCAGGTAACCAAGATTCTACTAAATCTTTTTGAAATTGGGCCCGCTCAAACATGTCAGGTGGGGGCTCGCCTTCTTCACTACCGACATGTTTGGGCGGCATCAATTCAAGATTATTGGACCGTCAAGACGGTTTCCTCAGGTCACAAGTGGACTTTCATCAACACTCCGAGGTTAAGGTTCGTTCCCACAACAATTCCAGGTTCAGAGGAAAAGAAACAGGTCCTATTGACCTACGTAAGTTGTTTACTGGATCAAGGCGCAGCCGTGCCCATGCCGGAAGACGAACGTGGCGACGGCATGTATTCTCCTCTGTTTATGGTTCAGAAAAGAAATGGCGCATGGAGGCCGGTGATAGATTTGACCCACCTCAATTCCTTCATTTGCAAGGAAAAGTTCAAGATGGAATCTCTTCTTACAATCCAACAGTCGGTGCAGCTAGGGGATTGGTTAATCTCAATCGATTTGAAGGACGCATACTTTCACGTGCCAGTAGCAAGGGATTTCCAGCAATTTCTCAGTTTCGCAGTTGGCGAGCAACACCTCCAGTTTACCTGTCCCCCATTCGGGTTGACAACATCTCCTCGGGTCTTCTCCAAGGTACTCCTAGCGATAGTAGCTCTTTTACGAGTCAAAGGAGTTCGTCTCCATCATTATCTGGACGATTTGCTCCTATTATCTCAGGACAGAGATCAAATTCTGGAACACAAGAGTCTAGTCATCTCCACTCTGCAGACGTTTGGTTGGCTCCTGAACCTGGAGAAGAGCCATCTGGTTCCAACTCAAGTTATCGTGTTTCTAGGGGCTCAGTTCGACACATTAAAAGGCACTATCTCCCTACCGGAGGAGAAAATCAGTGTGATCCGAGACAGGATTCACAAGGCTTGGGAATCATCTCATCTTTCGGCTCTACAATGTTTGAAGGTGATTGGCACAATGGCGGCCACCATACCTATGGTGAAGTGGGCCCAGTGGCACACTCGTCCCTTCCAGAAAGGGTTTCTGCAACAGTGGGACTCGTCCAGTCAAACACAACGCATACTCCTTACACCAGCGATGAGGATGTCTCTCCTCTGGTGGCTTCAAGGGAAGAATCTACGCAACCATCATTCGATAGTCCCCATTTCCTGGGTAATAGTATCTTCAGATGCCAGCAACAAAGGTTGGGGCGCTCATTGCCTTACGGAAGTAGCTCAAGGAAGGTGGTCGTTCCCGTCGCTGTGTGTGGTCCCCAACATCCTGGAGTTGAGAGCAGCCTTTCAAGCGCTCATAGCATTTCGCCATCTGGTGGCAGGGTTGTCAGTAATGTTAAGATTGGACAACACAACTGCGGTGGCCTATATAAAGAAACAAGGAGGGACTCGCAGTTGGTCTCTATTACGAGAAGTAGATCCGATAATGAGCTGGGCTCAGAAGAATTTGGTCAACATTTCTGCTGTATACATCCCAGGGGTCCAGAATGTTCAAGCAGATTTTCTGTCACAGGTCAGAATAGACAACGAGTGGTCCCTTCACAGGGATGTCTTCGAGTGGCTTCTGACTCTGGGAGTATCTCCAGAGGTCGATCTGTTCGCTTCGCCGTACAATCGCAAGATGCACAGATACTACTCGAGGTTCAGGGATCCTCAGGCGTTCGGGACAGATGCTCTCACGGATTGTTGGAAGTTCCAGAGAGCCTATGCCTTCCCTCCAGTTCCTGTAATCCTACAGTTTCTTCGGAGGCTCAGAGGGGAGAAGGTGGAGATCATTGCAATAATACCATTCTGGCCCAACAGGCCTTGGTTTCCTCTGCTGTTGCTCCTCAGCTATCAAGATCCAGTTCCCCTGCCTCTCAGGCCAGATCTACTGTCCCAGGGCACACTATTACAACCGTGCCCATCCTGTCTACACCTCAGGGCATGGTTCTTGAGAGGGGAAGGCTAGAAGCTCTGGGTTGCCCAGAAGAAGTGATTCCAACCCTTCTTAGTGCCAGACGGAAGAGTACCAATAAAGTATACGAACGTATATGGGCCAGGTTTATGGTCCACATGTCTTCTAGGTCAAATTCATATAATTCTCCGGCAGTTCAAGATATCTTGTCTTTCCTTCAGTCAGGGTTAGACTTGTCTCTGGCAGTTAGTTCTCTAAGAGTACAAGTTTCAGCCATTTCAGCCTTTACAGGAGTTTCGTGGTCGAATCATACCTTAATACAACAATTCTTTAAAGGAGCCATCAGGCTTAGGCCTCAAAAAAGGCCAAGGTTTCCCAAATGGGACCTTCCGTTAGTACTGGACTTTCTTTCTGATCTTGGAAAAGGTTTGGACGCTCCCCTGTCTTTAGGAGATCTCACTATCAAGACGGTGTTTTTGGTGGCAATAACTTCAGTCAAAAGAGTGTCGGAAATTAGGAATCTTGGGTCTGTGGAACCATTTCTAACCTTCTTTCCGGACAGAGTGGTCCTGATCCCTATGCTTGGGTCAAATCCAAAAGTTACATCAATATTTCATGAAAATCAGGAGATCGTGCTACCTACGTTTAGAATGTCAGACAACCAAGAGATTCACCCCTTGGATGTTGGTCGCACCTTGAAGCAATATTTGGACGCTACAGCCTCGTTCAGACGAACAGACTTTCTTTTTGTCCTTCTCCATGGCAAAAATAAAGGGATGCGAGCATCAGTAAGATCAATCTCATCTTGGGTGGTTCAAACGATTCAAAGGGCATACAAGGCAAAGGGCATGGTTCTTCCTGAGGCAGTGACGGCTCATTCAACTCAAGGCATCTCGACCTCTTGGGCAGCAGTTCGACATGTCGCACCAGAAGTTATCTGTAGAGCAGCTTCCTGGTCTTCAATTAATACTTTTGTTTCCCATTATTGTGTAGAGCCAGCTGCGCTTTCTTCTGTTAATTTTGGTTTACAAGTATTGTCAGTGGACAATGAAAAATAAAATTCTAGTTTCTTTGCTCAACATTTTTAGCCCACTCGGGTGTGTTTGGTGAGTTATTTCCCACACGTATGCTGCCATGGAGCCTGTCAGGAAAATTGAAAATTTATATCAAATACTTACTGTAATTTTCCTTTCCTGATGGGCTCCATGGCAGCAGGAGTTCCCTCCCAAATGTTGGAGTAGGCTAGTTACGGAACACGGATAGCAGCTTGGATCAAAGATTTATGGGAGTAGAGGTCCTATTGGGTAATTATGGAGGCGGGGCTAACCCACACGTATGCTGCCATGGAGCCCATCAGGAAAGGAAAATTACGGTAAGTATTTGATATAAATTTTCCATTTTCTGAACCTAGAAGAAACTGCAGGGAAATGGCAATTGAGATTAAGGCACTGTGTCAGTTAAAGTGGAAGTAAACCCATCGATTTAAACAGTTAAAAAAAAGGCATGCCGGCAATGCTAACTGCACATTGGCTGTGCTCTCAGCCAAACTATCAAACCATCCAATGGCTGGTGTCATAACAAATCACATGTGCAGCACCATAGCAGTTGAAGATTAAACAGAGGCTGAAAACAATAGGGGAGTTTACTTCCACTTTAAGGTTGCCTTAATGTTAATGTAATTATGGTGGGAGCTAACCAAATGAATCTAGTTCTTCTTTACTGTAATACAGCTGGATTTATAATTGCTATTACCCCCTTTGGTCAAAGTGTTTTATTTAACCCTTTCGCTGCCAGGTCCTGTGCTCCATTTTGTGCACTCAGGTGGCCAGACCATTTTTGCAATTTTTCCTTTGCTTTTTTATTTTCCAGAGTTCAAACCATATATTTTCTGAAAGCACATGACCAGTAGAATAAAAAGAAGGTGCTACTGATTTGTAAGGTCCCAAGATATTTGCGCAAATGTTTATCAAAACAATATTTTTGATAAAAATCGACTAAAATCGTTATTCGCAGATAAAAAGAAAGCAAATTTTACAAAATTCCCACTAAATATAAAAGCTTAACTTGTATTGAGTTAATAAATAACAAATATTTGTATCTTTTACATTTTGCCTTTTTGCCAAATGGTGAAAATCGAACAGACGCAAAAGTGTAAATATCCAAATTCCTCTAAAAATCTGAAGGTTTTTCATTGTTTACTTACAACTTTAAGAATTTGTAAAAGACCCCCCAAAGCATATTTTTTCTGAAAGCACATGACTTGTAGAATAAAAATAAGGTGCTACTGATTTTTTAGACCCTGCGGTATATGCGCAAATGTTTATCAAGACAATATATTAAAAAAAATACACTAAAATCATTATTAGCAGATAAAAACACAGTAAATTTGAAAAAAATCCTGCTAAATACCTTCTAAATATAAAAGCTTAACCTGCATGAAGTTAATAAATAACAAACAATTCAATGCGCCTTTTTTTGCAAAATGATGAAAATCAAACATACGCAAAAATGTAAATATCCAAATTTCTCAAAAAATCTGAATGTTTTAATTTTTCCCTTACAGCTTTCAGAATTTGTGAAAGACTCAACTAAATATAAAAGATGAACCTGTATGGAGTTAATAAATAACAAATATTTGTAATTTTTACATTTTTAAATTTTGCCTTTTTGCAAAATAGTAAAATCGAACGTATGTAAAAATGTAAATATTCAAATTTTTCTAAAAATCTGAAGGTTTTCATTTTACCCTTACAGCATCAGAATTTGTGAAATTTCTGGCCGCAGAGGAATGGATGGCGAGGTGTAGGGATAGGTACGACAAGTGGTATAGCATATGGGCTGCATGGATTCAGTATACCATAGCAGGCACTACAGACCCATGTTCAATGGACCGGTCTCCAGCAGGGGGGGAGTGTAGCTAGTATAATGAGTATTGATCAAGAATAATAATAAAATTATGTGATGTGGATATACCTATGAGCACGCCCTCCGACCTGATGATATCATTCCGTAATCACCCTGTATACACAATGGAGTGATTGCGGGCACCTTAACAATGTTTGGACTTGTATGTTTTTTTCTGACCAAGCAATAGACACCTCCGTCTCTTAGATCCTCTTTGTTGGATGGCCAATCGGGCCTAGTATTTTGTACACTATATGGATACCAGGCTGGACGTTTTTTTATGTGTTTGCCAAACCTGTTTGTTTTGTCATAATGAAAACTTTCTATAAATAAAGATTATATAAAAAAAGAAAACGAGGAAAGGAAATACACAGCCCACTGTGCAAGCACAAAAAGTCAAAATGTATTATATCAAAAACACATAAATGGAATAGCCAATGATAAAAACGGAATCATTCACAACGTGTCAATCATACTGTGATAAAAACTCTATGTCCACCATTCCTGCCCCTATCCAGTGACTGTTATATATATATATAGCGAGGAATGTGAAAATACAATATCTTCAATCATGAGCAGCAATAATAAATTGAAACATGGAAAATTGCATACATGTGTATAGGATGTGGATCTACTTTGGCTCCCAATGGGAAATGGATCCTAGGAAGATCAGATCTGGATCCTGGGAAAGAGGCACGCTGGCATATTGTGGTGAGTGTTGTGAATTCCTTGATGTATCCTAAATGGGGGAATTGCTGAGATATTAAAGGGGAAGGGTCAATAGTGGTCTAGAGGAGGTACCGTATTTATCGGTGTATAACATGTACTTTTCCCCCCATAAAATCAGGGGGTGCGTGTTTTAAGCCGATCTCCTGCCGATTGTGAGTCTCTCGGTGGCTTTCAGATGCTTTGGCCACTCTCTGCGGCTTTCGGGTGCTTTTGGCCTCTCTCGACGGCTTTCAGCCACTCTCGCAGGCCCGCGTGAGCCGACGAAAGTCGCCGAGAGCGGCCGACAGCCGCCAAGAATGGCCGAGTGCGGACGAAAGCCGCCGAGAGCTACCGAGCGACGCCGAGATACACAGAACATTTCCGCTCTTTATCTCGGCTGTGCCATTTTTAAACGGCAAGGCTGCAATGCAAGTCTGCAAATGACACTGACAAGGCTGCAATGCAAGGCTGCAAATGACACTGACAAGGCTGCAATACAAGGCTGCAAATGACGCTGACAAGGCTGCAGATGGACACTGACAAAGCTGCAAATGTAAGTTTTTTTCCTTAAACTTCCCTCCTAAAAGTTTTTTCCTTAAAATTCCCTCCTAAACTTGGGGTGCGTGTTATACGCTGATAAGTATGGTATATAGAATTAAAAGATACAGTCACAGTATGTATGTGGCATGAAATTCCAGAGATTTCAATGCAAAAGAATGTCCTGTAACCTCCCTCTCACTGTTGCAAACCATAATTTGATATCCAGAGTATGCATGCAAGTTGACAATCCTGGTCCATGGGAGACCATACATGGATCAAAGCATATAGACCCAAGTAGAAGGAGAGTAAATATATACTTATCAGGTAGTGATGGAATGACAAACTTCAGTGCCAGTGCCATTGTCGAGGCCCATCAAGCATGAGCAAGTGTTGCATGGATAGTTTTGATAGTTATGGTGAGACCACAGAGAGCTGCCTTAGGCCCTTTACCATGGGGCAGACTCCATTTCAGATCAGACATCTATTCATTAACACCTTTGATATTTGGCCCATGTTGTTTAAAAAAAAAACAACATTCCCTAAAATTGTTATTGCAATTATTTATATAACAGTATCAGTTGACAGGGGTCAGATCATCTTTACTGATGCTTCTTAGTTCAAATAATTGCCAGTACAAGGCGACATCAATTCTTGACCAACACTGGCAATGCAACAGTGGGGTTACCTTCACTCTCTGCTCGATTGTTAAGAATGTCTAGTCCTTCTTTAGCTTTGTTCCTTCCAACCAGGGATAATGCATATGTCACAAGACTTAGGGTGTAGTTATCAGAAATGACTTCATTCAGTTGAGACTCCATGTAACTTGTAGCAGCTGTCATTTGAGTAGAATTCTGGGGGGAAAACATTTGTTTTGTATCAAACAATACAAACAAAGTCACATTTCTCTGGAAAAGCATACAGACATTTTATTTATACAAAGACATTTCATATGTTGTGTTTTTACAATGGTACTTCTTAAACTCAGTTCTTGGTATGATATTTATATTTTGTCTAATACACATTCGAAATGGGCATAGAAAATTAATCATTCACAGCACACACATGTAGATAGACCTGTAATGATACAGAGTTTCACTTTTAACATTAGCATATTTAATTTTTAGAAGATCAAAGAAGAAAATATAATAAACACATACATGTTTCTTCTTTGATAAAGCAACCAAATGAATTTACAAGATACATAAAAAATTATTGTGTCCGTTAGTGTGCAAAAAGAAAAAAAAGAAGCCCTGTGAATATCTATTATATAACAAATAATAACAAAAACAAGCAGGAGAAACAAGAGACAGTTGAGTTAATCACTATATATAACAGCCAACAAAAAGAAATTAGGAAAACTAACCAATACATTTTTTTTTTTTTACTAAGAACAGAACCATAAATGAACCATAAATGTCCACATTTGTCAAGGAGTTCCCATAGATTGTATATAGAAGAGCCACGTTTATTAGCGATCAGTTAGTCCACAGTCAGTTTATATGGAATGTTGGTACCCTCTTAAATGGAATAGACAAATCTTCTCTACACATCCATATACTTTTATTATTATAAAAGAAAAATCATATACAGGTGCTGATACATCAAAAAGCCTTCACACGGTTGTGAATTTGTTATATAACTTTCTGAAACTCAGGAAAACAGGAAGTGAAAGGAAATCCCCCCAAAATAAACAAATCCCAGTGTGTCACCAGAGTCACCAGAATTAGTATCCCCATTGGAAGATTTCCCCTGTATAATGCCCTGTACACACGGTCGGAAATTCAGGCGGAAAAGGTCCGATTGGATTATATTGTCGGAAAATCCGATCGTGTGTGGGCTCTATCGGACTTTTTCCGTTGGAATTTCAGAGCAGGATCTAAAATTTTCCGACAAAAAAATCCGATCAGACTTTTTCCAATCATTTGTCATTTTTTTCCCGATCATTTTGGACAAAGTGCCACACATGCTAAAATCAAATTACGAGAACAAAGCTATTGGCTACTAGCCTCTATGTAATCCAGACATATGCAAAGAACGTCACCACATTCCGAACAATTGGATTTTCCAACAACTGACCGTGTGTATGCAACACAAGTTTTGGACAAAATCTGTCAGAAAAAATCCAACGGATTTTGTGGTCGGAATGTTCGACCGTGTGTACAGGGCATTAGTGTTTTGATTTGGGATTTTCTTTCACTTTAAATGATAACAGTAAACTGGACAAATAGAGAGGGTGACTCTCTCTAACGGGGGGGGGGGGGGGGGGCACAGACAGCAATAAAAACTGACAGGTGTACTAATCCCTTTCTATTCCATCCAAAACCAAAAAAGTGTTTGCCTTTAGTTATATTTTAACTGCTTCCCATCTGGCCATAGTACATAAATGGCCTGACAGGAGAAGAGCTGATGCATGTGGATTTACCCATACATCCTTCCACATTACTTGCTCATAGGCGCTCCCCAGAGCATGCAGCAGCAGGATCACCAATCGTTGTACTGGGCCACTGTGTGTGGCCCTGGTACCATGATTACAGCGAGCACATGAACAGTAGTAAATAATGATGTCATTAATTACCACTGTGTGAGCTCTGTTATTGGTCACAGCGATCACATGGTACCAGGGCCAATCACAGTGGCATTTTAACGTGATAGCTGTGACCAATCACAGCATCACATTAATACACAAAATTTCATGAATGAAACTTTAACAAAGCCTTTGAAAAATTTGCAATTACAGTGTAAAAAAAAAAAATCCTGACTCCCCCCCAAGTAGTACAGTATTACTATAGTAACATTGCAGTGTTCTGGTGACAGGATGTTAAAAAAAAAAATTGAAAACAAAAATTGAAATTTTTATAAAAATGTTAATTTGTTTTTTACATACTCTCTCTAGTCAGTGTCCTTAACTGGTTCCCGACCGCCTCACGCAGATATACTGCGGCAGAATGGCTCTCCTGAGCAAAACCCTGTATGAGTATGTCCTCCTTTTCGGCCACCACAGAGGGGGACCCGATGCACATGGCCACCAGTTGCGGTCACCACTGGCCACGCGTGATAGCATGGGGATTTGTGTGTGTAAAAACACAAATCCCTGTGCTGTCAGAGGAGAGGAGACATGTGGTTTGTTCCTAGTAAGTAGGAACAGTGATATGTCTCCTCTCTTACATAGTCCTATCCTCCCACAGTTAGAACACACTTGTGTTAACCCCTAGTGTTAACCCCTTCGCTGACAGTGACATTTACACAGTAATTAGTGCATTTTTATAGCACTGATCGTTGTATAATTGTCAATGGTCCCAAAAATTTGTCAAAAGTATCTGATTTGTGCGTCGCAATACTGCTAAAAATCGCAGCTCACCGCCATTACTAGTAAAAAAAAAGCCATTAAAATGCCATAAATCTTTCACATAGTTTGTAGACACTATAACTTTTGCTAAAACCAATCAATTTACACTTATTGCGATTTTGACCAAAAATATGTAGAAGAATACATATTGGCCTAAACTGATGAAGACATTTCTTAATTTTTTTTTAATTATGGGGATATTTATTATAGCAATAAGTAAAAAATATATATATATTTATTTTTAAATTGTCAATCTTTTTTTGTTTATAGCGCAAAAAATAAAAACCGCAGAGGTGATCAAATACCCCCCTATTTGTGGGGAAAAAAGGGTATACATTTAGTTTGGGTACATGATTGCATGACCGCGCAATTGTTAGTTAAAGCAACGTAGTGCCAAATTGGAAAAAGTCCTCTGGTCAGGAAGGGGTTAAAATCTTCCGGGGCTGAAGTGGTTAATGTCACTAATTACTGCCGCACCAGTCTTGGTGTCCCTGATCAATGCCTCACCAGTTACAGTGTCCCTGATCAATGCCTCACCAGTTACAGTGTCCCTAATCACATCCATACCAGTTTCAGTATCCCTCATCACTGCCAAACCAGTCATATTGTCCTTAATCACCGGCCAGGGGCGGACTGACCATTGGGCCACTCGGGCACTGCCCGAGGGCCCCATGCTACTAGGGGACCCCATGAGGGTTGCCAGCCTCAGTAAAACCAGGGACAGTATGTAAAAATGTGTTTTTTTTTTACATCTGTCTCTGAAATGTCCCTTGCCGACACCCTTTTGGTCTAAAAATCCAGAGATTATAGCTGCTCCACCTCTCCAGTACCTTCTCAGCCAATAGAAACATGACTGTGTGATTGTATATTGTGTGTGTGTGTGTGTTTGTGTATACTGTGTGGCCCCATAATCTCTGATTGCCTGGGGGCCCCATAATCTCCTATTGCCTGGGGGCCCCATGAGTTGTCAGTCCACCCCTGTCACCGCCACACTAGTTACAGCGCGAGGAGAAAAAAAAAAAGCCGATCACCGGCGGCCGTGATTGGGACATTAGTCCCGATCACGGCCATCAATACAAGGGACCACCTGCCACCTGCCAGTGCCCACCTGCCTCCCGCAGTGCCATCCTGAAGTAAAATAAAACGCAAAAGTAAGTGCCCCCGTCAGTGCCCCGCGTCAGTGCCCATAGTGCCCACAGTGCCACCCACAGTGCCACCCACAGTGCCACCCCACAGTGCCACCCACAGTGCCACCCACAGTGCCACCCAATCTGCCTCAAAGGTGCTGCACCCCAGTGCCGCCCATCAGTGCCCAGCAGTGCCGCCCATCAGTGCCCAGCAGTGCCGCCCATCAGTGCCCAGCAGTGCCACCTATCAGAGCCACCTATCAGTGCCACCTATCAGTGCCCATCAGTCCCATCTATCTGTGGTACCTATCAGTGCCCATCCGTGCCACCCATCCGTGCCACCCATCTGTGCCACCCATCCATGCCATCTTATGTGCCCATCTTTGCCCATCAGTGCCGCCTTATCTGTGCCCATCGGTGCCGCCTTATCTGTGCCTATTAGTGCCGCCTTAACTATGCCTATCAGTGCCCACCAGTGCAGCCCATCAGTGCCCACCAATGCAGCCCATCAGTGCCCACCAATGCAGCCCATCAGTGCCCACCAATGCAGCCATCAGTGCCGCCTAATCAGCGCACTTCAATGAAGGAGAAAAATGACCCGTTTGCAAAATTGTATAACAAACTATTAAAACATGATTTTTTTTTTTTTTTTTTTTTTGCATCTTTTTTTGTTTGTTTAGCAAAAAATAAAACTCCGAGCTGTAACTAAATACCACCAAAAGAAAGCTCTATTTGTGGGAAAAAAATGATAAAAATTTCATTTGGGTACAGTGTTGTATGCCCGCGCAATTGTCATTCAAAGTGCATCAGCGCTGAAAGCTGAAAATTGGTCTGGGACTGAGGGGGGTTTAAGTGCCCAGTAAGCAAGTGGTTAATCACCACCACACCAGTTACAGTGTCCTTGATCATTATTAGATTTTTTTGAAGAAAATATTTTGTAATTTTTTTACATTTTTTTTCAATGGATCAAAAGCGTTAAAAAACGTTTATCAGTGTTTACCAGCATTAGAGCGTTTATACAGCTGAAAAACGTCTCTCAGAACCTACTAGTTTTGGGGGTTTTTTTACTGCTCAAAAGCACCACTGCCCAAAACTGCTGATAACAGCCTATGGGGATTATTTACTAAAGGATAATCCACTTTGCACTGCAAGTGCACTTGGGAGTAAAGTTGCTGTAGATCTGAGGGGGATATGCAAGGAAAATTAAAAACAGCATTTTAGCTTGCGCATGATAAAATCAGCAGAGCTTCCCCTCATTTCAGATCTACTCCTTAGATTTAGAGCGCTTGCACTCCCAAGAGCACTTGCAGTGCAAAGTGGATTTGCCTTTCGCCATGATGGAGAGTTTAATGACTGTATAAAAAAAAAACGTCTACAGCCAAAATACAGCTGCTATAAAAAGTGGCCAGTGTGCATGACATTAGATAACATTAAAATGAAAATGAATCTTTACAGCCACTGATTTCATGTATAAACAAAGTGCTATAATATCAGCAGTATCAGGCTCAGTTTACACTGCCATGACTTGGGATCCAACATATGAGACCCCAAGTCGCATGACATATGAAATCCCATGTTAGTCAGTGAGCGTTGTCGGAGGGCCACCCTAATGCCACATACACACGAGCGGACTGTATGGCGTACTTAGTTCGTCATACAATCCGACGGACAGTCCGTCGTACTTTCGACTGAACGGACTTGACCACACACAGATGCACAAACAGTCAGTCGAAAGCTTGCGCGATGACGTGTACAGCACGTATGACGGGACTAGAAATAAGAAGTCCAAGACACAGCAAAGCACCCTTCCGCCGTGTAAATCCTTTCTGGGCATGCGCCATTCTTAGTCCGTCGAACTAGCATACTGACGAGCGGATTGTCTGCTGAAACCAAAGTACGACGGACAGAATTTCGAAAAATCCGAAATTCTTAGTACGCCGGACTGCACGCTGAAAAAGTCCGCTGAAGCCCACACACGAGCGGATTGTCCACTGAAATGTGTTTCGACAGACTAAGTACGCCATACAGTCCGCTCGTGTGTACACGGCATAAGAAAAAAAATTGCATTAAAATGCTCCTAAAAATATAAAAAAAAATTTTTTTTACTTACCAGAAATGGCTGTTGCTAGGCAGATTGTCCTAATCTGCCACTTCCTACACGGCAGTGATCGTCAGTCTTCTCCTCCTCACGTTGTCTTCTGGGGAAGGTGGCGCGGTGTGTTCTGGGAACTGTTTGTCCCAGAACAAAGCCGGCCATTCACAAAGCACTGCGCGACTCGAGCATGTGCAGTAGGAAATGGGCAGTGAAGCTGCAAGGCTCCACTGCCTGCTTCCCTTAGTTTGAATGGCGGCACCGGGACCCGAGCCGAAGGACGGGTCGACCTCAGGCGGCCAACATCGCGGGCACCCTGGACAGGTAAGTGTTCTTATTAAAAGTCAGCAGCTACAGTGTTTGTAGCTACTGACTTTTAAAAACGTTTCAGCTGGCCCACCACTTTAACTAGCACTACTGAAGTCGCTCCGACTTTAGAAAAGGTTCCTGTACTACTTCAAGGTCACTTTTATCCACTTAAATGGAAGTCACCTCCAAGTTGGATCCTCATCTGGAATGCCCGCTCCATCTGTAACAAACTAACATCTGTACATGACCTCTTCGTCTCTCGTGGCTTTAACATACTCGCCATAACTAAATTTGGACTCAGCTTCTCCTGCTGCCCTCTCCCATGGTGGTCTCCATTGGACTCACTCCCCCAGACCCAATGGATAGAAAGGAGGTGGAGTTGGATTCCTTCTATCCCCACAATACACCTTCCAAGTCCTTCCCACCCCTCCCTCTCTTTCCCTCTCTTCTTTCGAGATGCACTGTATTCGTCTGTTTTCTCCTATTTCTCTGAGGATTGCAGCAATTAATCGGCCTCCTGGACCGGTGTCGCGCTTTCTTGATTACTTTGCTGCCTGGCTACCATACTTTCTCTCCTCTGAAATACCCACCATCATTCTTGGTGACTTCAACATTCCTGTCAACGTTAACAACCCAACTACAGCTAAACTTCTTGACTTAACCTCATCTTTTGACCTAACCCAATGGACACATACTTCCACTCACTCTAATGGTAATACCCTTGACCTTGTATTCTCCCATCTCTGCAACCCTGGCAACCTCACAAACACCCCCTTTCCTCTCTCTGATCACAACCTCATTAGTTTCACTGTATCTTTGTATCCAACCACCCATCCTTTCAAGCAGCAAACTATCACTTGTAGAAACATTCGCCACCTTAAGCCTTCTCTTCTCTATTCTGCTACTGACCACCTATATGATATAATCTCTCCCCTGTCCTGACCTTGCCATCTCTGTCTACAACAGTTCACTCTCTTCATCACTAGATGCACTTGCTCCTCTAACCACACGCAGAATCAGGCCCCGACCATTACAACCCTGGTAAACTGACAACACTAGAAATCTCAAGAGACGTTGCCGTGCTCTTGAAAGGCTGTGGCGTAAAACCAAATGCCTCCAAGACTTCACCATATATAAATTTGCCCTTCTAAAATACAATTCCTGCCTCTATGCTGCCAAACAAGCCTACTTTGTATCTCTTATTAATACTTTGTCATCCAATCCCCGTCAACTCTTCTCAACTTTTAACTCTCTGCTTCGTCCCCCACCCCCTCTACCCACTAACTCACTCACTGCCCAAGAGATTGCCAATCACTTCAAAGACAAGATTGATGCAATTCGTGAGGACAACTCTGCTGTGCATACATTCTCCCCACCCAACATACCTGGCCTAATAGCACATTCAACACTCTCCTCTTTTGAAATGGCTACTACTGAAGAAGTTGCAAAACTTTTCTCAGATGCTCACCTAACCAATTGTCCCTTGGACCCTGTTCCCTCACAACTATTAAGGTCACCCTCTAATTCTATCCTATGCTCCCTCACTCACATCTTCAATCTCTCCCTCTCAAGTGGCACCTTCCCCTCCCCTCTAAAACATGCACAGATCACCCCCACACTTAAAAAACCCTCACTGGACCCCACCAACCTGAACAACTTAAGACCTATCTCATTGCTCCCATTCACCTCTAAACTTCTAGAACGCTCAGTCTACAACCGCCTTAGCTCCTACCTCAGTGAAAATAACCTTCTTGACCCATTACAGTCTGGCTTTCACTCTCAGCACTCCACGGAAACTGCCTTACTAAAACTCACTAACGATCTACTAACTGCTAAAACCAACAGCCAGTACTCCATACTCCTACTACTTGACCTCTCTGCTGCCTTTGATACTGTTGACCACCCGCTCCTCCTCAATAAACGACATTCCCTTGGCCTCCGAGATTCTGCGCTTTCCTGGTTCTCTGCCTATCTATCACAGCGCTCCTTCAGTGTCACCTACAACTCTGTATCCTCCTCTCCATTGCCTCTTTCTGTGGGGGTCCCCCAATGCTCTATTCTTGGACCCCTTCTCTTCTCTATTTATACCTCCTCCCTTGGTCACTTGATAACCGCCCATGGCTTCCAATACCACTTATATGCCGATGACACCAAAATCTATCTGTCTACTCCTCACCTCACTCCTTCAGTCTCCTCTCGCATTACTAACCTGCTAACTGACATATCAGCATGGATGTCACACCATTTCCTTAAACTAAACCTCTCTAAAACTGAGCTATTAATAATCCCCCCTGCACATGCCCCCCTCCATGACTTTTCCATCAAAATCAACAATGCAACCATCAGGCCCTCCCCTCACGCCAGGGTACTAGGTGTAACCCTAGACTCTGACTTGTCATTTCAGCCCCAAGTCCAATCGTTGTCAAAAGTTTGTAGATTTCACCTCCGTAACATCTCTAAAATTCGCCCCTTTTTAACAAATGAAACCACCAAGCTCCTCATTCACTCCCTTGTTATCTCTCGCCTTGACTATTGCAACTCCCTTCTCATTGACCTGCCTCTCCATAGGCTATCTCCTCTTCAGTCTATCATGAATGCTGCTGCCAGACTTATCCACCTTACCAACCGCTCAGTGTCTGCCAACCCTCTCCTCCAATCCCTACACTGGCTCCCAATCACCCAGCGAATTAAATTCAAAATACTAAACACCACATACAAAGCCATTCACAACTCCGTCCCGAGCTACATCACCAATCTTGTCTCCAAATATCACCCAAACCGTCCCCTCCGTTCTTCTCAAGACCTCCTACTCTCAAGCTCTCTCGTCTCCTCCTCCCACACTCATCTCCAAGATTTCTCCAGAGCCTCTCCAATCCTCTGGAACTCGCTACCTCCACCGGTCCGGCTATCCCCTACTCTTGCTACCTTCAGGCGATCCCTGAAAACTCATCTATTCAGGGAAGCCTATCACGTCTCAAACTAATCTCCTACCACTTCCATCAACTCATTCCAGACAGTTATAACCTTCTGCACCACCTGCCCCACCCTTTAAGATTGTAAGCTCTTCTGAGCAGGGCCCTCTTAATCCTCTTGTATTTAATTGTATTGTAACTATATTGTCTCCCTTTTATATTGTAAAGCGCTGCGTAAATTGCTGGCGCTATATAAATCCTGAATAATAACAATAATAATAATAATGAGCTTTGGATCCAACGTTACAGGAAGATTACCCAGGCATTCCCTGAAAGGCGCTTCAAAGTCGCATCAAGTTATACTCGAGTCACTAGCAAATTGCCAGGAAGTCGCCTGGCAAAGTCGCACCATAAGTCACACAACTTTCAGGTTGCGGCAGTGTGAACCCAGCCTTAGAGATAACTAAAGGATTCTTCTGTTTATGGCAATAGTAAAGGATTTATACTTATTTCATCTGTAGATTCATAGCAAACATGACAGATCACTGAACTACCTATCTACAATAAGTGGCTCATATAAGGGTATCATATGTGACAAAAAAAAGATTGCAAAACTTTATTAGGACACAGAACAATTGCATTTTAGGTGTGTGTTTATTTTTTGGAATGGCTTATGTTCAGAATAGTACCTGCACATGCTGCTTAAAGGGGTTGTAAAGCTTTGTTTTTTATTTTCTAAATAGGTCCCTTTAAGCTAGTGCATTGTTGGTTCACTTACCTTTTCCTTTGATTTCCCTTCTAAATGTTTTTTTTTCTTAGTCTGAATTTCTGACTTCCTGTTTCTCCTCAGTAAACTTCACACCATCATCCGAGCGGTGTTTAGTCAGCCAGAACAGCTTACTGAACAGCTTACTGAGGAGGAACAGGAAGTGAGAAATTCAGACAAAGAAAACAAAGAGAAAAAATATTTAGAAGGGAAATCGAAGGAAAAGGTAAGTGAACCAACAATGCACTAGCTTAAAGGAATCTATTTAGAAAATAAAAAACAAACCTTTACAACCCCTTTAAGCATGCATTTAAATTACTCCAGTTGAAATAAAAATATGAAATGATCACTTCTGACATATTTTGGAAGGTGCATGACCCAAGGTTACCATCCAATCCTTCTTTAATTATGATAATCCTGTCAGCAAAGTCAGCTTTATATATCTGTCCTGACAGGTTTACATTATTGATTTAGGAAGTCAGGGACATCAAGAGTTCATTATCTTCTCTGTTCAAAAATGATCACATATGTTTCTGTGCAGATGAATGTTAAGAACCTATAGTGGTGGTAGTGCTTTCTAGTCACAATGTATATTTGTAAAATTCCATGTCTTATAAGGCTACATGTTCTAGAGTTATAGATGTATCTTCTGACATGTTTTAACAGTGTTTTGTTTTTTCCAGTAGCAGAACTAACTGCAAAAAATACCATTTACTTAACGTAAAGCTGCTGACAACTCTGATCCTCTTTGCATACTGATGTCATAGCATACCACATTTTTATCTAAACTTGGATAAAATATTTGTTGCTTTGAGCACATTTTGATCATGATGAAATGTTACTAGGAAACATTAGAAAGTCAGCTGAATCGTTAAGCTTGTATGATGTTGTAGTATTGACATTTATTGTTATTTTCCAGCATTTGTATTGGCTTTGTAATGTCTCCAAAAATCACGACTTGTCTAAAACAATGGGAAAGTCTTTCTCAACTCTACTCAGGCAAGACATTACAAAGTGAACTATATTTTCCAAGTCACCATTTTAATAAGCAATGTTTTCAATTTAAATTTCATTTTTTTGTACTGAAACTATTATAAACTTGCATCACATAAATTATGCTATTTTGACCTTTTCGTCATAGTGTGAAGCAGATGATTTCATTACATTTTGATGGTCTTAAGTAGAGGAAGGAATCCCCAGTATCAAAGGAAGAAATATTTTTATAGGACCTAAGAGATAGTCACTGCGAGGCTTTCTAGTCACAATGAACAGAAAGGCTATTAAATCATTTATGAGATACATAAGTGCTGGAAAACTGTGGGGTTTCCTAAGAGCTACTTTTTTCTTCAGCACACACAATTTGGCTCAGAATCTAAAAATGCATTAGTAAAACAGAATGCCTTTTTACAGGTTTTTGAATCAGCCTGAAAATATGTGATGGGAGCAAAGGAAAAAAATAACTTTAGTTTGGAATATATTTGAATCAATTGACCTCCAGAAGATTTAGCCCCCTTTCTGACCAGGCCATTTTTTGTGATAGGACCTTGCGTTACTTTAACTGACAATAGCGTGGGTTTGTGTGGTACTGTAAAAATATATGTCACTTTTTTTACCCACAGATAGGGATTTCTTTTGGTGGTCTACAAACTATGGGATATATTTATAGAATTTTCTTTTTTTTTTATACTAGTAATGGCAGTAATCTGTGACTTATAGCAGGACTGCAATAATAATCGGACAGTTTGTCATTTTACAGGAACGAGTAACGCTAATACAGTGATCAGTGCTAGTGTGTTTGAGTATACAGTGTGCTGCTTTTACTAGGGGAAGAGCCTGATTCTAATCTCTGCTTTGCAAAGACACAGAATCATCCCTGTCAGAACTGATTAAAACAACCAGGATGACTGGAGGTTGGGACTTTGAATGAAGCAAGCAGGTGTAAAACATTTAAATTTATTGGAAAATCAGTGGTAAGTTGCATGAGGGTAATCATGAGTACACCAATAAAACCAATATATTCCATTAAATGGATAAACATACAGCAATAACAATTGACCACTAAAAATACAAAACACATATTACAAGTGATCATTGAGTAAGTAAAACATATAGTTGGCATAAAACATGGTATATAGTATCTCTATGCATTTCGTGGATTCATCCACTCTTCAGGAGCATGCACGTGGAAAACTGAATGCTGTAGTATAGTAGTAACAAGAATATCAGTAAGGTCTGACCATTATCTGTATCTATGAAGTAGCAATATGCCAACATGAATCAGAATAACTCCATAGGGGTATCACTGGTGGGAGCTGAGGTGGTTAAGGCAGACCAGGACTGGACAAAGATGGTTTCCAAGAAAGGAAATTCCAAAAAGTAATAATGGTCAACAATGACCATACATGCTAGAAATAAAAGTGAGAAAATAATAGGTATTTAATGTGGGAAGAGGAGAGGGGAGATATCCCCAATTTACCATGACTATTTACAGGAATGCCAATGAGACAAATTAATTATATGATTCAATACTTATAGACATCTACCCCATACTTTCCCCTGAAGAGTGGCAGTCGCTACGAAATGCGTCGAGCCAATAGATGCCTTTTCGCTCATATTTTGCCACATCATCAATTACCATACTTACCAATTAGATTGTACCAATGAACTAGAGATACAGTTTTTTACCAGGGAGACACGCTTTTATTAAAATGATTCTATATAAAATGTGTACATTATGTTACTAGTATATTATGTCATTATTATCATTGTCATATTTTATATATCCCAGTGAACTTTGTTCTATATGATGTTTACATTATGAACTATGTCAATATTTTATCATGGTATTACTATTATTGTTATATTTTTATATCAATAAACCAATGACTGTCAATTGTTGTATTGCAATGCTGTCATGGAATGTCCATAGTTCTAATATATGTAGTACCGCCCATCTTCATCTATATCGTGACACCTCCAAGGGTGTATGCTTCATATAAAGTCTCACCTTCCTTCCTTTTTATCAAATGAATAGGGATGGAGGCTCTTGGCGGCGTTAGCCTTGCGTTCTCATATAAAGTCCCAACTGCTTGCTTTTGTTTTTTATCAGAATAAGCAGAGAAAATGCTGAGATCGCTTCTCCATCCCCTTCCACATACTAGTCTCCAACTATTAAGTATAGGAGGATGCAGTAAGAATAGATTTGTGTAAATCTGAATTCAAAAGCCATATACACTATCAGTGTAATAACTAAAGATATTTGGAAGCTGAAAGAATATCTGTTGGAGGTAAAAGTGACACAAATGAGTGGAAGGGAATTCAAAATTTTTAGTCCTATTGAATAACATGAAGTGCATTTAAATCCCAGTGATGAACTTTTCTTATATGTTCTATAATATAACATCTGTTAAATATGCGATTGAAAGAGCTTTGTTATATCTGTTTGTTAAGTGCAAATATCTATCTCTGGTTGATCCTCCTATTGTCCTTGGTCCTGTGCACTCTGCTTACTTATCTTAAAAAAATATATCAACCCTGTCTAGCTCAATTCTGTGCATCAACCCCCCCCCCCCTTCCCTTTTTGGTATGGAGAAAAGGAGAGTGGAAGATGGTCTGTAGTTAAAACGTCAACGTGTTCAAACTTGTTAAATATGCAGCTAGTAGATGCATACAGTGCCCAACATCAACTAATTTTGAGAGAGAACTTGTCCCTTTTTAGGACTGTTGTGGCTAGGCAGACTGCTAAGAATTCCTTTGTAAACTCAGATTCATTCAGGGTCATCTTTAATATTGATTGGACCCTGGGCAAATATTTTCTTGCCCCCCCCCCCCCCCCCATTTCACTTTCCACCTGCTCTCAGACATACATACAATGAATAGCAAGTAAACTCAAAATCACTTTACTACAGAAGATCAGGCAATGATTATAATTGGTTGCTAGAAGTTACAGCACACATTACTGCTCACTGGTTGCTAGAAGTTTCTGAACATCCTTACCGCTCACTGATCGGCTGATAGAGGTTACTGCACATAATTAGCACTCAACTCACCCATTGGTTGCTGGGGCTGAGGTGGATGATCATTGGCAGTGCTAGAGGGGGGTGGGGGGGTGGGATATGTGGCAGTGCTAGGGGGGTGGGATGAGTGTCAGTGCTGGTGGGGGGATGGGATGAGTGACAGTGCTGGTGGGCGGGATGGGATCAGTAACAGTGCTTGGGCTGGATGGAAGGCGTGGCAGTGCTGGTAGGGGAATGGGATCAGTGGAAGTGCTCGGGCTGGATGAAAGGCGTGGCAGTGCTGGTAGGGGGATGGGATCAGTGGAAGTGCTCGGGCTGGATGAAAGGAGTGGCAGTGCTGGTAGGGGGATGGGATCAGTGGCAGTGCTTGGGGTGCTTGGGGTGGATGGGAGAAGTGGCAGTGCTTTGGGTGGATGGGAGGAGTGGCAGTGGTGGTGGGGGGATGGGATCAGTGACACTCATTTGCTGACACCTGTCAATCAGTTTCCATTCCGTTCCCACCTCTCAGCTCCCTCCACGTTTCTCCCTCATTCCCCAAGATGGATCTCCTCACACAATGGAGATCTTCTTCAGCTCTCCTTCTTCACTGTACTGGCCCGGGTCATCTGACTCCAGTTTCTGCTCCCTGATGGCATGTCCCATCTGCCTGCAGCTGCAAATTAAATAGTCAGAGAGAATGGGTGGGCAGTCTCCTGTGCAGGTACTATGGTGAGTGTGTACTATCTCCTGAGTCCTGACCCAAGCTAAACTAGTTCTTCTCTTGAGTCAGCAGCACCCCCCCCCCCCTTTCAGTGGCAGGAACACAAGGGCCCAGGTGAAAGTGCTTACTTTGCCACCATGGTAGTCAGTGGTGAAGCTAGACATTCTTTCACATGGGGCAAAGACTCAGTTTGGGGCCCCTCCATCTGAGAGAAAAGTTCTCCATTCAAACACCTCTAGCCCCCTGCCCAGAGAGAGAAGTTCAAGTAAGTAAGTAAGTTCTAATAAATAAATAAACCACATAATTAGGGAATACTGGCTGTGGGGGGTTTTCAAGAAAACTTTTGGAGCTGCAGCTGTGCTCTTGTGATGGCTCTAAAAGCCTGCCTGAAAAACTCCCATAGCCAGAATTGTCCAAGTCTGTTGATAGGACATATGGCGCTCCAGCCATTGATGCTTACCATCACCATCACAAGAACATACTAGGATTCATGCAACACATGTACCGACTAACCAGGTGCCTCAGCGCTAAGCTCCGCTTCATGACAACAGGGAGAAAATTTGCAGTGTTTGAATTTGAGAGTGCCCGCTCTTGCGATGGCAGAGGGTATCAATGCAAGACCAACATCCTAGCAACAGGATGGGGGAACACGTGCTGTGGGAGTTTTTTGGGCAGGCTTATGGAGCTCAGAATGCTGGTGCTTACCTGTGCCATTACAAGAGAACACTCTCCCTGATTCAAACACCCTTAATGCATTCTCTTCAGTTTTTACAGTGGCCAGTTCAATGCCATGACAATAAGGTAGATAGCGCACCGTGATGCCCATCACAAGCTCTTGGATTCAAATGCCACACAAGTGCTGAGCTCCTCACCATGGCAACATCGAAGAAAGTGCATGTGCAGTGTTTAAATCTGAGGGAGCGGACATCATGTGATGAGAGAGGTGAGCAAAAAAGGCTAGTGTTCCATAGCAATGTCCTAGCAACAGGGCAGGCCAGGGAACTCACCAATGGGAGTTTTTTTTGGACAGGCTTCTGGAGGAGTACATGATTCAACATTGTTCATAAGTGCACAGTTCCTTTTTATCTACAGCAGCAGATTTTTGGTAAATTAGACTGACCCTTTTAGTAAACGCACACCCCGTCCCCACTAGTCCTGTGTTTGCAAGGTGAGCTGAGGAGACCTGACAGATAACTGTGCCATGCATACATATTTAGCTGTCTGTTTGGAGTCTGGAGTAAATTCTCTTCCTTCCCCTCACCCTGACCCATCCCGCTCCCGACTAACATGTGCAAGGCTCTCCTCCACATACCAGTGATAGCATATCATCTTGCCAAGTTGTGTATCGCCTCCGAAGAAAGAGTTTCCCAAGTACTGGGGGCATGTCCCCAGCGGGAGTGGCCAGTGTAAGCAGTGATGGCATTGGTGGGTGTGATTAGACGAGCAGAGAAAGTGATACAGTGGAAGAGGCCAGTGTAAGCGGTGATGCCATGGGTGGGTATGGTTAGAAGGGCAGAGGGAGTGATACAGTGTGTTGTGGTGCCCGCCATCTCCTCCACGCTCAATTCCGGAATTGTGCTGTGTGCGGCTCCGCACCCTCCATTGGGGATGACCCTCTAAATGTTCCGGTGGTAGTTGTGCCTCTGGTGTGGGCTCAAGGGGCAGCTGCTTTGGGCCCCACAACAATGACTGGGCCAGTTTGCCTTACGTTAAAGATGGCCCTGGATTTATTAAACCCTTTTGGATGACTTTGGATGAAGTATTCATTCGCATTTCTATCTCCATTTCAAACATAGTAAAATTTATTTTAACCCTCTTCCTGCCAAAGGCCAATTTTCAGCTTTCAGCGCTGTCAAATTTTAAATGACAATTGCACAGTCATGCAACGCTGTACCCAAATTACATTTTTATCATTTTCCCACAAATATAGCTTTTTTATGGTATTTGCAAAAAAAAATACTAAAAGCCCGAAAATGAAAAAAAATAAGTTTTCTTATTTTTTGTAAGTAAATTTTGTAAATAAGTAATTTTTTTCCTTCACTGCTGTGTGCTAATGAGGCGGCACTGATGGACACTAATAGGTTGCACTGATAGGGTGGCACTTATGAGCACTGATTAGGTGGCACTGATGAGGAGGCATTAATATGCCACACTCATGGGTACAGCTAGATAGCACTGATATGCGGCACTGATGAGCACTGATAGGTGGCACTGGTGGGCACTGATAGGGGGCACTGGTGGGTACTGGTAGGCAGCATTTATGGGCAATTATAGTTGGCACAGATAGGCGGCACTGATGAGTACTGTAGGGCAGCATTGATGGGCACTGATAGGTGGCACTGATGAGCAGACACTAATGGGCACTGAAAGGCAGCACTGACTGGCATCGCTGATGGGCATTGATTGGTGTTACTGATGGGCATTGATTGGTGTCACTTTGATGGGCACTGCGAGGCCACATTGATAATCAGGGCACTGATGATCAATGCTCTGATTATCTGTACAGTTTCTGCTGCAAAGAGATGCCCCTGATCGGCTCTCCTCGTCTCACACTCTGTCAGCGTGAGGCGAGGAGATCCGAAAAATGGCACTTCCGTGTTTACATGTGGTTGGCTGTGATTGGAGACAGCCAATCAGATAGACCAAAATTTAGCTTTTTGGTATTAACTCGACTCGCTATGTTTGGTGGAAGAAAAAATTCTGACTATGACTCATAGAATACCATCCCTATAGTCAAACACAAAGGTGGAAACATTATGCTTTAGGGCTGTTTCTCTGCTAAAAGTACAGGCTGACTTTGTCGCATTGAGGGGCCAATGGACAGGGCCATGTATTTTAAAATATTGGATGAGAACCTTCTTCCCTCAGCCAGAACACCGAAGATGGGTCGTGGATGGGTCTTCCAGCATGACAATGACCCAAAATATACCACCAAGGAGTGGCTCAAGAAGAAGCACATTAAAGTCATGGAGTGGCCAGGCCAGTCTCCAACCTTAATCCTATAGAACATTTATGGAGGGAGCTGAAACTTCAAGTTACCAAGATACAGCCAGGAAACCTTATGGATTTAGAGAAGATCTGTGAAAAAAAAAGTGGACCAAAATCCCTCCTGAGATGTGTGCAAACCTGGTCACTAACTACAAGAAACGTCTTACATCTGTGCTTGCCAACAAGGGTTTCTCCACCAAGTACTACGTTTTTTCTTTGGGATCAAATACTTATTTTACTCACTGAACTGCATCCTAATTTATAGCATTTGTTCTATGTGTTTATTTTTCTAGATTTTTGATATTCTGTCTGTATCATTTAAAATACACCTATGATAAAAATGATAGACCTTTCATTTCTTTGTAAGGGAGCAAATCTGCAGGGGATAACATCATTATTTTCCCCACTGTATACACAAACATTTTGCCTTTCCTTTCTATTTTAAACTGAATGGGTTGTTTAACAAGGTACATATACCGTATTTATCGACGTATAACGCGAGCCGGCGTATAACACGCACCCCAATTTAAGAGGGAAGTTTCAGGGAAAAAAATAAACCACTTTGAAGCAAAATAATGGTCAGTGAGCATTAGTGTAGCCTGATCTGTGCCCATCTGCAGCTTCAGTACAGCCTGATCTGTGCCCACCTGCAGTCTAATCATTGCCTATCTGCAGCCTAATAAGTGCCCATGTGCAGTCTAATCAGTGCCCATCTGCAGTCTAATCAGTGCCCATTTTCAGCCTTGCTCCTCACAGCAGCCTGATTAGTGCCAATCTGCAGCATTGCTCCTCACTGCAGCCTGATTAGTGCCCACCTGCAGCGTTGCTCCTCACTGCAGCCTGATCAGTGTCCATCTGCAGCCTTGCCCAAATATAGGCTGCCACCGAGGGGAAGGAGGGGACGAGTACTGCCGATCTCCTGTGTACTCGGCTCGGTGTCACGCCCAGTCCCGCCCCTTTGCCTGGAGCCTATGATGGACATAAGGTCCAATGCTGGGATGTCAATGCTAGGAGATGTCCAGGGGGTGGGACTGAGCGTGACTGCAAACCGAGCCGAGTACACAGGAGATCCGGCTCTATTTCGGCAGTGCTCGTCCCCTCCTTCCCCTCGGTGGCAGCCTATATTGGCATATAACACGCACACACAATTTTCCCCCTATTTTAAGGGGGGAAAAGTGTGTGTTATACGCTGATAAATACGGTACTTTAAGGCCAGAGGTACCTGGATAACAAAACTAGCAGCAAAGAATTTCAAATCCCTTAAAAGCTAAACAGTTCCATTAAGCTAAATAGTGCCTAATGTTCATTATTAGCAAAACACATCATGACACAAGCTTGTGAACCCAGAAAATGTTAAGCAAACTCATTCAATACAGTATGAGAGGCTTTGTATGTATACTGTATATACAAAAGAGTGCTAGCTAGTTGTTATTTTAATACATTCCATCCAATTAGCAAACATGGCTATATATATATATACTGTATATATACATACATACACACACAATGCTGTGAAAAAGAATTAGCCCCTTTCTGATTTTTTATGTTTTGCATATTTGTCACATTTAAATGACTCAGATCATCAAATAAATTTTATTATTACACAAAGATAATCTGAGTAAATACAAAATGCAGTTTTCAAATGATGGTTTAATTTATTAAGGCAAAAAAGCTATCCAAACCTGCCTGGCTTTATGCGAAAAAGTAATTGCCCCTAAACCTAATAACTGGTTGTGCCACCCGGCAACAACTGCAATCAAGCGTTTGTGATAACTGGCAATGAGTCTTTCACATTGCTGTGGAGTAATTTTGGCCCACTCTTCTTTGCAGAATTTTTTAATTCAGCCAAATTGGAGGGTTTTCCAGTTTGAACGGCCTGTGTAAGGTCATTAAACAGCATCCCAATTGGATTTAAGTCTGGGCTTTGACTAGGCCACTCCAAAACCTACATTTTGGTTTGTTTGAACCATTTGGAGGTAGACTTGCTATTGTGTTTCAGATCATTGTCCTGCTGCATAACCCAAGTGCACTTGAGCTTGAGGTCACAAACTGGTGGCCGGACATTCTCCTTTAGGATTTTTCTGGTAGAGCTCAGAATTCATGGTTCCATCAATTATGGTAAGTCGTCTAAGTCCTGCAGCTGGAAAGCAGGCCCAGAACATCACACTACCACCACCATGTCTGACTGTTGATATGATATTCTTGTTATGAAATGCTGTATTCGTTTTATGCCAGATGAAACGGGATGCAACATCTTCCAAAAAGTAAAATTTTTGTCTCATCAATCCACAGAATATTTGTCTAAAAGTCTTTGGGATAATAAAGATGTTTTTTGGTGAATGTGAGATGGGCCTTTGTGTTCTTTTTGGTCAGCAGTGGCTTTGGCCTTGGAACTCTCCCATGGATGCCCTTTTTGCCCAGTCTCTTTCTTATTGTTGAATCATGAACACTGATCTTACCTGAGGCAAGGGAAGCCTGCAGTTCTTTAGATGTTGTTCTGGGTTCTTTTATGACTTCCTGGATGAGTCATTGTCATGCTCTTGGAGTAATTTTTGTGGGCCGGCCACTCCTGGGAAGGTTCACCACTGTTCCAAGTTATCTCCTTTTGTGGATAATGGCTCTCCCCATGGTTCACTGAAGTTCCAAATCCTTAGAAATGGATTTGAAACCTTTTCTAGACCGATACATGTGCATTACTTTGTTTCTAATCTGTTCTTGAATTTTTTTAGATTGTGGCATGATGTGTGGCTTTTTGTGATCTGTTAGCGTGCTTCACTTTGTCAGACATCTTCTATGTATGTGATTTCTTGATTCAACAGGTCTGACAGTAATCAGGCCTGGGTGTGGCAAGTGAAATTTAACTCAGCTTTCAAAAAAATTGTGGTTATTCACAGTTCATTCATGATTCAGCATGGGAGGGGGCAATTACTTTTTCACATAGGGCCAGGCAGGTTTGAACAGTTGTTTTCCCTTAATAATTGAAATAATAATTTAAAAACTGCATCTTGGATTTACTCTGGTTACTTTGTATAATATTAAAATTTGTTTGATGATCTGAATCATTTAAATGTGAGAAATATGCAAACAAATGTAAAATCAGGAAGGGTGCAAATAAATTTTCACAGCACAATATATATATAAAATGGACCTCCAGAGGAACTAAAGTTGCAGATATAAACAACCAAAAGAATGTGTCAATCATTGAATATTTGTAATCAATGTATAGGGTGGGGAATTCTAAAGCACAATACGCATGACTAACTTAAGCATACCTTTATGGTTTGAGGCAAAGTCCCTTATAGAATAATTCAAGGCATGGCTATATTATACAGTTATATTATTATACAGTTACATTGATCCAGCTTGGACCAATGTAACTATGTATATTCTATACCTGGCTCATGCGACTGGAAGCTGAAAATCACTGAAGAAGACACTGATACATTCAGAGGATGGTTTAATTTTTAAACAAATGCAAAATGTTCTTTGATTGGAAAAGGCAGATAACATGAGGTCACTGCCTCACTTCTCTGTCTTGTCCAATCACAGAACGCTTTACATTCATTGCGAAAATGAACGCCTGTGGCCAACCCCCCTGTGTTAAGTAAACAGGAGTACAGCTGCCCAACAGTGGAGTCTAAAACAAGTGGAGATCACTGAAGAAGAAGTGTCCAGCTTCCAAGGGTATCAGCCAGGTATAGGGTAATTATTTACATTGGTCCAAGCTGGACACATGAACAATTGTATGGCATGCATCTTCCTATTTTACCTAATTTACAGTAAGAATGTTTACAATGTTGCTGTAAAAGGAAAAAGTGATGCCCAGAGCCTAGCTACAGTTTCACTTAAAACTTTGCCCACTAATCAGCCCCTCCTCAATCTAAGCCTCTTGACTACTGAAACACAATTGGAAATGCATTTTACCATGCCTCGGAGCTCATGTGGATCAAGTACTATGTTGAGTATTATAAACAAGTATTACATAAACATAAATAATGTAAGTAACATTATAATCAGTTGGGGGATGGTTCAACCCGAGCATGAATTCGGGCTGAACATTGGCTGTTCACCCGTTTGGCGAACATCTGAATTGTCAGGGCATTTGACCAATTGTTTGCACAGTGCATTGGAAGCCCTGATTGGCTGAAGCAATAAAGGATTTGCCCAATCAGGGCACAGAACACTGTCAGAGCCATGATTGGAGAAAGTAATAATGACTGTGCCCAATCATGGCTTATTTCTCATAGACCCACTATAAAAGGCTCCTTCCCAGAGCAGCCATTTGCAGTGTGATATTGAAGTGGAGATAGATAGAACAGGGCTCTGTTCATTGCTACTAGAAAGTTAGTGTGCTATAATGTGCTATTGTGATTCTATTGTATAGAGTGTAGAGTGTAGGTGAAGTGTAAATATAGTGATAGTGCAGCGTGAGTGTAGTGTGACCATTCATATTTACTTTAGAGTCAGTTTAGTGTGAATATAGTGATAGTGCAGTGTGAGTGTAGTGTGACCATTCATTTTTACTTTAGTGTCAGTTTAGTGTTTTGGGCCAGGTTTACTGCAGTATATTGAGGTGCGTTAGTGCACGTTTACTGCAGTACATTGACGTACGTTAGTGTATATTTACTGCAGTATTTTGAACTACATTAGTTCACGTTTACTGCAGTATATTGAGGTGTATCAGTGCACGTTTACTGCAGTATATTGATGTGCATTAGTGCACACTTACTGCAGTATATTGAGGTGTATCAGTGCATGTTTACTGCAGTATATTGATGTGCATTAGTGCACACTTACTGCAGTATATTGACGTGCATTAGTGCACATTTACTGACTGCAGTATATTGAACTGCATTGGTGCATGTTCACTGCAGTATATTGAATTGCGCAGTGCACATTTACTGCAGTACATTGAACTGCATCAGTGGACATTTACTGCCGTACATTGAACTGCATCAGTGCACGTTTACTGCAGTACATTGAACTGCATCAATGCATGTTTACTGTAGTATATTGATGTGTGTTAGTGCGCGTTTACTGCAGTATATTGGACTGCGTTAGCGTTATTTGGCTCCAAACTTTCTCGATGTTTGAGAGTTATGGCTCGAACCCAACAGGGGGCCATTCGGACCATCTCCAATTCCAATGTATTGACAAAATTCAGGGCCTCCCTCTTCTGCCTTAGGAGAAGGAGATTGTGCTGCATCCAGCAGCCCATTATATTGTGGTTTATTGTTATGATTTGTGTCTTGGTACATACCACCCCACCTCCCCATGTCATGCACTAATTAGACTAGCTCTTATTTGCCACTCCTTGCTATGAATCCCCATACAATTAGAAGGCTTATGGTTTGATAGTGCTCTTTCACCTGCAAGACAACAAGTCTGCAATAAACTACACTGGAGTCTTCTAAGCCCTTGTACACACGATCGGACATTCCGACAACAAAATCCGTCGGCTTTTGTCCAACAATTTTGTCCGAAACTGGTGTTGCATACACACGGTCGGACAAAGTTGTCGGAAAATCCGATCGTTCGTAACGTGATGGCGTTTTTTAGTTACGTCAGGACTACGTTCAGGCTAGTAGCCAATAGCTTTGGTCTAGGAATTTGATCTGAGCATGCGTGGCACTTTGTCCGATCGTAATTCTCTACAAACGAGATGGAAAATTTTTATATCCAGCTCTCAAACTTTGTTGGTCGGACATTCCGACAGAAAAAGTCAGATGAAGCCCACACACGGTCAGATTATCCGACAACACGGTTCACACCGTGTGTACAAGGGCTTAGAGAGCTGATGCAGTTTGTGGATTCTACCATCTCAGCAAGATGCCATACTATCTGCAAAGACTGTGTCTCAGGAAGTATGTTCAATTGCATAAAGCAGTTTTTGAAGCAGAACATAGCAAATGCAAAGTTTCTCTCTCTTTCAGTGTAAATCCGTCAACTATTCTGCTCCTTTCTGTGAAGGGAAGTGTACTCTACACAGTATAATACCAAAAGATCTACCGATTATAGAGGATAAATACACAATAGGCAAACATCCTGTATCTGTATCTGTATCTCAACTATTATGGACATGAGAGCTGCTACGTTGGTCCAGTGCTTTCTGCTTTTTGCAGGGGTAGGTTTTTATACATAGTACAAACAGTGGAGCTTTCAAGTGGGTCATAGAGGTCATGTGACCAGCTGCTACTTAGGTTAAGGCCTACTGTTCCCAAAGACAGTGTTTCTATTTGGAGGTCCATGTATACCACATGTTGGTGGATACCTTTATTGGTGGATATAAAGTAAGGTTGAAATATTTCTAAATGGAACATTTTTTTTGTTTGACAGTTATATAGAAATTGATCTCTTACCAGGAGCCCAGGGTATTCAATAAGAGCTGCCATTATATATGCAGTTAAAGTAACTGGACTATATTGACCTCCTTGAAGCTGAGTATTTATTACTCTGCCAGGTTCCCAAAATTCTCCATTTTTTTTCTGATGCTTCAGTAGCCATGTCAGCGTATCATGTAATACTACAGGATCAACCAGTATAAATTGACGAGCTTTTAAAAAGCATCGTAAGACAAATGCAGATAACCTAAAAAAAATAAAAAAAAATAACTTGTCACACACAAAACTTACAAAACCACAGTTAGTACAAAAAAGCTAATCTGGTTCTATACAATTAGTCTCCTAAAAGAACAATACCTAAATAAGTGACTAATTATAGAAAAACCGACATCTGCTGAATCATATAAACAAAAGTTAATTTGTAACTGTGCTATTTTAACACCAAAATACAGACTCTTAAGAATTTATATTCATTTTACTACCCTGTTTCCCCGATAGTAAGACACCCCCGATTGTAAGACGTATCAGGAGTTTCAGAGGGGTTGGCTAATATAAGCCGTACCCCGAAAGTAAGACATATGTCTTACTTTCGGGGAAACACGGGGGTATTGCCGCCTCCCTCTCATCTAGCTGCGCGCCGCCTCCTGCCCACGTCCGCACCGTCCCCCTCTCCATACGTCGCCACGTCTGCCATTTCCCTCTGATCTTAATGAGCGCCGCCTCCTACCCACGCCTGAGCCGCCCCCCTCTCCATACGTCACCGCGCCGTCCCCTGCACTTGTCACTGCCGCCTCCTGCTTAAAATACGGTAATGCACACAGTATTAATCATACATCAGTAAAACATACACACTGGCATACTGGGGTATCATCTGCTGTATGTAACCCAGTGGGTATCAGCAGGTGTTACACTGGATTAAATA
Source organism: Lithobates pipiens (assembly GCF_037356315.1). Lineage (NCBI taxonomy): Eukaryota > Metazoa > Chordata > Amphibia > Anura > Ranidae > Lithobates > Lithobates pipiens. The sequence continues at coordinate 339,050,061 of NW_027507758.1, forward strand.
CAGCAGGTGGTACTGTATCACACATAAATCTGTTTTATCTTCCAGTATTCCACTGTTCGTTCTTACCATTTTTCATTGTTTTACATGTTATGCAATGTTGTAACAAGACATTCTTGGCACTTCCTTTTATAAAACTGTTTTGTGGTGAATACAATACTGTTCAGGTTGTTAATAAATGTTAATTTTATGGTTAAAACAAAAAATTCAACAATTTTTTTCCAATATAAGACATCCCCCGAAAGTAAGACATAGTGGGGCTTTTGGGGATAAAAAGAAAGTAAGACACTGTCTTACTTTCGGGGAAACACGGTATCAACAGTATCTACATATAAATCCAGCTTTCATGAGCGACTTGAACTGTAATGTTAACTAGAAATTGTGCATAAAAAAAATCCACTGGCTGTATTATTTCCAACAAAGGTTGGAAATCACAGATTATTTCAATGGTGATCCCAGTGTAGGAAAGAATTATTCAATCTCAGGGAGTGTAAGAAGACACAAGGCCACACAATGAGATTGGAGGAGAAGCGGTTTAACCTTAAGCTGCATAAGGGGTTTTCACTATCAGAGTGATAAGGATGTGGAACTCTCTTCCATAATTGGTTGTGTCAGCCAGGAGTATTGATATTTCGAACCACCTGCCGAGCGGCTCACGTCGATATACACCAACAGAATGGCACAACTGGGCAAAACAACGTATGGGTACGTTGTTCCCTTTAAGAGCCTAACGGAGGCACGCTTCCGTTGGCCACCTGCCATCGTGGGCACGAGAGATAGCACGGGAATTTGTTTGTGTGAACACACAAATCCCTGTTCTGTCAGGGGTGAGGAGACATATTGTTTGATCATAGTATGTATGAACAGCGATATGTCTCTTTCCCCAAGTCAGTCCTATCCCCATACAGTTATAACACACACTAGGGAACACATTTAAGCCCTTGATTACCTCCTAGTGTTAACCCCTTCCATGCCAGTGACATTTACACAGTAATCAGTGCATTTTTATAGCACTGATCGCTGTATAGATGTTAATGGTCCCAAAAATGTGTGAAAAGTGTCCGATCTGTCTGCCGCAATGTCGCAGTACCACTAAAAATCGCTGATCACCGCCATTACTAGTAAAAGGGAAAAAAATCTATAAATGCTTATTGCGTTTTGTTTTTTTTTACCAAAAATATGTAGAAGAATATATATTGGCCTAAACTGATGAAGAAATTTGTTTTTTAAAAACATTTTTGGGGATATTTATTATGGCAAAAAGTCAAAAATATTGTTGTTTTATTTTTCAAAATTTAAGCTTTTTTTGTTTATAGTGCAAAATATAAGATAACACAGATACCACCAAAAGAAAGCTATATTTTTGTATGCAAATTTAGTTTATGTACAGCATTGCATGACTGCATAATTGTTATACCATGCAGTCTGTACAGCAGAGCTTAGAATGGGATTGAGAGAAGGACCAAATCTGCTCTGTGTCAGTGCAAGACCAGACAGTGCTGTGCTGTAAGGCAGAACTAAGTACCGTATTTTTCGGACGATAAGGCGCACCGGATTATAAGGCGCACTAGCAACGACCGGCTAATATAATGGATATTTCCATATATAAGGCGCATCGGACTATAAGGCGCACTGGATTATAAGGCGCATTTAATGAAACACAACTCGGATGCGGTACTGTAAGTCAAATTTTATTCAACTCTTTAGCAATAACCATAAAATGGTCTATAACAATAACTCTTAACACTGTTCAATTAAATACAAAACCAGACACTCACTTTTTCACTTTATTCTTCAATAACTCTTAACACTGTTCAGTTACCGGTGAATACCGTACAAAACCAGACACTCACTTTTTCACTTTATTCTTCTCCCGCAAATCCATCAAATTCTTCATCTTCAGTGTCTGAGTTTAACAATTGGGCGATTTCGGCATCAAGCACGCCCGTATCCCTCTCATCATTCTCATCAGTATCCGAGTCAGGCTCGTTGCTGTCATCGGTACCGGTACTTAGCTGTTCAGTGATAATTCCGGACTTCTTGAAAGCTCGGATTACACTGGTGACTGATACCTTCGCCCAGGCATCCACGATCCACTGGCAGATAGTGGCGTAACTCGCCCGGCATTGCCTCCCTGTGTTGGTGAATGTGTGTTCGCCTTCTGTCATCCAATGCTCCCACGCAGCTCGCAGTTTAACTTTAAACGACCTGTTGACACCTATATCTAGTGGCTGCAGTTCTTTGGTTAATCCACCCGGAATGATGGCAAGCACCGAATTAGTTTTCTTCACTTGGGCTTTGACAGTATCTGTCAGATGGGCGCGCATGGAGTCACAGACCAATAGGGATGGAGATTCGTGGAAAAAGACACCCGGTCTCTTGACGTAAACCTCTCTCAGCCACTCACTCATCTTCTCCTCGTCCATCCAGCCCTTCGGGTTAGCCTTGATGATGATGCCAACCGGAAACTTTTCTTTTGGCAGAGTCTTCCTCTTGAAAATTACCATGGGTGGTAGTTTCTGGCCATTAGCCTGGCAACCGAGAACTACAGTGAAGGATGACTTTTCGTTTCCTGTAGTGCGTATAGATACCGTACTGGTCCCTGTTCTCTCGACAGTACGGTTTACAGGGATATCAAAGGTAAGGGGGACCTCGTCCATGTTGGTGATGTGCTCTGGTCGGATTTTCTGTTCATTGATCTTGTTCTTGCAGTAGGTATGGAAAATGGCCAGCTTTTCTTCGTAATCCTTTGGCAGTTGCTGTGACATAGTGGTTCTTGTGCGGATAGAGAGATTCCGCCTTTTCATGAAACGGAAGCACCAAGAGGGACCTCCTCAAAAGTCGTTGATCTCCATGTCGCGTGCGATCGCTGTTGCTTTGAGTCGAATAGAGACAGTAGAGACGCTTCTACCTGCGGTTCTCTGTTCAATAACCCACTGTTCAATTTTGTCCTCCAACCGTGGCCATCTTGCTTTGTTTCCTCGGAAACTCAGTTTGGTCTTCTTTACCTGGCGCAGGGCATCTTCTTGCTTCCTCCACTTTCGTACCATTGATTCATTAATGTTGAATTCTCTCCCAGCTACTCTATTTCCATGCTCTACTGCATGACTGATAGCCTTCAGTTTGAAATCCGCTTCGTAAGCATGTCTCTTAACAGGAGCCATTTTTGGGGCAGCGGGTATACCGTAGAAAATGAACGAATGAATGCGCACACCTCCTGACTAAGATGGCCGTAATGCCCAATCCAAGCAGTGCAGCTTCGTGAGCATTACGGCCATCTTAGTCAGGAGGTGTGCGCATTCATTCGTTCATTTTCTACGGTATACCCGCTGCCCCAAAAATGGCTCCTGTTAAGAGACATGCTTACGAAGCGGATTTCAAACTCATCGCTATCAGTCACGCAGTAGAACAACCTGAGAGAGGTTTACGGTACGTCAGTTTACGGTAAGAGACCGGGTGGCTTTTTCCACGAATCTCCATCCCTATTGATCTGTGACTCCATGCGCGCCCATCTGACAGATACTGTTAAAGCCCAAGTGAAGAAAACGAATTCGGTGCTTGCCATCATGTCAACAGGTCATATATAAGGCGCACCGGATTATAAGGCGCACGGTCGATTTTGTGAGAAAATTTAGGCTTTTACGTGCGCCTTATAGTCCGAAAAATACGGTAAATCTCATAACTGGATGGACAGAAATAAGAAATGTTTTGTCATGTTAACCGCTTCAGCCCCGGAAGATTTTACCCCTTTCCTGACCAGATCACTTTTTGCGATTTGGCACTGTGTCTCTTTAACTGACAATTGCGCGGTCGTGCAACGTTGTACCCAAACAAAATTGACATCCAAAATTGACATAGAGTTTTGTTTTGGTGGTATTTGATCATCTCTGCGGTTTTTAGTTTTTTGCACTATAAACAAAAAAAGAGCATCAATTTTGAAAAAAAAAAAAACACAATATTTTGTACTTTTTGCTATAAAAAATATCCCCATTTAAAAAAAAGAAATAAATTTTTTTTCTCAGTTTAGGCGGATATGTATTCTTCTACATATTTTTTGGTAATAAAAACCGCAATACGCGTATATTGATTGGTTTGTGCAAAAGTTATAGTGTCTACAAAATAGGGGATAGATTTATAGCATTTTTATTATAAATTGTTTTACTAGTAATGGCGGCAATGTGCAATTTTTATCGTGACTGAAACATTATGGCGTACACATCGGACAATTTTGACATATTTTTGGGATCATTGGCATTAATACAGCGATCAATGCTATAAAAATTCATTAATTACTCTGAAAATGGCACTGGCAGTGAACGGGTTAACACTAGGGGTGATCAAGGGGTTAATTGTGTTCCCTAGTGTGTGTTCTAACTGAAGGGGGGATGGGACTGACAAGGGGAGATGACAGATCAGATGATCTGTCAATTCTCCCCTCAGAAAACCGGCAGAGATCCTGTTTCTCGCCATGTTAAGAGCGATCACAGGAGTCCGGCGGTCATCAAGACCTCCGGGCACTCGCATTGGCTCCGGGGGCGAGCTGTGGGCACACGCCCCTACTGGCCACCAGAGGGAGCGACGTAACATAACTGCGATTTGCGCAGCTGAGACATGTTGCTGCAGTACAACTGCGGCGGCTGGTTGGCAAGAGCTCCCATGTATGCATGTCTTCCTCTTTATATATTTAGCTGTTTGTCTGCAGTTCAGCATTAAAATAGATTGGCAATAAGAAAAACATTAAGGCAGTCTAAAACTAGTAAAGGTGATCCTGACAACGAAATAACACAAACTAGAATATACAAAGCATTATCTTCCATTCATTGAATTAACTACAAAGATAATAAATACATTGTTCAACAGTGAATAATAATTTTATTATAACAAATAAAATCAGCTAATCATTGTATTCACTGGATGTATTCTACTGCACTTTGACCAATACACTGTTGAAATTTAATAAGCATTTTTTACTGACAATAGTCAGTTATTACCATGAATCTATCTATGTACAGGAGACCTGGAAATGACATTTTTAATATGGTCTGACTGTTCAGATATGAAGCTATATAGAGATTTATCATTAATTTGGACCAATGATGTAAAAAAAAATATATATATATTTTACAGTCTCGTGCTTCTAAATGCATTACATTTAAGGTGATCTTTTGTAACTTGCTGAACTAAGTGCTTAAAAGCTGAAGAAAACACCCCACATCAATTAATCTGTATGATGTTTTTCATCATAGATCATCGATTTTTTATTAACATCCAACATACCATGTGCTTCCAGAAGGGTCGTCATTTCCAAATGCACTAAAAGATCCATCTTCTCTTTGATAGACAAGTTCTCTCTGGTATCCTGAAATAAATTCATTGCTGCATATAGTCAAATTTTATGAGGATCATAATTACAAATATTGAGAAGTATATGAAGTGTTAGAATATAGAATGCTTGAGCAGAAGGAAGTGGTTACCATCAATCAAATCTGAACAGTTTGGGGGCTATTTATTAATCTTGAGGCTGCTGTGGACCTTCTACTATGCAGAGACATTCATCATTGTTTTCCCATTGTGTGTATTGGAGGATTGACATAATAATAAGTAGGAGCAGCATTGTAAATATTTAAAGTATATATTTAAAGTGAAATTGTATTTTTACTAAACACTATGCATTTGTTGTTAGTTATGGGTAAAAGCCCACTATACATTTCATGGTCGGGCTGGGTGGGGGATTTTTGGTTTTGTTTATGTTGTTTTGTTTTTACCAGAGCATACTTATATGCCTATATACATGCTCCGGGTGTCACCCTTATTTTTTACTTTATACTGCCATGGGTGACATTACTCAGGAAGTTTTTGTATAGCCTGGACTTTTCTTTAAATTGTGCGTGTCTACTATGGCTTTCCTGATTGAGAAGAAAATCAGTAGACATATGTTCAAACACTCAGGTTTGTTTACTGTTGTTTCTTTTTCATTGCCAGCCTGATAATTATTGCCAGATGCATGAATATGTACATTTGCCAGTTCATTTCCACAAATGTTGCTGTTGTATTTGCTCTGATTGTTATAACTAGGGATGAGCCTGTGGTTTGAGTCGAACATAAGTTCAACTCGAACACCGAGTGTTCGTTTGCTCACAAACAAACCAAACATATGGGGTGTTTGTAGGAAATTAGAGCGCCGCAGAACGCCCCATAATGTACTGCAAGATCGCAGTGCATTGACGGCTGATGATTGGCCAAAGCATGCACCAGACCTGCATTTTTTTGGCCAATCACAGCGCGTTCTCCTGCGAGAGCCATAATTGACAAAAGGCATGGCTCAGGGGGACTAAGGCCGTGTACACACGGGCGGATTGTCTGTCCAACTTAGTCCGCTGAACCGTGTTTCAGCGGACAATCGGCTCGTGTGTGGGCTTCAGCTGACTTTTTCAGCGGACAGTCTGGCGGACTAAGTCTTTCGGAATTTCCTTAATTTTGTCCGTCCAAACTTGGTTTTGTCCGTCCAAACTTGGTTTCAGCGGACAGTCCGCTCGTGTGTAGGCAAGTTGGACGGACTAAGTATGGCGCATGCTCAGAAAGGATTTACACGGCCGAAGGTTGCATTGCAGTGTATTGGACGTCGTTTTTCTAGTCCCGTCGTACGGGCTGTACACGTCATCGCGCAAGCTTTCAGCAGACTGTCTGTTCATCGTGTGTGGTCAAGTCCGTTCATTCAAAATTTGGACGGACTGTCTGTCGGATTGTCTGACGAACTTAGTTGGCCAGACAATCCGCCCGTGTGTACGCGGCCTAAGTCCCTGCTCCATGCTATATAAAGCTGCTTTACATAGCGGCCGTGTATAGTGTGTGGATGGAGATAGATTGAGCTAGATTAGGCAGGCAGGTTAGTTAATAGCGTGCAAGCAGTGTATTTAAAAAAATCTCTCTCTCTCTCTCTCTCCCCCCCTCTCTCTCTCTCTCTCTGTATATATATATATATATATATATATATATACAGATACATATATATATATATATATATATATATATATATATATATATATACATACTCTGCATTTAGTGTAGACTCTATATTCTCTATATTCAGTCAGTGCAGGCAGTGTAGTATATATAACACAGTGTATTGAAGTGGTTAAGGGGAACTCTGCATCAAACCAGACCCCTATCAGAGCATGCAAACTGGCAGGTCAGGATGGGGGGGATGAGCAAGCACCCCCCCCTCCTGAACCATTCCAGGCCACTTGCCCTCAACATGATTAGGATTCTTTAGGGTCCCCCCAAAGCACCTTGTCCCCATGTTTATGGGGACAAAGGCCTCATCCCCACAACCCTTGCCTGGTGGTTGTGGGGGTCTGTGGGCAGTGGGCTTATCAGAATATGGAAGACCCCTTTAACAAGGGGGGCCCCCCAAATACCACCCCCTATGTGAATGGGTATGGGGTACATTGATGGGAGGCATACTGAAATGATTAAACCACCACCGCACTGTGTGCATAACATGCATATGTTACATGCTATGTGAACACCAGGATAACAAGAGCAGGAGTGTAATGATGGGTTTATTGGAATAGGCACAGGTTTGTCAACTGAACAGCAGCAAGAAGAGAAAAAAGAGAGGAGGGGAATAAAAAAAGTTTTCCACACTTGCTAATAGCAATTGAATTTAAATTAAATAGCCATACCCAATATTTATTAACTACCTTCATTACCCCAGAATGTACAACTTTGGGTTTGTATAGGGTGGGAAAATGGGGGAAAAAGTATTGTGGGCCCAACCAATAAAAGAGGGAGGGTAATCACTGCAACCAGAATTGGTTGCAGCAGTTTTCAACATTGTACATTATAATACACAACATATCAGTTGCACAAACTGGTGGTTCCAATTTTTCTATTTAATTATCAGAATATCAGAAAAATATCAAGTTCTTGACATAAGTGGCCTGTAATTACTTGTGTGCATTATATATATATATATATATATATATATATATATATATATATATATATATATATATATATATATATATAATTATTATTATTTTTTTATTTTAACATGAAATGAAACCGTTAATACTTCTCTACAGCGTGAAGAAACGTAAAACTTTATTTCCGTTACACATGCTATAGAAAATCCATGTGGAGGGATTAGGAATGGAGACGTGTAAAAGGGGTTGTTCAGGAAAGAAGTGTCTGCTGCACCAGTTAGTTGTTCTCTTCTGGTTCCCCGCTCTTGCCACCTTAATCGGTGTCCGATGTCCATAATGTTAAGTTGTCTCTATGTAGCTGCATGATAAGAGTGCTATCTTTGTAGGAGTCTTTATTGAGGGTGTCTAGTTCTGTGATGGCTTCATCTATTGCAGTCTTTGCCAGTGAACAAGCCTTTTCTGGGCTATTATGAATTTCATAATAGAATATGGAAAAATGTAGGGCTAAGCCCAAGAGGATGGGGTGGGTTGGCTGCATTTTTTGCTTGCTGATGTCAAATGCTTCTTGATAAGCTGCTTGTAAGGCCGCGTACACACGCGGGGACTGTTCGCTCAACTTTGTTCATCAAACAGTTTCAGCGGACAGTCCACTCAAAATTAGCATGGACGGACATGGCCACACACGACGAACGAACAGTCCGCTGAAACCGTGCGCGATGACGTGAACGGCACGTACGACGGGACTAGAAAACAACGTCCTATACACTGCAATGCAACCTTCGGCGTATAAATTCTTTCTGAGCATGCGCGGAACTTTGTTTGACGAACAAGCCTACACACGAGCGGACTGTCCGCTCAAACCAAGTTTCAGCGGACAGTTTTTCGGGATTTCCGAAAAACTTTGTTTGTCAAACTGTCCGCTGAAACTGTCCGCTGAAGCCCACACACGAGCGGACTGTCCGCTGAAACACTGTTCAGCGGACAAAGTTGAGCGAACAGTCCCCGCGTGTGTACGCGGCCTCAGTCTTCTATCATCTGGGGTCTCTCAGCATCCTTTGCCGCTTCTGAAAGTTATCGGTAATAGTCCCCTTTCATCTTCATCTAAAATACAGTGTCACAAACACTCTTGAGGCTCGCTCTTTATTTTCTCCAGTTATTCTTTAGTAAATTGCAACTTCTTTTCCGATTCACCTGACTTCTGCTCAGTGCTGGAAATGACCCTCCAAGAAGACCTCTTTGCTACAACCACATTCTTGTAAGCAACAGAACAAAGGTCCCTTTCTTCATTGCACAGCCCCTCTCCGCATCCCGTTACAGCCTTCATGTTGGCTGCCGTATAATTGTATTGTTCTGCCTGCTCTGTCAGCTTGGCCCTCTGGATCAGATGGGTTCTTTCTGCCATGGCTTTTGTATGATTTGGTATACACAGGAGATGGAAATAAAATTAGGAATATCAAAGATTTGAAGGACTCAAGTAATGAGCTGTGGCTGGAAATGGACTACAAGCAGGGAGCCAAACCCGGCGGGCATTCCTCGCTTGTGAGCTGCTGGGCGGCGCAGTGATGAAAAGACAGAATGAGCCCTTCTTATTTTAATGGAAAACAGTAGCATGGAGACATGAACATAAATCATAACTATGTAGCGCTACAAGACAAAACAATACATACACTATCAACTAGAGACAGAACTACAAATCACAATATAATACAATATAATACAAGAATGATTGTTACCCCTGTCTGTATAAATAGCATACCAAGAAGTGGTAGCCCAACAGATAACCACCAAGAAAGCAGTAGAAAAGGACCATATTATCACTTTTTTCCACTTTAGAAATAGACTCCCAGGAATTTTCAGATCATTGTGTGGGCCTGCTCACCAAGAAAAACCTATTTTCTCTCCATAAGACAGTCATGGCCAGTGCTTAGGACCACAAGGTAATAGAAGGCAGCATCTAGACTTTTGAAGGTAAATCCCACAACAGAAATATGATGCAGGGTCTTCTAACAAGGAGGCACTCAACTCTGTAGTTCTGATTACCTACAAATCTATTTTATTTCCCTTAAACAGTATTCTATCCCTATTATCACATATTGATTCCATTACTAATTATTGGCAATCCCATGGACCAAAATATATTTTATTTTAATTTTGAGGTGATCAAGCAAGTTTTTCCCACAGCTTTGGGTTACAAATATCAGCAATAGACACAGCTTTTTTGCATTAGTCAGCAAGCTGAAATTAAATCTTTCTGATTTGTTCTGCATAATTTAGCATTATTTACAAGGTAACACAAGCCTCTTGAATGTGAAACACAACAAATGCTTAAGGAGTGGTTTGTATGGCATGTGAAATTAGAATTAGAATTGAAACCATGCATATTGTAGACTGAAAAAACCTTATTAATGCACTGTATACCAGGGATATGCAATTAGAGGACCTCCAGCTGTTGCAGAACTACAAGTCCCATGAGGCATAGCAAAACTCTCACAGCAACATGCATGAAACCCAGAGGCAGAGGCATCATGAGACTTGTAGTCTTGCAACAGCTGGAGGTCCACTAAATGCATATCCTTGCTGTATACTGTACATCTTCATTCTAGCTAATGTATCTGAAGGGCCAGAATAAGAGGCTGTATTTTCACATGTGTGACTAGCTAAAGGCCTAATATTTGTATCTGAATTCTTGGATTACAGTTCATGCAGCCCCTGTACATTTGATTTTGAATAGTATATAACTAAGTGCTTTAATTTTCTACTACAGCTTTAGCCAATATCAGCTTTTTCTCATGCTTATACTCAGGTCCTGCCTATACTAGATCAAATCATTTTTAGTCTGAGAATGATTTGTAGGTTCATGTCATTTTTGCCTTCCCGAGAGGATATGCCCATAACCCCCTCTTTCTCCAAAGATGAAAATATTTGGCCATGTTTTAGGGAAGCTCTTAGCCCTTGTACACACAGTCGGACATTCCAACAACAAAATCCGTCTGATTTTTTCCGACGGATTTTGTCCGAAACTGGTGTTGCATACACACGGTCGGACAAAGTTGTTGTGAAGTCCGATCGTTCGTAACGTGATGACGTTTGTTCATTGCGATAGGACTACATTGTGGCTAGTAGCCAATAGCTTTGGTCTTGTAGTTTTATCTGAGCATGCGTGGCACTTTGTCCAATCGGAATTCTCTACAAACGATCAGACAAAGTCAGATCGGATCATGTTGTCGGAAAATTTTATATCCAGCTCTCAAACTTTGTTGGCCGGACATTCCGACAGAAAGAGTCAGAAGGAGCCCACACACAGACGGATTATCCGACAACACGGTCCGATCGGACATTTTACGTTGGAATGTGTGTACAAGGGCTTAGAGGTGATAGGCAAAGTAAGAAGCACTGGCACTGGTTAGAGCTTGTATAAATGTTGCATAGTGTTGAATTGTCTTTACATGACCTACCTGCCCTTCCACCATTTCAAGTAGAAGATGTAATGAAAGTTATTAATTGATTGTGCCACTTCAGGCAATACATGTGATTATCAGCAGCAAAAGCCTACTCATCATTCTCAGAGAAGCAGATTCCTGGTAGCTCATATTGTGGTAGTATTGGAAAATAATAGGATTATCTTTAAGGTAGACAGAAAGGCCTTTAATCATCAACATATTTACCCATACCCTTCTCCCTGCTCCCGTTTGCCTCCAAGCTCATTGAACGCCTTGTCCATGACCAAATGAGTCGCTACCTCATGGACAGCAACCTTCTTGACCCCTTACAGTCTGGCTTCCGCCCACAACATTCTACTGAAACTGCCCTACTAAAACTCCCCAATGACCTATTAACTGCTAAAACCAACGGCCACTACTCCATACTCATACTTTTAGACCTCTCTGCTGCCTTTGACACAGTTGACCACCTGCTCCTCCTCAGCAAATTACGCTCCCTTGGCCTCTGCGATTCTGCTTTATCCTGGTTTTCCTCCTACCTATCTCAGTGCACTTTCAGTGTCGCTTACAACTCAATCTCCTCTGCTCCCCTTCCTCTTTCTGTTGGGGTACCCCAAGGTTCTGTCCTTGGGCCCCTCCTATTCTCACTCTCTACCTCTTCCCTGGGCCAGTTGATAACCTCCCATGATTTCCAATACCACCTCTATGCCAACAACACCCAGATCTATCTCTCCACTCCTCAACTCACCCCCTCAATCTCCTCACAGATCTCCAACTTAATGAATGACATATCAGTATGGATGTCACACCACTTCCTTAAACTCAATCTTTCTAAAACTGAGCTTGTTATATTTCCTCCTTCATAATCCCCCCCCCATGACTTCACCATTAATATCAACAACACAACCATTGGTCCCTCCACTCATACCAGAGTCCTGAGTGTAATCCTTGACTCTGACCTCTCCTTCAGCTCCCATATCCAATCACTGGCTAAATCCTGCCACCTTCACCTCCACAACATCTCCAGAATTCGACCCTTCCTGACTAATGACACCACAAAGAAACTCGTTCACTCCTCGATTATTTCCTGCCTTGATTACTGCAACTCTCTCCTTAATGGCCTACCCTTAAGCTGGCTATCCCCCCTTCAGTCTATTATGAATGCCGCTGCTAGACTAATACACCTCCCTAATCGTTCCGTGACTGCTGCCCCTCTCTGCCAATCCCTTCACTGGCTTCCCCTACCCCACCGTGTAAAATTCAAAATGCTAACCATAACATACAAAGCAATCCACAACCTCGCCCCCATCTACATCACCAACCTCATCTGCAGATATTGCCAAAATCGTCCCCTCCACTCCTCCGACGACCTCCTGCTTTCTAGCTCCCTTGTTATCTCCTCTCATGCTCGCCTTCAAGACTTCTCCAGAGCCTCTCCCATCCTCTGGAACTCCCTGCCCCAGTCTGTCTGCTCAGCCCCTACCCTGTCCACCTTTAAGAGTTCCCTGAAAACTCATTTATTCAGGGAAACCTATCCCATACCCACCTAACTGTCCCCGAGCCGCTCCCATCAAATCATTCTCTGAAGCTATTACCTTTTGTACCACCACCCCCTCCCTTTAGAATGTAAGCTCTATGAGCAGGGCCCTCCTGTACCTTTTGTATTGTACTGTAATTGTGTTGTCTCCCCTATACATTGTAAAGCGCTGCGTAAACTGTTGGCACTATATAAATCGTTAATAAAAAATAATATAGAAAGAAGAAAAATGTGCTGTCTATGTATATGTGCCTCCTCCCATTTTTTGCTAATGATAGATGCTATTCATAAATAAGTGCAGTGCTTCAGTAACATGTGCAAAAATTGGTTCATGAGCGATAAACACTCTGTCTGAATAAAGCAAACAGTTTATATGAAAGCCGATTACACCAACAGTATGATCTTTCAGTAAATCAAAAAATGCAAATCTCCAATGAGACCCTCGTAAGAGAAGTCAAACACAGCACTAGTAGAGTTGAATATTCCTCAGCTCAGCAGCCCATTTAATGATTTCTTCTATCTCTCCTATCAGAGCGGTTCCCCCTTATAATACTCTCTTAACACTTCTCATAGTTTAAATCGGGTTAAAAATGTATTAGGCTCGGTTAAAACCACTTATAAAATGCTGCACTTGAAATCATCATTGAAAAACTACATATCCCAGAATATTCTGCGATGAGGGTGCATGCATAGTGACTTCATGGTTTACGGCTCTTTCCAACACATTTCATCAGAAAAGACATCATCAGGGGCACCTGATACCTCTGATGCCATTGTGCCCCTGATGACCCAGCATTAACCAGCATGGGATGACAATACTGTTGCACATGCACAGGAGAGCAGTCATGCTAGCATACAAGATCTGTGCCAAAATGTAAACAGTGTACATTCTGAAGAAGACTGCAAGCAGACAGGTAGGTTTATTTTATGTCAGAAGAGGTATTGCACGTCTCTTCTGCAATAAAGAGCTTGTGTGCTAGTAGTTTTTCTGTTTTAAAGCTTCATATCTCAACGGTGTATTCAAAGTTTTCTCATTTCAAATAACCTGACTTTTCTTACCTTCTTTCATATATGAAATCAGTTTGGGAGCATGGTCATTTGTCTGCTTTGTATTTGTAATATATTCCATTATAAAAATGATAGGGGCAAATCTGATCATGTTCTGTTCGCCACAACCACAGGGAAGTTGAATTAGTGACTGTAGACTGCTGGCTGAAGGTCCTAGAAAATCACCTATGGAACAAGGAGTTGTTCTTATCAACAAGTTAAGATAAAATATGGCTAAAAGCATGCTTTTTTTAAAAATAATTTGTATTGATTTATAATGTTATTGTTACACACATAACAAGAAAAATATTTTTTTCTTTTATAAATAGAAAAAAAAAAGAAAAAAAGAAAGAAGAAGAAAAAAAATATGGAGAATTTTACAGTATTATGTGATACCATGTAATAGCTTATAGTGCATACTATCTTTGTTACCATATCTGCCCACACGCACCCATCCAACCGCCACCCAACCCTCACACCGAATTATACCTATGTTTACCTTTTATTGATAGAAAAAGCCATCAAGGAGCATGGAAGAGTGGGCACGGACATTACAGAAAATCATTAGAATGTGCCAGAGTCGGAGACCGGCAACACATTTCAAGGCGGGGGCTGGGAGCGACAGATAGAAGTTGATTGGTTGCCATGCACAGTTATTCCAGATTCTGTCTGTTCCAGTTTTGATAAATTCTTCTCATGGGGGGGGGGGGGATTTACTAAAACTGGAACAGGCAAAATCTGGAGCTGCTTTGCATATTAATCTATTTGGGTCTGACTTGATTGGTTGATTTGGTTAAGCTTTGAAATTGAAAGCTAGAAGCTGATTGGTTGCCATCCTCATATTCCCGGAATTCATAAAGACTAGTGCAGCATGCACCAAATTCATATACCTGTCTAAAACTTTTACTTGAATTTGGTTAATTCTGCGCCACTTTTAGAATGCACCCAAGACACTTTGACAAAATCTGTCTGTGCCAGTTTATCTCTATATGCCAAAAAAGTTGCTCTTTATTAGCTCCACTTTTGTATGATACGGACTGTCCGTTTTTTTATTTTGAAGTTGTCGCATTGAATGTGCCAAAATAGATTTTGCAACATGGCGCATTTAGGAATTTGATGCATGAGTTGCTGTCAAAGCCAAAAGTTTCTCATATGCTTCATGAATTTGGCTCAATACCTTAACAATAGGGATTAATGCCAGAAAAGTGGAGCAACGGGTTTATTGAGTTCCTCACATTATATTTAAATATGATCAATTATATGATCAGTTAACTGTATGTCTACTGATAGGAAAACAGGTGTGGCAACAAACAGAGAAATGTCACCTCTTTACGCCCACCTGCCTGCCTATAGACATATGCCTACTACTGTGCCTAATGGTAAATTCAGATCTGACCATGCTAACAGAACATGTGTGAACATGTAACATTATTTCAGTAGTTTCCTTTCACAAACAAATTGCCACAGAAATCAGGCAATGTATTTTCACTTTACTTCAACTTTACTTTAACTCCAAAGTAGGCAAGAATCTTTTTACTTTATACAGTGGCATGTCTGTTTTAATCCCCATTACTGTCATCTCCTGTTGTATGCAATGTTTGCAATCACAATTATTCTTGTACTGAAGGCAAAATCAAAAATGGCATATATAATGTCACTAGTCTTTAAGATAACCCCCCTCTTCCCCCTTGTAAAGTTTTTTAAACTGGTAATCATGTTTTTCAACTTTCTTTAACAGATCAAGTTGTGCAGCAAAAGAGGGAGTTAGAGGGTTTAGACAATTTATTTAATAGGGGTGTTTACAATGGTTAGATAGTACTTATCTGATTAAAACCTTTATCCCTAAAGTAAACGGTTTCATTAACTGCTTAAAGAGTATATAAAACCAACAATTCATATCCCTGATATGTGCCTGCTGTACATGTATTAAAATGTATCCTGTTCTCTTTGTATTGCTTCCTTTCTGTGAAATCCCTGGTGTTCCTGCCAGTTCCTCTGCTTTTCTATTAACTCCTTCCCGATCGCCGTGCGACGATATACATCGGCAGAATGGCACAGGTGAGCAAAAGGGTGTACAGGTACGTCCCCTTTAAGATACAGCATTGTGAGTGTGCACGCGTGCTCTGTGACCATAACTGCGGGTCCCGCAGACTCGATGTCGGCCGGGTGCCTGCGATCATGTCATGGAGTGGAAGAACGGGGAGATGCCTTTGTAAACAAGGCATTTCCCCATTCTGCCTAGTGATATGACAGATCACTGCTCCCTGTCATCGGGAGCAGTGATAGCTTTCATGTGTATAGTAGGTCCACCCCCACAGTTAGAATCACTCCCTAGGACACACTTAAAGTGGTTGTAGGGCCGTAGGGCGGCACAGTGGTGTAGTGGGTAGCACTCTCACCTAGCAGTAAAAAGGGTCGCTGGTTTAAATCCCAACCACAACACTACCTGCCTGGAGTTTGCATGTTCTCCCTGTGTCTGCGTGGGTTTCCTCGGTTTCCTCCAGGTACTCCAGTTTCCTCCCACACTCCAAAGACATGCAGGTAGGTTAATTGTCTTCTGTCTCAAATTTGCCCTAGTATATGAATGGGGACCTTGCATTGTGGGCTCCTTGAGGGTAGGGACCAATGTGAGTGTGCAATGTACAGGGATAGGGACAATTGTAGACACTCACTCAGGTTGAATTGGATGGACTGGTGTCTTTATTCAACCTTACTAGCTATGTAACTTTAACCTACAGGTAAACTTAGATTAAGGTTTACCTGTAGGTGCTTGAAATATCTCCCAGACCTGCACAGTCTAGGAGATATTTGCAAATTGCCGTACAGTGATTTCTTCTGCGCATGCGCTGGTGTTAGAAAGGGCATGCTGTGCCGTTTCTAGCACGGGTCATGCCATTAAAGGTGGCTCCCGCACACAAGCGCGGGAGTGACGTAACACGACTCCGGCCAGTCACAGAGTTCTCAGACCCAGAAGGAAGAGGCATGAAGAATGGATGCTCGCTACTAGCGAGGAAGACAGGGACATTGTGTGTTTCTCCTGCAGGTAAGTGTCCTATATTGGGCTACTATATGATGCATAGTAGCCCATTATGCTTTACCTTTGCAGGGGAACAAAGAGGAAGTAACACCCATCAGGGTTTACTTCCTCTTTAACCCCTTGATCGCCCCCCAGTGGTTAACACCTTCCCTGCCAGTGTCATTTACACAGTAATCAGTGTATTTTCTTAGCACTGATCGTTGCATAAATGACAATGATCCCAAAATGGTGTCAAAAGTGTCCAATAATATAATGTTGCAGTCCCGATAAAAATCGCAGATTGCCGCCATTACTAATAAAAAAATGAATAATAAAAATGCCATAAAATTATCCCCATTATAACTTTTGCGCAAACCAATTAATATACGCTTATTGTGATTTTTTTTAACAAAAAATAGGTAGAAGAATACCTATCAGCCTAAACTGAGGAAAACATTTTTTTTTTATAGATTTTTGAGGGATATTTATTATAGCAAAAAGTAAAAAATATTGCTTTTTCAAAATCGTTGCTCTTTTTTGTTTATAGCGCAAAAAATAAAAAACGCAGAGGTGATCAAATACCCCCAAAAGAAATCTCTATTTGTGGGGAAAAAAGGACATGAATTTTGTTTGGATGCAACATCGCACGGCCCTGCAATTGTCAGTTAAAGCGGCACAGTGCCGAATCACAAAAAGTGCTCTGGTCAGGAAGGGGGTAAATCCTACCGGGGCTGAAGGGGTCATAAACTGACCACACTAAGCAGGAGAGACCACAATGTGGTGGGTTCTCTAGCTCTGCTGGTAACTCAGTGTACTCTCCTCCAATGATCAGACTTGTCCTGACACCCCTCCTACTCTGCAAAGCCTTTCACTGGGAAGATCAGAGTTCTCCTCTCCTAGCTATTATGCAGCTGAGAACAGAGGGAATATGACATCTTATAAAAAAGGGAAAACTGAATGGGTTGTTTTACAATGTAAGGGTTAGCTGGAGTTAGGCTTTAAAATGTTAGTCACGGTAAAATCCATCTAATCTGCTAACTAACCCATCTAATGCTGCTTTTTCTAGGCTATGTTGCTGTCCAAGGTTGACTCCAGCACTCCATGGATAGAGAAGTCACCTTAAGACAGTAAATGTGTCCTGACTGGGTCACCTCTAGCCTCTAACGCCTGAAAACCGCCCACCGATTCATTTCAGTGTGGCTTTTCACACTGGGTGGTGCTCATGCGGGATGTTCTTAAACGTCTTGTAAACAGCATCTTTGGGGCTCTTTGGGAACTGTGTATACACCGCTCCCAAAACACCCTGCTCATTAAAATGGATGGGCAGGGCTGCCGAAGCTCCTGCAAAGCGCTTCAGAAACGCTGCAACCCTTTCTTTGTCCGCTAGTGGGGGTTAAATGCATGCCGCTAGCAGTCGAAAAAGCACTGCTAAAATGATGGTAAAGCGCCGCAAAAACTAGCCAATGTCTGGCGCTTTCAGTGTGAAAGTAGCCTCAGTGTAGCCTGTGAATCCAGGAAGTCAGTGGAGCAGTGCTGCAGATGGGGACAGTGCTGCACTGTGGGCAGGGTCAGGTAAATCTTTAGGGTTGGGGGCACCAGACAGTGGAACATTTTTTTTCCTTAATGCAGGGTGTGTGTAAATGTGAAAAATGTTTTGCCTTTAGAACTGCTTTAAGTGTACTGCAATTGCTGTTTTTAAAAGGAGAAGGAGAGTGATGACTTAATCAGTCTATTGCTAATCCATTATCATCCAGTCAGAGGCTGAGGGCAGGCATGTGACCAGGATGCATTGCATAACTGTAGTGGAGTAAATAGGGGGCCCCGGGCCTGGCAGTGCTGTGTAAATTTCAGCACTATATTATTGATAGCAATACAAATGTTTTGGAAGGTACAAGAGCCCTTGTGTTTATTTTAAGCATTGCATTTAGCTGTTGGCTTGGAGTTTATCTTTGAGGTCAAACTGAGGAAAAGTAACTTTGTACATTTAAAAGAGATACATAGAACAGATAAAACATATTCTTTTGAATGAACAAATGAAATGTTTGCTACTGCCTCATTGCAATAGTGTTTAAAAATGTTAATGTTATCCTTACCAACAACAGTGATAAATGCCTTCTCACTGCCACTTACTACATCAGGAGGGAATGTAAAGTTCAAAGCTTTGGAGATATTTTGTGGTTTATTGTTCATCATTTCCAAAAGTAAAGTTTGTGAATACGAGTGTTCTATTCCTTCAGCCTGTCAAAATAAAGCAGTACACAATTAACTCTAACCCCTGCAATTAGCTGAAAGCATCATGCCTGCTAGCATTCCACATTTAGTGATCCAACTATTAAGTTATTCCCAGAGTTATGTCACACAACAATGTACTTCTGATGACCTGTGCTCATTGTCATAGAAAACAACATGTATGTCTGTATTTCTATCTAATTATATAACATACAGTAGTAATATGAAGCTACACTGACAATGTATTAAAGTGTAGTTATAAGCAAAACTTTTTTTTGTTTCAGATGGAGTTGGAAAGGATAAACACCTTTGTCAATTTACATAGTTGTCAGTGTCCATTGTAGTTAGATTCACCCTCTATATGAGTGATTCTCAACCAGGGTTCCGTGGAACCCTAGGGTTCCTCCAGAGGTTGCTAGGGGTTCCTTCAGCATTGGGCAATGTCTGCCTCTCAGATAAGTTCCCACTGTACCCAAGATCCCATTAGCTATCTGTAAGGAGGTAATTATTCCCAATGACCACAAGTGTAAGGACCATTCTTCCCACTGACCATCACACTAATGTATGAATGAATGAATGAAATACTTGTATAGCGCACAATGCGAACTGAATCGCCTCATGTATCATGAATTGTAGATTTCTGATTTTTAGCAGGGGTTCCCCGAGACCGGAGAACTATTTCAAGGGTTCCTCTGTGTTGAAAAGGTTGAGAAAGGCTGCTCTATATTGTCCTGGTGACCTGGGTCACTGAGACAAAAAGTGATGTTATATACAACATTTTTCAGTTGCCATCAAATGAAAAGGTAATAGTAAATCTTCCTATGTGGAAACCCATAACAATAACATTTACTTAAAACAGGAGTTCTTTATCCTCATATACAGTGTTGTATAAAAATATTTTGCAACAGTTTTATTGATACAAAAACATATTAAAATGTAACACATCCTAAAATGTACAGAAGCCCTGGTATGGAAACAATTCCAATATACTACATACTAAAAGCCCTATATATAATGGGCAAACACTTTAAGTAATAGTTTACAATAGAATTTCTCAAATAGTGTATCCTGACAGATGATGTTATCATCAGAATGGTGAATGAAAATCCAGCATACAGGCATATACCAAACTCAGGTTCTCAGAGATTATCAGAGGGACTCTAGTGAACCAAGATTCAACTCAGCCCAAACCTATGTATGTGGTCTCCAGACAGTCCAAGAGTACAAACCCTTGAAAAAAGGTATTGCATCCTCGGACTGGCTAGACACCTTTACATATTTTGGGCTGTGTTTAAAAGTGGTTCACTAAAGTCCTCCTGACTAGGGATAAGCCAGCGATTTAAGTCAAACGTAAGATACAACAAACGAACAGCCGATGTCAGAGTCTAAAACAAACCAAACATATGGGGCATTCATGGGAAATTTGAGCACCGCGGAACACCCCATAAGGCCCCTTTTACACTGGGGTGGTGCGGGCAGCGGCGCTATTTTTAGCACTGCTTTACCGTAGTTTTAGTGGCGATATTCGGACACTAGTGGGTGCTTTGCCGGCGGTATAGCCGTGCTGCCCCATTGATTTCAATGGGTAGGAGCGGTTTAGGAGCAGTGAATACACTGCTCCTTCACCGCTGCAAAGATGCTTCTAGCAGGACTTTTTTCACCGGAGTGAAAGGGGCCGTTTTTTTTCAGGCGCTATACAGGCGCTATTTATAGTGCTGTAGCGCCTGAAAAATGCCTCAGTGTGAAAGGGGCCTAATGCACTGCGAGATCGCAGTGCATTGCTGAATGATGATTGGCCGAAGCATGCACCTGACCTGCATACTTTGGTCAATCACAGCACACTCTGCTGGCTCATGGGGATTAAGTCCACGCCCCACACTATATAAGGCTGCTTGCATAGCGGCCATGTGTAGTGTTGTTGGTGTGGACAGAGAGATAGCTTGAGTTATATTAAGCAGGCAGGTTATTCAGTTAGTGGCAGTTTATTTGATATATATATATATATATATATATATATATATATATATATATATATATATACACACATATATACACACACACTTAAGGACCCCCTCATGTACATATACATGTACTTTGAAGAGGGATATCTCGGTAACGGCAGCAGCTGCTGCCACAACTGAGATATCCCTCTTTACAGGAGGTGGTCCTGTGTGCGATAACGGTGGTCTCCATGGCGGGTTCGCCGCAAGATCACCGTTATCGGCAGCGGGAGAGGTGCCAACCCCCCTCCAGCCGCTTACCGGAGCCGTCTGAGGTGATCGGGGTCCTTTCCACTGCTGGGTATGGAGACGAGTGAGGCTAAGATGGCCCCCACTCGTCTCTATACCATAGGAGGGCGGAAGCAACGTCAAAACGTCACTTCCGCCCATACCTCTTAAAGGTACATTTTTTTCAATGACTTTTTTTTTTATTGCATTTAAGTCCAAATATGAGATCTAAGGACTTTTTGACCCCAGATCTCATATTTAAGAGGACCTGTCATACTTTTTTCTATTACAAGGGATGTTTACATCCCTTGTAATAGGAATAAAAGTGATCCATTTTTTTTAAGTGTAAAAATAAATAAAATCAAGTAAAATAAATAAGATTTTTTTTTTTTTTAAAACACCCCGTCCCGAAGAGCTCGCGCACAGAAGGGAACGCATACGTAAGTAGCACCCGCATATGAAAACGGTAGTCAAACCACACATGTGAGGTATTACCACAATCGGTAGAGCGAGAGCAATAATTCTAGCCCTAGACCTCCTCTGTAATGCAAAGCATGCAACCTGTAGAATTTTTTAAATGTCACTTATGGATATTTTTGAGGCTAAAAGTTTGACACCATTCCATGAGCGATTGCAATTTTGAAGCATGACATGTTGGGTATCAATTTACTCAGCGTAACATTATCTTTCACAATATAAAAAAAATGGGCTAATTTTACCGCTGTCTTATTATTTTATTCAAAAAAAGTGCGCTTGTAAGACCGCTGCGCAAATACGGTGTGAAAAAAAGTATTGCAATGACCACCATTTTATTCTCTAGGGTGTTAGAAAAAAAACAATATATAATATTTGGGGGTTCTAAGTAGTTTTCTAGCAAAAAATATATTACATATATATACACTGCCTGCACTGACTGAATATAGAGTAAACACTGAACATATAGTCTATGCTAAATGCGGACTATATATGTATATATGACTGTAGAAGGATCACATATGGCGTTTGATGAGGATAAGTATTCGTATGGAGTATGCATGTCCTCCCTGTGCTTTTGTGGGCAATCCAGTTTCTTCCCAGGTTAACTGACTCCTGTCTAAATTGTCCCTAATTGGCACTAATATGTATATGCATGGGTGTGATATAGAGACCCTACATTTTAAGCTTCTTGAGGGCAGAAACTACTGTTAATTTATATTATGTAACACACTACATAAATTGTCAGCACTATATAAATGCATCTAATAAATAAATAAAATTCAAGTAGGTACTCAGTCCCAAACATCATTAAGATAACCAAATAGTATATTCAGAAATAAATGCTGACACCTTGTGGTCCTGAGAAGTTAAGATAAAAAATTTTTTTTTATTAACATCAATGTACATTTTTCGCATCCTTTCCTGAACTCTGTTTATGGAGTTCAGGCAAGGAGTTCCTATGGAACCCCACAAGAAAACTGCTGGCAAACAACAAGAATGGAAACATACTAGAAGGCCACAGATGTGTGGTGTTAGGACATGTCTTCTAGCCATCCATTACACTTGCTGTATGAATAATTCATTATTGCCACTCAATGGATAATTGTGATCTTTTCCACATGGAGTTTAGTGTACATCAAGCTGAACTCCATTAACCCTGAGGTGTATGGATCCTGGCTCAGACACAACTTCAGTGCCAACAGATCGGTCACTTGCCATGCACATAAAAGCATTGGCTTGTTCTATGCTAAATTTTAATTTCCTGCTATATATAGGGGGAAATAAGTATCAACAATTTACAATTTCCTCTGTCTAATTTAAACTGGAACAATGTCCAACAGTATCACAATCATTTGGTCTGGGTCTCAGTTCCAAGTTTTGGAGCATTATTAAAAGTTTTTTTTTTTCTCTTGTAAGTTTTGGGTTGTTGTTACTTGCTTACCTCATTGTCACAGCTGTATATACCATATACTTGGTCAAAAACGTTTTTTCAGTCTGACATAATTTCGTTTTTTTTGGTAGTCTGAAATCAATCTAGATGTTATTTAAAAATGACCGTGACAAGGAGCCTTTGAATCATTGCATTCAAGGCAAGCAAGGATGTGACTTTTACCCTTTTTATTCTACTAGGACATCGATCCAAATGTTATTTTAAAAAAAAAATTACCTTGACGAGGAGCCTTTGAATCACTGCATCTGAAGCAAGGGAGGATATGGCTTTCACCATAATTGGAATCTCGCCCAGCTGAATCGGTCTAATTGGAAAGAAAATCATTTTTCCTTCTCGACTTGGGACAGATACGGTTTGTTGGCTTCCAGTTGCATTTATAAATTCTATGTGGATTTCATATGCATCACTTTGTTCAAGGGTCACAGAAACCTATGAAAGGAAATTATGGTTAAAGGCAAATTGAGTTTGATGAAAACTGGCCAGTGGTATGTGTAATACATTGGGGTGTTTTAAGCAACAGCATATGATGTTTGTTTTGTTTATTTCTTATTGCAATGTCTGGTCTTAACAGTATACATCTATATAAAATAACAACTTGGTCTGATCTGCATTTAGCTATATGTACTTATTGGTTGTCATATTGATAAGTTCATGTTGTAATTGTATTAATAATAATAATACCACTACAAAGAAACACTAATAGAATCTTTAGAAGGTTCAGGAGGAGTTGTAGACAATTGTTTGGGAGAACTCCTTTGCCAACATGTAATGGCCTGCGTCCTGACCTCAACCCGATAGAACCTTTGGGATGAATTAGAGCGGAGACTGTGAGCCAGGCCTTCTCGTCCCCATCAGCGCCTGGCCTCACAAATGTGTTCCTGGAACAATGGTCAAATATTCCCATAGACACACTCCGAAACCTTGTGGACAGTCTTTCCAGAAGAGTTGAAGCTGTTATCGCTGCAAATGATGGACCAACACAATAATAAACCCCAAGGACTAAGACTGGGATGCCAATTAAGTTCATGTGCGTGTAAAGGCAGGTTTCCCAATACTTTTGGTAATATAGTGTATGTTTATAATACTCTGTATCGACTAGCACATCTGTTTTTCCCAATAATTCTTTGAAATGTGTATATTTATTCTCAGTATCTTCTAAAAAAATGATTTACTATTTCAACAAAGGTTTTATTTAGTTTATTTTGGCAAGCATAAAAATTAATTGAACCAGTCAGCAGCACACATGGGGGTAAGCATATACATTTGTTACAACTTTGGCTACAGGGATATAATGTGACTCACACTAAGCACAGCATGCTGGAAAATCCCTATGACCAATCATTGAGTCGCTCCCATAACCATGAAGAAGAGCTAGCCCGAAGGAAGCAACTCTTAATTTTTCAGAAACATTGAATAGTAATTTGGTACTAGGCGATTATCACTACAATTATTTATGTCTATGGTTCAAGAAAGGACACTCAGACAAAGGTTTTAATTCAAAGTTAATTCTTTGGGCTTATTTGCAGGACGTTGCAAGTTACATGGTAAAAAAATAATTTCACTAGTGTGTGGTAAGGACGAGTTTTGTCTTCACTATTGGAATTGAATGTGTGTGCATGCACACAAGATCTACCCAGGGCCATCTTTAATATTGATTGGACCCTGGGCGACAATTTTCTTTGGGCATCCCCGCATGAAATTTCGCTCTTCACCTGCTTTGAGACTTACATTAAATAGCAGCTAAACTCAGTTTAGTTTAGCAGATAAGGCAGCAATTGTGATAGATTGCTATAGGTTACAGAATAACATTACCACTCACTGATTAGTTGCTAGATGTTACTGCACATCATCACAGCTCACCCATTGATTACTGGGGCTCGGAGCAGTGAGATCAGTGGCAGATGTGGTGGTGGGAGGGGGGTGGAATGGTATTAAATGAAAGTGCAGGGGGGGAGGTGTGATCATTGGCAGTGCTGGGGGATACCGCCCACATCAGGTTTGCTGCTCCTCACCTCTATGGTGGTCAGGGAGCTCTTCTCCCTCCTGGGCTCTTGCTTCACCCTGCTCCAGCCGCTACTGGTCCAGGGATCCCCATGACAAGGGGCAGCTGCTTTGGGCCCCTTAACAATGACTGGGTCCTGAGCAGCTGCCCCTTTTGCTCTGTGTTAAAGACAGCCCTGGATCTACCTCAAACACCATCTTCTTTAAAACCTAATTTTAGTTCATTTGTTTTTAGTTTTGAATAGAGTGAGAAGAGCTAAAATTACTGTTGGGTTTTTAGCTCTGTTCTCTCACTACCTATTCTGGTAATATCTGTACAACAAACTGGAGATGCAGCCATCACCAGGACTGGAAGTTGTAGATATCAAGAAAAACATTGGCTTCTCCAAAAAATGTTTGTCTGTTTTCTGCTTCCGAAATATGTTTTATGATCTACAAACCTCCTCTTTCTTATGTAATGGAGATGAGGCGGGGGGGGGGGGGACATTTGTAGTCTACATCAGGATAGAAACCCAGGGTGACAATACAACTCCTCCATGGATACAGTACAGTAAGTGTTGTCACTCTAGTAAAATAAATGTGTTTCTGGCAGGATCCCCAGGTAAAAATAAAGAAAAAAGCCAAGGAAAAAAAAACAAACAAATGCTGCCTCCTCACCAAGGGACTGGTAAACTGTAATATTTCCATATTTGGCTTTTGGGTTTAGATATGTTTCCCAAATATTTGTAGTTATAGTGTGAGGTGCCTATGAGAATTTAGTTTTATTTCTCTCACGATATAAAAGAGCTTTGGGACCTGAACTTCTAAAGTGTGAATAGGCACTACAGTGAAGTACAGTGAGCTTTTTTTGCTTTATAGCAGAAAGTAAACTAAAGTGTATGTGTTAATTTCAGACATCCAATCAAGCAAAAAAAAAAAAGTATTTTTTTTTTTTTCTTCAAATTCCCTTGTTCAATGAAAATGTTGGATGTTTGAACACAGATTCACTTCAACTCACTTTCCATTAAAGCAAATAAAGATCACTCAACTTCACTGCAATTCATACTATAAGAAACCTATTCTTCAGAACCAAAGGACAGGTTACTAATGTATTGTATGATATGTTGTCACAATGTGGTTACTAAGAAAAACCGGGGTTGCAGCACTAAATAACTGAGGTAATGATATGCCCCCTGTTACAATATGTTTACATGTATAAATAAAATTTTTAAAAAACAAACTGGCCTGAACACAACTGGTTATTGTTTTCAACTGCATGTCTGCACATGGAACTAAACCATTTCTACTGTTTACCTCGGTATCTTCTTCCAAATAGTTGAAGACAACAACTTCCAAAACAAATTGTTCTCCTCTGGTGACATAACTGGGAAGATTCAGGGAAACAAAAAATGGCTGAAAGGATTCCAGCTGAAAATACAACAATTCAAGTGTAAGTAAAAGTGTGCAGTTGTGCACATGAGTTAATAAAGAAATGTCAAAAACAGTTTTACTGATATGTTTAAAACTGGCTTAATTGGCTTCTCCCTTAACCTAGTTTAATTTGTAGATCTTGCTTCGCGATGTCTGATGTGGAAACAGTGAATTCTGGAATTGACACATGAAAGCAATGTACAAAACACAGACAAATGCTGGACCCATCTAAAACATTTTTGTTGTTAGGTCATCTATGAAAACCGGTAATAAATCCTGAACTGTTAAACGCACTTTAACATGTTTACACTGTCTGAAAACAGTGCTTAACTAGAACATGTACAAATGAGCTTTAAAATAAATAGAATTTAAAGGAGTTTTCTAGAGAAATAAACTTGACCCCTTCTGGAGATTGCTTGACATTGAGACCTTCATCATACTGGATTAAAGATGGTTATACAGAGGAGCAGACTGTCACACAGTGTGGACAATTTTGCAACTATTTTTGTTGAATACATGTTTGTATGAAGAAAGAAACATAGTAGAAAATTCAGAAGGGCTGAACTAATTTAATCCACCATTCTGTCCTACTACAATATAGAATAAAAAACTGTCATGTGTGTAGCACCCTCCCAGAGTAGAATGCTAGGTAAATCTTGTTTTTGGCTCCTTCTGTAATCAAGGGAGTAGAAATTACTTGCTTTGGTCTGCTCATGGTTTCACAGGCTGGGAGTGTGATTGTTCCCCCCTGTTTCTGGAAGAAGTTTCCAGAGTTTAGGGTGAAAAATTCAAATAACTGATCTAAATAGTTATCATGCCTTGGCCAATTCCTGGGGAGGTGTTCTCAGAAGGTGTTCTGGGAGGTGGTAAAGAGTCTGGAGCTCTGGGGAGACTGCTTTTTTCCCCTATCAGGGAAGGTTCAAAGAGCGTCAGGGAACTGCTTACCCCTAAGACATCCTATGAACTGAGTTGGTGTTCTACAGTGTCCCAGCTGTGGCAGGGCTAGAGACATGGGAATAATCTCAAGCTGAATCCAGGATTCTCTACAAGGGTATTGGGTCTGGACAGGGAGCGTCTTAATCAGTGGACCATTTCTGGAGTAAAGACCCTAACTCACCTACTTTTGACTGTGCAGCTCCTTACTTGCCTCATGGTCTTCAGCTGTGAGCCTTATGCCGCGTACACACGATCGAATTGTCTGGCGGACTTGGTCCGGCAAATGCCTAAGAGACTTGCCTCATGGTCTTCAGCTGTGAGCCTTATGCCGCGTACACACGATCGAATTGTCTGGCGGACTTGGTCCGGCAAATAATCCGGCAAACAATCTGACGGACTTTATAATGAACAGACTTGGCCACACACGGACACTCCAAAAGTCCGGCGATTTCTAATGCGATGACATACAGCACGTACGACAGGACTAGAAAAAGGAAGTTCAATAGGCAGTAGCCAATAGCTTCCTTCTCGTACTTGCTTCAGAGCATGCGTCATTCTTAGTCCGCCGGACTAGCACACTGACGAACGGATTGTCAAGTTTTGAGTCAAAACTACTTTCTGAGTTCGCCGGACTTTTACGATGAAAAAGTCCGCTGGAGCTCACACATGATCGAATTGTCCGGTGTACTGTGGTCCGGCGGACCAAGTCCGCCGGACAATTCGATCATGTGTACGCGGCATTAGAGTGTCCCCATATCCACAAAGAGAAGAGTGTCCTCTGATCAATGTTACTGAGCATTCTGGAGTATCCCATACCCCAACCCCTCTCCTGTTACAAGTTCTACAAGCAATTAAATATAAATAATAATATAAAAATGTGTTATAATAATAATAATAATCATAATACATTACAAAAAGCCAACTCTTAGACTGTTTATTGGAACAGGATTGAATGAACTGTTGCTTGGGGGACCTGTGGCTTTTGTACTGTTTGGGGAAAAAAACTGTCAATATCAGCGGCCCATAGCACTACATGTGGTATTCTCCCAAAGACAACAATGCATGATTGCCAGACTGGCATTGAGCAGTGGATGTGAAAGTCAGAAAAATAGGGGCTAATGTTAGGGTTTGATACTCTTTAAACAATTCAATTCTGGCCCAAAAGTTAAAACATAATGACACGTTAAAGCTAATTAAGGTTGAGTAACTGGGGTAAGCCTAGTCACTTTGCTAAGTGAATTCTCACTGTGCCAAGGAATTTTCATACTTTGTAAATGAGGTAATACTGACGTCTATTATCCGATCATGTGCAAGCAAAATTTCTGTTATTCCTTTTTTTTTATGATTGTGTGTTTGTTGCAAAGTGAATTTTTATCACATTTACTAAAGTGAAAATTATCTTACAAAGTAAAAATTCACTTTGTAACGTGAACAGGATCTACTCCTTTAGTAAATCAGCACAATGAAGGAGCCACAATTCAACATTTCACCATGAATGGTTCAAAATACAAGCTTTCATCTGCAGGTGCTTATAGTGAATTGAAAGCTGCAATGACAGCAATAACTTGCTCCATAGTTGAAGGGCCATTCTAGCACACTAAACTGCAATACACAGAGGGCCAAAAGGAAATGTGTGCTAAATCTCAAAGTATTAAGACAGCCATTCCAATCTAACAAATACATAAGTTGCTATTATGCTCCCCCATGTTTATTCTAGCTTCTCTTTACCAGGGTTCCAGGTGTAGACAATGAGCATGCACTAATGATCTGTACATGAAAATAGATGTAGGATTATGATCATCTTTACATATGGATGAATTGGTGCACAGAAAAACTGACTAGGGGTTTTTCGCTATCCAGCTTGCTGATTGCAATATTTAATTCTGCTCCCAAAGTTAGAAGTTGTTTATTTTTGGGCACAGAGCCCTGGTCTTTCCAATACTGTGCTTGTTAATATTGTAAACTCTCAAGTGGGGTCCATCTTAAGTTCACAGTGCATAAGACAGTGCTGTTAAATGTCTGTATTTAGAGGGATGATGAGGCTTGCAGAATAACTTTTACAAACGTGATATTCTGCTGTCATTCACAAATAGGGATAAGCTTCAAGTTGCCAAACATAAGTTTGAAACTCAGCCATGACCATATTTGGCCAATGATATTACCTAGAAGCCAAATTGTTTACATAGAGAAGCTGGTAAAGATCTATCATTTGTGACGGAATTAGTGCCAGAGTCAACATCGCCACACATCACTCATTATGATTGATTTGGAAATATATCACTGAAAGATAAGATCAATGTTGGATTTACCTCACTGTAATTTCATTGAAAAAAAAAAATCACAGTATGATTATTTTTATTTACTTATTTTTTTGTGAATGATTAACAAGGTGTACTATGTTCCCTATGCTCATTTGTGTGGAGTGGGGAGGGGGTATCTGGCATGCCCTTTCTTCTAAAAGGGGCTTTCAGATTTCCATAAGTCCTTTTAGGGGAAAGGATATGGGCATGAGGACCATGTCCTTTCACCATGAGGAAAGGTACTTTCCAAGAGGGGAAAAAGGAAGCTTCACTGCCCCTCCCTTGCACGGTACCCTTCCAGTGTTTAAGCCATGTGGCCTGGTAAGGCTTGAGGGGACCTAAATAGGGATCCTTTATACATTTTTGGGGGGGGACCTAGCCATCAATCGAGATGATTGTTACCCAATTATATTGACCCTCTGAGTAGCCATGTGGCCCCCTGTTACCACTTACAGCGCTAAGGTGCTCTGGTAGATCCGATGTCTTACAGCAATATAAGGGTGCAGGCTGTCTTATGCTTAATCCAGAAATCAGTGGAGAAGGTGGGAATGAGAGATGCCAAAAACCACTAGCTCTACAGGTGAAGAGAAATGTAAATGTCCTCAGCCAAAGGCTCCTCCTGAGCCCAGGCTCTCAAGCATTTTGCCCCACCCAACAGGGCTTAATCATATGATTAAGCCCTGATCGGAGGGGCAAAATGTATCAGGGGCTGGGCTCAGGAGGAGCTTGTGACTGTTTGCATTTCTCTTCACCTGTTGAGCTAATAGTGTGTGATGTCTCTCATTCCCTCATACCCCTGGTATCCCTGTTGCAAAAGACAGATCTCCACCAGCTTCTGTATGTAAACTAGCTGGTGGGGATTCTACGTAACATAACGTGACGTAATTGACTATGTTCACAACCATATTTGATCAATGATGTTACCCAACATCCCCGACAGCTTGCTTACAAATGGAAGCTGGTGAGAATGTCATTTAGCGACAGTAGTGTTATTGATACTAAATGACAGATCCATGGCCGCTGTTTGTAAACAAATAATATATATTGTGCTGCATTTAAAACTTTGTGTACAGATTTAGGCTCGGTTCACACAGGGGGCGACACGACTTGCCGCGCCGCGACCGGACA
This sequence comes from Lithobates pipiens, assembly GCF_037356315.1. NCBI lineage: Eukaryota > Metazoa > Chordata > Amphibia > Anura > Ranidae > Lithobates > Lithobates pipiens. Next base: position 339,081,185 of record NW_027507758.1, read on the forward strand.
AGTCGCCCCCGTTCTGTACTACGGAACCGTTCTAAGAGGAGCGACTGGAGTCGCTCCGACTTAGAAAAAAGGTTCCTGTACTACTTTTGGGCGACCTCGGGCGACTTGCATTGACTTCTATACAGAAGTCGTTTGCAAGTCGCCGCTGAGGTCGCGGCAGGTCGCGGCGCGGCAAGTCGTGTCGCCCCCTGTGTGAACCGAGCCTTAGGGATTCCACAGACAGGTTCATTTTTGCATCCATTAAAATGCACATTTTAGGTCTAAAGATTACGGTATTTAAAACCTCCAAACCATTATACATTATTTGAAAGCAGTGAAACTTGAGAATAAAATAGCAGTAGTTGCATTTTCACAATGTCACATAAAAATAGCTCAGCTGTGTATTAAAACCATATTTTTTGTAAAAAAAATACAGTAAAAATGATTTAGTGCACAAAAATACAATATATTACCACATTTTTGGTAAAATATTAAAAAAACAAGGTTGCATCAAGTAGACAGATACCAAGCCTTAACATTTCATGTGACTGATGTGGCAACAATCTACAGTCCCCAAAATGATATATAGGTAACACTTTCAAAGCCTTTACAGCTTTTCAATTACATTTTAACAGAAAATGATGGCTCTGTAATTATTGCTATTAACCTGGCATGAGCAGCGATATCTAATATGTGTATATAGCAATTCTTGTTGCTGCTAGAATCTGTGCTTCATCTTGTGTGTTACAAGGCGCTACAGTCTTTAATATAATGCAGCATATGATGTCAGAACTTTAAGGGCACCATTACACGGGTATTAAATGCTCCATAGCCGAAACGTGTCAACATATAGCCTATACCTGTGTACCCATGTAACAAATAAAGTATTGTTTATTTAAGGGCATCTGAGTTTGCCAGCCTTCCTGATTCAAGAATTTTACATGGGTGTGCATATCTAAGATATTTGTGCCTCCCACACACCAACCTTGACAGCCATCAACATGCATTTGTATATATGTTTGGCCTGTTGATACACAGACCTGAACTGCCATACGATTTGCCCCACAGTAACCTCCTTTCACCATAGTGACAATCATCAGTGAGCGATTGATAATTTGTCAGCCCTGTCACCCACTCAGGTACCAAGATCTGCCAGGTGCTCATGTGAGTCTCTTGAGTTTCCAGAACAGCAGAAAACAGGTATTGTTTAATTCTGGAGGTTCAGAAGGAGAGCCAGAACTTTTGCCTCCACATACCTTGCAATCTTGTGCTTCCCACTTTAAGCTACCCTTATGAGGGAGCTCACCTACTTCACACCCTAACTGTCAGTGAGAGTATACTGTGCACTTTATTTGGACTCTTTTTATAAACACTTGAGCTCCTTTCTGACCAGGGCAATTTTGCTATTTGGCACAGCACTACTTCAACTGGTAATTGCGTGGTCATGCAAAGCTGTACCCAAACAAAATGTATATCTTTTTTTACACAAGCATTCTTTTGGTGGTATTTGATCACCCCTGGGTTTTTTATTTTTTGCCACAAGTTTTTGGAAAATTAAAAAAAATTTTTTTACAGAAAGTTGTCACCTAAATAATATATTTCTCACACGTGCCATGGGTATATGTGGACTAACACCCCAGAACACATCCTGCTACTTCTCCCAAGTATGGGGATACCACATGTGAGAGACCTAGCCATGTACAGGCCCCCAAAATTCAATGACCACCTTCAGGCTTTCAATGGGCGTACAAATACTTCCCCCCCCCCAAAAAAAAATTCTCTTTTTATAAAGTAGACTACCCAATGAATTTGCATTTTTTTGTGACAAGGTTTTGAAAAGGAAAAAAAATATGTTTTTGTTTTCTTTCTTCATTTTCCAAAAACTGGTGGCAAAAAATAAAATCTTCCATGCCTCTCAGCAACTACCTATGGGTGTCTACTTTCCAAAAAGGGTTAATTTTGGGGGTGTTTTAACTGTCCTGGCATTTTATGCCCAACATTAGGAGCTTATGCCACACTCACTCCTCTAACCACTTAAAGACCAAGCCTTTTCTGACACTTTTTGTTTACACGATGGATGCTGCAATTTTTTATGTCACGCAGTATTTGCACAGCGGTTTTCAAATGCACCTACATTTGATAAAATTCGTAGATTATACTAGCATGTCCATGATGCAGCACGTGCAAAACATAGTGGTTTAGTTCTGTTCCTGGACATATTAAAAGCCTTTGACACTGTGAGCTGGCCTTTCCTATGGGAAGCTATAGCACGGATGGGTATCGGCCCATACTTTATTCAATGGGTTTGATTACTATACGCAGACCCGAGGGCCAGAGTCCTCACAAATAATGATATCTCTGCACCCTTTTCTTTTAAGAGGGGTACTCGGCAGGGGTGCCCTCTCTCTCCACTTCTGTTCGCAGTGGACATTGAGCAACTGACTCTGGCGGTGCGGCAGACGTCTGAGATCGGGGCATCCGATCTGGCCCACTGAAATAGAAGATCTCACTACGCGGATGATGCCTGGTATACTTGGATGGTAAGGAGAGCTCTTTTACTAAATTATTACAGGTTGTGGAGGAGTTTGGTGTGGTCTCGGGGCTTCGGTGGGCTGGGACAAATCCCAGGCCTTTGCTATTGGTCCCCCCTCTCCTTATGAATATTTACAGAGGTCAAATATCCAACTAACATCCTCCTTTAAGTACTTCGGTATTCAAATACATACTGACCTCTCTAGATATGAAGAACTCAATGTCGCCCCTATAGCTAATCAGATGACGGATACATTCCGTACCTAGTTGTCATTGCCCGTTAATCTAATTGGTCGCATAAATATATTTTAAATGGTTTTTTAACCAAAATTCCTTTATTGTTTTAGGGCTTCCCCGTTTTTTTTTCACAAATATGGTTGCCAACCTCTTATAGCCAGGTCCTACTCTACCTGCAAGCAGCAAAGGCAGTGGGCGTCCTAGCTTGCCCAAACTTAAGATATTATTTCCTCATCTCCCAGCTCACCTATATCCATGACTGGCTGCACTCTGACCCCCAAATTCCCACCACTGCCTTCCTTTTGACCTTATTTGAACCTCCTACTTCATTGAGGGATGAATTGCATAGATCAAGGAGGTCTGGAGGCTCCAGATTCTCCCCTGTTGATATTTGCTTTATGGCTTGGAGGGAGGGGGTAAAACGCTGACACTGTCCTCACCAGATATCTCGCCACATGCTCCCCTGTGGTGGAATCCAAATATTCCTGAGCTCTTTGGCCACCCGGACTCGACGTGGTGGGCCCTTTCTGGCATTACACACCTTTTTCATATAATTGAGGAGAATACCCTACTATCTTTTGAAACACAGCCCTTGTACACACAGTTGGACATTCCGATGGAAAATGTCCGATCAGACCTTGTTGTCGGATAATCCGACCGTGTGTGGGCTCCATTGGACTGTTTCCGTCGGAATATCCGACCGACAAAGTTTGAGAGCTTGGCTATAAAATTTTCTGACAACATGATCTGATCGGACCTGTGATGTTAGAACCATATGGTACCATCATCATATGGTAGAAACCATAAAATGCCCATAAAATTACCACATTTTAGAAAGAAAACACCCCAAAGTATTTTCTAAGAGCCATGGGGAGTCTTTTGAAGATTTCATTTTTTTTGCCACAAGTTTTTGGATGCAGAATGAAAGTGAAAAAAAAATGTTTACACAATGTTGGCATATTCCTCAAATACAGCTTGGACATAGAATTACAAACTCAAACACATTCTGCTACTTTTTCTGAGTATGGTGATACCACATGTTTGAGACTTTTTTATTGTGTTGAGAATTATAGACATTTTATCTTGTGTACCACACAAATAAACCAATTGTATCAAAACCAATGTACTATATGAGTGCCCTGGGAATATACCTTAGTGTAGCATCACTGTTTCCAAAAGCCAACCAAGCCTAGCCTACTGGTATGTGCCTGCCCCCAGGAATGCCATTTTCAATGAACAGGAAAGACAAGAGTCAAAAGAAAGGACAAGCAAAAGCGTACTTGTTGTTCCAGGAGTGTAGTTGCCCATGGGGGGTGGTTGGGGCTATCAACAAGAAATGTGGTGAATAAACAGGCCAATCAGGAACACTCTTTCTAGCTACACTGTTCTGGTAACACTGTGGTTGGTGCGGTGGTGACTGGTGAACTGTGCCTGGCTGTACTATTAGGACTTATTTACACTTTGTGGTTGAGCTGAAGTTTTACCACCCTTCAATCACTACCCCCTTTAGCTGCAGAGGCAGTGGCTGGGGGTGTACATATGCCATGGCTGTGATATTTTGCCTCGCAACTGTGGCAAAAATGATACCCCCTTTACGCTCGCCGATCATGACCCATTCAAGTGAATAGGGTTGCTTGCACAGGGTTTAAGGGGTTAAAGCAGGTGTTGAGGAGGGCAATCCAATACCATTATGCAGAAATTGTGGTATGAGCTGGCCCTCAATTAAATGCTAAACACCCTGACATATTGTAGTTGCCACACAGACATGACCATTTCCTGTGGAGAAGGAGAATACCTGCACAGGAGACTCTAAAATTCCAAACCCCAAATTCTCAGAAATCACAAATGCATTTGTTATCCAAGTAGTGATGGTATCGGGTAGGACAGTACTTATTTCCAGTTCTGTGTCACTCCTGAAAAAGAAAAATAATGCTACACTGTTCTATCTTTGAAAAAAAGCATGATCATTTTATAACATTCCTATACATTCCTCATGTTGCACCCCTTATTTCAAATGCCATGCTGTATATTCCTTATGACAGCCAGTTTTTTCTGCCATGCTGTACATTCTCTTTTTCTCACTGCCCCATTCCAAATACCATTCTATGCCCTTGAACACACGGTCGGACATTCCGATGGAAATTGTCTGATCGGACCGTGTTGTCGAATAATCCGACCGTGTGTGGGCTGCATCTGACTTTTTCCATCGGAATGTCCGACCAACAAAGTTTGAGAGCTGGATATAAAATATTCCGACAACATGATCCGATCGGACTTTGTCTTATTGTTTGTAGAGAATTCCGATCGGGAAAAGTGCCACGCATGCTCAGATCAAATTACGAGACCAAAGCTATTGGCTACTAGCCGCAAAGTAGTCCCATCGCAACGAATGAACGTCATCACGTTCCAAACGAGCGGATTTTCCGACAACTTTGTCCGACCGTGTGTATGCAACACCAGTTTTGGACAAAATCCGTCGGAAAAAATCTGAGGGATTTTGTTGTCAGAATGTCCGACCGTGTGTTCAAGGGCTAAATCTTAATGCCTCAATCCATATGCCATACTGTACATTCCCTATGCCACAATGCATCATACCATTTTTCATGCACATTCCTTATTCTACAACACATCATTCCATATAGTATGCTGTACTTTTCAGATTTTGCAATGCCTCATTCTGTATAACTTTCTGTACATTCCTTATTCTTCACCACCTCATTCTATTTGCCATGCTTCATGCTCCCCCTTCCTCAATGTCTCATTCAATGTGCTATGCTGTATTGTCCCTATTTCTACTGTATCCACCTATATACCATTAATATGTTCTGCAATGTCTCATTTCATATACCAAGCTGAACATTCCCAATTCCATAAGCTATGTTGTATGTTCTATATACTACAATATCTCACTCTATATGCCATGCTATTCCGCAACACCTCATTCCACAATGGCTCATTTAAAGTGATTGTAAAGTCTAGTTTTTTTGTATGAAAATAACAAACATGTTATACTTACCTGCTCTGTGAAATGGTTTTGCACAGAGCAGCCCAAATCCTCCTCTTCTTGGGTCCCTTTTCAGTGCTCCTGGCTTCTCCTTCCTGTCGAGTGCCCCCACAGCAAGCAGCTTGCTATGGAGGGCACCCGAGCCAAGCTGCAGCTCAGTGTGTCCATTCTGACACAGAGCCACAGTTTAGCCCCGCCCTTCTCCCTCCTGATTGGCTAACTGACTTGGATTGACAGTAGCAGGAGCCAATGGTGCCGCTGCTGTGTCTCAGCCAAACAGAAGATAGTCTGAATGGCCAAGGCACTCGTGCAACATCTGGAAAGAGATGGGATTTAGGTAAGTATTTGGGGGGCTGAGGGGGTCTGCTGCACACATGTTTCTTATCTTAATGCATATAATGCATAAAGATAAAAAAAAAAGACTTTCTGCCTTTACAACCACTTTAAGATTAGTTGTATATTTTATATGTGTGGCATGCTATACATTCCCTGTTTTACAATGTCGTATTCTGTATTCTGTGTTGTACACAATCATATCCTTTTCAATCCTTCATCACCTGCCATGGCAATTAGAGTCTTGTACAATTTTTTGGGGTTTTTTTTTGTTCAGGGGCCCATTCATTTTTTTTGTTTTGGTGTCCTATGATTTCTCGTTACTGAAGCTCAATTTTAACAACAATGCATTCTAACATGTAGGACATGTTCAGTTTTCATTGTATGCCGATTCCTTATATTGTTTCTTTTTCATGTGCTGCTAACATCAAACTCTATAAAGACTATTGAAAATTCCCTCTTTCCCCCAGCACAACTGTAGCATTTACCAATCTTTTGTCATATGCATGGAAATTGCTGAAAGACAAAAATGATTTTGCATATGTACACTTGCCATTGTGTGAGCAGGTTGTGGGTTTAACCGGTTTTAACCAGTTTTCCCGAGTGTGGTTCGGGGTTAAATTTCAGTATCCTTAGCGGTAACCCCCGAGCAACACTCGGGATTGCATCTCAGGATCTTGGTGCAGTGTATTTACCTTGCCCCCAGGATCCTGTGGGCTGTGTCCTCCAGCCTGATGCCTCTGTGTGCCAGGCTCCGTTCCCTGTGAGCGTTGAGATGCCCAGTGGCAATTTAAAAAAATAGAAAAATCATAATACATACAGTACACTGTAATCTTACAGATTACATTACTGTATGAAATAATTTTACCTCTTGTCCCTAGTGGTTTGTCCAGTGCACTGTAGTACATATACTGTTCTTTCTGCCTAGAAACTGGAGATTGTCCATAGCAACTAAAAAGTGTATCTTTATGTCAAAAGTGGTTTTAGACCAGCTAAAAAACAGTGATAGTAAATTAGAACACTTGCAGAATTGTGCAAGAGTGAATTGTGGGGAAATGTATTTTATTATTATTATATTATTATTTTTTATAATTATTTATAGTTATTTATTATATTATAATTTATGATTTTTTGTTTAAAACTTTATCATACCTGGAATATCTACTAGACTCTTATTTGGACAGATTTAAGTGTGTTATTGCTAAGAATTACAGGCCTGCAATATAAAACGCCAAACTTCTGTGCAAAACAATTGTACCGCTTTGAGATGCAAAAATCTGACATAAACATACTGCCAGGGTGGCTACTACATATATAAGTTTGATAATATGTAATATAGCAAGATCAGTGTCACATTATATTACCCCATATTAATATTCTTCCAGATCCATGTCTCAGGAAAATAAGATCTGACACGTGGTCCACCAAAATCAGAATGCCACGCTGGCAGGAAGTCCTCTGTTGGATCATAATTTACTTTAACCACTGCAACAAGAAATGAATGCCTTTTACAGATAAGCAAACCACTTCAAAATGCTAGTGTTAGTGGGAATGGTATTGTGTTTACTACACCTGGAGATGTGTTGCAGAGATTTTCCATTTTTATGCAATAAAGAAACATTCAAATGAAACCATACAAACTGACAACGATTCTTATAATACAATTGGGCATGCGAGCAGTTTTAGAAATACACGTTTTTTTTTTATCTGTGTTGCTTATTTTATTACTTGTGATAATTTTTAGTGTATATGTAATTACTGAAATATCCTGTTTCTCATGAATCTGTAAAGCCTCGTATACACAATGAGAATATCAGACAAATTATAGTCTTTTTTTTTTTGCATGTTAGTCTCATATCGACAATTAAGAGGTTACTTAAGTTATAAAAATTCTCGTATGACAGAGCACAACTTCAGAAGTGATGTAATGTGTTGCAGTGGCGTCGCTAGGGGGTGGCTTTTGGGGCTATAGCCCTGAATCTGGGGCCCAGAGTCTCTGCAGGGGTCCCCAAGGGGAGGGGAGGCTCTTTGGGGACCCTTATGTAAGTGGGGGGCTCTCTGGGGACCCTTATGTAAGTGGGGGGCTCTCTGGGGATATATACACACACACACATGTATATTACTGTATATGCATGTGTATGCCCACCCAAGCGTATGACTTTCTTTACTACGCTGCTATGGGCTCTAGCCCCAGATCTTTTGTAGACCTAGCAACGCCCCTGATGTGCTGTATTGTATTGTAATGTATCATGTAGTTTATGAGCATGCGTGGGCTTGTTCTTCCGATTTTTTTTTTCAGACGAATACTGCACTGATTAAATGAAAATCGTAGGATCTGGTATCGTAAGAGAACAATATTTCTGTCTGTCAGATAATTTTGCATGCACTGTCATGATCGGCTCTCGAAAGCTGTGTACTAATGATCAGATTATCAGAGAATTGCTTTGAAAGTGGTATTTTTCTTCAGAATTTTCTGATCGCATGTACTAGGCTCAGATCTTTTTTTTACCACTACCAGGTTTCTTAAGGTTAGGCAATGGTTATAGTAAATGCATCATCCCCATTGCTTTCGTTGCTCTCATCAGATGCAGGGAACCCAAGGGACCCTTTCTCAAGTTTACTTAACGGAAGAAGGAAGTCAGATGAAGCAGCAATGTCAAAGATATGAATTTGTATAATTGTTAATTATAGTCCTAAAATAAATAATTAGCAAATTGTACATTTCTAAGGAAAAATGTAGAACTACATTTATCAACTGTCAGTATTATTTGAACAAATGTACTTACATATATCATATGCATCTTCCATTTCAAGGATGGCGTCAGTGAGTACACCAATATTGCATCTCTATGATATGAAAAAGTTCTGAAGAGGTTATCTTTAAATCATATATATATATATATATATATATATATATATCTCTTACAAAGCATTAAAGCTTAACTGTAGGTTAGAATGAATGCAAGGACACAAGCAGACAAATTGCACATAACATGTGGTGCTTTTCTCAGTTTTGAATGATATGGAGAAGAATTTACATGGTTGTAAAGGCAGGAGGTTTTTTACTTTAATGCAATCTCTGCATTAGGTTAAAAAAAAAACTTGTGTGTTCAGCCCCCCTCTGCCCATACTTACCTAAGCCCGACCTTAATTCAGCACTCTCTCTTTCCTCAATGGACAAGGAGGAAGCAGCAGAATCCATTGGCCTGTGAGGAGAGAGCGGGGGGTGGGGCCAAACTTTCCCCTGTGTGTGTAAATAGATACACAGAGCCAGCTCAGGATTACACATACATAAGTTTCCCCATAGCTAGTGACTTGCTATGGGGGTACTCAGAAAATGGGAGGAGCCCGGAGCACCAGCTGGGGACCCCAGCAGAAGAGGATTGGGCTGTTATGTGCAAAAGACATTACATGGAGCAGGTAAGTATAACATGTTTGTTATTTGAGGGAAAAAATACCTTTACAATAATTTTACCATTAGCTAGATTTTAACTTGAAAAGAACAAAGAAAAGCTAACTTTTTTCCACATTACTAAAAGTATATTTTTGTTTTGTTTTTGTCAATGCCCCCTATAGAGAGTTTTCCCATAACTTAGGAAAATACCCCCAATAAACACACATACACCAGTAAAAAACTATTCTATTCAAATCGAAGTAAAAAACAAAAAAATTTAGGCTGGAATAGGGTTTTAAATCCTGTTTTTCAGCGTGATTGGTTCCATTCACTATTACTATATATCTATGATCAAACGTTAAATAAACATAAGTAAGCAACAACTGTAGTGCCCATAAAAAGTAGGAGCATGTACTTTCTCAAAGGCTGGTATGGATTTTATTACACAGAAAGGTCTGATATTGCTCCACTTCACAGTTGGGAACCTTCTACAACTGATCATGGGTTTTTGCTATGCTATATGGGTTTCTGTGACCTACAATAGTTACAAATAACTGTTTCAATGTGTGATTATTAGTTTGTTAATTTATTAAATACATGTTTATATAAGCAGTTCATATTTAACCCTGAGTATTAAAGCCACACATGAGGCTACAAACAATATATCTCATTAAAACCGTCACAAAAACATGAGAAATAGTCTCATAGTATAATTTAGATTCTCTGTGATTAATTTGACCTAGGATCTCTCTCCCTCACAGACTATTGAGCAACACCTAAATGATTTAATAATTACCTCAAAGACTTGGTGTGGATTAGTGATACGGCTTGGATGAATGGTGCTGTAATGTCTCAAATCTTCTGATATCTGGGAGAGAATAAAAAGAAGAAATTAACGCATTTAACCACTTGCTTACAGAGGCATTCCAAAGGTCTCCAGCGCCCTTGGCGAGAATCTTCATTAAAGGGGTTGTAAAGGTAAAAGTTTTTTTCACCTTGATGCATTCTATGCATTAAGTTGACAAAACATCTGACAATACCTGCCCCCCCAGCCCCCCCGTTTTACTTACCTGACTCCTCGAAAGTCCCGTGCTTGCCCCCAACATCCTCAGCCTGGCCGTTGATTGGTTACAGTGGATGGATTGAAAGCAGCTCTACTGTCAAATCACATCCAATGCCCGCAAGCACTCCACACCATGCCAGGGAGCTCGCATGAAGGTGAGAAGCCGAGACAGCCGCCGAGGGACCCCAGAAGACCAGATTCAGGGCTACTCTGTGCAAAACGAGCTGCACAATGGAGGTCAGTATAACATGTTTGTTATTTAAAAAAAAAAAAAATAATTACCTTTACAACTAGTTAGAATATCAGTTTGTTTTTTTACATCAATTTACTTTCATTTTTAATTGTCTGGATATCCATTAAAGATTCTTCACCATATTTTTGGTAAAAAAAATCCAAATAAGTGTATTTTTATAGGTTTGCGCAAAAGTTATTGAGTCTACAAACTATGGGAAAGATTTAGGTCATTTTTTTTACTGCAATTTTTAGCGGGACTGCGACATTGCGATGGACAGATCGGACACCTAACTGACATTTTTGACACTTGGGGGGGACCAGTGACATTACTGCAGTAATCAGTGCTAAAAATATGCACTGTTACTGTAATACTGACACTGGCAGGGAAGGGGTTTAACACCAGGGGCGATCAAAGGGTTAAATGTGTGGGGGTGTCAATAGAAAGTTAACTACACCGAGATCAGTTTGCATATCGCAGTGCGATCTGTCAGTTTGGACAGGAATCGGATCGAATAGCCCAGCAGCAAGCAGCAGTGCCTGTGCTGAAGACAGTGACTGAAGATTAAAGAACACTGCCTATTGGCCTGCGCACCTGGCAGGCACTGGTTTTGCCAACCGCTTGATATGCCCCTGCTTGCTTATTGGGCACCTAAACCCCCCTCCTGCCCAGACCAATTTTCAGCTTTTAGTGCTGTCACTATTTGAATGACAATTGCGCGGTCATAAAACACTGTACCCAAATTAAATTTTTATAATTTTTTTCCCACAAATAGAGCTTTCTTTTGGTGGTATTTCATCACCTCTGGGTTTTTTTTTTTTTGTTGAAAAAAATTAAAAAAGATATAAAAAAAAAATACAAAACCATTTTATATTGTGTTAATAAATTTTGCAAACAGGTAATTTTTCTCCTTCATTGATGTATGCCGATGAGGCTGCACAGATGAGCACTGATAGGCGGCACTGATGAGGCGGCACTGGTGGGCACTGAGAGGTGGCACTGATAGGCATTGATAGGTGGCACTAAAGGGCACTAATAGGTGGCACTGATAGGTGGCAGTGATGGGCACTGATCAGCACTGGTAGGTGACACTGGTAAGCAGCACTGCTAGGTGGCACTGATTGGCACCACTGGTGGGCATTGATAGGTGCCACTAATGTACTAGTAGGCACTGATTGGTGGGCACTGATTGGGCACATATGAGGCAGCTTCGCCTCTGCCTCTTTGGGACCAATGTCCCTTCAACAGAAGCCGGTGATCTGCTTTTTTTCTCCTCATGCTGTCAGCGTGAGAAGAAAAAAAAATGATTACCAATCTTCTGTTTACATCACGTGATCAGCTGTCATTGACTGACAGCTAATCATGTTGTAAGGGTCGTGATCTCCGATCCTCCGATCTGTTTTCATCCAAGACTCATTGACTCACAGGGGGTGTGGTCAGCTTGCAAAGAGGAGGACATCTATTAACGCCCTCCTGGCAAAGCAGATCCGCGGTCTAGCCGTCATTGGGCTATAGCGTGAATCTGAAGGAGTTAATGCTATTTAAGTGATATTAACCCCAAAACCAAAAGATTTAATATATTGCAGATTAGCAAGCATTAGATGTGGTGACTGCATTTGCGTTCCTTTTTTCGGCTCCCCCCCCCCTGCTTTCATCTGGAGATCTGGCCAGTAACATCCACCCTGTCTTAGGGTGCCTACACTCTGGATGCAGGAGCAACAGAGACACCTTTGGACAGCAGCATTGTCAGTCTTTGGGGTGGGTAGTGTTAGCTGTACTAGCAAATTTAGATACACTAACACACTCAAGCCAAACTCCAGCTAACACTTTTTAAGCAGTTACAGCAACAGTTTTGTGTTACTCCCTCTCTCTGTAGCTAGGAGATACTCTTTGTAGCTAGTCCCCTCCTCTTTTCAGCGTATCTTTAGTTTCTGAGCATGCATAATTGCTGGAGCTACACATACTATGATTTTCTTTACGTTTATCTGTGTACCCTTTATGAAGAAGAGAGACATCAACATGTTCTGCTGTATATGTAAAGTAAAACTTTATATCTTTTTAATTTGATTTTAAATGGATACTTGATAATAAAGTCCTTAAAAAGGTTTTTTTGCTTATCTAGCACTGTAAAAACCCTGTATACGTTGAAATTTGATTATATAATTAAAGGGATGTGGGTGCCATTTCTTAGCCCTTGTACACACGGTCGGAGATTCCGACAACCAAATCTGTCGGATTTTGTCTGACGGATTTTGTCCGAAACTGTTGCATACACACGGTCGGACAAAGTTGACGGAAAATCCGACGTGATGACGTTATTTCGTTACGACGGGACTACGTTCATGCTAGTAGCCAATAGCTTTGGTGTAGGAATTTGATCTGAGCATGCGTGGCACTTTGTCCAATCGGAATTCTCTACACATGATCGGAGTATGTCTGATCGGAGCATTTTGACGGAAAAGTTTACCAACAAGTTGGAAAACTTGGTCCGTCGGATACTCCGACAGAAACAGTCCGATGTAGACCACACACAGTCGGAAAATATCCGACAAAACGGTCCGATCGGACACATTCTGTCTGAATCTCCGACCATGTGTACAAGGGCTTAGACAGGAAAGAAAGCGGCGCCTTCTAAGCGTAGTAAGTAAAAAGTTCTTTAATGGGTTCAGTGTATAAAAGTGGCAAATACACTCACAAACATATGATGGAACCGAGCATATAACATAGGAATCATCCGCGCTTGTCCGGGAGGAGCAGGCTATGACCGGTGTATGCCATGAGACAATCCTCTCTAGCGACTGCAGAGATGAATGCTGTGGTATCCAGGGAAGAGGATCTGTGGACACCGGAACGTATCGCTGTGATGTCGTCACTTCCGGGTGCAAGGTCATCAGGAGTGTGCGTGCGTTTGAAGCATGCATGCTTCTTCCTCAAGCTCTAATAGGGCCATCTTAGAAAAAGGTATGTATTATACTAGACTGAGTGTCACCTGATTGGCTGGGAGATAACACAGGACTTAGCTAAAAAACGAACCGTGCATTTTGCTGGAAATCAGACCATAAATATCCCAATAAAAACTGACATTAAAGTGGTTGTAAACCCTCCCCCACAACTTTGTCCCATGTAGCTCAGCATATAAAACCCTAATGCACACTGCTTTTAGATATCTCCTTACTTGCTTAGTATTGTTGTAATCCTTGTTGTTCTGTAGAATGAAGTCACTGAGCATGCCCAGATCTCCCCTGATTTAAGGCACACTCTCTATGTCTTATCTATCTGTTATCAGGACTTCCTACAGCACAATGCTGAACTCTGCTAATCACTCAGAGCTTCCTCCTACACACCACGTGACCATGTGACCTCACATACAGTCTAAACTTGGCCATTACTGCAGTCTTATTAGCTGAAGCTGATAAGTCTGACAAAGGGAAACATTAGACATCGGCACAAGTAAATACTATGAAATAAACAAGTAAGCTATGAACAGGGAAGCAGGGTTGCCATAGAAACATTGGATTGAGAAGGAGGCTTGGTTAACAGTACAGGAAGTGCTCAATGTAAGGGCGGAAATACACTCTACTCTTTACTCAGAAAACAATACTTAAGATGGCGCTGCCTAACCCCTGGAAACAAGATTTTTAAAGTTTCTTATAATGGACTAAATAAAAAGAAGCATCAGAGTGGGAGAGTTTACTTCCTCTTTAACACACTGATATGAGTGTTAAAAGGACAATTATTACACACAAGTAACTAAAAATGGATCTAAAATATCATAAAAGAAGGAGGAGAAGATGGGGCTGCTAAAATACTGGGGAGGAAGCAGTAAGTATTCTCACGGGCCACTCTATCCATGGCCATGAACATATACAGGACAGGGAAAAATGTGAAAATAACCAAAAGTTAATATAACTGAACAGAAAATTTAAAAAAATTTGTAAAATGAAGGGATAGTGCATACAGACTGGTACTTACACAAAAATGGGACGGCTAGATCAAATACACAAATCCATTAGATTGGCAATTATGCCTTGGTCAGCTCACACACACGTGCACACACGTGTATATGCACGTGCATGCACACTGTGGTGCATGCGCACCTACGCAGACATGCCAATAGAAAAATTAACCATGCATAAGCTTATTGTTAAGAAAACAATTGAGATGAGTTGATTGACAAAAAAATCAATCTATCATCGATTACTGTATTATAAGGATAGGGGGAGGATATAAAGGTTTAACCATTATATTAAATATATGTGTATACACCTTATGGTTAAGAGCAGTGAACTGGAGTTATAATAAAATATTAATTTCTATGCCTTCCTTCAAGGCCCCCAGGCGAAAGACTGTCCAGAGTGAAAATCCAATAATTTTCCCTTTCGCCTAACCTCTTGCACCATTCTGCTTTAGGGAGCTGCTTGGGGGTGGCCTCTATGACCCATACACGCAGTCCTTCGGAGGACTGTTGGTGAAATTCCTTAAAGTGCCTTGCGACACTATATTTGTCCAACCCTTTTTCTACAAAGTTTCGGTGCTCACCGAACCCTTTGCGGAGGGTCCGAATAGTGCGGCCTACATAGAATAGGCCGCAGGGGTATGTTAGGCAATACATGACGTACTCGGAAGAGCAGGTGCACCCCACCCAGAGTGCGCTTAATTCACCCTATTCGGGTACCATTTCTTGCCTTTGTGCATTATCTCCTGATCCAGTAATAAATCATGTTTTAAACATAGGAGCACTTGCCTAGTAATCCCTGTATGCACTGTATGGTCTGCGTTCAGGAACAACTCTCCCATGAGCAGAACATGTGTCTTAGACTTTCTCCCTTTCTCCTCTTTCCTTCTTCTGGGGTTTTCAACATAACAACCCAGAGACAGGAAGTGCATATGTACTATATTTACAGCATTCACAAATACAGAGAGTAGATGGCAGCAGAGCCATGTTGATAAACTATGTAATTCACATCTCTCATTTTAGTAAAAATCTCAAAATGGCCTTGCCATCTGGCAGGAACTTACTTTCCACTATGGGAATCAGCACCGCCACTTGATTACCCATTTGGAAGTTCTTTACTTTAGCAGACCTATTTTAAACCCAACATTGTGCCTCTCAGACCTTTTCCAGATGTTCTCTGTCCAGTGTCATTAGATTTGCTATTCTGTCTTGCATTTGGGAGACATCTAACACACTCTTGTGCAGGTAGGGTTGCCACTTTTTCTTCAAGCTAAATCCAAACACTTTAGCAGTGCATGGCATTTTTTTTGTAGTATACACTATAGAATTTTAAAAGACCTGGGACAGCTTTTGATGCCCCAAGGAGCATGTGGCATTGAACAGTAGGTGTAGCCAAATTAACAGGGGGAGGGGCTTAAAGGGGCATTGTTAAAAAAACAAAAGCATTATTGTACTCAAAAAAATATGCTTAGATTAACAAAAAAAACTATTTTTTTGCAGATCTCTCACTGTATCTGTGTGCCTGTACTTCCTACGGGCAAGCATATACAACCTGACAAGAAGCATGAATGAACTACCACAGCGCTCCACAGCTCCATTTTTTTATCTGATCCAGTAGCAATATTGTGCACCGACCCTGGGGATAGCCTGAGAAAGGAGCACGCATGCTCCAAAAGCGTTCCACGCCCGATGGTCCTGACAGTGATGTCACCCGTGCTTCTGAGTATCCGTGAGCACCGTTGTGTCCTCTGGGAGCCACCAGTGAGGCCGGATCCAAGGCAGCCCCTAAAACTAGAGATACAAAGTGCTCTACCTGGGACAGAGCGGAAGATCTCATTATACACATGCCGGTTTTAATCACTCTTGTGAGTGTTATTCTAATGTTTCTAATAATAACATTTGTTTCTGCTACACTTGGATGGCACTGCTTTTTGTCTTTCTCCACATTCCAGAATCCCTTCTAGCTGCTCTTCAAGCCAGCAGCCACTAAGGATAGTTTTATGTTTCTCCCCACATGGATTCACTATTTCAGTAGACTAAATATATACATATATATACTAAGTCACAATAATTATTTATCTTTTTTATAATTTATATAAGCCCCATCTGAAGTGCCCCATGTAATTCTGTTAGTCTTTTGGTTCTTACTGCGCTGTATAACATGCTTTAAGGGAACAGGATCCATTTTTTTTTTAGGTTAACAAACACTGGCATGGGTACTCACAAAGGGCAGCTTTTACTCATTTAATTAACCTGTCTGCCAAAAGAGTAAAAAACTGTTTTTGTAACTGCTTAACCACTTCAGCCCCAAAAGGATTTACCCCCTTCCCGACCAGAGCATTTTTTGTGATTCGGCACAGCATCGATTTAGCTGACAATTGCGCAATCGTGCGATGTTGTACCCAAGCGAAATTGATCTCCTTTTTTCCCACAAATAGAGCTTTCTTTTGGTGGTATTTGATCACCTCTGCGGTTTTTATTTTTTTGCGATATAAACAAAAAAGTGCAACAATTTTGGAAAAAGGCAATATCTTTAACTTTTTGCTATAATAAATACCCCCAAAAAATATATTAAAAAAAATTTCTTCCACAGTTTAGGCCAATATGTATTCTTCTACATATTTTGGTAAAAAAAAAAAAAACGCTATAATTCTATATGAATTGGTTTGCGCAAAAGTTATAGTGTTTACAAAATAGGGGATATATTTATGGCATTTTTATTATTATTATTTTTTTTTACTAGTAATGGCGGCGATCTGAAATTTTTATCGTGACTGCCACATTGCTGGACATCGGACACTTTTGACACTATTTTGGGACCAGTGACATTTACCGTATATACTCGAGTATAGGCCGACCCGAATATAAGCCGAGGTCCCCAATTTACCCCCAAAAAACTGGAAAAAATTATTGACTCGTGTATAAGCCGAGGGTGAGACATGCCTGTCCATCCCTGTGTGTCGTCCATCCCTGTGTGTGTCCATGCATCCGTGTGTGTGTGTGTCCATGCATCCGTGTGTGTGTGTGTGTGTCCATGCATCCGTGTGTGTGTCCATGCATCCGTGTGTGTGTGTGTCCATCCATCCCTGTGTGTGTGCATGCATCCGTGTGTGTGTGTGTGTGTGTGTGTGTGTGTCCATGCATCCGTGTGTGTCCATCCATCCCTGTGTGTGCATGCATCCGTGTGTGTGTGTGTGTGTGTGTGTGTGTGTGTGTGTGTGTGTCCGTGCAGCCTACCTGTGTCCAGCCTGCCTGTGTCCGTCCAGCCTGTGTCCGTCCAGCCTGTGTCCGTCCCGGCCTGCGTCCCGTCCCGGCCTGCGTCCCGTCCCGGCCTGCGTCCCGTCCCGGCCTGCGTCCCGGCCTGCGTCCCGTCCCGGCCTGCGTCCCGGCCCGTCCCGCAGCTCTTCGTCGGTGGCCATTCTAGGATTCAAAAGCCGCGCCTCCGTCGGTGATAGGCGGAACACTCAATTTCCCACTGACTGCTGGGAAATTGAGTGTTCCGCCTATCGGATGTCCGTGATAGGCGGAACACTCAATTTCCCAGCAGTCAGTGGTCCGCCTATCATGGACGTCCGCTCATCCTCATACTACGGACGAGGATGAGAGGACGTCCGTGATAGGCGGAACACAGACTGCTGGGAAATTCAGTGTTCCGCCTATCACAGGCGAAGGCGGAGACGGAGGCGCGGCCTTTGAATCCTAGAATGGCCGCTGTCTGTCTGCTCGACACGCTGATCGGGCAGACAGACAGCGATGACTCGAGTATAAGCCGAGGGGGGCACTTTCAGCCTCAAAAAAGAGGCTGAAAATCTCGGCTTATACTCGAGTATATACGGTATACAATGATCAGAGCTAAAAATAGCCACTGATTTCTGTATAAATGACACTGGCAGGGAAGGGGTTAAACACTAGGGGGCGATCAAGAGGTTAAGTGTGTTCCCTCAGTATATTCTATCTGTGGGGGGGGGGGGGGCTCACTACAACATGACAGAGATCACTACTCCCGATGAGAGAGTGCAGTAGATCCCTGTTATGTTGCTAATCAGAACAGGGAAATGCGTAGTTTACATAGGCATCTTCTCATTCTGTCTCTCCTCAGAGATATTGCTGGTTGCCGGCAAACATTGTTTGCGGGACCTGCGCCCGCTAGGTGAAAATCTTAAAGGGACGTGCGGGTACGCCCCTTTTGCCTGCCCGTGCCATTCTGCAGATGTAAATCGGCGTGCGGCAGTTGGCATGTGGTTAAAAAGTGTTATCTGAGTTTGGCTTTTAATTGTTACTCCAGCTAAATTTACTAACGCATCTAACACAACCCTCTCTAGACAGTGCTGCTCCGTTGCTCCTTCACAAATATAGGACAGGATAGGAAGTGTGTTACTGACTGGATCACAAGGTGAAACAAAAGCAATAAAAGCAAAAACCTAAATAAAAAAGGAATGCAGTCATCACAACTATGGATGTGTTAAGGTAAATTTTTGTTTTAGGGTTTATATATATATATATATATATATATACTATATTACAAAAAACTCCACACCATAATCCCCCCCTCCACCAAATGATTTGGATCAGTGCACAAAGCAAGGTCCATATAGATATGGATGATCAAGTTTGGGGTGGAGGAGCTTGACTGGCCTGTATCCGAAAGAATACCATTGGGATTAATTAGAGCGGAGACTGCGAGCCGAGCTTTCTCATCCAACATCAGTGCCTGACCTCACAAATGTGCTTCTGGAAGAATGGTCAAACATTCCCATAACATTTCTAAACCTTGAGGACAGCCTTCCCAGAAGAGTTGAAGTTGTTATAGCTGCAAAGGGTGGGCCAACTCAATATTGAATCCTACAGACTAAGCCCTTGTACACACGGTCGGACATTCCGACCACAAAATCCGTCTGATTTTTTCCAACGGATTTTGTCTGAAACTGGTGTTGCATACACACGTTCGGACAAAGTTGTCGGAAAATCCAGTAGTTCGGAATGTGATGACGTTCGTTTGTTACGACGGGACTACGTTCAGGCTAGTAGCCAATAGCTTTGGTCTGATAATTTGATCTGAGCATGCGTGGCACTTTGTCCGATCAGAATTCTCTACAAAGTCCGATCGGATCATGTTTTCGGAAATTTTATATCTAGCTCTCAAACTTTGTTGGTCGGACATTCTGACGGAAAAAGTCCGATGGAGCCCACACACGGTTGGATTATCCAACAACATGGTCCGATCGGACATTTTCCGTCGGAATTTCCAACCGTGTGTACAAGGGCTAAGACTGGGCGGGATGCCATTAAAGTTCTTGTGCGTGTAAAGGCAGGCAGCCCAATACTTTTGGTAATATAGTGTATATATGTTTTCATTGTTAACGAACAAATGGTGGTAAATTGATGTAAATGTGCAGATCTAAACAGTATGCCTTAATTAAAAACCGCTGGTAGCTGATATTCAAATCAAAAAGTTAAAATGATAGAACCATCTCATGTTCAGTACTTACTGCTTATTTTTCTCTAAGAATGTTCTATAGGCTTGAGCAATGATATCTTTGTAAAAAAAAAAAACAATCTATGTTTTATAAATGAAAACCAATGTGAACTCACACATTTTGTAGTAATTTCTTGTCTGTCCCCAAGTAACTTCACGCTTTTGTCCACAACTGAAAGCCCAACCAATGAATTAGGCTCAGTCACGTTGATCTTTAGTGATACACTGTCTGATGGGCTTGCTTTCTCCTTGTTCCAAGAAACAAAAATCTGAAAGCAATATGGTTATTTTAGAAAAGTTGAAATAGGAGGCATGTAAAGATAGTTTACATAAAGATATTACCATTCATTAAAAAAAAAAAACAGAAACATGGTATTCTAATGTGACATAATGTACTGGTGCATTTCTAACTTTACTAGTGCAAATTTGATCCTTAGCTTGACAGCTATGAAAAATTTGAAATTTTGAGTTTAATTTACTAAAGATAAATGGGCTGTTCATTTTGTTAGGGTATTTTTTTCCTTAGGTTAGTGAATGAGGGGAAGCACTGGTAATGAGGGGAAACACTGGTAATGAGGGGAAACACTGGTAATGAGGGGAAGCAATGCTAATGAGGGGAAGCACTGCTAACTTCGATCTTCCAGTTTTGTGCAAGCAGAAAGATATAGATATATATATATATTTTTCTTTTATATGATTGTATATTCTTTGCAAAGGGCATCTTCATCACATCAGTAAGCTAAGGTAAACTTCATTGCAAATTGAACAGCCTATTTGCCTTTACTAAATCAATCACTTATTTTCCTTTTTCGTCTAGTCTGCTTGTAACTGGGCAAATCATAGCCTCCAATTCACTTTGTAGGTTGCATTATCTGCTCTAGGTCTAACGTAATAAGCAGGCTAGTCAAGGGGTCACTTGGATGTCTATAGTGGCAATGTCAGTGTGAAGGTATTTATGTCAAGAAGCCCAGTCACATCAATAAAGCCATGATTTGCATGACTTTACTAGATAGCAAAAGGGGTACTTGCCAGCTGGCCAATTCCAGAAAGGATCTGCTACTCTGCAAAGAGGAAAGACCCTCTTACCAGTTCACCTTGTGGAATGTTTTACCAAGAATAGTCAATAATCAATCCCCAACAAATGTTTGAAATCTCTCCAAAGTGAGGAAAATACTCTCTTAGGCTGGAGTCACATCTATGCATTTTTAGTGCTTTTTGCATTTTGCTGATTTGCACTACAGAACGTGTTCCATAGGAAACCATGTTAAATGGACTGTAGTGCAAATCTGCAAAATGCAAAAAGCACTAAAAATGCATAGATGTGTATCAGGCCTTAGATAGTTGTCACCAAATCAAGTGAACCATTGGAAGATTCAAACCACATTTCTGTTTCAGTGATAACGCAAAATGTTGGATTTTCTCCATGCTTTCAGTGCCAGCGATAATGGTTACTAGGACATATAGAGAGTGAATTTTCCAAGTGAGGACACAGAGAGCAAAAAAAAAACACGATGGTGATAATACTTACTGGATTCAACATTACAAAAAAACATTTTGGCTGTAGATACACCTTAATGTAATAATAAATAATAAATGGTACACATGGTGACTTACAACAGAAAAAAATATCACCTTATTTTCAAAGTTGGGATGTACAGAGAGAGTGGTAACATCATTAACAACTGCCCCGTCATCCATCGTCGTATAAACAACTAAACATGCCTCCGGAGTCCATGAGCTTTGGGGATTCAATGTTAGTGACATAGCATTCTCCTTACCAACATGTACTATCTGACCCCGGGAAATGACCTGAAACACAGAAACAACTGTAAAAGGAAAGCCTTGCTTAAAGCTTGCCTTGGTCAAGGTCAACATTGCATTACTTTTCTAGTTACACTGGTAAGAAAAAAAAAGGGAAAATCTGCTTAGAGCAGTTAAAAGAAGCAACCTCATACAATTGGAGCTTTCATCTTATTTCTAACATAATAAAAAAGTGAAAACAGAAATATGGCCTTACTGTGGGCATATCACTGCTTTAAAATGTGCCTAGCCCCCCCTTTTTTTTTAAAGCAAGCAGAGTGTAATTAAAAAATAATAATAATAAGAGGAAAGACCAGTCATGTGACCTGTCAAAGCCATGTGACCAGCCTAAACTCCAATCACAGAGTTCTCTCTGAAGCATTAGGCAAAGAAAACTCTGTGACACATTGCAGATTCCTTACTATGACCTGCATTTTCTAAATGCAATAAACATTTCAGTCCAAAATTAGCTGTATCTGCTTTCCCCTTTAACCACGTCAGGCTCAGAAGATTTGGCTGCTCAATGACCAGGCCATTTTTTTTTGTGATTCAACACTGCGTCGATTTAACTGACAATTGCGCAGTCGTGTGACCCTGTACCCAAACAAAATTTACATCCTTTTTTCCCCACAAATAAAGATTTATTTTGGTGGTATTTGATCGCCTCTGCAGTTTTTATTTTGTGCGCTATAAAAAATATAATAAATATCCCACATTTTGTATAAAAAAAATATTTTTTTCCTCAGTTTAGGCCCATATATATATATATATATATATATATATATATATATATATATATATATATATATATATATATATATATATAAAATATAAATAAATATATAAATATATATATATATATATTTTGGTAAAAAGAAACGCAATAAGCGTATATTGATTGGTTTGCACAAAATGTATAGCGTCTACAAAATAGGGGATAGATTTATAGCATTTTTATTATAATTTTTTTTACTAGTAATGGGAGCGATCTGCAATTTTTATCGGGTTTGTGACATTATGGCAGACTCATCGGACACTTTTGACACATTTTTTAAACCATTGACAATTATACAGCGATCAGTGCTACATAAATGCACTGGTTACTGTGTAAATGTCACTGGCAGCGTGCGCACCCCTAGTGGCCAAAAGGCGAAGCGATGTAAGGTAACGTCTTTTCGCCCAGCCGTGCCATTCTGCCGCAGTAAAACTGCGGTGGTTGGCCGGCAAGCCGTTTAGTACAATAAGTAGCTAATGCTCCAACTCATTAAAAGTGGTGCCATGACAGACTTTTAGAACATTACTTTTACTACATTACTATGTAAGTATCAGCCTTGAATATTCCTTTATCACTAGGTCTCCTTTCAGTTTTCAGTTTCTATTGCTGTGGCAGTTTGATGGACAGTTACTCTGTCAATACTGTACCTAAACTTATAGAAACATAGAAAAGTGATGGCAGAAAAAAAAGCCCAAGTGGTCCAATGAATCTGCCTGTTTTTTTTTGTTTTTTATTATTACATGTTTTAGTTTTCTTTTTGTTCACTTTTTTGTATAGATCTATGTTTGTTCCAAGCATGTTTGAAGCCATCTACTGTTAACCTCCACTAGATGTAATTAGAATCTTCAGGGCCCCGATACAAGAAATCACAATGGGCACCCTGACCCCTGGCCAGCCCCCCCCCCCCCCCCCCCCCCCCACAGTGACTTGTTAGTTCCGCCACTATTGACAGTATGACAGTATTTTTTTTTTTGTTCTTTTATTTCTTTTTTAATTTTTGTTACCATTTTATGTATTTTTATTTTTTACCATTTTATTATTATTACCATTATTATTTTTTTAAACATCAGGGGTCGAAACAGACCTCTTATGTTTTACCCTTAATACAGAGAAAGCAGATTAAGGACACAGCTCTCAATCTCCTTCCCTGCAGCCTCAGCAGCCTCAGATAGCCTCAGCAGCACAGAATGAATGGATGGGAATAGCTCTGTACATAGCTTCCAGTTCATTCATAAACCTGAAGCATAGTAAACACAGTTTGCTATGCCTCAGTTATGAATGAACAGAGTCATTGATCAGTAGGAATCATTAAATCAAGGAAGGGACAGGAGCCTGATGACAGTAGGAGGTAATAAAGAGGGATGGCATGTAGAAGAACCAATCCTTTCCATTTAACTTTAATCTAGAGAATTAGTTCCTGTATATGCCACTCCTCGTATCTAAGTGTACAGGGGGCCACACAGGCATCTGTATCATGGGGCTGGGTTGCAATTTTGATCCCTGTATGTATGCCCCTGATTTGAACTTCCCTCCAGTTACGTTGAGGTCATGTCCCATATTCTTAATTTTGGTTTCATATTGAAAATACTGCCCTTTTGAACCTTTTTTGCCTCCTTGGTATATTCATGTCTCCTCTTTCCATTTTTTCTTCTACACTGTACATTTTAAGTTCCTAAAGTCTCTCTTGATATGTTTTATCCCCCAGACCTTTCTCCATTTTTGTTAGCCATCTCTGTACTTGTTCTATTTTAGCAATATCTTTTGTAAATTAGGTCTCCAAAAATGGACACAGTATTCTAAATGAGGTCTCACTGGATATCTCTTTAGTGGAATGAGAATCTTCTTCCTTCTGCTGGTAAATTATTTCATATATAATATATTAACCACTTAAGGATGGGAAGGATTTGCCCCCTTAATGACCAGGCCATTTTTTGCGATACGGCACTGCGTCTCTCTAACTGACAACTGTGCGGTCATGCGAAGCTGTACACAAATGTATGTCCTTTTTTCCCCACAAATAGAGCTTTCTTTTGGTGGTATTTGACCACCTTTGCGTTTTTTTTTTTCTTTTTTTGTGCTATAATCAAAAAAAGCCAACAACTAAAAAAAAAAAAAAAAAAATATTATATATATATATATATATATATATATATATATATATATATATATATATATATATGTATATATTGTACTTTCTGCTATAATAAATATATAAAAAAAATGATTTCTTCATCAGTTTAGGCTGATATGTATTCTTCTACATATTTTTGGTTAAAAAAAAACAGGGGATAGATTTATGCCATTTTTTTTTTTTTTTTTATTACTAGTAATGGCGGTGTTTAGCGATTTATTAGCAGAACTGTGACATTGCAGCGGACAGATCGGACACTTTTGACACATTTTTGGGACCAGTGACATTTATACAGGGATCAGTGCTGTATCTGTATCATTTTGATAAAAAGGGAACTTATCTAGCCTTAATTTTACCATTTGTGTGTTATATTAATACAATGCCATAATCTGCTTCTTTATTTTACGTGTAACTACTAAAATACCTTTAATTGATACATTATACTTGATAACATATGTTGGTCTTTCAATAAAAACCTTTGAACAAGAGGAACTATTGTGTTTGAGTGCTGTCATACATAGTCTGTGTTGAACTAGGAACATGCAGTATATGTTTTTTCTTGTTTTAATACTTAAAAAATTTCAAATGGCACTTTACTATTCTGTGAGAATTCTATGTCTTTACTACATTACATAAACTAGCCTGTAAAATCAAGATAAGCAGAAATAAAGAAGGAGTTGGAATTTCTTGATGTCATGGAGAAATACCATCAGACACATAATTTGGAGGTCGGTAATATATCATAAGTGACATTTTATGAGGTGGTGGCTCTTTGGAAGGGATTTCTTTTAGTGATATCTGTGGTGGTGATTGGGGAAAGAGATAACAATTAATAAACCTATAACACATTCATTTTCATGTATTTACACATAATGTTAAAGTGTTTCCTTGACTTTTTTATGTCTATGCCTGCATATCATATTATATAAGGGAACAGCTGTCTCTCATACACTTTGTTATTTTTTGCTTGCTCTGTGTTTACTTATTTTTCCATTTTAAGTTGTAGTGTCATTTTTTTTTTTTATTACATTTCTCGTGGAATTTGGCTTTAATGAATTCATTTCACGCAGATCATGCTAAATTACCAGATATTTTATTTCATCCAAATGGATGTTGCTCTGTACATCCAGATTAAATGGAATGCCGACCTAGATAAAAAATAAATACATAAAGAATAATTACATTTAAATTGACACATTTAAATACATTTAAAGTAATTGCTAGTCTGAAGAGTAACTGTAACATAGGGCTATATGATAAAGCCTGAATAATACTGTAGGTCCTATACTGTATATAAGGTTAATACATGTTACAAAGATACATTTTCTTTAAACAATTAAAGCGAAGTTCCACTTAAAAAAAAATTAAGTCAGCAGCTACAAATACAGCAGCTGCTGACTTTTAATAATCGAACACTTACCTGTCCCAGGGTCCAGCAATGCGGGGGGGGGGGGGGGGAAGAAAGCCCCCTCCTCTCTGCGATGCCAGCATTGTAACAGCCAAGCACCCACTGCACATGCGTGAGCAGCGCCGCGCGCTGTGACTGGCCAGGCAATCATTTGGGACCTGCGACGTGTCCCAGATGATTGCGAGAGGGAGGGGGGAGAAGTGATCTCCATTCCGGTGCCACGGTGCGGCAGGAGGAGTTGGGAGCTGGATCCCTCTAAGAAGAGGGTATCCGCTCCCCACCCAAAATATGACATGCCAAATGTGGCACGTCAGAGAGTCACCTTTCCTTAAAGCAGAAGTTTCATTTTTGGGTGGAACTCCATTTTTAATTTGCTGTTTGAAATCGGTTAATCTCACAATAAAAATAAATTAAATAAAAAACAAATATCAACATGTTTAAGCTGTGAATAAAAATGTACTACAGTCATAGTATGGGATAGTGTTCGTTTAATGGTGTAGAATGTTTAAAATGAACATTTACTGTTACACTGTAATCTCTTCGTAATTGTCGCGAATGTCACGTCTACCTCAATGCAGGTGGTCAGACACGTTAACTAGCTACTGTGTGCTTCCCCTATATCAGCCCCCCTTCCTTAAGGCAAGCAGGCCTACCGGTACTTATACACAATGCTATAGTGCCTGGCCACCACACTAGGGCAAACGCGAACAGGGCAAACAACAGACTACTTGCAGTTTGGCAGACAGATAGTGTGGTTCAAAGACCAGGTAAGGCAGGCTGAGTTCAGGAAATAGTCCAATATCTGATCCAAAGACAGTCTAGGTGAAAGGCAGGCTGAGTTCAGGGAATAGTCCACTATCCGATCGGGGTCATACACAGGTAAATCCAACAGCAAAGCAAGGCAGACAAACGGGAGACTTGATTGGGAACAATGCAGGTAACTCTGTCTCTATAACAAGCAAGGGATAGAGTGTTCGGTTTGCTTATATCAGGTGACCGATCAGATCAATCACCTTGCAGGTGAACACAGACAGGGGAAAAGCAACAGCCAACACCCAGGTGCTGGAATGAGGAACAGGGGCACAAAGTAATCATGACATTACCCTCCCTCTGATGAGGGGCCCCTGGACCCTCAAAGACTAGTTGGACACAGCGCTCTCAATATTTGTATATGTTGATTGTTGTGTGAACTGCCTTAGGTTTTTTATGGTAGCAGCTTGAGCCATCACTAGGCTATAGGATACCCTCATTAAGGGATATATATTTTTGCTTTTTTGCCTAATCCATAAGCGCTTGCATGAGAGGAATTAGGCATATTTTCCTACTGTTTTTGGGAGTTCAGGGAATAGTCCAATATTCGAAAAGGGTCATACACAGGGAAATTCAACAGCAAACCAAGGCAGATAAACGGGAAGCTTGATCGAGAACAATGCAGGTAACTCTGTCTATATCACAAGCAGGGGATAGAGTGTTCAGTGTGTTTCTATCAGGTGACTGATCAATCACCTTGAAGGTGAACACAGACAGGGGAAAAGCAACAGCCAACACCCGAGTACTGAAATGAGGAACAGGGACACTAAGTGATCATGACCAGTGGTGTCACTAGGGTTGGCGGCACCTGGTTCGGTAAAACATCTTCTCACCCCGCCCCCCCCCATTGTCTAAAGAACTATGGGCAGAGTGCCCCTCACCCCTATATACCCCCTCCTAGCATAATTACTCTTCCTCCTTCCCTCATCCCCTCTCATCACAAATCCCCCCCAATATTCCCTCTCTTAACAAAAATCCTCACCCCCATATACCCTCTTTCCCTTTCAGCACAAATCCCCCCTCTCAACACAAGTCATCACGCTCATATACCCCCTTTCAGCACAAATCCCCCTTCTCAGCATAAAATGCCCCCCATATCCTTCTTCCCAGTATAAATCCTCCAAACCAATCCTTCTTATACACATTTTTTACCCCCCCCCCCCAATCCCCCCTCTCAGCACAAATCACCCCCATCTCCCCCTCCCTACACAGATCTCTCCCCCCTCTCAGCACAGATCTCTCCTTTTAGCATAAATCCCTCCCAAACCCCTCATTTAAACACAAATAATCCTATGAACCCCCCTCCCCAGATCTCCCCTCTGATTACAAATCCCCACCCTAATATACCACTTTCAGTATTAAATCCTTGTTCTTGCATAAATTCTTATTCCCCCACCCAAGCCACCCTTAGCACAAATCCTCTTATTTAATCCCTCCCTTCCAATCCTCCCCTGTAAGCACAACCCCCCAGCCCAATACAAATTCACTCGCCTCCCGATTTTCCCATAAAAAGAAAACTCTTAATCCCTCTCAGCATAAATCCTTCCTCTTATTGCTCAAATCCTCACATCCCTGCCCCCAGCACAGACTTATTGGTTATCAGTTACTGGGACCTCAGCGCCGGGAGATCTCCTTCCCAGGCTCATCCTTCTGTCCTCTCAGAAGACACGCCAAAAGCAGAGGAGGAACCTGCAGGAACTTCCCTCTGCGCTCTGATACTGCTAACATGCAACTGGCTGGGACAGATACCAGCTGCTAAAGTGTCGCCAATCACTGAGCTGGAGACCCGGGACACCGCGCAAGAGATGTCGGCAAATGCTCCGTGCTAGTGATCGTTGATACTGTAGCAGCCCACTGGCACCCCCCTCGATGCTTGCACAATGTGCCTGAGAATGGAGCCCTCCCACCCCCACATAGCCCCAGCCCCTGCTGTCACCCCTCTGGCAGGTGTCACCCATGTGTACCCTGCACCCCCTGCACCCCCATAGCAATGCCACTGATCATGACAGTAATATTCCACATGTGTTAGAATTAATGCAAGTTCCCAAGCACAGCAAGTATTAATTTAATATTTTTAAAGTAGGCCAATGCTATTACTACAAAGACTAGCTTGAAGAGAATTTATACGTTTTTTTCGATAATATCTTTTCTTTATCATTTCAGAACTGAAAAAATATCATTGTAAAAATATTTTACTTTTAAATTGGTTAAGAAATATTACATATGAATTTTTTATATTTATTTTTCCACAAAGCAGGTGGGGCTGTAAGTTAGTTTTCACATTTACCAGGGACTCATCCACCTCCATCTGCTCTATATGGGTCTGTTCAAATTTTCAGTTGGAGAGAAACGCAAATGCAAACTGCTTTTTCTGTACTCTCCCTATAAAAAAAAATCCCTATTTATCTGTGACAACAGGGTACGTCCTGTACTAAATGATTATTTGTAATAGAAATATTTTAAATAACTACAAACATAACCCAGTTTACACACTAATACATGTTTAAGAACTACAAAATCAATCCTAAACCTTTAGAGTTTCCTTTTAAAGATTTACTCATAAGGAATAAGCTAGGACCAGGTGCGGTTGACTTTAGTAATGACAGTTAAGCAGTGTTCACATGATCTAAGCTTGATGGACTTTTATGACTGATTTTGAGACAATCAAGTGGTTCTACCTGAAGAGTGTGCCTCCCCTTTGGTGAAGATTACTGAATAATGCCTCATCATAAATAAAATTATAGATGGGAAAAAGAACTAGAACTCACCAACATGTTCTCATTTTTTTTTTAAATAAACAAGTCCCATATGGCTTACCTTTACATCCTGGTTTTCATTTTGGACCTGCAGATATACTTTATTTGGTGAATTAAATAAATCATCAACATCAATTGAATTCACACTGTCCATAAATACTGCCTGAAAAAAAAATATGCAATATAAACACACACACATTATATATAATTTATTTTTAATCCCTTAATCCCATAATTATGGTACATTATTATAGCATTAAAAAAATTCTAACTTATATCATTTTTTAAACTAACAGTAAAAAGACTGGATGGATCTGGGACACATTTGTACTGCTATCAGCGGCCTTTCACAAGTTACAGTGGTCTTACAGTGGTGCAATGAGGTCGACTTACTAAATGTAGCCAGTCATGTGCTACCAAATAAGATATACATTGATTTCCGATTATTTTAATTATACCGTAAATTCAGTGTGAAAAGGCTGACTTTTTTTTGTTCCAGAAAAGTACTAAGTCTAAGTAGTACTCAGTAACAATTAAAAATCGTAAAAGGGACATACAGTGGTGTGAAAAAGTGTTTGCCCCCTTCCTCATTTCCTGTTCCTTTGCATGTTTGTCACACTAAAGTGTTTCGGAACATCAAACCAATTTAAACAATAGTCAAGGACAACACAAGTAAACACAAAATGCAATTTGTAAATGAAGGTGTTTATTATTAAAGGTGAAAAAAAATCCAAACCATCATGGCCCTGTGTGAAAAAGTGATTGCCCCCCTTGTTAAAACATACTATAACTGTGGTTGTCCACACCTGAGTTCAATTTCTCTAGCCACACCCAGGCCTGATTATTGCCACACCTGTTCACAATCAAGGCATCACTTAAATAGGAGCTGCTTGACACAGTAAGGTCCACCAGAAGATCCTTAAAAGCTACACATCATGCCGAGACCCAAATAAATTCAGGAACAATTGAGAAAGAAAGTAATTGAGATCTATCAGTCTGGAAAGGGTTATAAAGCCATTTCCAAAGCTTTGGGAATCCAGCGAACCACAGTGAGAGCCATTATTCACAAATGGCGAAGACATGGAACAGTGGTGAACCTTCCCAGGAGTGGCCGGCCGCCCAAAATTACCCCAAGAGCGCAGCGACGACTCATCCAAGAGGTCACAAAAGACCCCACAACAACGTCCAAGGAACTGCAGGCCTCACTTGCCTCAGTTAAGGTCAGCGTTCATGCCTCCACCATCAGGAAAAGACTGGGCAAAAATGGCCTGCATGGCAGAGTTCCAAGGAGAAAACCACTGCTGAGCAAAAAGAACATCAAAGCTCGTCTCAATTTCTCTACAACACATCTTGATGATCCCCAAGACTTTTGGAACAACATTCTGTGGACCGATGAGACAAAAGTGGAACTCTTTGGAAGGTGTGTGTCTAAGTATATCTGGCGTAGAAGGAACACTGCATTTCATAAAAAGAACATTATACCAACAGTAAAATATGGTGGTGGTAGTGTGATGGTCTGGGGCTGTTTTGCTGCTTCAGGACCTGGAAGACTTCCTGTGATAAAAGGAACTATGAATTCTGCTGTCTACCAAGAGATCCTGAAGGAGAATGTCCGACCATCTGTTCGTGTACTCAAGCTGAAACGAACTTGGGTTCTGCAGCAGGACAATGATCCTAAACACACCAGCAAGTCCACCACCGAATGGCTGAAGAAAAACAAAATGAAGACTTTGGAGTGGCCTAGCCAAAGTCCTGACCTGAATCCTATTGAGATGTTGTGGTATGACCTTAAAAAGGCCGTTCATGCTCGAAAACCCTCTAATGTAACTGAATTAGGACAATTCTGCAAAGATGAGTGGGCCAAAATTCCTCCAGGACGCTGTAAAAGCCTCATTGCACGTTATCGCAAACGCTTGGTTGCAGTTGTTGCTGCTAAGGGTGGCCCAACCAGTTATTAGGTTTAGGGGGCAATCACTTTTTCACACAGGGCCATGATGGTTTGGATTTTTTTTCACCTTTAATAATAAACACCTTCATTTACAAATTGCATTTTGTGTTTACTTGTGTTGTCCTTGACTATTGTTTAAATTGGTTTGATGTTCCGAAACACTTAAGTGTGACAAACATGCAAAGGAACAGGAAATGAGGAAGGGGGCAAACACTTTTTCACACCACTGTAGAAGGATAAATAGGGAAAAAAAAATGAAAGAAAAGGAGGATATAGAGAATGTGCCTGGAATGATAAAGGCATGTATTTATAGTCATATAGGGCTGAGCTTCAAAGGCAAGCAGGAATTAGTTAAACATATATATATATATATATATCTAGGTTGAGAACAAGGGTAGAAAGGTTCAGTTAGAAGAAGGGTACTATTCCATAACTAGGTCCAAAAATCCTATTTATTGTGGAAAGCTGGCCTTAAGTAAATGCATGGTATAGTAAATGCTCTCCATAAGATTCAGAGATTCCATCTTAGAAAAAACGTATGAACTTGGAGCAACTTGTGACCACCAATTTAAACTAGAGTTCTGCTGTTACAAGCTGTGAACAGGGAGGCTCTTATTACAGAAGAGACATACAATGTCTCTTCTGAAACAAAATACACCTGCCTGTCTGCTTGCATGGCATTGTCCCTGTGTATGGGGATGGCATCACTCCTGTGCATCCCACACTGGCCAAAGCAGACGGCTGCAGACCAGCACCCAGAAGGAGCTCACAGTGCCAGTGAGGGACAGGGACCATTGAAGGAAAGCTTAGCTCCATGTTAAGGCTATAAACCACTGAAAGGCACTAAAAAAAAGTATGTAGACCCCTTCCAAAAGTTGAGCTATCACATTTGGAATAGTATCCAATTATAAACACATTGGCAATGATAAAGAGAAAGTTTAGCCAGATATCTGGGCAGGTTTAGTCACCCCTTTCTGCCAGAGAGCACTGAGAACCGTATAGCTTCAGAATATAAAAAAAGGTTTTATACTTTTAAATTATTTAAAGTGAACACCTTCTATTTCTTTAGTAAATCAAACCTAATTAGTTTGTTCTAAAATGTACTTTAATGACATGATATTGAACTTTTAATAAGAGCATCAAGGGTGAAAGGTGCATACATCTACAAAACATATTAGCTCTTTTAAAGGTTTCATTTTCTAGGGAAAATTACATTGGAAACATCAGTTACATTTAAGACTTTATCACACACAAATGCATCTGTGAAAGCCAGTACAGCCAGTAGATGATAAGAGAGTTCTCCTAAATGTATTTAAAGAATCTTGCTACCGTGTTTCCCTGAAAAATAAGACCGGATCCTATATTAATTTTGGCTACAAAAAACTGTCAGAAACCATGAAATCAGACCGAGACAGAAGTACAGTTAAATCACGCTTGTTTAATTATAAAAGTAAAAAGAACAAACATAGCCAAAGTTCAGTAACCGGAACGAATAGTCAGCCAAGCCAGAAGTCAGGGATCAATGTAGTGGAACAGCGACAGGATCGCAGGAGATAATTTCTGTGATTTTGACCAAGGCGAAGGCAGAGCTCCTCTGGACTGGACGGCTTAAGTAGGCAGGACTGACGACCAGGATATCATTAACAACTGAATTACTATGGAGAGATAGGAGCTGGCAATTAGCCGACATCTGAGTGGCCATCTCAGAGAAGGAAGGGCTGAGGCCCAGCCCTGACAGTACCCCCCCCCCCCCCCCCCCCAATGATCCTTCCCTCTCGGAAGACCACCAGGATTGAGGGGAAAACATCTATGGAAATCACAGAGGAGGACAGGGGCATGTACGTCCAAGGATGAGACCCAAGAACGTTCCTCCGGACCTTACCCTTTCCAATGCACCAGGTACTGTATGCGCCCATGGAACCTATGGGAGTCAACAATGGACTGTACTTAATACTCGTCATGGTTCTCAACCTGTACAAGGTGAGGACGTGGCACGAGGTGGTAAAGCGGTTGCAGACCAAAGGTTTTATTAAGGAGACATGAAATACATACGAAATATCCATATTAGAAAGAAGGTCTAATGCATAAGCCACTGAGTTAATCCTGCAAAAAAAATAAGGAAAGGCCTAATAAACCGAGGTGTGAACTTCAGTGATGGAACACAAAGTCGGAGGTTGTGAGATGACAGCCAGACCCTGTCCACAACCTGATAGGAAGGCGCAGGCAGGCATCTGCGGTCAACATGGAGCCTGTATCTATTATTAGCATGTCGCAAAGCCTCCTGGACTTGTGCCCAAGTGGAACGAAGACCACAGAGATACTCCTCTAACGCAGGAATGTTCTGCAGAACAAACGAGACAGGCAACATAGAAGGTTGGAAACCATAATTCTCCATAAACAGGGACAATCTGGAAGCAGAATTCAAGGCACTATTGTGATCAAACTCTGCCCACGGTAATAGGTCTGACCAGCAACGTAGGAATTGCTCCAAGGACTGATTGGCTCATTCTGCGGCCCCATTAGACTGCGGGTGATAAGCGGAGGAGAAAGCAAGCTGAATTCCCAACTGTGCACAAAAGGCTTGCGAGAACCGGGACACGAACTGACTACTCCCGTTCAAGACAATCACCTTGGGCAAAAATGGAAGCCAGTTCCTTAGAAGTGGGCAACCTCTTAAGTGAAATACAATGACACATTGTTGAGAAGCGGTAAACCACCATAAGGATAACTGTGCTGCCCTGGGAGTTGGGTAACTCCACAATGAAATTCATAGACGGGTGGGTCCAGGGCCTCTCTCCATTGGGTATAGGTTGTAGGAGGCCAACTGGAAGGTATCGTGGAGTCTTACTCTGCGCACACACGGAACAGGCAGCTACGAAGGCAGCAACATCAAAACATAGCCAAAGTTCAGTAACGGAATGGATAGTCAGCCAAGCCATAAGTCAGGATCAATGTAGTCAGCAAGCAGGATCTGGAGCCAGAAGAGATTTCAGCAAATCAAGTCTTCAACAGGATCGCATGAGATAATTTCTGTGATGTTGACCAAGGGCGAAGGTAGAGCTCCTCTGGATTGTATGGCTTAAGTAGGCAGGACTGACGAGCGGGATATCATCAACAGCCGAGAAACTGTGGAGAGATAGGAGCTGGCAATTAGCCGACAGCTGAGCAGTCAGCTCAGGGAAGGAAGGGCTAAGTCCAGTCACTGATGCATGCACTGTCACTGTCATTTAAGGAGGCCATCCTCGTGGCCTTCTTAAATGGTGGCAGGACAGTGCATGCATCCCTGATCACGGCCCACTGGTGTGTGGAAAAAAAAAGAGCTCCCCTGACCCTGTCCTGGTGCCGTAGTCACACAGGTACTCATTGATGGCCCCCTGCTGCGTGTGCAGCCACTGCAGCATGGCTAACGTTGAGTTCCACTTGGTGGGCATGTCACAGATAAGGCGGTTCTTGGGCAGGTTCAAGTCCGAGCACTGGCATTATATGACCGGCGGAAATGAACACAGACTTTCCTGGCCTGCCTCAGGACATCCTGTAAGCCCGGGTACCTGCCCAAGAACCGTCTCTGCAAAGCTGACAGAATATCTGCCCCAGTGTGGCTCCTGTCCCCTGAACACCAGCGCAAGCACGGCGTGGCATCTTTTTGCCTGCGTACTTGCGTAGCCCCTTGAATGCCTACGGAGCACCGCTGGTTCCGAGGACAAAGCACAGGAAAAGGCCAAGGAGGAAGAAGAAGTGGAGGGGGTGGAGGAGAGAGGTGTGTCACAACCAGTAGTAGCATTTTGGAGGCGTGGTGGTGGAACAACCTCCAACACTACTGCACCTTGTCCTGCATCCTTCCCAGCTGCCAGAAGAGTGACCCAATGCGCCGTGAAAGATAGGTAACGTCCCTGTCCATGCCTGCTGGACCATGAGTCAGCGGTAATATGCACCTTACCGCTGACCGCCCTGTCCAGCGAGGCATGGACATTGCCTTCCACATGCCGGTAGAGAGCCGGAATCGCCTTCCGTGAGAAAAAGTGGCGTTTGGGGACCTGCCACTGAGGAACCGCACATTGCACAAAAAGGGGGCCGAGTCTACCAACTGAAAAGGCAGCAGTGCTAGCAATTTAGCCAGCTGCTTTGCCAGTACCTTTAGCCTGAGTGAGAGAGGATGAGGAGGATGAGGAGGGCTTGGTCATCCATTCTACCAAGTCTTCGGCATGTTGCGGCTCAACACGTCCAGCTGCCAAAAATAAGGACAAGCATGTCCCATGGCCACGTGCTGATGATGATGCATCACATCCACGACCAGCACTGTTGCATCTAGAAACAGAGCCTACTTGCCCTCGTTTAATGGCTCGTGACTATCTGCCTCTTCTTGTTGGCCTTCCAGACATACTAATGGCCTGCAGGGAGATGAGAACACCAGCAATTGGGGTAGCTTTAGGTGCACACTGAGCAGATGACACAGTACACCGACTGTAATTTCTGCAGCTGCCTCTGGTATAGGATCTGCAGAACACTGTGCAGGTGGCACAATACACCAACTGTAACTGCTGCAGCTGCCTGTGGTATAGGACTAGAACAACACCAGCAATTGGGGGTAGCTTCAGGTGTAAACTGTGCAGGTGGCACAATACACCGACTGTAACTGCTGCAGCTGTCTGTGGTATAGCACCAGAACAACACCAGTAATAGGAGTAGCTTCAGGTAAACACTGTGCAGGGGGCACACTACACTGACTGTAACTGCTGCAGCTGCCTCTGGTATAGGACCAGAACAACACCAGCAATTGGGGGTAGCTTCAGGTGTAATACTGTGCAGGTGGCACAATACATTGACTGTAACTGCTGCAGCTGCCTGTGGTATAGGACTAGAACAACACCAGCAATTGGGGTAGCTTCAGGTGTACACTGTGCAGGGGGCACAATACACCGACTGTAACTGCTGCAGCTGCCTGTGGTATGGCACCAGAACAACACCAGTAATTGGAGTAGTTTCAGGTAAACACTGTGCAGGGAGCACAATACACCGACTGTATTACTGTAGCTACATGTGGTATAAGACCAGAATAACACCAGCAATTGGGGTAGCTTCAGGTGTACAGTGTGCAGGGGGCACAATACACCGACTGTAATTGTGCTAGGTTCACAAGAAATGAAGACACTGTCCCTGCCTATCTGTCTCTCTATGAACACCGCAACACACTACACAAGGCCGCCATGCAGGTGGCCTTATATAGTGTGGGACATGTACTAAACCCCCTGAGCTATAATTGGCTACAGGCATCCTGCCTGTGGCCAATTATGGATCTCCTCGCTGCCGGCACTGTGATTGGCCAAGCATGTGGGTCACAGTGCATACTTGGCCAAACATCAGCCAGCAATGCACTGCGATGCCGCAGTGCATTGTGGGCCGTGAGCGCCAAACGAATATGGCACAAACGGCCCACAAAGTCCTGGCTTCGCCGAACGGGCGAACACCGGTGTTCGAGTCAAACATGCATTTGACTCGAACACCGAGCTCGCCCTTAACAAGGACCTTGACAATGACTTATTTTCGGGGTAGGGCGTATATTGCAGCCATCTCAGAAATGCATACTAGGTCTTTTCCAGGGTACATCTTATCTTCAAAATTCTGAAAAATAGTTTAAAGTTAAAAATTAAGCCACCTAATTTACTTTATTTAACATCAGTTCATAATTCCTACATGTAATAAGCCCCATTAACCAATCAGAATTTATCTTATGTGACAGTGGGGTGCCCAGTATTAAAAGGCAGTCTGGGTCAGGTTTGTTAGACAACAGGCAGGGCCAGGGTAAGGGGTGGGCAGGAGGGACGGTTGCCCTGGGAAAGGTGGCATCATGTAAAGTGGGGGGACTCTGCAGGGGGGTTGAGGAAGGAGATTTGGGTTGGGAGGCAAAATTTGGGGGGGGCAGAGGGTAAGAATTGTTCTAGGAGGAGAAATTTGGGCTGAAGTGCTGGGAGTGGTGATTTAGGGGGATTTGTGTTGGGATGGGAGTTGAAAGAAGAGGATTGGTGCTAGGAGGGGGGATTTGGGGATTTGTGCTACAAGAAGTGACATGGTAAGGCTGGGATTTTTTTTGGGGGGGGGGATTTGTGCTTGTGAGGATGATTGAA
The DNA here is from genome assembly GCF_037356315.1 of Lithobates pipiens. NCBI lineage: Eukaryota > Metazoa > Chordata > Amphibia > Anura > Ranidae > Lithobates > Lithobates pipiens. The sequence goes on from NW_027507758.1 coordinate 339,119,140, forward strand.
AAGTATTTGTGCTAGGAAGGGAAATGTACTGTATGTGTGTGTGTGTGGGGGGGGGGGATTTGTGCTAAGATGATGTGTTGGGGGGGGATGTGTGCTGGGAGGGGGCTTTTTTTGTTTGGGGGGTTTGGGGAGACTTACACTGGGAGTGGGGATTTTATCAGGGGGGGGCAGATTTGTACTGGAGGATTTTTTTGCTTAGGGGTTAAGCATGCAGTGCTCAATATTTTGGGGACATTTTTACTGACATATAATGCTCATACATCTTGGGGGGTGGGCGCAGTTTAGCATGTTTGCCCTGGGCTCTAGATGACCTTGTCCCTGCACTGACAACAGGCACACTGATGATGGAGGTGTGTGCTGGGATCCTAGGGTTCTTAGGGTAATCAGAACTTGGATTCCACTCTCCCGAGCAGTCTATGCCGTTGCAAGAGAGCAGAGAGAGGTGTACATGTCTGCACAGTGCTGTCTGGGCCAGGACAGAGAAAGGCCCAAGCCTGAGAGTCAGAGCAGCAGGGCTACCAAAGAAAACCAAAAGGTTGAATATTATTATGTTTGTATTGATAGTGGAACCCCCCTGCAAGGGAATCTGTTTGCTGTGAACATTTCTGTTTTAAATAAAAGTGGGCCTACAAACCCTGGAAAGACATATCTGGCATGGACTGAACTCTCTGGTGAGTGCTTCATTTGAGCTAAACAACCCCCAAGTTCTCATTGGGTACTGATCCTGCCTAGCGTGGTCAGTTCTTAATAGGAAAGCAGAGGGACTGGCAGGATGACTGGTTATGTGACACAAAGGAAGCAATCCAAAGACAACAGTATACTTTTTCATACAAATACAGTGCCTTGAAAAATTGTTCATACCCCTTGCAATTTTCCACATTTTTTCATGTTACAACCAAAAAAAAAAAAAAAGTATTTTATTGGGATTTTATGTGATAGACCAACACAATTTGTGAACTCAAAGGAAAATGATAAATGTTTTTCAAAATTTTTTACAAATAAATATCTGAAAAGTGTAGCGTGCATTTGTATTCAGCCCCCTTTACTCTGATACCCCTAACTAAAATTTAGTGGAACCAATTGCCTTCAAAAGTCACCTCATAAGTAAATAGAGTCCATCTGTGTGTAATCACCTGTGTGTAATTTAATCTCAGTATAAATACAGCTGTTCTGTGAAGCCCTCGGAGGTTAGTTAGAGAACTTTAGTAAACAAACAGTATCACGAAGGCCAAGGAGCCCACCAGACAGGCCAGAGATAATGTTGTGGAGAAGTTTAAAGCAGGGTTAGGTTATAAAAAATTATCCCAAGCTTTGAACATCTCTCGGAGCACTGTTCAATCCATCATCCGAAAATGTATGGCACAACTGCAAACCTACCCAGACATGGCTGTTCACCTAAACTGTTGGGCAAGGAGAACATTAATTAGAGAAGCAGCCAAGAGGCCCATGGTAACTCTGGAGGAACTGCAGAGAGGGAAGAAAATCTGTCCACAGGACAACTATTAGCCGTGCACTCCACAAATCTGGCCTTTGTGGAAAAGTGGCAAGAAGAAAGCCATTGTTGAAAGAAATCCAATAGAAGTCAGATTTGCAGTTTGCGAGAAACCATGTGGGGGACAAAGCAAACACGTGGAAGAAGGTGCTCTGGTCAAATGAGACCGGAAATTAACTTTCTGGCCTAAAGGCGGAAAACAAACACTGCACATCACCCTGAACACACCATCCCCACCATGAAACATGGTGGTGGCAGCATCATGTAGTGGGGATCCTTTTTTTCAGCAGGGACAGGGAAGCTGGTCAGAGTTTATAGGAAGATGGATGGAGCCAAATACAGGGCAATCTTAGAAGAAAATCTGTTAGAGTCTGCAAAAGACTTGAGACTGGGGGTGGAGGTTTACCTTCCAGCAGGACAATGACCCTAAACATACAGCCAGAGCTACAATGGAGTGATTTAGATCAAAGCATATTCATGTGTTAAAATGGCCCAGGCAAAGTCCAGACCTAAATCAAATTGAGAATCTGTGGCAAGACTTTAAAATTGCTGTTCACAGATGCTCTCTATCCAATCTGACAGAGCTTGAGCTATTTTGCAAAGGAGAATGGGCAAAAAATTCACCCTCTAGAATAGATGTTCAAAGCTAGTAAAGACATACCCAGAAAGACTTGCAGCTATAATTGCAGTGAACAATGGTTCTACAAAGTATTGACTCAGGGGGGCTAAATAAAAATTCATGCCACACTTTTCAGATATTTATTTTGTAAAAAATGTTGAAATCCATTTATCATTTTCCTTTCACTTCACAATTATATGCCACTTTGTGTTGGTTTATCACATAAAATCCCAATAAAATAAATTTACATTTTTGGTTGTAACATGACAAAATGTGAAAAATTTCAAGGGGTATAAATACTTTTTCAAGGCACTGTACATGGTACTGCAGGCACATATCAGGATATGATATGTTGAGTTTACATACTCTTTGACTGTACCATAGGAAAGCTGACTGGAGAAAAAATACAGAGATTACTTGGGAGAAGCATCAGCCAGCATGGGCGATTTTTTTCACTTTCATGTTGAGAGCCTTCTAAAAGCTTTTTTTTTTTGCAGTTGAATAAGAATTTTGCATGGGAATACTGTACTGAGACTATTAGCCTAGCATTTGCCTTGGGGTTGTGGCATAGCATCATGTACTTGAATGTATGGCATTTGGCATTGGTACTGCCCACTAAATGCAACATAGAGTATAATTGTAACCCGTCTGGCCACCATTACACATTAAGAGAGTCAGTCAGCACAACCCCAGCTCAACCTCCTATGTGAGCGAGCCCCAAAAAAAATTTCTTGAACACAATTTGGAAATTGTATTGTTGTTTTTAATATGCTACCAAATGCTACCCATACTCCCAGGCTCTCTTTTTCTAAAGGAAATTGTATGGATGATGGTATCTACCCCTATCTTAACATTACCCTAATTGAGGCATATCTTTAAACCGTAATCTAAATCTCGAAATATCTGATGAAATTGGTAATATTGGTAAAATTCAGGTGATAAAAAGAATGCTTGTTGTATTACAGCAGGCACCCTTATCAGAGGAAGAGTCTTTTGGAAGTTGTATTTTTAAGTTGATAGTCTATTGTTAGAATATTGGTGTATGTCTGTAAAATCATAGAATTTGTAGGATAAGCACAGTACATTTGTATACAAGTCTGTAAGTTCACACACTGTTATCAATTCTGCACAACCATCCTAACTTTAGCAATGCACCACCTGATTTTCTAAAGTGAAGTGAACAATCCATGCACTAATTGCAATAAATGGTCATATATGATTTAGCATCCAAGAAATCAGGGAACTGGGGTTTGTTCAAAGTGCTTGCTATTATTAACAGAGATTTTCCAATATGTTGAAAAAAATACGTGGTCAACAAAGGATTATTCCTTTTTCCCAATAGAAAAGCGAGATTTACATGTAAAGTAAATCCTATATCATCCACATACAGTATAATGATACTGCAGGACCAGGAATCTGGCATACAGGATCAAAGAAATGCCATACTAATTAGTAGGAATATTAACAGTTGACACAAATATCTACATATTGCACAATTCTACTAACACTCTGCCAATAACTTTGTAATACAGAAACACTTAAGTAAGTTGGCCGCAAACATGCCAGAAGTATTATCCAACTGGCCACATACTACTGTGTGCGTCATCAAAAAGTCTCACTGAATTTAAATGGATCACTATCAGGCATGTTCCTAATGGGGCCTGACCACACCAATGTCTGAATGCAGTCATTTTCTGGCTACATGTACAGTCAGTTATGTATGTTTACTTGTTCTCAACCTCAAGTCTGCTAACTACTTAGTCATCCCTATGGGCAGATATCAAAATGCACATTGTTAAACACATTGCATATACAACTGTTTTGAATAATTGAAAAAAAAAAATAGTAACACTGCACATTGCACTTAAAATGAGCTAAAAAAAAAACGTTTTTCACATTTTATAACATTCATGCATTAATGTATTTCTTCCAATTGCTTTCTTCCTCTGATCATCCAGCTGCTTGAAAATGAAATTATCATAGGGTAGATCGTAAGAGGGATATTATAAAGCTAGCAATAATGCATGCCTTTTCTATTCTACAAATGCAGTTAGTCTGCAAATCTGATCCATGAGCAACGGGAACATTGTATTAAGAAATAGAAATAGCTAGTTGTTAAAAACAGCAAAGTTTCCACAAAGTTCAGTACAGTATACTATCCAGCAGTACTTTGAGGGTTGAATCTCAATTGTGTGTAAAAGTACTCCAAAATTACATGAATGCAATAAAAAACGCTTACCAAAAGCAAAAGACCACTTTTGTACAAAAAAGATCAAACTGTGTTTAAGAGGAAGAGTAGATAAAAACAATGTGCAGAATTGCAATAAATATATCTTTCAGTGTTGATTTTTCTGTGACATCTGCACTTCATATTTCCATTTATTGTTGGGGCGGAATCTCTATGCTATAACATCATAGAACTAATATGGCTGGATACTTCATTTTTATTTTCTGGGCATTTTAAGTAACTTTTATATGTGGTTTCAAATGGAATTAGAGTCTCAGCCATACTACCTTATTTGGAATATTTTCTCTCTATGTTGAATCTGTTGACGGAAATCCACATGGAATTTGTTATCTTATAATAGTAGGTCAGTGTCTGCAAGTGAGTGATGACAATCCAAGAGAAATTCTTCCTCTTTTGAAGGAGATCCTCACTGCCCACCAAAACTTGATAGAAGGTGCGGGTAACTAAGAGAGATTTTACTATTTCACTTACAGTCAATCAACGGATACATGAGTACAGTTTTCACAATTTTAAGGGAAGGGATGTTGGACTGTAGAGGTAGGAGACAGCCATATTGGTTTTATGACTTCCGTATATTTTCTCCCTCCAGGTGAGATATGCAAGTGATAAAGCCAACATCCAACATTTGAAGTTACACAATTCAGAAATTTCACATTAGAACTAAAATAATCCTCACCTTGATCCTTAAATGAACTGTGTCAGCATTTATAGGCACTTCAATGTGAAGTATTCCATTTTCAGGAAGATTGTAAGTTATAACCTGTTGAATTTCAATATTACCTTCTTCCTCTGGGGACATTTTTGTAAAAGTCCCTTCAGTGAAAAACATTTTTGACTGAATTATTGTTACAGAAACATTATTCATTCTATCATCTGCAGTCAGGTTTCTTCCATCGTATCTCTTCATTTTAAGCTGAGGGAAAAATAAATAAATAAAAAGGAAACACTATTTCATATTTGTTTCTAAAAACAAAAAAAAAAATACATAAGTATTCTATTGTTACTAAAATTGTTACAGAAAGTTTTCTGTTCTAGATATTGGACATAATGTAAAAAAAACATAAACTGTCCTAAATTAAGGAAACAACTAATGTCTGTGAAAAAATATTACAATAAAAGTCAATTGTCAACATAAACAGTAATAGATACTTTAAAAGCATGACCATAAACTAGTATATACAGTATCTTCCCAAAAATAAAAATAAACATGATTTAATTTTATAGTTTATTTTTACTCCCTAACCGTTCACAGGGAGAAACATTTTTCAATAAATGTGAAAACTGTTTCTTGCTAATTAGTGCTCTCACACAATCAGTCTACCAACCAACCAAAATTCTGAAAATATTAACAGACTGATAATTACATACACTATATTACCAAAAGTATTGGGAAGCCTGCTTTTACATTCACATGAACTTTAATGGCATCCCATTCTTAGTTCGTAGGGTTCAATATTGAGTTGGCCCACCCTTTGCAGCTATAAAAGCTTCAACTCTTCTGGGAAGGTTGTCCACAAGGTTTAGGAGTGTGTCTATTGGAATGCTTGATCAGTCTTCCACAAGCACATTTATGAGGTCAGGCACTGATGTTGGACAAGAAGGCCTGGCTCTCAGTCTCCGCTCTAATTCATCCCAAACGTGTTCTATTGGGTTGAGGTCAGGATTCTGTGCATGCCAGTCGAGTTCTTCCACCCCAAAGTCACTCATCCAAGTCTTTATGGACCTTTGCTTTGTGCGCTGGTCCAAATCATTTAGTGGAGGGGGGATTATGGTATGGGGTTGGACTTGGCCCCTTAGCTTAGTGAATAGAATGCTTAAGGTGTCAGCATACCAAGACATTTTGGACAATTTCATGCTCCCACATTTGTGGGAACAGTTTGAGGATGGCCCCTTCCCGTTCCAACATGACTGTGCACCAGTGCACAAAGCAAGGTCTATAAAGACATGGATGAGCGAGTAAAGGCAGTTCCAATACTTTTGGTAATAGAGTGTACTACTAAGAATATAATCCCAGATCTGACCAATTTGAGTATGCCTTAATAAATGTTTGAACACAATAGCAGGAAACACATCTGAGAGTATATCATCATAGCAAAGCTAGGCTAAATAACCTACAAAAGCTATGACATGCTATCACTATAATTCTATTCTTGTTTGTAGAACATAGAGTGGTGTGGTTGTCTGAAGGGCCATCATTAACAGGGGTACTGCATGCAGTGATATATTTGGTATTTGCAATTAATAATGGGAGCAGTGCCTAGCAAAGATGGAGGGGGACCTCAGCACCTACACTACCATACTTACATGAGTAAGCAGTAGTACACAGCATAATGTGACTTAGACATTTATCCAAGTAATGTAAGTATTTTTTGTGGCTTTACCATCAGCACAGTGCCTGAAAATTTGCTACTATTGGTATTTTGGTCCTTTGTTTTCTGGTGAAAATATTCCTCCCACTGGCACCAACTATGGGGTTCTATTCCGCCCACTAATATCAACAATGATCAGGGCACAATTTCATCTACTGACACCATTGATGGGACACTAATCCTCTCACTGGCACCAACAATGGGGCAATGTTCCTCCAATTAACACTAATAAGGGGACATTATTCCTCCCTTTGATACCAATAATGGAACACCATTACTTCCACTAACACCAACAATGGTACATTATTCCTTCTCCTTCAGATACTGTTATATTTTTTAAAATCCAACTGACAACCAGCCCTGGTGCATAATATATTACCGCTGACACTGGTGCGTTTCTTTTAGTCCCATTGGCAGCAATCAGCACCCTAAAAGGTCTGAGGGACAGTGAAGTGACCCTTTCTTGAGAAAGTTGAAGGACCATTAGTGTTATATGTGCTGTATTCTAACAGTTCCATGTCTCCATATGAGAAATCTCGGAAGGGAGGTATCTTCCCAGAGCTTCTGCCACCAATCGTCCAAACCTCATGCATTTTATATACACATCAGGCAAGTGAGATAAAGAGGAATCTTGTTATTTCATTCTAATAAATACTTTCATAAAAGTACTTCTAGGTTAAAACGTTGTGTGCAAATGCAGATATTACATAAAAAAAGTGTCACGGGGAATGTTAACTTACATATGTAGTGAAGTTAAGCATTGGTTTGAGAACTGTGGGATAGTTGTAAAATTCACTGTAGTAATCTTTATCAATAACATATATGTTGGAAGTTTGGTTCTGTGAAATACCTAAGGAAACAGAGCATGCAGAATATTATTATTATTATTATTATTAATATTTGTCATGCAGGTACAATGCTAGTCAATTATCACAAGTAGTAAGAGAAATGTCACACAAGAGTCAGTAACTCCCCATGAATGCATTTTAATTCTCACTGCAATTGTACTATTAATTTAAAAATACCAGCCCATCCTAAAGTGTAGTAGTGCTGAGCCCATGTTAGCTTCATGTGCTTATCCACTTACACCTTTTGGGCATAAGTTATTATGTGTAGCTGGCAATAGAAATAGCAGGTTTATAGGATGCCAAATTCTAAAACATAATACCAGCTGGTAGAACAAATGGTATTTTATTATTATTAGTGATTAGTATTAGCTAATCATCCGGAACCTAATACAGTATGTGAAAGCATAGCAATCCCTGGGATGATGTATTCAAACATAACTGAACTTTGAACGTTATGCAGTGAAATCTTGACCACGAACCAGTCCTCTTTTAGGGTATACCTCATGAGAGTTTATATTTTCTGCAGAATCTGAGGACTTTGTTGAACAAATGTGTACAGTCACATGCATCTGCCTATTTTTATTTTATTTTTATCATATAAAAACAATGCTTAAAGTAAACCTGTCATGGTAGAATATTGGGAGTTGCCTTTGCTAACTTTTGTTTTTTAGAGGTTGCTAGCTCCTTGGCTGTCATTCTCTTTCTATAGTTTTAGAGCTTACTGAGTGGTCATGGGCTTTATGCTTGTTCCAGGTGAGTAACTAAATACTGAAGGCATAGATCAATGAGATCTATGAAAATAGCATATTTTATAAGGTGAACAATGGCAGATAATTTTTTTTTCTTTTACTGTAATTTTGAACGGATGATTATTGATTACTTTGGGTTAGTGTGATAAGCACACAAAAACATTTATTTCAATATTTCAAGTAATGCCCCATACACACGGTCGGAAATTCTGATGGAAAAAGTCAGATCGGATTATGTTATCAGAAAATCCGATCATGTGTGGGCTCTATCAGACTTTTTTTAATTTAGAGCTGGATCTAAAATTTTCCAACAATAAAATCCGATCAGACTTTTTCCGATCGTGTGCAGAGAATTCCGATGCACAAAGTGCCACGCATTCTCAGAAAAAAATTGGAGACGAAAGCTATTGGCTACTGGCTTCTACGTAGTCCCGTCATATGTTTTGTACGTCACTTCATTCCAAACTATCGGATTTTCCGACAACTTTGTGCGACCGTGTGTATGCAACACAAGTTGCACACAAAAAATGTTGTGGTCGGAATGTCCGACCGTGTGTATGGGGCATTATTGTAAAGGCAGACGTTTTTTTTATCTTAATGCATTCTACGCATTAATATAAAAAACCTTCTGTGTGCAGCAGCCCCCCTAACACTTACCTGAGTCCCCTCTAGATCCAGCGATGTTGTAGGATTCTCTCAGCTGCCTGGGACTCTTCTCTTCATTTGCTGAGACAGCAGCATGGTGCCATTGGCTCCCACTGCTGTCAATCAAAGTCAGTCAGCCAATGAGGAGAGAAGGGGGCAGGGCAGGGTCACAGCTCAGTTTCTGAATAGACACATGGAGCTGCTGCTCGGATCGGGTGCGCCTATATCAAGCTGCTTGCTATGGGGCCACTCAGCAGGAGGGAGGGTCCAGGAGCACCAAAGGGGGACCCAAAAAGAGGCGGATCGGGCTGCTCTGTGCAAATCCACTACACAAGGCAGGTAAGTATAACATGTTCATTATTTTTAACTAAAAAAAACAAGACTTTACAACCACCAGAATATGTCTTAGGGTCCTTTCACATGGGGCGGATCAGTGGTGATCCTCCCCGTGGATATCCGCTTGCTCAGCGGGGATCGCTCCGCCGATCCCCGCTGAGCAGGAAGATGACAGGTCCGTCTCTGCACACTGTCACAGAGCGCTCTCCCCTATGGGAGATCGGGTAACGACGGACCGATGACGGATGGAAAAATAGCTTTTTCCTCCGTCACACTTTTTCGGATCGGAGCGGGTCGGATGTCAGCAGACATGTCACCGCTGACGTCCGCCTGAAAAACTGGCAGACAGGCCTGAACGGAACGGTAGTGTGAAAGGGGCCTTAAAATAAAAATAAAAAATGATGCTGGTATAAAGTGCAAGTACCTATAGGTCCCAGCACAGACCTGCAGCAATCTCTGCTTTTACAGCAAATATCAGGCCATTCAGACAGACAATGCTAATAAATGTCCCAATGCCAAAGCTTGCCTGCACCTTCCTATCTCCTGTACATTACTCTTGGCCAGTGAGATATCCCATCATATTGATGAGCCAATAGGGAAATGAGAACCCAAAAGTGCCTGAGGTTTGCCTTTAAGAATGGCTTGACATTCATCTGAAAACCACATGTCTGAGCTTTACACCTAGACGATTGTATTTATTTATTTTTATGAGTTGTTTTTTTTTTTTAATGAGCCATGTTGCTACTTAAAAAATGTTATTGTTTTTTCTAAACTAGATAGTGCGTTCATAGACACCTTTCATCTTTTAATGGTAAGGTGACCTTAAAGTATTAAACCCAAAAGCAAACATTTATTCTATTGCAGCTTACTATTTCTTAGTTTGATAACGCTATTCTTTTTATTTTTTTTTAGGCTTTCTTTCTTCTATTTTGTATCTGGTAATCTGGCCAGTAAATCTGTTGTTTTTCAAAAGAACAAGCTCTCTTCCAGAGTTATCACTTTCAGGGATGAGATGAACCATTTAACACTGCCAGGGATGCTTACAATGATCAGCTATGTTTTATTCATGTAAAACCTTTGTCCCAAAAAGACAAAACTATATGCTGTAACTGCAAATAAAGAATTAGCTGGAGTTTTGCTTCAATTTGGTGGTGTATTTAAATCTGCTAGTCCATTTTACTCTTCCCTCCCCTCAGTCTGACAATGCTGCTATCCAAATGTGCCTCCTGTGCTCTTTCATCCAGATTGGGGTCACTCTATTACAGGAGGTGTATTACTAGCCAGATTACTAGGTGAAAACAGGGAAAGAAGGCTAACAAAAGAAAACGAATGCAGCCTAATGATTTGTAAGCTGCAATATATTACATTATTGGTTTTGGGTTTAATAATACTTTAGGATTATAGGGGATCACATTTTTAAGTGTTTTTTTTCTGGACTCAGCAATTTAGGTATATAAATTATCTAAAATGTTGCATCAATTTACGCAATGAACATAAAAAGCCCCCGTTTTCTTATTTTGCTGAGCTGCACTGCACAATAAACAATAAACAATAAACAATAAAAAAAATCACATTATTCTCTATTGTGGCCATTCACATCACATCAATTTGCAGCTGCAGTGTATTTGTTTTGAAAAGGTGTGTGCGCTACTTTGGTGAAGTTGCAGTGTGATTTTAGCCCCATAGGCTTCAATAGAAATGCACTAAAAATGCATGTAAAATGTGTGCATATGTGTGTGTTTTGGCAGAGTTTTGTGTATAAAATGCAGTCTCCTACAAAAAAAATGCATTAAGCACGAATAGCCTGTCAAAGATGCACCAAAGACGCACTACAAAAATACACTGAAAAAAAACAGCTGCACTAGTGTGAACCAAGGCTTGGAAATAGTTTATAAAGTAATAAATCAGTCATATATCTAGTCTGCTGTATTCTTTATAAGAATTTAAATTGAATTCCAAATACTAAATATGGCAAAAATGGAAGGAAAATTCATTTTTCAAATATCTGAGTAATTTATGGCATTACTCTGAGATGAGCTGCTCTGTTATGAAATTACTAGTTAAATAACTCTCTATGACTAAATTAAAATGAGACTTGTGTGACTTTTCCAAGTATATGTCTCAAAGGAACACATTTTGTTTTCTCTCTGAATGTGTAGTAACTTAATAGGGAAATATCAGGTCACCGTTCTAAGTAAATACTTGGCCACTGACTATTTTGACATTTTTGCTGTTCTGCTGTTGCACTTACTGTAGAGGTTAAAGAGTGAAATTCCAGCATTTTAATAATGGCAACAATAAGATATACAGTATATGGTTTAAGGCTATTTTTTAGATTGAGAAATTTGCTTATATAATGTATCCTAACTGCCTAGGAACTAGAGACATGAGTAAGCATAAAAATAATCATTGCTATGCATTGTTATGTGACATTAGTTAAAAGACAGATAGGCTGAATATTGGAAATGTCCATAAAATGAATTGGTTCACGTTGAGTTAATTAAAACTTAGGGACTAAGCAACAGGATGGATATATACATTCACAAACGTGAATATATTTCATAATTTTTTCGAAAAATGACTATTACAACTTTATATAATTGTCTAGTCATGCAGTTAAATATAGTGCATGCTATGACTAGGGGTATACTGCAGGCCAGGATCTAGCTTGAGCAGTAAAAAATGTCAGAGGGGCAGAGAATGGGAGGTTGGCATGGCAGTGTACAGGGGGTCAGCAGGGGAAGACAGAGCTCAGCAGGGGAAAGACAGGGGTCAGCAGAGCTAAGGACAGGGGTCAGCATAATGGAGAAAAGGGGTCAGCAGGGTGGAGAACATGGGCCAGCAGATCTGAGGATAGGGGACAACAGAGCTGAGGACAGGGGTCAGCAGGGTGGAGAAAATGGGTCAGCAGAGATGAGGACAGGGGTCAGCAGAGCTGAGGATAGGGGACAGCAGAACTGAGGACAGGGGTCAGCAGAGCTGAGGATAGGGGACAGCAGAGGGGACAGGGGTCATCAGAGCTGAGGACAGGGGTCAGCAGAGCTGAGGATAGGGGTCAGCAGGGTGGAGAAAAGGAGTCAGCAGAGCTGAGGACAGGGGTCAGCAGAGCTGAGGACAGTGGTCAGCAGGGTGGAGAAAAAGGGTCAGCAGGGCAGAGGACAGGGGTCACTATTGGAAGGGCAGGGGACAGAGGTCAGAGGACAGAGGTCACTGCTGGCAAGGCAGAAGACAAGAATCCCTGCTGGCAAGGCAAAGGACAGGAGTCACTTCTGGCAGAGCAGAGGATAGGGGGTCACTGCTGGCAGGTCAGAGGACCGGGGTCACTATTAACAGGGCACTCAACAGAAATCAGGAGTTACTGCTGGCAGGGCACTCAGCAGAGCTCCTTCTCTCATCCTTGCACTGCACACAGCATGGGCACACAGCCGGGGCATGCAGCCTGGGCACAGGCAGCAGAGCTTCTCCTCCCCACACAATGCATAGCTGGGACACAGTCCTCTGGGACTGTGCCATCATAAGGGGCGTGGTCACCATGTGACATCACCCAGTGACCCCGTCCCTTGTCCCTATATAAGTCGCCACACAACGCATCCCTGCCATTAAGGCTGAAGAGAGCATCAGAAGAAGAAACAAGAAGCAGAAGCGGCGGCCCGGCAAGAAGAACCAAAGAGCGGGACAAGACCACCAAAGAGCGGGACAAGACCACCGAAGAGCGGGATAAGACCCCCAAAGTCGGAAGAAGACCCGCTAACGGCATCGGCGACAAAGGAGAAAGCCGGGCGCAACCGCTAGTAAAAGAGCTAGCAGAAGATAGCGGAGGAGTCCGGCGAGAAGACCCCCGGAGACGGAAGAAGAAAAGACCCCCGGAGCTGTCCAATAAAGTATTTTAAAAACCTGTGTTGTGTTTTTTTATGTACACTTTTTCCCCCAGGTGAATGGGAAGGGGTACAACGTGCAGCAGCCTCTGTAAAAGGAAGTCCCATCTCCTGGGCTGCCATTGGACGACTGTTCTGTCTATCATAGGAGGCGGGACTTTGTATTAAAGAGGCCGCCGAGAAAACAGATTCTGCTGTATGTAATCTGTTGGTGCTCGTCCCGCCCCCCTCCCTGCCCCCTTTGAGGCTACAGAGGGGCATGGATCAGGCTGCACTATTGGCAATGGTGAGTCTGCATTCATGGCAATGGTGAGTCTGCATTCATGGCAATGGGGGTGCTGCATTCATGCCAATGAGGGTGCTGCATTCATGGCAATGGTGGGGCTGCATTCCTGGCAATGGTGGGGCTGCATTCATAGCAATGGTGGGGCTGCATTCATGGCAATTGGGTGCTGCATTCATGCCAATGGGGGTGCTGCATTCATGGCAATGGAGGTGCTGCATTCATGGCAATGGAGGTGCTGCATTCATGGCAATGGTGAGTCTCCATTCATGGCAATGGTGGTGCTGCATTCATGGCAATGAGGGTGCTGAATTCATGGCAATGGGGGTGCTGCATTCACGTCAATGGGAGTGCTGCATTCATGGCAATGGTGGGGCTGCATTCATGGCACTTGTGAGACTGCAGGTGGGCACTGATTGGGCTGCATTATTGGGCACTGACCCTTATTTTGCTTCACAGTTCTTTATTTAATTTTTTTTTTCCTGAAACTTCCTTTTTAAAGTGAAGGTATATGGTATATCCAAATAACACACCCGAGCTCATCCTTAGACTCCTTAGCCCTTGTACACACGATCGGAGATTCCGACGACCAAATCCGTCGGAGTTATTCCGATGGATTAATTCCGGACCAGGTACAGAAGTGATGTTGCATACACACGGTCGGACCAAGTTGTCGGAAATTCCGGTTGCCAAGAACGCGGTGACGTAATCCGTGTACGGCGGGCCTACAAAAGGGAAGTTCAGCACCACGTCTGGCACCCTTTGGGCTCCTTCTGCTGATCTCGTGTCTATCGCGTGTTAGTAGAAGTTTGGTGAGAGGCGATTGGCGCTTTTCAGATTTGTGATTCAGATCGCTACTGCTCTTCAGTTTGTGCTTGTCTTTGCGTACCTGATAATCAGTGCGTGCAGTCAGTAAGTATTTGTTTCTCATTGTGGACTATATCTTGGTATAATACGCTTTGATTTGCATTTCTTATTGTCTGCTTGCTTCTGCTATTCAGTTCGTTCTTTCAGGCATTGCTGTTTTTCGGGGCTTTCTGTTGTCCATTCTGACAAGCCGACCGTTTTGAAACCTTTTTTCGTCTACGTACTCTTCGTAGAGTTTGTGCCGTGCAGGGGCTTCGTGTTGGGGTTGTTACTTTGACACACGCCCGGTCCATGAACAGGGAGGGGAGGCGTTTGTGGACCAAGAATTGGTTGCGCCAGTGTGACCAGTTCTCGCACATGCCTTTGCTCCGTGAGATCCGGGAGAATAATCCTGATGATTTCAGGAATTATCTTCGGATGACAGACCCCGTTTTTCACTGTCTGCTGGCTTTGCTGACCCCTTATATCACCAGGCAGGATACCTGCATGCAGCAAGCCATCACTCCGGAGCAGAGGCTCATCGCCACGTTGCGCTACTTGGCGACAGGGAGAAGCCTTCAGGACCTCAAGTTTTCTACAGGCATCTCCCCCCCAGGGGATCATTATTCCAGAGACCTGTTCTGCCATCATTCAGGTCCTGCAGAAGGACTATATGAAGGTAAGTTTTCCCCTTTAACATCACATTCTATGTATTTAATGATTGCTAATGTCTTGCATTTCTTTCCTCCTTCCCTAATTAACATCATTGCAATATGCTCTAATTCATATACTCTGCCCCTATGACTCCCATAAGGGGACCTTATACTTTAGGCTTTAAATACTCAGTTCCCAAAGTGTTATACTAATCTTCGCCAAAAATGTTGGTGTCTAATCTGCTTGCAATGTTGATTATTTAAATTACTAATTTTGGTTCTTGTTTCACTCCACAGTATCCTTCAACGCCACAGGAATGGCAGACTGTGGCCTCCCACTTTGCCAGTCATTGGGACTTTCCCAATTGTGGAGGAGCAATAGATGGGAAGCACGTCCACATTGTCCCACCACCCAACTCAGGGTCGTACTATTATAATTATAAGGGGTTTCATAGTATCGTGATGTTGGCGGTGGTATCTGCGACATATGAGTTTTTGTATGTGGATGTGGGGCAAAATGGACGGATGTCGGATGGTGGAGTGTTCGCCCGGACGGAGTTCTACTGGTGTCTCCAGAGTGGCAGTCTGGGATTGCCACCCGCAGAGGAGAATCAGGAAGGACTCCCATTCGTCTTCGTTGCGGATGAGGCGTTTGCCCTGGCGAACCATCTGATGCGGCCTTTCCTGATGAGGACCCTCACCCCAGACCAGAGGATTTTTAATTTCCGCCTGTCCAGAGCCCGAAGAGTGGTGGAGAACACCTTTGGTATACTGGCCAGCCGGTTCCGCCTTTTTCTTACGCCTATCCACATGGCGGAATACAAACTGAATCACATAGTGCTGGCGTGTTGTGTTCTTCACAATTTTCTTTAAAAAGTTTCGGTGAACTATGCGGTCTCAGTTGGCGAAAAAGAAGCAGACTTGCTTGAAAATGATGATAACCTTACAGGCCTTGAACCTGCTCATCCTGGCTTGCCCCCCCAAAGCGCCCGTGAGGTTAGAACCCAATACATGGACTACTTTGTGGGTAGGGGGGCCATTGATATGCCAGACAATGTCTGAGAGGCATTTTCAAAATACATTTTTCTTTGAAACTCCTTCATTTACTGCTTGGCTTGCTTTTAGGTATCTCCTAGGTAAATTTAGTTTTTTTCTTGTTGTGCCTTTTTCACCAACAGTGCAAACCCAAGTTCAGAGCAAGATGAGATAAGCTTATTATGTTGTGGGTCTGCTAAACACACACCTTGTTTTTGGTAACTAATATATGTAGTACATTACTGACCAAAATCGTGCTCATTTTCAGCACCATGGCAGGAAAATGGCATGATTGTCTAAATTAACACATCACTGTGGGTGTTTTTTACTAAAGGCACATCCACTATGCACTAAAAGTGCACTACAAAAGTACACCTGAAACTGCACTTGGAGTGCAAAGTGGAGTTTCCTTTAGTAAATAACACCCATTCTCACCGCAATCTAAAATTTAACTCCAAATACATCTTTGGCGCAATGAAAAAGGAAGCCACACATTGATGATAATTTAACTTTTTAATCCAAGCACATTCATATGTGCGTTTAGAAAAGGTTTTTCCAACAAACCAAGAATATGTGTGTATCAAAAACAGTCTTTCAGCTAATTTTTGTGTACTTGTTGTTTTTGTGTAAACAGGCATGTATCAAAGCGTAACATACAGAACACAGGAACTTACAAAGTTCAACTTTGAAAAGTGAAGACAATATCAGACATGAGTATGTACAAACTGGGCTGATATTGCCTTCATCACATGGAGTGTCACCCCTGGAAAATCCAAATTTGGAAGATGCACACAGTGTGTCAACATGTGCTATCTCCCATCATGGGGATCAATGTACATGTTTTGGGGCTGCAACCCCTTCATCTCAGCCACTTTACGCTTACATTGATCCCCCATGTTTACACACTCTGTGCATTTCTTTTAAAAATACAAAAGTTGTGGTTTAAAATACAAAAAATAAAACCCTAGCTAGTTTGGGCTGTTTCACACTCTCCCCAAAACATCAATGATGTTCTTTATTTTTAACATCATTGATGTTTTGCTGTATATTTTCCAAATCCCGATTGCACCCCATTATCTCCCCAATCAGGATCTGGGCACTTTCACTGGTAAAATGGGATTCTTCTTCCACATCACCTACAAAACAAATCAAAAAAACACACCATGTATTAAAAATATGGTGATATACATTGATGAGCTTACCGGAAGCTGTGTTCTCCGACACTCACCTGTTGTGGTGACAAACTGTCCAACTTCAATGATCTCTCCTTCCTCCTCCTCCTCCTGCTCCTCTGCTTCTTGTTTTGGAATTTCGCCTTCTTTGGGAGGGGTGTGGTCCCTGGTGTCCTCATACTTGCCGAGTCTTCTCTCCCCTATGAGAATGTAAAAAAATAATAATTAGCATACAGAGGGCAGAATTAGGAATTTGAAACATTGCTTGGAAGTGTTGTACAATTGTGTTTTTTGGCCGAGTTCAACGGTGAGAACATTATTGTGGACACTTTGTGAAGCTGAAATACTTACCTGCAGAACGATGTTTCTTACAAACGAATGAAACCATGAACTTGAAAGTGGCCATTTTAAACTGCACAACATGAAATCAAAGCACATGGAGCCGTATGCAAGCAAGAATAATGATATGAACACACGACAACTACTTACTTTTTTGAAGAACACGCTTGATCCTTCTGTACTGATGGTGCTCCCTCAGTTTCAGGTCTGACCAGTGTTTTCTCAGTTGATCCTTAGATCGGCGTACCCCAAAATTCTTATGAAGACTCTTCACAACTTTAGTCAAGATCTTGGCCTTTCTGATATTTGGGTTTGGGTAAGGTCCATACTTCCCATCATAGTCGGTCCTGTTCAATATGTCCACCATCTCCAACATCTCTCCAAAAGACATATTTGAGGCCTTAAATCTTCTCTTCCTGGATCGGGACGTTTCAGGCTCCGGGCTTTTCTCACCCTCCTCCTTGTTAGTGGAACTGTGATTGCGCACCTGCGTTCTCTCCGCCATGTGCTCTCCCCACTGCGCCGAAAGCGAAGGGGCAGGGAATAGTCTAGAAAGAACGTCAGGGGCGGGCGGAGTTTCATGCATGCGCACTGTATATAAAACGCAACACGTGTGTGTCGTCCGTACGATCTGGGAACAGAGTGAGGCGCGGACACGACGATCGTGCAAACGAAGGTAACATTTTTTACTTGGTGCATCACTAGACTAGACTGCTTCTATCTAGGCCGATGCTGGGACAAGATTAGGAGGGTTTTTCATGGCATTATTAGTATTTTAGGGTTTGTCTTGTGTTGTGTCTTGCAGACAAGATGGATCCATTCGTCAAGATGTAATACATGCAACCTCGGGGGATGACGTAGAGACGCTCAACGTGGAGGGAGGGGCGATGTGGAGGCCTGGCCGGAGAGGACGTGTCAGTAGTGAAATCCTTAGGGAAAATTAAAGAAAACAAGGCTAAAATAGAAAATATGGAGAATAAAATGAATGAGTTAAATTTTTTGTCCTATAACGTCAAGGGCCTCAATACAGTAAAAAAGAGGCACAAAATTTTGAACTGAAATATCTGGGAATAAAATTGGCGTGTACTTTGGATAAGATCTACCACTTAAATTACATCCCATTACTAAATGAAATCAAAACTGAACTTAGAAGGGCAAACAATAGATCTATATCCTGGTTGGGCCGAATAAACGTGTTTAAAATGTTCATCCTTCCCAAAATTCTATATAAATTCCAGATGTTGCCGATCGGAATACCCTCCAGTTACTTTTTAAAATTAAAATCACTAATGAGTAAATACATATGGAATAATAAAAAACCTAGGATCTCTCACAGCATACTAAAACAAGAGAAAAGGAGGACTGGCAGTCCCAGACTTGCGATATTACTATTATGCCCCGTACACACGAGAGGACTTATGTCCGACAGACCTCCAAAGGAGTTCCGCCGGAGTTCCGCCGGAGTTCTGGCGGACTTTTCGACCGAACGGACTTGGACACACACCATCACACCAAACTCCGACGGAGTCGAACGTGATGACGTACGACTGGATTAGAATAAGGAAGTTCATAGCCAGTAGCCAATAGCTGCCCTAGCGTCGGTTTTAGTCCGTCGGAGTAGCATACACACGAGCGGATTTTTCGAAGGGGACCGGGTCCGGCGGAGTTCCATCAGGAAAATTTGAAGCATGCTTCATTTCTAAAGTCCGTCAGACTTTAGCGAAGCTAAAGTCCGTTGCAGCCCACACACGATCGAATAGTCTGACGGACTCAGTCCGTCGGACTTTGGATGTCGAAAAGTCCGCTCGTGTGTACGGGGCTTTAGGCAGTTGTGCTGTCGAGAATTGTTGAATGGGGGAGGGAGAAAAGAGATGAAAAAAGGTGGGTGAGTTTAGAATATATTTATAGTAAGGCACAACTTAGTAAAATAATGTGGAACCCCCCAAAATATAGAGCGTTAGATATAGACACAAATGAGTTGACACGGATAGTATTTAAGGTTTGGGATAGGGTATATAAAAGATTAAACGGGCACTATAATTCACCGTTGATAGTTTTGAAAGATAACGAGTATTTTCCACCGGGGAGAAGGGAGATAGGAGGGAATTGGATAAAAAAGTTAGGGCTACAAATAAAGGATATAACTAAAAAAGGGAAACTTATTTCACATGAAGATTTAGCACATAGGGGATCTATGGTGATTGATAGGTGGCGCTATCTCCAGCTTGCGCATTTCATAGAGAAGCTGCCCCAACCGATTAGGTCCGGGGAAGAGCTGACCAGGCTGGAGCGGCTCTGTACAGCAGATAATGTTAAAGGTACAATTTCAAGGTTGTATGGGTTGCTGATATCGGTCAGCCAGCTGGAGAAACCGTCATATATAAATAAGTGGGAAAAGGAATTAGGGTCACAAAAAGATAAAGAAACTATAAACAAAATATTGAAAATAACACATTGTTCAGCAATAGACAACAAAACAGCCGAGATACAAACTTATATCCAGATGGTATAATACCCCAGACAAGATTGCTAAATACCAACAGGGAAGGACAGCCGAGTGCTGGCGTGGTTGCAAAGCGATAGGTACCATGACACATTTATGGTGGGGGTGTCCTAAAATTAAGATCTATTGGGATAAGATTTTACAAATGATAAAGGAAATAACTCAAATAACTGAAAACGGATCCATGGTTAGTACTTTTTCATGGTATAGAGGGAGGGGTCAGACAATATCAGGATACAATTATCCCACATCTTTTAAACGCAGCAAAAAGCTGATCCCTAGAAAATGGTTAGTGGCTAAATGCCCAACGATATGGGAGTGGGTGGACGCTGTAGAGGAAATATTTAGTTTGGAAAGCTTAAGTATAGGAGATGAAGATGAAAGGGCTGTATTTTAAAAAAAATGGTGTGGTTGGAAAGAGTTCAAGTGAGAATGGAGCTATACAGCACAATTAAGACCACAAAGACCTTGATAAGAGGAAGATATATAGTAAGGAACACTACTGACATGTCGGGTTTTGGGGGGGGGGGGGGGGTAGGGATTAAAAGTTATTATAATGGGAATTGGAGGAATTAATGTAAAAATTTTGTAATGAAAACGTAAAAAAGTTGTATACATAAAGGGGAAAAAAAAAATGGGAGAAATAAATAAAAGACTTAGCTACAATGATGTGAAGACTAATAACAAGAGACAGTAATGAACGTAAAGTTGATATAAGTCTCTCTTGAAGGTTCGCTGATGTGGCTAGATAAAAAAGAAAACAAAAAAAAAAAAAAAAAAAAAAGATGGATCCATTCGTAAACCCCAATTTTATGGGGCTATTCCTCCAACTGTACAGGGAGATGCCCTGCCTGTGGCAGATCAACAACCAGTTTTATTACGACAGAAGAAAGAGGAAGGCAGCGCTAGAGAAACTTCTTTCTTTGGTGCGGATCATGGTCCCCACGGCAGACATGGCCTATCTGAATAGGAAAATCGGGGCCATGAAGATTACATATCTCAGGGAGAGAAAGAAGCACCTGGAGTCCTTGAGCTCAGGAGATCCAGATGCCGTTTATTACCCCAGGATGGTTTACTTCCCGAGGCTGCATTTTCTGGTAGACCAGGGAGTACCCAGGCCACCACTCAACCGTCTTCCTTCAAGGCATCCTTCACCCCCAGCTGAGGCTTCCAACGTCCAACCTGGGCCTTCCAGGCAGCAACATGTGGTGGGGCCCAGCTTGAGACAGGTATTGCATTGTTGAACATATTTGAACATATGATGTTAACTAGATGTTATTATTGATCAGTAAGTTGTGATTTCACAAAGTGATTTACATCTCAATAGACAGTAGTGACCAAAAATGATTGGGTCGGGAATGAAAAATGTTGGACTCAGAATGATAGTCTGTTCTATTTGGTAACATTCTATTTGCAAAAGTCATGAGCTCCAAATGGTGTGATTGATGAGCAAACTAAAACTATGTCCCATTTTCATACACAGGAAGACCTCAGTCGGGGGGAGGCTGTGGCAAGTGGCAGCCAGGAGGTCGATCAACGCCCTCCTTCTCCTCCTCCTGCCCCAACTACAGGAGCCCAGCCACAGCCTCGAAGGATGCCTGGTGGGAAGTGCCTAAGGAAGATGAGAGAGTGATGGCCTGGGTTCAGTTTGGTCTGCCAGAAGATGCAGCCTCTTAAAGAGCCACATCCTGGGGACATAGATGGCATCTGATTTTCCTGATCTCTAGGACTTCTGGACCAAACTTCTCTCCCTGAGATATGTACTCCTCAGGCCACCAATTTTTCTTATTCTAATTTGTTCATGTCTGCCCTGGGGGGCAAAGGCTGCACCAAAGTAACAAGTTTCTCCAGCGCTGCCTTCCTCTTTTTATTTTATTGCAACCAAAATAAAGGTTTTTTTTGTTTGATAAAATACTTGCGTATGTGTTTTCCTTCCAAAAGGCCAGTTTATTTGTGAGCAGGCAGGTACATTTCCCCCAAAAAAGTGACATGAATAACAAGGGGTACCAACACTAAACAACCTCCTGTAGATTAAAAAAGAAAAAGAAAATATTGTTGTTGTGGTAAGTTTACACACAAAAACACCCCAAAAAATGGAAAAATTAGCAAACTGTCAAAAAAGGAGATGTTTAAAAAAAAAAAAAAAATGTGTAGATGTGACGAAATCAAAAATTGTATTGCCGAAATGGTTAAAAAAGAGTCAGGAAATACGTTCGGGAGAAGTGTGTGTGACTATGAGCATCAAAAGAAGTTGCTTTGTAAAGAACAAGAGAATGCGCTTCATGAAGGAATTTTTAATATTGCAGCGTGACGAATGTGCCATATCGATTACGATCAGTAGTTTTACCTGAACGAGCGCTTCCGTGTCGGAATTTGAATGTGAGCATGCGTGGCACCTTGTCCGTCAGAGTAGGCTACACATGATCGGAGTATGTCCGGTCGGAGGAAGTTTGTCGGAAAATATTTCCGGCAAGTTGGAAAATTTGGTCTGACGGATATTCCGACGGAAACAGTCCGATGCATACCACACACAGTCGGAATATCCGTCAAAACGATCGGACACATTCCGACGGAATCTCCGACCGTGTGTACAAGGGCTTAGACTCTTCACCACACACAGCCACAAAGGCAGGAGAATTCTTGTTGGGCAGTGTATTAGTGCTTGGACGAACACATGTAGACCAAATTTTAATGGTTCAAAGAATGTCAGGCAAAATGCCTCACACATGTTCACTCCATTAAATCTGGCCTTCTTTGAAAAAGTTTGGACACCCCTACCTTAAGGGGACAGAGAGATTTATGCTGGCTCATATATTATATATGTAATGTCTGTGCACAATGTGTTTATTGCATTCGGTTATTAGCTAATAAAAATAATACACTTTTGTTTTTTGGTCTGTTATGGTTGGCAAGCGGTGAGGCATTGGATCTAATGTTAAGGCTGGAGTAAACCCATTAATGAGAAAATACAACCTATTATCCTGGAAGCATTGTGGAGTACTATATAATGCTTATGTGGATCCACTTATTAAATTAAGGGGTCTGCACATTTGGTGAGCATATTCACTTTTGGGGTGCAAGCACTGGTGAAAAGGTTGAAGGTGTATTATAGTTTTTTTTTTAATAAATCACCACAGTGAAGGCACAATTAAAGAAGACACATACAATATCACAAGTTGAGAACTGTTTGAGATCTATAGCAATATTACAGACTTTGATGTTATGTAAATTGTTGTTCTTTTATGTGAAGTGTGTTTTTGGAGATAGAGAAACCCATTATTTTGTTTATATAGTTGTGCAGGAAAATACACTATATTGCCAAACGTATTGGGACTACTGCCTTTACACACACAAGAACTTTAATAGCATCCCAGTCTTAGTCCTTAGGGTGCAATATTGAGTTGGCCCACCCTTTGCAGATATAACATCCTATGCATTAAGGTGAAAAAACTTCTGTCACTGAGCAACCCCCCCCCCCCCCCTTTTTACTCACCTGAGCCCATTCGTTCCCACGGCAGAGGTGCACTTTACCTCTCTACCCAGCGTTCTCGGCTCTTGATTCGATAGATTGATAGCAGCGCAGCCATTGGCTCCCGCTGCTGTGAATTAAATCCAATGATGCAGGCGCTGGGGGGGCAGGGCTGAGTCCAGCATTCTGTGTCTATGGATGCAAATGCTGGGTTCAGGAGCGCCACCAGCACAG
This sequence comes from Lithobates pipiens, assembly GCF_037356315.1. Classification (NCBI taxonomy): domain Eukaryota; kingdom Metazoa; phylum Chordata; class Amphibia; order Anura; family Ranidae; genus Lithobates; species Lithobates pipiens. Next base: position 339,142,855 of record NW_027507758.1, read on the forward strand.
TAACCCCCAGGGAGAGTAGTTAACCAATGTGGGGAGGAGCCGCAAGCACTGTTGGGGGGCCCCAGAAGACGATGATCAGGGCCACTCTGTGCAAAATGAACTGCACAGTGGAGGTAAGTATGATATGTATGTTATTTATAAAATAAAAACAAAAAAAAACAAGGGTTTACAACCCCTTTAAGAGTTCCCTTCACTGGAACTAAGAGGCCAAGCCCAACCCCTGAAAAACAACCGCACACCATAATCCCCCTCCACCAAATGATTTGGACCAGTGCACAAATCAAGGTCCATAAAGACATGGATGAATGAGTTTGGGGTGGACTGCACAGAGTCCTAACCTCAACTCGAACCATTGTGTTGAATTAGAGCAGAGACTGAGAGCCAGGCCTTCTCGTCCACATCAGCACAAATAAGCTTCTGGAAGAATGGTCAGATATTCCCATAGACACACTCCTAAATCTTGTGGACAGCATTTTCAGAAGAGTTGAAGCTGTTATAGCTGCAAAGGGTGGGCCAACTCAATATTGGACTAAGACTGGGATGCCATGTGCGTGTAAAGGCAGGTGTGACACTGTCCTTTTGGTTTGTGTACACGGTCGGTGTGTTTAGCGCTTGAGTGTTAATTCATTTCAATGGCCAGAATAAATTATTATTCTGGCCAATGAAATGAATTAAAGCCCAAGTTCTTGACACACCTAAACTCATTTAAACAAGTTAAGCATTTTTTCTGCCAAAACTCAGCTGCCAGGAGGAAAGGAGTCTGGATGGCCAAAACGTCTGTTTGCATGAGGCCTAAGAAGTGCAGAATAAGATGGCGTTTAGCTGCCCATTAAAAAGCATACACTACAGTATATGTCTAATGGCAAACATGTAGCATGTAAGTAAAAAAAGATTTGCCTTACCTGTCAGCTCCTCTGTGACTTTGGCAATCACGTCCAATGGACCGGCAAAAGTTGAAGTTCTGGCATCAGATGGTGTTTCTTCATATCGCAGAAAATTTCTCAGCTCTGTATTACTAAAACTAAATTTCGAATTGCCATTTATCTACAGATGCATTAAAATGGAAAAGTTTAGAAAATATTCTAATGATCATAAAAAAATGAAATGAATCTAAAATTAGTTTAATATCATTTTGTAAAGGTAGCAATTCAGGGGCTTAGTAGTGCAGTTCAATTCCTGGTTTTATTATATATCTCTTTTTATATAGTAATTTACATTATCAAGATGTATAACAATACATTTTAAAGCAATCTGCCTCAATGGGGGCATTACCTCCAACTGAATAAGTCTCATGGCATGCATATCTTATATCTAACACCTTTAACCTGAATTAATCTACAGCTATGGTAACTTATTAAATAATCAGTTAGACCCCTTTCACACTGAGGCATTTTACAGATGTTCATAAGTGCCTGTAGACTGTCCTTTCTGCAGCCCCAGTGTGAAAGCCCAAGTGCTTTCACACTGGAGCGGTGCGCTTGCAGGGCAGGAAAAAAAAGTCCTGCAACCAGCATCTTTGGGTCGGTGTGGGAGCAGCGTATACACCGCTTCTACGCCGCCCCTGCCTATTGAAATGAATGGGTACTGCTGCCAAAGCGCAGTGCTTTTCTGCACTATTAACCCATTCCTTGGCCGCCAGCGGTGGTTAAAAGCACCCCTCTCAAGACCAAATAGCGCTCTATAACAGCGGTAAAGTGACGCTAAAACTTACCGCTAATGCCCCCCCCCCCCCCGCCCCAGTGTGAAAAGGGGTCTTAAGGGAATCTTCAACACTGGAAGCTGCTGCTCTGTGGCCAGCTATTACATCTTTTTTTTTTAATATAACCGCTTTTAATACTTACTACCCAACCTGATCTCAATGCGGTTTATCATTATTATGTGTTATTTGGTACAGTGTATATGTCACCAAAAATGTGTCCGCATTCTATCGAATGATAAGGAAATATGAAGAAAGACAAAAATGGGGTGGCAAAGTATAAAAGAACACAGAATAAGGTTGCCCCAGCAAGAGAGGATGAGTGTCTGATAAAGCCCTTTTCTAAATTCTCATCAAGCTGCTCCTTGAGCACCTTCAATTCAGGCTCTGATAGAGAATAGAGGCGACTGAGGGTATTTCTGCCCCTGGAAGCAATTCAATGGGACAGGCATATGGGCGATGAGGAGGTAACTGATCAGCATTCATTCTTTCACAAACGTTCTAGAACTCATGATACTGTGGAGACAGCTTGTCATATGACAAGTCACCACAACCACTCATGAATCCCCGGTCAGTGGATGACTTGCTTGGTAAGATCCTTTAAAATGCTCTTTTCAATTGTCAGACCTAAGATTTATAGTACATCCTGTCCCCCAGTTGAGGGAGGGATTCTGAACAGAGAAACAATGAATGCCCAGAATGATGGGAAATGTGGGTGTTGTGAAACCTAAAGGTCTCATGATAGTCGGCCTTTAGTGGAGCCTTTTTATGGGTAACAAGTCCCGAGGAGAACAGTGAACCATCATCTGTCTCCATATCAATAGTGGTTTATTTCTCATTTTAATATTATAACTTTGAGAGAATTCTTGTTTATAAAGTCCCCCTCCCCCCAACCCGGAGTACAATATAGCTGAGCATGTAATTTCATGGCCCTCAGTGATAAGTTTAATGTGGTTGACAAAATGTGATAGTAGAGAATTAACTTTATTCTTTTCAATGGGGAGATAGACTTGGTAATGGAATTTATTTGTTCAGGCACTATAACATCAGTCACAGCAATAGCCCTTTTAACTTTGTTGCGACAATCGGGTGCATAATGTCCATAGACCCTACAAGCATAGGTTTTTTTAATGTTTTCTCTCCTTCTTCTGAGAAGAAATAGATTTTCTAGTAGCATAAACTTGCATAGGTTCAGAAGCAATCCAGAAGAACTTTTCAACACTTCTGAACTAACTGACTGGTAGAAAATGCATACTTCCAGTGTTATGCTGCTGGATTATGCTGCTGGATTGGGCTGTCTCTTTACTGGGTTGGGCTGTCTCTTTGCTAGATTGGGATGTCTCTTTGCTATATAGGATGTCTCTTTGCTGGATTGGGATGTCTCTTTGCTACATAAGGCTGTCTCTTTGTTGGATTGTGCTGTCTCTTTGCTGGCATGAATTTCTGATGGCTGTCCTGTGTGTTTCCTCTCCTGTCTCTGCCCCACCAACAATGTCATCCTATCAGCAAAGCAGGGGGTGGGAAGAGCTGGAGATCTGCAGAGTGGGAGTGTTTTCATATTAACAAGCATGTAATCGCCACAGCTCCTCATACCCCCTGCCCTGGAGAGGACACACCAACTCAATCCTGCCTCAACCCTGCCTAAGGTAGGTCTGTGCAAGGGAGGCAGAGAGTAAAAGGGAGCACTGTGATTAGAGAGAAAAGGGGAAAGGAGGGCATGACTGCAAGTGGCGCCGTGATAGGGGGGGGCTGTGATTGCTAGGGGCACTGTAATGTAAAGGGGCACTGTGATATAAAGGGGACTGCACTGTAAAGAGGAACTGTAATTATTTCTCCTTTACCCATTTACCCTCTTGTAATCAGTGGCCCTTTACAGTGCAGTCCCCTTTATATTACAGTGCCCATTTACATTACAGTGTGGAGGACCTACTCTGTGAACATGCCATTACCAGCTGTCCTTTGAATGTCTGCCCCCCTTCCCCCCATGGACCTTGTTTGTGCACTGCTGCACAGTCATGTTGGAACAGAAAGGGGCTATCCACAAACTGTTCCCACAAAGTTGGGAGCATGAAATTGGCCAAAATGTCTTGGTATGCTGACCCATTACTGGAACTAAGGGGTCAAGCTCAACCCCTGAAAAACAATCCCACACCATATTCCCCCCCACCACCAAATGATTTAGACCAGTGCACAAACTCCTTAACACACTCCTTAACCTTGAGGACAGCCTTCCCAGAAGAGTCTAAGCTGTTATAGAGGCAAAGGATGGGCTAATGCAATATTGAACCCTACGGACTAAGACTGGGGTGCCATTAAAATGTGTGCGTTTAAAGACACGTGTGCCAATACTTTTGGTAACATAATGTATCTCTACATTTCAGCTGTAGCTGCACTTCCATTGTCAGACTGATCTGAAATTGTATTGCTGTGCAGTAGATGCTGTAAAATGTAAATGTAGAAAATACATACACAGTATAGTGACTATAAAAATTGGTTTTAGCATCTTCTTTTCACGGCAGAAATGCAAATACATCCTTATTAGTTCCTTGCCTCCTGTACAAAGATTTATGTTTTTGAATAGATTCTCCCCCTGACATCATTTATTATATGTGAAAAGTTTATAGTCTACTTACCTCAAAGGTTTTGGTGACATTTCTTTTATGAGAAATTGTTGCATATGATAAGGTAACATTTAGCTTTCCTTTCACAGACATGCCATAGGTATACCTACAATTAATCATAAATACCATAGTGACAACGAACCCATGTTCAATATTGCAGTAGTTTATAATTGTGTAATTAAAATGTGGGTATGTATTAAATTGTTCATAGCTGGATTGGTGTAATATAACCCTATAACTTCAATAGACCTAGTTCCTATGTTCACTTCACAGTACAACACTATTATCAGAGGAAAATTCAGTTTCATGATTACAGTACTGAATGCAAGTTCTATTATCAGAATAGACTCTAGTCCAGAAAACACAATATTTTATAGTAATATATATTATAATAGAATGCTCATTCAACAAAACAATGTAGTATGGGCTTTACATTTTTAATCAGTATACGGAATATCATACTTCCACACATAATAATCATCAATGTATTGAAAAAAATCATAGCTAATAACACATAACAACAGGGGTCTCCAAACTTTCTAAACAAAAGGGCCAGTTTATTGTCCTTCAGACTTTAGGGGGGCCAGACTGTGGACAGTGGGAGTAGAAACGTTTCTGAAATCAGGGGGGTAAACATTGCCACATTTAGTATAAGGTGAAGGAATAGTGCCCCATCGTTGGTATCATTGCGAGGAATAGTGCCCCATCATTGGTATCATTGCGAGGAATAGTGTCTTATCAATGGTAATATTGCAAGGAATAGTGCCCCATCATTGGTATCGTTGTGAGGAATAGTGGCCTATCGTTGGTATCATTGCGAGGAATAGTGTCCCGTCATTGGTATCATTGCAACGAATAGTGTCTCATTGTTGGTTATCTTCCCAGGAAAAGTGCCCCATCATTGGTGTCATTACGATGAATAGTGCCCCCTTGTTGGTATCATTGTGAGGAATAGTGTCCCATGGTTGGTGTTAATGGAAGAAATGGTGCCCCATTGTTGATGACAGTTGACAGTATAGTGTCTTGTATCATTGGGGAGAATAATGCCCCAAGGCTCGGATAAGGGCAAGCAAAGGGCTGTATCTGGCCCCTGGGCTGCAGTTTGGAGACCACTGCATAATAACATATTGTGAATATTTATTCTTTACAATATACAGTATATTGTGTCAAAATCTGTATTGTTTATTGTTAAATTTTTTTATAGACAGATTTAAAGAAAAAATGCACTTACTTGGCTGTAACTGTTCCTTCTAATGATCCACTTTTTATTGACTGATATGAGGGAATGGACAGGAGAACTTCAAACTTGGGCAAAACTAGAAGATAGGAAATATTTGAATAATACTAATAGGTAATGCAGACATTGAAGAAAAAATGAAAAGTAGCACATAATATGTATTATTCAGCAATGTACAGCCAAAATTACAGTGTGTTCAAGTATTAGAATTGTGCTCATTCCAGTTTGTAAGGTAGCAGAAGAATTAAACAGACCTCAAAATGTTATTTGCCAATAAAACTGCAGGAAGGGAAATACCATTGGTCTGTCATTAATTTATCAATTACAAGTACAATAATCTGCAACGAGTATTACTAAGTATTCTGTGCTACAAAAAAGGACGTTTTAAAGAGGAAGTAAGGCCCAAAAAAATAAAAATATTCCCTGCAAGGCAAAGGCATAATGAGCTAGTATGCATAGCATACTAGCTCATTATGAATAACTTACCTGAGATGAAAGCCACCTCGTTCTCCTCCTCTGACGCCGCCATCTATCCCAGAGTGACTTCTGTGTATCGCGGCTCCAGTGCTGTGACTGCTGTGATCTGCTGTGAACTGCTGTGATCGTCATTAGCAGCGGCATGCTCAGTGCGCCTGTGGGCCGCTGTCTATGGCGCATGTGCCGTAGACAGTGGTGCCTGTCTTTTGCAAATGTACGTTTAGGAGATATTTTTTACAGGTAAGCTTTAATCTGGGCTTACCTGTACGTAAAAGTGGTCTGTAAGGGTTTACAACCACTTTAAGGCTCCATTCAATAAGATTTTACCAGAGACTCATGCAGCCTTCATCCAAGATTCAAACATAGTTCAAATGAATGTGCCACAGAAAATGTATAAATCTTGGGTGAAAGTTGTACCAATCTTTGGTGAAAACACTGATAAACAGAAGGAAAAGAACAGTGATGCTAAGACACTGGTGTCCATAGTCCACCCCTTCCATAGTGGAATTGGAATGGAGGTAGCTTTTCTAAAATAGAGAGATTGGTGGCTGAAGATAATGACAGAAAATATCTTCTTATATCTTCCTTCACCTCTATTTTTATAATTTATATAAAACACATCTTTTTATGTCTCACCTTTTCCCCCTGCCCCCCCCCCTTCCTAAAATGTAACCCAATTTATTGAATAGAATATATACGTTTTCATGCTTTAGAACTACTATGCTATCTATAACTGTATTGTGAAAAATCCAATAAATATAAAAAAAAAAAAAAAACATCTTTCTGTCTCTTCTTTTTGTTCTTTTTTTTTTCTTTCTTCTACTATAATGACACTTGCTGATGTAAACAAGCACATCTGGCACATTTTTGTTTAAAAACTGTGTGGCATATTATTATTCCTTAGGCCTCATTCCCACGAGGCGGATCCGCTTCCACGAAGTCTGCCTCTGTCTGCCAGCTCAGTGGGAGATCTCTCCATTGATCCCCGCTGAGCCGCCGGATGACAGGTCCCTCTCTGCTCACTGAGCGCCGCTGGTTTCTATGGAGAGATCAGATGAAAACAGACAGCATGCATCTCACCCGATCCGCCAGCGATGGATCCGGACGTAGGGTCATCCGTCTGCTTTTGGCATACCAGCATGGAGCGCCCGTTCAGATACGCCATCAAAACTGACAGGCGACCTGAACGGTCCAACAAAAGACAGAATCAGATCCCAGCCACTGCCACAAGTGGTGCTCCTAGGTGCATGCTTAGTGCCATGCAAACAGCTAAAGACTGCAGAGCATATACAGTATGTGAACAAGCCACATAGGAAGGAATGCCATTTCTACTTTACAAGCATTTCTATGTAGCAAAATGCAAGACTTTTGCTGCATCAAAACAGACAAGCGTTAAAATGAATTATGTTGTTAATAAATATATTGCATTTATTGGTGTTTTTTTTTTTTTATCTATCTGGCTTTAATGAGAGTATTGGCATTATTAGCTTTAAATGTGCTATTTATCCAGAAGAATATTTTTTCTTTTTATCAGTTTCCAATTGAATTTGTTAATAAAACTGTAATCCCTGGTTCACATTGGAGCGATTTGCTGACAATGGCACCGTACGTATCGGTGCGACACTGCATTTGCGGGGCTGCACCGATTCCCAAAAGTAGTTTATGTACTACTGTTGGCAACTTAAGGGTGCGATTTCCATAGACATCTGTGCAGCAACCCACACAGATGTCTCTGAAATTCCCCCCAAAGTCAGGACTGACATGCGGGAATTAAATCGTGTGAGTTCAGCTGAACTCGCATAATTTCATTCCCGCTGTCAGTGTGAACCTAGGTTAACAGTTTCAGTTGTTAACAATTAACCACTTCAGCTCCAGAAGGTTTACCCCCCTTTATGAAGAGGCCATCTTTTGTGGCCTCGCTAATTTAACTGACAATTACGCAGTCGTGCGACACGGTACATAAATAAAATGTCTGCCATTTTTTTCCCACAAATAGAGCTTTCTTTTGGTGCCATTTGATCACCACTGTGGTTTAAATTTTTTGTGCAAACAAAAAAAAGAATGACAATTTTGAAGTAAAAAACGATATTTTTACTTTCTATCCAATACAAAAAAAAAAAAGTAAAATGTAAAAAATCTAATTTCTTCATCAGTTTAGGCCAATATGTATTCTGCTACATAGTTTTGGTAAAAAAATCTGAATAAGCGTATATTGATTGGTTTATGCAAAAGTTATAGTGTCTACAAACTATGGGATATTTTTCTTCCTTTCTTTCTCTTTTTACAAGTAATGGTGGGGATCAGCGAATTATAGTGGGACTGCGATATTGTGGTGGACAAATTGGACACTAAGTGAAGCTTTTGACACTTTGTGGGAACCAGTGACACCAATACAGTGATCAGTGCTAAAAATATGCACTGTAATTGTGCTAATGACAATGGCAGGGAAAGGGTTAACATCAGGGGTGATCAAAGGGTTAAATGTGTTCTAGGGAGTGCTTACTGACTGTGGGGGAGGTAAAAATCGTGTTCCTGCTTAGCAGAAACACAGGATCAATACATCCCCCTCTCATTAAATGGTAATCTGTCTTGTTTACATAGGCAGACCACTGTTCTGCCTATCTCCCGAACAATTGGCGTGTCCAATCACAGCGGGAGTGGGTCGCTTGACGGTGCACACGCGCCACAGACCCAGAGATGTCAGGACATGTACTACAATATATGCAAGTAGTTAAAATGGAATTAAACTCTCAAAAAAAGAAAGCATAGTTTTGTAGAGCAACATTATACAATGACAGTTTTCACCTTACCTTCATTGGGTTTCATCTGCATGTGCTGTGCACATCATGTAGACTGTTCATAGGAGATTTTTGTGAATGTTTTTGTGCTCCAGTTGAACCTGAATGTCACAATTTTAGTGTGTTGGCATGGCTGCTTTCAGCCCAAGTCTGGGATGTGCAGGAAAGGGTGATAACACTGCAGCTAAACTGTAGTAAGTGTTACCACCCTAGGACAGGAATTGTCTATGGATACGCCCTGCTTGTATGATTTAATTTAAAACAGGACACAATAAAGTAAAAGAAATACCGTATTTATCTGCGTATAACACTCACAGGTGTATAACATGCACTCCAAATTTAGGAGGGAAGTTTAGGGAAAAAAACTTACATTTTAAATGCCCATCAATGCAACCTTATTAGTGTTCATCTGCAGCCTTGCCCATCATTGCAGCATGATCAGTGTCCATCTGCAGCCTTGCCCATCATTGCAGCATGATCAGTGTCCATCAGCAGCCTTGCACATCATTGGAGCATGATTTGTGCCCATCTGCTTTAATTTGGCCCTGTTTGCAGCATGATTAGTGGCCAGCTGCACATCAGACTTTCCCTTGCTGAGGAGGGAACGAGCGCCACCGAAATAGACAGAGCTGTATGTCCTGTGTACTCGGCTCCTCACGTCTCATCTCACAATCCTGCCCCTTGGCCCGGCTCCTGTGATGGACATAACACTGGTCCAATGGTGGGAGATGGGACTGGGCACGACTGCAAGTGGTGCTGAGAGAAGCCAAGTACATGGGTGATTCGACTGTCTAATTCGGCGGCACTCATTCCCTCCTTCCCCTCCGAAGCAGCCATTCTGCGTATAACACGCACCCACGATTTTCCCACGATTTTAAGGGAAAAAAATTGTGTGTTATGCACCAATAAATACAGTAAACTTTTTGGCATTACAGGAGCATGTGAAACCACATAATGATTTAGACATATTTTAGGTTAATGACTGTTGTGTTTTTATCTGGTTTTTCTAAATATATAATTTTTCACAGATTAGAAATCTGTATGTGCATCAGGGCCTCTTGGGGCCATTTTTAAAGTCTTATCTATGCAACTTAAAAGATTTTACATCCAATGTAAGACAAGTCAGAAGGTATAAAATCTACCCTGACCTGCTCATATACTTACCTCCCTTACAGTCCTCCTCAAACCTGGAACTTACATAGGGCTGAGGATCCTCTTGCTACCCCCATATGACAGTCTTGGCTGCCTAAGGGTCGGTTCACACCGGGGCAACACGATTTTCAACACGACTTTTGGAGGCAACTTGGACACGACTTCAACACAACTTGGGGCGACTTACAACATGACTTTAAGTCGCCCCAGGCCAGGCGACCCCCGAAGACGGAAGAAGACCCCCGGAGCTGTGCAATAAACTATTTTAACCCTTGTGTGTCGTGTTTTTCTTTACATTTTTTTCACAAGTGAATGGGTAGGGGTACATTGTACCCCATACTCATTCACACAGGGTGGGGGGCCGGGATCCGGGGGCCCCCTTATTAAAGGGGGCTCATGGAATCTGATAAGCCCCCCGCCCGCAGACCCCGACAACCAACGGCCAGGGTTGTCAGGAAGAGGCCCTTGTCCTCATCAACATGGGGACAAGGTGCTTTGGGGTGGGGGGGTGCGCGGCCCCCCTTCCCCAAGGCACCCCCCATGTTGAGGGCGCGCGGCCTGGTATGGCTCAGGAGGGGGGGCGCTCGCTCGTCCCCATCCCCTTTCCTGGCCAGCCGGGTAGCTCGGATAAGGGTCTGGTATGGATCTGGGGGGGACCCCCACACCAGTTTTTCGGTGTAGGGGGTTCCCCTTAAAATCAATACCAGACCTAAGGGCCTGGTATGCTCTCGGAGGGGGAACCCATGCCAATTTTTTTTAATAAATGTATAAAAGAGTTCCCTCTTGAGAGCTGATAATTCTGTCAGAGTCGCCTCCATATAGTCGGAGATCCGACTTGGAGGCAACCTCCATTGAAATCAATGGGTACCAGTCGTCTACAAGTCAGATTGAAGTAGTACAGGAACCTTGTTGTCTGACCTGAGGCGACTAGGGGCGACCTGAAGTCGGATCTGAGTCGCCCCTGTGTGAACCGGCTCTAAATGACTAGTCATCAAACGCCAGCACTGTCATGTGGGAAGAAGGGTAGTAAAGTTGACCATACACTGTTTTGTTTTTTTGTGTGTGTTTTTTCGTTCAGCTTGAAGTCCAAACAAAGATAATAAAGCAGATTTCAGCCAGTAGTAACTTTTAGACTATCCACATAGTGGCTGCATCTGATTGCATGGCGCCACCGTTTGAGCAAAATTCCAGCAGGCTCCTTCAACAAAAGTTAATTTAAAAAATATAATTTTGTTGAACAGAGCAGGATCAGTTACTGAGCAAAAATTGTCTGGTTCATCAAAAATTGGCTGACATTTGCTCAGTGTATAGATAGCTTGAGCCATATACTCCCCATAGATGAAAGGGTCGCTAATGAAATGTGAGCTTGGCCCGCTGAAGAGAGTGGCAGTTAAATGAACCTGTTCCTTTAACGTTCATGATTCACTTTAAAGTTCTTAGAAACATTTTCATAACTTTTATACTTCGGATTCTTGAGAGAGACCCCGTTTTAACAGATTAAAGCCAGCTTAGCTACACAGTGTTGTCACACTGTTACATATGCACTATGTTTAGTCTACAAATGGCTGGGCTGACATACATTGTGCAAGTATGGTCCACAATTGTCACTATTATGAAACTTTCTGGCAGAAAAGGTTTGACGTTCTTCCTGACGGAGTTCTGACTGAATGGACTTGCCCACACATGAACTGACCAAAGTCCATTCGTTTGGAACGTGATGACTTATGACAGGACTAGAAAAGGAAGTTCAATAGCCAGTAGCCAATAGCTGCCCTTGCATCATATTTGGTCCATCGGAGTAGCATACAGACGAACGGTTTTCCTGATAGAAATTGATTCAGTCGGACAGATTTGAAACATGTTCTATTTCTAGGTCCGTCTGAATTTTTGAAGAAAAAAGTCTGATGAAGCCCACACACGATCGTAAAATCCGACGGAATGATTCCGTCTGACCTTTTCTGCCGGAAAGTCCGTGTGTACGTGGCATTAGGCATCCTGTGCAATAATGTGCAGCCAATGTTGGAGCGAGTGCATGTAGGCAGAAAGCAGCTGAAGGAGGCTGGAGAAGATCTGAGCACCAAGATTCAAAAAAGGAAGATCAAAATAAGAAAACAGTATTTTATGAAATTTAAAAAAAAAATGGCTATTGTTTATCAAAAAATAATATTTTCACCAAAATTAATAGGGACATACATGAATTACTCGATGTAACTCACTCATATAACACTATATATTTTATATTACAAATATGCTTACCATACTGGGTTACAGTAAATGTTTGATAATAAAGTTGAGTCTGAAAAAACAAAATAAAAACAAGTCAGATTTGTATAACTTACTTGTCAGAGTTTTATACTGTGCTATATCTGATGAAAGTAATTTTTAGTAATAGATCAACTTAAAAAAAAGATTATCAATTTTTCCACCATGTTTTACTGATCGAGCAGTAGTAGGAACATTTGAACTAGAACAAATAGAAAAAGCAATTAAAAGTAAAGCTATTTAGACTTTTTTTCATTCTCTGGTCATTATTCCTTGTTATCTGCTGAAGGGAAGTATTATTAGCTTCTACTTAAAAGCTTTATCCTCATTTTACATGAATGTGGGTAAGAGTAATAAGCTCCACAAAATGCTGCATTTATCAAAAAATGTAGAGTCAAAAAAGAAAGACTCTAGAAATGCAAGATCTCTCGATTAGGGAGAGGAGAATGTAATAGCATGCTTTATTACTACCCCAATGCCATCATGTCAGAGATATTCTGTTGCAAAGTTCAGCACTAAGCACTGTTCCACTCTTTGAGCACCACCACTCTACAGCTATTTAACCAGAAGTTCCCACTGACATATACTGGGCCAGGTACTAATTCTGGACAGCTGCAGAGCAGAAAGCCAGGCCTTGAAATTTGCAACTGATTCCTAAACTGGGGGGGCACAGATGTATGTTTAAAGTATATGATTCTACTAAACTCACTTTTGTCCAGAAAACTAACATTATTCCCTGTAAGGCATTGGCTGGCAGTCAGTCAAGCAATGGTCCATAGTGTAACGCTATATATGAAAAGTATTTTCTTGTTACTCTACGCAGCATAAAAAGTGCATCATGAGATATACTGTTATTTATAAACTAAGCTGAAAGTGTAATAAATACTTAAAAAAATTTAATATATTTAAACTGTCTCTCTGTAAACCTCACATCTGCTACCAATTTTGAACATTTTGGAAAAAGGTGTGCAGGATCACATCTTCTATCCAGCTGTGACTTTTGCCAGTTATTATAACCTAACTTTAACCTTATCCATGAAGCAAAGGCAGATGGACTTGGTTGATTGTTTTGCTCTGGTGTCTTTTGATGTACACTATGAACCATAGCTAAAGAAATGTTCCATATTGTTTCAAAACTATCCATTTCACTCAAAATTCGATCAGCTGTTAAGAATGTTAAATATCTTTTCTACTCACTTCCTTATCGCTACCACATGCATTTGTACCGCCATAGTTGGCTTTTCTCTGAGCTCTACTCATGAAAAAAGAAATGCATCTTCATTTTTTGGTTAGCTTGTTTCACTATTTTTATAGGTTAAAACATTGCACAGAATGTGATATCATAAATGATTAAGGAAGTTCAGTTGCAGCGCTAAATTAAAAAAACATATGCACACAGCTATACTACCCCCTCCCTGCTTTCTATTGAGTTCTAAAATGTAATAGGCTAGAAGAAGCAGACCCTGGACCTTCATATTCACACAGCCTCTGCCAATTCCTGGGGGGAAAAATAGCCAGTAGGGGGCTGAGGTGTGTATAAATAGGTTGGAGCCTGGAACAGCCGGGGGCCTTTTGTTAGAAGAGAAGAACCAGCGTGGAGAAGTTCACAGGAGTTCATCAAGGTCCCAGCTCAGGGAGAGCTTGGAGGCCTATCTCTAAATGTATTGAGAACAGTTTGGAGGAAGTCCACTGAGGATCTGTCCTGGAGGCTCATAATCTAGCTGGTACTGGAGAAAGGCATCCAAAGGCATCCAAATACACAGGGGCACAGTGTGTAGAGGCCAGAAGGAGAGAGAGAGATACTAGTGGCTGCTGTTTAACCCTTGTAGAGAATGTTCCAGAGTTTCTGGCTTAGGACTGCTTCTATAACTAGAGTTTCCTGAGCTGTGTGTACACCAGCACCCAGTACTAATGGGGATTCACCCTGAAGAGTCTAGTGATAGCCAGAGAGTGTCCAGCAGAGCATCATTCCTAGTCGGAGCCTCAATAAACTAGACTATAAAATTGTCTTGTAATAGGTTTATAAATGTTTGCCACTTAACTGTTCCAGCAGCGCCGTTACTCCAGTCAATTTCTGGGTAGCTAAAAACCCCCATTATTATGACTGTCCCAGCCCTTGCAGCCATTTATATTTGTGCACTTAGGTTAGAACAGTTGCTCAGAGTGAGGTCCAACACAAGCTCATAAAAAGATGAACCTCCTAGGTTTTCCAGGCTACAGCAGATTGTACAAAGTAAAGTAGCCCTGGGACTTGGGTACAAGTACCCATATTTGCCCCCCAGCAGTGATGGAAGATTTATCTACTTCTGTATATGCTCCAACTTGGAGAATTTCACAAATTGTAAGTTAGGACCACAGTACACAAATGAGCCTTGACGAAGACACTGTAGCTTCCGCATTCTGTAAATTTGCAAATGTGTGCAACTAAAACCTTTGTTTTTAACGTGAATTATTGCACAGGGTCAATTTGTTATTGTTTTTTTGCAGACTTGCTGGTAAGTGTGCTGAAAATTTTGTCTGTTTTGTGTCAAAGGTAATATCTAGCAAAGACAGAACAGTAAATATAGAATAGAGAAATACAGTATACTGGTACATACAGAGTGGATGAGAGAGAGAGATATGAAATATCAGGTTAGCTGAGATGCTAAAGCTTGTTGCATTGTTAAGCATAATGTTTTTTTTCAGCTGCACTTGATAGTTGTCAAGTTTGCATATATCTTTATCAAGCAAATCAACAGTGGATTTGTTTGTATGGGTTTACCCATTCGTGCGTATTAGCCACAAGATATCATATGCTGCCATCTGGTGGACATTCATGTCTTAACATATACTTCATTGAAATGCTGTATTTAGCTAGTAGAATATAAAAACTCAGTAACCTAAGCTAACAATACATCTCTTTACCCACCTCTGTGAATTAACAAAGGCATAAAATGATAGTAATTTTCCACAAATAAGTTAGATTTGCCTGTTCCTTCGCTCTGCAAATGCATATTTCCTCTGCTCTACATTCAGACAGCAGCTAAAAGCAAACTTCCATCAGATATGGTCTAACCCAATTGACAAATTACAGATTTCACATGGTCTACCTGTTGTTTTCTTCCTTTGGCAATGTTAATTAAAAAAAAAACAAAAAAAAAACTGTCTATTAACAAAATGATGTACTTTGTAGCATGTCATGACTCCTTCAAGTGATTTGTTATTTTTTTTTGTTTGGCCCTGATCCTTGACTTCTAGGGTCCCTTGGCGGCTCCCAAGGCTCCTTCCCGCATCATATAACCCCCTAGGAGAAGCGCTCTCCCGGGGTTATCTTGTGGGTGCGCTCTCGAGTTCAGCATTCGGCGTCCATAGACTCCCCCACCCCCCCTCCCCCCGATACCTGCATCATTGGATTAGATTGACAGCAGTGGAAGTCAATGGCTGCGCTGCTATCACTCTATACAATCAAGAGCCAAGAACTCCAGGCAGAGGAAGAGCGTGTCTCCGCCGTGGGAAATTCCAGGGTTCAGGTGATAAAAATGGGGGGGGGGGGGGGCTGGAGGGCCAGTCACTTCCAGGTGTTTTTTCACCTTAATGTATAGGATGCATTAAGGTAAAAAAACACAAGGGTTTACAACCCCTTTAGCTATATACCCTTTCTTCAAAAATGCTATTGATAATGCATGTCTGTTTACTAGAGGTAGCCTTTTAGGGCACAATTAAGATTTACTGCTGTTTATTTATGTAACACTACGCATTGTTACTGAGAATGCAGAACTTTATTCATCCACAAGTTTGCAGCATTCAGCAATTGTACTTGTCAAAGCCTTAATACAGGTGTTCAGAGACTTCTGGGAATTGTAGGGTGAAAGCAGAACTTTCCTCACAGTAAAGGTGAAGTTAAACCACAGAGCTCGTGAGCAATCACCAAGAGGTGGGAGGATATGAAAGGAAAAGCAGAAACACAGCAAAAGAGTAAGGGGACCTAACAATGTATACCCAAAGAAGTATATTAATTGTAGTCATCCTTGGACCACTCACCACAGTCGGGTGTTTTCAACATAGCCAAGCCAATCTAAGCATATAGAAGGGACCCTGGTAAAAACTGCCCGGGAAGAAAACGGCTACTATGGCAACAAAAGGACTAATTATAAAGATACAACATTTATTGAGTTAAATAATTGACAGCTAAACATATGTGCAGTATGGAAAGAAATATTCTTGCAACTTCATATATAATAGATCAAGAATTAAAACACTACAATGGTGAAGTGTGGGAATAGACAAAAAACAAAATGGACGCACAAAACATGACACAAACAAAAAGTGCGGATGCCAAATACTATTAACATAGAGATTGTCATGAGAAAAATATTGATTGATGGATATGATCAAAACAGATATTTCCTGATAATCGATATGTGTATGGTCCTCAGGGAAATGGAGTCACTCATTGACCTAACCGATGCTGGTTTGGTGTAAGCTGACTGGTACTAGTTAATTTCTGTGGGAGAGTCAGTGATTGTGAAATCATGCAGTAATGGTAATATCCTTATGTGATGACTTGTTTGAGTACTGCATCCAGATTTGAGTCTAATAGGTGAAAATGATGTTCTTATCTTAGGGACTCTTAAAAACCCTGGGTCTAAGATGAAATCACTGCAGGTGTGTGGATCAAAAAAAGGCTTGGCGGTGGTTGGTCGAATATTGGAGAGAGACCAATGTGGACTGACAGAGATTGTCATATATCATAATATCAGCAGTGATCCTACAAAGTTGATAGCCAGTCTACTAACAAAGTGCTTCCCAATGCACAGGCTAAATATCCTCTTCAGCTATGTATTGGTGGCCTGGATACAGGGTAATCAATGCATTGATACACTCACTGACAATATGAACACATCCTTCTGTGGCCAATCAAACAATGACCAAGGCTAGCTGCTGAGTGGGGAGGTGTGCATGTGAAAAATGCTGTTATGTGTGGATTGCAAAACTGGCAGCCCATATAGCACACACAAGGGTGGCTGCTTAAGGGAAGCAGCTCAGCTCGGCTGTTCCTGTGACTAACATTTGAAAATAGAAGTTCGTACGTTGCCACATCCTAGTGTATTCAGATATTCCGTGACCTCTGCTGTGCTAGTGCTAGGCAAGTACTGTATGTCTGTTGCACTCTGGGTCAAGCAGTCTCCAAGGGATGATGGCTGATGGAGCACGGTAATCCACGTGCAACGCTGTTTAGGTCAGCAGGGACACTAACGGATCACATTTTGGACAGCAAATTGAATCCACATATAGCCTGCCACCTTTAGTCATTGATAATTTTCCAAGTATTAAACTAATCTCAAGACAGTGGCTTCCCCTCATATGTGACTCTAGCAACTAGTCCACACCATGCAGTTTTAAGATTCTCTGGTCTGCGTTTGGCAGCATAACTGTTACAGAAGTCACGTCGGCTAAGCACACCAGTGATCCAAATGACTTACAAATTGTTCCAATGAGGCAAACATACACAAATTACTGAAATGTGCATGTGGTTTCAGGAGAAATGGTTTAAAGGAAATGCCAGCCAAAACGTGTTGCCAGCCAAAACTTTGAATTTTGTTTTGGATACAGTGAAGAAAGTTAATTTGTAACCTCTGTCAGATATTTATTGCTGTTCCTGTGCCATTGTGAAGGATATCCCTGACTCCCTACCTGTCCAAGCGGCAGAAAGGTAATCACCTGACAAAGAACAAGACAGTAGTAAAAACTTAGCAGAGGTTTTACTCTTCTCCAATCTATACAGAAAAATAGCAAAAGGCATTTTGTTTTGTATTTGGTCGCTGGCAATGCATTTGGTGACAGTTTGGGGGAAGGCTGGCACACTTCGAATGGCTGGTTTGCACCCTCTAACAGAATTCAAAATCAACAGAGTACTTCTACTTAATAACTTGCATACTAGCTATCAGTCCTCCTTGAAGGGGATCCTGCTAAAGGGCTTAACATACATACATTTTATAGGAAAAATTCAATGCCCCACTGTGATTTGGTCTTTTTCAACATGCATGTTCTCAGCAGTACTCCATTGCTTAACGCAGCTAGGCAGGAAAGACTATGCACCATGGTTTCCAGTCCATGTAACCCAATAAGAGTACACATCTTATCCAAGGCTAGAGAGATGCCTTTCCTTTGGATGGACATTTCCTCAATAATTTCTTAACACTCCACCTGTCACATGGGAGTGTGGTATCATTCATAGTAATTGTAATTAGAGTTCAAAGCTTACAAAAGAAGACAAAAATCTTTGCAGTTGACCAGAGTGGTAGAGGGTGAAAGGAACATAAGCGTATATTACTTAACTTCCATTATACTTTTCCCACTATGTGCAAAATCTAGGATCAATTTAACAGAGGAGTTTAATGGCTCCTTTACACTCGTGTTAACCATAGGGAAGATATCCTGCCTGAAGTGTTGGTTTACATTCTTCAATGCAGCTTAGGTTTGGTTATGTTGTAACCCATCTCCTACTGCTATTGACTATAACAGGGAAACTACAGCCACGTTTCCATACAAATATTATTTATTTTCAGTAGGTACTTTTTTAATGCACTTTTTTAGCAAGTACTTGTTATGTAAATCCCAGCACACAACTCATATTTGCACAGATCAGTTGAAGAAGTATTTTGAATTTATCTGTACTATACTCACTTGTAATTTTACTTTTATTGACCAATCTCCAAGTGGCGGGTTGTCACTTAACTGAAAACTCTTTAATGAAACTCCTAATTCAGCTTCCTCTTCCATCCACTGCTCAAGTAAGTTTCCATGTGGGTCCTTTAAAAGTAATATTATTATTACAATGAGAAATATGATTATCTTCTTTATCCTTTATTATCTAAGTAAACATTTGGCCATAGTAAGATACAGGAAAACTCTTGTTGCAACCCTGAAATGGGTTTAGTATGAGAATTTATTATTTGAAAGTAGAGCAGTATTAATATTTTTTAATGCAAATATAAAAAAAAAAAAAAAAAGAACACACACTAATTTAAATGTAATATACTGCGCATAGTATTAAACAATTAATTAGATGATGCACAATCTTCCTGACTAAGGATGCATTTGTGTAAATACATATTTATGTTCCAATACATTTTAGTGTGTATTTATCCTGTAGCAATATAGATCTGTATGTCTATACTTATATCAGGAGAGTTTTTGCTTAACAATGAACCATAGCTCCCGTTTATTGTTAGTAAGAAATGTAGCACATTTATTTACTCTTCTACTATATTATGGCAGGGAAACAGTCTACTCCTATTAGGCCTCATGTACACAGGGCAGTTGAAAACCTCTGGAAACTGACAGCTGATAAACGACAGTGAAAAACATCCATTTACCAGCTTTTACATACTGCAGTTAAATATCAGCAGTTAAAAGCTTTTTTTAAAGTTAACCTCAGGAGACCCTCCCAAATGTGCACAATGTCGGAAAAACATGTAAATTATTAACAATTTCAGCCATTCTCTGAGAGAAGAGAGTGCAGTGTGCTTTAACTATGTATTCTCTCTCTGCCTGTCTCTCTCTGCCAGTCTCTCTATCTCGCTCTGTGCCTCTCTCTTTCTCTCTCTCTCTACCTCTCTCTCTCTGTGCTTGTCTCTTTCTCTCTCTCTGCCTTCCTTTCTCTCTGTCTCTGTCTGCCTCTCTCTCTGCCTGTCTCTATCTGCCAGTCTCTCTCTCTGTGTCTGTCTCTCTCTCTCTCTACCATCTCTCTTTCTCTCTGCCAGTCTCTCTCTCTCCCTCTCTCTCTCTGCCAGTCTCTCGCTCTCTCTGCCAGTCTCTCTCTCTCTCTCTCTCTCTCTCTCTCTGCCTGTCTCTATCTGCCAGTCTCTCTCTGCCTGTGCCTCTCTCTCTCTCTCTCTCTCTCTCTCTAGCAGTCTCTCTTTCTCGCTCTCTGACAGTCTCTCTCTCTCTCTCTCTCTCTCTCTCTCTCTCTCGCTCTCTGCTAGTCTCTCTGTGTGCCTGTGCCTGTATCTCTCTCTCTTTCTCTGCCTGTCTCTATCTGCCAGTCTCTCTCTCTGTCTGTCCCTGTCTCTCTCACTCTCTCTACCAGTCTCTCTTTCTCTCTCTCTCTGCCAGTCTCTCTCTCTTTCTCTGCCTGTCTCTGCCAGTCTCCCTCTGTCTGTGCCTGTCTCTCTCTCTCTACCAGTCTCTCTTTCTCTCTCTGTGCCAGTCCCTTTATCTCTCTCTGACATTCTCTCTCTCTCTGCTAGTCTCTCTCTGTGTCTGTGCCTGTATCTCTCTCACTCTCTCTCTGCCTGTCTCTATCTGCCAGTCTCTCTCTCTGTCTGTTCCTGTCTCTCTCTCTCTACCAGTCTCTCTGCCAGTCTCTCTCTCTCTGCCTGTCTCTATTTGCCAGTCTCTCTGTGTCTGTGCCTGTCTCTCACTCTCCATCAGTCTCTCTCTCTCTCTCTGACAGTCCCTCTCTCTCTCTGCCAGTGTCTCTCTCTGCTAGTCTCTCTCTATGTCTGTGCGTGTATCTCTCTCTCTCTTTCTCTCTCTCTCTGCCTGTCTCTCTCTGACTCTCTCTCTACCAGTCTCTCTTTCTCTCTCTCTCTCTCTCTTTATCTGCCAGTCTCTCCCTCTGCCAGTCTCTCCCTCTCTCCCTCTCTCTCTCTGCCAGTCTCTCTCGCTCTCTCTCTCTCTCTGCTAGTCTTGAGTCTGTGCCTGTCTCTTTCTCTCTCTATTTGCCTTTCTCTCGCTATCACTCTATTCTTGTCTCTCTCAGCCTGCCTCTCTCTCCCTCTCTCTGCCCCCCCCCTTTGCAGGCAGCAGAATGTGGTGAAAATTCTGTTTCTCCCATATCTTAAATGTTCCTTAGGAATGCTTATAAACGAAAAACGTGCCTAAAATCAGGTTGCAGCTTTTACATTAGTTTACAAGCAGTTACAAGCATTTGGCATTTCAAATGCCTAACATCCATCCTGAACCCATTTTTATGCATTGCAAGGCTTCTAAATTCAACTGCCCAGAAACAACTATAAATGACCCTGTGTACATGTACTGATAAGATAACATAGAAGAGAGTTCAGGGGCAGCGGAAAGAAATGCCCAACTTCTGCTAAATGTCCGTTTACCAGCAGCAGTGTACATCAGGCCTGAGTTAATCAGATTAAAAAGACTGGGATTCATGGGAGTTGTAGTTTGAAATCACAACCATATAATGGGGTTAATAGATACTACAAATCTCAATAGGTACTGTAAAGTAGGAGGATTGGAGAGATTACTTTTATTTAAAGTGATTGTTAAGCCACTCTAACCTGTATACACCATCAACACTGCCTCCTATTTTAGTATCCCCCTCTGTGTATGATTTATAAAAATACATGCTGCAAATATCTAATTTCACTGTCTAGATTGCGATCACATGACTGGCCAGATTTCTCCTTTTCTCCTCTGAGAGATGCAGCGGGTGGGGCTGAGATTTCCCTGCTTATGTCAGTGTGGAGGGCAGGAGGAGGAGGAGAGGAGGCGAGAGCTGACTGGTCATGTGATCGCAATCTCGGCTCTTAAATTAGGTTTTTACAGCATTTATATTTATAAATCATTCTTTTACAAAAACTTTATTGGCAGGTAATTCAACTTACAACAACATATTTCCTCAGAGGGTTACATTGCATAATAGGCAAACAAGGCAAAAAAAAGAAAACAAAATAAAAATGCATTGCAATATGTAGAGGCATGTATCGTACACTCAAACGTATAACAAACCCAATGTCCCCTAAAATTAAATGGAGAAACGGATGACCAAAGCTTGCCCTTCAAAGTGACCCTGGTAGCGCAGGGTGACTATGGTCTGAATGTTCCAGTTATATTGCCTGGATATATTTTAACAAAGTTTCATGGCCAGGGGTTTCCCCACCAGACAAAGTATGTTGTTTAAAGCTAACAAAAATAGAAGGTAACGTGAAAGATATGTTTCAATAATAACCATCTCGGCCTGGTCCATACCTGGAGGCCTAAGAAAAATATGGATTAAATGGGTATATCATAGTAAAAGAAAGAAGAAATGTTGAAAAGGAAAAAAGGGAAAGTCCAGTATAAAGAAGAAAGGTGAGGAGAGAAGATGAGAGAAAGGTGGGAGGGGGGAGAGTCCATGGGGGATTTCAGATCAGAAGAAGTGTGCCGTCAAATCGAGAGGGTTGAGAGTACATGATCCATGGCTGCCAGACTCTTAGAAACTTGTCATGTGTATCCAAGAGGATGGCAGTCAATTTTTTATTTACCATGACCTAATTCATAGGGTTCTTTACTGCTTCAAAACGAAGTGAAGGGAATTTACAGGCCTTTGCGATAGTCAATTTAGTTGCAGTAAAGAGATGTTGGGCCAATTGTCGCTCCGGACGTAACAGTTCTGCAATTGGCTTCCCGAGGAGGGCTTCATAGGGGTCCTTTTAAGGTTTATGTGGAACATGTTATGAAGAATAGTATAGACTCTGACCCATATCCTGCACACCCTCGGGCATTACCACCATATATGTGCCATAGCGCCTTCCTGCAAGCATCCTCAAATGTAAAGTGGAAAATAGGTTGGAATGAATCTGGCCAATCTAGCCGGTGTATAGTACCACCGATATAATACTTTATAGACATTCTTCAATATAAGAACATTTCTAAATCATTCACAGAGGGGGACACTGTAATTTGGGCATTGCTGATGTAGTATACAGGTTAGTGTTATGAAAGCAGCAGGAGGATGGAGGGGCGGCTCACACACAGAAAGAGAGGGGAGAGGGGAAAAGGACACAGGAGCAGAAAGAAGAGCAGATAGTGAGCTGCTGATGACAGAGGCATGTAAACTGACCATCATGTCTCTCAGCAGCCATGATACACCGTAGTCAGTTTATATCAGGGTGGGGAGAAACTGGCAGGATCAGACAGTTTTTTTTAGGAGTTACAGGGGGCCAAATGACACTGGACAAGCACTGTGTCATATAACATGCTTTAAGCACTTCAATAAAGGGCAGTTTCAGCCCCTTCCTGCCCAGGCCAATTTTCAGTTTTTAGTGCTGTAACATTTTGAATGACAATTGCGTAGTCATGCAATTGCCAAATGCCAAAGAAGAGCGACAAGTTTGAAAAAAACACAATATTTTTTACTTTTTTCTATAATAAATATTCCAAATTGAAAAAAAAAAAAAAATGTCTCAGTTTAGGCCCATATGTATTCTTCCACATATTTTTGGTAAAACAAAAATCGCAATAAGCGAATATTGATTGGTTAGTGCAAAAGTTATGGCAAGTATAAAATAGGGGATACATTTATGGCATTTTTATTAGTAATATTTTTTTTTACTAGTAATGATCTTGATTTTTATCATGACTATGACATTGCGGCGGACAAATCGGACAGTTTTGACACTTTTTCGGGACCATTGATAGTTATACAGCGATCAGAGAAAAAAATATGCACTGATTACTGTATAAATGTCACTGGCAGGGAAGGAGTTAACATTAGGGGGCAATCAAGGGGTTAAATGTGTTAACTAGGGAGTGATTCTAACTGTAGGGGTAGGGTAATGACTAGGGGAGGAGACTGATAGGTGTTCATATTTAGTATGATCCCACAATCTTTCTCCTCTCCCCTGACAGCATGTGGATCTGTGTGTCCTGCTCTGTAATGAGCGATCGCGAGTGCCCGAAGGTTCTTTCGGCCACCGGGCACACGAATCGGCTCCTCTGTGACGTGCCAGTGCACCGCATCACCTATCCCGCCGAGGATGTCATATGACGCCCGCCCAGGATGGGAGATCCCATCTGCGGATGTCATATGACAATGGGCGTGGAAGGAAGTGGTTAAAGGAGCAGGATCCATTTAAATTTTTGTTGAGTTAACAAATGCTTTAACTGCCTGGAAAAGTTCTTCCTCTTAGGACCGAGGGAGTGAGATAAAGAGTACCTCTGCCATTGGGAAACCATACCAGCAGAGATCCAAGCCTGAGACTGGGAGTGAAGACATCCGGGGGGCAGCGCAGCACCACCCGCATTACAACACCTGCACCAATGCCTCAGGAAGACTGGAGCATCCACTTACCCTCTGCTTCCCACCGCTGATCACCAAAGGCTCTTGGGGAGAGACTGGGGGCCCCCCTTCTGCAGCAGCATCCCAGGGATTGGTAAGAAGGTTACTCCCCCATTGCTGATACTGCTAGCAGGGCCTGAGCCACTAAAAGCAGGACACCAAATGTACCCAATCCACACCACACCAATATTGCACCTATACCAACCCTATACCACATTATACCAAACCTTTACGGCATCAGAACCACATCTACCCTGCACCTGTGCTGAGATTATACCTTACCTATATTATACCTATACTGCATGCAGGGTGACTGTGACTGTCGTTAAGTGCGCTAATGCTCTTAAATTGCCCCAATGATAGCCAGCAGAAGAAAATCTCAAAGGACTGCCACTCCCATAGTAATTATTCTGCAAGCTTCCTTTGTTCCCCTGTCCCTCCACTAACATCTTCCTTTTCTTTTGGACAGTGCATATCCAGTCGGTCTAATGCCCTATACACATGGTCGGAAATTCCGACAGAAACGGTCTGATTGGATTATGTTTTTGGAAAATCCGATCATGTGGGGTCTCTATCGGACTTTTTCCGTCGGAAATTCCGATGGAAAAAGTTTGAGAGCTGGATCTAAAATTTTCTGACAACAAAATCTGATCTGACTTTTTCCGATTGTTTGTAGAGAATTCTGACGGCCAAAGTGCCACGTATGCTCAGAACAAATTACGAGACGAAAGCTATTGTCTACGGGCCTCTACGTAGTCCCGTCATACGCAAAGATCGTCACCGCGCTCAGAACGATCGGATTTTCCGACAACTTTGTCCGACCGTGTGTATGCAATACAAGTTTTGGGCAAAATCCGTTGGAAAAAAATCAGAAGGATTTTGTGGTCGGAATGTCCAACCGTGTGTACAAGGCATAAGACTAGCTAAATGTGCTCTGGCAGTACAGTTCCATCGCTCGATAGATTAAACGTTACTACTGCTCACCGCTGCACTTGAGGTGGCCTTGCTACTGTTTATGCTGATCTGGATGCCAAATGTGATTTTATGCCTAGTTCCTACTGTTAATCACTTTGTATGTTAAGTTGGGTTATTACCATTGTTAATCCTTTTTAAGCTTACCCAGTTATCAGCCATATTGAGTGACAATATTTTAAGTTTGCCTTTACTACCATGTTTGGTACCTGTTTTCTTTGATATTGAACTATGATTGGATATTAAGTATTCCTTTCAATGAATTCCTGTGATATTGTATGTTTGTACACTCTATTTGGTGTGTCAGAGGGGCTGAGGTTCTTGAGAAGGTTGAGGTAAAAAAACAGAGGGCTTGTTCTATGTACAGGGGTAGCACTGC
Source organism: Lithobates pipiens (assembly GCF_037356315.1). Classification (NCBI taxonomy): domain Eukaryota; kingdom Metazoa; phylum Chordata; class Amphibia; order Anura; family Ranidae; genus Lithobates; species Lithobates pipiens. The sequence continues at coordinate 339,168,489 of NW_027507758.1, forward strand.
ATACATTAGCAGCAAACATTGCTGGCATTCTGAAAAGCAGCTTATGGTAGATCACTTTTCAGAGATGAGGGTGTGGCAGATAATTTTGTCTGGCATGTGTACAACTCCATTTGGCTGCCTTTGCAGCTTAAGGGGATGGTCAGGGTCAGTAAAAATGCAGCTCAACCACCTGTTACTGCTGCCCAACCGCATGTGTAAACGGGCCCTTACAGTGCTGCAGTGTAATCTCTGGTGGAGAGGAGACTGAGCCAATGATTCCTTCTGCCTAAACTAGACTGATTTCAACATCTACCTATGTTATATTGCTTGCCTAGAGCTCAAGGGCTGCCTTTTAATGATAAAACATATAGTTTTTTTATTATATAGTCTCTTTATATCTTGAATTTATTCAAGCAGACTTTTAAAGTTACTGAAAGGTCCATTTTCATGGGCTGATATGGCATGGCATATAGTATAGCATTAACATATGCAGTGTGCCCACTCCTCATTTTTACTCCCAGCTCCTGTATTTAAATCTCACGCTGATATTTTTAACCACCTGTGTACTGTTCAGTATTTCCCCAAAGAATGTATCTTATACATAGCATATGAACCTAATCCCTATAAGGTACAGAACATTAGGTAGGGCAAAAAAATACATTTAAAGTGTATCAAATCATGAAACGCTCATTAAAATGTGCAACATACACTATATTACCAAAAGTATTGGGAGGCCTGCCTTTACAGGCACATGAACTTTAATGGCTTCCCAATCTTAGTCTGTAGGGTTTAATATTGAGTTGGCCCACCCTTTGCAGCTATAACAGCTTCAACTCCTCTGGGAAGGCTGCCCACAAGGTTTAGGAGTGTGTTTATGGGAATGTTGGATCATTCTTCCAGAAGGGCATTTGTAAGGTCAGCCATTGATAAGAACGAGAAGGCCTGGCTCGCAGTCTGCGCTCTAATTCATCCCAAAGGTGTTCTATCAGATTGAGGTCATGACTCTGTGCAGGCCAGTCAAGTTCCTCCACCCCAAACTCACTTATCCATGTCTTTATGGACCTTGCTTTGTGCACTGGTCCAAATCATTTGGTGGAGGGGGAATTATGGAGTGGGGTTGTTTTTTTAGGGGTTGGGTTCGGCCCCTTAGTTCCAGTAAAGGGAACTCTTAAGGCATCAGCATACTAAGACATTTTGGATAATTTCATTCTCTCAACTTTGTAGAAATGGTTTGAGGATGGGCATTTCCTGTTCCAACATGAGCAAGGTCCATTAATCGTGGATAAGCGTGGTTGGGGCTGAGGAACTTGACTGGCCTGAGCCAGAGTCCTGACCTCAACCTGATACAACAGCTTTGAAATGAATTACAGCAGAGACTGTAAGCCAGGCCTTCTCATCCAACATCAGTGCCTGACCTCACAAATGTGCTTCTGGGACAATGGTCAAACATGAATGGTCAACCATTTCCATAGACACACTCCTAAACCTTGTAGACAGCCTTCCCAGAAGACATAAAGCTGTTATAGCTGCAAAGAGTGCGCCAATTTTGCCATTATAGTTCATGTGCATATAAAGGCAGGTGCAAATAGCAATTATTTTGTGCAAGTCCAACTAAAAGATTAGCATAAGCATTGTGTAGACACTAACTCTACCTGCTGTCTCTACTATGCGCAAACTGGGTGTCCTGTGTGGAGTGACGTCACAAGCCTAGACCCATGCCCTACGCATTTTGTCAATAAACATCATCAGAAGTGGTGGCGTTGAGTAATGAAATGCACAGGGTGGGGTCTAGACTCCAGTTCGCACTAAACTTGTAAGCATGGGGTTATGTTAAGTGATAGTTAGAGAAATCCACATAATTAACTTACCATAATGTGTATGTCAATGGTAGATATGTAAGGCTTCAGATCAGGAGAGAAGGCCAAAATTCGTATTTTTACTTCTTGACCCGGCTTATAAAAGTTGCTGTTTGTTTCAATAAAAACAGAATAGCTTTTGGATCTAAAATCTAATTTAGTTGTATTGAAAAATATTTGTTTATCCTCAGAGAATCCTCTGACATGAAGTTCATATGCCCCATTAAAACTATTTAGTGGAAGCTGAAAAAAAAAAACATGGGTAGAAAGTGAAAAGCAAAGGTGACAAAAAGTCAATATACATAAAGAAATACATATGCAATTATTACTCCAAAAAAAGTACTATTATTGATATTGTATTTGTTTAGCTTCAATAGTCATCTACAAATACTCATTGGCATTATCTACTCACAATGGATTTTATATTCAAATACAGTCATTTATATTGGGCTCCATTCACAAAGCGGTTTCTTATCGCATCGTATGTGATAGGCCGCGTACACACGGGCGGATTGTCTGCCCAACTAAGTTCGTCAGACAATCCGACAGACAGTCCGTTCAACTTTTGAATGAACGGACTTGACCACACACGATGAGCAGACAGTCCGCCGAAAGTTTGTGCGATGACGTGTACGGCACGTACGACGGGACTAGAAATTCGACGTCCAATACACTGCAATGCAACCTTCGGCGTGTAAATCCTTTCTGCGCATGCGCCATACTTAGTCCGTCCAACTTGCCTACACACGAGCGGACTGTCCGCTGAAACCAAGTTTGGACGGACAAAACCAAGTTTGGACGGACAAAATTACGGAAATTCCGAAAGACTTAGTCCGTCAGACTGTCCGCTGAAAAAGTCCGCTGAAGCCCACACACGAGTGGATTGTCCGCTGAAACGCGGTTCAGCGGACTAAGTTGGGCAGACAATCCGCCCGTGTGTACGCGGCCGTAGGATACTGCACAGTGTTTTTTTGGCATTCACTAAAAAACACTACTAAAATACTGCATACACTATTTTATGAAGTCCTGCAATATTTTAGTAGTGAAAGCCTGGAGTTTTTTACCACCGGCGGTAGTCAGTGTCCTTAAAGCCCCGTACACACTATCAGATTGTCTGCTGAGTTTTTCCTTCAGATTTACCAAAACCATGTAGTAGAAGGGCCTGCCTGATTGCATACACATTGAAACTCCTAAGGTTTGACCTCATATTATATGGTTTTGGTAAATCTGAAGGAAAAACTCAGCAGACAATCTGATAGTGTGTACGGGGCTATACAAACACTGTAAATAACTGGTTGTTAACCACTTCCCGACCAGCGCACGACGATGTACGTCGACAGCATGGCACGGGCAGGCATATTGGCGTACATGTACGTCCAATATTCGTTGCCGCCGTGCCATCGGGAGCGCGCCGCCGCGCTGGTCGGGACCCCCGTGAGTCCGGTCGCGGGACCCGCAGACTCGATCACCGCGGGCATCCCCGCGATCGTCTCACGGAACGGCCGAATGGAGGAAATGCTGTATAAACAACATTTTCCCTTTCTGCCTAGCAACTAGTGACGCTGATCTCTGCTCCATGTGATTGGAGCAGAGATCAGTGTACACTAAATGAAAGCCCAACCCCCCCACAGTTAGTAACACACCCCTAGGAACACTTAACCCCTACACTGCCACCCACTGGTTAACCCTTTCACTGCCAGTGTCATTTACACAGGAATCACTGCATTTATATAGCAGTGATTACTGTATAAATGACAATGGTCCCAAAAATGTGTCAAAAATGTCCGATGGGCCCCCGACAATGTCGCAGTCACAATAAAAATCGCAGATCGCCGCCATTACTAGTAAAAAAAAAAATAATAAAAAATTATTAATAAAAATGCTATATAACTATCCCTATTTTGTAAACGCTATAACTTTTGCGCAAACCAATCAATAATCGCTTATTGCGATTTTTTTACCAAAAATATGTAGAAGAATACGTATCGGCCTAAACTGAGGGAAAAAATGTTTTTTTATATATTTTTGGGGGATATTTATTATAACAAAAAGTAAAAAATAATGCGTTTTTTTCTAAATTGTCGCTCTATTTTTGTTTATAGCGCAAAAAATAAAAACCGCAGGGGTGATCAAATACCACCAAAAGAAAGCTCTATTTGTGGGAAAAAAAGTACGTCAATTTTGTTTGGGAGCCACGTCGCACGACCGCGCAATTGTCAGTTAAAGCGACGCAGTGCCGAATCGCAAAAAGTGGTCTGGTCTTTGACCAGCAAATTGGTCCGGTCTGAAAGTGGTTAAAGAACGGGTGGATGCCAGAGTCCTTAACAAGCAGTAGACAATATAGTTGTTAAAAAATGGTGCCCTTAACAACCAATGAATCACAAGCTGTCAGTGGGAATGCCTGCTGGCAGCTGAATGTAAAAAAAAAAAAATATGCTGGTAATAAAAAATTAAGAAAAAAAAACACCTTGGGATGCCCCCAATCCACGGCAGGCCCTTCAGATCTCGTATGGACTTTGAGGGGGACCCCCATGCCATTTTTTTTTTAAATGACATGAGCCGCCCCCCAAATCCATACCAGACACTTATCCAAGCATGCAGCCTGGCAGGTCAGGAAAGGTGGGGATTAGCAAGCACCCCCCCAACCCCGAACCATACCAGGTCACATGCCCTCAATATGGGGGGTGCTTTGGGGTGGGGGGGCTTAAATATTGCATGCAGGGACCAATACTTATTTACCCCATGCACTTATTTATTTATTTTCCTTTTGTGAATTTACTTTAACTCCTGTTTTATCTGGCATATACTGAGCATTTTTGATTTATACAGTAAATACCTCATAAAGCAAAAGTGAATTGACATTTTCATGCTTGCATGCGGTATTTTTTTTTCTTATTTATATATATTCTTACTTTTGGAAGAACCAATGTTCCAATGACTCCTGTTAAAAATGAATGGAATAAATTAAAAAAGGAAGTGAACACAATTCATTAATGCTACATAATTACATTTTAAAACATTTTTGGTAACATACAGTGGTGTGAAAAAGTGTTTGCCCCCTTCCTCATTTCCTGTTCCTTTGCATGTTTGTCACACTTAAGTGTTTCGGAACATCAAACCAATTTAAACAATAGTCAAGGACAACACAAGTAAACACAAAATGCAATTTGTAAATGAAGGTGTTTATTATTAAAGGTGAAAAAAAATCCAAACCATCATGGCCCTGTGTGAAAAAGTGATTGCCCCCCTTGTTAAAACATACTATAACTGTGGTTGTCCACACCTGAGTTCAATTTCTCTAGCCACACCCAGGCCTGATTATTGCCACACCTGTTCACAATCAAGGCATCACTTAAATAGGAGCTGCTTGACACAGTAAGGTCCACCAGAAGATCCTTAAAAGCTACACATCATGCCGAGACCCAAAGAAATTCAGGAACAATTGAGAAAGAAAGTAATTGAGATCTATCAGTCTGGAAAGGGTTATAAAGCCATTTCCAAAGCTTTGGGAATCCAGCGAACCACAGTGAGAGCCATTATCCACAAATGGCGAAGACATGGAACAGTGGTGAACCTTCCCAGGAGTGGCCGGCCGCCCAAAATTACCCCAAGAGCGCAGCGACGACTCATCCAAGAGGTCACAAAAGACCCCACAACAACGTCCAAGGAACTGCAGGCCTCACTTGCCTCAGTTAAGGTCAGCGTTCATGCCTCCACCATCAGGAAAAGACTGGGCAAAAATGGCCTGCATGGCAGAGTTCCAAGGAGAAAACCACTGCTGAGCAAAAAGAACATCAAAGCTCGTCTCAATTTCTCCACAACACATCTTGATGATCCCCAAGACTTTTGGGACAACATTCTGTGGACCGATGAGACAAAAGTGGAACTCTTTGGAAGGTGTGTGTCCAAGTATATCTGGCGTAGAAGGAACACTGCATTTCATAAAAAGAACATTATACCAACAGTAAAATATGGTGGTGGTAGTGTGATGGTCTGGGGCTGTTTTGCTGCTTCAGGACCTGGAAGACTTGCCGTGATAAAAGGAACTATGAATTCTGCTGTCTACCAAGAGCTCCTGAAGGAGAATGTCCGACCATCTGTTCGTGTACTCAAGCTGAAACGAACTTGGGTTCTGCAGCAGGACAATGATCCTAAACACACCAGCAAGTCCACCACCGAATGGCTGAAGAAAAACAAAATGAAGACTTTGGAGTGGCCTAGCCAAAGTCCTGACCTGAATCCTATTGAGATGTTGTGGTATGACCTTAAAAAGGCCGTTCATGCTCGAAAACCCTCTAATGTAACTGAATTAGGACAATTCTGCAAAGATGAGTGGGCCAAAATTCCTCCAGGACGCTGTAAAAGCCTCATTGCACGTTATCGCAAACGCTTGGTTGCAGTTGTTGCTGCTAAGGGTGGCCCAACCAGTTATTAGGTTTAGGGGGCAATCACTTTTTCACACAGGGCCATGATGGTTTGGATTTTTTTTCACCTTTAATAATAAACACCTTCATTTACAAATTGCATTTTGTGTTTACTTGTGTTGTCCTTGACTATTGTTTAAATTGGTTTGATGTTCCGAAACACTTAAGTGTGACAAACATGCAAAGGAACAGGAAATGAGGAAGGGGGCAAACACTTTTTCACACCACTGTATTTTGAAATCAAATTTTAAGCTAAAGAATAATTACAATGAGTCCAATATAAGAACTTAAAAAGGTCTGTGGCTATCTAACCATTCCCCTAGTCGTGTCCACATTTTAGTCAGGCCCATATTTTTCAGCAGCACTCCATGTACTCCAGCAACTCCCTTCCTCCTGGTGCCCTGCAAACCAAATATAACCCTAGTATTATGGATTAATGAATACTTGTCTTATCACCCATCGCCCATAATATATATGATGTAGTACATAAAATTTGTATAATCCAAACCTATATCATATACAATATATATATATATATATATATATATATATATATATATATATATATATATATATATATATATATATATATATATATAGTTCAATGTGAGGCAAGAATAAAACAGGCTGCTTTTTCAGCAAATGTGACAGAAAACAAAATGGGGCGTCCAGCTGCAAAATAAATGCGTGAAACACAAAGCAAAACTTCTGCTCAACTTACTTAGACCATGTGCGTCTCTTATTCCAGGTAATGTTCCATCTTTTGGAACAATGGTATACCAAAACCGGGCTTCTGTCGCAACTACCTAGAATTAGTGCAACAGTCTGAGCTTTACAGCCCAGCATGCCTCACTCTGAATACACATACACTACCTTCACAGCTTGGTCCAGCTTACAGTATCTGATCAATAAACCAGTTGGGGGGGAAAACCAAAACATGGTCCATGGGTTTGGGAATCCATTCCACCCACATCTCTACTAAGGATGGGCCAAATTAACCCTTCGGTTTGCACTAGAACTTTCAACCACTGCGAAAGTTCGGACACAAATAACAAACCCCATTAAAGTCAATTGGACCCGAACATCAAAAATCAAAAGTAGGTTTCAAAAGGGAGAGACACAGGAAGCGCCACCTGTGTGTAGTATATCAAATACAATTTATTGGCAAGGTAAGTAATTCACTTACAGGAGACTTCCTGGTGGCCACAGTATGGATTGTGGCTCTCCTAGATATTAACCATATCCATGGACGCTCGCTTTGGATGCCGGACTACACCTGCAACATCACTCTATACAGATGAGCCTCTTTTTTACTGATCTCCTGTAAGTGCATTATGTCAGGTCACCTGAGACCAGGTGACAGATGAACTCCGTAGGAGTCGGGAGTGCACCGCCAGGTAGTGGACCTAGCTGACTGACTGCTGCGGATAGTACCCAGGTAGATTCAGGACACAGGTCTACTGGATCACTAACACAGATCTCAGTAGGAGCTAGAGCATAGATTCCCCAGGGCGCGGAGTCTAAGAGCCAACAGGTGTTCACCAGAGCCTCCAGTGGTGAGGAAGGACTTGGCTGCAGTCTGGCTCTAGGTCGCGGCCCCTAGGGTCTCACAGCTCACACTCACAGTAGACTACAGGAGAAGGAAGCAGCAGGCTGGAACAACAAGAATAGTAAGGTGATAAGGCAGAGGTCAGGGCAACTAGCAGACATGAACAACAGAGTACACGCCAAAGGTTCAGGGTCACAGGCAGACAGGGATGGTCGGGGACATGACAAAAAGGTCAAGGTCACAAGCAGACTGGAATCGTAGAACACGCCAAGGTCGGTAACAGAGACAAACGAAGAGCACACGGCAAGCAGGAACCAGGAAGCCAAACACATAATGAATACACAATGGTTGATCAGCCTGATGGCTTGCAGTGCACAGGATAATATAGGGTTCCCTGATAGGGCCTGGGGTGTAGCCATGCTTAGAGGAGAGGTTATAAAAACCACCAGGTGGAAGTGGCCTCTTAGTCTGAACACATGAGGGGAGGTAAGCAAACACAGGAAGATCACTGCATAACCATGACACATTACTTACCTTACCAATAAATTGTATTTGATATACTACACTTAGGTGGCGCTTCCCATGTCTCTCCCTTTTCAAATCTATTTACAGAGCTGGATTTTCTCTGAGGACAGCTTCTGCCTGTCATCCTGTCCTAAGAACTATTGCTATAGACTGATGAGCGCTTAGTGCTTACATATTGACTGTTGTATTCTTACATATACACAAGTGTCTGCGCTTACAGTTTTTTTTCTTTATCAAAAGTTCCCATTTTGAATGCTTACAGTATATGCAAGTAATTGGGCATACAATGGTTATAGGGGTCCGGGTCCTGCCCTGGGGGACATGTATCAATAAAAAAAAAAGTTTGTGAAAAAACGTAATTTTGAAATGAGCAATCATTTTTTGATTTTTAAAGTGAAAGCCTAAAAATGAAAAATTCCTTCCAATATAGTGCCTGGGGGGGGGGGGGGTCCCCTTAGTGTACCTGTAAAGTAGCAGATCTGTACCATGTCTAGAATCTGCTGCACCATTAATTGCATTTATAAAGCCAAAAAAAAGATACTTTCCCTCCAAGCTGCCTTTATTTTGCTCAACAATAGCTGGGGAGCGAGTGTGTATGATGAGGCCAAAATGTAGTGCACTGGGATCAAGATTAGAGATTTTTTGGATACATTCTGGTGTCACTTTGACTTTGGATAGAAGTAAAAGGTGCTCAAAAATTGGTATTTGGGTGTTGGTGGCGCCTTCCCACCGTAACCCTATAGAGGTAATCTTGATGAAAGCAAGAATTGACCCTGCTGTAAAAAATTGCAATGATATGCAGCTGTCAAACAGGTGCTGAAAAGTTGGTCTTTGGGTGTCCGTGGCGCCTTCCCACGGTAACCCTATAGAGGTAATCTTGATGAAAGCAAGAATTGGCCTTGCTGTAAAATATGCACCTGTCAAACAAGTGCAGAAAAATGACTCTTTGGGCATTAGGGCACCTTCCAACCGTAACTCTATAGAGGTGTTCTTGATGACGGCAAACAAATTGCAATCATATGCACTTGTCAAACAGGTGCTGAAAAATTGGTCTTTGGGTGGTAATTGTGCCCATGAAACCAATACCAAAAACATTCTTCCAGATGAAATGATTGAACACCCTCAAAGCTAGGCAGCCTCGAAGTCCTGCAGAAATTCCACACCCAAAAAGACCTAATCAGTGACATTGACATCAGGGGCTTCATAGCTAGTAATCCAGAACTGATTCATTTTTATAAAAGCCAAATGGTTCACGGAGTCTGTGGACAGACGTGTTCTATGATCAGTATCCAAACCTCCTGCAGCACTGAATGCCCATTCTGAAAGCACGCTGGATGCAGGGCAGCCCAACAACTCAATAGCATACTGGGAAAGTTCTGGCCAATGGTCTGTTCTCATGACCCAGTAAGTCAGTGGGCAGGCACGGACTGGGACAAAAAATAGGCCTGGCATATAAGACTGAGCAGCCAATTTTTTCAGGAACCGGGGGTGGATTTGTTTTCAGTAGGCATTCACGGGGGTGGCTGGTGTCAGTGTCCTCCACACTGTAATATATAGGGGACACTGTGATATAATGGGAACAGCACTGTAAAGTGGCACTGTAAATATTACAGTGCCCCTTTACAGATAGTGCCCCCTTTTACTCTATGCTCACTGTGCAGTTCTCCAGCTCCTCCTGCCCCCTTACATCAGAGTCCGCACAGACCCCCATTACATCAGAGTATGCACAGACCCCCCCTTACATCAGAGTCCGCACAGACCCCCCTTACATTAGAGTCCGCACAGACCCCCCTTACATCAGAGTTCCACACAGACCCCCCCTTACATCAGAGTCCGCACAGAACCCCCTCTTACATCAGAGTCTGCACAGACCCCCCCCTTACATCAGAGTCCGCACAGACCCCCCCTTACATCAGAGTCTTCACAGACCCCCCCCCTTACATCAGAGTCCGCACAGACCCCACCCTTACATCAGAGTCCGCACAGATCCCCCCCTACATCAGAGTTCGCACAAATCCCCCCCTTACATCAGAGTCCGCACAGACCCCCCCCTTACATCAGAGTTCGCACAGAGCCCCCTAACAGAGTGCAAGCTGAAATGGGGGCGTCGTTAATGTAGTATGACACTCCGCAATCAAGCAATAATACAAAACAGCCAATAAGTTCCTAGAGAATGCCTCTCACATTTTTGCCCACAATAAGGGCCGGTTCACACAGCGAGGCGCGGCGAGGCGTCTCCGACTTACCTCGCCGCGACCTGCGGGGAGCTCAGCGGCGACTTGCAGAGGACTTCTGTATAGAAGTCAATGCAAGTCGCCCCCGAAGTCGCCCCGAAGTAGTACAGGAAGTAGACTCGAGTCGCTCCTCTCAGAACGGTTCCATTGTACAGAACGGGGGCGACTTGCGGGAGCGAGGCGAGGCGAGCCGTGTCGCCTCGCCTCGCCTCGCTGTGTGAACCGGCCCTAAGCCAACTTTCAGCATGACCCAACGACTTCCTAGCAGCTACTGAAAGCTTCTATTTGTGAGTCCTCCTGTCTTTAATAGGCTGGTTTGGAGGAGTACCTGCCCTCCCAAATTAACTCCTTATTAGCCATGTTACAGGCTGACTCTCTGCTGTAAGCATCCAATTCTTTTTGTGACAGTGCCCCACAGAGATCATTTATTAATGTCATTAATATCAGGATGTGATATTAAGCAGACCCAAATCTAACATGTTGGGAGGCATGTCTCATTCTCTAACCAATGAACAATTTTTGTGAGCACTAGAGATAAGCAAACCTGTCAGGATTCACTTTAAGCCAGGTTTAAGTGAACTCAGTGGGAAGTCAGCAAAGCCCGAGCTTAGTGCCAAACCCCAGTGAAGTCTATAGGAAGAGAAAATACCTGTTTTCTTTCTGGCCTGTTTTAAGATGTTGTTGAAAAAAAAAAGACATGGGTAGCCGGGCACTGAAATGAAGCAGATGTACCAATGGAAAGCTGACAAAAAAATTTCTCTCAGCAGAGAGCAGTTTTTTTAATGTGGCACAAATGGCAACATTAGAAATGCACACATTCTTTAAATAACATGCCTTGGGGTATATTAAATTACTACAAAATTCACAGTGGGAGGCAGGATAGAGGGTGATCTTACTCACCCCAGGAATGCAGGCTCAGACACAGGCTGTCTGCTTCCTTCACATCTCCCTGAGTGTGTGGGCGTGGCAGACACAGAACTGGGGCAGGAAGAGGAGGAGCTATCCGAGTGGAGAGCGGAGGCTGAGCTGTGTGTGAGAGATACACAGCTCAGCCCATGCGCCGGAGAAGACACAGGCACGGCCGCCGCATAGCGGCAGGTGAGCGGCAGCCGCAGGCCTGTGTTAACTCTGTCCATGCCACGGTCGCCCCTTACCTCCCACTGTGCAGCCTGGACATCAACAGGCCACGGAGCGGGTGGCCCCAGCCCACATGTTCCCGGCACACCGGGCAAATGCCCTATGGCCAGTACGGGCCTATCAGTGGATCATCAGCTGGAAAGCTCTCCATTTCTGTTTTGGCCCAGAGGTAATCGTCCACCATGTGATGCAGACGCTGCCAATGGCATGTGGAAGCTGACAGCCCTGGGCGGTGGGAACTAAAAAAAAATCTGAAGTGCCTCACTTAGACAGACACCTTTTCCAATGGCCCTCTCTTGACCAGTAGAAGACTCAAAACAACGTTTTCCACGACACTGTAAGCTATTGGAGTCAGGAAAAACGTTCAATAAAATCCTCTTAACGTGTCCTCAAGAGAGTTTAACTTCTGCACTCTCTGTGGGGATGGGATGAGTCCTGAAACCTACCCCCTATAACTGTGGTCAAGGAGGGTTGTCAACCAATAATTATCCTTCTCCTATATGCCACGTATTCTTTGGTCCTTTCGCAGGCTTTGTAATATGAGGTTGCTCATGCGCTTCAAATTTGCCGACTCTTGAGAAGGAGACTCCTCTGGGTCACTCAAGATGACAGTATCTGGAACTTCCTCCTCCCAGCAACGTATTACTCCCAAGGGTCCTGGGTTTGGAAAGCCATCGCTTACAGATTTATGCATGTCTTCCTCTTCTTGGAAGCCTAAGAAAGTGCCAGAATCCCCCTCCTCATCCTCCTCCCCTCTCTCCTCCTATGTGTTCTGTGACATAGGAATGATGGTGTCTGGATAAAGTGGGCCTTGAGTGAAAAGGAAGTCCTCCTCTTCCTCCTGCTGCTCTGCCTCTAGTGCCCTGTCCATAATGCCATGCAGAGTCTGCTCCAGCAGGAACACTACAGGGATTGTTTTAATTTAGGCTCCTGCGCTATGTATGGAATAAGGAGTGGTAATTTTGCCTGATTAGCTGGATGCTGCAAACACTTCCATGAGACACGTACTCATGTAAAGAATAGGTATAGAAAAAACAATGGTGCTGGGCTTCCAAAGTGAAGTTAATCTAAAAAGTAAACACTGTATCGCACACTAAAAGAAACTTATTGCTAAATAAATATGTGTGACCTAATAGTGCGTGATCACCTCAGATACCCTTGGGACCAGCCCAAGAAATACTAAGTTAAAATTAAAAGAAATCCACATATATAAGTGAAATGGACAAACACAACGTGATGTAATCAAGAGGAATAACCCCAACTAAAGTGCTTATATAAATCTAATGTGTATACACATAAAACAAAAACTTCATAAACAATAAAGTGTCATGCACAACAGAGTGTAAATAGTGATCAAAGTTGCATCAAAAGTGCTGAGTGCATATAATAACGTAGAACAGATTAAAACACACCTCGACTACCACTGCAGGTTTCTTTCTATCACTGGATGCGGAGAAGGCGTTTGACAGGATAGCCTGGGATTATATGTCAGCAGTTCTGAGATGTATGGGACTAGGAAACCGTTTCTTAAGCTACATAATGGCCCTATATTCTGGTCCCACTGCGAAGGTAAGGGTTAACGGCTTCCTGTCAGACGCCTTCCCCATCCGTAATGGCACGAGGCAGGGGTGCCCCCTCTCCCCAGTGCTCTTTGTACTCACCCTGGAACCCTTTTTACGCTGCCTAAAAAACAACCCAGATATTAGAGGGGTTCGGACAACCGATAAGGAATATAAACTAGCGGCTTTCGCCGACGATATTCTATTATTCCTCACAGACCCACATATTTCTCTCCCCAACATTTTAAAGGAATTCCACCAATTTAAGTTGATCTCCAATCTTAAGATAAATTTCCCGAAGTCCTACGCCCTAAATGTCTCCCTCCCCGACAGTCTAGTAGTCCAATGCCAGAACAACTTTCCATTCAGATGGAAGGAGGATCACATAACCTATCTAGGAATCCAGCTCCCCCGACATCTGAAAGACTTGTATAGTAAAAATTACCTCCCTATCTTACAAAGCCTTACAGACGACTTCAAGAGATGGAACAAATCCATTTTTCCTTGGTTTGGCAGGGCAGCCATTTTAAAAATGAACGCCTTGCCTCGCCTGCTGTACATAATGCAAGCCGCACCAATCCACATACCGATTGCCTTCTTTAGGAACTATAAAAGCCTATGTACCCGCTTCCTTTGGGGAGATCGTAAATCCAGAGCTAGCTTCCAGCTTCTTTCGTTACCTAAAACTAAGGGAGGGATCGGATTACCCGACTTAAGAAATTACTTCTACGCTTGCCAACTTACCAGAGTAGCAGACTGGAACATCCACTGCAGCACGAAAGAATGGGTTCACCTTGAGGCTTCATTCTCCACACTTCCACTACATTCACTGCCTTGGATAACTCACAAACATGTACCAAGGGACGTTCTGTCCCACCCCCTTATTGGCCCTACCCTCAAAGCTTTCCGAAGTGCATGCAAGACGTCACTCCTTTCATCCACTCCAGGTCCCCTCACGCCAGTTTGCCGAAATCCCGACTTCCCACACGGACTACGCAGTAACTTCTTAAACAATTCCTGGCCACATAAAGATGCGTTAATATATCACTTTTACTCGCAAGGCAAACTCTTACCACGTGACAAGCTACCTTCTAACGATGGACGCCCCCCCATTTCCCAGTGGGACTACTTACTGATGGCCCATTACTTGAACAAGCTCGACAGGGAATACAAAACCTCTAGACACCTATCACCATTTGAATCTATATGTTCTACGGGCACCCCTCAATGCCACCTTCTATCGTCTACACATTCCTTTCTCTTCTCCAATACCCCACCAAACACAGGAAAAGCGTGCCTGGCCTGGGAGAGAGACCTTGACCTCTCACTTTCTCCAGAAGATTGGGTCCGAATCTTTCAGACCATACACAAAGGTTCTGTGAATGTCACAACTCAAGAAAACGGATATAAAATTCTAACACGTTGGTACCGTACCCCTACATTGATCCACAAATATAAACCAGACCTCCCAGATACATGCTGGAGATGTCTAAAAGAGAGAGGCTCGATTCTCCATATTTTTTGGAGCTGTCCAAAAATCCGGCCATTCTGGGCCGAGATCCACCGAATTATTGAGAGAGTTACCACTCTCACCTTGGAATTCTCACCAGCTCAATTCCTTCTCCATCATTCACCTCACGTAAACAGACTCTATTTCAAGTCTCTGGCCATGCATATGGTCAACGCGGCCAAGCAGTGCATCCCAATCCACTGGGGATCCACTCACACCCCCTCATCCAAAGAATGGCTCCTTAGAATAGCTAACATATCGGAAATGGAACGACTTATCTCCCAGACAAATGACACACCCACAAAATTTGCATCAAAATGGGCCTGCTGGACCCACTACATCACAACGACAGAATACCGTAACTTAACAGCCCCTAAGGCGCGACAGCCCAACCCTCTAGAAGAAGCCCCACTCTAAGAGGACAGCCCCTTCCATCTAACCTCTCTGAATTGTAACATGCAACCCAGAATTGATACCTCCTGATCTCCGAACCCTCCAACCCGTGTCTGCCCCAGGCACTTTTTGAGCCTGGGGGGGGGGGAGAGATGGCACCCATTCAATCCCCCCCTGCCCCTATTCGCCCCCATTCCCTTACCCACCCCCTGTCCATTCATTTCTCTATCCCTACCCTTACCGACACCCACAACTCCATTACAGAAGTACGACATCCAATCCAGAACCACCCTAGATAGAATAAAATGCTCCCACGGGTGTTAAATTTAAATTTAAAGAACCTTCTTCTAGTCCGCCCCTCGATACTTTGCAGACATATGAGCATATAGGCAAATGAATATGATACATTAGGCCCAATACAGGAGCTAATCTATTCAGACCGTGAAGGATGATAATTCACATACAAACGACTCTACAGTATACCCTATTTCTTCTGTCATGTTAATATTTCATTACACCTCTGGTTGCGTTCTTCCGCCACAATGATGTTTTATTACACTAAAACGTCCTGTCTTGGATATATGTTATGACTGTATCCTCTGTAAAGCTGCTTACTTCTGTGATGTTACTCATTAAGCTGTTATTTCCCTTTCTTTATTTTCTTCAATAAAATATTCATGAAAAAAAAAAAAAACACACAATAATCAAAGTTGCATCAAAAGTGCTGAGTGCATAAAATAAACATAGAACACATTGAAACACACAATAATCCAGCTAAGTGTAGTCCAGTGAAAATATCAAGTGCAATTGTAAAGTGGCTCAGTGCTTGTAAAGTGCATGAAGACTCTTCCTCCACTCCGGTGATTCCACGTGTTAGTGCGTACACTAGATAATTACCTCACTGCTGTAAAGTATACAGCGTATCTGCAGCCTTCTCAGAGGTACACAGGGAATCAAAGGGGGGGGGGGACTTCCAGTAGTCACTCTTTAATCACCGTCCATGTAACCGCTCCATAGGTAAATTTCAATATGGCTCAAAAAATAAGTGTAAGGGCGACCATAGTGTAGTAAATTTAAAATCACAAAATTTATTACAACTTAAAATTACTCACAAACAGTCGAGGTGAGTCAGGCAGTAACAACAACAAAGCTACGAGCGAACCGCTCGGGTGCAGGCGTCACTTCCGGTCTCTGTATCCTACGCGCTACGTCACTTCCCGTGACTTCAACTGGGATGCAAGAGCCGTAGACGGAAGCGCAGTTAAGAGGACTAGGCGGGAGTTGCCACCACCAGAATTGGATATTTAATATCCCAAAGGGCCAGTTTATGAGACTGAGCAGGAACTGCAGCAAGCAGGATGAATTTTTAGAACAAGCTAGACTTATGGGACAAAGATTTCAGGATAAAGGCTATGAGGCTATGAGAAGGATTTCATTGATGAAAAGATATCAGAAGTTGAGGATATAAACCGCCAAGACCTGATCAAAGATACGACCAGACAAGATAAAAGATGCACAAGAGCCAATGAGGGGGCCATGATTTTTAGATTTTAACGTTCAATATAAAAACGTAGAAAAGATTATTAAAAAACATTGGCATATCCTGTTAAAAGACAAGGATTTACAGAATGTATTGCAAAAAACACCAAAGTTTATATATAGACGTGCCCCAACACTGAGGGATAGGTTAGTTAAAAGTATCCCAGATCCACCCATGAAGAATTACACGTTCTTTACAGGAAAAGTTTTTTTTCCCTGTAAGCGGCATTTCGCTTGCACGAGGACAAGCAAACCCAATAAAGTCTTCCAGTTTACATCTACCAGCACAGACAACACACATGAGGTCAGGGATTTTATTTGTTGCAATACACAAGGAGCCGTATATGTGCTGCAGTGTAGTTGCAGCCTACAGTATGTGGGTCGAACAAAAAGACCTTTGAGTGTAAGAATCAAGGAGCGTGTGCAGAACATTATTAAGGGTTTTGACAAACACAGCGTTTCTAAACATTTCACGTTACATCATAAGAAGGCCCCCGTGACTTAAAATTTTGGGGGATTGTACCGTACACTAAACATTGGAGGGGGGGGGGCACAAGGTGAGGACGCTGAGCCAGATCGAATCTAAATGGATATTTTCTCTGGATACTTTTACTCCTAGGGGACTTAATGTAGAATTCGATCTGAATTGCTTTATCAATAATTTTTAAATGCCCTCCCCTTTGTTCCCCTCTTCCATGGCGTTTTCAGTTCTTACCCTGTTTTTTTCCTTATTTCTTCCCCTCCCCCCTTTTTTCTTCCCCCCCATCCCACTCCTTCCTCTCCTTTGCCTTTTATTCTCCTTCTCCCCCTCTTTATTTCCCTTACTTTTCTATTTTATATTCCAGCCTTGGAAGATGTTGCTTTTACTCTGGGAATCCTGTAATGCATGCGTCACCTCCGAGATCCGAGTTGTAGATCCTACGCATCAAAAACAGATATTTCAAAGAAAGTTATTTTAACCACTTCAATACAGGGCACTTAAACACCTTCCTGCCCAGACCAATTTTGAGCTTTCAGCGCTGTCGCACTTTGAATGACAATTGCGCGGTCATGCTACACTGTACCCAAATGAAATTTTTATCATTTTTTCCCCACAAATAGAGCTTTCTTTTCGTGGTATTTGATCACCTCTATGGTTTTTATTTTTTGCGCTACAAATAAAAAAATACAGAAAATTTTGAAAAAAAAATGTTTTTTTTTTGTTTCAGTTTCAAAACTTTGTAAATAAGTACGTTTTCTCCTTCACTGATGGGCACTGATGGGGCTACACTGATGGGCACTGATAAGGCGGCACTGATGGGCACCAATGTGGCACCAATGAAGTGGCACTGATAGGCGGCACGGATGGGCGACACGGATGGGCGACACGGATGGGCGACACGGACGGACACTGATAGGTGGCACAAATTGGCACTGATAGCTGGCACGGATGGGCGGCACGGATGGGCGGCACAGATGGGCGGCACAGATGGGCATGGATAGGCGGCACAAATGGGCATGGATGGGCATGGATAGGCGGCACAGGTGGGCACTGATAGGCGGCACAGGTGGGCACTGATAGGCAGCACAGGTGGGCACTCATAGGCGGCACAGGTGGGCACTCATAGGCGGCACAGGTGGGCACTCATAGGCGGCATTGGTGTTATACTATAGTAATGGATGCCAATCAGTGCCAAACAATAATGCATGCCAATCAGTGATGCCCATTGTGGGCACTGATTGGCATCCATTATGGGCACTGATTGGCACTCATTGTGCTGACTGGCATCCCTGGTGGTCTAGGGAGGATTACCTTTTCCCTGGTGGTCTGGTGGCATCCTTGGTGGTCCAGTGTGAGCATCCTCGGGGGGGCTGTGCTGATAATCGATCAGCACAGACCCCCCTGTCAGAGAAGCAGCCGATCGGCTCTCCTCTACTCGCGTCTGACAGACGCGAGTGAGGGAAAGCCGATCACCGGCTCTTCCCATTTACACTGTTATCAGCCGTGATTGGACACGGCTGATCACGTGGTAAAGAGTCTCCGTCGGAGACTCTTTACCGAGATCGTAGTTGCCGGGTGTCAGACTGACACCCCGCAACAACGATCGCAGCGGTGCGCGCCCCCGGGGGCGCGCAGGGGCTCATAATCCTGATCACGTCATATGACGTCCGGTCAGGATTATGCAACCACTTTGCAGCCGTCAATTGCCTATAGGGCGGGCGGCAAGTGGTTAAATTAATTTAAAACTTGTTTTAATTTGAGTTTTTAAAATTAACACATTTAATATAGTTTACATGGATAGCGGTTTTTATATTGATTTAGTTTTTTTATATAAAAGAATGCCTTTCCTAGTTCCTCTCCGGTGGTCTAACATACGTTGCGGACACCACCATGGCAGCTGGGTAACCTCCAAAAAAATGGCTGCCATGTGTGGAGGAGACAATAGTATGATCTCTAAAAAAATGGCCGCAGTATGTGCCCTATAACACGGTCAATTAAACATAGGATGATGCCGATTGAATGATATATATGTTTCATAGGGCTCCCTTAATATGCCTTCGGGGTTGTGTTTTTTTCCTGTTAGAGGTTAACTATATCTTTCTGTGACCCATATATAGCATGTCTGGCTTTTTTTTCCCTAGTATTTTGCCCTGGCGCTCTGCTGTGTAGATTAGACAGGGAGTGTGCGCATTTGAATACAGAGCGGAGCCGCTCCCGCCTAGTCCTCTTAACTGCGCTTCCGTCTACGGCTCTCGCATCCCAGTTGAAGTCACGGCAAGTGACGTAACGCGTAGGATACGGAGACCGGAAGTGATGCCTGCACCCGAGCGGTTCGCTCGTAGCTTTGTTGTTGTTACTGCCTGAATCACCTCGACTGTTTGTGAGTAATTTTAAGTTGTAATAAATTTTGTGATTTTAAATTTACTACACTATGGTGGCCCTTACACTTATTTTCTGAGCCATATTGGAATTTACCTATGGAGCGGTTACATGGACGGTGATTAAAGAGTGACTACTGGAAGTCCCCCCCCCCCCTTTGATTCCCTGTGTACCTCTGAGAAGGCTGCAGATACGCTGCATACTTTACAGCGGTGAAGTAATTATCTAGTGAAAAGCACTAACACGTGGAATCACCGGAGTGGAGGAAGAGTCTTCATGCACTTTACAAGCACTGAGCCACTTTACAATTGCATTTGATATTTTCACTGGACTTCGTTCACTTAGCTGGATTATTGTGTGTTTCAATGTGTTCTATGTTTATTTTATGCACTCAACAATTTGATGCAACTTTGATTATTGTGTGTTTTAATCTGTTCTACGTTTATTATATGCACTCAGCACTTTTAATGCAACTTTGATCACTATTTACACTCTGTTGTGCATGACACTTTGTTGTTTATGAAGTTTTTGTTTTATGTATATACACATTAGATTTATATAAGCACTTTAGTTGGGGTTATTCCTCTTGATTACATCACGTTGTGTTTGTCCATTTCACTTATATATGTGGATTTCTTTTCATTTTAACTTAGTATTTCTTGGGCTGGTCCCAAGGGTATCTGAGGTGATCACGCACTATTAGGTCACACATATTTATTTAGCAATACGTTTCTTTTAGTGTGTGATACAGTGTTTACTTTTTAGATTAACTTCACTTTGGAAGCGCAGCACCATAGTTTTTTCTATACTACAGGGATTGTGTCACTGACGCATGCACTGTCACGGCTAACCATCCTTGTGGCCTACTCAAATGGTTACAATACAGTGCATGCATCCTTAATGATCCGCCAATTTGCGCAGGGGAAAAAAGCCAAGGCGGCCTGAGCCTGTCGTTGTGCCATATTCGCACAGGTACTCGTTGATGGCCCGCTGCTGTATGTATAGCCGACCGCTGCAGCATTGACAAAATTGAGTTCCACCTGGTGGGCATGTCACAAATCAGGCGGTTTATAGGCAGGTGGATTTCCCGCTGAATTTCAGCCAACCGAGCACTGGCTGTGCATGACCGTCTGAAATGGCTACAGATTCTTCTGGCCAGCTTTAGCACTTCTTCCAACACTGGGTACGCATTTAGGAAACACTACTCCACCAAATTGAGGACATGTGCCAGGCATGGCACATGTGTCAACTTTCCCTGTCTAAGGGCGGGCAGGAGGTTTGAGCCATTATCACACACCACCATTCCTGGCTCCCGCTGGCGTGGCATGAACCACCTCTGGGCCTGTCCCTGAAAATCTGCAAGAATCACTGCTCTGGTGTGGTTCCTGTCCACAAAACACACTAGCTGAAGCACTGCATGGCACCTTTTAGCCTGACTCTGGGAATAGCCCTTTGAACGGTTAGGGGGTACCTGCAGGGCTCAAGTCCTGCGGGAACTACTTTTTCCACAACAGGAACTCAGTTCCCGTTAGCAGCCGTGTCCTGCAAGACTTTGAAGTATGCGAGCTGTGTGACAGGTGCTACACCAGAAGCTGCCGACACAGCTCGCAATAGTAAGTGCTGCATACCTGACCATTCAGGCATTGCCAGTAGGGGCCCCATGACAGCTTATGCTTCAATCTACCTGTCAATCACAGCTAGCTGACGGGTAGATCAGGTCTAGGTCAAGCTGATGAGTAGATCAGCTATTCTGCTCACAGGACATGCAGGGAGAGAGGTGAGCTGAGGGAGAAACATCAGTTTGGGGTGGTAAGCTGAGCACAATACCTGGCAATGTTTAATGCCAGGAGGGAAGTTTATGTGGAAATATGTGAAGGGTTGGAATAGCAGCGAGTGTGTGTTGGAGCCCTGGAGAGTTTGCAGCCCCCCAAGCTAACATCACTATCTCCCCAAGCATTCTGTCCAGATAATGTGCAGTTAATTTATGACCTTTCCGTTTAACCCTGTGTTATCCACACTCTGTTCAATGAAAAGTGTAAACTCGCCATATAAACACTCTATATACAAAATAACATCCCCCAATAAAGATCAGAACATGATGTTCACAATTGCATGGAAGCACAATTGAATGAATGCTGATTATTCAGAGAATTATCGTATTTATGTTTATTGAGGATTGTTTTTTTTGTATGGACTAACAGTTAAGCTTCATACAGACAATTCGAAAATTGGATGAAAAAAAACACTTTTGAAGCGTTCGTGCATATGAGCGTATCATTTCTTTTTTTTGGTGGGGGAGTGGATCTTGGGTGCGAGTTTCCACACTTTTTTCCCCAGGACTTGACCCCTGGCAAAGTGGATTTGCCTCGTAAATGACCCCCACTCTCTCTACAGAATGGCATGTTCCCCAGGGTCAGCTTTCTGCTAAGAAAGGCCACAAGGTATTCCTTCTCATTTACCACCTGTGACAAAACTGCTTCCAAACTCACTTTTGATGCATTCATTTTTGCTACAAATTTCTGTTTAAAGTTGGTGGTAATCAGTATTGGATGTTTACAAAGGGCTGTTTTATGGTCCTGAAAGGTTCTCTATTGGATCCAGGTGATCATGGTAAAAACAGGTATACTGTAGATCTTCTGCATTAACCAACTATCCCCAGGAAAGCTCTCGTCCATTTGGCGCCTGGGTCAATTTGCATGACACCAACTTTGGTAATTTGAGGCTTTATTACCCCCACCCTCCCAATGATGTACCTCAGACAACAGAATTCCTGTAAGCCAATTGCACACTTTTGGAGATTGACAGTCAGACCAGCATTATGAATGGCATTAGGTCAGCCTGTATCTTGAGTAAGCGACTCTCTCTGTCTGTGGTGAAAATAACCACGTCATTTAAATAGCAGGGGCATAGTTTCTATGGGGCGTAACAATATGGTTCATCATTTGCTGTAAGGAATCTGAAGCCCAATGCAAGCCAGGTGGCAAACTCTTATAATAATAGTTCCATTCTACTATACAAAAAGCAATTATTGTTGGACTGGTCTGTTAGGGGTACTTTCCAATATCCTTCAGTGGGGTATAGTATTGTTTACAGTATATCACAGGACCCAGTCACTGAGTTAAATCATCTACCCTGGGTATAAGTCAAGCATCTAATTTGGAGACGTCATCTAATTCATTAGGGCTCCATTCGCACCAAAAACAAATGCCTGCTTTTAAGCTCCTTTTCATGTGTTCCCGCATGCCATAGTTAGGGCAGTCCATTATTTCAATTGGCTGCCCTATGGCTTGACAAACATGCAAAAAAAAAATAATAGTACCAATGCGCTTTGGACTGGCTTCCTCTGCTTCCCCTGCCAAAACCTCTAGTGGAAAACTCTTTACCTCGCTAGGGATAACCACTTCTATGTCCATCTGAGAATTACCTTTCAAGGGTTCAATGGTGCAGGGATTAGACACAGGTTTAGGACCCATTATCCCTTCCCCATAAGTCTCAAAACAAAAGGTAATCACAACTCTACTTTAGCTTTTTAGATCCAATTACCGACCACTCACACTTCATGGTCTCCCCTTCTTACTGTATGCTGTAATACAACTAATTAAAGGACATCTAAACTCAAGAGCAAAAATTTTATATATTGCAATTTACCAGTCCTTTGATGTGGTGGCTGCATTAGCTCTATTTTTTCAGGATAGGAAGCATTTTCAACACGTTCAGAAAATATCTGTTGATCTTGCCAGAAATATAGTATCCTAATACCCATGCAACTTGAAATAAAATCACAAACAATGTTCCCTTTAGGCTATTTTACGCACTGTACATACAAATCCCCCCATCCCTAAATACTGTAATACATAGGAATAGAGTAAGATGTGTTTGGAGTTCAGATTGAGAGCATCCTAGTGTGACAGCAATGGCTTTCTCCTTAGGTGCAGTGGAAGGAGTGAGCATAGCCACCCTGGCACAGAAAGTGTGTTATTTGCAGGATTACGCAATGAATATAAAGGGGAAAAGTTTGAAAAAATGAAGTGGATGCAGAAATTAACTGCATCTACATCTAACACAGAGGGGATGTTTTTTCAGCATGATTTCTGCGGTATCTTTCCTGTCTCTTCTTGCCTATAACTTCAAGCTAATTTGCTCTTAGTGCCAACAAGCACGCTTCTGTTCATTTTAGAATAAAGTATTGCAGTATGATTGGCAGAGGTGGTAGTAGACAGCTGTAGTATGGAGAGTTTCAAAGCAGCAAGGTAATAGAAAATAATGGTAGTTCAAGCCAATGAAAACAGGATGGAAGGAGCATTGAAGTTAGGAAAGAAAGTTACTTGATTCCCACATCAGCATAATAAGTGTTGATGGGGGAATCCCTCCCACATCGCTATTGTATTATGCCGGTGGGGAGCTTTCCGCTGTAGCCACCGGCAGTGATTGTGCGAAAATAACCCAAATGGCTGGTTGTACTGAAGTCGATTGAGAAACGACTTTACTACAACCAGTCTGCCCATAAACAGATCACAGTTAGTTTGGTTCCTACTAAACAAGGCAAATCTGTATTTAGTCAGCTTAAGTATAATGCATTTTTGCACAGAGATTCACATCTTTTATCTAAGGTTTGCTAGAGAGTTGTGATAGAAGAGAGAACAATTGTGCTTACACTAGTCTTTATGCACAGGTATTGCTAAATAGGATTGCAAGCAGAAAGACTTGGTTTGCTGGAAAGCTGACCATAGATGGGTAGAATTTGAGAAACTTTTGAGTGAAAAATCTTAGGAAAAGCAGTTCTAAGAAAGTTTGTTTGTTTTTTCTAATCATTAGTGGGGACAAATCAACATTCATTTTTGAATGCAGTGACAAGAAAATTCAAAGGAGCGGGATGGAAAATTTTTCTAACAGTGTATGTTGTTTTCATTTGATGAAGTATTCAAATGTTAGAAGCAGACAAAATCTTTTAAATGACAATTGGCTGTCCTGGGAATTTATGTATAAATTTTCCTAAGACTTTTCCTAAGAATTTTCATTAAAAATTCTAGCCATCTATGGTCAGCTTTAGGCTGGGTTCACACTGGTACGATATAGAAAAAATGTAGCAGCGCTGTCACGACAGTCGTACCTCTTTGGATCTGACTTTGCCCTGCGACTTGAAGTCTGACATGCATCCGTCTTCAATGAACAGGGATACGACTTTGATCCCCGACAATACCAGACACTGTCTGGTAAGAATCTTTAGGGGAAACTCCACACACCCCATTGGGTTCCCCCTTGGGGATCATACTAGGCCTGGTATGGATTTTCAGGGGAACCTCACGCCGAAAAAACGATATTGGGCCCCCCCAAAATCCATACCAGACCCTTATCCGAGCACACAGCCTGGCAGGTCAGGAAAGGGGGTAGGGACGAACGAGCACCACCCACCTGAACCGTACCAGGCCACATGCCCTCAACATGGGGGGGTGGGTGCTTTTGGGCAGGGGGTGCTTTGGGGTGTTGTTGAGGACATAGGCCCCCAGATCCTGACCCCCCAACCTGTGTGAATGAGTATGAGGTACATTGTACCCCTACCCATTCACCTAAGAAAAATGTTAAAAATAAAACACATTACACATGTCTCTTCCGATCTCTTCTCCCCTCTCCGGCTCTTCTATCTGCTCTGCTGACGTCTTCTGCCTCTGCTGGTTCTTTACCCCTCTCCAGGTTTTCTCTGCTGCTATCTTCTAGCTCTCTCCAGCTCTTCTCCCTCTGTCTGCTACTTCTGCCTCTGCTGGGTCTTCTCCGCTATCTTCTCGCTCTTTTGCTGGGTCTCCTCTGCTGTCTTCTCCCTCTGTTCTTCTTCCAATGTTGACTCGACGAGCTCTCCCACTCTAATGCTGTGTGCGGGGTGTTCCACTACTTATATTGGCATGGGGCGGGATCACCGGGTGATGTCATCCATAGGCCCCACCCCTTATGACTTCACCACCCGGGGCATGATGGAGTGGTGACGTCATGAGGGAAGGACCTCCGGTGACCCCGCCCCATGACAATATAAGTAAATAATATAAGTAAGCATTAGAGAGGGAGAAAGCGCTGAGTCAACATCGGAAGAAGAATAGAGGGAGAAGACAGCTGAGAAGACCCAGCAAAAGAACAAGAAGATAGAGGAGAAGAACCAGCAGAGGCAGATGACAGTGGACAGAGGGAAAAGAACAGGAGAGGGCTAGAAGACAACAGTGGAGAAGACCCAGAGAGGGGAGAGAGAAGAGATCATAAGAGCTGATGGAGCAGCCTTAATAAATTACCTTAAAAATATGTGTAATGTGTTTTATTTTTGAAATTTTTTTTAGGTTAATGGGTAGGAGTACAATGTACACCATATTTATTCACATAGGGTGAATGCCCCCTTATTAAAGTGGGCTTCTAGATTCTGATAAGCCCCCCTCCCCACAGACCCTGACAACCAATGGCCATGGTTGTCAGAAAGAGGCCCTTGTCTTCATCAACATGGGGACAAGGTGCTTTGGGGTGGGGGCTCAGGGGCCCCCCTGCCCCAAAGCACCCCCCCCAGCCCCAGCATGCGGCCTGGTACGATTCAGGAGGGGGGGTGCTTGCTTGTCCCAAGCCCCTTTCCTGACCTGCCGGGCTGTGTGCTCGGATAAGAGTCTGGTATGGATTTTGGGGGGACCCCAATGCTGTTTTTTTGGCGTGGGAGTTCCCCTGAACATCCCTACCAGATCGAAGGGTCTGGTATGCTCTTGGAGGGGGAACCCGTGCCATTTTTTTTACTTGCCTTGGAGTTCCCGTTCAAGATCCTCAGAGCACATGTTGTATGCCAGTAGGATCAAAGTTGGAACAAAGTAATACAGGGTAGTATTGTAGTACAAGTAGTATTGATTGTCACACGTCATGCGACATGAGCTCCCAATGTCGCAGAGTTTTTCCTAACAGTGTGAACCTGGTCTTAGTGCCAAGATTCTGTTTACCATTAGACCATCCAAACAACAAAGCCCAAAACATTTTCTTTGTCTGTTATTTTTCAATTATTTGGTCACTTACCTCTTTGAAACATTCCTTCTCCTTTAAGAAGAGTAATATTATCTTTTTGAATTTCAGCTTCAACTTTTACTAAAGGTGGGCTATCTTCTAATATATCAATTCCTAAAATAACATTTGATCCAGGACGGATATCTAAAGGAGTGGTAAGCAGGTATGTTGGCCTAATAAAGGAAAAAAATTTGTCAACTTGGATTGAGTCAGCATAACATTAAAATTGTACATTTATTGCAGCCAACAAATTTATATCACAGACTAAAGAAGAACGAACATACATAATACAGTACAAAAATGCTATGTATCTGCAGGCCAGATGGAATCAAGATGACTTGGATATAAATACAGATATAAGATAAATGGCTGTGTACTAAAGATTGGTCAGACAAAAAACAATGTTATGTCTTCTAACACTTTGGAACATTTGAGTTATATCAATAAGTCCTAGCAACACTTTTCTGGAGTTATAGCCAGATTAAAACATCCCTGCTGCCCATTGCAGGAGCTTTACCAACACATACTGCAAATTGAGGTAGTTCTTAATAGCGACATTTTACAAATTGAAGGTACTATTGCACCAAATTCAGAAATAATAACCTCTATGTCATAGATAGCAAAACTGAAGATAATTAGGACCAACTCTAACTTGCCGTACATAGACAGGCAGAGTGCCTGCCTATCCAGATAGCAAGCAATTGTGCTGCAAGTTTGAAAATGACTTGCTAAGCTATTGTTAGACATGCCAGGCTTCACAAGTTTTATGAACAATTGCAGCAAGTCCATATTACATGATTCTTTTTTTTTTTTTAACTCAAAACGGATTTTATTGGTACAAAGATACACAAAGATCATCACGGAATCAGCACAATATACATATTCAAGCAGCATACATATAAAGGCACATTTCACTTAGCAATGTCATACACCACAATCGATATAAGTCATCTCCCTATTCTAACATCACACCACATGTACAAATCAGGACGGTCCATTCGGGCCGCAGCCCCAGTGCCCCCTTGCCTGCCCTCTAAAACACCACATTCCCCATTATAACTTCTCTTATACTCCCTAAATAAACAACCTACCCATAACCAGCTCCAAGGGTGACAGCCCGGGGGTATCAAGCCAGGGACCCCACAGTCGTTCAAATCGTCCCGCCCGGCCCCTGTGTTGGTAAATATACTTTTCATATTACATGATTCCAGATCAACTTTCTTAGCAAAGATTCTGAAGCTAGTTCTGGTTCAGTTATGCTGTGCAATAGTCATTTCACCACAGGGGTCACTGTGGCTGAATTTTCATGCTGTAGACTTGCAGAAATCTTGCTGTAGACTCAAGACTGCAACTTTGCTCTTGCTAGAGACTTGCCATGTAAATTTTCTACAACTTGTAAAAGTGTCAACTAGAACTTGTGCTTCAAGTGCTCTGCAAGTGTCAATGAAAATGTGCAGCAAGTTAACAAGACTTACAATTCAAAACTGCCACAAATGTATGGTATGTAATCCTTGCTATCTGGGTATGTATTGTTGTGGAGCAAGAGGTATATTTGCTGCCTCTACCTCCTCCCCACCTGTCATTGGTGTAATTGAGTACGCCTTCAGTTTTACAAAAACAGCCTCCTAGCAACCAGTGACACTAATGCCGCGTACACACGATCAGACATTCTAACAAACTGTGGATTTTTTTCCGACGGATGCTGACTCAAACTTGTCTTGCATACACACGGTCGCACAAATGTTGTCGGAACTTCCGATTGCCAAGAACACGCTTACGTACAACGCGTACGACAGCACTAGAAAAGGGAAGTTCAGTAGCCAGTGCGCCACCCTTTGGGTTCCTTCTGCTAATCTCGTGTTAGTAGAAGTTTGGTGAGAGACGATTCACGCTTTTCAGCCTCATGCTTTTTAGATCATTACTGCTCTTCTGTTTTTGCTTGTGGGTTTGTATCTGTTCGTATCTGTATGTAGTCAGTTCGTATCTGTTTTTCAGTGCGTTCTTGTCTGCTCGTTTCTGATTTTCAGCTCGCTCTTCTCAGGCCTTTCTGATTTTCAGTGCGTCCTGTTAGTTTGTTCTGACCAGCCGACCATTTTGAAGCCATGTTGCGGTTACGTACTCGCCATAGAGTTTGTGCTATGCAGGGGCTTGGTGTTGGGGTTCTTACTTTGATCCAATCCCAGTCCATGAACAGGGGGAGGAGGAGTTCATGGGCGAAAAATTGGTTGCTCCAGTGTGACCAATTCTTGCATATGCCAGGAGAATATTCCTGATTATTTCAGGAATTATCTCCGGATGATGGACCCCATTTTTCAAGACAGGCAGAGTACTAATGCGCTATCTAGAAAGTGCTTGACAATCAATAAACTAAAAATATATAAAAAATGTGAAAAAATTGTGAAAAAATAGTATCCTCATATAAAGTGCTTGGTATAAAGTGGAAAGCTGCTAAACTTCTATACTGTTACCGACACCAATAGATCTGTGTATAAATAATGAAGTAGCTCTAACAACTCAAGAAAAAAAAAATTGTGCAAATGTGCTTTAAAATATACTGATTCCTCCTGAAATTGTGTCTTGGCACAAAACAGTTATTAGCAAACAATTAAAGTGATAAATAAAACATTCAAAATACAAATAAATCTGATCCAGTGAATAACGTGCAATAAAGTCCAGTGTATAAAGTGCATCACTTCTTCTTATTATTATTCAATTAATTCAATTAAAATAACCATATTTCAATAATTAAAGTGCATCAATAATCAGTCTAGAAAAATGTTCCCATCAAAAAGTGCATCCAAAAAGTAATTTGATGATTCAAGGAAATGTTTAGTCTCTTAATTCTATATAAGCAAGCAGAGATGAGGGATCCTTTGCCCTGGAGCCGTCAAGGAGGAGAATGTGACTGCACGGTTGTCCATTGATGCACCATTTGACCTGTAGGGGTCTTCCTTGAAGGTGAGAGGCTGATACAACTGGGGGAGGATTCTGAATATATTCATAGTAGTATTTTAGATTGGACTCCCTTATCCGTTCCTGCCCTCCTCATCTCTGCTTGCTTATATAGAATTAAGAGACTGAACATATATTTTTTTGATTTGCTAGCATTACTTCAGTATTTATACACAGACCCCATTTTTCACCATCATTTGGCTTGGCTTACCCCTTATATTATGAAGCAGGACACCTGCATGCGGCAAGCCATCACTCCTGAGCAAAGGCTCGTCACCACTTTGCGGTACTTGTCGATGGGGAGAAGTCTGAAGGACATCAAGTTCTCAACAGGCATCCCCCCCCCCCAGGCTCCGGGGATCATTATTCCAGAGACCTGTTCTGCCATCATTCAGGTCCTGCAGAAGGACTATATTAAGGTAAGTTTTATCCTTTAACATCACATTCTATGTATTTAATGTTTGCTAAGGTATTGTATTTATTTCATCATTCCATAATTACCATGATTGTAATATGCTGTGAATGTCCTCTTTGTCCTCATGCATCCTGGAAGCTTTTAATGCTCCTTTTTTTTCCTTCATGCATAGTTGCCTTCACTAACCTCCCCAGCATGGTATCCAGGGCCCATATACACCTAGCCTAGTCACTTAACAATGTATTTTGTCAGCTCTATAGTAGTGTTTTACCCCAAACACCCACTAAAATGTGTACAAATGTTATTGTTGTCCTTAACCACTTTCAGACCGGACCAATTTGCTGGTCAAAGACCAGACCACTTTTTGCGATTCGGCACTGCGTCGCTTTAACTGACAATTGCGCGGTCGTGCGACGTGGCTCCCAAACAAAATTGACGTCCTTTTTTTCCCACAAATAAAGCTTTCTTTTGGTGGTATTTGATCACCCCTCCGGTTTTTATTTTTTGCGCTATAAACAAAAATAGAGCGACAATTTTGAAAAAAACGCATTATTTTTTACTTTTTGTTATAATAAATATCCCCCAAAAATATATAAAAAAACATTTTTTCCCTCAGTTTAGGCCGATACGTATTCTTCTACATATTTTTGGTAAAAAAAATCGCAATAAGCGATTATTGATTGGTTTACGCAAAAGTTATAGCGTTTACAAAATAGGGATAGTTTTATAGCATTTTTATTAATAATTTTTTATTATTTTTTTTTACTAGTAATGGCGGCGATCAGCGATTTTTATTGTGACTGCGACATTGTGGGGGACCCATCGGACATTTTTGACACATTTTTGGGACCATTGTCATTTATATAAATTCAGTGATTCCTGTGTAAATGACACTGGCAGTGAAGGGGTTAACCAGTGGGTGGCAGTGTAGGGGTTAAGTGTTCCTAGGGGTGTGTTACTAACTGTGGGGGGGTTGGGCTTTCATTTAGTGAACACTGATCTCTGCTCCAATCACATGGAGCAGAGATCAGCGTCACTAGTTGCTAGGCAGAATGGAGAAATGTTGTTTACAACGGCACTTCTCCATTCGGCCGCTCCGTGAGACGATCGCGGCGATGCCCGCAGCGATCGAGTCCGCGGGTCCCGCGACCGGACTCACGGGGCTCCCGATGGCAGGGCGGCAAATTTAAAGGGACGTACATGTACGCCCATTTGCCTGCCCGTGCCATTCTGTCGACGTACATCGTCGTGCGCTGGTCGGCAAGTGGTTAAATTCAAGCAGAGTGCAAGAGGCTTTTTTTGGGGGGGCCCAAACTCATTTCGAACCCTCCCTCCCCCCCCAACCGCTAAGTCAACCGGTACCAGTCCTCTATCTGCTGACTTAGCCAAATCCATACACACTACAC
This sequence comes from Lithobates pipiens, assembly GCF_037356315.1. Classification (NCBI taxonomy): domain Eukaryota; kingdom Metazoa; phylum Chordata; class Amphibia; order Anura; family Ranidae; genus Lithobates; species Lithobates pipiens. The sequence continues at coordinate 339,199,844 of NW_027507758.1, forward strand.
CTACCTCTTTTGTGGTCATATTTATGGATGAATTCACCAAAGCATGTAGTGCAAGGGCCTGCCTTAATACTTTCAAATGCTACTGTTTAAAGTTTTGTTCCCCTATTATCGTGATAGGTAATTGCAGAATGTAAAAATGTGCTTCAATTTGTACAGTGTGTGTTCATATTCTTGTAGTATGACACTTCTTACCTGCCCAGTGGGCTGCCAATAGTGTAAGTAAGGAGGGGCTGTAAAACACATTATTTATGCTTTCAGCTCTCAATGAAGTGGAGAGGGTTACCTGTCCAAAACATCTCCCCCTCCCCTAAAATTTTTACAATGGGCCATCAGATGGGGTGAGGAATCTAATAAGTGCAGCTTATACTTTTGTCTTTAAATACTCATTTCAATAAATGTTATAATTATGTTGGCCAAGATTGTTTGTCTAATCTGATTGCAATGTTATATGTAAAAGTAATATATTGTTTTATTGTTTGACTCCACAGTTTCCTTCAAATCCAGAGGAATTGCAGACTGTGGCCTCCCAGTTTGCCGTGGGACTTTCCAAACTGTGGAGGGGCAATCGATGGGAAGCACGTCCAAATAGTCCCACACTTAACTCGGGGTCATACTTTTATAATTACAAGGGGTTTAATAGTATTTTGATGTTGGCGGTGGTGTCGGTGACATACGAGTTTTTGTATGTGGATGTGGGGAAGAATGGCTGGATGTCGGATGGTGGAGTCATCACCCAGACGGAGTTCTACAGAGGGCTCCAGAATGGCAGCTTGGTCTTGCCACCTGCGGAAAACAATGTGGCTGGTCTTCCATTTGTTTTCCTTGCTGATGAAGCATTTGGGCTAGGAGAACATCTGATGAGGCCATTTTCCATGAGGACCCTCACCCCGGACCAGAAGGTTTTTAACTGCCGACTGGCCAGAGCTAGAAGAGTGGTGGAGAATGATTTTTGACATAATGGCCAGCCGGTTCCATCTATTTCTAACACCAATCCACATGTGCTTTCTGCACAATTTATGTAAAAATGCTACAAACTATGTGGCCTCAGTTGGGCCTGAGGCTGGATTTCCTGATCAATCAAACCTGACTTGAAGCTGGACATCCTGGCTTGCCCCCCCAAAGCACCCATGAAGTCAGACAAAAATATCTGGAGTACTTTGCGGGTAGGGGGACCATTGATATGCCAGCAAATGTGTGAAATTCTTTTTAAATAAATGTTTATTTTAAAATGAACTAATATTTCATTTTATTTACTGCTTGCGTTTCTTTTATCTGTCTCCTAGTTTCTACAATGGGCTTTTCTTTTTGCCCATTTTCTTCAATAGTGCAAACGTAATTTATTTGATACATGAGGTGATAATCTCTTCTTCAGCTAACTATTATGTTGTGGGTCTGCTACACAGACACCTTGTTTTACTTTTAATGTATGTAATGCTTTAATGATAAAAATATTCATCCTTTTCAGCACCATGAATTAATTGTTTTGAGTCCATAAAATGTCCTGATTAGGGCCAATTTTAGAGCACTGTGGGGGCTATTTACTAAAGGCAAATCCACTTTGCACTACAAGTGCACTGCAATTGCACTTGAAACTGCACTGAAAGTGAAAAAGTGAACTTGTAGTGCAAAGTAGATTTGCCTTTAGTAAATAACCCCCATTGTCACTGTAAACTACAACAACGTACTTGAAAAACTGGTATTGAGCATTGAAATAAGAAGCCACACATTGAGTATAAAACATTTTACTCCGTGCACATTCACATGTGCATTAGAAAAGCGTTTTTGAACAAACCAACATCTTTAGTGTATAGCATTTTTATGGTTGACATTAGAAATTGCATTTTTTAGGTTAAACAGGCATGTTTAAAACCATAATAGCATACACAACTCAGGAACTTACAAAGTTCAACTTTGAAAAATTTAAGGTAATATCAGACATTAGTATGTCCAAACTGTGTTGATCTTGCCTTCATCAGATGGGGTGATGTCACCCTTGTAAAAGGCAAATTTTGAAGAGGCACACAAATTGGGAGACAAAATGTGGATTTTTCTTCCGATCCCATGTTTAATCTCAACATGTGCTAGCTCCCATCATGGGGGAATCAATGGATGTGTTTCGGGGGGTGCTACCCCTTCCTCTCACCTACTTGAGTTGCGAGAAAGGGGTTGCACCCACAAAACACGTACACTGATATCCTGTGATAGCAGATAGCACATGTTGACACACTGTGTGCATCTTCAAAATTTGGCTTTTGTAATACTTTAAAACTTGATTTAGAAGAAAAAATTAAAAAAAGGTACAATGTTTGTGTGTTTCAGATTCTGCCTAAAACATCAATGATGTTTTTCATTTTTTTTTTACATCATTGATGTTTTCCTTTATCTTTTCTCAATCATGATTGCACACCATGATGAGGACGTGTGCACTTGCACTGGTGAAATTCGTTTCTTCTTCCACAACATCCACATCACCTAAAATAAAAAAACACTCCATGTATTATAAATATGCAGACATACATCTATTACCTGAAGCTGTGGTCTCAGACACTCACCTGTTGTGGTCACCATTTCACCCAATTCATGTACCTCGGAATCCACATCCTCAGTTTGTGGTGTGGTGACTTCCCCTTCTTTAGGAGGTTGGGGGTCCCGAGTCTTTTCTCCCCTATGTGAATAATAAAATAGATATACTTAGAACACAGATATTTGAGGCACGAAATAGGAATATGAAATATTGCTTGAAAGTGTCATACAAATGTCTGTTTTGGCAGAGTTCCAAGCTGAATACATGTTTTTTTTCCCTTTCTTCAAGCTGGAATACTTACCTTTTTTGGTAAAGTTTCCCACATGGAGACACCCCTAGTATCCATTGGAGCACCTGTGTGGGACACCCTAAAAAGGGTGTTCTGGTGTCCCACACTAGTGCTCCTGCATCCAGATGTGTAAACAGCTGCTAAGTGTCCTCTCCTTACACTGAATCAAGTTTGCATTTCATTCTAGTTACAAACCCATCTAGACAACAATGTAATAAACGTATTTTACTACAAATAGGCCTGAACAAATGTAGTTAACCTGCATCTGCCAAAAACATTGTATTAGTGGGCGAACTAACGATGTTTACTACAAATTATTACTTACGAACCTGAAACTTGCCATTTTAAACTGTACAGCAGTAAATAAAAGCACATGGAGCAACACAAACTTAATAATAATAATAGGATCACACGACAAAATACTTACTTTTTTGCAACACTCTCTTGATTCTTCCGTACTGATCCTGCTCCCTCTATTTGAGGTCTGACCATCGTTTCCTCAGATGACCCTTGGATTGTTGTACCCCAAAATTCTTCTGCAGACTTTTTACAACTTTAGTCATGATTTTGGCCTTTCTCACATTTGGGTTTCTGTACGGCCCATATTTCCCGTCATAGTCGGCCCTCTTCAAGATGTCCACCATCTCCACCATCTCAACAAAGGACATATTTGAGGCCTTAAATCTCCTGGATCGGGACATTTGTGGCTCCAGGCTTTCCTCGTCGTGGCTGCTATCCTCTGCACACACCTGCTCTGTCTCCGCCATGCGCTCTCCCACTGTGCCCAAAGAGAAGGGGCGGGGACTATACTAGAAAGAAGGTCAGAAGTGGGTGGGGTTTCATGCATGCGCAGTGTATATAAAGTGTAACACATGCATCATACGTACGATCTGTGATCGGAGGATGGAGTAGCGGAAGCACCGATCGTGCTAACGAAGGTACAATTTTAACTTGGGGCATCAGTGGCCTATACTGCTTAGAGATTGAGGCCTATATTGGGACAAGATTAGGAGAGATTAGCCTGACATTAAGGGTTGTCTTTTGTTGTGTTTTTCAGATAAAATGGATAGATTCAATGACCACGACTTCCTCCCTAGCTTCATTGATAAATACAGGGAGCTGCCCTTTCTGTGGCAGGTGAAACACCCATTTTATAATAATAAAATAAAGATAAAGGCAGTGCTGGATCAATTGCTGGAATTGATGAAGCTGGTGATTCCCACAGCAACCATCCCCTATTTGAAGTGCAAAATCGGTGGCCTGAGGAGCACATATAACAGGGAGCACAAAAAGGTCCAGGATTCAATGAGATCAGGAGCAGCAGCAGATGACGTTTATGTCCCCAGGCTGTGGTACTACGACAGACTGCATTTTTTCACATCCTTCCACTCTCCCTTCCAACTCAGATGAGGCTTCTGATGTACAATCTGGGCCTTCCACCCAGGAAGAAGTGAAGGAGTCCAGCTTGAGCCAGGTATAGCATTGTTCAACTTATTTCTTGTCAAAAATTGAATGATGTTAACAAGATGTTATTATTGATCACTAATTTCTGATTTAACAAAGTGGTTTACATATCAATAGATACTAGTAGCCAAAAATGTTTGGGAAAAGAATGAAAAACGCTGGTGTCAGAAGGATAGTCTTTTTGATTTGTTAACATCGAATTTGCAACAGTCATGAGCTCTAAATTGTTTGTGATTGATGACCAAAAAACTAAAACTATGTCCAATTTTCATACAAAGAAAAGTCTCAGCCAGGAGGAAGCCATGGAAAATGGCAGCTAGGAGGTGGCGGGGGAAAGTGCAGCCAGGAGATGGAGGGGAAAGTTGCAGCCAGGAGGTGGCGGAGGAAAGCGGCAGGTTTCTCCCCTTCACATTTCAACAAAAAGGCCCAGGAAGGGGAGTAACGTGGAGGAGTTAGGGCTTTCTTTGATTCGGCAGGCTACTGCGGCCATCAGAACCACCCCCAATCTTCAAGAGGCCTATGCCTGCATGGCAGCCAGAAAAATGCAGGAAATGGAGGTGGGCCAACATCTCATTTGTGAAGAAGATCTCATTGATCAGGCCCTAACTAAGGGGGTGATGGGTGAACTCACACAAAAAGGTCACGTATGTGAGTTGAATCATACTCCACCTCCTGCCACAACTCCAACACCACAGCCATAGTCTGGAAGGAAGCGTGCAAAGAAGTCTTGAGAGTGATGGCCTGGGTTTGGTCTGGTCTGGCAAAAGACGCAGGCTAAGTCCAGAAAATGTAATACGAAAAAAAGAGATCTCACGGCTCCAGGGACACACATGCAGGTAGTGAACACCTCTCTTGGCCCAGAGGCCACAGGTGCAGGCAATTGCCAATAGCAACAAGCGAAGATAGACTCTGGACTGCCGCATGCTTGGGAAAAACTCCTTTCTTTATTTAAAAAAATCACATAAAAAAACACAGCGAACACAGCAGACAAAAAGAGGGCTGACGGTTCGCACTAGCAGTAGTGCTTACTCATAGCTGAGTCCAGAGTCTATCTTCGCTTGTTGTTAAAAGACGCAGGCTGTTGTAAGACCACAGCCTGGGGACATATATGTCATCTGGTATGGAAAAAATATGGAAAAAATAAACCACGCTAGAGAAAATTCGAATTAATTAATTAGCTAATCAATTAATTGAACAGTCAATGGATTAGCCAGAGAATCCCTAAAAGCTCTATAGGCCGCAGCTCTGGTGGGATACACACACAGGCAATAGGAAAGACAATTTGAAGAGCTGCGCCAATCAATTAAAAATATTTAAAAAAATACAAATAAAATATAATAAACATAAAATAATTATCACTTAAGAAATGGTTAAAATATTTGACCATGTTTAATTAGGTTTTTGTCTAGATCTTTGTTCTTCTAGATTACCCTTGTATATGCAAAAGTGGATTTTACTTGCTTATTATAAGGAATGTTCATCTATTTTGCTTTGTTCTGCTGAAAATCTTCAATAAAAATTATTGAAATAAAAATATTTGACCATGTTTAAACACATGGAGAAGTCTCTTTTCTTTTTGAACAACTTATGGAGTATATGCCCTGTGGAGTATTTGAGTACCGATTTCAGTGCAAGGTTCTGATCCAGTATGCTGTATAGTCCATGAATATATGCTTTAGGCTACTGATGGGTCAGTTTATATGCTCACTACGCTTTGCCATCTGGTAAGCGCATTAATATCCTGGTAGTCGTTCATGTTTCTTCACTCTGCAAAGTATATGTGAAGTCACTGTGGTGTTTAAATCAGGACTGTTGTTTCTTCACTCTGCAAAGCATATATGTCATCTGCTGCTGCTCCCAATCTCTCTGAGTCCTGAACCAGATTGTGCTCCCTATTAAATTAACTCCTCCGGCTACCAATTTTGCCTTCCAAATAATTGATGTCTGCCCTGGGGTACAAAGGCTTTGCCAATTTCAACAGTTTATGCAGCATTTCCTTCCTCTTTATTTTGTTATGACCCCTAATAAATGTCAATTTTTTTAAACAAATACTTGGCTATGTGTTTTAGTTTAAAAAGGACAGTTTGTTTGTGAGTAGGCAGGTACATTTCAAAGTACAATGTCAAATTAACAAGGGACAACAGCACCAACCAACCTCCTTGAGGTAAAAAAAATATAAGATAATAATGGTGTTATGGTAATTTGACACAGAAAACGACAACAAATATTATGGAAATCACTAGAAAAAAACATTAAAAAAAAATCGGGAAATCTTAATAAAAAAAAAAGAGATCACTATAAAAAAAATCAAAACATTATTCTGGAGATCTGGCAAAAAAATATATATATATATTATTCAGGAGATCACGAGAAATAATAAAGAAATCAGTTTGTCAGAACTCTGTGTGAACATCAGCAGCAAAACAACTTCATTATTCTAGCATTATAAAGAAGAAGAGAATGCGCTGCATTAAAACAGCTATCTCCTTTACGAACGCTAGTTTTATCAGACCGAGCACTTCCGTATTGTACTTGATTCAGAGAATGCGTGGAATTTGGTGCGTCGGAATTGTCTACACACGCTCGGAATTTACGACAACGGATTTTGTTGTCGGAAAATTTGAGATCCAGCTCTCAAACATCAAATTCCGACAGCAAATGTCCAATGGAGCCTACACACGGTCAGAATTTCCAACAACAAGCTCACATTGAACATTTGTTATCGGAAATCCCAATCGTATGTGCACGGCCTATCAGTGTAAAGAGCCTGATAGAAATGCTGAGACACTAGTTCTCCATAAGGAACACCCTCTTCTTGTGAATCACAGGCGGCAGTAGGCAGATATTATAGCCAAAAGCAGGCTGTCTATTGACTATGGATCTGTCCACTGACCATTGTCAAGAACACAGGGTAGAGCAGACTGTATGGGGAACTAGTGTCTGTGATTCCCTATCAGGTTTTGCCCAACCCAGTGGATGCCCGTCCATAGGGGGCGCCCGGGCGCTGCCCCCCCCATGTAGTAAAAAAAAGTAAATAAATATATATATATATATATATATATATATAAATATATATATATATATATATATATATATATATATATATATATATATATATATATATATATATATATATATATATATATATTTTTTAAACATGTCCCTCCCTATGTGCACTGGCGCCGGGCACAGTGCAATATAGGAAGTGCCACGTCTATGTAATCACAAGATTGCAGACGAGGAGCTTCATTTGCCCAAAAAAACAGCGCTCTGTGGCGCAGCCGATCACGCCACAGCTTCCGGCGCAATCGACTGGCCGAGCAAGTGCATAGACTTGCACTTGAGTGAGCGGTGGGCGGTGCTTCCATCGTCACTCAAGGAAGTGACGTTGGCACGGCACTTCTCTATTCTGCCCGCCTGAGAGGATCAGGTAAGGGGCTGCCGCATGGCAGCTTAACCCCTTCCCGCCGAGCGCACGCAGATGTATGTACTCGGCTTCCGGGGGGTATACCGGGATGATGCCCGCACCTGCAGGCATTATCCCGGTACTGTTTTTTTCAGCAGGCAATTGGCTATCCAGCCATAACAATCGATGCAGCTAAAAGCCGCTCGGCTGTTATGCCGGAGGAGCGGGAGGGGACGTCCCCCCCTCCCGCCGCCTCCCGCCGCTGTTACCGGTGCTCCCGCTCGATCGGGAGCACCGATTCCTGGTGCGATGCCTCCGGCCGCTGGGGAGGAACTGGAACGAAGCTGTAATCGGCTTCGTTTAAGTTTCCTCATAGTAAACACGGAAGCGACGTCATGACGTCACTTCCCGTTTACTCGGCTGCCAATGGCGCCGGTTTAAAAAAAATATCCGGTATTCAGAATCGCCGTTTTCGGCGATCTGAAAACATTGAAGTGTAAAGGAGGGGTGGGGGGTCTTTTAGACCCCCGATCCCTCCATAAAGAGTACCTGTCACCGCCTATTACTGTCACAAGGGATGTTTACATTCCTTGTGACAGCAATAAAAGTGATCAAATTTATTTATTTTTTTTTCAAAACAATTTAGTCATTTTAAAATAAATAAAAAAATAAAAACATTTTTTTAAGGCGCCCGCCGCCCCCGCGAGCTCGCGAAGCAAAGAAAACACATACGGAAGTCGCGCCCGCGTATGTAAACGGTGTTCAAATCACACATGTGAGGTATCGCCGCGATCGTCAGAGCGAAAGCAATAATTCTAGCACTAGACCTCCTCTGTAACACTAACCTGGTAACCGTAAAAAATGTTTAAAGCGTTGCCTATTGAGATTTTTAGGTACTGTACTTTGTCGTCAATCCACAAGTGCGTGCAATTATAAAGTGTGACATGTTTGGTATCTATTTACTCAGCGTAACATTATCTTTCACATTATGCAAAAAAAATAATTTTACTGTTTTGTTTTTTTAATTCATGAAAGTGTCCCTTTTCCCAAAAAGTTGCATTTAAAACACCGCTGCGCAAATACCGTGTGACATAAAATATTGCAACAATCGCCATTTTATTCTCTAGAGTCTCTGTTAAAAAAATATATATAATGTTTGGGGGTTCCAAGTAATTTTCTAGCAAAAATATATGGATTTTAACTTGTAAACACCAAATGTCAAAAATAGGCTTAGTCATGAAAGGGTTAAACAATCTTGATCGTTTATTCCGCCCAGCCACCGGTACCCCCTCCACATCGATCTATCTTATGGTGGTCGCACTCTGCAGCATACCCCAACCACCCCCCACCCCCTGCTAAACAAGATTTAAAGAAATAGTGTTATCAGTGACCGGCAGCATACACCCCCCCAAAGAAGCTTTAAAAAAAGGGTTATTAATAATAAGGGGGGGTATGCTGCCGACCACCGATAATAACCCTTTTTTTAAAATCTTGTTTGGGGGGGTATGCTGCCGACCACCGCAGCATACCCCAAACAAGATTTAAAAAAAAAGGGTTATTATCGGTGGTCGGCAGCATTAACCCCCATACCTGCCCCCCCAAAACAAGATTTACAGGTTGTAGATATGTGCGATTTGCATGTTGTAGATATGTGCAATTTACAGGTTGTAGATATGTGCGATTTGCATGTTGTAGATATGTGCAATTTACAGGTTGTTGATATGTGCAATTTATAGGTTGTAGATATGTGCGATTTGCGGGTTGTAGATATGTGCGATTTGCATGTTGTAGATATGTGCGATTTGCATGTTGTAGATATGTGCAATTTACAGGTTGTAGATATGTGCGATTTGCATGTTGTAGATATGTGCAATTTACAGGTTGTAGATATGTGCGATTTATAGGTTGTAGATATGTGCAATTTACAGGTTGTAGACGTGTGCGATTTATAGGTTGTAGATATGTGCGATTTGCATGTTGTAGATATGTGCAATCTACAGGTTGTAGATATGTGCGATTTGCAGGTTGCAGATATGTGCGATTTGAATGTTGTAGATATGTGCAATTTACAGGTTGTTGATATGTGCGATTTATAGGTTGTAGATATGTGTGATTTATAGGTTGTAGATATGTGCGATTTATAGGTTGTAGATATATGCGATTTGCAGGTTGTAGATATGTGCAATTTACAGGTTGTAGATATGTGCGATTTACATGTTGTAGATATGTACGATTTGCATGTTGTAGATATGTGCGATTTGCATGTTGTAGACATGAGTGATTTACATGTTGTAGATATGTGCGATTTACAGGTTGTAGATATGGGCAATTTACAGGTTGTAGATATGTGCGATTTACAGAATGCGATTTACAGAATGCAGATTTGTGCTATTCACAGGTTGTAGATATGTGTGATTTATAGGTTGTAGATATGTGCGATTTGCAGGTTGTAGATATGTGCGATTTATAGGTTGTAGATATGTGCAATTTACAGGTTGTAGATATGTGCGATTTACATGTTGTAGATATGTGCAATTTACAGGTTGTAGATATGTGCGATTTGCATGTTGTAGATATGTGCGATTTACATGTTGTAGATATGTGCGATTTGCATGTTGTAGATATGTACGATTTACAAGTTGTAGATATGTGCGATTTGCATGTTGTAGATATGTGCAATTTACAGGTGGTAGATATGTGCGATTTACAGAATGTGATTTACTAGACATGTGCAAAAGGAAAAAATGTGCTTAGTTTCGTTTCGTTTTAATTCGTTAATTAATTAATTTCGTTTAGTTATATTAGTTAAATTATTACATTTGTTTTCGGATTTCGTTTCGTTTTCTACTGAATTAAAAAAATCAGTCGCATTCGAAAATATTTCAACCAAATTCGAAAATATTTCTACCGGATTCAAAATGATTTCGACATGATTCGAAATTATTTCAACTGCATTGGAAACTATTTCAACCGGATTCGAAAATATTTTGCGACCCGAATTTAGGGCCATGTATCTCGGGGTCACTTGGTGCTAGAAGATGTTGTAGTGCTAGGTCTACTGTGTTTGCATACCTAATTTGGGGTTTTTAGCTATAAGTGGCCCCGAGATACGTGGCCCCAAAGTTGGGTCACAAAATGTCATTCTCTGCTGCAGAAAAGTGCTTGACATTTTGAGACCTGACTTTGGGGCCCCGTAACTCGGGGTCACTTAGAGCTAGAAACCCCAAATTTGGTATACAAACACAATAGAACTAGTACTACAACATCTCCAAGTTTCTAGCACCAACTGACCCCGAGATACATGGCCCTAAAGTCGGGTCGCAAAATATTTTCAAATCCGGTTGAAATAGTTTCCAATGCAGTTGAAATAATTTCGAATCATGTCGAAATCATTTCGAAAATATTTCAACCAAATTCGAAAATATTTCTACCGGATTTGAAATGATTCCAACATGATTCGAAATTATTTCAACTGCATTGGAAACTATTTCAACCATATTCGAAAATATTTTACGACCTGACTTTAGGGCCATGTATACGATTTGCAGGTTGTAGATATGTGCAATTTATAGGTTGTAGATATGTGCGATTTGCATGTTGTAGATATGTGCAATTTACAGGTTGTAGATATGTATGATTTACAGGTTGTAGATATGTGCAATTTAAAGAATGCGATTTACAGAATGCAGATATGTGCTATTTACAGGTTGTAGATATATGCGATTTGCATGTTGTAGATATGTGCGATTTGCATGTTGTAGATATGTGCAATTTACAGAATGCAGATGTGTGATTTACAGAATGCAGATATGTGCGATTTACATGTTGCAGAATGCAGATATGGGCGATTTACAGGTTGCAGAATGAAGATATGTGTGATTTACAGGATGTAGATATGTGCTATTTACAGGTTGTAGATATATGCTATTTACAGAATGCAGATATGTGCGATTTACAGAATGCGATTTACAGAATGCAGATATGTACTATTTACAGAATGCAGATATGTGCAATTTACAGGTTGCAGAATGCAGTTATGTGTGATTTACAGAATGCAGATATGTGCAATTTACAGGTTGCAGAACGCAGTTATGTGCGATTTACAGAATGCAGTTATGTGTGATTTACAAGTTGCAGAAAAGGTGCCTGATGTGGTTATACACACGATAGGCATGATTCATCTGCTTTAGTAGAGCCCTGTGTATAATGTGCAGCCTGGTATATGATGTTGATTCGATAAGGGGTGTGGCTTGTGAGAAGTGGGATGGGCCACATCGGAGGGGGCGTGGCCTTGCACCCCCCATCCTAAAACTTCACCAGCCACCACTGGCCCAACCCAGCTTCAATGCTCCTCTGCGTTGTGCTTGTCTGAGGGTTAAAGTGGAACTTTAGTCCCCCTTTGAGTAGCTCTGCAGCACATCAGCGCACATGCAGAATCTGGGCAGAGGCACAAACGTCATTCTCACCTAGCCAAGAACTGCTGCTTTAGACAAGAATAACTTTTAAGGGGCATCAAACCTCCTCTTTTCGGGTCCCCTGCCAACAATCTGGGCTCCTCTTCTTCTATGTCTGCCACCATAGTAAAGCCACTTACTATGGGGGCAGACGTGCAAACTCATTCCTGAGCCAGACTGTGTCTCCTTTCTCCTAAGCCAGGCCCTGTCTCCCTTCTCACTCCTCACACGATCTCAGTGAGGACTGTGAGAGCACGTAGAGGGGGCTGCTGCGGATGGGACAGTGCTGGATAGAGAATGGAACCATGGAAGGTTTTAAGGGGAGGCTGGGGGAGCTGCTATTGAAAGTTTTTTTTAGTTTAATGCAGAGAATGCATTAAGGTAAAAAAAAAAAAAAGAAAAGAAAAAAACTTTTTACCTTTATGTTAAACTGTATTAGTTACTGTGGGAAAATGCTCCAGGTTACTCTAACTGTCTTTATTCTAGGGTATGCAAATTAGATTCTGGTTCAGAATACAATGCCACTAAAAGCAGTGAACAGAGAGCACTTCAAGACACAATAATGTAATAATTATTTGTTTAAATATTTTATGCACATACTATGCATTCTGAAAATGATGCTGTTAATTTACAAGCACTTAGAAACAAATGCACAATTACTGGGAAAATCTAACAGTTATTGTGTGCATTCAAACAGCATTACTGATAAGTGTACTGATCCACAGGTTTTAAGCCCGATTCCAGCTTGGACCAAATACAGTAAAAAAGAACCCCCAGCAGCTCTTTAAAATAAACAAGCAGCGCTGGTATACCCAATCTCTAGCACTCTACTTAGCAGACTCAATGACCTAGGGATGCCATACCAGTGTTAAATGACACCCATCATCATTTAATTTAATTTTGTTGAACTCAAGGCATCAAAGCTCCCCCACCCTTGAACTTACAAGAGAATGCCGAAGGGAGTGGCAACAAACCTTTCCTCCCATCAGTGAAGACAAAGAGGACCATCAGAAAACAAAACAGGTATGTATATTTTTTTTCCTTTTTTCTTTCTACAGGCATTCTTCAAGGAAAGGGAGGAAAACAGAAGGTGTAGACTAAGCCCAGAGTTAGGCTTTATTATTAAACCTGTGTTGAGAGTTATATGTAGGCTTCCATTGCGGAACTTTCCTTCTCCTACTGTGCTAGTATCCTCTGTTGGTTCACAGGCTTTAATTACTTTTTGAATATCTGACTAAAAAGCGCACAGACACATTGCTCTGAATGGACTAGCTGCTTACAAGTCATTGATTAGTAGTTCAGAAATTTTTAAACACCAAGGCAGGAACAGAGTTCAGCAATAACTACCTCATATCTCTTACCACATGCTTAAAGAAGAATTCCAGGCATTGATCTTATATACATAATTACATGGATCCAGCTTAGATCCATGTATACTATACCTGGCTGGTGCCCTTGGAAGCTGGCAATCACTGGAGTATACACCACTACTACAGTGATCTCCACTAGCTTCCAGTACTGTGTGGAGCACCTGCACTGCTACATTCTGAATAGAGGAGGTCTGCTGCTGGACACAGGTGCCATTTGTAGAATGCTTTGAATTTCCTGAATGAATGCAAAGCATTTTATGATTGGACAAGGTAGACAAGGTAGACAGTCTGGTAGTGACGTCACACTCTCTACCTTGTCAAGTCAAAGAATGCTTTGCCCATGCCAAGTGGCCAACCTCCTGTGTTCACAATGTTTCAAGCTAACCCAGAAGCAAGTGGATATCTCTTAATTCCAGCTTACATGGGGTATAAGCCAGGTAGAATATATGCATACAAATAAAATAGTGCAGCGCTAATAACACCTAATACAAAAATGTATATACCACAGGCAATATAAGTGACTCACCTCACTGAATGGACCCTCTGAACCAACAGACAGGTCAAACAAGCCTTCCCTAATGGGGTTAAGAAATGATTAGTGTCTCTGCAGGGATTCCACAGCTGCAAGACTCCAAATCGCCAGCCAGATCTCACAATCAGTGGGGGATCGGATAAACTCGTTGTATCATGTAAGATCAATAAAACATGGACAGTGCTCTCTGTATAGTTCAGTGCATTTTATTATATATAAAAGTTTACTCACAAGAAAAGTGCTTTTAGACCAGTGCTAGGCAAAGAAAAATTTCAATGGCATGTTTGTAATAAAAAGTGAGTCCTATTATACCTAATTTCACCACCGACACAGCCATAATAAAAAATCAATATTGCATAAGACAAAACATCAGAGCAACCACCCCCACTCTACATAATTCATATACTAAAAACAATACATATAGACACATTAATACTATAGGCACAGCTACCTTCGTTTCATTCACCCAGTATGATTCACGATGACTAAGTTGTCAAATAAAATTTCCCCCCCCTCCAATGTTTTTTAACTCTCTTAACCCCCAAAAATTTGAGGTGTCTAGGGTCACGGTTGTGGAACAATCTAAAATGTTTGGAAACATTATGGGTTATGAGTCCTTTTTTAATATTGTTAACATGTTCACCAATTCTTTTATGTAATGGTCTAGAGGTCCTCCCTATGTATTGCAAGCCACACCCGCATTCCAACATGTATACAACCCCAGTGGTAGAACATGTAATCAATTAGTTAATTTTGTGGGTTTTATTGGTGCCAGTTGTCACAAATTCCTTCCTTTTCTTAACGTTGCCTCCAGCTTGCCTACAGGCAGGGCATCGACCACACGTGTAAAAAACGGTCAGAAAAGAGAAAAGCCTATTCTCAACTTGAGTTGGAGGATCTATTACTCCCGATGCCAATTTATCTCTAAGCGATGGTGCCTTTCTGTAAATAAATTGTGGCCTTTCAGGAAGTGCTGGACCCAAAACCCTATCCTGCTTCAGTATTGGCCAATGTTTCTGAATCATTTTTTCACATTTTTTATGCTGGACATTAAAATCTAAAATCATCCTCATATTAGTGGAAGTATTCACATTCTTGTTTGGAATATTGGAAACCAATGCGTTCCTATCCATTTTTCTCAGTTTTTTCATCTCCCTGTCTAAAACAGATCTGTCATAGCCCTTCTGCTGAAATCGGGTTGACAAGACCTGAGACTCTATGGTTAATAACGCCAGGAAGAGGATGACTGCATATGTTCTGCTAATGAGGTGGTGTTTAAAAAGGGCTGATGTGTGTATATCCTCTGTATATCACTGAGGAAGTCCCGCCCACTGGGACGATAGGCGTGCGGGAGGACCCAATCATATCAGCCGCTGCCACCTTCCACTCGCTGTCTCACCGAGACGTGCTATTGAAATGCTTCTATGCCTAGCACTGGGCTAAAAGTGCTTTTCTTGTGAGTAAACTTTTATATATAATAAAATGCACTGAACTATACAGAGAGCACTATCCATGTTTTATTGATCTTACATGATATGAGTTTATCCAATACCCCACTGATTGTGATATCTGCCTGGCAATTTGGAGCGGTGGAGTCTTCTACCTGTGGAATCCCTGCAGAGGCACTAATTATCTCTTAACCCCTGTTAGGGGAAGGCTTGTTTGACCTGTCTGTTGGTTCAGAGGGTCCATTCAGTGATGTAAGCAGCTTATATTGCCTGTGGTAGAGGTCTTATCACAAATATGCACAGCTGAGAATCCTTTTCAAGCACAGTAATCACAGCTTAGTATTTTTTCCCTTTATACTCCCTGGTCCTGCTTTTTCATTTCTACATTTGTACATGGATTTCTCTCTCAGAGTTTGGACTATTATCTTTTTTATATATATGAATTTTGGCATTGGGTGTTATTAGCGCTGCACTATTTTATTTGTAAACTTTAATCCAGGATTTGGATTTGGATTTGGACAGCTGCTTTAAAGGTTAGGATTTATGCTTGCGATGATTGATTTTCTGTTTTTATTTTTAAAATATATGCATAGTTACGGAATATGCATATGCATAGTTAGTTATGGAAAGGAAAGTATGGGAAGCCTAGAACTGTAAAGCCGCGTACACACGTAGCCGTCTGTCCGACGGACTTAGTCTGGCGGACTTACCGCCAGACTGTCCGTCGGACTTTCCGAACGGGCTACTTACCCACACACGGCACTTTTTCAGCGGACTAATACGGCGTACTAAGTCCGCCGTACTATCCGCCGTACTTTTGAAATTAACGGACTCGCCCACACACGCGGGGTCACATGGTGACCCCGCCCCCTTACGATGTCACAGTCACGGAGGATGCTGGGACTGTCGCCATGTGACATCAACCCATGGGACATCAACCCATGTGACATCAACCGATGACCCTGCCCCTTGTCACTATATAAGTCGCCGCGCAGCGCGTCCCTGTCATTGCGGCCCGAGAGAGCGTTGAGTCAACATCTCCGGGAGAAGAAGAAGAAGAACGGAAGGCGGCGGCTGCGGTGACAGAAGACCGGGCCACCGCCTGTAAAAGAGCTATAAGAAGGCGCGGTGTCCCGGTAGAAGAACCAAAGAGGGGGACAAGACCCCCGAAGTCTGAAGAAGAGATGGCGGCGAGGAAGAAAGCCGGGCTCCTCCGCTAGCAAAAGAGCTAGAAGAAGATAGCGGAGGAGTCCGGCGAGAAGACCCCCGAAGACGGAAGACCCCCGGTGCTGTGCAATAAATTATTTTATCTTGTGTGTTGTGTTTTTTTTTTGTACTTTATTTTACAGGTGCGGCCCCCCCTTCCCCAAGGCCTCCCCCATGTTGAGGGCACGCGGCCTGGTACGGCTCAGGAGGGTGGGGTCGCTCGCTCGTCCCCCCTTTCCTGGCTGGCCGGGTAGCGTGCTCGGACAAGGGTCTGATGTGGACCTGGGGGCGTTGGGGTTCCCCTTTAAGTCCATACCAGGCGGCGGGGCCAGCGATGTATCCTTCGCGGGCCTAGCCTACCTGGAGACGCTCTCAAAATGAGCGGACTTTTAAAAAAAGTATGCCGGAGGCTACACACGGGGGGATTGTCCGGCGGACTTGAGTTTGCCGGACTTTTCCACCCGCTTGTTTGATCGTGTGTACGCGGCATTACTTAAATGCAAATTAAGGACTTGAAACTACTGAAAATCACAGTGCTATCCTCCCAAAGAATCAGCTCAACTGTAAGCAGACTACTACTGCACCTGGCCTTAGATCCCCAAGCAAGAGATGTAGGTTGGCTTTACAGGCTTGAATTGGCACAAAGCTGTCCCTTTCTAGTGAGCAAGCAGGGTATTGCACCTTGCTGCTTCTCCTTCTGCAAGCAACTGGGCCCAGAACTCTGCTCCCACATGGCCAGGCTCCAGAATATGTATGCCCTTGGAGCTTTGTCAGCCTACAAAGGAGCCCAAATATATTTTCCTACACTTACACAGAGGGTGCTACACTCCATATGCTGATCCATATAAACCCTTTACAAGTTTCATAGTATTATTTATAAACAATGAATATTGTCAGTAGAGACTTCTAGTGGTTATATAATTTACTGTAGCTGAATAAATACAAAAACAAGTTATCGCTAATAAAATCAGACAATTAATACATAAAAAGTTTACATTAATTCCAACATCAACATGCTCTTATAATGGAGACCTGACAGTATTTCAGGGCTCCACCCTTCCTTGGAGTCTGTGTGGTTGCATGGGAGTAGCCAGAGGTGTACATGTCTGCACCAGACAGATGATGTCTGTGAGAGAACAGACACAGGCCCTAAGCCTGTGGGCCAGAGCAAGCTTCAAAAGAGAGTCTACAGAGCTGAGAAAGCTGACAGAGGTACAGTGGCTGTATATGAACATAGGGGTGTGCGTGCTGTGTTAGTTGGTCTGGAGGACCAAGGCGCAAAGCCTGAGCAGCGGTGCTGCTAGAGAGAGACAGGAGGCAGAATATTATTTATTTTGTGTTGATGATGGAAAACCCTTCGAGAAAAGCTGTTTGTATGGTTGGACTTTTTTTCTGTTTCTGAGGGGGCCAACAAGCCCTAAAATAGCATATCTGGCATGGACTGTACTCACTGGTGAGCACTGCACTTGAGCTAAAAATCCTGAATATCACTATATATAAATACAAGTATAGATCCCTAATTTAAACTACAGGCAATTAAAAGTGTCTAAAGAAGCAACGTATATCAATCCCTCTGATTTCAATTGTTGAATAACGCACAGCCGGTAAGCTTATGTGAGTGTTTGTGTTTATTTTCCAGCAAAACTTTAATAAAAAAAATTATAATTATAATGATTAAAAAAAAATAAAAAAAACATAATCAATTCATGAGTGTTCCTTCTTAGATATCTTCCCAGTGAGATCTGAGTCCATCTGTTTCAGAAATACATAATCTATACCCAAGAACCCGAGATCCCTTGGATCCCTATTGTGATGCAGTGTAAAGTGCAAAGATAAGCTGTGTGTTTTCATACTTTTCTTTTATATTATTGAGATATTCCCCTAAGTAAATCTTCAATTGCCTTGTAACATGACCCATGTTCTGGTAGCCAAAGGGCATTCCGGTAGATAAATAGTGTTGGCCAACTCACATGAGAATAATTGTTTAACACAATATCCCTGTCCATGACTGTTAGATTTCTACAAGTAAAAATATTGCCTTGTCTAGGAGAGTGGACAGATTTCTTACTGTATCCAGAATATTAGGTGCAAAGTAGTAAACTACGGTATTAATCTTTCTAAAAATGCATTTCGGTTGTTCTGATAAATTCTTCTCTAATATTAGATCTTTTAATAATATATGCCAGAATTTTGTATAATTCATTGCACTTAAAAAACAAGTTATATAACCAGATATAAACACATTTTCAAAACTAGAGTTGTCCTCAGCATTTTTCTATTTTTTCTATATATATCCATACATGCAAATTCTTAAATCTCCTTATCAATACCCCCCTCAACATACCCTCCTTTAAAATACTGGCCTGTTCAAAAAAGCTCAGCAAGTACGTTACAAGTAAATCGCATTCTAATGTGTTGGCCCCTTTGAACTCCTTTTGGGTGTAGTTCAAAATTGGAAGAACTTGAGTACAGGTGTCCATAATCACAGGGATCCCGATTAGGCAGTGCTTCAATGCTGGACCACAGGTTCCAGCAAGCTTCTGCAAGGTTCCCGTTCTTGTGCCCACTTTCTAGCCCCTCCCCCAGGACCTGAACCCCTTCCCCTTTTATATCACATTAGAGAGAAGACTGGATCTCAGAAAAAGCCCACAAACATGATTAGGGAAGGCGGCAAGAAATATGAACCCCTTCCCCTTGGCAGCCAAGTAACTAACTAAACACATGGTACAGCAGCAACCTGCCTACATGTATATAATTCAGGGTCCATTCACTCCTGGTTCAGTGGGAATGAGTTGGTTGGCTATTCCAGCACAGTCCTACCACAGGACAAGGTAAAATGCCTTGTCTTCCATTTGCCTGGTTCACACTATGCATTGTAGTGAAGTGCGGGAAGTGTGCGCTAATAAAAAGTATGGCACGCTGTACTTTTTTCACTGCAGTGCAATGTGAGCCAATTCACTGGCTCGCACCTTGATTTGGCAAATCAAACTTAATGAAATGTCCGTGAGTGACATTTCAGTAAAAATCATTAAAAAAAAAAGTAAATAGCGTAATGTGTCAGGATCAGTGCGTTATAATGCATTGGCTGGTGTTAATTAGCCCCTAAAAGTGCAACATTAAGTTATTCTTATAATTTTTTGTTACAGTATATAGTATAGTATAGTATAGTATATATATATATATATATATATATATATATATATATATATATATATATATATAGTATATAGTATATACAGTATAGTTTATTTAAATGTAAGCCATGACAACCATTGATTATTTGTATACCTGCGAGCCCAAAGTGGATGAATGGGTTTGCTGTGGTGTAATGAACTTCAATTAATGGTTTGTTACACCTACACCTGATTAAGAGCAGGAATGCTCAAAACTGTTGTTATACTAGATAGATAGATAGATAGATAGATAGATAGATAGATAGATAGATAGATAGATAGATAGATAGATAGATAGATAGATAGATAGATAGATAGATAGATAGATAGAAAGATAGATAGATATAGAGATTATATGTTTGTAATGTTTATGACCTTTATGTATTAATTGTGTGATTTTATTAGCCATAAAAAGTTTTAAATATATATTCACCTGCAATATATCATATGACCACTAGATGTCTCTACTGGCAAAATTGATTGTACTGAAAAGGATATTTTAAAACTTGTAAAAGGTTTTTGCGAATCAACATTTAGAGCGTGCTGAGAATGTTGGTGCCCATGATCCAGATGAAGTTAAAGTGATGAAATATATAGGGCAGAACTAATACATGTCATTATGTTACATCTTTGGTAGTGCTGGGACAAGGTCATCCAGTGCCAATGGAGAAGATGACATTTAAGAAAAAAACAGGGAGGGGAAAGCGCCGACCAGAGTGTAGCATTAACATGATGACTTTAATGGGATAAGATTAAAAATACTTACAAGATGATAGAAGATGCATGCTCTTCAAAGTAAAGTGCAGTCCTGGCATTCCACATGGCTCTGTGGGTCCCACCGCTGTTTTCCGGATAGCTGGAAAGGATTGAGCAGCTGGCTGGAATAGATCACAGTGTTTCTCCAGCAGCAAGGAACCAGGAAGCTCCACACTGACCAGCATGGACCGTGGAACAGGAAGTGATGTCACCAGCATCTGATTGGACCAAAGCAGGGCTGCAGTGGTGAAACGCTCAGAGCTGGCTGTCTTGGTCCAATCAGATGTCGGTGACATCACTTCCTGTTCCACGGTCCATGCTGGTCAGTGTGGAGCTTCCTGGTTCCTTGCTCCTGGAGAAACACTGTGATCCATTCTAGCCAGCTGCCCAATCCTTTCCAGCTATCCCGAACAGCCGTGGGACCCACAGAGCCATGTGGAATGCCAGGACTGCACTTTACTTTGAAGAGCATGCATCATCTATCATCTTTTAAGTGTTTTTAATCTTTTCCTATTAAAGTCATAATGTTAATACTACACTCAGGTCAGCGCCTCCCCCTCCCTGTTTTTTCCTTACATGTCTTGCAGAGTTCTGAACACACTCTAAAGGATAGCTGCCTTCCTTTTTAACCCATAACACCCTTTCTTTTCCAACCCCTCAACCTATGGATACATCACTATCCAGCTATTACAGCCAAAGACTATACTTATAAGGATTACTCCATTTGGAGCGCTAGATAAACACTGACTATATTGCTCAGGAAGAAGATAACAAACTGTTCTCCAACTTTCAGAGTTCAAGCTGATTGGTTACTATGCACAGTTTCTCCAGATTTTGACTGCTCCAGTTTTAGTAGTTGTAGTAGGATTGATTTACTAAAACTGGAGAGTGAAATCTGGTGGAGCTGTGTATGTTAGCCAATCAGCTCCTAACTTCAGTTTGTTCAGTTAAGCTTTGACAAAAAAAAAAAAACTGGAAGCTGATTTCCTGCCTCTACTATAAAAAACAAAAAAAACAAATGATGCACACATATATATTGTATTACCAAGCACATAAGGCGTGGGAGAATTTATATTGTCATTTTTTTTCGTTTTTTTTTTTTTTTGGGGGGGGGGGACTTTTGGTGGTGGGTTGTGGTAATGGCATTAAAATATAAAGCTAATGAAAAAAATTAAATTATTTTTGGACACGTTTTACAGCATAAAGCCCATTCATAAAATGCAGGCCACAATATGGGGCCTATATAGTCTTACAGAGTCTGCTTAACATAGTGGAGAAAATTCTGTAATTAAAGTAAAACCAGCAGGGCATGGCCTGTGTGTTCCTCCAGGCTTTTTTTTTATTAAAATAGTTTAAATTATTTATATTAAAAGTGCAAGCTTTTTAAATTTACTTTTTAACCAGCAGTATCACCATGCTAAGTCATACTCTGCCTTTTTCAAAACAATCCCTAAAATGGAAGGCTGAAGGAGATTATTCAGTAACACCTCTGTATTTATCCACCAGTGATCTTAAAACTGGCAATTATCCCTGTCTAGTATTATATTAGGTGGCCTGGTAGACTATGCCATGGTTACCATATTTCATCTGGAGTCTGCATTACATTACAATGCGAAACCACATGTAGGCACTGAATACTTATTATTATTATTATTATTATTATAATACAACAATTTGCACAGCGCTTTACAATATGGGGCAAACAGTACAGTTACAATACAATTCAATACAGGAGGGATTAGAGGGCCCTGTTCGTTACAGCTTATTATAATTCTTAGTTATGTAAAGGTTAAAAAAATTGGTTTTATAATGTTTATTTTCTTACCGTTTTTTTATTTGTGTAAAGCATGTGACAGAGATCTACTGTACTAATTACCAGGGTCTACCATAGAATCCCGTGTGTGAGCCCATTGCCACATAGAACAGTAGACTTGCCACAGATGTGTTTAGACTGCATTGTCAAAGATGCTGTCATTGCAAGTTATGTGTAGAGCAGCTACAGACTGTCATCCTGAAATAAAACAGAGTGCATCTACCACCGCTGTAATCTGTGCACAGTTGTTGGCACAATCACTTGAGCAGCAAAATGTTTATTGGCGTGTTGTGAATGTTTCAAATGTACTTTGGAGTTATTCAGCATTGTCCTTGTCCTAACTATTAAAGTAACATGTACTACTATTATATACTGTTATATATATCATATATTTACTATTATTATACATTGTTATATATATCATATGTTCACTATTACTATATATTGTTAATGGCTCTCATTGTTTTACAAAAATTGATAGGAGAGGAGTATGATTGTTCCTGCCTTACAGAACCTGATATGACATACAGTACACATTTGGAGAGGTAGGACATGAAGATGCATTGATAGAGCCACTGTGTCAGCAACATTGCGCCAGCTGTCAGGTCGATGCACGTGTGAGATTTCCAGTATTAATTTCGTCAACAAAAACTTTTTCGTCAAAACTTTCCTCAGCGGACTTTGTGCGGTGACAAAAACTAAATGAAAAGTACACCATGTTTTCGTCCACTGACGAAAACTATGACAAAAATCTATTACGTTTTTGTTAACAAAGGAAAGAAAATTTGAGGCAGGGGCGTTTACACTCAAGAACTTCGGATGGGAAAGAAGCCGTGCCAATCTAAGTGCAGCATGTGAAGCAAAAAGGAACATTTATTAGGTATTGCACTTACAGGATAAGACCAAGTGCATGGCATGTAAAGGAGACCAAGCAGTGAAGTCCCTCTGGATGGAGAGCTGGCTTCTGCGGTGTCCTACGTTGTTGGCCACACCGGTGGTTTTCATTTCTCCGGGGCAGTGGGTGGAAGAGCAAGTGAGCATCACCAGGGAGACAGAAAGACTGGGGTCAGCGTTGGCGTGGCATGCTTCCAGAGTATGCATGCTCCTTGCTCAGGCTTTCCGAGCAGGCATTTCAGCTGAGGTTAAAGTGCTAGTGAAGAGCAAGGCTCAGTGCACCGCTTCCAGCTACAACCCCACAGAAACAGCACAGCAAGTGGCAGCCACAAGGATATGCCAGTGGTGTGATATATAAAATAAACTGTGGTTTATTCATGACACAAACAGCAAGAAATATTAGTATAAAAACATAAGATCAAAAAGTGAAAAAAATATAGAAGTAAAAGATAATGTCATAAAATTATCTGTCCAAAATAAAAGGAAGTCAAAAAATAGAATAAAAAAAAAATTATAAAAATAATACAAAATAAAAAACAATGGATGTTTTCTAAAAGTTAGGCTCTCCATCCACAGGGACTTCACTGCTTGGTCTCTTTTATATGCCATTTACTTGGTCTTATCCTGTAAGTGCAATGCCTAATAAATGTTCCTTTTTGCTTCACATAGTGCACTTAACCACTTGACCACTGGGCACTTAAACACCCTTAATAACCAGACCAATTTTCAGCTTTCGGTGCTCTCGCATTTTGAATGACAATTACTCAGTCATGCAACACTGGACCTATATGAAATTTTTGTCCTTTTTTTCACACAAATAGAGCTTTCTTTTGGTGGTATTTAATCACCGCTGGGTTTTTTTTTTTTTGTGCTATAAAAGAAAAAATACCGAAAATTCTGTAAAAAAACGAATTTTTCTTTGTTTCTGTTAGAAAATTTAGCAGATTAGTAATTTTTTCTTCATAAATTTTGGCCAAAATGTATACTACTACATATCTTTGGTAAAAATAAGTACAAATTGGTGGATATTATTTGGTCTTTGTGAAAGTTATAGAGTCCACAAGCTATGGTGCCAATATCTGAAAATTGATCACACCTGAAGGACTGACGGCCTATTTCAATTCTTGAGACCCTAACATGCCAGAAAAGTACAAATACCCCCCAAATGACCCCTTTTTGGAAAGAAGACATTCCAAGGTATTTAGTAAGAGGCATGATGAGTTTTTTGAAGTTGTCATTTTTTCCCACAATTCTTTGCAAAATCAAGATTCTTTTTACTTTTTTTTTTTTTTTTCACAAAATTGTCATATTATCAGGTTATTTCTCACACACAGCATATGCATACCACAAATTACACCCCAAAACACATTCTTCTATTACTCCCGAGTATGGTGATACCACATGTGTGAGACTTTTACACAGCGTGGCCACATACAGAGGCCCAACATGCATGGAGCGCCATCAGGTGTTCTGGAGCACCCAGGACAATTCTGACATTTCTCTCCTACATGTAAAAATCATAATTTATTTGCTAGAAAATTACATAGAACTCCAAAACATTATATATGTTTTTTTAGCAAACACCCTGGAGAATACAATGGTGGTCTTTGCAACTTTTTATCTCGCACAGTATTTGCGCAGTAATTTTTCGAATGCTTTTTTTTGGAAAAAAAACTGTTTTGTGCTTAAAAAAAAAAAAAACACAGTAAAGTTAGCCCAATTTTTGCATAATGTGAAAGATGAAGTTACGCTGAGTAAATAGATACCTAATATGTCACTCTTCAAAATTGCACACGCTCGTGGAATGGCGGCAAACGTCGCTACTTAAAAATCCCCATAGGCGGCGATTTACATTTTTTTTACTGGTTATATGTTTTGAGTTACAGAGGAGGTCTAGGGCTAGAATTATTTCTCTCGCTCTAACGTTCGCAGCGATACCTCACATGTGTGGTTTGAACACCGTTTTCATATGTGGGCGGGACTTACGCATGCGTTCGCTTCTGCATGCGAGCACATGGGGACAGGGGCGCTTTAAAAAAAACATTTTTTTTTATTGTTCATTTTACTTTATTTATTTTAGTTTGACATTTTTTTCCCCAAAAATAATTTTTTTGATCACTTTTATTCCTATTACAAGGAATGTAAACATCCCTTGTAATAGGAATATGGCATGACAGGTCCTCTTTACAGTGAGATGTGGGGTCAATAAGACCCACATCTCACCTCTAAGCTGGGAAGCCTGAAAAAAAAAAAGATTCTGGCTTTGATCGTATTAGCGATTCGGTAGAAGCACCGGAGGGCGGAGGGCGGCGGGAGATGTCTATGGCTGGGTATTGCAGGGTATCACCGACTATGGCTGGGTATCTCAGAGCATGGTGTTGCAGAGTACTGCGTTGCAGAGCATTGCAGGGTATTGGCGGGTGTTGCAGAGCATTGCAGAGTGTTGCAGGGTATTGGCGGGTGTTGCAGAGCATTGCAGAGTGTTGCAGGGTATCGGCGGGGGTTGCAGAGCATTGCAGAGTGTTGCAGGGTATCGGCGGGGGTTGCAGAGCATTGCAGAGTGTTGCAGGGTATCGGCGGGGGTTGCAGAGCATTGCAGAGTGTTGCAGGGTATTGGCGGGTGTTGCAGAGTGTTGCAGGGTATTGCAGAGCGTTGCGGAGTGTTGCAGGGCATTGCGGAGTGTTGCAGGGCATTGCGGAGTGTTGCAGGGCATTGCGGAGTTTTGCAGGGCAATGCAGAGTGTTGCAGGGCAATGCAGAGTGTTGCAGGGCAATGCAGAGTGTTGCAGGGCAATGCAGAGTGTTGCAGGACATTGCAGAGTGTTGCAGGGCATTGCAGAGTATTTGCAGGGAATTGCAGAGTAATGCAGAGTATTTGCAGGGAATTGCAGAGTAATGCAGAGTATTTGCAGGGAATTGCAGAGTAATGCAGAGTATTTGCAGGGAATTGCAGAGTAATGCAGAGTATTTGCAGGGAATTGCAGAGTAATGCAGAGTATTTGCAGGGATTTGAGGGGTTAATTTTCGGTGAGCAGCGATGTGGGCACTGCAGATGCAGCCCACATCGCTGCTGACACCGATCTCTTCCCCCTCCGCTGTACCGATCGGTACAGAGAGGGGGAGGGAGGAACCGGCGTCATAACATGACGCCGGCTTGTTTACAAGTGATCACTCCGTCATTTGACGGAGCGATCACGTGGTAAACGGCCGCGATGAGCGGCCGTTTACCGTGATTCGTGATGCGCCGGGTCCACTGGACCCAGCGGTCACGGATGCTCTCGTGTGCGCGCCCCAGGGGGCGCGCGAGAGCAGAATTCTGGGAGGCCGTTAATTAACGGCCTCTAATGCCCCGTACACACGAGCGGACTTTTCGACATCCAAACTCCGACGGACTGAGTCCGGCGGACTATCCGATCGTGTGTGGGCTGCAACGGACTTTAGCTAAGCTAAAGTCTGACGGACTTTAGAAATGAAGCATGCTTTAAATTTTCCCGACGGAACTCCGCCGGACCCGGTCCCCTTTGAAAAATCCGCTCGTGTGTGTGCTACTCCGACGGACTAAAACCGACGCTAGGGCAGCTATTGGCTACTGTCTAGGAACTTCCTACGTCGAATCCAGTCGTACGTCATCACGTTCGACTCCGTCGGAGTTTGGTGTGATGGTGTGTGGTCAAGTCCGTTCGGTCGAAAAGTCCGCCAGAACTCCGTCGGAACTCCGGCGGAACTCCTTTGGAGGTCTGTCAGACTTAATCCCTCTCGTGTGTACGGGGCATTAGAGTTAAACAACCGCCCTGATGCCGTTAATCGGCAATGGGCGGTTGTTAAGTGGTTAAATTGGCTCTGCTTCTCTCCCATCCTCTTTACGTACAGAGTCACTTCTTACTCTGACGGCTGGCTGCCCACTAAACACATATGATTTTAGTTTTCTGAAATGTACTGGAGATTTTAGTTGACTCAAATATGACTAAAACTAAAACAATTGGCAATGACTAAAATAGAACTAAAACTAAAATGGCAAAAACTAAAATGGGACTAAAACGGCATTGTGCACATGCTTGCACACCAGCATGTGCACATTACAGTGCATGCACAAGCACATACTGGTGCCAGGTAGGGATGAGCCGAACCCCCCCCCCCCCCCGGTTCGCACCACAACTTTTGAACGGACCGAAAATTTGTGCGAACTTTAGAACCCCATTGAAGTCTATGGGGATCGAACGTTCAAAATAAAAAGTGCTCATTTTAATGGCTAATATGCAAGATATTGTCCTAAAAAGGGTTTGGGGACCAGGCTCCTTCCCCAGGGGACATGGGTCAATGCCTTAAATGTTTTTAAAAACGGCTGTTTTTTCAGGAGCACTGATTTTAATGACGATTAACGTGAAAAAAAAGTGAAATATTCCTTTAAATATCGTGCCTGGGGGGTGTCTATAGTATGCATGTGAAGTGGCACATGTCTCCCGTGTTTAGAACAGTCCCTGCACAAAATGACATTTAACAGAAAAAAAGTCATTTAAAACTGCTTGTGGTTTTAATGTAATATCTGGTTCCGGCAATTCGGATGAAAATCATTGAGAAAAATGGCATGGGTAGCCCCCCCCCTGCCCATTACCAGCCCCTTTGTAAGGATATTAGGGGAACGCCATACCCCCAAAAAAAAGGAAAGGTGTGGGGCCCCCAGGCCCTATATACTCGGAACAGCAGTATACAGGCGGTGCAAACAAGACAGGGACTGTGTAGGTTTGTTGTGTTAAGTAGAATCTGTTTGTAATTTTGAACTGGTACATTTTTAAAGTGTAGATCCAGTCAAAAAATCTATTTTTGGCCATCCGTCTTTTTTCATCTCACTTCCTGTTGTCTCCTTCTGTTTGCAAGTAGGAGACGTTTTTAAGTTGGATGTTTGAAAGTAGGAGCCTGCCCTATATGCTCTGCAGAAATGGGGGCCTAAGGTGTTGGTGTTGTCACAACACTGTAAGCCCTCAAAGTGACTCTTGGTGGGCGCTGGAACGCCCTGCTATGAACGATTTTATTTTAAGAATTGTAATTACATGCCATTGTTGAACAGTGGTAGAAAAATTGGGCCTTTGGTGTTACTGGTTGTGGTGGTGGTACTGGTCCTCACAGTTACTCTTGGTGGGCGCAGGAATGGGCCCTGCTGTGAAATATTGTATCAAGAATTGTAATTACATGCCCCTGTTAAACAGGGGCTAAACAATTGGGCCTTAGGCACTGCTTGCTGGTGCCACAACACTGCAACCTCTCCCAGATACTCTAGTTGGAGTGCAGGAATGAGCCCTGCTGCAAAACATTGCATCAAAAATTGTATTACATGCCCCTGTTAAACAGGGGCTGAAAAATTGGGCCTATAAACTGAAACCTCTACCATATACTCTAGTTGTAGTGCAGGAATGAGCCCGGCTGCAAAGCATTGCATCAAAAATTGTATTACATGCCCCTGTTAAACAGGGGCTGAAAAATTCGGCCTTAGGCACTGGTGCTGGTGCCACGACACTGCAACTTCTACCATACACTCTAGGATTGCAGAAATGAGCCCTGCTGCAAAGCATTGCATCAAAAATTGTAATTACATGCCCCTGTTAAACAGGGGCCCAACAATTGGGCTGGTGGCATCACTCAGAACCAAAAATGTTCTTATAAGATATCAGCGGGATCATTGAGGAGGAAGAGGATAGTCAGTCATCATAACAGAACAGTCACTCAGCATCAGCATAGGCAGTCTTGAAGGGATGTGACATTCAAAATAAATTATTCGGTTACATCAGCTTCAGGTGCTTGGTAGCTGGTGGTGATCCAAGACTGAATCATCTTTATGAAGATTAGTCGATCAACCGAGTCGGTGGACAGGCGCACCCTGTGATCGGTTACAAAGCCACCAGCAGCACTGAAGGTGCGTTCTGAAAGAACGCTGGATGAAGGACAGGCCAGTAGCTCAATTGCATACTGTGCAAGCTCTGGCCAGTGATCCATCCTCAAGACCCAGTAAGCAAGAGGATTTTCGGTGGGAAAGGTGTCCAAGTCTGACCTTGCCCCTAGTTATTCCTGCACCATGTAAATCAGACACTGGCAATGGTTGCTGGAACCGATCATACCTTGAGGCTGCGGACTAAAAAAAATTCTGAACGCATTGGTCAGACGGCCACCTTCTCCACTGCTCCTTCTGTGACTGACCGAAGCCTCAGCAACACGTTGTCCAGGACCAGGAGTTTGTAACCTCCCAGTCTCTGGGAACGCGTTGCACAGACCTTTCTGCAAAGCCCCCCGGAGATGTCTCATCCTCTGCTCCCTCTGCGATGGCAAGATAAGGTCCGCAACCTTACCCTTGTACCGTGGATCAAGGAGAGTGGCCAGCCAGTAATGGTCCCTCTCCTTTATCCAAAGAATATGAGGATCCATCCGCAGGCTTTGCAGGATCAGGGAGGCCGTGCAGCGTAGGTTAGCTGAGGCATTCGGTCCGGAGTCCTCTGGGTCACTAAGGACAACATGATCCGCAACCACCTCCTCCCAGCCATGTATAAGTCCACGTGTTTGTTGGGACTGTAAATCATCCCTAAAAGACTGCTGCTGCTGATGCTGAATGCCAGGCTCCACCTCCATGCTGACACAAGCCTCATCCTCCTCCTCCTCCTCTTCCTGTGTGATGGGTGATGGGTGGGACAGCAGGAACACTGTCTGGATAAAGGGGGCCTTGAGAGGCAAGGAAGTCCTGTTCTGTTCTGCCTCAAGTGCCCTGTCCATTATTCCACGCAACGTATGCTCCAACAGGTGGACAAGAGGTACAGTGTCACTGACACATTCACTGTCACTGCTCACCATCCTCGTGGCCTCCTCAAATGGTGACAGGAGAGTGCATGCATCCCTGATCATGCTCCACTGGTGTGTGGAAAAAAAACGAGCTCCCCTGACCCTGTCCTGGTGCCGTAGTCGCACAGGTACTCATTGATGGCCCCCTGCTGCGTGTGCAGCCGCTGCAGCATGGCCAACTTTGAGTTCCACCTGGTGGGCATGTCACAGATAAGGCGGCTCTTGGGCAGGTTCAACTCCTTTTGGAGCTCAGCCAGCCGAGCACTGGCATTATATGACCGGCGGAAATTAACACAGACTTTCCTGGCCTGCCTCAGGACATCTTGTAAGTTCGGGTACCTGCCCAAGAACCACTGCACCACCAAGTTAAGCATGTGAGCCACAAAGGGGACATGGGTCAGTTGTCCTTGTCGGAGGGTGGAGAGGAGGTTGGTGCCATTGTCACAAACCACCATTCCTGGCTTAAGCTGGTGTGGCGTCAACCACATCTCAGCCTGCCCCTGCAGAACTAACAGAATATCTGCCCCAGTTTGGCTCCTGTCCCCCAAGCACACCAGCGCAAGCACAGCATGGCATCTTTTTGCCTGCGTACTTGCCTAGCCCCTTGAACGCCTACGGAGCACTGCTGGTTCCGAGGACAAAGTACTGGAAGAGGCCATGAAGGAAGAAGAAGAGGAGGGGGTGGAGGAGAGAGGTGTGTCACAACCAGTAGTAGCATTTTGGAGGCGTGGTGGCAGATCAACTTTCAACACTACTGCACTTTGTCCTGCATCCTTCCCAGCTGCCAGAAGAGGGACCCAATGGGCCGTGAAAGATAGGTAATGTCCCTGTCCATGCATGCTGGACCATGAGTCAGCAGTAATATGCACCTTACCGCTGACTGCAGTGTCCAGAGAAGCAAGGACATTGCCTTCCACATGCCAGTAGAGAGCCGGAATCACTTTCCGTGAGAAAAAGTGGCGTTTGGGGACCTGCCACTGAGGAACCGCACATTGCACAAACTCACGGAAGGGGGCCGAGTCTACCAACTGAAAAGGCAGCAGTTGAACTGCTAGCAATTTAGCCAAGCTAGCATTGAACAGCTGGGCATGTGGATGGCTGAGAGTGAACTTCTTTCGACGGTCCAGCAGCTGGGGCAGGGACATTTGCCTGCTACAATCAGACATGGGTGTACTGCTAGCAGAGTGCCCGCAAGTACTTGGCTGTGACACACCTAATTCTACACCTTCATTCCTCTCAGTGCAGGTTTCAGAGAGGACTGAAGGTCTAGTGGGGTTGGAGAGCCCAGCTGATGAGGTGCAAGGAGAGGTGCACAGGCGGAGCTCTGCGGTGTGATTCAGTCGGTATACTGCCCCTAAGCTGGCCCCCGGAGGGCATCCTGCCTCGTTGGAGATGTGCCTCCTCCTCCTCTCTCCTATCAGGCACCCATGTGGAGTCAGTGACCTCATCATCATCTCCCTCTTCATCACTGGAGCAAACCTGGAAGTATGCTGCAGCTGGTGGAACATGACTGCCAGATTGCTGTCCTTCTTGAGCATCCCCTCTCTCTGCGCACACGCTACTGCCTTCCTCTAGCTGGGTATCATCATCAGAGCCTTCAAAACGCTGGGCATCCTCCTGGAGCATGTACCCAACACTGTGCTCAAACAGTACAGGGGACTCCTCAGGAGGACATGGTGGATCTGGGGAAGGAGTGGCTGATGATGACATTGAGACGAGGGAAGAGGACGCGCTGGCAGCTGCTTTGCTAGTACCCTGAGCCTAGGTGAGAGAGAATGAGGAGGATGAAGAGGACTTGGTCCAAGCCTTCGGCATGATGCGGCCCAACACGTTCAGCTGAAGAAAATAAGGACAAGCGTGTCCCATGGCCACGTGCTGATGACGATGCACCACGTCCATGACCAGCACTGTTGTCTCTAGACACAGAGCCTGCTTGTCCTCTTTTATTGGCTCGTGACTGCCTCTCCTTGTTGGCCTTCCAGACATAGTAATGGCCTGCAGGGAGATGGGAAAACCAGCAATTGGGTAGTGTATATTGTGCTGGAGGCACACAACACCCACTAACTACTGCAGATGCCTGTATGAGAGAACACCAGCAATAAAGGGTAGATACAGGTGTATACTGTGCTGTGCTGTAGGCACACAACACTCACTAACTCCTGCAGATGCCTGTATGAGAGAACACCAGCAATAAAGGGTAGATACAGGTGTATACTGTGCTGTGCTGTAGGCACACAACACCCACTAACTACTGCAGATGCCTGTATGGGAGAACACCAGCAATAAAGGGTAGATACAGGTGTATACTGTGCTGTGCTGTAGGCACACAACACCCACTAACTCCTGCAGATGCCTGTATGATAGAACACCAGCAATAAAGGGTAGATACAGGTGTATACTGTGCTGTGCTGTAGGCACACAACAGCCACTAACTACTGCAGATGCCTGTATGAGAGAACACCAGCAATAAAGGGTAGATACAGGTATATCCTGTGCTGTGCTGTAGGCACACAACACCCACTAACTCCTGCAGATGTCTGTATGATAGAACACCAGCAATAAAGGGTAGATACAGGTGTATACTGTGCTGGAGGCACACAACACCCACTAACTCCTGCAGATGCCTGTATGAGAGAACACACTGTCCCTGCCTATCTAGCTCTTTCCCTGCATGCCGGAACACACTACACAAGGCCGCCGCGCTGGCGGCCTTATATAGTGTGGGGCATGTACTAACCCCCCTGAGCTATAATTGGCCACAGGAATCTTGCCTGTGGCCAATTATTGCTCTCTCTGCTGCCGGTGCTGTGATTGGCCAAGCATGCGGGGTCACAGTGCATGCTTGGCCAATCATGAGCCAGCAATGCACTGCGATGGTGCAGTGCATTGTGGGCCACGAGCACCACACGAAATTGGCACGAACGGCCCATAATGTTCGGTATTCGCCGAACGTGCGAACAGCCGATGTTCGAGTCGAACATACATTTCACTCGAACACCAAGCTCATCCCTAGTGTCAGGCAGATACTGGTGCCTGAGCTCTGCATACCCTATTTACCCTGCACATGCTTGCACACCAGCATGTGCACATTACAGTGTATGCACAAGCACAGGCAGATACTGGTGCCTGAGCTCTGCATGGGGTTCATGCTGAATGATCTTTTAGTCTGCACTCCCATAATTCTTGATCCTGAAACTTATATTGACTTTGTTATTTACTCTACTTCCACTTGACACACTTTGGATGACCCCATTTTGCCTATGATTGATTGCCACTTCTTGGCCACTTCTTACTCTGAGGCTGGCTGCCTATTCACCAAACACATTTGATTTTAGTTTTCTAAAATGTACTGGAGATTTTAGTCAACTAAAACTAAAACAATTGCAGATGACTAAAATAGGACTAAAACTAAAATGGCAAAAACTAAAATGGGACTAAAACTGTAATGTGCACATGCACACCAGCATGTGCACATTACAGTGTATGCACAAGCACATACTGGTACCAGGCAGATACTGGTGCATAGGATTCATGCTGGATGGTCTTTTAGTCTGTACTCCCATTATTCTTGATCCTGAAACTTATATTGACCTTGTTATTTACCCTATTTCCGCTTGACACACTTTGGATCACCCCATTTGACTATAATTGATTGCTGCTTATATCCATTATTGACCTTGGCCTGAACTTCAAACCAAGATTCTGCCTATAAACTTGGGACCTCACTGCCTGCATGTTGCCAGCCTCTGCCTCTTTCTGACTCTGATCCTGCCCACAATTTGTTGCCCTTTGCTTTGTTGTTACTGGACCTTGTTGCTCAACTCTGCTCATAACTGAACTTAGTTGTACCCCTGCTCATCTGATACCAGCGCTCCCAAGTTCCAGTCTTCAGTGTCTGCACCCTGTACCCTTCCATCGCCCTTGCAGACCCTGTCTTATCTTCCAGGGGTGCTTGGACGTAAACTGTGCAATAGGCCATCCTTGCAATTTCAGAAGCTTTATACAGGTCCATAACACACAGTGAAAATATCACCTGTCTTTCCAAAGAGGTGGAACTTGAGATAACTCTGCAGATAGAGCTGCAGGGAATACATTTCGTACCAACACAATGCTAATGTCATTCAGCAGCTTGGGCCTAGAGTTAAAAAGTAGTAACAATGTGCTCTGAGTTTTAAAAATAATTCCAAATAGTTTTTGCAATTGCAATGAACCTAAAAGAGACATTTTAACGTAATCCTTCTTTGGAAGCAATAACTGTCAATGCAAGGGTTACTTATACATAGCTGACATGCTATGTTTTGGACACACTTATTCCAAAATGATGGTAGGACATCTGCAGCGTTTGTGTCTCCTTTTCAGCCAAACAGATGGACTTCACTATTTTATTTTTGCAAGGCTTGCAAAACTTCTAGAAAGCTTAGGAAAGTTGTTAAATCCTTGTGCAAGCAACGTCGGCCAGATTAGGAAGAAATCACGTTATGCAAAGCAACTTTCACTTCAAGTACAATCGTAAAACAAGGTATAAAAATCTTATAAACATCAAGATAGATTAAGCGATATTCCAGACCTTCCCAAAACCCCTTGCAGTTACCAAGCAGAAACTTTCCTTTTTTAACTAAAGATATAAAACAAACATTGCTCGCTCGTCGTACATGTTCTTGGTGAATTCCCCTGTTGTTAAACCCAATAAAAATAGTTATTACATGGAAAACAAATAATGTGTAAGTTGTGACAGAACCCCCCCCCCCCCCTCCAGTATTCCCTGTTACTGTGTAAGCGACTTATCGGACTGTTCTTCATTAACACAGCAACCGACTTAGAATATGGTTACTTTTTCCATCCATGTAACAGTTCTTATTGTGAGAAAAAAAAATATTAGGATTCCTACCCTGCTGCAGCATATGATGCCAAGAGGCAAAGAATGGGAGGAAAAATGAGAAGGCCCTTCAGCAGCATCTTGTTCAGTCAGTTTCAAGTTCTCCGCAGGCTGCTTTATTCTCTCGTGTCTCCAGAGGCTTTTATTTTTATTTAATCTTCAGGAAGTTCTTATTGGAGCAAAGAAGTAAATCGTGTTAATATGCACAGCAGTCAGTGATTCATGCAGTCAGCCCAGAACCATCCCCACCCCTTTCCCCTTCGCTGCCGACACTGTACATGGCTGCCGAGCTCTTGTAACGAGCACACTGTTTAATTCCCATGCTGACGATGAATACAGTACATACCTGTGCTGATCACAACAGATGAACGAGACACATTTCGAGAAGCGTGTGTGAGTGTGGGAAGAGTCTGTGAAGTGCAAAGTATGTACCACACCCTCATTGATGAGTTTAGACGTGAAGTAAGCTAATGATAATGTGGAAAATATGCCCTAGCCACAAAGTGAGTCAGTAGTAGAAGGGTACACTGTATAAGATTACTTCCCACAGCCTCCCGACAGAATCTCCTTAC
This sequence comes from Lithobates pipiens, assembly GCF_037356315.1. Lineage (NCBI taxonomy): Eukaryota > Metazoa > Chordata > Amphibia > Anura > Ranidae > Lithobates > Lithobates pipiens. The sequence continues at coordinate 339,235,443 of NW_027507758.1, forward strand.
ACTGCTGTTTTCTTTATGAGGTATATGGAAGCTTACTGCTGTGCAGAGAGAACGACAAAATACGCTTTATACTGATGTGTGGGCCGTAATAATGACTTTCACATGAACACAGGAAATCTGTATTAAAGCTGTATTAAACTCAAAAATAGAAAAATGTATTACATTGCAGCTTACCAATTCTTACACGTGATGTCTACGTTATTTTTATTGTTTTTTTTCTTTTTTTTTCATCTGGTAATCCAGCCTATAATGCCTCGTACACAAAATCAGATAATCATATGACTTATCGTTTACATTTTGTTGCATAATGCCCTGTACACACGGTCGGACATTCCGACAACAAAATCCATCGGATTTTTTCAGACGGATTTTGTCCTAAACTGGTGTTGCATACACACGGTCGGACAAAGTTGTCGGAAAATCTGATCATTCGGAACATGATGACGTTCATTCGTTACGACGGGACTACGTTGAGGCTAGTAGCCAATAGCTTTGGTCTCGTAATTTGATCTGAGCAGGCGTGGCACTTTGACTGATCTGAATTCTCTACAAATGATCGGAAGCGTTTTTTGTCGGAAAATTTGAGATCCTGCTCTCAATTTTTTTTCCGTCAGAATTTCCGACGCAAAAAGTCCAATAGAGCCCACACACGATCGGATTTTCTGACAATATAATCCGATCGGACCTTTTCCGTCCGAATTTCCGACCATGTGTACAAGGCATAATACTAAAAATCATATCCAACAGTGCATTTTTCATACGATTCTGGAAAACCTTCCTGTTTGCGTAGCCACGTATCAGAAATTATGTCAAATATGTGTGACCTCTGTGTCTGCCACGCCTTTTGGCTATTTATGTTCGTATTGTTCTCCCATCTCCTTCCAGGTTATTTTCGCGTTTCCGCTCATGCATAGTGCTTGTTTATTGTTTTTTTTAGCTGACGCATACTGTACTGATTAACCACTTCATGCTAATCTCCATACCCGTACGTTGGTACTTTGATGTTAAATATCGTTGTTATGGCAACCGCTTGCTACCAAAACCCCGGTATCTTCAGGAACGTTTCTCTTTAAGATAGAAGTGGTCTCTGTGGCGGATTCACCACAAGATCACTTTTATCGGTGGTGGGAGAGAGTCACCCCCCTCCCGCCATGCTCCGGTCATCTCTCACTGGTAGCGACAAAGACGATCGTGTCCACTCCCCTCACTGCCTGTATGCCAAGTGAGGGAAAGATGTCCCCCACTCAGCTCCATAGAATTGGAGGGCCAAAGCAAGGTCAAACGTCACTTCCGCCCAATTCTCTTAAAGGGGACTTTTTTTAATGACATTTTTTTTTTTTACTGCATCTTAGTGTAAATTTAAGATTTTAGGTCTTTTTGACCCCAGATCTCACATTTAAGAGGTCCTGTCATACTTGTCATCAGATGCATTTTGTCCCTTGCCACGTCACCTGCCACCAGATGATTTTTGTCCCTTGCCACGTCACCTGCCACCAGATGTGGATTGTCACTTGCCATGTTACCTGCCTTCAGATGCAGCTTGTCACTTGCCACGTCGCTTGTCACCAGATGCAATTTGTTCCTTGCCACGTCACCTGCCACCAGATGCGGATTGTGACTTGCCACGTCACCTGCCTTCATATGCAGCTTGTCACTTGCCATGTCGCCTGTCACCAGATGCATTTTGTCCCTTGCCACGTCACCTGCCACCAGATTTGGATTGTCATTTGCCACATCACCTGCCATCAGATGCAGCTTGTCATTTTCCACATCACCTGCCACCAGATATAGATTGTCACCTGCCATCACATGAAGGTTGTTACTGCAGTGGTGGCAGCACAGGTGTGCACATTAGTTCAGAGGCAAGCCTGAAGTAGTGGGTAGTAAGGGAGAACAGCGGTAATGGGGGGGGGGGGGGGGGCGCCAGTATTGAGAGATGATCTTATCTCTCTGCTCCCCTGCCTCACCTCCAGCAGTGTATCAGTGTTCTGCCGCACTGTGTCGGCAGAGAAGCAGCGACGCGGGTGGGCAGTGAGAGATGATCTCATCTCTCTGCTCCCCTGGCTCACCTCCAGCATTATAGCAGCCCCGCTGTGAGCATGGAAGAGTGGCGATGCAGGCGGGCGGTGAGAGATGATCTCATCTCTCTGCTTGCTCGCCTCAGTATAGCGGCCCCGCTGTTAGCACGGAACAGCAGTGATGGGGGCTGGCGGTGAGAGATGTCATCTCTCTGCTCTCTCCGCCACCGCTCATCAGACAGTGCAGCCTTCGTGGCCTGGCTGCAAACAGGCTACGGCCCGGCAGTGGGCCATGGCCCGGGGGTTGATGACCCCTGCTCTAGGTTGTCTGAAAAAAAAAAAATATATATATATATATATATATATATATATATATATGTAAATAACGTTTGGGGATTATGATATAATTTTCTAGCAAAAAAAATAATAATTATTTTAACTTGTAAACAGGTGTCAAAAAGAGGCTCGGTCTTTAAGTGGTTAAACGATTGTCATTTGCTAGCCTATCTTCTGAGCAACGTTTTCGTGTTTGTCCCTTCGGATATTGTTGGATGAACTGTCATGTTTAGCTGTCGAAAGCTGTGTACTAATGATCAGACTATCGTGCGATCAATCCAAAAGTGTTTTTTATCTGTTATTGTTTTATGTTCCTTTAACAGACCAAGCTGTCCTGCAAAAGTAGCAGTTAGAGGGTTGAGATAAACCATTTACCAATGACAAGGGTGCTTACAATGATCAGCTTTTATTATTTATGTGGAACGTTTATCACAAAAGAATAAAACTGTTGTAACTGCTTAACCACTTCCTGACTGCCTACCGTACATATACTGCGGCACGGATGGCTCTATTGAGCACAATCCAGTACCAGTATGTGATTTTATCAATACTGGGGGACTCACACCACCGGAGCTGCGATTACGCACTGATTGGCCACAGGGGATGCCAATCAACGGGCCCGGGTGATGTGATCGCTCCCCGCAGAGTCAGAATAGCGTCATGCCAATTTAAACAAGCAGACAGCTTTGCTGCCAGGCATGGACACTGTGATCCAGTGTTTCTGCTAATCAGGAACACGGATCAGAGTGTCCCTGCAGTGAGCCCATCCCCCCACACAGTTAGAAACACACTGAGGCCTGGTTCACACCTATACATTTTTTCATGTTTTCAGTTTTGCAGAAACACAATACAGTCCATTTAACACGGTTTCCTATGGATGTAGTTCACATCTGTGCATTTTATGGAAAGGGCCAGAGACTTTTTTTCTGGTTTTATAGACTTCAGTGGATCAAAAGCGTGTATTGAAAAACTCAAAATGCACCTGGAATATATAAACTGCAACCTGCATAGGTGTGAATCAGGCCTTAGGGAACACAGTTAACTCTTTGATCAGTGCATATTTTTAGCACTGATCACTGTAATAATGTCACTGGTTCCCAAAAAAAGTGTCAAAAGTGTCAGCTAGGTGTCCGATTTGTCTGCCGCAATGTGTGTTTTTGTTGTGTTTCCCAATGCTTTTCCTGATGCATTCCAGATGATTTTTTTTTTCTTATTTTTCCTGTTTTTTTTTGTTCACTGTACCAGTGTTTGGTGTGTTTGGTGTGTTTTTTAATGCGTGCATTCCGTAGACGTCGCTGGCCCCGCCACCTGTTATGGACTTAAAGGGGAACCCCAACGCCGAAAAAAATCGTCGTGGGCATGGGCGTCCGCAGAACTTTTTCCAAGGGGGGGCATCATTTCAAGGCCACTCATGCTCCACCCCTTTTCGACAATCTCATGAAAATCTTTACACTGGTAATACATATGTGTTATATAACAGATAATTCATCTTCACTTTGTATTGGAAGTTACTCTGGCGGCTGTGTTCTATGCCCATATAGCCTAGAGAATGTACATCTTTTTACATTGCAATACAACTGTTGTGGCCATATTTTGATCTCATACTGTCACTGTATAGGCTGTTTTCATCAAGATAAAAATATGGCCACAACAGATGTATTGCAATGTAAAAAGATGTACATTCTCTAGGCTATATGGGCATGGTACGCAGCCACCTGAGTAACCTTGCGGACGCCCATGCTTTCAAAAACCAGCCCTGGAAAAAATTTCATACCAGCCTCACAGCATTATTATACCAGCCCAACAGCATAACGTCATTATTTTCTTGTTCATGAAAGGGAAAAAACCATGCATTTTAAAGCACATTTGATGAAGAGAGTATTAGATATAGATATGAAATCACATAGGGCTTTATATATATATATATATATATATATATATATATATATATATATATATATATATATATATATATATTCAAATTCCAGTTAATAGTGGTAAGTGATCAATCATCAAGGGGGACCCCAGAAACTCTGAACGTGGGGGGGGGGGGGGGAACCACCTTCTGCAGAAAGAATACTCTAAGGTAAGGGGGGTGGGTTACTAATATAAGGAGGAAACCCTTTATATCAGTGCCCCTTACATTATCGTATTCACTCCCCCCTTACATCAGTGATCCCCGACTGGCCTGGCGGTGCTTTCACTTACCTCCTCTCAGGTGCACTGTGCAGGGCTCAGTCAGTCGGCTCCAGCTTGGAGGTCTTATCCTATAGTCTCCTATCCACAGTCCACACAAATCTGACTTCTCCCATGACCCCCATCCCGGCGGTGCTCCCACTTTCGACTCCTCTCCAGACTCCCTCAGAGACTTCAGACATGCTACAGGAGATGGACAGAGACTGCAGACTTGATGCAAGAGCTCAATGCAGCCTCACCAGTGCCCATCAAATTCAGCCTCACTGTGCCCATCAAATGCAGCCTCACTGTGCCCATCAAATGCAGCCTCACTGTGCCCATCAAATGCAGCCTCACTGTGCCCATCAAATGCAGCCTCACTGTGCCCATCAAATGCAGCCTCACTGTGTCCATCAAATGCAGCCTCACTGTGTCCATCAAATGCAGCCTCACCGTGTCTATAAAATGCAGCTTTACTGTGCCGTGAATGCAGTCTCACTGTGCACATCATTGCAGCCCCTCCTGTGCCCCATGGCCCAGTCTGCAGTCCCTGTCTGTGGGAAGGTGTGTTGTTTATGCTCGGTACAGTACCTTGCATGCCAGCAGGATATCCATGACGGCCAGCAGGGTCTGTTCTCGTTTTGGATGGGGACGGTGCTCCTTCCAGAGGATCTGTCTGCTGTGAGATGGAGTGGTCCCTGGCCACCTGCACCTTCAGCCGTCCTCATTTTCTGGCCCCAGTCTGCCTGCCCTCTGGTCCTGGGGAAGTGGAGTGAAGTGGAGAGCACTGAGTGGGAGTTGGAGAGAAGGGGGAGCAAAGAGTTGGAGAGAAGGGGGAGCAAAGAGTACTGGCAGGGTTGGAGAACACATGGGTGGGGGCAAAGAGTGAGGGGGAGTGGAGATCACAGGGGTGGGGAGCGGAGAGCGCTTGGGGGGGAACTTGAGAGCACTGGGGGGGCCAACAAGAACAGGGGTAGAGAGCACGGTAGGCTGAGAGCACTGGGGGGGCTAAGAGTGTGGGGTGGTGAAGAGCACTGGGGGGGGAACAAAGAGCAGGGGTGAGTGGAGAGCAATGGGGGGGAGCTTGAGAGCACCAGTGGGGGCCAGAAAGAACAGGGGTGGAAGGCACGGGGGACTGGAGAGCACTATGGGGGGTGGAGAGCACATGGGTGGGCGCAAAATGCAGGGGGAGAGGAGAGTACAGGGGTGGGGAGTGGAGGGTGCTAAGGGGGAGCCAAAAAGGACGGGGGACTGGAGAGCACGGAGGGTAGAGAGCACTGGGGGGGGGGCTGGAGAGCACCAGGGGGGCAGATAGAACAGGGGTGGGGAGTAAGGAGGGCTGGAGAGCACTGGGGTGGGGGCTAGAGAGTGATGGAGAGAGCTGAAGAGCACTGGGGGGGGGGAAAGAACAGGGGGGGAGCATTGGGGGGAGGGGAGAGCACTGGAGGGGAAAGAACAGGGGGAGAGAGGAGAGCACTGCGGGAGAGCACTGGGGGGAGTGGAGGGCACGGGGGGGGGAGAGCACTGGGGGGAACAGGGGCGGAGAGCACTGGGGATGGTGGCTAGAGAAGGATGGGGAGAGCTGGAGAGCAGCAAGAACAGGGGAGGAGAAAACTGGGGGGGCAGGAGAGTGTGGTGGTGGTGGAGGAGAGCACTGTGGGGGGGGGGCAGGAGAGTGTGGTGGTGGAGGAGAGCACTGGAGGGGGTGGCAGGAGAGTGTGGTGGTGATGGAGACCACTGGGGGGGGCAGGAGAGCGTGGCGGTGGAGAAGAGCACTGGGGGGAGGCAGGAGAGTGTGGTGGTAGAGGAGAGCACTGGAGGGGGTGGCAGGAGAGTGTGGTGGTGGAGGAGAGCACTGGAGGGGGTGGCAGGAGAGTGTGGTGGTGGAGGAGGTGGCAGGAGAGTGTGGTGGTAGAGGAGACCACGGGGGGGGGGGGAGGAGAGTGCGGTGGTGGAAGAGAGCACAGTGGTGGAAGAGAGCATGGGGGGCAGGAGAGTGCGGTGGTGGAGGAGAGCACTGGGGGGGGGGCAGGAGAGTGCGGTGGTGGAGGAGAGCACTGGGGGGGCAGGAGAGTGCGGTGGTGGAAGAGAAGAGCACTGGGGGGGGCAGGAGAGTGTGGTGGTGGAGGAGAGCATGGGGGGGAGGAGAGTGCAGTGGTGGAGGAGAGCACTGGGGGGGCAGGAGAGTGCAGTGGTGGAAGAGAAGAGCACTGGGGGGGGGCAGGAGAGTGCGGTGGTGGAGGAGAGCACTGGGGGGGCAGGAGATTGCGGTGGTGGAAGAGAGCACTGGGGGGGGCAGAAGAGTGTGGTGGTGGAGGAGAGCACGGGGGGCAGGAGAGTGCGGTGGTGGAGGAGAGCACTGGGGGGGGCAGGAGAGTGTGGTGGTGGAGGAGAGCACGGGGGGCAGGAGAGTGCAGTGGTGGAGGAGAGCACTGGGGGGGTCAGGAGAGTGCGGTGGTGGAGGAGAGCACAGGGGGGCAGGAGAGTGCGGTGGTGGAAGAGAAGAGCACTGGGGGGCAGGAGAGTGTGGTGGTGGAGGAGAGCACTGGGGGGGCAGGAGAGTGCAGTGGTGGAGGAGAGCACTGGGGGGGGGGCAGGAGAGTGCGGTGGTGGAAGAGAAGAGCACTGGGGGGGGGGCAGGAGAGTGCGGTGGTGGAAGAGAGCACTGGGGGGGGGGGGCAGGAGAGTGTAGTGGTGGAGGAGAGCACGGGGGGCAGGAGAGTGCGGTGGTGGAGGAGAGGAGCACTGGGGGGGGCAGGAGAGTGCGGTGGTGGATGAGAGGAGGACTGGGGGGGCAGGAGAGTGCGGTGGTGGAGGAGAGGAGCACTGGGGGGGTCAGGAGAGTGCGGTGGTGGAAGAGAAGAGCGGGGGGGCAGGAGAGTGCGGTGGTGGAAGAGAGCACGGGGGGGCAGGAGAGTGTGGTGGTGGAGGAGAGCACGGGGGGCAGGAGAGTGCGGTGGTGGAGGAGAGGAGCACTGGGGGGGGCAGGAGAGTGCGGTGGTGGAGGAGAGGAGCACTGGGGGGGGGCAGGAGAGTGCGGTGGTGGAGGAGAGGAGCACTTGGGGGGGGCAGGAGAGTGCAGTGGTGGAAGAGAGCACGGGGGGGGTCAGGAGAGTGTGGTGGTGGAGGAGAGCACGGGGGTCAGGAGAGTGCGGTGGTGGAAGAGAAGAGCAGGGGGGGGCAGGAGAGTGCGGTGGTGGAGGAGAGCACTGGGGGGGGGGGTCAGGAGAGTGTGGTGGTGGAGGAGAGCACGGGGGTCAGGAGAGTGCGGTGGTGGAAGAGAAGAGCACTGGGGGGGGGGGCAGGAGAGTGCGGTGGTGGAAGAGAGCACGGGGGGCAGGAGAGTGTGGTGGTGGAGGAGAGCACGGGGGGCAGGAGAGTGCGGTGGTGGAGGAGAGGAGCACTGGGGGGGGGGGGGCAGGAGAGTGCAGTGGTGGAGGAGCGCACTGGGGGGGGTCAGGAGAGTGTGGTGGTGGAGGAGAGCACGGGGGTCAGGAGAGTGCGGTGGTGGAAGAGAAGAGCAGCGGGGGGCAGGAGAGTGCGGTGGTGGAGGAGAGCACTGGGGGGGGTCAGGAGAGTGTGGTGGTGGAGGAGAGCACGGGGTCAGGAGAGTGCGGTGGTGGAAGAGAAGAGCAGGGGGGGGCAGGAGAGTGCGGTGGTGGAGGAGAGCACTGCAGCCCCCCTCCCCCCCTCGATCCTCCTATCCAGGCACTGTAGCACGGATCATGGGCATCTACTCCTGTGTATCACAGCGCTGGATGGCTGTGTTCGGCGGCCGCTCTGTAACACAGTCCCGCCCCCCCCAGACCGGCTCATGTGATAGGTGGAGCGTTGAGTCTCTCTACTATCACACAAGATGGTCTGGGGGGGCGGGACTGTGTTACAGAGCGGCCGCCAAACCCAGCCATCCAGCACTGTGATACACAGGAGAGAGCGGACTCTTGACCCCCCTTGCCCCCTGCTGTGGACGCCCATGGTCGTGGGGGTGCCCCCCAAGTCCACAACAGACCCTTGTCCGAGCACGCTACCCGGCCGGCCAGGAAAGGGGGGCGAGAGAGCGCCCCCCCTCCTGAGCCGTGCCGGGCCACGTGCCCTCAACATGAGGGGTGCCTTGGGGAAGGGGGGGCCTCGCGGCCCCCCCACCTCAAAGCACCTTGTCCCCATGTTGATGAGGACAAGGGCCTCTTCCCGACAACCCTGGCCGTTGGTTGTCGGGGTCTGCGGGCGGGGGGCTTATCGGAATCCGGGAGCCCCCTTTAATAAGGGGGCCCCCGGATACCGGCCACCCACCCTATGTGAATGAGTATGGGGTACAATGTACCCCTACCCATTCACCTGTGAAAAAAAGTACAAAAAAAAACACAACACAGGGTTAAAATATTTTATTGCACAGCTCCAGGGGTCTTCCGTCTTCGGGGTCTTCTCGCCGGACTCCTCCGCTATCTTCTTGTAGCTCTTTTGCTAGCGGAGGAGTCCGGCTTTCTTCCTCCCCGCCGCCGGCCTCTTCTCCCGACTTCGGGGGTCTTGTCCCCCTCTTCGGTTCTTCTGCCGGGCCACCGCGCCTTCTTATAGCTCTTTTACAGGCAGTGGCCCGGTCTTCTGTCGCCGCTGTCGCCGCCGCCTTCCGTTCTTCTTCTTCTTCTTCTTCTTCTCCAGGAGATGTTGCCTCGACGATCTCTCCGGCCGGAATGCCAGAGCCGCGCTGCGCGGCCACTTATATAGTGACAATGGGGCGGTGTCACATGGTATATGTCACATGGGTTGGTCACATGGGTTGATGTCACATGGAGACTATGACATCGTAAGGGGGCGGGGTCACCATGTGACACCAACCCATGTGACATATACCATGTGACACCGCCCCATTGTCACTATATAAGTGGCCGCGCAGCGCGGCTCTGGCATTCCGGCCGGAGAGATCGTCGAGGTAACATCTCCTGGAGAAGAAGAAGAAGAAGAAGAAGAACGGAAGGCGGCGGCGACAGCTGCAACAGAAGACCGGGCCACCGCCTGTAAAAAGAGCTATAAGAAGGCGCGGTGGCCCGGCAGAAGAACCGAAGAGGGGGACAAGACCCCCGAAGTCGGGAGAAGAGGCCGGCGGCGGGGAGGAAGAAAGCCGGACTCCTCCGCTAGCAAAAGAGCTACAAGAAGATAGCGGAGGAGTCCGGCGAGAAGACCCCGAAGACGGGAGACCCCCGGAGCTGTGCAATAAAATATTTTAACCCTGTGTTGTGTTTTTTTTTTGTACTTTTTTTCACAGGTCAATGGGTAGGGGTACATTGTACCCCATACTCATTCACATAGGGTGGGGGGCCGGTATCCGGGGGCCCCCTTATTAAAGGGGGCTCCCGGATTCCGATAAGCCCCCCGCCCGCAGACCCCGACAACCAACGGCCAGGGTTGTCGGGAAGAGGCCCTTGTCCTCATCAACATGGGGACAAGGTGCTTTGGGGAGGGGGGGCCGCGAGGCCCCCCTTCCCCAAGGCACCCCTCATGTTGAGGGCACGCGGCCTGGTACGGCTCAGGAGGGGGGGCGCTCGCTCGCCCCCTTTTCCTGGCCGGCCGGGTAGCGTGCTCGGACAAGGGTCTGTTGTGGACTTGGGGGGCACCCCCACGCCGATTTTTTTCGGCGTTGGGGTTCCCCTTTAAGTCCATACCAGGCGGCGGGCCAGCGACGTCTCATTCGCGGGCCCCGCCTACCTGGAGACGCGCTCGAAATGAGCGGACTTTCCTCCGCGTGTGTGGGCGAGTCCGTTCATTTCAAAAGTAGAGCGGATTGTATGGCGAACTTAGTCCGCCGTATTAGTCCGCTCAAAAAGTGCCGTGTGTGGGCAAGTCCGTTCATTCAAAAGTTTGGACGGACTGTCTGTCGGATTGTCTGACGAACTTAGTTGGGCAGACAATCCGCCCGTGTGTACGCGGCCTAAGGGATCATATAGACACATTTGACCAGCAGCATTGTCAGTCTGAGGGGAGGGGAGTGTTAGATGTACTAGCAGGTTTAGATGCGCTAACACATTGAAGCCAAACTCCAGCTAACATTTTATAATCAGTTACAGCAGTTTTTTCTTTCCTTTTAAAATAAAGGTTTACATAAATAAAAGCTGATCATTGTAATCACCCCTGTCAGTGTTAAATGGTTTGTCTCAGCCCCCTAACTGCTACATATACAGGAGAGCTTGTTCTTTTAAAAAACAACAAACTTACTGGCTGGATCACCAGGTGAAAATACAAGAAAGAAAGCCTAAAAGAGAAATCTAATGCAGCCATCACATCTAAGAATTTGTAATCTGTAATATAATAAATGTTTTATTTTGGGATTAATACAGTTTTAAGATTACAGATTACCGGGATGGAGGCACATACTTGTGCTTTATTTAAAGTCCCAAAATTCCCCTCCTTTTTTGCAATACAGTTTTAACTAACCACACAGAGGTCTTTGCTCTATTATTGAATTGGATCTGCAGCCATAGCCCAGCTGTTTGAAGCATCTGGGTATTATCATCCAAGGCTTGATACCTTCATTGTCTACCCTTCTATTCATCTGGAGTTTCCAGAATCCATTGATGAATTTGATCCACTATCACAGCTCAGCTTGTCGGAGTACGTTGGGAGTATTATCCAGTGCTTGATGTCTTTTACTGTCTGGTAAGATGTGAATTCATGTGGTGATGGCATAATCACGGTTAATGTCATTTGCCATTTGAGGAACATTGAAGTTTTAATTTGGTTCACCATAATTCCCTTTTTTATAAGGGTCTTCTAGTTGGACACTAAGGATGAGCTGAACACCTCCCCGTTCGGTTCGCACCAGAACCTGCGAACAGACCTAAACTTCGTGTGAACTTTAGAACCCTATTAAAGTCTATGGGACTCGAACGTTCAAAATCAAAAGGGCTAATTTTAAAGGCTAATATGCAAGTTATTGTCATAAAAAGTGTTTGGGGGCCTTGGTCCTGCCCCAGGGGACATGTATCAATGCAAAAAACTGTTTTTTCGGGAGCAGTGATTTTAATAATGCTTAACCACTTCCCGACCGGGTACTCGATCGCCGTGGGCATACCCGCGATCGTCTCACGGGGTAGCCGAACGAGGAGATGCCATTGTAAACAGCCTCTCCCCGTTCTGCCTAGCAACAAGTGACACTGATCTCTGCTCCATGTGATTGGAGCAGAGATCAGTGTTCACTAAAACAAAGCCCAGCCCCCCACAGTTAGTAACACACCCCTAGGAACACTTAACCCCTACAATGCCACCCACAGGTTAACCCCTTCACTGCCAGTGTCATTTACACAGGAATCACTGCATTTGTATAGCAGTGATTGCTGTATAAATGACAATGGTCCCAAAAATGTGTCAAAAATGTCTGATGGGTCCCCCACAATGTCGCAGTCACAATAAAAATCGCTGATCGCCTTCATTACTAGTAAAAAAAAGCTATTAATAAAAATGCCATTAAACTATCCCCTATTTTGTAAACGCTATAACTTTTGTGCAAACCAATCAATAATCGCTTATTGTGATTTTTTTTACCAAAAATATGAGGAATACGTATCGACCTAAACTGAGGGAAAAAATATTTTTTTAATATATTTTTGGGGGATATTTATTATAACAAAAAGTAAAAAATAATGCGCTTTTTTCAAAATTGTCAGTCTATTTTTGTTTATAGCGCAAAAAATAAAAAACGCAGGGGTGATCAAATACCACCAAAAAGAAAGCTCTATTTGTGGGGAAAAAAGGACATCAATTTTGTTTGGGAGCCACGTTGCACGACCGCGCAATTGTCAGTTAAAGCGACGCAGTGCCGAATCGCAAAAAGTGGTCTGGTCTTTAGCCAGCAAAATGGTCTGGTCTTTTTTTTTTATCAATGACTGTTCTCTGTATAATGGGGAGCCGATAATTCATCATAGCCGCGAGTGATTTTAAATGACTTTTTTTCCTGCAGAAATGACACTGTGCAGGGACAGTTCTAAGCACGGGAAACATGCGCCCCTTCACAGGCATACTATAGATACCCCCCAGGTACGAAATTTAAAGGAATATTACACTTTTATTGTTTCACTTTAAGCATTATTAAAATCACTGCTCCCGAAAAAACTGCAGTTTTTAAAACTTTATTTGCATTGATACATGTCGCCTGGGGCAGGACCCAAATCGCCAAACACTTTTAATGACAATGACTTGCATATAAGCCTTTTAAAATTAGCACTTCAGATTTCTCCCATAGACTTGTACGAGGTGTTCCGTGGCTTTTCGAATTTTCCGCGAACTCGAAGCTCATCCCTATTGAACACGCACTATTTAGGACTGAATCATTTATATATTTTTTTTTCATTTTATTGGTATACACTTATATATTTTTTTTTTTGACATGTGTATGTCATTTTTATATTCAGTCACTGGTCACTTCACATATTTGTCATTAATTTTCTCATTCATTAATGTTCTGTGGGGACCATGTTTTTTTGCATTGTGAAATTACAGATTAGCGCACATTTTTTCTTATTTCATATGTTTGTGTCAGGGGTTCGAACCTTTTTGGTTGCAGCTTTTCATTATTTATTTATCTAGTTTTACTTCAAATAATCAATAGTTTTAATCATTTGCCTCAACCAGGAGGGTAGGATAAGCACAGGATTTCTACTTTTTTGAACAGACTAACTTGCAGTGTGGAACACAAATATGTGGCTGCTCAGCGCCAAAGCCCACCCGCCGAGAGGCTTCATATTTATGTACTGTCGGTGTGAAGTGGTTGAATTTCTATATACACTGGGAGGCAACTTACTCACCCCAGGATGGAGGGTCAGGCATAGGATGCCATCAGCTTTCCTCTTCTGGCTGGTGGCCTCTGGCTTTAAACTTCCCGCACACACATTCCCGGGGAGTGTGGGCGGGAGAGACACAGGAGGAGAGGGGCGAGAGGAGGAGCAGATTAGTTCTCTATACTCCTGTACATTAGGGTGACCAGATGTCCCCGGTTTCAGGGGACAGTCCCCGGATTCAGGACACTGCCCCCGGACCAATTCTGTCCCCGGTTTTGTCCCTGGATTTGACTTCAATTTTCAAAGACGGTCAGTGCAGAATAAAAAAAATAATCTGAATTACACACCCCCGCTCCTACTAGCTAAGGGGGGTGTATTTTTTCCATTATCTGTGTCCTTTCTGATGATGATGTGCTGGATCGGAGCGGATGGACTATTTCTTCAGTTTCCGGGACATGCCCATTCAGCTCCGCTCACATGTTCTTCTGCCTTGGCTCAAATCCTGGCCAGTCATCTGCCCTATTATCTTCTTGCCTTCCCGGCAGAGTCAATTTCCTCCGCTCCCCACCCAGTAGTAGCCGGGGCCCGGAGAGTGAGACCTGAGAGGCTGTGAGGCCAGTGGAGGTGGCAACGGGCAGAGAGAGGCAGCTGAGCTCAGCTGACGATGTCCAGCAGCAGGAATAGAGGGAAAGCAGATCCAATCATGGGGCTGCCAGTGCCTTCAAGCCTTCAACACGGGTGTGCTTTGGGGGTGTCTGTGAATAGACCACATTGCACTGTGCCTCATAAGTGGTCATAAGTTAACAAAATCAGCACCCAGCAGCCATGTTATGTGGCACACTGTGACAGAGCCATGATAGAGTGCCTGCTGCCTGTGAGTTATCATAATGCTGATGATCTTAACCAGTTTCCAATCGCCTGATAGCAGATTTACTGCTATAGGTTGGTCGTGCTGCGCAGGATCACTTATATACGTGATCCTGCATTTCTGGGTATCAGAGCCAATCAGCAGATCCAGTGGACTCGCCTAGTGGTCTGCCTATGTAAACAAGGCAGTTTGCCAGTCTGTCAGTATGGAAGACATTGATCCTGTGTTCCTGCAAAGCAGGTTCAGGAATCTATGTCTTCTCTTAGTAAAGGCACCCCCCCACAGTGAGAAAATATTTGTTAGGCCCACATTTAACCCATTGATTGCCCTAGTTGTTATCCCCTTCTGAGCCAGTGTCATTAGTACAGTGACGGTACATATTTTTAGCACTGATCACTGTATTAGTGTCACTGGTTCCCACAAAGTGTCAAAAGTGTCACTAATGCCGCGTACACACGAGCGGAATGTCAGACAGAAAAAGTCCGACAGAGTCTTTTCATCGGATATTCCGATCGTGTGTGGCCCTCATCTGACTTTTTTTTTTTTCGAAAATTCTGACGGACCTAGAAATAGAACATGTTCTAAATATTTCCAATGGAATCAGTTCCTATCAGGAGAACTGATCGTCTGTATGCTGTTACAACGGACCAAAAACAACGCATGCTCTGAAGCAAGTATGAGACTGGAGCTATTGGCTACTGGCTATTGAACTTCCTTTTTCTAGTCCTGCCATATGTGTTGTACGTCACCGCATTCTAGACGGTCGGACTTTGGTGTGATCACGTGTAGGCAAGACAGTTTCAGTGGAACTTCATCGGAACTCTGTCGGAAAAACCTTCGGAGTTTATTCCAACGGGAAAACCGGTCGTGTGTATGCAGAACTAGTGTCAGATTTGTCCATAGCAATATCGCAGTCCCGCTATGAGTTGCTGATTGCTGCCATTACTAGTAAAAAAAAAAGTATGTCCCCGGATTTCATTTTAAAAATATGGTCACCTTACTGTACGTGTGGAGGGAGGAAGAGGAACTGTCATCAATGGCTCTGAGGCTGAGCTGTGTGTGAGAGAGACACTTAGCTCAGCCCTGCAGCTAAGACACAGGCACTACTGTATAGTTGGAGGTGAGCATTGGGCATGATCTGTGTTAGTCCTGTCCGGACTGCAATCGCCGCTTACCTCCTTCTGTGTGGCCCAGTGCGCGCAGCCCTGGCCCACCAGGCAAATTCCTGGTCTGCTCTATGGCCAGTCTGGGCCTGCTCGTGTGTTAGCAAACCTAATTTATATGGAATAAAAAAGGCAAGAACATAGTGTTCTTAATTTCTAAAAGGTTTTATTGAGATAAGCAGGTTTTTCACCTGGTTGGTGGAGGTGCACAGGTCATGTGAACAAGTGAAGGTAGTGGAGCACTAATTATGCTTTTTTGGTTCTTCACTGTATTTCTTTAGCTTTTTTGTAATAATTTTTTTAAATAATAATTAAAGTAGGCGTTCACCCTAAAACCAAAATCTCGAAATCTACTTGCATCTTCAATCTAAGACTAACCTACCAAGCCCTGTAAAGAAAAAATATATACATACCTTTTCTGCAGCCGCTCCAGACTGAGCTGTCAGTGGCCGCTTTAGTGTGTGAGAATGTGCAGAGGAGGCAGCCAAATGCAGAAACCCCATAGTAACTCTAGCACCCTCTAGTCTGCTAGAGTAGGTAATTTTAGGATTTTTGTTAGTGTAGGCAAAAAGTTTTGGCTTGGCTGGCAGCCAAGTCTGTGTTTGAATCTGGGTCGGATGTGTGATCCAGAGAGACTAGTATGACTCAGCAGGCAGCATCTCTTGTACCTCCCCCTACTTCTTGAACTTGTGAGAAACTTCCAGAAGAATGGGAGGGAGGTTAGGAGGAGCTGCCTGGAGTATTCATGAGGGCTCTGACCAATCCCCAATGGATGGGTTGGCGGGGGGGGATGATCTCAGGCCTGAAGGGATCCTCTGACTACCCAAAGAAGAATCCTTTCCAGTGGGAAGGGAGCAGGTTTGAGGACAGCAGGAGCCAGTGAGTACATCTGGGAGATCTCCAGGGAGAAGACAACCAGAAGGACTGAGATGACTGGGGAGAGCAGTCTGATATGGTTGCAGAGTCAGTCTGGGTGGACTGTGGAAGATTATCCAGGAGGGCTAGTAAAAGGGGCAGCTGCAGCCAAGTGGGCTGGCAGTGTCTGAAGAGGTGGCTGCTGTGCGGCCCAGTCATCGACAGACCATGGACTGGCCCACCAGGCAAATGCCCAGTCCCTTGAATTTACATTAAAAATGTTTTTGCCATATTTTTATGTATTTTATCCAGTGTACTGAACATATTTTCCTCTTTTCCTGCCATAGCGGCCACTAAAGAGCCACTAAATGCATTGATGGTGTTTTAACCTGTTTTTGTGATCAATAAATACTGACTTTCCTGAAGAAACTTGAAACTTGATTTGGAAGTACCTTTATATTGAATGGGCAAAGGGAAGAGCTTGATAGGCTAATAGAGACCAGTAAATCTGTCAACATCCCAAATACTGTAGCTATTATTAAGAAACTTAACCCCAAGAGGTACTTTAAAGACAGATAGGGGAAGGGTAGGAGAAAAAAGCATAATATTAGTAAAAAAATATAACAAAAGTTTATAGGTTACAATGAATAAAATGTTCCCAAAATGGGGGATGTATGTACTAGAAAAAGATCCCAACATAATTTGACAAATGCAACAAAGCACTCTGATCAAGAGGTATGATGGAGCACCAAACCGGCCTACTGGGAGTGAGAGGCCACCAGGATTGCCAAGGTGTTCACAGCTTGACCCGAACTCAATGCGTTTCGGAAATATTATATAATTTTCCTTCCTCAGGGGAGAGGATGAGGTGCAATTTGTCTACAAAAGTAATCATCATGGGTATGAATAGCAAATGTATTTTAGTAGTGTGTTCCAGTAGCATATCCAGACAGGCTAAACATATCAAAGGTAGGTGCGTCCAAAAGAGACCAGCTCCATGCAACTTACGAGGACCGTAACAAGTAGGATATGAGTATGTTACCTCTACTGCATAGGGAGGGTGGGCAAATTGGGGAGAGATGTCTAATTGCCTGGTCTGGAGCTGATGGGTGCTTTGTTGTATATATGTCAAATTATGTTGTGATATTTTTTGTACATATGTCCCCATTTTGAGTACATTTTATTCATTGGAACCAATAAACTTTTGTTATATTTTTTACTAATATTATGCTTCTTACTCCTACCCTTCCCCTATCTGTCTTTAAAGTCCCTCTTGAGGTTAAATGTCTTTATAGTTTATATTGAATGGGTGCCTCTGCTGTCCTTGGTTGACCTTGACATTGGTTTACAAGGGCTACATCCTTTTTAACATTGTTCATTAGATCTGATTGTAACCTAGCGCAGTGCAAGAATGTCCAGAAAACACTGGAATGCTTCGAGTGCGACCATCCACACTCTGCGTAGAGAAAGTCATAGACTCCTTATGTGCTAGCATATATTTCTTAACTTTAGGATGGGCATCTAGCAATCTTATGAAAATTAGTATTTGCTTACTACACATTTTGCCATCCTGAATTCTGGCCTTAGAAGGATCTCTGACTTTGTATCCCTCTTTTTCTCTTTGTCTCTGCTCATCGTGAGCACCACTGGCTCATCCAGTAATGTTAATTGTGCCTAAACAGTCCCCGGGAAAATATTCTGCCTTGAATTCATCCTTGGAAATAGCAATGTGCTTACTAGAATGTAACTGTGTCCAAAGCCTCATAGCTGTATATCTGCAGTGTGAAATAATTGAATATTATTTTATAATTTAATAAAATGACTGCTAGTCTCACCAGATTTGGTAAGGTCACTACTGTACTACTCACTCTTCTTCCTGGAGAGCAAGTCTTACCAGAAGACCTGCAGTGTAAGGATGTCCCCGCTTTTTCTTCACTCATTCTGTGGATCTGTGCTTTCTGAATCTATCCTGCTGATTCTTAAATATTATACCACCAGTTATCAGATCATCGGTCATGAGCGGGTGGCCAGCTTGTAGCATGGTGCAGTCTATTTCCTCCACTGCAGGAGGAGCTCATCTGCAGCGGCAATGCAGGTGGAGGAGGAAGTAAAGAGGAACCTAGTTGCTCTATGATGTCCTTGGTCACAAAGAGGCAATATCCAATTAAATGCTGATGTCCGATATGACTTTGATGGTCATCTTGGGTCAAGCAGAGTCTATTTAAGACCCTGGCTCCTGGGTTTGGCAAGCATTTCACATGTGGCTAGAGTATGGACAGGTCACCTATCTATCAGAGACAGTGCTTGGTGTTGGGGAGTGGTTCCAAACCAGTAGGGAAAGTTCAGGGACATGGCATCCTTTCTGGAAAACAGATGCTGTCTGCATACCTGATACCTACTGCTACTAATCAACGCTGTGCATCCTGTGAGTATCCTGTGAGTACCCCTGTTTGGGTTGTCTTCCTGTTGGGCTTGTACATTACTGAACTTCAATTTCAGTACAGTTCTGTTTTTTGCAAGCGGAATCTGCGTGTTTACTGCCGCTGCACTATTCTGCACCTACCCACAAGCTTTGAGATAAGTAAGAAAATCACTACTCTATGACCAGGATGACCACCTCCTTACAAAGATACAGCACACAAAAAAAACGCTAGGTAAATCAGTAATAGGGGAAACAATTTTCTGAAGTGAGTATATAGGAAATACTGCTGGATAGGGATAAGATTTGGATTCACCTGAACATATATTTAAAGGATTGGAATTTGATATGACAAAGTGCAATGAGAGAAAAATGTGTTTGCCCATGGGAACATACATTGTACTTCACCCTAGTTGCAATTCTCCTTCTTTTCTCAATATAGAATATGGGATTGATTAAATAGTGTCCACTTAGGAAATATCAAGAACTTGTATTTATTTCAATCAACTAAGCATGTGCTCACAAAAAGCCTGTTTTTTTTTTGTTTTTATAATGCTTGCCCATGATTGGATATTTTGAGTGAACACAGTTTCTCATTATTTATTATCATTTATCATTTATTTTTTCCAAGTGAACAGCTTCTTCTCCTCTAGTAAATCAACCCTTATATGTGCTCTGGTGTATGGTCAAGTGCACAAAATTAAAAGTAATTTAAAGACAACCCTTTCATCAGATTTAGAACCAGAGAAAATGCATAAGAACGCACGTATTTATTAATGAAGTTCAAAAACAATATGCTTCTCTAAGATAAGCCATTATCTATACAAGTGTGCATGTAAACCAAAATAAAAGAGCAGCACACCACAGTAACTAAAGAAGAAAAGATAGTTTGAAGAAGAACTCCAGGCAGTTAAAACATACCCCATTTAGCCAATGTATGCGTTCATTAAAATGTAAAATGCTATATAATCAGATTTTTTTTACAATAATTTTCAACATAGTAGACATCAAACTGAGTCTGGGTGGATATATTTTATGAGCCAATCAGACAGAGTGCATGGCACTGAGAGCTGTAAGGAAATTTAGATATAGGAAAAGTACACAGAGAGGATATTAACAGCGTGATGAAGTTGAGTAATTGTGTGAAGTTTTGGGATAAAAACATTTAGCTGTATGCTTGGAGTTCTGAATTAAAGTAGAACTCCAGCACAGACTGTCTTTTTTAAGTTTTGGCTGAAGTGTGGGTGAGTTCCATCACACTATTGTTGTTGTTTCTGCACTGGGGAGATTTATCCGAATTTCCTGTTCTGGACAACAACACAGCCTAGACACAAATGAGGGGAAACTGCATCAAAAGGACACAGTTATCAAAAAGGACATAACCAAGGTTTTACCCATTCCCCACTCTGTAAAAATTAGTAGCCTGGTAAAAAATAAAAACAGTTTTTGCTGCATTATATACCGTCAATCTAGAGATTTAGCCTACAGTACATTTTTTTTCATTCTAATAAATATCCTCATACTTTATATGAGCCCATGTTGTCCTCGACCCACCACAGCCGGTGACAGTGCAATGAAAGGAGAAGTCGCACAGTTGTAAAGTACAGGCATACCCCACTTTTAAGTACACAATGGTGTTTATTTACTAAAGCTGGAAAGTGCAAAATCATGCTCACTTCTGCATAGAAACCAATGAGCTTCCAGGTTTTATTGCCAAAGCTTACTTGAACAAGCCAAGGTTAGAAGCTCATTGGTTTCTATGCAGAAGTGAGCCTGATTTTGCACTTTTCAGCTTTAGTAAATAAACCCCATTGTGTACTTAAAAGTGGGGTATGCCTGTAATCTCTCTGTCACTCTGCTTTCTCTTCCTACCAACATGCTTCTTGTCAGCACATGAACAGCTTGGCCCCTTGTCCTGATACTTCCTGCAATCTTTTTTTGTCTTTTATACCTGCCTAAAGTTCAGCTTTAGGTTTATTTTAGGGTAACTAACGCATAAATTATACATGAATAAGAACATTTTTGTGGAGCATGTAAACATTACTGTTAAAAAATAACCAACAATAGAACACTGCAAAACCAGAAAAAGGACAATCCAGGTGAAGTGGCACTGTTAAATTCTTCGTGATCATCCCAAGAATCATCAGTCTTACAAAAAACACATTCTGTACCACATACATCGCATATGTCAGCTGACTTCAAATTATATGTTCTTGAGGCAGAGCTACCTAAAAAGAAAAGAAACAATAGCAATACAATGACATTTATAGGGAACAGGATAGTTGCTAATGTTTTTATGTTCTTATAGTATGATTTTCAATTTATATTACGCAAAAAATTAATTGTGTGGTGAAACTTCACAGTTTCCTGCGAATGTTACATTTAACTTTTGTCAAACTGGTCAAATTTGGGGGAAATCCAAGATCGAAACCAAATGTGTGTCACTTCAATTTAAATAAAAATACAGTATTCAATAATAGCTTTATTACTTACCTAATGCTAACCTTTGATAAAAGTTTAATAAATCACAATGCTATACACTTTAGTAAAATCTTAAAATCAAGAAAAACTCAGCCATTTTAGGGCCCAATTTTCACTCCAAAACCTCAATACATTCCAGATTCGTACAAACAAAAGCTGTGCGAGTTCTAACAGTTAAAGAGATACTAAAGTCTCAATTTTTTTTCTTTAAAAATAACAAACATGTTATACTTGCCTGCTCTGTGTAGTTGGTTTTGCACAGGGAAGCCCAGATTCTCCTCTTCTCGGATCTCTTTCTGGAGTTACTTGCTTACTATGGGGGCACCCGAGCTGAGCTGCTGCTCTGTGTGTCCATTTAGACACAGAGCTGCGGTTCAGCCCTGCCCTCCTCTCTCCTTATTGGCTCACTGGCTTTGATTGACAGCAGCTGGAGCCAATAGTGTCGTGCTGCCATCTCAGCCAATGAGGAGGGAGTCCCAGGCAGATGGGCTCAGGTAAGTTTTAGGGGAGCTGAGGGGGGCTGCTGCACACAGAAGGTCTTTTTCATCTTAATGCATAGAATGCACTAGGATAAAAAACCTTCTGACTTTAGAACCGCATTAATTTTCTTAAAATGGAAGTCTGGTCAAAATCAAGTCTTCAATCTGCTTCCGTCCTCAATCTAATCCCTATACTAACTATCCTGTTAAAGGAAAGATGTGTATACTTATCCAATCTAAGGCCGCTCCAGTTACGTGATTTCCTGTAGTGGCCAACTTTAGGGGAGAGGAAAAAGCTGCAGAACCTGGGCGGTGACGTCACCAGAGACTTACTATAGGGCATTTGTTGTCTGTTTTCCCTCGTCTCCCCTGAAGCCTGCTCTGGGACCCGATCACATGACTGCACCGGAGCACCCTAAGATTAGGTAAGCATACACATCTTTCTTTTACAGAGTAGTTAGTAAAAGACTTAGAATGGGGGAGGGGGCCTATTTAAGCTTAGTTAAGCTGCTTGTTTTTTTGCTGGTAGTTGTGAGGACTTTGTAACCGCCTGTTACCCATTAATAAAGCCGTTTTAACATCTGTGAGATTTAAAATGGGGAGTTTTTGAAGGACTCATTCCACTCAGCAGAATGTGTTTTAGGGCTTTTTGCCCACTTTTATTCATCCAAACATCAAAGTTACAGAGTTTTGCCTGCACAGAGGTTGTTTAGCATAACAATAAACATCTGTCATCCTCCTTACAAATTTTTTTGCACAACTATAAAGGATAGAGCTGCCTCACCCTCATCTATTCAGTATATATAAAAAGAGAAAGCACGCACGCACAAGTCCTTGAAAACAGGAAGTCATTCTTACTCATGATAAATACAAAATACAAAAAAATAAATACAAAAATAAATAACTAATAACATATACACTCACTGGCCACTTTATTAGGTACACCTGTTCAATTGCTTGGTAATACTCTTGGGGGAACGGTTCGGCCTGAGCATGAGTTTGGGCCAAATATCTGCCTGTTCAGCAGTTTACTGAACACCCAAATTTGCAGGGTATTCGCTGGATGTTCGTCCCAGAAGCGCAGCAGAGTGCATTCTGTGCCCTGATTGGGCAAAACGTTGCTTAATCAAGGCACAATGTAAGCTGGCTGTTAAGGAGCAGGGATGGGAAGCTGAGCGCTGCATCCTTAACCACATGCCAACCAGCTCCTGTAGGTATACATTGGCAGAATAGCACGGCTGGGCAAAGTGACGTACCCGTACGTTACCTTGAATTTCCCATCGTGCATGCGCACACCAGCCGCAAGTTCCGTCACCGTGCCTGTGGGACCCAATGTCTGCGGAGATACCTGCGATCATGTCACAGAGCTGAAGAATGGGGAGATGCCAATGTAAACAAAGCATCTCCCTGTTCTGCCTAGTGACAGGACACCGATCGTCTGCTCCCTGTCACCGGGAGCAGTGATCAGTGTTGTGTCACTGCTAGCCCATCCCCCAGACAGTTAGAAACATGCCCCAGGACACACTTAATCCCTCCCCGCCCCCTAGTGGTTAACCCCTTCACTGCCAGTGACATATTTACAGTAATCAATGCAATTTTATAGCATTGATCACTGTATTAATGCCAATGGTCCCAAAAATGTGTTAAAAAGTGTGTCCGCCATAATGTCGCCATAATGTCGCAGTCACAATAAAAATCGCTGATCGTCACCATTACTAGTAAAAAAAAAAATTATTAATAAAAATGCCATAAATATATCCCCTATTTTGTAGACGCTATAACTTTTGCGCAAACCAATCAATAAACGCTTATTGCGATTTTTTTTTACCAAAAATATGTCGAAGAATACATATCGGCCTAAACTGAGGGAAAAAATGTTTTTTAATATATTTTTTGGGGATATTTATTATAGCAAAAAAATAAATAAAAATAATAATGAATAATGCATTTTATTTTTTATATTGCTCTTTTTTTGTTTATAGTGCAAAAAATAAAAACTGCAGAGATGATCAAATACCACCAAAAGAAAGCTCTATTTGTGGGAAAAAAAGGATGTCAAATCGCAAAAAGTGCTCTGGTAAGAAAGGGGGTAAATCCTTCCGGGGCTGAAGTGGTTAATAACCAAGTGGGGTTTCCCCACTGACAGCTAAATAAAAAAATTTAAAAAACCGCAGCGAGCCCCCCCCCCCTCGCCAAATGTCTACAACCTGGGGGGTGGGGGGAAATTTTCAGAAACTTGTCTCCTGTCACTTTTTGGTGAATGGGTAGGGGTACAGTGTACCCGACACTCATTCACATAGGGGAGCTGGGATCCTCCTTGTTAAAGGGGACTTCTGGGTTCTAATAAGTCCCCCACCCACAGACCACCATAACCACCAGCCACGGTTGTGGGGATGATGCCCATGTCACTCGTCCCCCCCTTTCCTGACCTGCCAGGCTGCATGCCCGGATATGGGTCTGGTGTCTGGTATGGATTTTGGAGGGGGACCTCACGTCATTTTTTTAAGCCCTCAGTTTAGGGAACAAATACAGCAAAAGATACAGAGAGCAAACTACATTACAAAACTACAAAACTGGCCTAAGCTGGGACAATCAACGCCAAACACTCGGATACCATATCTTGGGTCCTGAAGGTTATCACAATTATTGAATTTCCTCCATTCATTGCTACTGCAACTTAATTTTCTAAACCACTCACACAATTTGAAAAGGAATGTGAACAACAGGAACCACTCAGGCCTACAGCCTCTATTATGTAACTTAATAATCCAACCCACAATTTTATTCCTCCTTACCTCGAAAAGTGTGAAGCAGATCTTCAGCACCAACTGACTTCTGAACAAGATGCTTTATTATGCTCACAAAACATCCATGTGCACAAAATATCAGGAACCGAGTTTCAAGATACTTACCCAGTGATATAGGACACCACAAACGTTACATGCTATGTTTCCAGTAAACTCTGACTTATGTTGGACTTACAACAAGGCGCCAGGCACTTCCTTACATACCTTTTGGACCTGCCCCTCCCTCCAATCCTCCAAAACATACAAGAGATCTGTTCTTCCACACTTAATTAATGCAAAATATGAGTTGTATCCCACAACATTGGAACAATCACCTGTCCATTCAATAGCTGTGCCTCAGGTAAATGAAACTGAGTTTATGGAAAGCCTCACTGCTTTAGAGGTACACCTGGTAAGTTTCAAAGAACGTGGTTCTACTGGAATGAGTTCTCATCCACTCCTGAGAGTCCTGAATATAAATCCTTTCTATGCAATGACTCCAGAAGGGACGCGACAGATCCCTTCCAGGTATTTTTATACTTTTCTTAATGAGAACTAATTGGTGTACTAATGCCATATCAATACTGTGATGTGACCTCTTATTAAAGAGGTTATTCATTGAGGTTTGTTCATTGTCTGTTAGCAGGTATGGTGAATTGTAAGCTGAATGTTTGGGTTTTGACATGTTCCACCACAAAGCAGAGGCAACATAGTCAAGGGTACAAGGCCAGGCTTTGAATAAATTATGAACCAGCTGCTAATAACAGGAAAAGATTCAGGTGACCGAAGATGACCAGGTATCTGTGTGCAGGCAGCAGAGACAAACTAAATATAAAGCCACATGTCGCTAACAGTCAGGAACAGCAGCAGGAATGTGCTCTATCTATGCTAAATGGTAAAAAAGAGAACATGGAGTTGGCCCAAATGCTTCAGGTCTGAAAAGCGACACAATTCTGCTTACAAATCCTTAAATGTGGTGACTACATCAGGTTTTTTTTTTACTTTTTTCTTTATCTTCACCTAGTGATCTGGCTAGTAAACACACTTTCTTTTCTAGCATAACGCCATTTTATTGAGGAGCAATAGCGATATCTTGGACAAGGGCAGTATCAACCTGTGGACAGGGTAGCGTTATGTCCCGTACACACGATTGGACTATCCGGTGGACTTGGTCCGCTCGTGTGTGGGCTCTGGCAGACTTTTTTTCCCCCAAAGGTCCTGCAAACTTAGAAAGAAGTTTTGACTCAAAATTGTCCGCCGGACTCGGCAGTCCGGCGGACAATCCGCCCGTCTGTGTGCTAGTCCGCCGGACTTTTGAAATGAATGGACTTGGACTTGCCCACACACGGAGAAAGTCCGTTCATTTTGAACGCGGCTCCAGGTAGACGGGACTAGTGAAGGAAGTCAATGTCGCCGCCTCCATCGGCGAGATTGACACGTCACCTGGTATGGACTTAAAGGGGAAGCCCTACGCCAAAAAAATGGCGTGGGGGTCCCCCCAAAGTCCATAGCAGACCCTTATCCGAGCATGCAGCTCGGCCAGTCAGGAAAGGGGGCCCCCCTCCTGAGCCATACCAGGCCGCGTGCTCTCAATATGGGGGGTGCTTTGGGGAAGGGTGGCCCTGGGGCCCCCCCACCCCAAAACACCTTGTCCCCATGTTGATGAGGACAAGGGCCTCTTCCTGACAACCCCTGGTTGTCAAGGTCTGCGGGGGGCTTGTCGGAATCCGGGAGCCCCCTTTAATAAGGGGGCCCCCAGATAATGGCCCCCCACCCTATGTGAATGAGTATGGAGTACGATGTGAAAAAAAGTTTAAATAAAAAAACACAACACAAGTTTTTAAATTCATTTATTGGACAGCTCCGGTGGTCTTCTCTTCTTCCATCTTGGGGGGTCTTCTTGCCGGACTCCTCCGTTATCTTCTGCTAGCTCTTTTACTAGCGGAGGAGCCCGGCTTTCTTCTTCATCGCCGCCTTCCGACTTCAGGGTCATGTCCCACTCTTCGGGGGTCTTGTCCCACTCTTCGGGGGTCTTCTGTCGGGCCTCCGCTATCTTCTGTTAGCTCTTTTACTAGCGTTGGCCCGGTCTTCTGTCGCTGTTGCCACCGCCTTCTTCTCTTCTTCCTTGCGATGTTGACACGACTCTCTAGCCACAATGGCATGGACGCGTTGTACAGCGACTTATATAGAGAGAAGGGGCAGGGTCTGTGACATAATAAGGTGGCGGGGTCACCATGTGACATCACCTGGTGATCCCGCCCTTTGTCCCTATATAAGTCGCCGCACAACGTGTCCCTGCCTTTGCGGCCAGAGAGAGCATCGTGCCAACATCGCAAGGAAGAAGAAAAGAAGGTGGCGGCGACAGCGACAGAAGACCGGGCCAATGCTAGTAAAAGAGCTAGCAGAAGATAGAGAGCGGGACAAGACCCCGAAGTGGGAAGAAGAACCCCAGACAGCGGCGACGAGGATGAAGAAGAAAGCCGGGCTCCTCCACTAGTAAAAGAGCTAGCAAAAGATAGCGGAGGAGTCCGGCGAGAAGACCCCCCAAGACAGAAGAAGAGAAGACCACCGGAGCTGTCCAATAAATTAATTAAACGTATTAAAGGGTGCTCCCGGATTCAGACAAGCCCCCCGCAGACCCTGACAACCAATGGCCAGGGTTGTCGGGAAGAGACCCTTGTCCTCATCAACATGGGGACAAGGTGCTTTGGGGTGGGGGGCCGCAGGGCCCCCCTTCCCCAAAGCCCCCTCATGTTGAGGGCACGTGGCCTGGTACGGCTTAGAAAGGGGGGGTGCTCGCTCGCCCCCACCCCCTTTCCTGACCGGACGGGCTGCGTGCTCAGATAAGGGTCTGCTATGGACTTTGGGGGAACCCCCACACCATTTTTTCGGAGTAGGGCTTCCCCTTTAAGTCCATACCAAGTGACGGGGCTAGCGACGTGTCAATCTTGCCGATGGAGGCGGCAACATTGACTTCCTTCGCTAGTCCTGTCTACCTGGAGCCGCGTTAAAAATGAACAGACTTTTCTCGGTGTGTGGGCAAGTCCGTTCATTTCAAAAGTCCAGCGGACTCCCTCCATAGTCCAGCGGATTGTCCGCTGGACTAAGTCCGCCGGATAGTACAATCATGTGTACGCAGCATTAGATGCACTAGAAAACTTAGTTTGTACAAATTCAAAGAATTAAAGACTAATTTCATCTAACCCTTTTTAAGAAGTTTTCATAAATTAATAAAAACTAACCACTGTAACCTGTCAGCCCTCTAACCACCACTTTTGCTTGACAGCTTAGTGTCTTAAAATAAATAATAAAAAAAAAAAGACCAGATAACCAGATGAAGATTAGGGGAAAAAGCCTAAAAAAGAAAACGAATGCAGCCACTGCAATTAAAGTGGAACTAAACCCATTGATTTAATTGTTTCAAAAACAGTTATATTCAAGGCATGCCAGAAATGCTAACTGTCATATTTGCTAGTGCTTTCAACCAAACTTCCAAACCATCAAAATGATTGTGTCATAAATAATCACATGTGCAGCACTATGGTAGGTGCCGATTAAACAGAGGCAAAAATGACAGCTTCCTTGGCTGTAATGGATAGTAGTGTTTAATTGTTCTTTAAAGATTGTTAACCTGCGATATATATATATTTTTTTTCTTTTAAGTCTGTCATGCATTTTGCTGCTGTGACCAAACTTCCTGTTAGAGAGTGGCTACATTTTTACTCCATGGTCCCGCTGTATGAATGAAGGTACACACCCAACAAGGGTCAGCAGGGCTGAGGACAGGGGTCAACAGGGTGGAGGATAAGAGGTCAGCAGGGGAGTGTGCAGGTATCATAAAGGCAGTCAGTAGGGGGTCAGTAGGGCAAAGGACTGAGGTCCGCAGGGAGAAGGACAGGGATCCACAAGCGGAGGAGAGGGGTCATCAGGGTGGAGGACAGGGATCAGCAGAGCCAAGGATAGGGGTCAACTAAGCCAAGCACAGGGGTCAGCAGGGCAGAAGACAGGGGTCAACACTGACAGGGCTCTGGGCGGAGTACTTTCTCCCATCCCTGCATGGTACACAGCCTGAGCATGGGCACTAAGATCTTCTTCTCCCTACATAGCACACACTGTAGCAGAAATCTGATTCCCTTACACATAGCTATGATCTGCATAGCACATAGCTGGCTACTGTATTGCAGTTCAGACTTGTGAAAATCCATGGTTGGAAAGGCAGCTCAGCTGCAGTAGCCAGCAATACATTGTGCAATTCATAGCTATGAATGAGGGAATCAGATTTCAGATACAACGTGTGCTATGTAGGGAGGAGGAGATCTAAGTGCCTGTGCTCAGGTACACCCCATGTGCACACCTATGCTGCTTGTTCCAAACAAATGGAGGCGAAAGAAAAAAATCAGGATGCAGGTGTGGTGCAGCATGGTGTGAAGGCAATGATTCCCACAGGTAGTTGCCAAAGAAGACTTGAATTGAGGGAATGCAGTAACAATTCACAACAAACCCGATGGGAGGGTTACCCAGCCGGGTGCACTCACTGTTGCCAGCCACGTGGAAGAAGCAAGTTCTAGCTGGACTGACAGCGTCTGTTGAGAGGGGAAAGAATGCAGCCTGGCCATCTAGTGTCCATTCAGGAAGGTGTCCAGAAAAGAAGGGACCCTATGTTTTCCCTCCTCATCAGGAACCTCTCCCTAATGCTACTACTGTCTCAAACAAATGGAGCACTTTTTTCTACTCCAAGCCAGGGTCTTAAATAGGCTCTGCCTGGCCCAAGATGTCTGATCGAGTTACATGGGGTGGCAGCATCCAATTGGATCACTTTCCCAGTGACCCAGGAAATCATAAAGGAACCATGTCCCTCCTGACTTCCTCTCCAGTTGCAGTGCCGGTGCAGAATAAAGCGTTACTGGATCTACTGATTACCAACAATACAGAATATTGGCATGCATTAAAAAGGGGATCAACTCCAGAGATAAAACGATAATTCTCCCACTCTACAAGACTCTGGGCTGGCCGCACCTAGAGTACACTGTCCAGTTCTGGGCACCAGTCCTCAGGAAGGATGTACTGGAAATGGAGCGAGTACGGAGAAGGGCAACTAAGCTAATAAAGGGTCTGAGGGACATTAGTTATGAGGAAAGGTTGCGAGCACTGAACTTATTCTCTCTGGAGAAGAGACGCTTGAGAGGAGATATGATTTAAATTTACAAACCTACTGGTGACCCCGTAATAGGGATACACATTTTGTGGAAGGGAGTTTGACAAGACACCTGGCCACGAGGTTTAACCTTACACGACATAGAGGGTTCTTTACTGTTAGCCCTTGTACACACGGTCGGACATTCCGATGGACAATGTCCGATAGGACCGTGTTGTCGGATAATTCCAGTGTGTGGGCTCCATTGGACTGTTTCCGTCGGAGTATCCGACGGACCAAGTTTTCCAGCTGGGCTATAAAATTTTCCGACAACATGATCCGATCGGACATTGTCCGATTGTGTGTACAGAATTCCGATCGGACAAAGTGCCACGCATGCTCAGATCAAATTCCTAGACCAAAGCTATTGGCTACTAGCCTGAACGTAGTCCCGTCATAACGAAATAACCTCATCACGTTACGTACGATTGGATTTTCCGACAACACCAGTATGCAACACCAGTTTCGGACAAAATCCGTCGGACAAAATCCGACGGATTTTGTTGTCGGAATGTCCGACCGTGTGTACAAGGGCTAAGAGTGGCAAGGATGTAGAATTCCCTTCCACAGGCAGTGATCTCAGTGGGGAGCCTTGATAGTTTCAAAAAACTATTAGATAAGCACGTGAACTACTGCAACATACAGGGATATACAATGTAATACTGGCATATAATCACACACATAGGTTGGACTTGATGGACTTGTGTCTTTTTTCAACCTCACCTACTATGGAAAAGTGCCACCTGCAGGGGAGAAAGTAGTCTGTACCTGTCCACAAGAAGGTTCATGGAAGACATTACAAGGAGGCAGATAAACACAGTAGGTAGTGATTTCATGAAAAATCATTTACTGGGCCATTAAGTAGTGAAGGTGTTAGAATTATTTTTGAAAAAAAAGGATATTGTTTACTGTCACTTTAACCTAAATAACGTTTAACCGCTTCCCGACCAGCGCACGACGATGTACGTTGACAGAATGGCACGGGCAGGCATATTGGCGTACAGGTACGTCCAATATTCAATGGCGCCCTGCCGCGGGCATCCCCGCGATCGTCTCACGGAGCGGCCGAATGGAGGAAATGCCGTGTAAACAGCATTTCTCCATTCTGCCTAGCAACTAGTGATGGACGAACTTCCGACGGGACGTTTCGCGAACGCGAAACGCGAACGGACACAAACGTTCGCGAAAACGACCGTTCGCCGCGGGCTCCATTGACTTCAATGGGAGGCGAATTTCGCAAACCTTTAGGTCGAATTTGCGGCCACGGGGTAATTATTAGGGGGTAGCACGTAGTCCCACCACCTGGACAATAGCATAATACATGTATGAGGTGAATTTGGGATCGATAACTACAAGCATTTTTTTTTTATTTGGGAAATTGTTCTGACAATTCAGGACTATGGAGCTAATGAAGGCAATGGAGGAGAGGGAAGGTCAGGGACCAGGGTAGGCAAACAAGAGGGTGCAGGAGATACAGAGCACTGACAGCAGCACCGTAATACAGAGCACTGACATCAGCACCGTGACATACAGCGCTGACAGCAGCTCCGTGACATACAGCGCTGACAGCAGCTCCGTGACATACAGCGCTGACAGCAGCTCCGTGACATACAGCGCTGACAGCAGCTCCGTGACATACAGCGCTGACAGCAGCTCCGTGACATACAGCGCTGACAGCAGCACCGTGACATACAGCGCTGACAGCAGCTCCGTGACATACAGCGCTGACAGCAGCTCCGTGACATACAGCGCTGACAGCAGCTCCGTGACATACAGCGCTGACAGCAGCTCCGTGACATACAGCGCTGACAGCAGCTCCGTGACATACAGCGCTGACAGCAGCACCGTGACATACAGCGCTGACAGCAGCTCCGTGACATACAGCGCTGACAGCAGCTCCGTGACATACAGCGCTGACAGCAGCTCCGTGACATACAGCGCTGACAGCAGCTCCGTGACATACAGCGCTGACAGCAGCTCCGTGACATACAGCGCTGACAGCAGCTCCGTGACATACAGCGCTGACAGCAGCTCCGTGACATACAGCGCTGACAGCAGCTCCGTGACATACAGCGCTGACAGCAGCTCCGTGACATACAGCGCTGACAGCAGCTCCGTGACATACAGCGCTGACAGCAGCTCCGTGACATACAGCGCTGACAGCAGCTCCGTGACATACAGCGCTGACAGCAGCTCCGTGACATACAGCGCTGACAGCAGCACCGTAAGCAGCCCCAGGAGGAAGTCAGCACAGCACAGGGATGGTGTGATCCCCTCATAATAAGAACCCCCAGGAGGAAGTCAGCACAGCACAGGGATGGTGGGAGCCCCTCATAATAAGAACACCCAGGAGGAAGTCAGCACAGCACAGGGATGGTGGGAACCCCTCATAATAAGCAGCCCCAGTAGAAATATGACACCGCTCAACCTCTTCAAAGAGGAGGGTAGGGGCATATAGTACGGTGTGCTTTTTTGGGTCAGGGAAGTGAGCCAAATGAATTAAGAAGGTCTGTGTGCTTGATTCCAAAAATTGTTTATAGACATATACATGGTCTACTGATCACATGTGTTGAATTCCTCCGAGATCCATGCCTCATTCATTTTTAGAAATGTGAGGTAGTTAACACTGTGGTGAGCTAGGCGAGTACGCTTATCGGTCACAATCCCCCCTGCTGCGCTGAACGTCCTTTCGGACAGGACACTGGATGAGGGGCAAGCCAACAGTTCGATTGCAAATTGGGCAAGCTCTGGCCAGAGGTCAAGCCTGCCCACCCAGTAGTCTAGGGGTTCATCACTCCTCAGAGCGTCCACATCGGCCGTTAACCCAATGTAGTCGGACACCTGACGGTCTAGGCGTTCCCTGATGCTGGATCCGGATGACACCTGTCGATGGGTCGGCTGAAAGAATGACCTCATATCCGAAGTCACCAACACATCTTCAAACCGGCCTCTTCTTGCAGGCGCTGTTGGATTGGTACCCGCAAATCCTTCTCTGGGAGTGGGAATTGCTCCTCTGCCAGCGCACGCAAAAGCAGAATGCAGCATTTCTCGAAGCAAGGCCTGGAAGTGCTGCATTCTGACAGCCCTCTGCGACGGCGGTAACATTTCCGCCATTTTGTGTTTGTACCGGGGGTCTAAGTACGTTGCCACCCAGTACTGGTCCTTGACCCTCATGCTTTTTATACGGGGGTCCCTATTAAAACACTGGAGCATGAAGGCCCCCATTTGCACTAAAGTGGAAGCGGTGTGGTGGCCTGGCTCCTGCTCATCATCCAGGATAATGTCGTCCTCTTCATTCTCCTCTCCCCATCCTCGCACAACAGGGATCCCAGAAAGGTTTAAAGCATGCTCTTCTTGCTCCTGCTCATCCGCCCCGGCACCATCCTCCTCTGACTCCTCATCAGACTCCTGTTGTTGACTTGTCTCAGATAGAGTAGCCCCCCCTGGGAATTCATCCAGCATTGCGACTTCCTCATCTTCCCGCTCCTGCTCCTCCACAGCCTGATCAATGACACGACGCAATGCACGCTCCAGAAAGAAGGCATAAGGTACCATGTCACTGATGGCGCCATGGCTGCGACTGACCAGTTTGGTGATCTCCTCAAATGGCCGCAGAAGTCTGCATGTGTCGCGCATGAGCAGCCACTGGCGCGGTGAAAAAAAACCCAGCTCCCCAGAACCGTTTCTTTCGCAGAGTTCATACAGGTAGACGTTAACTGCACGTTTCTGCTGGAGCAGCCTATCAAGCATATAGAAGGTTGAGTTCCATCGCGTCGGGCAATCGCAAATAAGACGTCTGACCGGCAGATGGTGTCGCCGCTGAATGTCAGCAAGGCGAGCCATGGCCGTGTAAGATCTTCTGAAATGGGCCGAGATTTTCCTTGCCTGCCGCAAGATGTCCTGGACCCCAGGGTATTTGACAAGGAATCGCTGCACGACCAAGTTTAAGACGTGTGCCATGCACGGCACGTGCGTGATTTTGCCCTGTTTCAATGCGCTAAGCAGATTGGCACCGTTGTCACACACCACTTTACCAACTGTCAAATTGAGCGGTGTTAGCCACTCATCTGCCTGTGAACGCAAAGCTGAAAGGAGTGCCGGGCCAGTGTGGCTCTTTGCTTCCAGGCACAACAGACGCAGCACGGCATGGCAACGTCTCACCTGGCATGTGGAATAGGTTCTGGGGAGCTTGGGCGGTGCAGTGGAAGAGACGCTAGCAGCGGAAAAGGAGGAGGCAGCTGAGGAGGAGAGGGAGGAGGATGGAGTAGGAGGAGGAGAAGAAGAGTCAGGCCTGCATGCAATCCGTGGCGGTAAAACCAAATCTACACGGGTGCCACGGGTTACATGCTTGACGGCCGTCAGAAGGTTCACCCAGTGGGCAGTAAAACTGATATACCTTCCCTGCCCGTGTTTGCTAGACCACGTGTCTGTGGTCAGATGTATCTTGGCACCGACACTGTGTGCCAGAGATACATTCACTTGCCGCTGAACATGGCCATATAGCTCTGGGATGCCCTTCTCTGAGAAATACTTCCTTCCTGGGACCTTCCATTGTGGTGTTCCAATGGCCACAAATTTGCGAAAGGCCTCCGAGTCCACCAGTTTATATGGCAGTAGTTGGCGGGCTATGAGTTCTGACAAGCCAGCCGCCAACCGTTGGGCAAGAGGGTTATCCGGCGTCATCATTTTTTTACGCTCAAACATTAGGCCCACGGAAGCCTGCCTTTTTGCAGAAAAATGTGAGCTTGGCGTGATGGAAGGTGGAGTGGAGGACAATTGTGAGGAGAGAGGAGAAGGAGAAGTAGAAGACGAGGCTGGACGGTGAGAGCCTGCAGTGTGGCTTTGTGTGTTCCGTTGCTCCCACTGGGCTCGGTGATGGCTGCTCATGTGCCTTCTTAAGGCGGTCGTCCCTAGGTGAGTATTGGGCTTACCGCGACTAACGCGTTGACTGCAAAGATTGCAGATGGCAACGCTATTGTCAGCAGCGGACACGTTAAAAAAAGCCCACACTGCGGAGCCATGTGCCGGTGTCCTGGGAGCGCCAGATGTGACCGTACATGGTCGATGACTCGCTCCTGATACATTTGCAGTCTGCTTTGTCCCTGCTGTGCAATGTAAGTCATTGCTGCTTCTCCTCCCTATCTGCTGGTCCATATCTCCCTCTGAACTCCCCTCCTCTTCCTCTCTTGTGGGCACCCACGTGACATCACTAGACACGTCATCATCAACGTCACCTTCCCCACCGCTATAAGTAGAGTAGGCAGCAACACCGGGGACCAACCTCCTCCTTGGGCTGATCTGGGTACTGGCGTCAGACTGCTGAGTAGCGCTTGTTGCTACCTCCTCTTCCTGATCCAATACCAAGAGTGGCTGCGCATCAGAAATGTCCTCTTGATATGGATCGGAAAATAATTCCAGTGACTCAAGCGGAAGGTATGTGGTGGTGGTGGTGGTGGTCGTGTTGTTGGTGGTAGTGTCTTTGGGGGTGCACATAGCAGAGAGTGAAGAAGAGGGTGCAGATCGAGAGGATGAGGAGGGTGCAGAAGAGTAAGGCTGAGCGAGCCACTCAACCAAGTCTGGTGCATCCTTTAAAGTAATTGAACGCACCTTCTGCAACTTCCCACTTTGGCTCAAGCCTGTTGCTCCTGCCCTACCCCTACCACCCCTGCGGAAGGGCCTGCCTCTTCCTCTGCATGTCATTTTTTAAATGACCCTGTGACAAAACTCTTAGTCCCTATACCGCTGAAGGACTGCTGCAGTATAGGTGAGCGGTCAGCAGTGGTGCACGTCAACCCTATCTATTGTGGACCTATAGCGGTCCTTACAGAACAGCAGACTGTACCGCACTCAAGCCTATGTACCGTAGCACCCTATACCAAGTTACCAGTCCTTATAAGAACTTTTGTGGACCAAGCAGGTTGTGTATTAGTGTTTAGCAGACTGTACGTCAGTCCCTATACCGCTGAAGGACTGCTGCAGTATAGGGCAGCGGTCAGCAGTAGTGCACGGCAACCCTATGTATTGTGGACCGATAGCGGTCCTTACAGAACAGCAGACTGTAACGCACTCAGGCCTATGTACCGTAGCACCCTATACCAAGTTACCAGTCCTTATAAGAACTTTTGTGGACCAAGCAGGTTGTGTGTTAGTGATTAGCAGACTGTACGTCAGTCCCTATACCAATGAAGGACTGCTGCAGTATAGGGCAGCGGTCAGCAGTAGTGCACGGCAACCCTATGTATTGTGGACCGATAGCGGTCCTTACAGAACAGCAGACTGTAACGCACTCAGGCCTATGTACCGTAGCACCCTATACCAAGTTACCAGTCCTTATAAGAACTTTTGTGGACCAAGCAGGTTGTGTGTTAGTGATTAGCAGACTGTACGTCAGTCCCTATACCAATGAAGGACTGCTGCAGTATAGGGCAGCGGTCAGCAGTAGTGCACGGCAACCCTATGTATTGTGGACCGATAGCGGTCCTTACAGAACAGCAGACTGTAACGCACTCAGGCCTATGTACCGTAGCACCCTATACCAAGTTACCAGTCCTTATAAGAACTTTTGTGGAACAAGCAGGTTGTGTGTTAGTGATTAGCAGACTGTACGTCAGTCCCTATACCGCTGAAGGACTGCTGCAGTATAGGTGAGCGGTCAGCAGTGGTGCACGTCAACCCTATCTATTGTGGACCGATAGCGGTCCTTACAGAACAGCAGACTGTACCGCACTCAAGCCTATGTACCGTAGCACCCTATACCAAGTTACCAGTCCTTATAAGAACTTTTGTGGACCAAGCAGGTTGTGTATTAGTGTTTAGCAGACTGTACGTCAGTCCCTATACCGCTGAAGGACTGCTGCAGTATAGGGCAGCGGTCAGCAGTAGTGCACGGCAACCCTATGTATTGTGGACCGATAGCGGTCCTTACAGAACAGCAGACTGTAACGCACTCAGGCCTATGTACCGTAGCACCCTATACCAAGTTACCAGTCCTTATAAGAACTTTTGTGGACCAAGCAGGTTGTGTGTTAGTGATTAGCAGACTGTACGTCAGTCCCTATACCAATGAAGGACTGCTGCAGTATAGGGCAGCGGTCAGCAGTAGTGCACGGCAACCCTATGTATTGTGGACCGATAGCGGTCCTTACAGAACAGCAGACTGTACTGCACTCAGGCCTATGTACCGTAGCACCCTATACCAAGTTACCAGTCCTTATAAAAACTTTTGTGGACCAAGCAGGTTGTGTGTTAGTGTTTAGCAGACTGTGCGTCAGTCCCTATACCGCTGAAGGACTGCTGCAGTATAGGGCAGCGGTCAGCAGTAGTGCACGGCAACCCTATGTATTGTGGACCGATAGCGGTCCTTACAGAACAGCAGACTGTAACGCACTCAGGCCTATGTACCGTAGCACCCTATACCAAGTTACCAGTCCTTATAAGAACTTTTGTGGACCAAGCAGGTTGTGTGTTAGTGATTAGCAGACTGTACGTCAGTCCCTATACCAATGAAGGACTGCTGCAGTATAGGGCAGCGGTCAGCAGTAGTGCACGGCAACCCTATGTATTGTGGACCGATAGCGGTCCTTACAGAACAGCAGACTGTAACGCACTCAGGCCTATGTACCGTAGCACCCTATACCAAGTTACCAGTCCTTATAAGAACTTTTGTGGAACAAGCAGGTTGTGTGTTAGTGATTAGCAGACTGTACGTCAGTCCCTATACCGCTGAAGGACTGCTGCAGTATAGGTGAGCGGTCAGCAGTGGTGCACGTCAACCCTATCTATTGTGGACCGATAGCGGTCCTTACAGAACAGCAGACTGTACCGCACTCAAGCCTATGTACCGTAGCACCCTATACCAAGTTACCAGTCCTTATAAGAACTTTTGTGGACCAAGCAGGTTGTGTATTAGTGTTTAGCAGACTGTACGTCAGTCCCTATACCGCTGAAGGACTGCTGCAGTATAGGGCAGCGGTCAGCAGTAGTGCACGGCAACCCTATGTATTGTGGACCGATAGCGGTCCTTACAGAACAGCAGACTGTAACGCACTCAGGCCTATGTACCGTAGCACCCTATACCAAGTTACCAGTCCTTATAAGAACTTTTGTGGACCAAGCAGGTTGTGTGTTAGTGATTAGCAGACTGTACGTCAGTCCCTATACCAATGAAGGACTGCTGCAGTATAGGGCAGCGGTCAGCAGTAGTGCACGGCAACCCTATGTATTGTGGACCGATAGCGGTCCTTACAGAACAGCAGACTGTACTGCACTCAGGCCTATGTACCGTAGCACCCTATACCAAGTTACCAGTCCTTATAAAAACTTTTGTGGACCAAGCAGGTTGTGTGTTAGTGTTTAGCAGACTGTGCGTCAGTCCCTATACCGCTGAAGGACTGCTGCAGTATAGGGCAGCGGTCAGCAGTAGTGCACGGCAACCCTATGTATTGTGGACCGATAGCGGTCCTTACAGAACAGCAGACTGTAACGCACTCAGGCCTATGTACCGTAGCACCCTATACCAAGTTACCAGTCCTTATAAGAACTTTTGTGGACCAAGCAGGTTGTGTGTTAGTGATTAGCAGACTGTACGTCAGTCCCTATACCAATGAAGGACTGCTGCAGTATAGGGCAGCGGTCAGCAGTAGTGCACGGCAACCCTATGTATTGTGGACCGATAGCGGTCCTTACAGAACAGCAGACTGTAACGCACTCAGGCCTATGTACCGTAGCACCCTATACCAAGTTACCAGTCCTTATAAGAACTTTTGTGGAACAAGCAGGTTGTGTGTTAGTGATTAGCAGACTGTACGTCAGTCCCTATACCGCTGAAGGACTGCTGCAGTATAGGTGAGCGGTCAGCAGTGGTGCACGTCAACCCTATCTATTGTGGACCGATAGCGGTCCTTACAGAACAGCAGACTGTACCGCACTCAAGCCTATGTACCGTAGCACCCTATACCAAGTTACCAGTCCTTATAAGAACTTTTGTGGACCAAGCAGGTTGTGTATTAGTGTTTAGCAGACTGTACGTCAGTCCCTATACCGCTGAAGGACTGCTGCAGTATAGGGCAGCGGTCAGCAGTAGTGCACGGCAACCCTATGTATTGTGGACCGATAGCGGTCCTTACAGAACAGCAGACTGTAACGCACTCAGGCCTATGTACCGTAGCACCCTATACCAAGTTACCAGTCCTTATAAGAACTTTTGTGGACCAAGCAGGTTGTGTGTTAGTGATTAGCAGACTGTACGTCAGTCCCTATACCAATGAAGGACTGCTGCAGTATAGGGCAGCGGTCAGCAGTAGTGCACGGCAACCCTATGTATTGTGGACCGATAGCGGTCCTTACAGAACAGCAGACTGTACTGCACTCAGGCCTATGTACCGTAGCACCCTATACCAAGTTACCAGTCCTTATAAAAACTTTTGTGGACCAAGCAGGTTGTGTGTTAGTGTTTAGCAGACTGTGCGTCAGTCCCTATACCGCTGAAGGACTGCTGCAGTATAGGGCAGCGGTCAGCAGTAGTGCACGGCAACCCTATGTATTGTGGACCGATAGCGGTCCTTACAGAACAGCAGACTGTAACGCACTCAGGCCTATGTACCGTAGCACCCTATACCAAGTTACCAGTCCTTATAAGAACTTTTGTGGACCAAGCAGGTTGTGTGTTAGTGATTAGCAGACTGTACGTCAGTCCCTATACCAATGAAGGACTGCTGCAGTATAGGGCAGCGGTCAGCAGTAGTGCACGGCAACCCTATGTATTGTGGACCGATAGCGGTCCTTACAGAACAGCAGACTGTAACGCACTCAGGCCTATGTACCGTAGCACCCTATACCAAGTTACCAGTCCTTATAAGAACTTTTGTGGACCAAGCAGGTTGTGTGTTAGTGATTAGCAGACTGTACGTCAGTCCCTATACCAATGAAGGACTGCTGCAGTATAGGGCAGCGGTCAGCAGTAGTGCACGGCAACCCTATGTATTGTGGACCGATAGCGGTCCTTACAGAACAGCAGACTGTACTGCACTCAGGCCTATGTACCGTAGCACCCTATACCAAGTTACCAGTCCTTATAAAAACTTTTGTGGACCAAGCAGGTTGTGTGTTAGTGTTTAGCAGACTGTGCGTCAGTCCCTATACCGCTGAAGGACTGCTGCAGTATAGGGCAGCGGTCAGCAGTAGTGCACGGCAACCCTATGTATTGTGGACCGATAGCGGTCCTTACAGAACAGCAGACTGTAACGCACTCAGGCCTATGTACCGTAGCACCCTATACCAAGTTACCAGTCCTTATAAGAACTTTTGTGGACCAAGCAGGTTGTGTGTTAGTGATTAGCAGACTGTACGTCAGTCCCTATACCAATGAAGGACTGCTGCAGTATAGGGCAGCGGTCAGCAGTAGTGCACGGCAACCCTATGTATTGTGGACCGATAGCGGTCCTTACAGAACAGCAGACTGTACTGCACTCAGGCCTATGTACCGTAGCACCCTATACCAAGTTACCAGTCCTTATAAGAACTTTTGTGGACCAAGCAGGTTGTGTGTTAGTGATTAGCAGACTGTACGTCAGTCCCTATACCAATGAAGGACTGCTGCAGTATAGGGCAGCGGTCAGCAGTAGTGCACGGCAACCCTATGTATTGTGGACCGATAGCGGTCCTTACAGAACAGCAGACTGTACTGCACTCAGGCCTATGTACCGTAGCACCCTATACCAAGTTACCAGTCCTTATAAGAACTTTTGTGGACCAAGCAGGTTGTGTATTAGTGTTTAGCAGACTGTGCGTCAGTCCCTATACCGCTGAAGGACTGCTGCAGTATAGGGCAGCGGTCAGCAGTAGTGCACGGCAACCCTATGTATTGTGGACCGATAGCGGTCCTTACAGAACAGCAGACTGTACCGCACCCAAGCCTATGTACCGTAGCACCCTAGACAGACCAAGTTACCAGTCCTGATAAAGAGCTTTGTGGAACAAGTGAGTTGTGAATGATTAGCAGACTGCAGCAGAAGGGCAGCAGTCAAGTATAATATTCTTTCTATATTTGGAAGAAAGAATATTATACGTGTACAAGCCTATTACCGTACCACTGATACCAGTCCTGAAAAGAACCTTTGTGGAACTAATAGTAACAGCAAGTCTTTAAAATTATCCTCACTGCCTGACACACTGCTTCCTGCCTGTCCCTATACAAATTGGCAAAAAAGAGTAGGCTGGAACGATTAGCTGGAACAGCTCTTTTGTGGACCTGATAGTAACAGCTAATGATGATGATGATGATGATGATGAAGAAAGACTAATCTGGCTGAGCTGTCCCTAAAATAGCAGCATACAGCGCTCTGTCCCTTTATCTAAACTGACAAAAGAAACTCAGGCTGCTGACCTAACACCTATACCAGTCCTGAAAAGAACTTTTGTGTACCAAATAGCTAGCGTTTTCTCTGTCCCTACTCCACACAGGATCCTTTCCCTACAGTGACAGAAGAAAGAATGTAAAATGGCCACCGGATCGGGTGTATTTATAGGTTAGGGGGAATGTCCAAGTGTCCATGAGCTGTCATGTCTCAATTGGTTGTCCTGTAACACATGATAAACGTGTCACGAAAGGTTAAAGTTCTTGTATACATTAAACACGTAAGTCCGCCGGGGCGAACGACGGAAAAAGGCGTTCGAACCCGCGGACGGCGAAAGTCGGAAATTCGCCGCGAAACGACCGCCGGGCGAACCGTTCGGCCATCACTACTAGCAACTAGTGATGCTGATCTCTGCAATTGGAGCAGAGATCAGTGTTCACTAAATGAAAGCCCAACCCCCCCACAGTTAGTAACACACCCCTAGGAACACTTAATCCCTACACTGCCACCCCCTGGTTAACCCCTTCACTGCCAGTGTCATTTACACAGGAATCACTGCATTTATATAGCAGTGATTACTGTATAAATGACAATGGTCCCAAAAATGTGTCAAAAATGTCCGATGGGTCCCCCACAATGTCGCAGTCACAATAAAACTCGCTGATCGCCGCCATTACTAGTAAAAAAAAAAATAATAAAAAATTATTAATAAAGCTATCCCTATTTTGTAAACGCTATAACTTTTGCGCAAACCAATCAATAATCGCTTATTGCGATTTTTTTACCAAAAATATGTAGAAGAATACGTATCGGCCTAAACTGAGGGGAAAAAATGTTTTTTTATATATTTTTGGGGGATATTTATTATAACAAAAAGTAAAAAATAATACGTTTTTTTTCAAAATTGTCGCTCTATTTTTGTTTATAGCGCAAAAAATAAAAACCGCAGAGGTGATCAAATACCACCAAAAGAAAGCTCTATTTGTGGGAAAAAAAGGACGTCAATTTTGTTTGGGAGCCACGTCGCACGTCCGCGCAATTGTCAGTTAAAGCGACGCAGTGTCAAATCGCAAAAAGTGGTCTGGTCTTTGACCAGCAAAATGGTCCGGTCTGCAAGTGGTTAAAGAACGAGAATGGTAATGTAAATATTAATATTACTGTTATTTTTTATTTATATCAATAGGATAATGTGTCC
The DNA here is from genome assembly GCF_037356315.1 of Lithobates pipiens. Lineage (NCBI taxonomy): Eukaryota > Metazoa > Chordata > Amphibia > Anura > Ranidae > Lithobates > Lithobates pipiens. The sequence continues at coordinate 339,277,531 of NW_027507758.1, forward strand.
ATTCCTTTAAATAAATGCTTATTGAATTCAACTACAATTAAAAAAAAATGGTTACTTACTTGGGTTGTAATAATCATATATTTTGACCAATGCATCTTGGGAGCTGGCTACTTTTGAAGAGCGTATCATTGAGACAGGAACACATACTTGCTTTGCTGTCACCTAAAATGTAATCATGTTAAGTACATCATCCCAGTTTTGCCTTACATTTATCCAGGCATCTAGCATTTTTAGAAGAAAGCCAGCAATGGCAGGAGTATAGATAGATAAGCAAATGAGCACGCATACACAATAGGCCGAATTTAATAAAACCAGAGTAGATAGAATCTGGAGCCATTGTGCACAGTAACCAATCAGCATATATCTTCAATTTGTTCAAATGCTGTAGCTGCTGACTTTTATTATTAGGACACTTACCTGCCAACGAATCCAGCGGTGTCTTCACCTGAGCCGACTTTTCAATCCGCTCTCAGGTACAGCCTCCATCATCTTGGTTAAGTGAACACCAACAGTGAAGCCTTGTGTTTCCACAGCCAGTTTCCTACAGGGCATGTGTGAATAGCCCAGCAGTGGGGGAAGGAGGAGGGGGGCCAAGCTTCCAGGTGAGTTCGCCGCAGTGAGATCACCTGGAAATGGGAGTGGGCACCTGTCAAAACCAGGTACACGCTTTCCTCTCCCCTCGAAAGGTGCCATAAGTGGCAGCGGAAGAGGGGGAGGCAAGCAAGCAGAGCTTCCCCTTTTGGGTGGAGCTTGACTTTAAGGGTGTCCAAACAATATTTTTATTATACTTGATGTCTTTACTCTTTCATGTTTGAAGGTAAAACAAATCTCATTGCAACTTTAACATGTGTTATTAAAACTGTAAATATCATTGCAACTACTTAGTGTATGATTATATATTGTTTTTTTTCCAGGACAAAATTAGGCCTTTATTTGGTGATAAATAGAAGTGTATATCCTGATGTTTTTATTATTAAATTAAAACTGGCCTAATATAGTAAAAAAAAATGCTAAAATACACTGAGCATAAACTTTGGCCCTAATCCTGCACTTTAACCCTATCCATGAGCTTTGCCCTTGACCTTAACAATGACCTTTGACCTTGATCCTGACACCCAGGCTTCAATATATCCATTTATCTTTATGTATTTAAAAAAAAAAAAACATTAAACACAGGTTTTATTGAGTGATCACAGTGATGTCAAATCATAGGGCATCACAGTGATGATGTAATTGAGAATCGGTCCACCATCTCCCAATCATTAGTAGGAGACCCAAACTGACAGAGTCTCCATGCTGAGAATGCGCTGTCAAGTGCACTTCAAGCTCAACTATCAAGTGCATATATACAATGCTCTGGAAGAAGGCCCACCTCTGCAATGCCACATATACCTGTGAGCTGGGCAAAAACAGGTAAAGTAATAAAATGACATAGTTCCATTGACTTACAACATTTTAAGAGAAATGCTATTCTTTTATACAGCAAGGTAGGATTCCATATTGTTTCTGATTATGTTTTTTAAGAAAAGTGTTATTGCCCACCCCCCCCCTTCAAAACAAAATGGTAAACTGAGAGTCAAGAGTCCCTGAAAATGTTACAGGGACATATGTATAGAGGCATAACAAAGAAGACTAAGCACCTCTGCCCTAAAACATCATCAGATCGAAATATGTGCTCTTTGCTAAAGTTGCTAGTCTGTTAGCGGGCTCATGGCACATATCCATTTTCTACCTTTACCTTTTTAACTGAAAAAGAACACTCACCGAATCAAGGTAAATGTGAACTCCCTCATTATGGGTCTCAACTCTCTTAATTAATTCATTGACAGGGATTCCTTCTGGGCTCATGGTAAATCCACTTACAAATCCAACTTCTAGGATGGCCATGCCACTTTGATTATATTTTCCCAGATAGCTGAAAAGAACAAAAAAAAAAAATGGTGTTATGTATGTGCATATCTCTTGCTTGTCATGTGCTCAATGTATTTTCAAATCAGCAAAAATTTCTCCTTGAAGACAGCCAATCCAATATTATTTCTCTTGTTTAAAAGCTAAGTTCCTCTTTTACATGAAATAGCTTATGTAGTCTAGGGGACCCCAGATAGCCTACATGTATGACAATACATTTAAAAAAAACATTTTACAAAGCTGCAGAAGCCTAGCCAAAAAACTCCTAGTAAGCAATCCTCACACCCTGCCTTGTCACTAGAATGAGAATAACCATTGGTCTTTCTAGCACCAAGGCAGGATGTGGGGATTTCTAACTAGGATTTTTCATCTGGGCTTCTAGGGTTGGCCCAAATGGCCTACAGGTATGAAAATAAAATGAATAACTATTTTACAAAGCTGCATAGTTTTCTAATATCTACTGGGACCCCTTGACTGCATAGGCTATTTTCTGGAAAATGTGAACTTAGCCTTTAACTCTGGTAAAATATAAAAACCTCAATTATTGCTGGTATGTGATCAATAAAATCTGCCAAGATGTATTTTTAGGGTCCATTCATACCAGCCACTATATTGTATCGCAAAGGCTGGTGTGCGGTGTTGGCCAGCAGGATCATCGCACAAACTTTATTGAAATATCGCACAGGGGGTGCGAGTTGATGCCTCAAACTGTGCTGAAAGAAGGTACTGAAAGTATGATTTTTTTTCAGCTCACACTGCCCGCAAACCACTGCAACGCAATGCCGGGAACCCGGACACTGCACTGAAATCTCGCCCAATCACATCTGGTGTGAATCAGCCCCTAAATCCGTGTGCTTCTTCTAACAGCATGTGCACCCCATCAGCATTGCCCACCTGTATTCTAAATGAATGGCACCATACTGCATACATTATAGTAATGTGTTGTAAAATTGTAAATGCGTTGGCAAAAAGGAAATGTATTTGGTTGAAAGCAGCAAAAAACAATGCACATTTTTTACCAATTTAACACAATGCACAGTGAGTGTAATATTTTGGGCCCCATTCATTAAAACGGCAGAAAAAAAAACTAACATGAGTTGAGGAGTTGTTGCCTAAAGCAATGAATTAGATTTGCCCTTCTACTCATTTACTGCATAAATTAAAGAGTAATTCTGATTAATACTATTAGCATCTAGCATCAACTCTATTAACATTTATTTTATTTTATACAGCTTTAAGAAATCACTTCCTTTATATGTTTATTTGTATGTGTTTATTTTCATTAGGGTCAGAACTACTTAAAGGACTTTTTCTTTCATCCTTAAAACTACATGTAATGACAGCTATTAAATTACTGAAGGTGGGTAAAAATAAAAGGAAAAACAATCCTGTAATCCTGCCTTTGAGGATGTTTAATTGACATACCGTGTGCATATTTCTGCAGAAAGACGATCATTGCTCTGTGTGTCTTCTTCCACTGAGACTTTTAACGAGAAAGCTTCTGATATGGCAGCACTCCTATGCCTGGAGGTTGCTTTTAGGTTATATATTACATTGAGCTGCAATATGAAATTAATAAAAAAAACATGTCAGTGCAGAGGTTTGGGTTTAGCTGTCCTGAAATATAAGATTCCTAGCAAATAATTAGATTGCTTTTCTTTACCGCTTAATATACTAAAATATGAAATGCTTAACTGATTTTTTTTCTTAGATATATTGATTTATGTTGTTCAATTTAAGTACCGTAGATTAATACGTTGAAGGAGATGTATTTGTTTTGTGTATATTCTATTTATTCTAGTCAGGTATATAAAAATTTTACCTATTATTATTTAAAAGCTAAAGCCAGGCAGTGGATATTTTAGGCTGCTGTTAATGTGCTTACTGCTTTGCTAAAAAAAAGGCTTTTTTACAGAACTACACGGGCAAAGCACAGGGAATTTTTTTTTATATAATAACATACTTTACACTGCAGATTTTCCAGATGACCAATATTTCAAACTCTGGGGAGTTTTCAAATACTTGTATACTGTGTACTGTTATAAAACATTTTACAAAATGTAAGTCATTGCCGCTGACATTATTATTAAAGCAGTAGTAAACCCCAGTGCAAAAACAAAAAGGGCACCCTGCAGGTTAATGCAATAATGTTCTAGTATGCATATCATACTAGCACATTATGACAGATGTACCTACTAAACGGAGCCCTCCAGTGGCACTCTCTCATGTTCTATCCTCACCTAGTCTTCTTTCCGGGTTCGCGCTCTCTGGCCATTTAAATGGCTAGGCCTTGATGACATCACTCCTGTGCCTGCACAGGGGAGTCACAACCGGGGCTCAGCACTATCTGCATTAACACCCTGAATGCAGACACACGCACATGTGTGAGTGAAGTCATTGGCTGCTGCCACTGTGAATATCTTCTAGTGCATGTTTAGGAAATATAAACTGTACCTACAGGTAAGCCTCATTATAAGCTTACCTGTAAGTACAAATTTAAAAAAATAAACTAATGCTTTAAAATACTCAAATGTTGCTGCATTTTCAAATTGCGGATAATTAAATTATTTTATTTATTAGGGTCTGATCTTCCAACAGGAAAGTTAGAAGTGTGACTACAGGCACCACTACTGAAAAGGTACTAGTTCTAAGGACCCTCTAACCCATCAAACGGTCCGTAAAAAAAAAAATGTACAAATTAGTAAAACTTTAGAAAAATCTGTTGTTTTTAACAAACTGTAGAAATATTGCCCTCTTATCAGACCTCAGATGCTGCAGCGACTAACTGGAATTAGAAGAGAAGCACCCCAACAGTTCAGAAAGCGAGATTGCTGCCCCTGTATGACTGCAGGTTCTCTAGTCCAGGCAATTCACTTCTTCCAAGATTTTGTAAAGACTATGTTAGTCATCAACGAACTAGCAATTTTACATTATTCATTTATTAGAAAAATAGTAGGTCCATGAAGTATGTGTCTACCAAACTCAATAGTTAAGCAACATGAAGGCGTTTATGTGCATATTAACAGGCAGACTCTATGGACTACTCAGTCTTTTTTCTGCCTTCACTCTTCTACATTTCTACTTTTCTATGTATTTGAGCACAGCATTCAGGGGCATCAAAAAAAAAGCTATGTTCGGGGAGCATAAATATGTGCGTGAGGGTGACTTTATTATACGGACTAGAATAAATTAAAATTGCCAACAGAATAGGGAAAAAAGGGGGAAGCATTTTTAGGCCACACTTTACCTCATGGGACTGCAGAGTCTGCATTTTTATGATTTTATAGAGATTTTGATTAGGGCTTATTCTAATTGGGCAGTTAGGGTCATGTGACAAAGAAGATCCTGCAACGCCAGTAGGTCACATAGGGATTGGTCAATTAGGGTCAGATGACCTTTCATGACTTTTTGGAAGGCTTTTTAGGCCTATTTAAGGAGCTGTCTTCCAGGGTTTTCTGCCAGTCGCTAGAGAAGCTCCCCTCCCAACCCCCCCCCCCATCCCCCCATCCCCCCATCCGACCTGGCCAGTTTATGTGGTGGCTCCCTTTGGTGTGGTAAATCAAAGGGGAGATGTAAGAAAATGGTTAAAGATAAATGCTGAGTCAGCTTGAGTCTTAGTGGCTGGGTTGAGTTTGGTTTATTTCTGGGTAATTTCAGTTGAGAAAAATTAATTAATGTGAATAAGTTATAAATAAAAAATTTGTTTAAACCAAAAAACCAGGCCGTGGCCAATTTTAATCCGAAAAATTTGGGCGTTTGTTTTTATTCTAGTATGTGCATGTTTGCTGGTCATTGCCTGACACCTGCGGTCCCATGACTTTACATTCATGTGCCTATAAACGTCATATGCAAATAAATGCTGTAAAGACATTACATTAGAGACATTTATTTGCCAAATTCTTGCAGAATAAATGCAGCAAAAATTCATACGCCCATGTGCATGAAGCCTAAGACTATAAGCCTCTCTTGTCAAGACAGAATTGAAAATATCTAAACCACATGTCATTGTCAGAAGAAAAAAAAAATGATTTCCAACTCCAGTAAGAGACATATACATAGTATGAGGCTATTATTCAGTCTGGTTTTGGTACATTGTTCTGGTATATTATGTTATATTTTTTATATATAATATGTGATATTATTGGTTTATATTTTTGTGTAGCTTTCATGCTTTTACGACCAAGAGACTGTATTTGGTTGATGTTTTGTAAATATAAGAATTACATTTTTTTAATTATATTTATTTCAGCATATGTTTGTCTCAGAGTTTTTATTAGCACACAAAAAGGCAAGATTTTGAGTATGATGTGTGTTGATGTATGGTATGTAAGGCACCAGATTTTGTGAGATGTTAATTTGAACCTGTTTGTGGCCTTATTGGTACCTATCCTGTTATTTTAATGTTTGTACTATGTTCACTTACTACAGGTCAAATAAAACTCTGCCTGAAACAAGAAGGCAGTATGCCTGAGAAGAGCCAATGTCCTTTACCAAAAATATGGATTGATTCCTATTTTTTTACATGTAACCATTTGTTTTAGTTAGGTACCTGTACAACAGCCAGTCCTCTTCCAGTAGCAGTAACATTGATTGAAAGTGGTTGGGAAACTTCAATCTGACATAAAAAAAAAAACATAAGTTGGCATTTATGCATTAAACCCAAAGTGTATTTGTGTTTTTTTTTTTTGCCATTGTGCTTATCATGTTACACATGCATTTTCTGTTTGTTTGGCTTTAATAATTTTTTCCCTACCTCACACCGTAGCTAGGGGATACTCTATGTCAGCCTTTCTCAACCTTTTTAACACAGAGGAACCCTTGAAATAGTTCTCTGGTCTCGAGGAACCCCTGCTTAAAATTAGAAGTCTACAACTCATGATACATTAGTGTGATGGTGAGTGAGAGGGATGGTCCTTACACTTGTGGTCATTGGGAAGAATTACCTCCTTACGGAACCCTGGTTGAGAATCCCTGCTCTATGTAGTTAGTCCCACCTTTCTACTTCATGCTTTAGCATCCATACAACAACACATACACTGTATTCTGTTGGGGTTGGACACGCTTTGACTGATGTTCATCTTTTATGATCTGCACAAATTTTTGGATTAAAGCTTTCTACAGTCTGTAATATATAATTCAGATTGAGTCACTGTCTGCGAAGCTATGGTGACTGTCTATCTCACCACAACTGAAGAACATTTACTTTATGTGTAATCTGATTAGTGATGTTACTTTACAGAATAAGTTACCTGCTTGCTTTGTAAAACCATGAGATTTTCACTGTTGACGTGAAATACTTCTGGCTTCCTTGCAGTTAACCCAGTAACAGAGAGAGTGAGTGATGTTTCATTAGCTGGTGCAAGAAGCATAAATTTGGACAGAGCCTGTAAAGCCATAATTGTGTCCTTAAGGAAAAAACAGACATTAAATGTTAGTCACATGTCACTTATACAGGTATATTTTTCACAGGTTAGTTCTCTTTTTTTCCTTTCTTTTCATTTTTTTTATCACATTTAAGGAATCATTTATTCATATTAATGAATGTTGTACATAAACCCATCCACATGCAGCCCTGTCCAATTTCTCTTTTAAGGAGACGTTGCAGCCATTTTTCTACATACCTCAGGAGAACTGTACTCATGAGAAAGTAAGGACAGTGTTGTGTTGCAGAGTGTGAGGTCCCTAATAGGTATTAGATCAGGGTTGCCAACCATCCATATTTTCACAGTTTAAAAAAAAAAAAACCCTGATTTCTCCCACTTTTAAAAGTCTAGGATAGGAGAAACTGTCCATGAAAATACAGTGGTTGAAAGCAATCGTCACTTCAAAATGTCAGTTCTCCTTTTTGGGAGCTGATTACAGTGCTCTGCAGGAATATGACTTTATATTTTGGTGGTTAATAACATGTTGATCCCACTATTATGAAACATGTTTACCTAGTTGCTTCCACACAGGGGTCATTGCTATTTTAATAAAGACCATTTATCACCCCAGGCAAGTAAAGGGGTAGTGCAACTCATATTGCTGCACCACTGCTTGGGGCACCAGTCAAGAAGAGACTCATGCTAGTTGTTTGCGAGGACATTTCTATTGTTTTTAGAGAACATCTCTACTTGTTGTTGAGGGGCATAAAGGATGGTATTAACTATGCATAGACCTACTTACTGTAGGCCATTCATCCTTTCAGATATCAGTCTGTATCCCCAGTGTACTCAACATATTCCAGAGTCCAGACATATGGCAGTTTTAATTACTAGTGGATTGGCAAGCTTGATCCAGCAGATTTAAAAGCAGGAGTGGATGTGGGCATTTTTTTTTGCTATTCACTCATCATTCCAGCACAGGGCAGTGGTACTGTAAGGGTAGGCTAGTGTTAGTGACACTAATCTGAAACCTTTGTCAATCTTTGAGAACAAGACAAGGGTACTACAGACATTCATAGAAAGCATGCCTTACTTGTGTGGATATAAAACCACCGAGGTGGTTCCTTTGCTGGCCCAGCCATTTCATGACAAGAATTCCATCTTCAATCCTATTTTGATGATAGTAGGAGAGCAAGGCATAGGCTGCAGTTTCAATATCTGATGTCTGTGGCATCCAGTAGTAGAATGTGTGTTCAATAGGTGAGGCCCAGTACTTAGATGATCCTGTATAATAAAACAGCTTTATTTATTCATGTGAAAGTCGTAGAGTCTGGATAGTTATTTTACTGAAAAACACAATAGTTAGTACACTCCTCACATTTTTTTAAATATGTTATTATATCTTTTCATGTGACAACACTGAAGAAATTACATTTTGCTACAATTTAAAGCAGTGAGTGTACAGCTTATATAACCTGTAAGTGAAAGTGTCCACATTGGGGCCATAGTGCCAATATAACCCTCTTGGGCATGGAATTCACCAGAGCTTCACAGGTTGCCATTGGAGTCCTCTTCCACTTCATGATGACATCATGGAGCTGGTGGATCTTAGAGACCTTGTCCTCCTCCACCTACTATTTGAGGATTCCCCACAGATGCTCAGTAGGGTTTAGGTCTGGAGACATGCTTGGCCAGTTCATCACCTTTACCCTCAGTTTCTTTAGCAAGACAGTGGTCATCTTGGAGGTGTGTTTGGGGTTATTATCATGTTGGACTACTGCCCTGTGGCCCAGTCTCCAAAGGGAGGAGATCATGTTCTGCTTCAGTATTTCACAGTGCATGTTGGCATTCATGTCCCTCAGTTAACTGTAGCTTCCTAGTGCCAGCAGCACTCATGCAGCCCCAGACCATGACACTCCCGCCACCATGCTTGACTTTAGGCAAGACATACTTGTCTATGTACTCCTCAGCTGGTTGCCACCACACACGCTTGACACCATCTGAACCAAATAAGTTTATCGTGGTCTCATCAGACCACAGAACATGGTTCCAATAATTCATGTCCTTAGTCTGCTTGTCTTCAGCAAACTGTTTGCGGGCTTTCTTGTGCATCATCTTTAGAAGAGGTTTCCTTCTGGGACGACAGCCATGCAGACAATTTCTATGCAGTGTGCGGAGTATGGTCTGAGCACTGACAGGCTGACCCCCCACCCCTTCAACCTCTGCAGCAATGCTGCAACCGCTCATACATCTATTTTCCAGAGGCAACCTCTGAATATGATGTTGAGTACATACACTCAACTTCTTTAGTCGAACAATAGCGAGGCCTGTTCTAAGTAGAACCTGTCCTGTAAAACCACTGTATGGTCTTGGCCACCATGCTGCAGCTCAGTTTTTCTTCTTCTTCTTATAGCCTAGACTATCTTTATGTAGAGCAACAATTCTTTTTTTCATATCCTCAGAGAGTTCATGATGTGCCATGTTGAATTTCTAGTGACCAATTTGAGATAGTGAGAGCAATAACACCAAATTTAATACACTTGCTCCCCATTCACACCTGAGACCTTGTAACACTAAGAGTCACATGACACCGGGGAGGGAAAATGGCTAATTGGGCCCAATTTGGACATTTTCACTTAGGGCTGTACTCACTTTTGTTGCCAGCGGTCTAGACATTAATGGCTGTGTTTTGAGTTATTTTGAAGGCACAAAAAATTGACACTGTTATGCAAGCTGTACACTCACTACTTTACATTGTAGCAAAGTGTCATTTCTTCAGTGTTATCACAAAAAGATATAATAAAATATTTACAAAAATGTGAGGGGCATACTCACTTTTGTGAGGAACCATATATATATATTATGTACAGGAAAATAGAAAATCATTTTATATACCTTAACCACTTCAATACCAGGCACTTTTGCCACTTCCTGCCCAGGACAATTTTGAGCTTTCGGTGCTGTTGCACTTTGATTGACAATTGCATGGTCATACAACACTGTACCCAAACTAAATTCTTATAATTTTCTTACCACAAATAGAGCTTTCTTTTGGTGGTATTTGATCACCTCTGCGTTTTTTTGTTTTTTTTTTTACAAAAAAAAATGTTTTCTTCGTTTCTGTAAAAAAAATTGTTTTCTCCTTCACTAACTGGCACCGATGAGTCGGCACTGATGGGCACTGATGAGGAGGTACCAATAGGACCTGATGAGTTGGCACTGATAAGGTGGCAATGATGGGCACTGATATGTATAATTGTTGAGCACTGATAGGCGGCACTGATATGCAGCACTGATGGGCACCAATAGGTGATACTGATATGCAGCACTGATGGGCACTGACAGGCAGCACTGATGAGCATTGACTGGCAGCACTGATGAGCACTGACCAGCAGCACTGATGGGCACTGACCAGCCACACTGATGGGCACTGATGGGCACCACTGATTGGGCAGGTATTGACAGCTGTTAATACTGGGCACTGATTGGCACTGTGATGGACACTGATTGGCACTATGGTAGGCACTAATTTGCACTGTGATGAGCACTGATTGCCACTTTACTGGGCACTGGCAGGGGGTTATGATGGGGACTGACTGGGCATCGATTGGCAGCTTATGGGTACATTTGATGGGGGCTGTGCTGATAATGAGTTTGCTGATTATCAGCACAGACCCCCCCCCCCCCCCCCCCGACAGGGAGAGACACCGATCGGCTCTTCCTGTCAGCACAAATTGAGGAATGCCCATTTACCAGCACTTCCTGGTTCAGGCGATGATCAGTTGTGATTGCTCACAGCTGATCACGTGGTAAGAAGCCTCTGTCAGAGGCTTATCACGACCGGAGATGCGGCATGCCTATCACACAATGTTTCTCCTTGTTGACCAGCTGCCAGTCACTAAAATATGTAATTAGTCCATTGTGTTTGTATTTAAAGGAAAGTACTTTATAAATGTAACCTGGAATATGGCTGATAACTGCTGTGGAACTTCTCCCCTTGTTGCTGCTGTATTATCCTTCTGCAGTGTGGGTTAAACCAAATATTCATAAATGCAGAAGGACTGCACCCATCTTTAAGGAGACCACTTAGTAATGCTCATCAAGGAAAGTCTCCAGTGCAGGGGGCAATCATTTTGGATGGGTCCAGGGGACTGCGATTGGCTGATGCAACAGAGCAAGGGGATATTGCCCTAAGCTGCTGGAGAAAGGGAGATTTGTTGTGCCACCAGCCTGCAGAATGGAGGGAGGAAGTCACTGTGGGGAACATGTGTTGCTGCTGAGCAGCTGACAGAGAGCATCATAACATTGCAGTGAAGGAGTAATAGTGGAGTGTGGCCAGAGTTTGCTGGAGCTGTGCTGCTCAGAAGAAGAGGTCTGATCAGAGACTGCTGCTACTGCTGGATGAATGGATCCCTACCATAGCTGACCACAATCTGGTTAGAACTCAGTGAAGCAAGACTGAGAACCTTCTCCCTATGTGGGTATGATTTGGATGCCTAGTGTCATCTGACTGTACGAGAGATCACTCCCACTGCTAAGGAAGGAAAAGAGTGCCTGTCTCACCAGGATCGAAAGAGAGATCATCAGCAATCTATGTCCTTGTCTGACTTGAACAAAGCACATGTCCAAGGACAGAGAAGAGGGTGTCCTGGGACTGGTAGGAGATCAACATCATACAAGTTAATCTGTTGTCTGCTGGGAACTGTTGTGCTTTCTTCAAGGGCCCCATTTTTGCTGGCCACAATTTTTTCCCCACCAATCACTGGCCAGTGGGCTAAAAATGGGACTGTTATATCAAGTTAGGACTGTCTTTATACACTGTTCCTAGTTAAATGCACTTTAGTTCTGTCAGACAACTAGTCAGATAACTACAAGTGTTTAACCATGCTGTTGCTTTATTGATTGTTTGTATAAGTACACTTACTAAACTTCTCTTCTTTTAGACTATGCATGGCCTAATCATTTCTTTGAAACACATCAGAGTGTGTCAGTTAGTGCGACATCCATAATATACAGTATATGAGATGTGAACGTCAAGCAGTCTGTTACCTAATTAACTGGTCCCTAATTTTCCACTTATTTTTCCTTTTTTATTTTTATTTGATTGCTTTCCATGCAAATGATTTGTATACGATGTTGGCTGGTCTGAATGACTCAAATGTAATCTTGTAGTCACAGATTTTTTGTAGAGGAACTTTTTATATTTTTTTATATACTGCTTATATGTGTCAATAGGTTCTTACTGAAAACTGGACTCATTTCACCACTGTCACCAATCAGATTTAAACATTCTACATAGTTTTGAAACTGACGGTGTGTGACTAGAATGACAGGGAGACATTCTACTTGCACTTAAGGTATACTCAGTGTGACCATCATTTTTTTAAACGTCTCAGCATAAACATGTGGTTTTGATCAATTTAGTTTCATGGTTGGTATTGGCACTAGTGACCATTGTCTCTAATTCAGAAAGTAATGGAAAATATTACATTTTAGAGTTGTTACAGAAATTGACTGGAAATCTTCCAGTGTTCCGGAGACAGCAGTCTAACAGAGGATATCCCCTCACATTAGAGAGATCTGCTGTGTCCAAGATAGAAAGTAAAAGGAAAACTACCAACAAAAAAACCTGACAGAGGTCTTAACCATTTGCTTCTCAATTACAAAATAAGGTGTAGCTTAGAGCGTTTTTACACAGCTGAAAAACTCCTCTCAGAATCTACTAGTTTTGAGTTTTTTTTACAGCCAAAAACTGCCCCAGCTAAAAACAGTTGATACGATAATAGTTGTGTGCCTGGACACAGGATAACATGCTGGAGAGTTTATTGAATGTAGAAAAAAAAGTCTAAAGCCAAAAACAGCAGCTGTAAAAACGTCCAAAAACCTCCAGTGTGCATGAGGCCTAAAGTGTAATTCCAGCCTACATTTTCTTAACATTATGGAAAGGAATAGAAGCTCTACTTTTATTGATTTTTATGACCAGTATGCTTACCTGTAATTGTAGCTCTTGAACTGAGCTGATCCAGGGCAGCATTTGCTTTGGTGCTGTTAGCCAATGTTAATGCATATGCAACAACTGATAAGGTATAATTGCTAGAAATCCCTTCATCAAACTTTTTCTCAAGATATTGGACAGCTTTTTGAATGTTTGACTGATAATGATACTAAAAAAATATACATATTTCGTGTTAACATCAACAAAAGAAGGACATATTGTAAATAACCTGTTAAATTATTTTTAATACAGTCATTATTTTACTATATTTCATATACAGTTGTGCTCAAAAGTTTGCATATATAATGATAATATACAGTACACATTGTTTTTATTTATATGAATTGCTTTTATTGGTTCTTAACCACTTGCTTACTGGGCACTTAAACACCCTTCCTGCCCAGACCAATTTTCAGCTTTCGGTGCTCTCACACTTTGAATGACAATTACTCAGTCATGCAACACTGTACAAAAATGAATTTTTTGTCCTTTTTTCCCACAAATAGAGCTTTCTTTTGGGGGTATTTGATCACCTCTGGGGTTTTTATTTTTTGCGCTATAAATGAAAAAAGAATTATGCAAATTATTAATTTTTCTTCATAAATTTTGACCACAATTTATACTGCTACATATCTTTAGTAAAAATAACCCAAATGAGTGGATATTATTTGGTCTTTGTGAAAGTTAGAGAGTCTACAAGCTATGGTGCGAATCGCACAAAATTGATCACATCTGATGTACTGGGGGCCTATCTCACTTCTTGTGACCCGAACAAGTCAGGAAAGTACAAATACCCCCAAATGACCCCTTTTTGGAAAGTAGACATTCCAAGGTATTTAGTAAGAGGCATGGTGAGCTTTTTGATTTTGTCATTTTTTCCCACAATTCTTTGCAAAATTAAGATTTTTCATTTTTATTATTTTTTTCCACAAAATTGTAATTGTAATAGGTTATTTCACTCACGTGGCATGTGTATACCACAAATAACACCCCAAAAAATTCTGCTACTCCTCCTGAGTATTACAATACCACATGTGTGGGACTTTTTCACAGCCTGGCCACATAGAGAGGCCCAACATGCAGGGAGCGCCATCACGTGTTCTAGGAGCATAAATTACACATCTAACTTGTTGACTACCTATTACACTTTTGAAGGCCCTGGAGCACCAGGACAATGACATGTGACACTGATGACAGATGGCACTGATACATGGCAATGATGACACTTATACGTGGCATTGATGACACATGGCACTGATGAAAGATGGCACTAATATGTGGCACTGATGACAGATGGCACTTATACGTGGCACTGATGACACGTGGCACTAATACGTGGCACTGAAGACACGTGGCACTAATACGTGGCACTGATGACAGATGCACTAATACGTGGCACTAATACGTGGCACCGATGACAGATGGCACTAATACGTGGCACCGATGACGCATGACACTGATGACAGATGGCACTGATAAGTGGCATTGATGACTTGTGACACTGACAACAGATGGCACATGACACTGACAGGTGGCACTGATGTTAAATGGCACTGATACGTGGCACTGACAGATGGCACTAATATGTGGCACTGATGACAGATGACACTATGTGGCACTGATGACACGTGGCACTGATGACAGATGGCACTTATAAATGGCACTGATGACAGATGGCACTTATACGTGGCACTGATGACAGATGGCACTGGGGACAAATGGCACTAACAGGTGGCACTGGGGACAGATAGCACTAACAGGTGGCACTGGGGGCAGGTAGCACTGGGGCGGATGGCACTGGGGCAGGATAGCACTGGGGTGGATGGCACTGGGGTGGATGGCACTGGGGCGGATTGCACTGGGGAGGATGGCACTTTTTTTAACTTTTTTTACACTCGCGGCCGCTGCAGCCGTTCATCTCTCCCCTCTCACACGCTGTCTGTGTGAGGAGGGAGAGCGGCACTGAGAGATGATCTCATATGTTTACATATGAGATCATCTCCCATTGGACACGCCGATCGCTCTGTAAACGGCCGCTGTGATTGGCCGTTTACAGC
This sequence comes from Lithobates pipiens, assembly GCF_037356315.1. Classification (NCBI taxonomy): domain Eukaryota; kingdom Metazoa; phylum Chordata; class Amphibia; order Anura; family Ranidae; genus Lithobates; species Lithobates pipiens. Next base: position 339,292,854 of record NW_027507758.1, read on the forward strand.
GATCTGTGTTTGCCTGTCTCCGGGGGACACGGCAAACACAGAACTTCCCCGATGTGCGCTCGCGGCAGAACGCATTGCGGAAGTAAATAACAGGTCGTCCAGGGACGGCCTCCCGGACGAAAGCGCCTGCTCTACGGCCGTCATTCGGCTATAGGGCGGGCGCGAGGTGGTTAATACTGTGTATTGCCAACTTTGGCATCAATGACAGCGTGCAGTCTTTTAGAATAGTTGTCTATGAGGACCCAAATTCTTGTAGGTGGTACAGCTGCCCATACATCTTGGCAAAATTCTGCCAGGTCATGCAAAGTCTTTGTTCGTCTTGCATGAACTGCATGTTTGAGATCTCCCTAGAGTGGCTCACTGATTTTAAGGTCAGGAGACTGTGATGCCCACTTCAGAACCTTCACCTTTTTCTGCTGTAACTACTGGAGGATCAACTTGTGCTTAGGGTCATTGTCATGCTGGAAAGTTCAATAGCATCCCATGCTCAGTCTTCATACAGAAGAATGCAAATTGTCTGCCAGTATTTTCTGATAACATGCTGCATTCATCTTGCTATAAAATTTCACAAGATTCCCTGTGCCTTTAGCTCACACACCCCCAAATCATCAGTGAGCCACCACCATGTTTCACAGTGGGGATGGTATTCTTGTCGCTATAGGCCTTGACTCCTCTCCAAACATAGAGCTTATGATTAGGACCATAAAGCTCAATTTTCATTTCATTTCTCCAGATTACAATGTGAGGCGTGTCAAGATGTTGTTGGGCATATTGTAACTCTGCTTTTTTGTGGCATTAGTGCTCTAAAGGCTTCTTTCTGGCAACTCAACCATGCAGCTCATTTTTGTTCAAGTATCATCATATTGTGTTCCTTGAAACAACCACATCATCTTTTTCCAGACCATGCTGTATTTCTCCTGAGGTTACCTGTGGGTTTTTATTTTTTTCTCTATAAATGATTCTCACAGTCATGGCTGCAATCTTTTTTGGTCTACCTGACCATGGCTTATTATCAAGAAATCCCCAAATTTACCACTTCTTAATAAGCGATTGAACAATACTAACTGGCATATTCAAGGCATTGGATATCTTTTTATATCCTTTTACATCTTTATAAAGTTCCATTACCTTGTTACGCAGGTCTTTTGACAGCTCTTTTCTGCTCCCCATTGCTCAGTATCTAGCCTACTCAGTGCATCCACATGAAAGCTAACAAACTCATTGACTATTTATACACAGGCCTTAATTGCAATTTAACCACTTGCCGACCGCCGCACGACGATATACGTCGGCAGAATGGCACGGGCAGGCATATGGGCGTATATGTAAGTCCCTGCCTTCCCGCGGGTGGGGGGTCCGATCGGCCCCCCCCCCCGGTGCCTGCGGCGGTTGGCATTCGTTCGGGAGCGATCCGGGATGAGGGGGCAGCCATTCATTCATGGCCACCCCCTCGCGATCGCTCCCGACGAATAGAAATGCTCCACGACATCACTTCCTCTCCTCACAGGAGAGGAAGTGATGTAATCTCTCCTCCGTGTCGGTATTTTTCGTTCCGGCACCGAGGAGAGAGGATCGGTGAGTTGCACAAACACTACACAATACAGTAGAACATGCCAGGCACACTCACACCCCCCCTTTACCCCCCGATCACCCCGATTGCATTGGTGTCATTTGTGACTGTAATAACTGTTAGGGCAGTTAGGGTTAGCCCCCTTTAGTTCTAATGTGCCCCCCTAACCCCCCCAATAAAGGTTTAACCCCGTCGCCAGTGTCACTAAGGCTGGGTTCACATTGCAGCGGTTTATGGTAACGAATGTGATTCGCACCGCACTGCAGTGCAAATCACATCCGATCTCTGTGCGATTCGAGTTCAGCCATACAGATAGTATGGCTGAATTCGCGCCGCACCCGCCGCACCCGCCGCAAATTCGCACGGGACCCTTTTTTTGGTCCGCAGCAGAATCGGATCGCATGGGTGTTCACACCATGCGATCCGAGTTTGCAGATCGCACTGCGATATGCGAACTGATCTGGGGGTGTCATTAACATTTCACTGACACTCCCAGCAGTTCGCATAGGGCAGTGTGAACTGCCGCCGGGAGGCATGCGATGCGGGAACCCGCCGCGGATTCGTGGCATTCCCGCATCGCTCCAGTGTGAACCCAGCCTAATAAGCGATCATTTTTCTGATCGCTGTATTAGTGTCACAGGTGACGCTAGTTAGGCAGGTAGGTATTTAGGTCCGCCGCAACTTTTTATAGCGCCAGGGACCCCCATATACTACCGCATAAAGCCCCCTGATTGCCCCCTAGTTAACCCTTTCACCAGTGATCACCATATAACTGTTACAGGTGACGCTGGTTGGTTAGTTATTTTTTTATAGTTTCAGGGCACCCGCCATTTATTACCTAATAATAAAGGTTTAACCCCCTGATCACCCGGCGGGTGTCATTTGTGACTGTAATAACTGTTAGGGCAGTTAGGGTTAGCCCCCTTTAGTTCTAAGGTACCCCCCTAACCCCCCCAATAAAGGTTTAACCCCGTGATCACCCCCCGTCGCCAGTGTCACTAAGGCTGGGTTCACATTGCAGCGGTTTATGAGAACGGATGTGATTCGCACCGCACTGCAGTGCAAATCACATCCGATCTCTGTGCGATTCGAGTTCAGCCATACAGATAGTATGGCTGAATTCGCGTTGCACCCGCCGCACCCGCCGCAAACTCGCACGGGACCCTTTTTTTGGTCCGCAGCAGAATCGGATCGCATGGGTGTTCACACCATGCGATCCGAGTTTGCAGATCGCACTGCGATATGCGAACTGATCTGGGGGTGTCATGAACATTTCACTGACACTCCCAGCAGTTTGCATAGGGCAGTGTGAACTGCCGCCGGGAGGCATGCGATGCGGGAACCCGCCGCGGATTTGTGGCGTTCCCGCATCGCTCCAGTGTGAACCCAGCCTAATAAGCGATCGTTTTTCTGATCGCTGTATTAGTGTCACAGGTGACGCTAGTTAGGCAGGTAGGTATTTAGGTTCGCCGCAGCTTTTTATAGCGCCAGGGACCCCCATATACTACCGCATAAAGCCCCCTGATTGCCCCCTAGTTAACCCTTTCACCAGTGATCACCATATAACTGTTACAGGTGACGCTGGTTGGTTAGTTATTTTTTTATAGTTTCAGGGCACCCGCCATTTATTACCTAGTCTCACTAGTGTACCCCTAAATTTAGGGGTGTCTACTTTCCAAAATGGGGTCATTTGGGGGGGTTTGTGCCATCTTGGCATTTTATGGCCTTCAAAACTGTAACGCCCTTAGAAAGCCTGAAGGCGGTGCTTGGTTTTCGGGGCCCCGTACGCGGCTAGGCTCCCAAAAAGTCCCACATATGTGGTATCCCCGTACTCAGGAGAAGCAGCAGAATTTATTTTGGGGTGTCATTTCACATATGCCCATGGCATGCGTGAGCAATATATCATTTAGTGACAACTTTGTGGGAAAAAAAAAAAAGTTTGTAATTTTCCCGCAACTTGTGGCAAAATATAAAATATTCCATGGACTCAACATGCCTCTCAGCAAATATCTTGGGGTGTCTACTTTCTAAAATGGGGTCATTTGTGGGGATTTTGTGCCATCTTGGCATTTTATGGCCTTCAAAACTGTAATAGGTAGTGAGAAGTGAAATCAAAAATTTACGCCCTTAGAAAGCCTGAAGGCGGTTCTTGGCTTTCGGGGCCCCGTACGCGGCTAGGCTCCCAAAAAGTCCCACATATGTGGTATCCCCGTACTCAGGAGAAGCAGCAGAATTTATGTTGGGGTGTCATTTCACATATGCCCATAGCATGTGTGAGCAATATATCATTTAGTGACAACTTTGTGTAAAAAAAAAAAAAAAAAAAAATTTTTGTCATTATTCAATCGCTTGAGGCAAAAAAATAAAATATTCAATGGGCTCAACATGCCACTTATCAATTTCCTTAGGGGGTCTACTTTCCAATATGGGGTCATTTGGGGGGGTTTTGTACTGCCCTGCCATTTTAGCACCTCAAGAAATGAGATAGGCAGTCGTAAACTAAAAGCTGCGTAAATTCCAGAAAACATACCTTAGTTTGTAGATGTGACAACTTTTGCGCAAACCAATAAATATACAGTTATTGACTTTTTTTTTACCAAAGACATGTGGCTGAATACATTTTGGCCTAAATGTATGACTAAAATTGAGTTTATTGGATTTTTCTAATAACAAAAACTAGAAAATATCATTTTTTTTCAAAATTTGCGGTCTTTTTACGTTTATATCGCAAAAAATAAAAATCGCAGAGTCAGTCAAATACCTTTAAAAGAAAGCTCTATTTGTGGGAAGAAAAGGACGCAAATTTCGTTTGGGTACAACATTGCATGACCGCGCAATTACCAGTTAAAGCAGCGCAGTGCCAAAGTGTAAAAAGACCTCTGGTCATTTACCAGCAAAATGGTCCGGTCTGAAAGTGGTTAAAAAGCCACAGATGTGGGAAATTAACTTTTAAGTGCTATTTTAACCTGTACTGTATGTGTGTCACCTTTTGTGTCTGTACCAAGGCCAAACATTCTAGGGTATGTGAACTTTTGATCAGGGCCATTTCAGTGATTTCTGTTATAATTATGATTTAAAAGGAGCCAAACAACTTTGTGGTAATAAATGGCTTCATATGATCACCATCCTTATATAAAAGACAGTTTGTTGGCATGATCAGTCATATTTTCAATACCAATGCCAAAATTTCACAATTTCTGTCAGGGTATGCAAACTTTTGAGCACAACAGTATAAGGGCTATAGGACATGAACAAGAAAAACATTCAAAAATACTTCTTGTAATGAAATTACATAACTTAAACTTTTACTGCATTTTTTACAACTGTATTGCAATTCTCTAGAATTAGGGCAATGGTGAGTAATGTTTAAACTGCCACCACCATTTCACCTATTAGGAGATTAGTATAAAGATAACTTTCATATGCTGAGTTACACGCTATATAAGTAGGGTGTAACTGCTTGTAAATAAGTTACAGCTATAATACTACAAAAATGTTGTTTGGTTATGACATGAATCCATCTGCAACCTGGTCATTTTGGTGTTTCTGTCCAGAAGTGATGTACCTAAGTAATCTGTTTATGAGTTCATAAGTATTTAAAATCATAATTTCATACTTACACTGTAATATTCATCTTCTAACAGTGAGGTTAGAATATAAGCAGTGAGGGTGATAGGACCATTCATCCCACCCTGGAGTTCATAATGAATAACACGCCCAGGCTCAGAGAATATACCCGTGTTCATATCCTGGTACTGAATTAGCCAAGCCACTGTTTGATTCAAAACATCAGGATTGACATATATAAATGGCCGAGCCTGAAGGAAACATCTAAATACAAAAGCTGAGAGCCTGCAAAAACAGAAGTGTTATTAAAAGATTTTGAAAAGAAACACCTATATAAAAAAGATTTTTGATCTCACCACTAAAGCCAATCAATTGCATATTATTATGTGCACCTTGAACCTATAAAGTCATACAAATTATAAGAAGTCTAAAAGGGCCTACTGACTATGAAGAAACTGCTGCTCTGGGATTCCAGTCATTTTTCAGCCAACGGTTTGACCATATGTCAAGGCATCTGGTGGTACTACCAGCCATAATGGTTTCTGCACCTTACACAAGTGTTTAGGAGGTTCTGATTACTTATATGACCAGCAGGAGCAGGCAAAGTAGTGGGAGATGATGGGTGCACTTTGGTGCCAATGTATGCACACTCTTTTCATAAGTCAGAGAAAAAAGAAACAGAGCATCTCCAAGTTATCATAGCTATGACAGTACTGGTGTAATATATTTTGACAATCTAGCCAGCATTGAAGGAGGTAGTAGCCTTAACTTTACATTATAAATCATGGGGGGGGGGGTGTCAAAATAGAGAGCCATACTACTGAGTAGTGAATCCTCTTAAATGTTGCACTGAATCAGCTACATTTATTTAACAGACGCAGTAAAATAGCATTGACAGTAAGGGGGCCTGGAACAATTACCATTACCTATCCCTATTTGATGGTACCTGGGGCATAGCACAAAAGCAGCTTTCAGTAACACATTTATTAATCCTTACAATGGTTGTAAAGACTAACTTTTTTTTTACCTTAATGCATTCTCTGCATTAAGGTGAAAGCAGTCTATATTCAGTCATAGGTATGCTCTTAGAGGGGTCAAGAAACGTCCTCATAATTGTACATGAGAAGATTTCTGCTAATTTCAGCAAGCAGGAAAAAGTCACATTCATGTGATTATTTAACAAACAAGTCCTATTAAAAAAAATATAATATATATATATATATATATATATATATATATATATATATATATATATATATATATATAAAATGGTGTAGAATATGCTTACCATGTACTTCCAGAAGAATCAGAGTTTCCAAATGCACTAAATGAACCATCACTTCTCCTATAATTTAATTCATTTTGATAGCCTGGGTATACAAAAACAAACAGACAAAATAAAACTAATGTCATATATTGCTAAAATGCAGAGGACTGTATTTAATTTAAATATCAAAAGTGTTTAATAAAAACAAAAAAAAAAAAAATATGTTTCCCATTCTTTTGTACCAGCTGGTGTGCATGGCCTTTCTGGAATCAGTACACTAAAAGCCCCTTTGGGATGTTAGAAGAGTTATTAATTACTATAAAACAGCTAGTAGTATACCTTGTTGCATATTCTGTATGGTTCTTGCTCTTATGTACTCCGTTGCTTGGTTAGTAGCTTCTAAGTACTGAAGAACATAGATGTCTGGGGCAAGGTAAATCATGTTTTGTTCACCGCAACCACATGGCATTTGTATCAGAGACTCCAGGCCATCAATTGAAGGTATAAGAAGATTTCCTGTTTTAAAAGAGTGTTTTTAAAGCATATATAAACATATTAAAAAATTCTAGTTTGCATAAATCTGAGTTCTCTAATATGCTTAGAGATACTGTTTATCAATCAAAGACACTAACTAATAACAATTAATAAATAAATAAATTAAAATAAACTGCAGCTGCCCCTTTAAGTGTGAAGCACACTTACTCTTTCCCTAAAATCTATATATCTACAATATCAATAGTGTGTAAGTATAGTATTCAAATTATATACTGTATCCACAATATAAATAGTGCTCAAATCATATATTCACAGTCTCACAACTGTAATACTGCATAGTAACAATTCCCAAATCACATATACACATCCTCAAGTCCATAGGAGTATAAGTTTTCAAAGCTTTATTGAAATATTTATTTATGGTACACTTAATCACATAAAAAAATCTAACATCAGGAACTTTCATTTGGCTTCATAAGCAAACACAACAGCTCAATTTAAGCCTATTTGTCATTACATTTTTTATGTGTGCATAGACCCTTGAATCTCCATACCCCCAACCATTAAAATAAATACCAAAAAAAAAAAAATAGAAAGAAGAAAGAAAAAAAAAAACAACAGAAAAAGGAAGGGGGGGGGGGGGGGTGGACCCCTTTCATACAGGCTTCCTTCACTGTTCCTTGTATTAATATGTGGTGAGAAGCTAGATCACAGGTACAGTCTCAAAATATCTGAGGTGCTGCAATCTTTCCAAGCCCCCACTTTATCTATGAATTTGGGGTATTTCTCCTGTAGGATCGCTGTCAATTCCCCACGCATATACTGTACGCATAATACAGTATAATTTAGTTCAGACCCCCATTCTTAATACTGGAAATGACACTAGAATGTCAATGTCTGGGTATAATATCCCTGGCTGCAGCAAAGATAAAGTATATTAGACTCTTATTGGCCATCTGTAGTGATCCTGGAAAGATAGAAAGTAAGGCCAGTTCTGGTAGTCCAGGTGGCCTATTACCTGTAACATGCTGTAAGTTTAAATACAACCTTCCACTATGGTCTCAAGTATGGACACAACCACTACAGATGCAACATTGCACCAAGTTCCTTGCCACAGCACCAGCAACTAGATGAATAGTTAGATAACATCTTTTGTACTTTGCCTGGACATTGATACCACCTAGATAAGATTTTATAACTCCTCTCTTGTATCTGAAATGAGAGGCTTGATTTATATTTAAAAAAAAAAAAGATTTTTCCCAATCCTCTGATGAAAGCGGGTGGCCTAATTCTCACTCCCAGTCCCTGATATACAAGACTGTGGATATTTGATTTCAGCACTATTATTGTTGTGGATATATGATGTGGACACTTAATATTATACACTATTGATATTGTGGATAGATAGATTTTAGATAAGGAGTAGCACTGTGAAGAAGCCTATCTGTACATGGAGGTTAAACCTCTTTCCCTCTAGATGTAATGAGTACCCATTTGTCCTGAAAGTGAATAACTCAACACCAAGTTAATTATATGGACCACTTACTGTATGTATAACATTGTGATCATATCACCTCCATATTCACCTCTTCTCAAAAGGCAATACATTCAGTTCCAGATGAGGTCTTACTAATAATTTGTACAAGGGCAAAATTATGTATTTCTCTCTTGAGTCTATACCTCTTTTAACCTCCCTGGCAGTATGATTATTTCGGATTTTAGGTGCTAAAAGTGGTACAATTATTTTGCATGAAAATTTGGCATTTTATATTGTAGTCCTGTAATTCTTAGGAATAACTCTCTTAAATCTGTTCAAACCAGAGTCTAGCAGACATCCCGGGTATGATAAAGTTTGAAAAATTAAATCATAAATTATAATATAATAAATAACTATAAATAATTATACCAAATAATAATATAACAATAGTAAAAATGATTCAATAATGTAATCAAATCAAAAACACAGAAATTTGCTCAGTTGCAGAATTATCACTGTCATTACTTTTCAGTATTTGATGACAGATCTCCCCACAAATCGCTATCACTCAATTCTGCGAGTGATTCCAATTTATTATCGTTGTTTTCTAGCTGGTCTAAAATAATTTTTGATGTAAAGGGACAGTTTTGGTTGCTATGGACAATCTCCAGTTTCCAGGCATAAAGAACAGTTTTTATAATATAAAACGGCATGCAGGACACTGGGCAGAACACTAGGGACAAAGGGGATGTGAAATAATTACATACAGCAATGTAATCTGTAAGATTACATTATACTGTATGTATACTGTGTGTTTTACTTTTTGAATTTGGCGCCGATCTCCGTCACCGTGCGTCGCAAGGCTCGCAGGGAACGGAGATCGGCTCCGTGATAGATCCGGCAGAGGACGAGCCGCTCCTACAGCGGGGGGACATCGCTGGATCCAGGGGAGAAGGTAATTAATCTCCTCCTGCATACAGCGATGCGGTCCCGAGTCTGGCTCGGGGTTACCGCTTTTGGTACAAAATCTCCACCCCGAGCCAGACTCGCGAATATCGCCAGGGGGGTTAATACAAGAAAACATGTTGCTTGCTTTAGAAACTGCAGCTTGGCATTGTATGTTATTAGTAAGTCTACAATCTACCAGGACACCCAGATCCCTCTCAACCATTGACTCCCCTAGCTGTTCTCCTCCTAAAATGTATGCTGCATGAATGTTTTTTGCCCCCAAGTCCATAACTTTACATTTATCAAAATTAAGGCTTATTTGCCACATAGTTGAACAATTGAATAGTACATTGAGGTTGGCTTGTAAGTCAAGACATCTTGTAAAGATGTTATTCTACTGAATAGCTTGGTGTCCTCTGCAAACATCAAACACCAATTATTACATAGTCTCTAAACATTTGAGACAATGGCTTTTTGAATATAACGGAGCTCAACTCTTTGAGGACATGTGGGTTTAAGCCAATTGGTCCAGGTGCTTTATTCACCTTTATTTTGTCTAAATGCTTCTGAACTACATCAGTTTATACAAAGCTGAAGAAAGTATTTATTTTTTATGTATTTATTTTTGAAGAAGGTATTTAATAAATGTGCCTTCTTTTTAATGATCTTGTAAAGGGCATGAACTTTTTACTATCAAGATATTTGAAGAATCTTTTGGGGTTTGTCCTAGTTTCTTTGGCAACCTGTCATTTGTTTTGAATTATTGCAGCCTTGATTATCTTTTTACATATTCTGTTATATTCTTTCTAACTTTTAAATTATGATTTCTTTCATTTGTTTTCATTATTATTTTTTCTTATTATTTATAAAGTACCTATCCTTGAACATTTCAATATTTGCCCAGGAAATTAAAACATTTGTAAATTCTCCTTCCTATGTGTGTGCTTTTTTGTCTTTTGGTCTGTTATAGTCCTGATCTTCAGTTGCTGAATTTGATGTATGCAAGCTGTGTTGGATATTTCCAGAGAAGAATAAAATGTGCTAGGCTTAGATCCAGCGAGAGGATGGATTAGGGGGCAAGGGGAGGGCATTGTATGTGTGCCAATAACAGCAAGGGTAGGACGGATACTCCCTATAAAGACTAAGACAGACAAAAAAATGTTCCTTACTTTGTACAGATTTTCACTTTATGTACTAGTCTGTTTAACAAAATGGGGAAAATATTAAAATACAGAAACCTGTAGCAACCAGATTTAATTTTTCTTCTTCTGAAGCTAATTTTTCAAGCTCATTTTTGATATGTCGCTACTGGTTACTTAACACTAAACTCCCTCCAAAAACAATGTTTGAACAATTGCACTGTAAAAATGTATTACCACTAATGAAATGGATGACGTGTGTAGCTGCTGCTGCATTTGGGAAAACCTTTACTTTCATGCAGCTCATACAGTGCAATAAGTGCCAAGCTTCCACAGATCATAGGGGGGTTCACCTTTTCCAATCAGAAAAGGTAATAGACATGTGCAGTTCATTTTGTTCTGAATTAAAATTTGAACAAATCTTTTTTTTGTATCAGAACTTCCGAATGACAATAGAATCCAAAATAACAAAAACTCATTTTGGACACAATTCGAATTTTGAATAGTTTTCAAATTCTAATTCAAAAAGTTGTTGGAATAGTTTTCCAATTTCCTAACATAACAAAATAGAATAGAAAATAAAAGAATGGAACAGACTAGAATATAGACTAGAATATATTAGAAACAGAATACCAGATAGAAACCATCTTCTGAAATTTTAATTTCAAATAGAATTAATTTGAATTTGTATACATAAGAAAAGAATAAAATAGAAAAAAAGAATAGAATAGAATTGACTATAATAGAATAGAAAAGAATATAATAAAAAAATAGAATAGAAAGAATATAACCATTTCTCAAAATTCAAATAGAATCAATTTTTAATTTGAATAGAATAGAAAAGAATAGATTAGAATAGGAAGATGGTTATATTCATTCTATTCTGTTCTGTTGTTTTTTTCATATATATACTATTGTGTTATTTTCTATTATAGTCTACTTGTTTCTGTTCTATTCATATTTGGATTGATTCTATTTGCATATTGGAAAATGGTTATATTATTATTATTTTTATTCTATTATTTTCTATTCTATTCGAATTTCAGAAGATGGTTAGAATCTTTCTATTTTAATACTTTTTTTATTATATTCTATTCTTTTCTATTCTATTTTATTCCATTCTATTCTGCTCTTTTATTTTCTATCCTATTTTGTTCTGTTTTACTCTATATTTCTTTATATTATAGTCTTTTATTTCCTGTTGTATTCTTTTCTATTCTATTCAATTTTATTCATTCTATTCCTTTATTTTCTATTATATTTTATTCTCTTTGGAAATTGGAGAACTATTTGAATTCATAAACTTTTCGAATTCGAAAGCCTTTCGAATTTGAAAACGATTTGAAAGCTATTCAACTTTTGAATTCGAATTTAAAAAAATTTGAATAGATTTGAAAACGAATAAATGAAACAAATTCCAAAAACAAATTAAACAAATGAAACAAAGTTAACTAAACAAATGTATGTAAAAACTAAACAAATGTTTTCGTTTTGTACATGTCTAAAATGTAATGCACTCTGTTCACAGAATGTAGGGCGTTCTGTAATTGGAGGACGGGAGACTGTCCATCCACATCCTCTCCATTCAGAGAATGTTTTGCATTCTGTAAAAGAATGCAGGATGTTTTCTGAATAGAAAAGTTACACACGAGTGACCCGCTAATATCTGTGTACTTCAGCCAGATGTGTAAGTTTCAGCACTTACGGTACTGTATGAATTAAATGTATGTACTAAATTAACTAAATGAAAGTGACATTTCTTTCCCTAACACAGAAGCAGCTGCATATGTTCCATATATCATTAGTGGTAATTTAATTGTACAGTGCACATGTTCAAAAATTGTTTTTGGAGGGAGTTTAGCTTTAAGTAACCAGTAGCAACAAATTAAAAATGAGTGTGTACTTTCCTAGTAATGGTAACATAAAGAAGGATGAAATATGATGACAAAGATGAAAATCTTGGATGGTGCTAAGTCCTTATTTAGGTCTCTAATACTTGAGATATTCTGAATACAATAACTTCAATTTTCAAAAAAAGGGTGTCTTACCAATGACATTTATATATGCCTCCTCACTTCCTTCCACCACATCAGGGGGGAAAGTAAATGATAATATTTTTGTAAGGGGGAAATTGGGACCAGTAGTGGTTTTTAAGTCCAAAATGGCCGACTGTGAATGATACATCTTCACTCCTTCAGCCTAAAGACAGATAGACAAAAAACGGTAAAGGATTTTGCATTGTTAGTATCTGTCTTATATCTTTAAAGGGAAAGATAAAACCAGTGAGCATGCTAGTATCTTACTATACTAAAGCTTATATTAGGGCCAGTTCACACCAGATGCAGTTCTGTGCACTTTTTTTCCTGCATAATGAATGCACAGTGTTTTCAGTGTATTCCAATGTCTCTAGTTCACACCGTGCAGTCAGTTTCCAGTGCAGAAACTGAACGGAAACTGATTGCATGGTGTGAACTAGAGGCATTGAAATACATGGAAAGCACTGTGCATGCATTTTGTGCAGAAAAAAAGTGCACAGAACTGCATCTGGTGTGAACGGGCCCTTAATGATAGACAATGACAACACAGCTTTTAACAATGAATACAAATTTCAATACAGACTTTTTTTTATAAATTAGTTATTAAAATCTCAGATATTTTACAGCATCTGAAAAAATAATAATGTCACCGAAGTAGGAAGGAACAAATTGCACAAGAGATAATACAAGTAATTTAACCATTTCAATACCCGCATATTGTCATATGACCTCCGCAGGTGGGATCTCCCATCCTGGGCGGGCATCATATGACGTCCTCGCCTTCTCAGCGGGTTGGGGGAGCCAATGCGTGTGCCCGGCAGCCGCAATGTCCACCAGGCACCCGCGATTGCTGATGAAAGGAATGTGGATCTGTGTGTGTAAACACACAGATTCACGTCCTGTCAGGGGAGAGGAGACAGATCGTGTGTCCCTAGTATATAGGAATACTGATCGGTCTCCTCCCCTAGTTAGTCCCATCTCAACACTGTTAGAATCACTCCCTAGGTAACACATTTAACCCCTTGATCGCCCCCTAGTCTTAACTCCTTCCCTGCCAGTGACAGTTTCAGTGATCAGTGCATATTTAGTACTATAGTACTAGTATAGTACTATATACATAGTACTGATCACTGTATAAATGTCAATGGTCCCAAAATAGTGTCAAAAATGTCCGATCTGTTCTCCGCAGATAACCGGCATTAGTAGTAAAAAAATAAATAATAATCAAAATGCCATGAATCTATCCCCTATTTTGTAAGTGCTATAAATTTTGCGCAAATCAATCAATATACATGTATTGCAATTTTTTTTAACAAAAATATGTAGAAGAATACATATCAACCTAAACTGAGGATTTTTTTTTTTAATTGGGATATTTATTATAGCAAAAAGTAAAAAATATTGTGTTTTTTTTTTCAAAATTGTCGCTCATTTTTTGTTTATAGTGCAAAAAAAAAAAAAGGAGGTGATCACATACCTTCAAAAGAAAGTTCTATTTGTGGGGGGAAAAATTATAAAAATGTCTTTTCGGTACAGTGTTGCATGACCACGCAATTGCCATTCAAAATGTTACAGCGCTAAAAGCTGAAAATTGGCCTGGGCAGGAAGAGGGTGAAAATGCCCTGTATTGAAGTGGTTAATGACTTTTTTATGATTTTTGACAGAAGACTAAAAATGTCTTCTCATAGGAAACCTGAACAGAGCGAAATATGGAGGCTGCCATTGCTGACCTCCTTCTGACTCTGGTGTTAATGTTTTTATTGACCTAGAAGAAGCATGCCTGGTCGAAATCAAAGTAAAGTAAGCACTCCTGATCAGCATATCAGCTCCAGGTCAATGAATTAGAAACCACTTAAGCCATTGAATCGGCATGATAGCCAAGCAATTAGGATTTTCACAAAGAAAAGATAATCAGTGGTAGTCTACGCATTTTCTCCAATACTGGTTTCTTTTAAAGTGACTGTGGTGCTAAACTGAAAGTCTAAATAAAAGCTTTCCCTATAAAGAAGATAGTTATCCCAATGACCCAAGTCATGAAACACCGCTCTTATGAAAAGTCTTTTCAGAAACGGCCATTTTTGTGAGTGTTGATGTCTTGGTCCCTTGCTGTGCATAATGAGTTCTCCCACCCACTAACCCCTACATCACTACAGGGCCCATCGGTGATCTTGAGGTAGGCAAGAGGAACCAGTGAGTGCGAAAGGTGACCAAGAGATCATTACTCCCAGTAGCGTCAGTTTTTGAAGAGCCTTCAAGGTGCAATCCCTCTTTCATAGAGCAACATTAACATTGTGAGAGAATGCAAATCTTTATTATAGAGAACTTTAGAAAGCCTTACAATTCCCCTGGTCTTGATGAGTGAGAGGCCAATTACCAGTCCTGAGTGTTGTCACATGGAGGCCACCTAGCAGTGTTTTGAAAAGCTAGTATTTTTCAAAGGCCCTTTCAGGGGTTTCAGTGTGAAACAGGGAGGCCACGTGCTATTATCAGATTTTCTAACTACCTCCCTGATATGCACTGCAGCAATATTTAAAAGAGAAGGACATCTGGGTATGAGTCATAAATGTTTGCTCCCCCTGGCCTCCTCAAATGTGGTGCTAGGTCAATATTTGCATAGGATTTGCATAAGCAGTTTATTAACCACTTTCAGACCGGACCATTTTGCTGGTAAATGACCAGAGGTCTTTTTACACTTTGGCACTGCGCTGCTTTAACTGGTAATTGCGCGGTCATGCAATGTTGTACCCAAACAAAATTTGCGTCCTTTTCTTCCCACAAATAGAGCTTTCTTTTGATGGTATTTGATTGCCTCTGCGATTTTTATTTTTTGCGATATAAACGTAAAAAGACCGCAAATTTTGAAAAAAAATGATATTTTCTACTTTTTGTTATTAGAAAAATCCAATAAACTCAATTTTAGTCATACATTTAGGACAAAATGTATTCAGCCACATGTCTTTGGTAAAAAAAAAGTCAATAATTGTATATTTATTGGTTTGCGCAAAAGTTGTCACATCTACAAACTAAGGTACGTTTTCTGGAATTTACGCAGCTTTTAGTTTACGACTGCCTATCTCATTTCTTGAGGTGCTAAAATGACAGGGCAGTACAAAACCCCCCCAAATGACCCCATTTTGGAAAGTAGACCCCCTAAGGAAATTGATAAGAGGCATGTTGAGCCCATTGAATATTTTATTTTTTTGCCTCAAGCGATTGAATAATGACAAAAAAAAATTTTTTTTTTTTTTTTTACACAAAGTTGTCACTAAATGATATATTGCTCACACATGCTATGGGCGTATGTGAAATGACACCCCAAAATAAATTCTGCTGCTTCTCCTGAGTACGGGGATACCACATATGTGGGACTTTTTGGGAGCCTAGCCGCGTACAGGGCCCCGAAAACCAAGCACCGCCTTCAGGCTTTCTAAGGGCGTAAATTTTTGATTTCACGCCTCACTACCTATTACAGTTTTGAAGGCCATAAAAGGCCAAGATGGCACAAAACCCCCACAAATGACCCCATTTTAGAAAGTAGACACCCCAAGCTATTTGCTGAGAGGCATGTTGAGTCCATGGAATATTTTATATTTTGCCACAAGTTGCGGGAAAATTACAAACTTTTTTTTTTTTTTTTTTTTTTTCACAAAGTTGTCACTAAATGATATATTGCTCATGCATGCCATGGGCATATGTGAAATGACACCCCAAAATAAATTCTGCTGCTTCTCCTGAGTACGGGGATACCACATATGTGGGACTTTTTGGGAGCCTAGCCGCGTACGGGGCCCCGAAAACCAAGCACCGCCTTCAGGCTTTCTAAGGGCGTAATTTTTTGAGTTCACTTCTCACTACCTATTACAGTTTTGAAGGCCATAAAATGCCAAGATGGCACAAAACCCCCACAAATGACCCCATTTTAGAAAGTAGACACCCCAAGCTATTTGCTGAGAGGCATGTTGAGTCCATGGAATATTTTATATTTTGCCACAAGTTGCGGGAAAATTACAAACTTTTTTTTTTTTTCACAAAGTTGTCACTAAATGATATATTGCTCACGCATGCCATGGGCATATGTGAAATGACACCCCAAAATAAATTCTGCTGCTTCTCCTGAGTACGGGGATACCACATATGTGGGACTTTTTGGGAGCCTAGCCGCGTACGGGGCCCCAAAAACCAAGCACCGCCTTCAGGCTTTCTAAGGGCGTTACAGTTTTGAAGGCCATAAAATGCCAAGATGGCACAAACCCCCCCCCCCAAATGACCCCATTTTAGAAAGTAGACACCCCTAAATTTAGGGGTACACTAGTGAGACTAGGTAATAAATGGCGGGTGCCCTGAAACTATAAAAAAATAACTAACCAACCAGCGTCACCTGTAACAGTTATATGGTGATCACTGGTGAAAGGGTTAACTAGGGGGCAATCAGGGGGCTTTATGCGGTAGTATATGGGGGTCCCTGGCGCTATAAAAAGCTGCGGCGAACCTAAATACCTACCTGCCTAACTAGCGTCACCTGTGACACTAATACAGCGATCAGAAAAACGATCGCTTATTAGGCTGGGTTCACACTGGAGCGATGCGGGAACGCCACGAATGCGCGGCGGGTTCCCGCATCGCATGCCTCCCGGCGGCAGTTCACACTGCCCTATGCGAACTGCTGGGAGTGTCAGTGAAATGTTAATGACACCCCCAGATCAGTTCGCATATCGCAGTGCGATCTGCAAACTTGGATCGCATGGTGTGAACACCCATGCGATCCGATTCTGCTGCGGACCAAAAAAAGGGTCCCGTGCGAGTTTGCGGCGGGTGCGGCGGGTGCGACACGAATTCAGCCATACTATCTGTATAGCTGAACTCGAATCGCACAGAGATCGGATGTGATTTGCACTGCAGTGCGGTGCGAATCACATCCGTTCTCATAAACCGCTGCAATGTGAACCCAGCCTTAGTGACACTGGCGACGGGGGGTGATCACGGGGTTAAACCTTTATTGGGGGGGTTAGGGGGGTACCTTAGAACTAAAGGGGGCTAACCCTAACTGCCCTAACAGTTATTAGTCACAAATGACACCTGCCGGGTGATCAGGGGGTTAAACCTTTATTAGGTAATAAATGGCGGGTGCCCTGAAACTATAAAAAAATAACTAACCAACCAGCGTCACCTGTAACAGTTATATGGTGATCACTGGTGAAAGGGTTAACTAGGGGGCAATCAGGGGGCTTTATGCGGTAGTATATGGGGGTCCCTAGCGCTATAAAAAGCTGCGGCGAACCTAAATACCTACCTGCCTAACTAGCGTCACCTGTGACACTAATACGGCGATCAGAAAAATGATCGCTTATTAGGCTGGGTTCACACTGGAGCGATGCGGAAACGCCGCGAATCCGCGGCGGGTTCCCGCATCGCATGCCTCCCGGCGGCAGTTCACACTGCCCTATGCGAACTGCTGGGAGTGTCAGTGAAATGTTACTGACACCCCCAGATCAGTTCGCATATCGCAGTGCGATCTGCAAACTCGGATCGCATGGTGTGAACACCCATGCGATCCGATTCTGCTGCGGGCCAAAAAAAGGGTCCCGTGCGAATTTGCGGCGGGTGCGGCGGGTGTGGCGGGTGCGGCGGGTGCGGCGAATGGCTGAACTCGAATCGCACAGAGTTCGGATGTGATTTGCACTGCAGTGCGGTGCGAATCACATTCGTTCTCATAAACCGCTGCAATGTGAACCCAGCCTTAGTGACACTGGCGACGGGGGGTGATCACGGGGTTAAACCTTTATTGGGGGGGTTAGGGGGGTACATTAGAACTAAAGGGGGCTAACCCTAACTGCCCTAACAGTTATTACAGTCACAAATGACACCAATGCAAAAAAAAAAAAAAAAAAAAAAAAAATGACATTGGTGTCACTGTGACTGGGGGGCAGGGGTAATTGGGGGGGTGATCGGGGGGTAAAGGGGGGGTGTGAGTGTGCCTGGCATGTTCTACTGTGTGTGGGATGTGTTGGTGCAACTCACTGATCCGCTCTCCTCCGTGTCGGAACGAAAAATACCGACACGGAGGAGAGAATACATCACTTCCTCTCCTGTGTTTACATTACAGGAGAGGAAGTGATGTCACCGGGGATTTCCATTCGTCGGGAGCGATCGCGAGGGGGTGGCCATGAATGAATGGCCGTCCCCTCGTCCGGGATCGCTCCCGAACGAAAACCGACCGCCGCAGGCACCGGGCGGGGGCCCGATCGGGCCCCCGACCCGCGGGAGGCAAATCACGTACATGTACGTGCTTATGCCTGCCCGTGCCATTCTGCCGACGTACATCGGCGTGCGGCGGTCGGCAAGTGGTTAATAGCTTAGATTTCTGCTTACATTCAGTACACATGTCCACAAGTACTGTGTCTATTAGCGTATAACATACGTTGATGTAACGCGAACCCCAAGTTTAGGAGGGAATTTTAAGGAAAAGTTTTTTTAGGAGGGAAAATTAAGGAAAAAAACTCACATTTAAATGCCCATCAATGCAGCCTTGTCAGTGTCCATCTGCAGTCTTGTCAGTGTCATTTTCAGCCTTGTCAGTGTCATTTGCAGCCTTGTCAGTGTCATTTGCAGCCTTGTCATTGCAGCCTTGTTAGTGTCATTTGCAGACTTGTCAGTGTAGCCTTGCCGTTTAAAAATGGCGCTGCCAAGATACAGAGCCGGATGTCCTGTGTATCTCGGCTGCACTCGGTAGCTCTCGGCCGGTCTCGGCGACTTTCGGCCGCACTCGGCCGCTCTCGGCAGCTTTCGAGAATGGCCGAAAGGGGCCGAAAGCCCCCAAGAATGGCCGAGAGGCTCACAATCGGCAGGGGATCGGCGTATAACCTGCACCCACAATTTTAACCTGATTTTAGGGGGAAAAAAGTGTGTGCTATACGCCGATAAATACAGTAATTCATTTTATGTTATGCATTAACAGACATTAACCTTGATTCACTAAAGGAGTACGGAGTTTTCACTTTTAAAGTGAAATTTAACTGTGCAAAGTGATTTTTTTCTAACCTTAGTGAATGAGGTAAAACAAAGTGCAAACTTTCTTTGCAAGAAATACTCCACGTTCAAAGAAAATGTAAAAAAAAATTCTTGCATGATTGATGGTTGAAGTCAGCACATCAGAAACAAAATGAAAATTCACGTTGCAAAGAGAAAATTAATTTAGCTTGATGAATGGGGTAAAGTAATTTTTTTTTTTTGCACACAATTAGGTATTCTTTTCTAAGTGAATTTTTACTTTTTTCACCTCATTCACTAGGATAAATGAAAAATTAGTAAATCAACCCCATAAATGATATTCTAGCAATTTATGTATTTACCTTTACTATTACTTTCCCAGTAACAATGTCAGAAGCTGCTCCTTTGGAAATTGTTTTAACTGTTACTAGGATCTCTCCCAGTATTTTTGGTCTGATTGGAAACAGGCAAGTTTTTCCTTCCATATTGGGAATATCCAGAGTCTGATGGCTTACTGTACTTGCATTATTGGACACTACAACTTCAAATGTGTCACTTGGCTGCACAGAAACAAGAACCTGCAAATGTAGATACATTTTTTATTAAATGTGTTTTCTATTTTAACAAATTATGTCTGCAATACCTATTTTTACATATGCTAAAAATATATTTTTGATACATCTCTTCTGAACCTGCCAGAAACCTTGATATTACTAATGCTACTTTAACACTGGGGGGGGCGTTAGTGGTAAAGTGCTGCTAATTTTAGTGGCGCTTTACTGCTGTTTTAACCCACACTAGCGGCCGAATAAAGGGTTAAAAGTGCCCGCAAAACACTGCTGCTGAAGCGCTTTGCAGGTGCTTTGGCAGCAGTGCCCATTGATTTCAATGGCAGGGGGGTTGTATACACTGCTCCCGCACTACCCAAAAGATGCTGTTTACAGGACTTTTTCTAACGTCCTGCAAGTGCACCGCTCCAGTGTGAAAGCATTCGGACTCTCACACTGGGGCTGCAGGGAAGGTGTTTTTCAGGCGCTTTAGAGGTTACGCTATTTTTAGCCTAAAAGCGTCTGAAAAACGCCTCAGTGTGAAAGGGGTCTACCATGGTGAAAACTGCGTAAATACTACATTAAATTCATTGTTTTACAGAAAAGGAATAGAATTTCTTTGACAACTAAGAGAGGATTTTCTTCACTTTGGCAGGATTTCTTCTCACTTCCTGTTGTATCAGCAGAATAAGAACTGAAAGGAACTGCAGGGAAATCTCTCAAATGGGACATAGATGGCAAATAAACTTAACAGGGATTTTAATAAATACTTACTATATCCAAAACGGGTGAAACGATATCTGGTTTTAAATATGTTTTAATGAATACTTTCTAAAGATAACCCATAGTGGTGGGCATCTTTCCATTTCAATTCCTGTTCTAAAATACCTGCAGCCTATTTATTTTAACGAGATTCCAAAAGCAGCACAACAGACTAAAGATCTAATGCAGTACACTACACTGTAGTGTGTTGCCATACATTGCAGTGCATTGCAATAACCATTTAATGTGAATTAAATGAAATGTGAAAGTTTCAATAAAAAGTGACCAAGGAAGACTAAAATTACTAAAGTAAAATTATCTTGCATTATTATAACATACACAGACCAAATTCATTATTTACAATACCTCTATTGTTTTGTTCAAATGGTTGAATAAAATAACTTCCAGAATGAATATTTCACCTCTAATTACTGAATAAGGGAGATTCAGAGTGAGAGACATATTCTGATATACTTGGAGCTGTGTGAAAAAATAAAACAATAAAGTTGTAATAAACCAGACAATATTAATCTATAATTTTTTCAAATATTATGAACAAACAATAAGTAGTCCTGTTTGTTCAGGAACATCAGATCCAGAGTGTGTTGTTAAAACTTTGTATATGCTTATAAGCAAAGCAATATCTTCCCATTAACTGTTTTCATATCGTTTTCAGAACTGTTCGCTGAAACCTTAAAATTATACAAAAAAACAATTGTTGGATAGGACAACTCCAACTGTTTCAAGTAGCTAGCTGATCAGAAGAAATTGTATGCCAACATGTTGTTTATATGTGCGACTGACTGTAAAGAAATCTGTAGATTTTCAGTATATAGTATGATAGGAGTACAGTCTGCTTTAGCAAACATAGGGTGCCTGAAAGCTCAGGACACATGAGATCTGAGAAAGCTCAGGACACAAATGAGCTATCCAAGTACAGGTGGATTCTGCCCACACTTAGGACCCATTCATAACTTTGTGTTTTGCTAATGCATGTTACTAAAATGCATAGTAATGCATGTTACATGTGTTGGTTTGCTGTGGTGCCATTCATTCACCTTCACAATTGATGTGCATTGCACAATGGGGGTTATTTACGAAACGCAAATCCACTTTGCACTACAAGTGCACTTGGAAGTGCAGTCGCTCTGAATCTAAGGGGTAGATCTGAAATGAGGGGAAGCTCTGCTGATTTTATCATCCAATCATGTGCAAGCTAAAATGCTGTTTTTTATTTTCCTTGCATGTCCCCCTCGGATCTACAGCAACTTTACTTCCAAATGCCTTTTCAGTGCACGTTCAAGTGCACTTGTAGTGCAAAGAGGATTTTCCTTTAGTAAATAACCCCCAATGTGTGCAGTGCAGTGCTCTGAAAAAAAATTGCAGCCTGTGCAATTTCTTCACGCATTAAGGTGCATCAAACCCCTTCATTTTAAAAGAGTCTGCCTAATGCAGTGTGCCACAACCCACCATAATGAATAAAAATATGTGCATTACAGCACACGCATTGTAAAGTGAATGAGCCCTTAGGCAGGATTCACACCTATGCATTTTTAGTGCTTTTTGCATTTTGCAGATTTGCACTGCAGTCCATTTAACATGGTTTCCTATGGAACACGTTCTGTAGTGCAAATCTGCAAAATGTAAAAAGCACTAAAAATGCATAGGTGTGAATCCAGCCTCAAGGAGGACACCTTATGAGTGAGTATTCAGGCTAGTTTCCCTATTTAAACAATTGTGTAGAAAAACAACCAAAAACCGAAGTCACTTATGCAGTAGTACCTCATAAAGACAGTGGTAAAAAGGATGGGCAAAAAAGTGGTGCTTGAACTATTATTCAGCAAAGTTGCTCTTTGAAATTTATGCCTGACACTGCTTAGCAGTAAGTATAGCTAAGTCAGGGCCTTGAGGATTGTGCATTTTAGGGTTCATCATTTCAAAGTTACTCGTGGTCTACCATTTTTTCTTTCACCCACATTCTTTTTGTTTCAGTGAAATCAGGATTAGAGTGTGAAATAGTAGCCCTAAATACAATAGTTTCAAATTAAAGTGGAACTAAACCTGACAAAATAGATTCTATTGGTATTTTCTATCATAAGTACTAATGTTCCCTGAGCCGTGTTTACATTTATAGCAGAGCTCTGTGCCATGATGATGGATCTCCTGTGCTCATGTGTGGGAGTGACGTCAGCATGGCTCAGTCAAGCCAACCATCCCAGCCCAGAAGCAAGACCAGCAGAAGATGGAAGCAACCTTGACCAGTGGGAACACTGACAGCACAGCGCTAGAGGAGATCGTTTGTCATTCTGTCATAATGTGGTAATATGTGGGGTATACTAGCACATTATGGCTAGGGCCCATAAAAGAAAATAAAAAAATTGCAGAATTTGATTTTGCACACAAGAAGACAAAATTTGTCCTTTTATAAATGCTTTCACACAGCTTTCACTCAAAATTCACACATTTTTCTAAATTAATTGATCTAGAAGATTAAATTGTGTGAAATCTGTGTAAAATATTTATAAATAGATCCTAGAGTATTCATTTTAACCTGTTAAAAAAACATATTCAGTCTTATAAAGTAAGTTTGTCAGGTTCCACATATAACCTTAGGCCGCGTACACACGGGCGGATTGTCTGCCCAACTTAGTCCGCTGAAACGCTCGTGTGTGGGCTTCAGCGGACTTTTTCAGCGGACAGTCTGACGGACTAAGTCTTTCGGAATTTCCGTAATTTTGTCCGTCCAAACTTGGTTTCAGCGGACAGTCCGCTCGTGTGTAGGCAAGTTGGACGGACTAAGTATGGCGCATGCTCAGAAAGGATTTACACGCCGAAGGTTGCATTGCAGTGTATTGGACATCGTATTTCTAGTCCCGTCGTACGTACTGTACACGTCATCGCGCAAGCTTTCAGCGGACTGTCTGTTCATCGTGTGTGGTCAAGTCCGTTCATTTAAAAGTTGGACGGACTGTCTGTCGGATTGTCTGACGAACTTAGTTGGGCAGACAATCCGCCCGTGTGTACGCGGCCTTACTGTGAAATCTGATACCTTTTTACATTATAAAATCTTTCTATAATCTATATCACCTCAGCTGGTTGATCTGTAAATCCCAATCCAAGTGTGTTGGAAATAACAAATGCACTGGCCACCCATGATGTCATTGGGTCAGGAACAGATAGTGGTAGTTTAAAAGTATTCCCAGAGCTGTAGAATAAACAAAATAAATTAATAAAAGGAACTGTTTTAAAAAATAAAGTATTTACTTTTGTTGACAAAATGTATAAGGCAGGATTAGCGGTGATTCATCACGCTATGTAGCTGGGTAGTGTAAGATCTTTAAGAGAGTCCATCACGTATTAACTAGGTCTGAGGACTGGTGTCACTATACAAACCTGACATATTCCTGCATTGCACTCATCGGATGAGAGTAATCGTTCACAAAAAGCTCCTGATACATGTACGTACTTACATGGATAATCTACATGGATACAAGAATAATATACAAAAAGCTTCTCAGTATAATAACTTAAAACAACATCCCCCTTTTTACAGCTTTATTAAAAGCTGCATTATCTTTGTTTGTTTAGAAGCAAAACAAAATAGATGTTAAACTTGACCAATATGGCATACGTAATACAAGTAATGCCCTAACCTGATCCCAGTAAGAAATTCATTTGAGTGTGAGGATTACTTTTTTCAAAATGAAGATATTTTAGAACCATACAGCACAGTGTCCATAGAAAAAAGAACCGCTGCTCCAGGTGTATAAAGATAAGGCAGATTGGAGTATCTTGCAGAGTGCTAGCCCCAGCCTGCCTCCGTGGGAAACTTGGAAAGAAAATAGAAATGGCTGCACATCCAGAACTTCCGATTGCCTTTTATTTTGCTTCACAAAGATAAAGCCAAAGACACCAAACTGTGGTCAGGTAGACGTGTTTCACACATACATCTTGTGCTTAATCATTATCATTTGGTAATGATTAAGCACAGAGTGTATGTGTGAAACATGTCTACATGACCACAGTTTGGTGTCTCTGTGAAACAAAATAAAAGGCAATTGGAAGTTCTGGATTTGCAGCCATTTCTTTCCTCTTTCCAAGCACAGTGTCTATATTAGGATACACCTTCATATATTTCTCACTATTCCTCCAAAACTCTGGCCCACTCCCTTAAAATTAATGTAGTCTTTTTCTGGCCCGGAGACAAATTGTTATGCTGAAAGGCAGGTACCTTATGTGCTATTATTATTA
This sequence comes from Lithobates pipiens, assembly GCF_037356315.1. Classification (NCBI taxonomy): domain Eukaryota; kingdom Metazoa; phylum Chordata; class Amphibia; order Anura; family Ranidae; genus Lithobates; species Lithobates pipiens. The sequence goes on from NW_027507758.1 coordinate 339,317,901, forward strand.
TTGCAAAGTGCAGTCTATTGTGGCTAAATAATTTATTTCCATGCAAGTGTCCTTATTCGATGATATTCGATTACACTTTGTTTTATGTTGTAAGGTAGGTAATTTCATGTGAATAGCACATGACATTAGGTATAATTAGTAAGGGGACCACTGTACTTTTATAAATAGTGTGAGAGCTATTTAATGGATTTATTTGACTTGCTTGATTTTTTTCCAGACTTTGCTCAATTCTTCTTCAAACGATGGTCCGCTACTAAATGTGGTCACTTGTTAGTTGTCCTCTTCACATATTCTCCTTTATCCTTGTCTACTTTTCAGTCACTTGACAGGCATCCTGTTTTTCAGTCACTTATCGAACAGCCATACTTCAGAACTCCTTTGGTCATTATCCTCCTTAGAATTCTCTTTTATCTTTCTTTTCCTTCTTCCTCCTTACTTGTCCTTTAAACTCTGTTTTCCTTCCCCCCAAATATCAACCTCAGGTGTAATCCTTACTCATTTCAGCTCACATCCTTTCCTTCCCAGCTCTTTTAGACTCCTTTCTTCCATAACACCCAACATCTTCAATATTAATCCTTAGTTTTCATACTCATTAGTGTGTAATCTTAGCATAGCATGCTGGCAGATTTAACTTTTGGCTCCTTCTGTAGACAAGAGAACAGTGATTGTTTGCTCTGGTCTATTGAGGGTTTGCAGGGTGAAAGCTAGACTGCTTCCTCCTGCTTCTGGAAGACGTTTCCAGAATTTAGGCTGGAGAGTCAAATGACCAACCTGGAATTTTATCAAGCAATAAATATCAAAAAGACATTCTCTAGACTGAGTTATTGGAGCCAGTATGTGTGGACTGTTGCTTGTAGGGACATGCAGCCTCTATACTATTTGGGAAGAACCAAGTATTACCAGCAGCCCCTGTGGGGGTAGCACTACATTAGTCAGTCTCACTCATCATTCTTACTAGCCACTCTCAGTAAGCAGAAGTAATCATTATCCTTAATCATCAACTTCAGTCATCATCCCCATTCAGCTGCTTTGTTCATTGCCAAATGCCAGGGCAATTCTAAATGGTCAAAGCTCCAATTCTTCCAGGTAGTGCGGGGGCAGGAAAAACTCCCTTTAGAAGCTAAAATTATCTTGAGTGACTGGGATTTAGACGATGACCGAGGACAACCACAAGTGAGTGAGGTTTGGAGAATGACTATAGCAACCCGTAAAGGAGTCTTTTTCTTTTTGTTCAATCAGAGGGTTAAACACATTTTTTTTTTATTGTATTCTGACTAGTGATGGCCGAACGGTTCGCCCGGCGGTCGTTTCGCGGCGAATTTCCGACTTTCGCCGTCCGCGGGTTCGAACGCCTTTTTCCGTCGTTCGCCCCGGCGGACTTACGTGTTTAATGTATACAAGAACTTTAACCTTTCGTGACACGTTTATCATGTGTTACAGGACAACCAATTGAGACATGACAGCTCATGGACACTTGGACATTCCCCCTAACCTATAAATACACCCGATCCGGTGGCCATTTTACATTCTTTCTTCTGTCACTGTAGGGAAAGGATCCTGTGTGGAGTAGGGACAGAGAAAACGCTAGCTATTTGGTACACAAAAGTTCTTTTCAGGACTGGTATAGGTGTTAGGTCAGCAGCCTGAGTTTCTTTTGTCAGTTTAGATAAAGGGACAGAGCGCTGTATGCTGCTATTTTAGGGACAGCTCAGCCAGATTAGTCTTTCTTCATCATCATCATCATCATCATCATTAGCTGTTACTATCAGGTCCACAAAAGAGCTGTTCCAGCTAATCGTTCCAGCCTACTCTTTTTTGCCAATTTGTATAGGGACAGGCAGGAAGCAGTGTGTCAGGCAGTGAGGATAATTTTAAAGACTTGCTGTTACTATTAGTTCCACAAAGGTTCTTTTCAGGACTGGTATCAGTGGTACGGTAATAGGCTTGTACACGTATAATATTCTTTCTTCCAAATATAGAAAGAATATTATACTTGACTGCTGCCCTTCTGCTGCAGTCTGCTAATCATTCACAACTCACTTGTTCCACAAAGCTCTTTATCAGGACTGGTAACTTGGTCTGTCTAGGGTGCTACGGTACATAGGCTTGGGTGCGGTACAGTCTGCTGTTCTGTAAGGACCGCTATCGGTCCACAATACATAGGGTTGCCGTGCACTACTGCTGACCGCTGCCCTATACTGCAGCAGTCCTTCATTGGTATAGGGACTGACGTACAGTCTGCTAATCACTAACACACAACCTGCTTGGTCCACAAAAGTTCTTATAAGGACTGGTAACTTGGTATAGGGTGCTACGGTACATAGGCCTGAGTGCGTTACAGTCTGCTGTTCTGTAAGGACCGCTATCGGTCCACAATACATAGGGTTGCCGTGCACTACTGCTGACCGCTGCCCTATACTGCAGCAGTCCTTCAGCGGTATAGGGACTGACGCACAGTCTGCTAAACACTAACACACAACCTGCTTGGTCCACAAAAGTTTTTATAAGGACTGGTAACTTGGTATAGGGTGCTACGGTACATAGGCCTGAGTGCAGTACAGTCTGCTGTTCTGTAAGGACCGCTATCGGTCCACAATACATAGGGTTGCCGTGCACTACTGCTGACCGCTGCCCTATACTGCAGCAGTCCTTCATTGGTATAGGGACTGACGTACAGTCTGCTAATCACTAACACACAACCTGCTTGGTCCACAAAAGTTCTTATAAGGACTGGTAACTTGGTATAGGGTGCTACGGTACATAGGCCTGAGTGCGTTACAGTCTGCTGTTCTGTAAGGACCGCTATCGGTCCACAATACATAGGGTTGACGTGCACCACTGCTGACCGCTGCCCTATACTGCAGCAGTCCTTCAGCGGTATAGGGACTGACGTACAGTCTGCTAAACACTAATACACAACCTGCTTGGTCCACAAAAGTTCTTATAAGGACTGGTAACTTGGTATAGGGTGCTACGGTACATAGGCTTGAGTGCGGTACAGTCTGCTGTTCTGTAAGGACCGCTATCGGTCCACAATAGATAGGGTTGACGTGCACCACTGCTGACCGCTGCCCTATACTGCAGCAGTCCTTCAGCGGTATAGGGACTGACGCACAGTCTGCTAAACACTAACACACAACCTGCTTGGTCCACAAAAGTTTTTATAAGGACTGGTAACTTGGTATAGGGTGCTACGGTACATAGGCCTGAGTGCGTTACAGTCTGCTGTTCTGTAAGGACCGCTATCGGTCCACAATACATAGGGTTGCCGTGCACTACTGCTGACCGCTGCCCTATACTGCAGCAGTCCTTCATTGGTATAGGGACTGACGTACAGTCTGCTAATCACTAACACACAACCTGCTTGGTCCACAAAAGTTCTTATAAGGACTGGTAACTTGGTATAGGGTGCTACGGTACATAGGCCTGAGTGCGTTACAGTCTGCTGTTCTGTAAGGACCGCTATCGGTCCACAATACATAGGGTTGCCGTGCACTACTGCTGACCGCTGCCCTATACTGCAGCAGTCCTTCAGCGGTATAGGGACTGACGCACAGTCTGCTAAACACTAACACACAACCTGCTTGGTCCACAAAAGTTCTTATAAGGACTGGTAACTTGGTATAGGGTGCTACGGTACATAGGCCTGAGTGCAGTACAGTCTGCTGTTCTGTAAGGACCGCTATCGGTCCACAATACATAGGGTTGCCGTGCACTACTGCTGACCGCTGCCCTATACTGCAGCAGTCCTTCATTGGTATAGGGACTGACGTACAGTCTGCTAATCACTAACACACAACCTGCTTGTTCCACAAAAGTTCTTATAAGGACTGGTAACTTGGTATAGGGTGCTACGGTACATAGGCTTGAGTGCGGTACAGTCTGCTGTTCTGTAAGGACCGCTATCGGTCCACAATAGATAGGGTTGACGTGCACCACTGCTGACCGCTGCCCTATACTGCAGCAGTCCTTCAGCGGTATAGGGACTGACGTACAGTCTGCTAAACACTAATACACAACCTGCTTGGTCCACAAAAGTTCTTATAAGGACTGGTAACTTGGTATAGGGTGCTACGGTACATAGGCTTGAGTGCGGTACAGTCTGCTGTTCTGTAAGGACCGCTATCGGTCCACAATAGATAGGGTTGACGTGCACCACTGCTGACCGCTGCCCTATACTGCAGCAGTCCTTCAGCGGTATAGGGACTGACGTACAGTCTGCTAAACACTAATACACAACCTGCTTGGTCCACAAAAGTTCTTATAAGGACTGGTAACTTGGTATAGGGTGCTACGGTACATAGGCTTGAGTGCGGTACAGTCTGCTGTTCTGTAAGGACCGCTATAGGTCCACAATAGATAGGGTTGACGTGCACCACTGCTGACCGCTCACCTATACTGCAGCAGTCCTTCAGCGGTATAGGGACTAAGAGTTTTGTCACAGGGTCATTTAAAAAATGACATGCAGAGGAAGAGGCAGGCCCTTCCGCAGGGGTGGTAGGGGTAGGGCAGGAGCAACAGGCTTGAGCCAAAGTGGGAAGTTGCAGAAGGTGCGTTCAATTACTTTAAAGGATGCACCAGACTTGGTTGAGTGGCTCGCTCAGCCTTACTCTTCTGCACCCTCCTCATCCTCTCGATCTGCACCCTCTTCTTCACTCTCTGCTATGTGCACCCCCAAAGACACTACCACCAACAACACGACCACCACCACCACCACCACATACCTTCCGCTTGAGTCACTGGAATTATTTTCCGATCCATATCAAGAGGACATTTCTGATGCGCAGCCACTCTTGGTATTGGATCAGGAAGAGGAGGTAGCAACAAGCGCTACTCAGCAGTCTGACGCCAGTACCCAGATCAGCCCAAGGAGGAGGTTGGTCCCCGGTGTTGCTGCCTACTCTACTTATAGCGGTGGGGAAGGTGACGTTGATGATGACGTGTCTAGTGATGTCACGTGGGTGCCCACAAGAGAGGAAGAGGAGGGGAGTTCAGAGGGAGATATGGACCAGCAGATAGGGAGGAGAAGCAGCAATGACTTACATTGCACAGCAGGGACAAAGCAGACTGCAAATGTATCAGGAGCGAGTCATCGACCATGTACGGTCACATCTGGCGCTCCCAGGACACCGGCACATGGCTCCGCAGTGTGGGCTTTTTTTAACGTGTCCGCTGCTGACAATAGCGTTGCCATCTGCAATCTTTGCAGTCAACGCGTTAGTCGCGGTAAGCCCAATACTCACCTAGGGACGACCGCCTTAAGAAGGCACATGAGCAGCCATCACCGAGCCCAGTGGGAGCAACGGAACACACAAAGCCACACTGCAGGCTCTCACCGTCCAGCCTCGTCTTCTACTTCTCCTTCTCCTCTCTCCTCACAATTGTCCTCCACTCCACCTTCCATCACGCCAAGCTCACATTTTTCTGCAAAAAGGCAGGCTTCCGTGGGCCTAATGTTTGAGCGTAAAAAAATGATGACGCCGGATAACCCTCTTGCCCAACGGTTGGCGGCTGGCTTGTCAGAACTCATAGCCCGCCAACTACTGCCATATAAACTGGTGGACTCGGAGGCCTTTCGCAAATTTGTGGCCATTGGAACACCACAATGGAAGGTCCCAGGAAGGAAGTATTTCTCAGAGAAGGGCATCCCAGAGCTATATGGCCATGTTCAGCGGCAAGTGAATGTATCTCTGGCACACAGTGTCGTGCCAAGATACATCTGACCACAGACACGTGGTCTAGCAAACACGGGCAGGGAAGGTATATCAGTTTTACTGCCCACTGGGTGAACCTTCTGACGGCCGTCAAGCATGTAACCCGTGGCACCCGTGTAGATTTGGTTTTACCGCCACGGATTGCATGCAGGCCTGACTCTTCTTCTCCTCCTCCTACTCCATCCTCCTCCCTCTCCTCCTCAGCTGCCTCCTCCTTTTCCGCTGCTAGCGTCTCTTCCACTGCACCGCCCAAGCTCCCCAGAACCTATTCCACATGCCAGGTGAGACGTTGCCATGCCGTGCTGCGTCTGTTGTGCCTGGAAGCAAAGAGCCACACTGGCCCGGCACTCCTTTCAGCTTTGCGTTCACAGGCAGATGAGTGGCTAACACCGCTCAATTTGACAGTTGGTAAAGTGGTGTGTGACAACGGTGCCAATCTGCTTAGCGCATTGAAACAGGGCAAAATCACGCACGTGCCGTGCATGGCACACGTCTTAAACTTGGTCGTGCAGCGATTCCTTGTCAAATACCCTGGGGTCCAGGACATCTTGCGGCAGGCAAGGAAAATCTCGGCCCATTTCAGAAGATCTTACACGGCCATGGCTCGCCTTGCTGACATTCAGCGGCGACACCATCTGCCGGTCAGACGTCTTATTTGCGATTGCCCGACGCGATGGAACTCAACCTTCTATATGCTTGATAGGCTGCTCCAGCAGAAACGTGCAGTTAACGTCTACCTGTATGAACTCTGCGAAAGAAACGGTTCTGGGGAGCTGGGTTTTTTTTCACCGCGCCAGTGGCTGCTCATGCGCGACACATGCAGACTTCTGCGGCCATTTGAGGAGATCACCAAACTGGTCAGTCGCAGCCATGGCGCCATCAGTGACATGGTACCTTATGCCTTCTTTCTGGAGCGTGCATTGCGTCGTGTCATTGATCAGGCTGTGGAGGAGCAGGAGCGGGAAGATGAGGAAGTCGCAATGCTGGATGAATTCCCAGGGGGGGCTACTCTATCTGAGACAAGTCAACAACAGGAGTCTGATGAGGAGTCAGAGGAGGATGGTGCCGGGGCGGATGAGCAGGAGCAAGAAGAGCATGCTTTAAACCTTTCTGGGATCCCTGTTGTGCGAGGATGGGGAGAGGAGAATGAAGAGGACGACATTATCCTGGATGATGAGCAGGAGCCAGGCCACCACACCGCTTCCACTTTAGTGCAAATGGGGGCCTTCATGCTCCAGTGTTTTAATAGGGACCCCCGTATAAAAAGCATGAGGGTCAAGGACCAGTACTGGGTGGCAACGTACTTAGACCCCCGGTACAAACACAAAATGGCGGAAATGTTACCGCCGTCGCAGAGGGCTGTCAGAATGCAGCACTTCCAGGCCTTGCTTCGAGAAATGCTGCATTCTGCTTTTGCGTGCGCTGGCAGAGGAGCAATTCCCACTCCCAGAGAAGGATTTGCGGGTACCAATCCAACAGCGCCTGCAAGAAGAGGCCGGTTTGAAGATGTGTTGGTGACTTCGGATATGAGGTCATTCTTTCAGCCGACCCATCGACAGGTGTCATCCGGATCCAGCATCAGGGAACGCCTAGACCGTCAGGTGTCCGACTACATTGGGTTAACGGCCGATGTGGACGCTCTGAGGAGTGATGAACCCCTAGACTACTGGGTGGGCAGGCTTGACCTCTGGCCAGAGCTTGCCCAATTTGCAATCGAACTGTTGGCTTGCCCCTCATCCAGTGTCCTGTCCGAAAGGACGTTCAGCGCAGCAGGGGGGATTGTGACCGATAAGCGTACTCGCCTAGCTCACCACAGTGTTAACTACCTCACATTTCTAAAAATGAATGAGGCATGGATCTCGGAGGAATTCAACACATGTGATCAGTAGACCATGTATATGTCTATAAACAATTTTTGGAATCAAGCACACAGACCTTCTTAATTCATTTGGCTCACTTCCCTGACCCAAAAAAGCACACCGTACTATATGCCCCTACCCTCCTCTTTGAAGAGGTTGAGCGGTGTCATATTTCTACTGGGGCTGCTTATTATGAGGGGTTCCCACCATCCCTGTGCTGTGCTGACTTCCTCCTGGGTGTTCTTATTATGAGGGGCTCCCACCATCCCTGTGCTGTGCTGACTTCCTCCTGGGGGTTCTTATTATGAGGGGATCACACCATCCCTGTGCTGTGCTGACTTCCTCCTGGGGCTGCTTACGGTGCTGCTGTCAGCGCTGTATGTCACGGAGCTGCTGTCAGCGCTGTATGTCACGGAGCTGCTGTCAGCGCTGTATGTCACGGAGCTGCTGTCAGCGCTGTATGTCACGGAGCTGCTGTCAGCGCTGTATGTCACGGAGCTGCTGTCAGCGCTGTATGTCACGGAGCTGCTGTCAGCGCTGTATGTCACGGAGCTGCTGTCAGCGCTGTATGTCACGGAGCTGCTGTCAGCGCTGTATGTCACGGAGCTGCTGTCAGCGCTGTATGTCACGGAGCTGCTGTCAGCGCTGTATGTCACGGAGCTGCTGTCAGCGCTGTATGTCACGGAGCTGCTGTCAGCGCTGTATGTCACGGAGCTGCTGTCAGCGCTGTATGTCACGGAGCTGCTGTCAGCGCTGTATGTCACGGAGCTGCTGTCAGCGCTGTATGTCACGGAGCTGCTGTCAGCGCTGTATGTCACGGTGCTGCTGTCAGCGCTGTATGTCACGGAGCTGCTGTCAGCGCTGTATGTCACGGAGCTGCTGTCAGTGCTGTATGTCACGGAGCTGCTGTCAGCGCTGTATGTCACGGAGCTGCTGTCAGCGCTGTATGTCACGGAGCTGCTGTCAGCGCTGTATGTCACGGTGCTGCTGTCAGCGCTGTATGTCACGGAGCTGCTGTCAGCGCTGTATGTCACGGAGCTGCTGTCAGCGCTGTATGTCACGGAGCTGCTGTCAGCGCTGTATGTCACGGAGCTGCTGTCAGCGCTGTATGTCACGGAGCTGCTGTCAGCGCTGTATGTCACGGTGCTGATGTCAGCGCTGTATGTCACGGAGCTGCTGTCAGCGCTGTATGTCACGGAGCTGCTGTCAGCGCTGTATGTCACGGAGCTGCTGTCAGCGCTGTATGTCACGGAGCTGCTGTCAGCGCTGTATGTCACGGAGCTGCTGTCAGCGCTGTATGTCACGGAGCTGCTGTCAGCGCTGTATGTCACGGAGCTGCTGTCAGCGCTGTATGTCACGGTGCTGCTGTCAGCGCTGTATGTCACGGAGCTGCTGTCAGCGCTGTATGTCACGGAGCTGCTGTCAGCGCTGTATGTCACGGAGCTGCTGTCAGCGCTGTATGTCACGGAGCTGCTGTCAGCGCTGTATGTCACGGAGCTGCTGTCAGCGCTGTATGTCACGGAGCTGCTGTCAGCGCTGTATGTCACGGAGCTGCTGTCAGCGCTGTATGTCACGGTGCTGCTGTCAGCGCTGTATGTCACGGAGCTGCTGTCAGCGCTGTATGTCACGGAGCTGCTGTCAGTGCTGTATGTCACGGAGCTGCTGTCAGCGCTGTATGTCACGGAGCTGCTGTCAGCGCTGTATGTCACGGAGCTGCTGTCAGCGCTGTATGTCACGGTGCTGCTGTCAGCGCTGTATGTCACGGAGCTGCTGTCAGCGCTGTATGTCACGGAGCTGCTGTCAGCGCTGTATGTCACGGAGCTGCTGTCAGCGCTGTATGTCACGGAGCTGCTGTCAGCGCTGTATGTCACGGAGCTGCTGTCAGCGCTGTATGTCACGGTGCTGCTGTCAGCGCTGTATGTCACGGAGCTGCTGTCAGCGCTGTATGTCACGGAGCTGCTGTCAGTGCTGTATGTCACGGAGCTGCTGTCAGCGCTGTATGTCACGGAGCTGCTGTCAGCGCTGTATGTCACGGAGCTGCTGTCAGCGCTGTATGTCACGGTGCTGCTGTCAGCGCTGTATGTCACGGAGCTGCTGTCAGCGCTGTATGTCACGGAGCTGCTGTCAGCGCTGTATGTCACGGAGCTGCTGTCAGCGCTGTATGTCACGGAGCTGCTGTCAGCGCTGTATGTCACGGAGCTGCTGTCAGCGCTGTATGTCACGGTGCTGATGTCAGTGCTCTGTATTACGGTGCTGCTGTCAGTGCTCTGTATCTCCTGCACCCTCTTGTTTGCCTACCCTGGTCCCTGACCTTCCCTCTCCTCCATTGCCTTCATTAGCTCCATAGTCCTGAATTGTCAGAACAATTTCCCAAATAAAAAAAAAATGCTTGTAGTTATCGATCCCAAATTCACCTCATACATGTATTATGCTATTGTCCAGGTGGTGGGACTACGTGCTACCCCCTAATAATTACCCCGTGGCCGCAAATTCGACCTAAAGGTTTGCGAAATTCGCCTCCCATTGAAGTCAATGGAGCCCGCGGCGAACGGTCGTTTTCGCGAACGTTTGTGTCCGTTCGCGTTTCGCGTTCGCGAAACGTCCCGTCGGAAGTTCGTCCATCACTAATTCTGACAGCAGGTGGACTATAAGTGACGACACTGATTGAGGAGGGGAAAATCCATCAGGCTGGATGTGCAGAAGTCAATCAGTAGATTGGCTTCCGTACAACCAGCCTGCCCATATATGGATTCAAATAGTCCCTGCTGAACCAGACACATTTTAAATTAATATATGGCCACCTTAAGATTAAGAGAACTATTGACAAGTAACCAGAGTTTGGTGGAAAAATAAAGAGAACCAGTGACAACTGACTGAGGTTTGGAGGAGTTGCCAAGTTTTAGAGTAAAGCTGGCCATAGTTGAATAGAATTTTGAACGAAAATTCTTAGGAAAAGTCATAGGAAAATTTGTACGAAAAATACCAGAACATTCTAACAAAATTTGTTTGTCATTTGAAAGATTTTGGTTGCTTTCAACATTTGATTTTGAATAATAAGGTATTACTAAATGAAAACATGCACCATAATTATTTTGTTCAAGAACAATTTGTTTGTATGAGAATAGCCACCTATGTATGGGCTAACACAGCTGTCACTAATCACTTAAGCAGAAGAGATGGGATTGAAGAACAACCAATATGGAATAAGGAATGATCTATTAACTATATACTATATATGTAGAGCGGGTAAAATAAGTATTGAACACATCATCATTTTTCTAGGTAAATATATTTCTAAAGGTGCTATTCACATAACATTTTCATAACATATTGGTAACCACTCATACAATTCATACATACAAAGAAATCAAAACAAATAGGTTCAGAAATTACTTTTGGGTAATAAAATAGAATGAAACAGGGAAAAGGTATTGAACACGCTAACTAAAATTTATTTAACACTTCTTACAAAATCCTTTGTTGGTAATGACAGCTTCAAGTTGCATCCTGTATGAAGAAACTAGTCTCATGTATTGCCTGGGTCTGATTTTGGCCCATTCTTTCACACAAACAGTCTTCAAATCTTGAAGGTTCTATGGGCTTCTTCTATGAACTCTGATCGTTAGTTCTTTCCATAGATTTTCATGAGATGCTTCCTATGTGACACCTTGGTAATAAGACCCCCTTTTATAGACCAATTATTGAAACATAACCAGCTGATATTAATTTGTACTGACAAGGGGCAGGATTGCTTTTTAATTACTGATAGATTTCAGCTGGTGTCTTGGCTTTCCATGCCTTTTTGCACCTCTTTCGGCATGTTTTCAATACTTCTCCCCTGTGTCATTCCATTTTATTACACATAACTTCATTTCTGAACGTATTTGATATGTGGTGAAAAGTTCAGGTCAATAGCACCTTTATATTTACCTAGTAAAATGTTGATGTGAGCAATACTTATTTTACCTGCTGTGTACAGTATCTCACAAAAGTGAGTACACCCCTCCCATTTTTAGTAAATATTTTATTATATCGTTTCATGTGACAACACTGAAGAAATTACACTTTGCTTCAATGTACAGTAGTGAGTGTACAGCTTGTATAACAGTGTAAATTTGCTGACCCCTCAAAATAACTCAACACACAGCCATTAATGTCTACACCACTGGCAACAAAAGTGAATACACCCCTAAGTGAAAATGTCAAAATTGGGCCCAAAGTTTCAATATTTTGTGTGGCCACCATTATTTTCTAGCACTGCCTTAACCCTCTTGGGCATGGAGTTCACCAGAGCTTCACAGGTTGCCACTGGAGTCCTCTTCCACTCCTCCATCATGACCTCACTGAGTTGCTGGATGTTAGAGACCTTGCTCTCCTCCACCTTCCGTTTGAGGATGCCCCACAGATGCTCAATAGGGTTTAGGTATAGAGACATGCTTGGCCAGTCCATCATTTACCTTCAGCTTCTTTAGCAAGGCAGTGGTCATCTTAGAGGTGTGTTTGGGGTCATTATCATGTTGGAATACTGCCCTGTGGCCCAGTCTCCGAAGGGAGGGGATTATCCTCTGCTTCAGTATGTCACAGTACATGTTGGCTTTCATGATTCCCTCAATGAACTTTAGCTCCCCAGTTCTGGCAGCACTCATGCAGCCCCAGACCATGATACTCCCACCACCATGCTTGACTGTAGGCAAGACACACTTGTCTTTATACCCCTCACCTGGTTGCCGCCACACATGCTTGACACCATCTGAACCAAATAAGTTTATCTTGGTCTCATCAGAACACAGGACATGGTTCCAGTAATCCATGCCCTTAGTTTGTTTGTCTTCAGCAAACAGTTTGAGGGCTTTCTTGTGCATCATCTTTAGAAGAGGCTTCTTTCTAGCACGACAGCTATGCAGACCAATTTGATGCAGTGTGTGGCGTATGGGTTGAGCACTGACAGGCTGACCCCCTACCCCTTCAACGTCTGCAGCAATGCTGGCAGCACTCATACGTCTATTTCCCAAAGACAACCTCTGGATATTACGCTGAGTACGTGCACTTAACTTCTTTGGTTGACCATGGCGAGGCCTGTTCTGAGAGGACCCTGTCCAGTTATAATGCTGTATGGTCTTGGCCACCATGCTGCAGCTTAGTTTCAGGGTCTTGGCAATCTTCTTATAGCCTATGCCATCTTTATGTAGAGCAACAATTCTTTTTTTCAGATCCTCAGAGTTCTTTGCCATGAGGTGTCATTTTGAACTTCCAGTGACCAGTATGAGAGTGATGCCGTGTACACACGATCGGAATTCCGGCCAGAAAAAGACAGATGAGAGCTTTTCATTGGAAAACGTGACCGTGTGTATGCTCCATCAGAATTTAGCTGTCCGAATTTCCGCCAGCCAAAAGTTGATAGCATGTTTTCGATTTTCCTGATGGAAAAACGTTCTATCGGAAATTCCGATCGTGTGTATGCAATTCTGACATGCCAAAAATCATGCATTCCCCAGATTCAACTACGAGACAGAAGCTATTGGCTACTAGCTATTGAACTTCCTTTTTCTATTCCCGTCGTACGCATTGTACATCACCACATTCTAAACTATCGGAATTTGGTGTGACCATGTGTAGGCAAGACAGCTTGAGCGGAATACCACCGGAAAAACCATCAGAGCTTTTTTCTATGAGAATTCCGATCGTGTGTACATGGTATGAGAGCGATAACACCAAATTTTACATACCTGCTCCCCATTCACACTTGAGACCTTGTAACACTAACGAGTCACATGACATCGGGGAGGGAAAATGGCCCTCCCCCAGAGGAAGGTGTCCACACACAGACACTTAAGACCGATACTGGGGGGGAGCCCAGGGTGGACTGCACCCAGGCGCCGCAAGCTGCTGCAAAGGGGGCTCCGAAGCTGTGCAGTCACTTACTGTTACATTCATCAGCAGCGGTGCCACCCCGACTCCCTAGAATCTCTTATTGCATGGTCTGCTGGCCTCTCTGCTGCCCACCGCACTGGTTTCTAGACTCATCTGCTGCCTGGCATCTAGCAAACAGTGACCTCAGGTCATGAGGCTGAGGCGAGGCCCCAGCATTCAGCGCAGAGGAGGAACTTCTTCCTCCTTCTCGCCTGGTCCATTTTGGCTCCACCCACCTCCTCCATCTATTCCAGGCAGTGCGGCTCAGAGCCTAAGGGGAAGGAAGGGAGCATGTCTGCAGAGCTGCCCACCTGCACCAGCACCTGCCTGAGGTGAGGCAGCTTGTGTCCATGTTCTAGAGCTCATCTAACAGCACTACTTGTATAGTAGTGTTAAATCAATTATTTTGTGATAGATATGCGGGAGATATCATTGCTAACCTTCTAATTATGCTCTTTACCTGGCTGTAATGTGGACCCATGGGTCTGAATGCTTTCTAAGCCAGAGCCTGTATGCACATCAGAAAAGTTTAAGGAAAAAAAAAATATCTTATCTGCATACCTCCTCCAGGTTAATGAATATAAATATTGGAACAACATAGCCATGGTTCTGGCATTTTCAGAAAAAAAAAGTCAGTAAACCTCTGAAACCTCTGCGAACATAAAAACAGATTAGAAATTGCTAATCAGACAATGGAAGCTTGAACCTTCTATTAAGCTTTTGCATCGGGTTTCTCAAACCTTTCTATGCCTGCGCTTTATGTGATAATGACTAAAGGGGTGGGGCATAGGGGACCTTAAATTGATGCCCCCACCCATGACAGGAGCCTGTTTTGTACTGCCATATCTTTGTAATAAAGTGAATTAGCTTTAAGACCTCTGGGTGAATGTACTATGGTTCTGCATAGTACAGCAACCCCATATCTCAAAACACGTTTTATAAAGAAAGTAGGTTTATACCTGATGTTTGCTTCTAGCCATATCCAGGTTTTATCAAACAGTGCCCCAAGATTTGGATTTGATGGTGATGATGATTGTATGCTGAAATCTGTTGGCTGAAAATCTGAAGAAGAAAAAAATATAATTAAAATATGCTACACTCCTATCAGTTCACGAGTAACCAGAATCCAGAATATAATAAGTCTGTAGTGAGGTGCTACAAGCAGTACATATAAGAGGGCAACATAAGTTGTGAAAATGATCTAATTCTTTTATGGATATAAGGGTTGATTTACTAAAACTGGAGCATGCAAAATCTTGCGCAGCTCTGCATAGAAACCAATCAGCTTCCAGGTTTTTTTTGTCAAACTTCATTGAATAAGCTGAAGTTAGAAGCTGATTGGCTACCATGAACCAGATTTTGCACTCTCTAGTTTTAGTAAATCAGTGTATTGTAAAAATCAATCAACTGAATCCACATCACATCATTCAACAAAGAACTGCAATTGATTACTGTGAGTTCTTCTATTTTGTGCATTTTTCTTCATAGTCCTAAATAAACCTGATACATGCTATGTTAATGTAACTGCTGTTATATGTTAGCAGCACCATTTACATGTGATTAGAGGGACTTCATATTTTCTGTGCAGACAACCTACAACCTAGCACATACTGTATGTATGTAATGTAATGTAGTACCTGTTGTATTTTTTGGTAAGTCTGGCTGCATAGTACTAGTAGCACTTCTAAACTGCTTCCAATCATATTTTGTTTTTTAAATATTCAATGCATTACATAGTGGTGAAATGATTTCAGACATACTGTACCTGTACCTATTTCTGTGTGGTCATTTTATACAATCTAATGGGACAGAATTTTGTAGAAATGCTTGCGTTTATTTTCACAAAATAATACCGTGGAAATGTAAACTGCATGCATTGCAAGAACCAAAGTTGTGTTTTCTTTTATCAAATTACACGTGAAAAGACTGTTTATGTGAAATAATTTTTGGTAATGAACTATAATAAAGTTCATCAGTATTTTGTACACAAATAAGAGTAGTGGTACGGTAAGTTATTTGTTTTCTAGCGTAGTCTTTGACGACAAACAGCAATATTTTTGCAGGCTACCAGAGATCTGCAAATTGCATGAATTATAATCCTGAATCAGCATCCCTCCAAATTGTTGAAATGTGTACTCATTTACATATAAAAGCATGTGTCTAACAAGTATACCTTGGATTAGATCACCCTTTTCCAAGTTTCTAATATCTCATATACATTCTAGAATAGGTAAAAGGGGAAGTGACATGGCTCCATGGGATGCCTAAGCCCCGCTTGATTTGCACATCCTAATTCAAAAGAAATTGTGGACTGTATAGTAAAAAGTTGACTAACAAATAAAAGTATAAAAGTACAAATGTTTGTGGTGTCTGCCACAGTTATAAAGCTGTCATAATACTTACATTTGATGTATTAAGGGGTTTTAAACATTAGATGCATGTTTTGGATATAGTAGGGAAGGTTTAAAAGGTTAGATTACCTTTATAAAAAAAAAATCTGCCTATGCAGGTAAATAAAAAGAAACTGTGCAGCTTTGACTAAAGTTGGATAATGCCTCTACTATAGGGGTAGGCCATTTATGTACCTCTGGATGCCTGACTGAAAAACTCCCAGAGATGGTGTCATCATGTCCTGCCTTGTTGCTAGGATGTTGCTAAGACACTCCCAGCTATTACTGCTCACTCCCATCATCACAGGAGTGAGCTCTCAAACACCCACGCACGTGTGGTCCACTATCCAGTCCATCTCAGCATTGCTGACTTCAGAGCTACTGCGACAGGGGAGAGATAATGCAGCCCATTTTGAGCTGCTGTCACCCAGCACCAAGACCTAGTTGTAAAATCTTTTACAGGGCCTTTTATCTATCATCCTTTGGGCCTTGGTTCTGCAGTTGCTGACAGATCCTACCTGTGATTTTACTGCCTATGTGAGTATAATAAGCTGATAACAGTGGTGTACCAAGTGGGGAGAAGGGAAGGCGGGCCTCCCCAGGTGCCACACACTGGAGGGGTGTCAGGCTGGCTCCGCCCCTCTGAAACTGGAGTGGTGACAGCACTGCGGGCCAGTTTTAGGCAGCGGCATGGTGACAGGCAGGTAAGAGCAGGGAGAGGCGAGCTGCAGTGGCATTGCAGTAGGGTGGGGGTGCAGGGTGACACCACTGCACTAACCATCCCTTTCTCTCATGGCCACGGGCTGTCTGAGAGGCACAGCTGAGTGAAGCCACCTCCCCTCCTCTCTGTTTATCTGTACACAGGGGGAGGGGACCCGCTGTGCATGTGTCGCGCTGATCTGAGGTACTGAATGGGGGGTCTGCACTGAAGGGAGGGGGTCTGCACTAAAGGGGGGTCTGCATGGAAGGGAGGGAGTCTGCACTGAAGGGGTCTGCACTGAAGGGAGGGGGTCTGCACTGAAGCGGGTCTGCACTGAAGGGGCCTGCACTGAAGAGGGGTCTGCACTTAAGGGGGTCTGCACTGAAGGGAGGGAGTATGCACTGAAGGGAGGGGGTCTGCACTGAAGAGGGGTCTGCACTGAAAGGGGGTCTGCACTGAATGGGGGGTCTGTACTGAATGGGGGTCTGCACTGGCAGAAGGGGGTCTGCACTGAAGGGGTGTCTGTGTAACATGCAGGGGGTCCAGAGCTGTGGGGGGCTGTATAATTTAAAGGGGTCCAGAGGTGCAGGGTGCTGTGTAATGTAAAGGGGTGCAGGGGGCTGTGTGATGTAAACGGATCCAGAGATTCAGGGTGCTGTTTAATATAATGGGGCCCAGTGATGTGGGGTGCTGTGTAATGTAAAGGGGTCCAGAGGTGCAGGGGGCTGTGTAAAGTAAAGGGGTCCAGAGGTGCAGGAGGATGTGTAATGTAAAGGGATCCAGAGGTGCAGGGTGCTGTGTAATGTAAAGGGGGCCAGAGGTATGTATGTAATTTATTAGGCGGACAATTTTGATGTAATCTGGTGAATGACTCACTACCTTGTATATCATTTGCCCCTTTAGGTTTACTGTACAAGGGACGTTTTTACAACCTCTCCTGAACGATTTAACTAAACAGATAGTAATCCACGTTTAAGGCCTCTTTCACACGAGCGGATAGAATTCAGCTTTTAGCTGCGGATAGATCCAGTTATCTACCGCAGCTGAACTCCCACAATGCTTTCTTATGGCACCATTCACACACTGCATTTAGAAAACCTCATGCATTTAGCATGAGGTTTGGTGAAGTTAGAAAAAATAAATTTGACGTCCAGGACCGATTTATTGCAGCTATCGGCACATAACTTCAGATAATCGCAGTGTACTATTTCACCTGCAGATAGCAGCGGCAACAAGGAAAGAAAAACAACAGGAAGCGCATCAAAAATGGCAAGAATGTTCCAACGTAGCTAAACGCAGCCACATATAAATGCAAGTAAATGCAGTTAATCGCAATGTACAACTGCAAGTCAACGCTGTGCCGGGATTCTCTGAATTTCAAAGTAACAGAACAGCTGCCCATGTGAAAGGGACCTTAAACATGTCGTGTTTAGCGGTGTTTTGCCGTGTTTTGCGTTTAGATGCATTTGCAAAAAATATATAATTTTTTTTCCAAAATAGCCAAGAATTAAAGACGCCTGTAAACAAAATGCGGCTAAACGCGAGTTACCGCGTTTAGCCACAATTAGAAGCGATTGGCTCTTGAAATGCCTTTAAACTCATCGTCTGAACTAATTTTTTGGCTTTCCAGAAAAGGCCTCTAAACTCAACTGCCTAGAAACAACTATAAACGACCCTGTGTGCATGTACTGATAAGATAACATAGAGGAGAGTTCAGGAGCAGTTGAAAAAAATGCCCAACTGTGGGCAGTGTACATGAGACCTTATAAGTAGAGATGTTTATGTTACCTTTTTATATACGTTTTGTCAAATTCTAGTTAAAAAATTGTATTTTTATGAATTATTTTTGTCGCACTTGTGTATGAGCATCACTCTCATTAAAGCGCCAGGTTGAAATATATGGAGGCTTCTTTTTCTTACAATACAAACCACTGTCAGGCTTTAATGGCCAATGTTTTAACTTGTTTACCGGTTTCCTCAACTTTTCCAAGTTTATAAAATGTTTTTATTGCTGTCTGTGATCCTTTCCCCTGATTTCCTTTCCCAGGCTATGCCAATCTCCAGGACAGGAAGGGATAGGAAACTTCCAAATATGGACACCATTTAGCCACCCTCCGAAACTTAGCAGAAAGTGTTTGGCTTTTATTTCAATGGCTTTGACTGCTTTCCTTTCAGTGTGGCATTACGTGGATGTTGCAAATCTGTTTTATATATTAAAATCAAGTAAACATACCTTCATGTGAAAGATAGTAGGTGCTTATCCTTGCATCAGTCATTGTATTGTATCCCCAAGGCTAAGGGTAAAAAGTGAAATTGTTATTTTTTTTTTAAAGACTGGAGATGCATGCTTCATACAATTATTCATGGATCGATTTTAAGGTATATGACATAGACCAGGAAAAGCAATTAGCAATATTAAATGTGTACAAAGAAACCTTTATTCGGTAAAGTGCAGTAAAGCAAACTGCAAAGTTCATAAACCTTCCCCAACCAACCAGAAATCGATTTTTTTCCTAATTTTTATTATTCGAAACCATTGAAAATTTAAATCCTTAATAAAATTACCCCCCCCCCCCCCCCCCCGACCATCTGTACTGGTAACCATTGTCTTCAGGAAAGAAAGTGAGGGGAAATCCAAAATTTTCGAATTGACCCCAGAACAAGAAGTGAGGGAACATCTTCTAGTTGTCACCTATTCCAGGAACATCTTTCTAAGAGAATTCACCTCGCTTAGGGAGATTTCCTCTAACTTTCTTAGGGTTCACACAATGTCATATGCATGACAACCTATCACTCACCTGTTGGGACTAACAGATAAATGGGTCATTGACACTTGAAATTTAGTTTAACAAAAAAGGTAAGAACTAATACTATATCCACAAATTATATTTCACCCACTGGCTTCTCACATGTCTTGGAGGCACCATTGTTCAATGCTATGGATTATATAACACAAAATAAATGACAAATCCAATAGGGATATTAGGTGACAATCTTAAAAGACACATTTGGTGTGCAGGACCAAGAACAAATGCACAAAGGACTCACTAATGGAGTCCCTGAGGATTATAGAAACCACTAAATGGTTTGCCTCCCTGACACCTGAAGATGAAATATCAGTTTTAAATGGACTGACCTTTGAAGGTTATGCAAAGGCAAAGCAAAGGGAAGCTTCAAATATAGGACAGAATCCAGTGGAAGTGGTACAAAACTCAGTGCTCAGGTCATTTATTTAGTGCTCGCTTTCATCAAGGGGTGTGAGACACAGAGGGATGAAAAATGCAATTTTTCTAATTTTATGACTCATGTGTTCAAATTCTGTGATAAAGGTGCAAATGTTACAGGATTTTGGATGCAGTTACATTATTACATCACCATTTCTATGGTTATGACTAAAAATGTGGACTCAGCATTGGAACAGGTTCTTCTTCATGTGGGTTTAAAAAGATGTGTATTGCACCCCCTAAGAAAATGTATTAAAAAAAACCTGAAGCACCAATAAGGTAAGCATCTGATTCTTTCGACATACTGAGTAGGACATATAGGGGTAGATTTACTAAAACTGGAGAGTGCAAATTCGGATGCAGTTTTGCATGGTAGCCAATCAACTTCTTACTTCTGCTTGCTCAATTAAGTTTTGACAATAATTTGCACCCACCAGTTTTAGTATATCAACCCAACACTGTTCCTAATGTACCCTTGTCTCACCTTGATACAAAGGTGCACATACACATTAAATTAGGCCTGTTGTGAGAGTAATTTGGGACTGCCATTGTTGACCTCCTAATAATGCTAGTTGACTGACCGTTTTGCTCATCTATAGTCTGTAATACTTTGCCCTTATACACACGGTCGGACATTCCGACAGAAAATGTCCGATCGGACCATGTTGTCGGATAATCCGACCGTGTGTGGGCTCCATCGGACTGTTTCCGTCGGAATATCCGACCGACAACGTTTTAGATCTGGGCTATAAAATTTTCCGACAACATGGTCCAATCGGACTCTGTCCGATTGTTAGTAGAGAATGCCGATCGGACAAAGTGCCACGCATGCTCAGATCAGATTACAAGACCAAAGCTATTGGCTACTAGCCGCAACGTAGTCCCGTTGTAAGGAAATAACATCATCACGTTCTGAACAAACAGATTTTCCAAAAACTTTGTCCGACCGTGTGTATGCAACACCAGTTTCGGACAAAATCCGTCAGACAAAATCCGACGGATTTTGTTGTTGGAATGTCTGACCGTGTGTACAAGGGCTTTCTGCATTAGTAACCTTAAACAGGCATAGAGATCAGAGACTTGGAAACAAGTCAATAGTCCCTGTATATGTCAGCTGACTCAAAGTTTTGCAGCCAGTGTAACAGCAAGTCAGCTCACAGGTTTCATGTAAATACTGTACTTACTTAGTGAAGGTTGACATCATATTTTAATTGCCTCTTTGTGTACCAGAGAGGTTAGCCTAGCTACAATTATGCAATTTCCAACTGGTTGTTTATTACACATTTTACCAATTACATTTTATATAGGTACATGTAAAATCTTGACATACCTGAGTGTAGCTCATATAGGATTTTTCCAACTAGGGAAAAGACAAAAATATTTTATATGTGTGTACAACAACATTTTATTATTCTATGAGAATTTCAAACAATACAGAATAAAATAGAAACAATTGCAAATAAGAAATAACACTATACTATAAAAATATAAACATTTTTTTGAGTGACGTATTGGATTATACTCACTGTGTTTGGAGAAAAGTTGCTTCCATCATCAAAAAGATTGGCTCGTTTATCAATTATCTGCAGCCCCACCAAAGCATGGCTTTCTTTCACATTAATGGATAAAGACACATTTTGTGATGGCTTTGTAATGCTTTCATTCCAGGATAGAGTAACCTTTGAAATAAAAATAAATACTTCTGTTGTACACGTTTCTGGCTGAAAAGCTGTAGCTAGGAGCTGGCAAAAGTCAGTAATACCCTTAGGCTTAGTCAAAAACAAACGTAAAGTAGTTCTAAAGTCAAAAGTTTTTTTAACTCAATGCCTTACCTATGTTAAGATTAAAAAACCTTCCACTGGCTGTTCCTTGGCCCCAACACCACCTCCACCAAATACTTACCTGAGTTTTCTCTCGATGCAGTGCTGTGCCTGTCTGCAGCAGCACTGGTCTCTTTTCCTGCTGTGTGTGTTTATGGATGCACAAAGCCCAGCTCAGCAGAGAGTCTGCAGGTGTGCCCCCATAGCACACAGCTTGCTATGAGTGTACATGCAGGGGAGGAGGAGTGGACAGCATTGGTGGGGGACTCCAGAAGGGGAGGTAAGGGATTGCTCTGTGCAATACAAAAGCACAGAGCAGGTAAGTATAAAACTTTTTTTTTATTTGAGGGAAATGAATAGGAGCCTTTCATATCACTTAACTGGATCTTGGTGAGTGATAGGTTGTCTAGCATTTTGAAAAGCTAACAGACTAAATCTGAAGCTGTCTGTGACCTATGGATTGGTTCAGTGGTGGCTGGTGGTATTTTTTTTGGGGGGGTGGCAAACACTCCAACCCGCCGCCCCCCACCCAATCGGTAGGTCGGGTCACAGGCACCCCCAAAAAAAACACTGGAATGCATGCA
The DNA here is from genome assembly GCF_037356315.1 of Lithobates pipiens. Taxonomy (NCBI): domain Eukaryota; kingdom Metazoa; phylum Chordata; class Amphibia; order Anura; family Ranidae; genus Lithobates; species Lithobates pipiens. The sequence continues at coordinate 339,340,102 of NW_027507758.1, forward strand.
TCCAGCACCCTTCATGTAGATTAGGGGCCCCTGCACCCTGTATGGATGGGCAGCCACTGGATTGGTTTCATCTCACTTCAATGAGAAGTATTTACTGTCTGTTTTTACAGATTCTTTTTTCTCCCTTTCCATTCCCCTCTACCTTCTTTCAAATGTTGTTTGTTGGAGTTTATATTGATATGTCTTCACAACATACTGTATATTTCTGTTGAAAAGATACTTTGGCTTTATATATGGAGGCTAAAAAGTTGGTTTTATTGTCTCCTGTATGCTTTTGTAAAACATAACATGTACGTTCTTCCTATTGCTGAAAGAACTACCTACAAGCATACCCCACTTTTAAGTAGAAATGGGGTTTATTTAATAAAGCTTGAAAGTGCTCACTTCTGCATAGAAACCAATGAGCTTCTAATATCAGCTTATTCAATTAAGCTTTGGTAATAAAACCTGGAAGCTCATTGGTTTTTATGCAGAAGTGAGCCTGATTTTTCACTTTCCAGCTTTAGTAAATAAACCACATTGTGTACTTAAAAGTGGGGTATGACTGTATGTGTAAACATGAGTTTTTAAACCTTAAGGCCCCTTTGACATGGGGCAGATCCACTCAACGGACTCCGCTAGCTCAGCGGTAGATTGATCCATTGATCCCCGCTGAGCCAGCGGATGACATGTCCGTCTCTGCTCACTGTGCAGGGATGGACCTGTCAGAGCCCTGCTCTCCTCTACGGGAAGGTCAGATTAAAACGAACGCATGTCCATTTCATCCGATCCCATTCGATCCACTGTTTTGAGTGGATCTTGTCTGATCGGATGGCAGGTGACACATCTCTGCTGAAATCTGCCTGCCCATATAAGTCAATGGGTCTCCTGCTCGGATCTGCCTTTCTGATTTTCTATTGTGTGAAAGGGGCCCAATAAAAAATGTGCAAAATAAATAACAATAAATAAATTCAGCTATTTGTACATTGGAGATTAAGTAATCATTGAGCATCACTAACATACTGATGAAAAAATAAGTGTCTGTTTTGATCATGGCTAAAAATCTGATTCAGATTCCAATTGTCAACAGGAATTTGAGAATCTGAACCTAAAAGGTGTTTTTGGTTAGCAATATGATGCAATTGATGGTACCAGCATATTCCACGTACTGATACATATCTCCTATTTGGACAATGAAGCTTCAAGATGCTACATGATGCCCTAAAATTCAGGGTGCCAGCAGTATGCCAATGCTGACTTTTTTTGGTGTTTAAGCTCCACCCACATCCCACAGTGCAATGTGATCCCTGCATTTTATTTTGGGATAGAAGAAACATTTTATTAACTTTTAATCAGTGAGCCATTGACCTAAACTGGCACTAATTTGCATGTCATTTTATTGTTAAAAATCTGATGAAAATTGCATAAGTGTTGCTTTAAATGCCAGCTGTCTAATGCTTGCCTGCAGCTGGTTATTACAATATGATTATGGAGTCTCTGTAGAATTTCCCTTAGACTCATCAACAAATATGTAAGTAAAACAGTTCCCACCTGTCCACACTCCCAAAAACAAGAGGAGGGGGAGCCTGGATACATTTTCATAAGCGTGTCCAGTACTAAATTTCACCTGGAGTAGACTTTATATCCGGCTTCTATCAAAGTCACATCCATGACACCTTTATAGACATGTATTCCAGGCTCACCAATCCTGTTCCCCAATTTCCACATTGAGATTTGTTTCCCAAGCTATATATTAAGACAATTTGGAGGGTGGAGTCTCAAATTGCCTATACAACGTCGATATGTCCCTATGATCAATGAAGTGTCCGATACTATGTCCTTTATCAGTCCATTACTGGAACTGTTAATATTGGGGGCCTGGTGGGAATGTAGGGTTATTGAAGAGAGGAGCCCCTGGGGTTTGATGGGAGCGAAGTGGCTATCTCCTACAGAAAGAGTACCGTAAATTTAGAGAATGGGAAATAGTAGGGCTTAGAATTGCTTTAGAGCAGGGATGTGCAATTAGTGGACCTCCAGCTGTTGCAGCACTACAAGTCCCACAAAGCATAGCAAGACTCTGACAGCCACAAGCATGACACCCAGAGGCAGAGGCATGAAGGGACTTGTAGTTTTGCAACAGCTGGAGGTCCGCTAATTGCATATCCCTGCTTTCGAGTATTTCTAGGAGACTCACAGGACTAAGTCAATTATTAAGGGGAGAAAAGCCTGATTCTCAAAAAAGACCCAATCAAGTCGATAATGGGTGGAGTAGAGTGGATTAGTTAAATTAACTAAGCTGCAATATAATACTTCTGGAAGTCAGGAACTCCCTAACCCCCTAAGTCTTTAGGGGAATACATTGTTGCCTCTGGTTCCCTATATAAATGTAAAAATTCTAACTTTAAAGATATGACGTGCAGACACCAGCACCAGAACAAAGAGTATTGAGATTTGAGTCCTCTAGATTGATATTTATCACTTCTGACTTATCCAATTGACTGGTAACCCTGAGATCTTTCTAAACCAGGTTAAGAGATAAAACAATCAGCTCCTAATTTCAGCTTGTTCAATTAGGCTTTGTCAAAAAAAACTAGAAACTGAGTGATTACTAAGCACAGCCACACCAGATTCTGTGTGCACCAGTTTTAGTAAATCTTGCCCATATTGTTCTTGCTGTCATACACTTTACATATGGTGAGTTTTATGGTTGAAATTTATTTTGCTCATGAGAGCAGATCATGATACATTTCAAAGTGTATATTCAACAATCCATATGAGCTAAAATACAGGAGAAAATGTATATTATAAAGAGACTAAATCAGAGAAATATTAACTTTTTGTAAAATGAAAATGAAAGTTGACAGCTGTAACATATTAGTTTGTTCATGTACCAATAGGTAAATTAAAATGACAGCAATTACCTTATTCTGAAACAAGCCTTTTACAGGAAACATGTAAGAGGTTTGTACAATATCACCATATTCATTATTATTGTAAAAGTAAAGGATGAGATTGGCATTAGGAGCCCAGGAGTGCTCTGGAGTGAGGCTGAATGAGGTCCTGTTTTGCCTCCCAGCAGACACAATCAGATCTTTAGCCATAACCTGCAATATAAAAAAAAAATGTTTGGCAAAATAGAGAAGTTAGTAATACCATAATTGTTTTAAATAGTGTTAAGACGGGTACCAACTCCAGGAGCAGTGTGGGCCTACCATAAATCTACTTATAGGCAGGGCCAGTTGATTGGGCCCTGAGATGGAGTAAAGGTACACAAAGACCAAGGTAGGCGGCACCATTATTATTTGGTAAAGCAAAGGTAACAACACATGTCAGATGTTGGCAAAGAGCTCACTTACAGTTCTAAAAACTATGGCATGGAGATTCAATATTACAACAGCTCTCAACACTGTTGGTGGTAACTTAACACAGTCTTTGTATTTGAGAAGGAGATTTTGGTAGGTAATGTTACCATAAGGCTCGGTTCACACAGTAGGCGGCACAACTTGCAGCGCCGCGACCTGCCGCGACCTGCACACAATCAGCGGTGACTTGCAAAACGACTTCTGTATAGAAGTCAATGCAAGTCGCCCGAAGTCGCCGCAAAAGTAGTACAGGAACCTTTTTTCTAAGTCGGAGCGACTTGAGTCGCTCCTATTAGAACGGTTCCGTAGTACAGAACGGGGCGCGACTTGTCAGGCGGCGAGGTCGTCTGGACAAGTCGCCCCTGTGTGAACCGAGCCTAACAGCATCTGATGAAAGAGGTGACTGACAGGCAGTACAGTTTGTGCAGGCACCTTTAGTAACCAGGTAGGTGGGTCCCAACTCTCTAGGGTTTCCAGATAGCAGAGCCAAGCATAGCATCCCTGCACTGTCCCTTCTCGACTGGAACCTCTCCCTAGCGTTAAGTGCACTGTTCCTAGCCAGTGGGAATCCTGTCTCTACACTACTCACTTCACAAATGTGTGCCAGCAACAGTGGGACAGTGCTATTTATTATCATTGATCCCACTTAAGATGGACGTGGAGGTCAGCCAGTGCAGCAGGGCCCAATCGGACTGCTGCTCTCCTGATGACACCTATGGAGCCTTCAGAGGAACAAAGCTCCTCTCAACCTCCATTATTCTGTGTACAGCAGCCAGCTGAACAGTGTCACCTACAGTAGAGAGGATACCTGCCTACATGCTGTTTACTAGAAATATGTACACTGATTGTGTGGGCAGTACAGTAGCTATGTTGTTAGCACTTCTGCCTAGCAACACTAGGGTCATTGGTTCAAAACCCAACCACAACCCAACCACAACACTACCTACCTGGAATTTGCATGTTCTCCCTGTGCCTGTGTAGGTTTCTTCCCACACTCCAATGACATGCAAGTAGGTAATTGGCTCCTGTCAAAATTATCCCTGGTATGTGTATGTGCTGTATAAATGTGAGTTAGGGATGTTCGACTGTAAGCTTCTTGAGGTCAGGGACTAGTGTTGTATGTAAAGCACTGTGTAAACGGTGCTATATAAGTACTTGTAATAAATATATTCTGCATGTTCAAATTTCATACAACATACCACATAAAAGAGCTCTTCCACTTCTGTAGGGTAGGCATCAATCTCAAATTGAAAGGGAGTTCCGACCTGATATTAAAATGATACAAGTGAGTATCCTTTACACTGGCATCCAGAAGTTAAAAAAAATGTTCATTCATTTAAATTACCGTTATGGGTGAATGTGGATCTTTAATCTGGATGTATGTGTTTATTCCATATGATTTGTACAAGTACAAGGTTTGAGTGTTATTCCGATACTCAACCTGAAAATGAAAAAAAAAATAATGCTAGGAAAATGCAGACGATTTATATTACCTGAAAACAACTACTACTAAATTTATAGTAATAATAAATCTAAAATAGCCCATAGGAGGTGCAACTGACATGTGGTACTTGCTTTTTGCTGCCTACCTACAGTGACCTGATCGTCTTCAGCTGTCAAAACTGCTCCTGCTGCCATCTGCTGCTTTTATGAGTATTTAAGGCCTAGCCTTGCATGCAAAGCTACATTTGTTCTACGTTGTAGTATAACTTGCGGTATTCCAAACACATGGGTTAAGCTGTCTGGGTGCCTCTAATTCAGTGTCCACTAACAGTTCTGGTGCTGACTGCTGTGCACCTTCTGAAGGACTTGACATTGACAGATTATTGTTGTCTGGTTGTATCCCTGCAAATTTTACAGTCTGCCTTATACCTGTCAAGTGTGGCCCCCTGCTCAGCTCTATACCTGGAGGATTTCACAAAACTAATGCATCTACGATATTGTCTCTATGGCCTCTGAGCTTGCAGCTGCTGAGACCTTGTCTGATACTTTCAATTCCCTTGTTCAATGTGTTTTTATTGGTTTAGTAGGTTACAATGGTAATAAGGCACATGGGTTATAGTTATAGTAATTGAACATTTGGCCAAGTAGACCAGGTTAACATCATATAGCAAAACAGAAGAGGTTACAATAAGTCAAAAAGTGGTCACCTAACATTGTTATTGTCAGGATAACTTTTATTAACATAAACAATGCTTTAGAAGGGGCCTGCCAGAGTTTATAGTGATGTAACCAAGGGAGGCGGGTGTAGATAGGCGATCAGATATAGCCAAATGTCATTAGCATTGTTGAGTGACAAGCTGGGCATCCCAAACTGCCTACAGTTTTGGAGAGGGGAAGAAGTGGGGAAAGGGGAAAAGAAAGGTGGTGAAAGGAAAAGGGGTCAAGGTTGGGGATCCTAGGGGTCTGCTGGGTGAAAGCACCTGAAAACGATGTATCGTTCAAAGGAATAGTAGATCAGCTCGGAAGCAGTAGTGCAGTGTCAAAGTGTGGAGGAAGGTCTACCCTTGGCTGCCAGGTCTTTCACTATTTTGTGATATTATATTTTAGCACTGCCTCAATTTTGACATAAACCATTGCTTGTGTCACCCTATTTTTAGTTTCAACCAAGTTGAATGAGGAAGATTTCCATGCTTTCACTATGGTTTGCTTGGCAGCCATGGTCTCTCACTATAATAATTTAAATTGGGTCTTTATAATATCATCTGGCTGACAGTTCAAAATGATCATTTGCAAAAAGTGGGTATGGAGAACCTGGAAGACATCCATCCAAAACAAGCAAATTGTGGGACAGGTCCACCACAAATGGAAATGGGTGTCATGCCTCCGCATCCACAGGAGAGGACATATGTGTATACTCTGGCTGGGATCAGGTACCTTCTGATCATAACCTTATAGTTTGTCTTATGCCGCGTACACATGATCGAATTGTCCGGCGTACTTAGTCTGGCAAACAATCCGGCGGATAGTCCGGTGGACTTTCTACCGAATGGACTTGGCCACACAGAAAGTTTGGCGTTTGCTAGCGCGATGACGTACAGCAGGTACGACGGGACTAGAAAAAGGAAGTTCAATAGCCAGTAGCCAATAGCTTCCTTTTCATACTTGCTTCTGAGCATGCATCATTCTTAGTCCGCTGGACTAGCATACTCATGAACGTATTGTCCGCTGAAACCCAAGTCCAGCGGAAAGATTGGACTGCAAAAATACTTTATAAGTCCGCTGGATTTTACGCTGAGAAAGTCCGCTGAAGCCCACACACGATTGGATTGTCCGGTGAAATGCGTTTCGGCGGACTATGTACGCCGGACAATTTGATTGTGTGTATTCGGCATTAGTGTCTGTGTTAGTCCATATTGCATTTCCAGTCATCTGATGTTAAAGCGACTCCAAGGTCCATTTCCCATTTACGTGGATAATCTTGAAGGGTACAACCAGGTTTATCTAGCAGTTGTAAGTAAAATTTGGTGATTACCTCAAGAGCTTGGGGGTCTGGTTTACAAAAGTGTTTAAACTGGCTCCTGCCCTATCCCCAAACCTTCCAAGGCATCCAAGTCCCCCAAACTCTTCCATAATGGGGAGGCACTCATACTTGCAAAGTGGAGGGATGTCTGTGTGCAGGCATGTAGGATGCCCATATGTCAGCTACATGCATGCAAGAGGACTCACCAGAGGCTACATGCTAGAATTTGCCTGCTCTGTAGCTCAGTAAGTCCTTACTTACAGTCTTATGGAAGATCCTCATGACAGATGCCAGCCTGTTGGGCTGGTGAGGAGTCATGGACACTTTGTTGGTGCAGTGGATTTGGATACTAGAGATATCTCATCTCTGTTGGTGTATGGCCCTTCAGGCAGCTCCTTGTTTTGTAGACAATTCCTAGTTAAGTTATATGGAGCCTGTTAGTGTTTTGTTTCTTTTGCCCACCCCTTAGTTATACCGCTTTTGGATGTCCCATGTCAATGAATCTCAGTGTCCATCAATAAAGAGAAAGCAAACTGGATTTTTGTACTTACTATAAAATCCATTTCTTGATGTTCATTGAAAGACAGAGGTTCCACTGTTATTCTGATCATGCTTTTGGCACTGCATTTGTACACAACTGTCATTTTATTTTATAATGTGAGTATAACACTTTTTCAAATAATAAATATTGTGGAGACAGAATTATACAATGTGAGTCTCTCCTTTTGTGACCCCATACACCCGGGGGTCTGGTAGAGCTGTGAAAGAAAGCAGTTGAGGAGGATTACTGCTACTTCTGATGCCTTGTTGGTGGATTACTCTAACCAGGAGAGATTAAGGCAAGCCATAGTTAATTCTAATTTCTTTCCTTCCAGCACGGGTGGAAGAAAAGAAAATCGCTTGATTCCCCCATCAACACGGTCAGTTAGGGTCACAGTCAGTGTTGATGGGGGAATCCTTCTCACAGCACTATTGTATTCTTCAGGTAGGGAGTACTCCCTGCTGGCTGAACACAGTGATTACTGCTAGTGGCTAATGCCACTGGCAGCAATCGCATGCAACAAATCTGACAGGCTGGTTGTACCCAAGTCGATCGATGGATCAACTCAGGTACAACCAGCCTTCCTATAGATAGATCGAATTTCAGCCAGTCCCTGCTGAATCAGTTGACATTCAATCTATGTACAACCAGCTAAACTCAAGCCTGTTATGAAATAAGATAAGCTGACATTTCTGGTGAGTGAGCTTCCAATTGACTGGTGAAAGATCACGAAAATCACTATAAATTGAAGATTCACTGGGTGCTTTCTGGGATCAGTGATTGCACTTGAACTTTGTTTTCTGCAATCTTTCAAGCCTTTGACTACTAAATAAATGTGGAAGGGAATTTATTTTGTTTTTTTTTTATTCATGAACACATATCTTTCACTACAAGAGTGTATTTTAAAGTATTGATTATTTGTAACACATTGCTTATCTTTTGTGTTTGCTATACTGCAACATTTCACATTTTTGTGAAAAACATTGTTTATATTTTATATTGGTGTGTGTTTGGGATACTATTTAGCACTGTACTTGTGGAAGATTATTTTTTTCACTATCCTCATTTATTGAGGCCTTCACAAAAACAAACTGAATAGAGAGAACCAGCAGGACAATGTAATCTGACAGCTACACCCACCATTGTTGGAATACACTAATCAAGGAAAATGTTACATGTCTCTTTAACAGAAGTTGATCAAACAATCGACTTCTGTTGAACAGGGATTGCCACAGACTGAACAAAATTCTAATAGTCCCTGCTGAGCTGGCCAAATTATGTTCGTTGTATGGCCACCTTTACATTAGAGCTATAGAGTTCTATCAACAATAGGGTTTGTACAGCAACAGAAATATTGAAAACCAAAGGAAAACCAGCCTAAAACTTCAACTGCTGTATAAAATAAAATTAAAATGCAAAATTTCATATTTACCTGACTGAGAAAGGGGTTTTCCAGTGGTTATCACTTACCGTACATCAAATGTTTTTTTTTATTATAAAGTGAAAAGAAAAAAAACATGTCCATACCTCAAGCATAATCATTACAGTATTTGGAAGCACTTCAAGCTCTATTCTGCAAAAGCCATTCTGTGGTTTGATTTCTTGCTGAAGAACGAAGGAATCAGGAAAGTTGTAACCGTACCACCAGTAATATGAAGATTGGGTTATATTCACAGAAATGTTGCTTTCTTTTTCTTCAGCTGACAATGGCTCCTGATCCGCTCTTATGACTTTCATCTGTGAGTGTAATGGCAGTTATTAGGCTCACTTATTATTAGTAATACTGTGTGATATGATGCTAACTCCAAAGACATGCTGGTAGGTTAATTGGATCCTGTCTAAATTGTCCCTAGTATGTATGAATGTAAGTTAGGGACCTTAGATTGTAAACTGACAATAGCAATCTGTGTCCATCGAACCTGTGGTTGAATGTGCCTAACCTTATCTCTATTAGTCCAAGATTATTCTACATAAAGAGAAAATATTCGACATAGAGAGAAAAGATTTAACATTATAGAGACAATAGCAAAAAAGTTTGAATGTGCCTAACCTAACTCTATTAGTCCAAGATTATTCGACATAGAAAAACTTTGCAATGAATATTCAGCGAAGGAGATGCCACGAGCGGACATTTATGGTCAAATGCTCCGCCCATAGGCTATAGAGGAATTCTAATGTTGGTTGACTAATAATAATAATTAATAAATATAATTATTGCTAGTGTCATACAACATTAGAATTATACTATAGCTTGTAGGTGGAACATTCGACCAGAAATGTACGATTGCTGCGTTGTACGGTTTAGCTGCTCTGTCAAATCTTCTTAGAACATTCGACAGACACCATTTAACCAGAAGAGTTAAAAAACATTCAATCAGCATTGTAGAAAATATCTGAGACATATACTGCAGAATGTGGCACCACATCCAGTAATAATTAAGCAATAACAGGGGAAAAAAAGAGGAAAAAGGACATTTAAGGTTGCCACTGAAATCCCAAAATAAGAAAAAATGATTAAGGTCTCATATTATAGTAAAAATATTGAATTTATTATAATCACATTAAAACACATGATATAGGAAAAAACATGAACACGTCTGAAAGGTATACTGTCCCAAACATATAGACACATCAAGAAGCTGAAACCAGAATATCACATGGATAGCTTAGGGCAGGGGTAGGCAACCTGGGGCCCTCTAGCTGCTGCAGAACTACAAGTCCCATCATGCCTCTGGGAGTAATTGTAACTGCCAGCCTTGCAATGCCTCATGGGAAATGTAGTTCTACAACAGTTGGAGCACCCCGGGTTGCCTACCCCTGGCCTAGTAGACGTTTACAAGGTTGTCCTAGAAGGTCCCTTCCGGCTGAGAGCCAAACAAACCAAATTGCAGTGTCAGTGCCAATGGATTGCAATGCGAAGGAGAAAGAGACCTCTGCACTGCAAAATAAAGTTGGGAGGCTTATAGGGCTCCCTAAAACGAATTTGCTTACCAAAAAAGCCTACTTGCTTGAATTGAAGTGCAATGTAAAGCGGAGGTTGAGCTCTTGGGCTTTGGCACCAGGCTGGTCCACAAGATTGACGCTCGGTTTACACCTTAGCATTTTTTGCAGCCTGCGTTTGCACAGGCACAAAGCCCATTCAAATGAATGGGCTGCCATGCCCGTGTTTCCACAAAAAAGTGCATGCACCTTTTCATAAATGCAGCCTGTTTTACCTTTCAAATCTTTTTAAAACTGAATGGGTTGTTTTACAAGCTGAGGGTTAACATATACTTTAAAGGAGGCACTGTATGTCAATTAAACATATGTGATGAGGGTCTGTATTTTTAAAGCATTGTTATTCAAGACATTATTTTATACTGACCTTTGAAGTGAAATTTGTGCCAGGAATAAACTGTCCATTGTTGTTACGTAGCATAAATATGTACTCAGAAAACACTCTTGTAATATTTGAGGATGAACTGATTGTGATACCTATAAATATAACACGTGGCATTTTTTCAAAATAATGCAATATTGCAATTACACATAACATGTCCAACGCTGTGGGATTGATTTACAAACTCAAATACAAACTGTTCAATTAGCAAAGGGCATGATAACTGACCATAGTAAATAGGTTGGAGTTGTGTTCACCTTGAATTCTCAATCATATATAAAAAAAGTTTTTACAAAACCTAGATTACTGAAGTAATTTGAAAAGATAAAGGAAGGAATGGACTTTAAAGGCACATATAAAAAATATATAACAAATTGTAATAGTTCACAATTATTATATAAAAGTGCACATTGCATTATACAGATTAAATAGATAATATAAAGAAAGATCAATGGTTCCCTTTTTTCTTTGTATTATCTAATTATTCTGTATAATTAAATGTGCACTTGTATATAATAATTGTGAACTATTAAAATTTATTATAATTTTTTTATGTGTGTAGCGCTGATATTTTTGCCTATTAACCTCCCTGGCGGTACCATTATTTCGGATTTTAGGTGCTAAAAGCGGTACCATTATTTTGCATGAAAATTTGGCGTTTTATATTGTAGTCCTGCAATTCTTAGGAATAACTCTCTTAAATCTGTCCAAACCAGAGTCTAGCAGACATCCCGGGTATGATAAAGTTTGAAAAATTAAATCATAAATTATAATATAAGAAATAATTATAAATAATTGTACCAAATAATAATATAACAATAATAAAAATTATTCAATAATGTAATCACATCAAAAACACTGAAATTTGCTCAGTTGCAGAATTGTCACTGTCATTACTTTTCAGTATTTGATGACGAATCTCCCCACAAATCGCTATCGCTCAATTCTGCGAGTGATTCTAATTTATTATCGCTGTTTTCTAGCTGCTCTAAAATCATTTTTGATGTACAGTGACAGTTTTGGTTGCTATGGACAATCTCCAGTTTCCAGGTATAAAGAACAGCTTTTATTATATAAAACTACATGCAGGACACTGGGCAGACCACTAGGGACAACGGGGATGTGAAATGTTTACATACAGCAATGTAATCTGTAAGATTACATTATACTGTATGTATACTGTGTGTTTCACTTTTTGAATTTGGCGCCGATCTCCGTGCCCGTGCGTCGCAACGCTCGCAGGGCACGGAGATCGCCGATGTGATAGATCGAGCGAGACACGGCTCGCTCGTACAGCGGGGAGACGACGCTGGATCCGAGGGAGAAGGTGAGTATTCCTCCTCCTGGATCCAGCGATGCAGTCCCGAGTCTGACTCGGGGATACCGCTAATGGTATAAAAAATCCACCCCGAGTCAGACTCGGGAAAACCGTCAGGGGGGTTAATACTTTACAATGTAAGTCTATGAACAATATTATAGCTTAGTATTTGGTGCCATCCAGTGGCCAATGCAAGGAAATAGTCTTGAATTAATTTCCTTTTCTATAGTGTTGGAAAGATAACAGGAAGTGACTGTTGTTTACATTTTTGCTGTGACCTATCTACCCAGAATGCCAGGTGACCTACCCATGATCACCCTGTACTGAACTGCATGCTGGGTAGGCTATAAAAGGGCCGGTGCGGCCATTTTCTTACACTTCTGGACGCATGGTTTGCCTGTAAGGACCTGTGAGGAGGTCTCCAGAGAGGACAGCCTACAGTCACTGCGGAGCGGAATGAATATAGACTTTGCCATCCACCTGATTGCTGGAGAGACTGAGTGACCGAATCAGGAAGGATCCAGAGACACCTGTCGGAAGCCATCAGAGGGACCCGGTTCATCTTGCAGAGTGGTGTGACAGAATCGGCCGGCTAGAAGCAAGAGTGCAGAGTACAGTGCACCAGAGCATAGTTGTTACATTCCTCAGATCCAGTTGGAGAGAGGGCTGTTGCCCACCGTTTATTATGCACTTCCACACATTTAGACTTCTATACAGTGTTGCTGGGACCTCTAGTTCCACGGAGGGACATCTAATAAAGACTGAGCTTAGGCAGGCCTAAAGCCTACCCTTTACCACACTTTAACACTGTGTTATACCAGAGGCAATTACAAGTGGATTACCTCACAGGAATCGTTCCAGTATTCCTTTCAAGTTAACCCTTAGTATTCCACTGTTGGATTACAAATTGTTACAAACACTAATAGCTAGCAGAAGAAAGAAGATCAAAGACTGCATCTTATATTGCAAGGCCTTGCACCTTTATTAAAGTAGGGGGAGCTCCCTTGTATTTGTATTGTGCCATATTTATCTATTGTCTAAACATTCTGTACTGTCATGTTATGTTGATGTGACAGTGCAACTGCTGTAATTATTACTTTAAACCTAACCATAGTAAAGATATGTTTTTGGTTAAGTACTTTGGTGTGGAGTATTGTTCCTTTTCCAGCAGGTGGAGCCATTGGATACCCAGGTAATAACAAACGTATACTGTTATTATATTGTATATTGTGGGGTTATCCTTCACCATTAGCTCCACACCAACATTGCACCACAGCTGTGTCAAGGGGACTGAGCCAAGTCAGTGGGGGTTCACTAGCAGAGTGCAGGCTCAAACAAATTCAGCAGCTCCTTCGGGGGTCAGTGCTACATGTGCCTTTAAAGTCCATTCCTTCCTTTATCTTTTCAAATTACTATTAGGATGGGACACCTTTTGGGTGCTCTGATTGCCACCCTAGGGCTTAGCAATAAATCTCTTTTCTAGATTACTGAAGTAAACACCGCTTTGCCTTATTTACTAAACTCTGTGAATATTCATTTTTTCAGAGTGAACAGTCTTAGCAGAGAAACGTTTTCAAAAGCCAGAAATACTTATAAACAAAGTAGTCATACTTCTGCACTATACATATACACTTGTACCATGTTATATCACTGTAATCCCTTGCTATACTGCCATTATAAAAATATCAGGATGTTTTCCATGTATACCAAAGTTAGCCTCAAATAGTTATAAAGGGAAAAGTACAGAATACACATTGTACATATTTATAATATTGGCCACAACATCAGAATGCAGTATCAGTTTTCAGCTGCCCTGCTACAGCCAAATAAATTATTTCCAGAAGAATGTGTCACATTTTTGGAACTTAGGACATTAAGGCCTCTTGTATGTGATACTCCTGTTTGAACATCAATTTTTTCAGCTGTTTTTATTTAGTATGTATTTTCACGCATATGCAGTTGAGCAATTTCAAAACATATTCTCGCATTCACAATATAGCAATGGACATTTGCACACAAATGTGTGCAATCGCTTGCAAATGTTTGCATATTTAAGCGTATTTGTGCGCATGAGGCATAAATTACTGACCAAAAATGCAGATTTTTTTTACTGAAGAATACATGGCGCTTGTTTATGCATCTGTGTGCATAGGCACATTACAATTAATGGGCTGTATTTTAGCTCAGTAAAAAAATAAACTATACTGAGCTTTTTCAAGCTGTAGTGTACAAAAGGCCTTATAAGCAAACTCTGTTATCTTACTTGAGGTGGAATTTCATGTATCTTTGACTTAATAGAAGAGGGCAGGGAAAGAATTACTGCATTTCAGCCCATGATTGCAGTCCCACAGCCCTGTTCATTTATAAGTAAACAATATTACCCGTCTTGAGGTGGAAATTCATGTGCCTTTGACTTACTGGATGGAAGCAGGGATGGGACTACCATCATAGCAGCCCATGATGGCAGTATTGCAGCCCTGTTCATTTAAAAGCAAACACTATTATCTCAGTGAAAATCCATGTACCTTCGGCTTATTGGATGGAAGCAGGGATGGAATTACTGCAATAGCAGCCCATGATGAGAGTATTACAGTCCGGTTCAAGCTACACCTGTAGTATAGCATAGGCAGTACTAGGGATGAGCCGAACACCCCCCGGTTCGGTTCGCACCAGAACTTGCGAACGACCCCCGCGTTCGAAACGAACGTTAGAACCCCATTGAAGTCTATGGGACTCGAACGTTCGAAATGGAAAGTGCTAATTTTAACGGCTAATATGCAAGATAGTGTCCTAAAAAGGGTTTGGGGACCTGCCTCCTGCCTCAGGGGACATGGGTCACTGCAAAAAAAAGTTTTAAAAATTGCCGTTTTGGTGGGAGCACTGATTTTAATGACGATTAAAAAAAAAAAGGTGAAATATTCCTTTAAATATGGTGCCTGGGGGGTGTCTGTAGTATGCCTGTGAAGTGCCACGTGTTTCCCGTGTTTGGAACAGTCCCTGCACAAAATGACATTAAACGGAAATAACACCATTTAAAACTGCTTGCGGTTTTAATGTTATATCTGGTTCCTGCAATATGGTTGAAAATCATTCAGAAAAATGGCATGGGTAGCCCTCCCTGCCCATTACCAGCCTATTTGGGTCTTGTACGCATATTAAGGGGAACCCCGTACCCATATTAAAAAAAGAAAATGCATGTGGCCCCCAGGCCCTATATACTCAGAACAGCAGTATACAGGCGGTGCAAACAAGACAGGGACTGTGTAGGTTTGTTGTGTTAAGTTGAATCTGTTTGTAATTTTCAACCGGTACATTTTTAAAGTGTAACTCCAGTCAAACAAACATGTAGCTCCAGTCAAACAAACAAGTGTAGCTCCAGTCAAACATTTTTAAGCTTTTTGGAAAACATAGGGAAGGGTTATCACCCCTGTATAATTTGTTTTGTCGTCCATCTTTTTTCATCTCACTTGCTGCTGTCTCCTTGCGTTTGCAAGTAGGAGATGTTTGTAAGTTGGATGTTTGAAAGTAGGGGCCTGCCCTATATTATAGCGGTATGTACTGGGTACAGAGCACGCAGACAGCACGCACTATCTCCTAACACTACTGACTGCAAGCTCTATTATTAACCACTTGACCACTGGGCACTTAAACACCCTTAATAACCAGACCAATTTTCAGCTTTCGGTGCCCTCACATTTTGAATGACAATTACTCAGTCATGCAACACTGGACCTATAGGAAATGTTTGTCCTTTTTTTCACACAAATAGAGCTTTCTTTTGGTGTTATTTAATCACCTCTCAGTTTTTTATTTTTTGTGCTATAAAAGAAAAAAGACCAAAAATTCTGCGAAAAAATGAATTTTTCTTCGTTTCTGTTATAAAATTTAGCAGATTAGTAATTTTTTCTTCATAAATTTTGGCCAAAATTCATACTACTACATATCTTTGGTAAGTCCACAAGCTATGGTGCCAATATCTGAAAATTGATCACACCTGAAGTACTGACGTCCTATTTCCTTTTTTTTTTTATTTTTCCACAAAATTGTCATATTATCAGGTTATTTCACACACACAGCATATGCATACCAAAAGACCCTGGAGAATACAATGGTGGTCGTTGCAAATTTTTATCTCACACGGTATTTGCACAGCAATTTTTCAAACGCGTTTTTGGGGGGGAAAAAACTGTTTTGTGCTTAAAAAACAAACAAAAAAAACAGTAAAGTTAGCCCAATGTTTGCATAAAGTGAAAGATGAAGTTATGCTGAGTAAATAGATATCAAACATGTCACTCTTCAAAATTGCACATGCCCGTGGAATGGCGGCAAACGTCGCTACTTAAAAAATCCCCATAGGCGACGCTTAAATTTTTTTTTACTGGTTACATGTTTTGAGTTGCAGAGGAGGTCTAGGACTAGAATTATTGCTCTCGCTCTAACGTTCTCGGCGATACCTCACATGTGTGGTTTGAACACCGTTTTCATATGTGGGCTTACGCATGCGTTCGCTTCTGCATGCGAGCACATGGGGACATGGGCGCTTTAAAAAATTTTTTTTTTTTTTATTGTTCATTTTACTTTATTTATTTTAGTTTGACATTTTTTTCCCCAAAAATATATTTTTGATCACTTTTATTCCTATTACAAGGAATGTAAACATCCCTTGTAATAGGAATATGGGGTGACAGGTCCTCTTTACAGTGAAATCTGGGGGCCAATATGACCCCACATCTCACCTCTAGGCTGGGAAGCCTGAAATAAAAAATAAAAAAAAGATTCTGGCTTTGATCGTACTGGCGAGTTGGTAGAAGCACCGGAGGGCGGTGAGGGGTGGGGGGCGTCTATGGCTGGGTATTTCAGGGTATCACCGAGTATGGCTGGGTATCTCCGAGTATGGCTGGGTATGGCAATTTATGGCAGGGTATTGCAGAGTATTGGGGGGTACTGCAGAGTATTGGGGGGTACTGCAGAGTAATGGGGGGTACTGCAGAGTAATGGCAGGGTACTGCAGAGTAATGGCAGGGTACTGCACTGCAGAGTAATGGCGGGGTACTGCAGAGTAATGGCGGGATACTGCAGAGTAATGGCAGGGTACTGCAGAGTATGCACTGGTATTGCAGAGTATTGGCAGGGAATTGAGGGGTTAAATTCGGTGAGCAGCGATGTGGGCACTGCAGATGCAGCCCACATCGCTGCTGACACCGATCTCTTTCCCCTCCGCTGTACCGATCGGTACAGAGAGGGGAGGGAGGAACCGGCGTCATGTTGTTTACAAGTGATCACTCCGTCATTTGACGGAGCGATCACGTGGTAAACGGCCGCGACGAGCGGCCGTTTACCGTGATCCGTGATGCGCCGGGTCCTGTGGACCCGGCGGTCACGGATGCTCTCGAGTGCGCGCCCCAGGGGGCGCGCGAGAGCAGAATTCTGGGAGGCCGTTAATTAACGGCCTCTCAGAGTTAAACAACCGCCCTGAAGCCGTTAATCGGCAATGGGCAGTTGTTAAGTGGTTAAAGCTAGATCACTAGCTATATA
This sequence comes from Lithobates pipiens, assembly GCF_037356315.1. NCBI lineage: Eukaryota > Metazoa > Chordata > Amphibia > Anura > Ranidae > Lithobates > Lithobates pipiens. Next base: position 339,357,679 of record NW_027507758.1, read on the forward strand.
GGTGAGGTGAATATAGTGGTGTATACTGCGGTCAGGGCACAGACAACAACCACTACACAGCAGCAAGATAGGAAATCAGCCAAAAACGATCGGTGTGTACTGTGTTGAAGGTACACAGAACACCCACTGCTTCAGATGCTAACACACTACACGAGGCCGCCTCAAAGGCGGCCTTATATAGTGTGGGGCGTGCACTACACAGCCTGAGCTATGATTGGCCACAGGCAGGATGACTGTGGCCAATCATGGCTCTCCTCGCTGCTGGCGCTACGATTGGCCAAGCATGCGGGGTCACAGTGCATGCTTGGCCAATCATGAGCCAGCAATGCACTGCGCCACCGCAGTGCATTGTGGTCCGCGTGCGCCACTCGAATTTTGACGCAAACGGCCCAAACGTTCGGAATTCGCCGAACGGCCGAACAGCCAATGTTCGAGTCGAACGTACGTTCGACTCGAACACGAAGCTCATCCCTAGGCAGTACTATCTAACACTGTGCCGAGTTGAGGTCAGTACAAAGACTATAAATACAAAATATAGTTGCACTGCTTCTTTAAAACTGCGTTCTCCCCTTGGGAATGTCCTATTGGATGAAACACGTCGGAGCAGAGCCTGTGCAGACATCATCACGCCTACTGGAGTTAGTGGCGGTGCTGGAATCATTTCATGCTATTATGAAGCCAATTTATTTGAGTAGATGCACAGTACATCAGGTTAGTAAAATCAACAGGTTGCACTATGGATTGCTGTTTATTTATTTTGCCAGATTGATATGCATGGTGGAGGAAAGGCGTTATTACTGGATCCCTGCTGATGTGCCCTGTGGTTTCCAAGTGCTTCTGAAACATTTTCCTGCTGTGATGCTTGCCGGTGTGCCATGTGGTTCCCATGTTTAGTATGTGAGACCCCTGATCCAGAGCACTATTCAGGCTACCTATTCTGTAATTGGGGTATAATTAATTAGTAAGACGCTGCATTTTTTCGGTGGTGGTATAGCCCACATAATGTTCACGTGGATGGTTTATTGCCAATTGCAGTATTGGAGTGGTGTTGGAACTCACCCGAACATATACGTTTCGCTTGCTTGAACTTTATTTCATTGTTTTATTGCATCATTGGAGTGGTGGTGGAGTTCACCTAATATGGTTGTAAACAATCACTTTGTAAAACCCACTTAGTTTGAAGTAGAAATGAAAGGCAAACATTTGTGTATAGATAAAAAAATAATTATTATAAATACCTTTTTTCCCTATTTTTATAAAGGATCACTTGTCTCTGTTCGCACAAGCTGGGAGGAGGAGAAGCAGCAGCACACTGAGCTATGACAGGGAACAGACGACCAGTGATAAGCTCATTAGGAAGCAGGGGGAGAGGTTTGTTTACACTTACCTCTCCCCATTCTTCAGCTCTGTGACTCGATCTCGGGACACCGGCGGCGATCGGGTCCACGGGTCCCGCGGCAGCGGTCATGGAGCTCAGGACCAGGTCGCGAGTGCGCCTGCAGCTGGGCTCTTAAAGGGCAATGTACCTGTACATGCTTGTGCCCAGTTGTGCCATTCTGCCGATGTATATATCGGCGTGAGACAGTCCTTAAGTGGTTAAGGGGAACCCTGCACACAAATTAAAAAAAAGGAAAGGCTTGGGGCTCCCAGGCCCTATATACTCTGAACAGCAGTATACAGACGGTGCAAACAAGACAGGGACTGTGGGTTTGTTGTTAAGTAGAATCTGTATGTAATTTTGAACTGGTACATTTTTAAAGTGTAGCCCCAGCCAAAAAATAAATATTTAAGCTTTTTGGAAAACATAGGGAAGGGTTATCACCCCTGTAAGATTTGTTTTGCTGTCTGTGCACCTCTTCAGAAGATTTCACCTCACTTTCTGTCACAATGACAAATGCTTTTTGAGTGGAGAGGAGACACGTTTTTCCCATATTAACTCTTACAGGAGAGAATTTCCCTTGCTAGGGGTAGATGTCATCTCACTTTCTGTTGTCTCCTTCTGTTTGTAAGTAGGAGTTGTTTGTAGTTTGGATGTTAAATATTAGAGGCCTGCCCTATATGCTCTCCAGAAATTTGGGCCTAAGGTGTTGGTGTTGCCACAACACTGTAAGCCCTCACAGTTAGGCCGCGTACACACGCGGGGACTGTTCGCTCAACTTTGTCCGTCAAACAGTTTCAGCGGACAGTCCGCTCAAAATTAGCATGGACGGACTTGCCCACACACGACGAACAAACAGTCCGCTGAAACCGTGCGCGATGACGTGAACGGCACGTACGACGGGACTAGAAAACGACATCCTATACACTGCAATGCAAACTTTGGCGTGTAAATCCTTTCTGAGCATGCGCGGAACTTAGTTTGACGAACAAGCCTACACACGAGGGGACTGTTCGCTGAAACAAAGTTTCAGCGGACAGTTTTTCGGAATTTCCGAAAAACTTTGTTCAGCAGACTGTCCGCTGAAACTGTCCGCTGAAAGCCCACACACGAGCGGACTGTCCGCCGAAACACTGTTCAGCGGACAAAGTTGAGCGAACAGTCCCCGCGTGTGTACGCGGCCTTACTCTTGGTGGGAGCTGAAATGCCCTGCTGTGAACTATTATAATCAAGAATTGTAATTACATATTATTGTTGAACAGTGGTAGAAAAATTGGGCCTTTGGTGGTGGTGGTCCTGGTGCCACAACACTGTAAGTCCTCACAGTTACTCTTGGTGGGCACTGGAATGGGCCCTGCTGTGAAATATTATATCAAGAATTGTAATTACATGCACCTGTTGAACAGGGGCAGAAAAATTGGGCCTTAGGCACTGGTGCCACAACACTGCAACCCCTCACAGATACTCTAGTTGGAGCACAGGAATGAGCCCTGCTGCAAAGTATTGCACCAAAAATTGTAATTACACACCCCTGTTAACCACTTCAGGACCGCCGTATTGCCAATGTACGTCAACACAATGGCACAGGCAGGCACAATCACATAGATGTACGTGCCTGCCTTCCAGCGGGTGGGGGGTCCGATCGGACCCCCTCCCGCTGGTTACGGCGGTCCGGTTCGCTCCAGGAGCGCTCCGTGATGAGGGGATGGCCGTTGGTTTTCGGCCACCCCCTCTGGATCGCTCCTGGCCAATGAGAAGCTTCCTCCCACTGTGTATTGTTTACACAGGAAGGAGGAAGTGATGTCATTCCTCCTCGGGGCGGTCTTTTTGACCGGACTACGAGGAGAAGACTAATAGTAAGTGTGCACCAACACTACACTGACATGTAGGTACACACAGGCACACAAATCCCCCCCCCCGATCCCCCCCCGATCCCCCCCGGATCGCCCCCCGATCCCCCCCCGCCCCCCCTCCCCCCCCCCAGTCACAGTGTCACTGATTGCATTGATCATTTCTTTACTGATCAATGCATTCAGTGTCAGTTGTGACAGTAAAAACTGTCAGGACAGTTAGTGTTAGGTCCAGGGTAGCCCCCTATCACCCCCCAATAAAGATTTAACCCCCTGATTGCCCCTAGAGTTAACCCTTTCACCCCCTTTTGCCAGTGTCACTAAGCGATCATTTTTCTGATCGCTGCATGTGTCGCTAGGTAGCTAGTTATTTTTTTAGGTTCACCGCCAGGTTTTTATATCGCTAGGTACCCCGATATACTACCCAATAATGGTTTTAACCCCCTGATTGCCGCTAGTTAACCCTTTCACCCCCTTTTGCCAGTGTCACTAAGCGATCGTTTTTCTGATCGCTGCATTAGTGTCGCTACAGTCGCTAGGTAGCTAGTTATTTTTTTAGGTTCACGCCAGGTTTTTATAGCGCTAGGTACCCCGATATACTACCCAATAATGGTTTTAACCCCCTGATTGCCGCTAGTTAACCCTTTCACCCCCTTTTGCCAGTGTCACTAAGCGATCATTCTTCTGATCGCTGCATGTGTCGCTAGGTAGCTAGTTATTTTTTTAGGTTCACCGCCAGGTTTTTATATCGCTAGGTACCCCGATATACTACCCAATAATGGTTTTAACCCCCTGATTGCCGCTAGTTAACCCTTTCACCCCCTTTTGCCAGTGTCACTAAAGCGATCGTTTTTCTGATCGCTGCATTAGTGTCGCTACAGTCGCTAGGTAGCTAGTTATTTTTTTAGGTTCACCGCCAGGTTTTTATAGCGCTAGGTACCCCGATATACTACCCAATAATGGTTTTAACCCCCTGATTTCCGCTAGTTAACCCTTTCACCCCCTTTTGCCAGTGTCACTAAGCGATAATTTTTCTGAACGCTGCATCAGTGTCGCTAGTGTCGCTAGGTAGCTAGTTATTTTTTTAGGTTTACCGCCAGGTTATTATAGCGCTAGGTACCCCGATATACTACCCAATAATGGTTTTAACCCCCTGATTGCTGCTAGTTAACCCTTTCACCCCCTTTCACCAGCGATCACAGTATAAGTGTCACTGGTGACGCTGGTTAGCCAGTTAGTTATTTAGGTTCCCCGTCAGGTTTTTATATAGCGCCAGGGACCCCCATATACTACCTAATAAAAATTTGAACCCCCTGATTGCCCCTAGTTAACCCTTTCACCACTGATCACCGTATAAGTGTTACGGGTGACTCTGGTTAGTTTGTTTTTTATAGCATCAGGGCACCCACCATTTATTACCCAATAAAGGTTTAACCCCCTGATCACCCGGCGGGTGATATCAATTAGGTTTTAGGGTCAGGGTCTGCGTCGCCCCAGGCAGCGCTAGGTTAGTGCCAGTACCGCTAACACCCACACGCAAAGCATACACCTCCCGTAGTGGTATAGAATCTGAACAGATCAATATCTGATCTGATCAGATCTATACTAGCGTCCCCAGCAGTTTAGGGTTCCAAAAAAACGCATTGTTAGCGGGATCAGCCCAAATACCTGCTAGCACCTGCGTTTTGCCCCTCTGCCCAGCCCACCCAAGTGCAGTATCGATCGATCACTGTCACTTACAAAACACTAAACACATAACTGCAGCGATCGCAGAGTCAGGCCTGATCCCTGCCATCGCTAACAGGTTTTTTGGTAGCATTTTATATTCAAATCCGGAAGGCAGTGCTTGGTTTTCGGGGTCCCGTACGTGGCTAGGCTCCCAAAAAGTCCCCCACATGTGGTATCCCCGTACTCGGGAGAAGCAGCAGAATTTATTTTGGGGTGTAATTTGACTTCTGCCCATAGCATGTGTGAGCAATATATCATTTAGTGACAACTTTGTGCAAAAAAAAAAAAAGTTTGTAATATTCCCGCAACTTTTGGCAAAATATAAAATATTCCATGGACTCAACATGCCTCTCAGTAAATAGCTTGGGGTGTCTACTTTCCAAAATGGGGTCATTTGGGGGGGTTTTGTGCTATTTTGGCATTTTATGGCCTTCGAAACTGTGATAGGTAGTGAGGAGTTAAATCAAAAATTTGCACCCTTAGAAATCCTGAAGGTGGTGATTGGTTTTCGGGGTGCCGTGCGCGACTAGACTCCCAAAAAGTCCCACACATGTGGTATCCCCGTACTCAGGAGAAGCAGCAGAATGTATTTTGGGGTGTCATTTCACATATGCCCATAGCATGTGTGAGCAATATATCATTTAGTGACAACTTGGTGCAAAAAAAAAAAAGTTTGTAATATTCCCGCAACTTGTGGCAAAATATAAAATATTCCATGGACTCAACATGCCTCTCAGTAAATAGCTTGCGGTGTCTACTTTCCAAAATAGGTCATTTTGGGGGGTTTTGTGCTATTTTGGCATTTTATGGCCTTCGAAACTGTGATAGGTAGTGAGGAGTGAAATCAAAAATTTGCACCCTTAGAAATCCTGAAGGTGGTGATTGGTTTTCGGGGTGCCGTGCACGACTAGACTCCCAAAAAGTCCCACACATGTGGTATCCCCATACTCGGGAGAAGTAGCGGAATATATTTTGGGGTGCAATTCCACATATAACCATGGCATGTGTGAGCAATATATCATTTAGTGACAACTTTTTTTTTTTTTTGTCATTATTCAATCCCTTAGGACAAAAAAAATAAATATTCAATGGGCTCAACATACCCATCAGCAATTTCCTTGGGGTGTCTACTTTCCAAAATGGGGTCATTTGGGGGGGATTTGTACTGCCCTGCCATTTTAGCACCTCAAGAAATGAGATCGGCAGTCATAAATTAAAAGCTGTGTAAACTCCAGAAAATGTACTCTAGTTTTTAGACGCTATAACTTTTGCGCAAACCAAAAAATATACGCTTATTGACATTTTTTTTACTAAAGACATGTGGCTGAATAAATTTTGCCCTCAATGTATGACTAAAATTTAGTTTATTCGATTTTTCTTATAACAAAAAGAAGAAAATATCTTTTTTTTTCAAAATTTTCGCTCTTTTTCCATTTATATCGCAAAAAAAAAAAATCGCAGAGGCAATCAAATACCATCAAAAGAAAGCTCTATTTGTGGGAAGAAAAGGACGCAAATTTCGTTTGGGTGCAAAATTGCATGACCGCGCAATTACCAGTCAAAGCAGCGCAGTGCGAAATTGCAAAAAGACCTCTGGTCCTTAAGGTGTTTATTGGTCCAGGGCTGAAGTGGTTAAACAGGGGCAGAAAAATGGGGCCTTAGGCACTGGTGCTGGTGCCACAACACTGCAACCCCTCACAGATACTCTATTTGGAGCGCAGGAATGAGCCCTGCTGCAAAGTATTGTATACAAATTTTTAATTACATGCCCCTATTAAACAGGGGCAGAAAAATTGTGCCTTAGCCACTGGTAGCTGTGCCCAGAACCAAAAATGTTCTTACAAGATATCAGAATGATCAATGAGGAGGAAGAGGACAGTCACTCAGCATAGCAGGATAGTCACTTAGCATCAGCATAGGCAGTCTGAAGGGATCTGACATTTCCAAAAAATTCTTTGGTTACATCAGCATCAGGTGCTTGGTAGCTGGTGGTGAACCAAGACTGATTCATTTTTATGAAGGTCAGTCGATCAACCTGGTGGACAGGTGCACCCTGTGATCGGTTACAAAGCCTCCAGCAGCACTAAATGTCCAGAGAGAATTGTGTTCTTGCTTTAACTCCTTCTTTTGCCAATAAACTGTTGCTATACGGAAGTCACTTTCTGCATATGTTATTATATGGACATTATATTTAAATTATCGATTATAATTTTTTGATTATATGAAATCATTGTCTATAATTGTAAATTTTTTTCAATTATTGCTTTTTGACGCAGCTTTTTTCCCTTTTACTGAATGTGCGTTCTGAAAGAACGCTGGATGCAGGACAGGCCAGTAGCTCAATTGCATACTGTGCAAGCTCTGGTCAGTGATCCATCCTCAAGACCCAGTAACCCTGAGGATTTTCGGTGGGAAAGGTGTCCAAGTCTGATCTTGCCCCTAGGTATTCCTGCACCATGTAAATCAGACGCTTGCGATGGTTGCTGAAACCAATCATACCTTGGGGCTGCGGATTAAAAAATTGTCTGAACGCATCGGTCAGATGGCCACCTTCTCCACCGCTCCTTCTGTGACTGACCGGAGGCTCAGCAACATGTTGTCCAGGACCAGGAATTTGTACCCTCCCAGTCTCTGGCAACCCGTTGCACAGAACTTTCTGCAAGGCCTCCCGAAGATGTTTCATCCTCTGCTCCCTCTGCAACCTTACCCTTGTACCGTGGATCAAGGAGGGTTGCCAGCCAGTAATGATCCCTCTCCTTGATCCAACGAATATGAGGATCCTTCCGCAGGCTTTGCAGGATCAGGGAGGCTATGCAGCATAGGTTAGCTAAGGCATTCGGTCCGGAGTCCTCTGGGTCACCAAGGACGACATGATCCGCAGCCACCTCCTCCCAGCCACGTACAAGTCCATGGGTTTCTTGGGACTGTAAATGATCCCTTAAAGACTGCTGCTGATGCTGAGTGCTAGGCTCCACCTCCATGCTGACACAATCCTCCTCCTCCTCCTCATCCTCTTCCTGTGTGATCGGTGGGCCAGCAGGAACACTGTCTGGATAAAGGGGGCCTTGAGAGGTAAGGAAGTCCTCCTCTTTCTGCCTCTGTTCTGCCTCAAGTGCCCTGTCCATTATTCCTTGTGTGTGCTCCAATAGGTGGACAAGAGGCACAGTGTCACTGATGCATGCACTGTCACTGCACACCATCCTCGTGGCCTCCTCAAATGGTGACAGGACAGTGCATGCATCCCTGATCATGGCCCACTGGCGTGGGGGAAAAAAAAAAGCTCCCCTGACCCTGTCCTGGTGCCATAGTCGCACAGGTGTAAGGGTAGGGAGAGTCCCCCTTTAAGTTCAAGCAGAGTCTAAATGTAATAAGACAAGTTTAAACAGATATTTACTGAAGTTTAGTGAAACACCATGCTTTGCAAGTTACTTCTGATGTCTGCAAGAAACAGGATGCATTTGTGGTCAGAGCTAGCTGTTAGAATTTATAGGAAGTAGGAAATATTCATAAGGTGAAATGAAGCTATGTGGTTTAATTATAGATGATTTCTTAAGGTCATTTATATAAATATATGTCTGTATGTCTGGAGACTTTTGATCAGAATTCCCCTAAAAAAGTCCATTAACTGTATGACGCACTAGATGTTAATGTTTCATGATTGGTCAAATGTCTTGAATGTCTTGTCTAAATCTGATTGGCTGACAATGCAATTTGAAGCACATAAAAAGTAGTATACAGGAAATAAAGAACTCGTAGTCACGATAATCCTCAACTCGTGTGATTGTCTGATTTTACCCAATCGATTGAAAGGGCTTTCCAGTGGTCACTAAAGTCCAGCCCGGGCTAATTCAAGAACAGGGGCGCGCCTTACAAGTGGTACCAGAAGTGGGGTGCAGTCATTTGAACGGGTAGGTTTTCTTTGAAATTACTTTTTATAAGTCTTTTTGAGAAACTTGCCTGTTTTAATGCTGTACCTAGAACACTTGATGTACTTGATTGTGGTTTTCAAGACAATGATATAATTTGTCTCTGTCTTTGAAAGAAGGCAGCTCGCTCAGTTAAAGAGTTATAAGTGTTGAGACCCTCGCTAGGCGGGCCGGGGTCAGGAATAAGATAAAGAAAAAATCCTCGCTAGGATGGCTGGGATGAAACATAAGAATATAGACAAATAATTGAAAATTTAAGTTTTCAATTACAAAGGACTGGTCACTGGAAACCTCTAGAATTAATGTCAGGACATTTTCCTGGGTATTTGTTGGCAGGACGCTGCCCTGAGTGTTTAACAGGCTTATTATTTGTATACAAATAATCTCAAACCTATTTGGTTGCTAATGTTGATGATGGTTATTATCACAAGGTGGGAAAAGGGTCTTATGTTCCGTGAAGGTGCACCACGGATACAAACATTAAGGTTTAATATATATAATAATGTTGTGTTTCAAGAAGGTTTAACTGTTAAAGGTGTCAGGAATATTATTGAATTCAGAACAAGTGAACAATTTATAGTCTGTCCAAAATCATTGAGAGTGTGTTCTGCAAATAATGTATATAAATAGAAGTCATATTATAAGTTAAAGTATAAGAACTGAATATGGGAAATCAGCTGGGTAAGGGAGGTCCAGGAGGTAAGCTGGAACAGCCCACCCCATTTGATTTCGTGTTGGGAAATTATGGAAAACATTGTACTGAACCCTTTTGGGCAAACATAGTATCCAGAGCTCATATTCTTCAAGTTTCAGGTTTAACTGCTGACGGCCCTTGTTGCCAAGAGAATTGGGAGGAGGTTACTAAATTTTGTGAGCAACACAAACAGTACAATTATCCACCATTTCCCCATAATAATGATTACATGATTGAATGTTATAAAGCATGGTCTAAAACATTGAAGGAATATAGAGAACGGTTTCCTCATCCCCTAGATGCATGCCCCCTGTCCCTTATGTAATGACCCCCATTATATCACTGAGAACTATACCGAGGGCTGCTCTATGGGAATAAATGGGACAGATGTTACAGAAATACATACATGCATAGTTCTAGAAGTCGTTCTCGCTCTCTTGTCAGAGAGCAAGGAAGAAGAAATAGAGGAGTCACAAGATGATGACCTCTCTTTAAAAATGAGTCACCTTAAAATGCCTCTCCAAAAGTCTGTAAATGAAACAGAATTAGTGTCAGAAGATGTAACAGGGGAAGATTTTTATTCCTTTGTGTCACAATTGTTTAAAATTTACACATCCTGTGAAATTGGTAGCCCACTATTGTTTGTCAGTACAGCCATGAATAATGGAGACCCTAAAGTCACACAAATTATAAAATATGTTAATTCTGATTGGGCTACACAGAGTCCTAAATATTTTATGGAGGACGTTAAAAAACGAGCATCCTCCGGGGTTTTTCATACAAAAGGGGGATTATTCACACAAACCACACTTGAAATCTCCCCTGGTATTTCTGCCATGTTTCCTGCTCTCAATGACAAACACCCCGTAGAACCACTTCAGGTGTCAGACTTGCAGGATAGACCCTTAGCCAAGCAAAGTTTTGCCATCCTCACTGATTGCCTGTTATGTCTAATGGGGCGGGACCTTATGTCCTCATTGAGGATTGCAATAGCCATTAAATTTGACTTACAAGGGGGTATGACAGCTAAAGCAGTTAACTGTGACTTAACTATGCCTAAGCGAAGGGACCTGACATTTTACTTCATGTCCATACCAGCCCCCCCCCGGAGACTCACCCAATTTGGGCGTAGTCCAAGACAGATGTAGGACATATCAAATGCACTCCATATGTCCCTACTTTCAAGCCCGGCACCTCTTGCATCTTTCAGAAACAATACACACTACACACTAAAAACTACAGAGTATACAGCCACAAATTGTATTTACAAAGGGGAATCCTTAAACCCATCATTAGTCCCTGGAATACCCCCATAAATCCTGTCAGAAAGGCCAGTGGGGAGTGGAGGATGGTGCAGGACCTGCGGGGATTAAACAAATAGTTTCAGACATTACCGGGATCTTAAAAATTTCTGCCACATCCACCACTTACACGGTACTAGACTTATCCAATGTTTTTTCTTTAGCATTGATGTACATGAGGATTTTCAGGAAATCTTCCCTTTTTACCTGGGGCCCCTGGCCAACAGCTGACCTGGACACGTTGTCTCCCTCAGGGATGTGTGGACAGTCTGGCAGCCTTTTCAATGGTTTTGAAAGTCACCTTGGATGGGTATCACCCCAGGGATCTGTCCTACTACAATATGTAGATGACCTACTGCTGTGTAGTGTGAGCGGGATGCAGTGTGCAGCAGACTTTGAAAAGCCTGATGAATCACCTGTTTCTCAAGGACCACTTGGCGTCTTGCAAAAAGATCCAGTGGTGCAGGGACAAGGTGGAATACCTAGGATGTATTATCTCAGGCGTGACACGACAGGTGTCACCTGAACAAGTCACAACCCTGACCTGTCTCAGTCCCCTGAAGGATAAGGCAGCGTTCTTTTCCTTCTTCAGCTTTATCATCTACTATAGGCAATGGATCCCAGACTGTTCTTTTTATGACTCAGTCATACGCCCTGCCACTGCATTGACTGCCCCAAAACAGGTCACATATACTGAGGAAATGACACAAGCTTTTAACTCTTTGTTTCAGTCCTTGGCCAGTGCCCCAGCACTGGGCTTGCCAGATTACAGAAAATCCTTTGTAGTCAGGGACCCTGCATTCGCTGCGGTTCTAGCGCAAATGCCCGGTACTCACTACCGCCCCGTGGCCTACCTTTCAAATAAATAAATAAATAAATAAATAAATAAATAAAACTACCAATTCAAGTCCAGGGCCTGCCTGCCTGTCTACAAGCTGTGGCTGCTTTGCAATGACTGTAAAGGAGGCATGTAAAATTACTCTCGCCACTGACACAACTCTGTATACCACACACACTGTAGTGCATCTTCTACAAAACATGTCAACTCAACACATGACAGCTCAGAGATCCAGTGCAATCACTCCCACCCATGACTGTTCTAAAGAATTGACTAATACAACTTCACCAAGACTGACACTCTCAACCCTGAATTTTAAGACATTTTTGTTGACGGAAGTTGTTCCAGGCCCTCAGATAGCACGTACAAAACAGGGTATGCAGTAGTTACTTTGCCTGACCAGTTAAGCACAACAAGCTGAGCTACATGCCTTAACTAGAGCATGTCAGTTATTTCAGGGACAGGAAGTGAACATTTACACATTTACACTGACAGCAAATACGATTTCAACGTGGCCCATGATTATGGAATGATCTGGACTAATCGGGGTTAAAACTGCAGACAACAAACAAATTGCCAACCAAAAATGGGTGGAAAACCTCCTGAAAGCACTGCATTTACCATCCAAGGTTAATATTATAAGAGTGAAAGGCAATTCTTTTGACAAAACAGAAACTACTAAAGGTAACAATTTAGCTGACAGAGCAGCCAACAAGATACCTTGTACAAAGAAAAGCACAACCCAAAGACATGGATTGCTGGGTTCATGCAGGTTTGACACGCAATCCGGATGGATTGTGGTCAAACAAGGAGGGAGTCAGTAGGTTTGGTTTACCTGCTACCATATACTCTGACCAGGGGCCCGCTTTCACAGCAAAACTCACCCAACAGTTAGTGAAAGTTTTGGGGATATGGAAGTTCCACATTCCTTACCATTCACAGAGTGCAGGAGTAGTGGAAAGGATGAACAGGAACATTAAGGACAAGCTAAGGAAAGCCACACAGGGTACTATGAAGAACTGGCTTCATTTCTTGCCAGGGGTACTCTTCCAGATAAGGACCACCCCTCATGCCAGGACAGGTCTCTCTCCCTTTGAAAACCTAATGGGTAGGCCAGCACAAAAGCCCTAAAATAGGTGAGGAGTCTAACTTATTTTCCTTACAGGAAGAGCACGTGAAACATTTGGTAGGTAGCCTTACTGAAAACTATGATAAGGTTGCTGGCACTTTCTCTCCTATTTTCACAGAGCTCAAGCATCCCTTCATACCAGGAGACAAAGTGTTGATCAAACAACTTGCAGTCCGCAAGCAACCAGGTCCCGCCTTCCAAGGTCCATTTGAAGTCCTCAAGGTCTCCAGGACAGCAATTCTGACCGAGCAAAGCCCGCAATGGATCCACGCATCAAGGATAAAGAAAGTGCCACAGCAGCAAGAACCAGAGATGGTCCCAGAACCAGAGGAAAGCCAGGACCAAACGGATCCGAAGAGACACTGACCCAACCACTCCCTGCCACCCTCTCCCTCGTATTCGAAGAGACTCTGATCCCATCGCTCCCTGCCCCTCTCCCCTACAGCCCCTTTGTCCCACAGCCAAGCTGCCTTCCTTCTAGGGTCCCCCAAGCCCCAATTCACAAAGCCCAGAAGGTGCAATGTTAAAATTATTCTTATTTTGTCAATTGCATTAACCATGAAGGTATTCTTATTAACTGTTTTTGGGTGCTGGCTTACATCTTCATGCGGAATGAGTAGGCATAACAGTAAAGGGGTCAGGGGTAGAGCAACATTTACAGAAATGATTTATAATTATCCCTTCTGTATACAGACAGGAGATATAATGTCAAAAGCACAAATTGCAGCAACAACTGAGTATCACATCCAGAGGAGGGATGGGACATGTAATATAGCAGCAATCATATTGTTAGCAACATATAAAGGGACACAATGATGAAAGGGCGAAATTGCAGGACCGAATGAGACGTCTGGGAGACTCCTGGAATCCATTCTCTGGTGTGGGAGGTTGGTTTGATTCGTTCTGGGATAGTATCATGAATTTCTTTAAGAAAGTAGGAATGATCCTCATCATCATACTTATCCTGGGAATTGCAATTTAAGCCACCATTAAGATTGTATTTTGTCTAAATGGGTAGAATTACCAAAATCAAACCTTCCACTTCAGACCCATACACAGCCATGGCTAGATTCTACACAGAACATAGGTGGTTCTGAGAATGATCAAGAGAGGACTTCGTCCTTCATGATCAAAGGAGGGATTGTAAGGGTAGGGAGAGTCCCCCTTTAAGTTCAAGCAGAGTCTAAATGTAATAAGACAAGTTTAAACAGATATTTACTGAAGTTTAGTGAAACACCATGCTTTGCAAGTTACTTCTGATGTCTGCAAGAAACAGGATGCATTTGTGGTCAGAGCTAGCTGTTAGAATTTATAGGAAGTAGGAAATATTCATAAGGTGAAATGAAGCTATGTGGTTTAATTATAGATGATTTCTTAAGGTCATTTATATAAATATATGTCTGTATGTCTGGAGACTTTTGATCAGAATTCCCCTAAAAAAGTCCATTAACTGTATGACGCACTAGATGTTAATGTTTCATGATTGGTCAAATGTCTTGAATGTCTTGTCTAAATCTGATTGGCTGACAATGCAATTTGAAGCACATAAAAAGTAGTATACAGGAAATAAAGAACTCGTAGTCACGATAATCCTCAACTCGTGTGATTGTCTGATTTTACCCAATCGATTGAAAGGGCTTTCCAGTGGTCACTAAAGTCCAGCCCGGGCTAATTCAAGAACAGGGGCGCGCCTTACAATTGATGGCCCTCTGCCACATGTGCAGCTGCTGCAGCATGGCCAACGTTGAGTTCCACCTGGTGGGCATGTCACAGATTAGGCGGTTCTTGGGCAGGTTACATTCCTTTTTGAGGTCAGCCAGCAGAGCACTGGCATTATATGACCAGCAGAAATGCACACAGACTTCCCTGGCATGCCTCAGGACATCCTGTAAGCCCGAGTACCTGCACCACCAAGTTAAGGACGTGAGCCAAACAAGGCACATGGGTCAGTTGTCCCTGTCGGAGGGCGAAGAGGAGGTTGGTGCCATTGTCGCACACCACCATTCCTGGCTTAAACTGGCATGGCGTCAACCACCTCTCAGCCTGCCCCTGCAGAATGCTGGATGCAGGACAGGCCAGTAGCTCCTGTCCCCCAAGCACACCAGCACAAGTACCACATGGCATTTGTTTTGTCTGCATACTTGCATAGCCCCTTGTTCGACTACGAAGCACCGCTGGTTCCGAGGACAAAGCACAGGAAGAGGCTATGGAGGAAGAAGAAGAGGAGGGGTGAAGGAGAAAGGTGTGTCAGAATCGCCAGTAGTAGCATTTTGGAGGTGTGGTGGCGGAACAACCTCCAACACTACTGCACCTTGCCCTGCGTCCTTCCGAGCTGCCAGCAGAGTCACCCAATGCACAGTGAAAGATAGGTCTTTCATGCCTGCTGGACCATGAGTCAGCGGTAATATGCACCTTACCGCTGACTGTGCTGTCCAGCGAGGCCAAGACATTGCCTTCCACATGCCAGTAGAGAACCGGAATTGCCTTCTGTGTGAAAAAAGTGCAGTTTGGGAACCTGCCACTGAGGAACTGCACATTCCACAAACTCACGGAAGGGGGCAGAGTCTCCCAACTGAAAATGCAGCAGTTGAAGTGCTAGCAATTTAACCAAGCCAGCATTCAACCGCTGGGCATGTGGATGGCTGGGAGTGAACTTCTTTCGGCGGTGCAGCAGCTGGGGCAGGGAAATTTGCCTGGTACAATCTGACGTCAGTGTACTGATAGCAGATTGCCCACAAGTACTTGGCTGTGACACACCTAATTCTACACCTTCATTCCTCTCAGTGCAGGTTTCAGAGAGAACTGAAGGTATAGTGGGGTTGGAGATCTAAGCTGATGAGGAGTAAGGAGAGGTCCGCTTTGTATTTGGTGTGGGTATTTTAGGTACGCTTGCCAACGAACTGCATGGCAGGTCGACATATTTCTGGTCAAGCATGTGGTGCCCAAGCGGCTGATGTTTTGGCCACGCAAGATATGCTTGAGACATATGTGGCAAATATCAGCGGTTCGATCTGATGCACTCGTCTCAAAAAAGGTCCACACCAAAGAACTTTTGGAATAACACGCAGAGACAGCAGCACCCTGCACACACGGAGCTCTGCGGTGTGATGCAGTCGGCGTGTTGCCCTTAAGCTGGCCCCTGGAGGGCACCCTGCCTTGTTGGAGATGTGCCTCCTCCTCCTCTCTCCTATCAGGCACCCACATGGAGTCAGTGACCTCATCATCCCCTCCCTCCTCATCACTGGAGCAAACCTGGGAATATGCTGCAGCTAGAGGAACATGACTGCCAGATTGCTGTCCTTCTTGGGCACCCCCTTTCTCTGGGCTCACATTACTGCCTTCCTCTAGCTGGGTACCATCATCGGAGCCTTCAAAATGCTGGGCATCCTCCTGGAGCATGTACCGAACACTGTGCTCAAACAGTTCAGGGGACTCCTCAGGAAGACATGGTGGGTCTAGGGAATGAGTGACTGATGCCATTGAGACGAGGGCAGAGGCCGCATTGGCAGCTGCTTTGCCAGTACCCTGAGCCTGGGTGAGAGAGGATGAGGAGGACGAGGAGGGCTTGGTCATCCATTCCACCAAGTCTTCGGCATGTTGCGGCTCAACACGTCCAGCTTCCAAAAATAAGGACAAGCGTGCCCCATGGCCACGTGCTTATGAGGGTGCACCGTGTCCACGACCAGCACTGTTGCCTCTAGACACAGAGCCTGCTTGCCCTCTTTTCTTGGCTCGTGACTGTCTGCCTCTCCTTGTTGGGCTTCCAGACATACTAATGGCCTGCAGGGAGATGTAGCTGCACAAATCTGGGACGTATATATATACTGATTATACTGCAGCTAGCAGAATCAACTGCCTGCCTGTAGTATTATTAGTATGAGAACACTGGCAATTGTATTCAGGTAAGCTTTAGGTGCACACTGTGCAAAGGACACTAAAACAAAATACTGCAGCTCCCTGCCTGTATTTGTATGAGAACACCGGCAATTGTATTCAGGTAAAGATTTAGGTGCATATTGTGCAAAGGACACAGTACACTAAGTGAAATACTGCAGCTCCCTGCCTGTCAGTATATTATGAAGAGAATAATAGGAACAGATCTAGCTAAACTGAATACAGTGTATAAATATATATACAACACACCTGGGATGCATAAATATCCTTTACACACTGTAACTGAAGCTAACTGACTCACCTGCCTACTCTATCTAACTCAAATTAAATGACACTGTCTCTCTCTCTCTCTGTCTTTTACCACCGCTGCAACACACTACACAAGGACACCACGCAGGCAGTCTTATATAGTGTGGGGCGTGTACTAAACCCCCTGAGACATAATTGCCCAAAGCCACTCCGTTTTTTCTGCGCTGTGATTGGCCAAAGGATATGGGTCATAGTGCATTCTTGGCCATTCAGCAGCCAGCAATGCACTGCGATGCCGCAGGGAATTATAATCCGTGACACGCCACTAGAATTTGGTGCGAACGCCCCATAATGTTTGGAACATGGGTTTGACTCGAACTCGAAGCTCATCCTTAATAGAGACCTTCCTCCATGCCTTTTCATCATCTGTCCTGTTACTGTATATAAAGCTGTATACAGGACATATGATGTATATCTGCAGTCAGTGATGATGGAGGAAGGTCTCTATATACAGGAAGGATGGTGGGTGCACATAGATAGTGGTATAGAGGACAGATGATGTATACTTGCATACCCTATTCTGTGAGGCCGAGCTATATACCCTGATCTGTAAAGCTGAGCTATATACCCTGTCCTGTAATGCTGAGCTGTATACCCTGATGTGTAATGCTGAGCTATATGCCCTAATCTGTGAGGCTGAGCTGTATACCCTGATCTGTAATGCTGATAATGCTGAGCTATATACCCTGATCTGTAATGCTGAGCTATATACTCTGATCTCTGAGGCTGAGCTGTATACCCTGATCTGTAATGCTGAGCTTTATAACCTGATCTGTGAGGCTGAACTCTATACACTGTCCTTTGATGCTGGGGCTGTATACTCCTGACATTATGGGTGGAAGCAAGTGAAATACAGGGGACAAAGTGGGTGGTTTTTATAAGGGTGAGGCTAATGAGAAGTGGGAGGGGTCAAAAAGGAAGGTCGGGGTCTGGCACCCCCACATCCTAAAACTTCAGTAGCCACCACTAAAAGGAACTGACAGGAACACCAGGGATTTCACACAAAGGAAGCACTACAAAGAGAACAGAATACTTTTTCATGCAAATGGTACAGATAAGGTTTTATGTAACAGTATTATTTACTGAGTCACAAAAGTGTTAACATTTCAGTGGATTTATATAATTTTTATTGATTTACACTGTTTACAAGACACAGCGCAACTATATTTGTATTTTTTAACACCAAGATTTAGGTGTTTTGGAGTGCAGCCATAACCGATTTTTATTTGAATTTCACTCAAGCGCTAAGCACTATTTTTTATTTTTTATTTCAGTACAAAGACTATCATTGGTTCAGTTATAAATAAAGAATAGAAATAAAGTGTTACTAGATCTACTGATTACCAACAATTCAGACCTGTTCACGGATGTGGAAATACAGGGCAATTTAGGAAACAGCGATCACAGGTCAATTGGCTTCAGTATAAATCACACAAATAGGAAACATAAGGGGAATACAAAGACACTGAATTTCAAAAGAACCAACTTCCCTAAACTACGAACCTTGCTAGAAGGCATAAATTGGGAAAAAATCTTAGGAACAAAGAACACAGAGGAGAGATGGGTTCGCTTTAAGAGCATATTAAATAAGGGCATTAGCCGGTGCATCCCATTGGGTAATAAATTTAAAAGAGTAAACAAAAGTACTGGGTGGCTTAACTCCAATGTAAAAATTCATATAAAAGCAAAAAAGAAGGCTTTCAAAAAATACAAGGTTGAGGGATCATCATCAGCATTTAGACTTTATAAAGAATGCAACAAGAAATGTAAGGGTGCAATTAGAACGGCTAAGATAGAACATGAAAGACACATAGCGGAGGAGAGCAAAAAAAATCCCCAAAAATTCTTTAGGTATGTAAACAGTAAAAAAGGGAGGACAAACCATATTGGCCCCATAAAGAAAGATGAAGGACATCTGGTTACAAAGTATAGGGAGATGGCGAAGGTATTGAATTTATTCTTCTCCTCAGTCTTCATGAGGAATTTGGAGGGCTTCCGTAACCAAAACTGCAGTGTTTAGCCCCCTCATGGCTAACAGAGGACAGAATTAGAATTCGATTTGGGAAACTTAACATTAACCACTTCAGCCCCGGAAGATTTGGCTGCTAAATGACCATGCCATTTTTTGCAATTCGCTTTTACTGACAATAGTGTGGTAGTACAACGCTGTGCCCAAGCAAAATTGGCAACCTTTTTTCCCACAAATAGAGCTTTCTTTTGGTGGTATTTGATCGCCTCTGCAGTTTTATTTTTTGCTCTATAAACAAAAAAAGAGCGACAATTTTGAAGAAAACACAATATTTTGTACTTTTTGCTATAATAAATATTCTCATTTAAAAAAAAAAGAAAAATATTTTTTTCTCAGTATAGGGCTGATATGTATTCATCTACATATTTTTGTTTAAAAAAAATCACAATAAGCATTTATTAACTGGTTTGCCCACAAGTTATAGCATCTACAAAATAGGGGATAGATTTTAGCATTTTTATTATTATTTTTTTTTTTTACTAGTAATGGTGACGATCTGCGATTTTTATCGTGACTGCAACATTATGGTGGACACATCAGACAACTCTGACACATTTTTGGGACCATTGGCATTTATACAGCGATCAGTGCTATAAAAATGCATGATTACTGTAAAAATGTCACTGGCAGTGAAGGGGTTAACACTAGGGGGCAATCAAGGGGTTAACTGTGATCCCTGAGAGGTGATTCTAACTGGAGGGGGAGAGGACTGACTAGAGGAAGTGACGGATCGTGGTTCCTAGCTAATAGGAACACACGAACTGTCACTCATACAGAACAGGGATTTGTGTGTTTAAACACACATTTCCCTGTTCTGTCTCTCGTGGTCACGATCGCTCACCCCTGCAGTTCAGCGGGTGCATGCATGCACCTGCTATCCTGATCCCGCAAGCCGACATATAGCTACGATGGTTCGCAGGATTGTGTCAACCTACAGCAGTAAAATGACAGCGCCTGGTCGGCAAGCGGTTAATAAACCACTGAGACCGGATGGCTTGCACCCGAGGGTACTTAGGGAGCTCAGTCCATTGTTCCCAATTTTAACTGACAGTCTACTGGTACCAGCGGATTGGAGAAAAGCCAATGGAGCACCAATATTTAACCACTTAAAGCGGTTTTGTACAGAAAATTGCAAGTTCATCTTATTCAAATGGCTTTGGAACATAGATGCAGTTATGACCATTGAAATAAAATAATATGCAGTATTTACCTTTTATTTTTAATGTTTATGCCGACTTCCGGGCTCTCCTCCCGTGGGAGTAGGCGTGTTTATCGGCTTCGCAATGGTCCCTGGGAACTTTTTTAGATTTCCCAGGAATCAGTGGGGGACACAGTCATGCCGAAATCTCATGAGATTTCAGAAGGAGGACGCCGGTCACGTGACGAGGGCATGTCTGAAATTGCCATTTTGAAAGTGGGCAGGCAGCTCTATCTGCCATTACCACTATAGCACAGGAGGCAAGAGGAAGGAAAACAAAGAGGACACTCAATGAGCATGTGCGAGATGGAGCGGTGGATGCTGGGAGCTCAGTGTCATCGCATCCAGGAAGTAAATGCCTGTGGGCTTCAAACGCCCACAGTGAAAATGGAAACCGCCGGACTGCTTTTTTAAAAGTTTTCCTTAGCAATGAAATCGTCACGCCGGGGGTTAAAAAGACGCCGATCGTGACTGCAAAGACACCATAGGAATCGCCCACCAGTAACACAGGTTAAAAAAAAAACGGCAGCGGAATCCCGCTTTAAGCCTCTTTCTGAGATTTGTTATTTACAAGTTAAAAACAGGTTCTTTTGCTAGAAAATTACTTAGAATCCCCAAACATTATACATTTTTTTTCTAACACCCTAGAGAATATAATGGTGGTTGTTGCAATACTTTCTGTCACACCGTATTTGCACAGCGGTCTTACAAGTGCACTTTTTTTGGAAAAAATATGACAACAGGAAAGTTAGCCCAATATTTGTTATAGTGTGAAAGATAATGTTAAGTCGAGTAAATTGATACCCAACATGTCATGCTTCAAAATTGTGCCCACTCGTGGAATGGCGACAAACTTTTACCCTTAAAAATCTCCATAGGCGACGTTTAAAAAGTTCTAAAGGTTGCATGTTTTGAGTTACAGAAGAGTTCTGGAGCTAGAATTATTGCTCTTGCTCTACTAATTGTGGTGATATCTTACATGTGTGGTTTGAATACCGTTTTCATATGCGGGTGCTACTCAAGTATGCGTTCGATTCTGCACGTGAGCTCGGTGGGATGGGGCATGTTTAACAAATTTTTTTTTTTCCTTATTTCTTTTACCTTTTATTTTTTATTTTTACACTGTTCTTTTTAAAAAAAAAATGTTGTGTCACTTTTATTCCTATTACAAGGAATGTAAACATCCCTTGTAATAGAAAAAAAGGATGACAGGACCTCTTAAATATGAGATCTGGGGTAAAAAAAACCTCAGATCTTATATTTACACTGAAATGCAATAAAAATATATTTTTTTTAAATTGTCATTTGAAAAAAAAAAAATAGTCCTTTAAGAGCTATGGGTGGAAGGGATGTATTGACATCGCTTCCGCCCTGCAATACTGAGATGGGTGGGCCCTCTTCCCCTCACTCGTCTCCATGCCCATCAAGGACAGCATGCGATCGCCTCCGCCACTACCGACAGCTCCTGTAAGCGTCGGAGGGCACCAGAGAGTGGCAGGAGGGGGGGCTGCTCTCCTGCCGCCAATAAAAGTGATCTTGCGGCGAATCTGCCGCAGAAACCCCTATTATCGGAAACTGGACTGCCTGCCGAAGAAGAGGATACTGGGGTTATTGCAGTTAGCTGCTGCCATAACAAAGACATCTCTCTTCAAAGTTAGGACGTATATCAGCGTGCGGCAGTCCAGAAGTGGTTAAAAAGGGCCCAAAATACATCCCTGGGAATTACAGGCCGGTTAGCCTAACATCAATAGTATGCAATGCAACCTCTTGGAGGGGATGATAAAGGACTATATACAAGATTTTAGTAGTGAAAATGGTATCATTAGCGGTAATCAGCATGGATTCTTGAAGAATCGTTCTTGCCAAACCTTCTATGAGGAGGTGAGTTGCCATCTAGATAAAGGAAGGCCTGTAGACGTGGTGTATCTGAATTTTGCAAAAGCATTTGACACAGTTCCCCATAAACGTTAATAAGGTCCGTTGGCATGGACCATAGGGTGAGTACATGGATTGAAAACTGGCTACAAGGGCGAGTTCAGAGGTTGGTGATAAATGGGGAATACTTGGAATGGTCATAGGTGGGTAGTGGGGTCCCACAGGTTTCTGTGCTGGGACCAATCCTATTTAATTTGTTCATAAACGACCTGGAGGATAGAGTAAACAGTGACGATAGTAAGCTAAGCAGGGCAATAACTTCTCTGCAGGATGTGGAAACCTTGCAAGAAGATCTGAACAAATTAATGGGATGGGCAACTACATGGCAAATTGCGCGGTCATGCGACGTGGCTCCCAAACAAAATTGCCATCCTTTATTTCCCACAAATGGAGTTTTCTTTTGGTGGTATTTGATCACCTCAGCGTTTTTTATTTTTTGCGCTATAAACAAAAAAAGAGCGATAATTTTGAAAAAAAGCTATATTTTTTACTTTTTGCTATTATAAATATCCCCAAAAATATATAAAAAAAAAATTTCCTCAATTTAGGCCGATACGTATTCTTTTACATATTTTTGGTAAAAAAAATGCAATAAGCGTTTATTGATTGGTTTGCGCAAAGGTTGTCGCGTCTAAAAAATAGGGGATAGTTTTATGGCATTTTAATTTTTATTAATATTTTTTTTTTACTAGTAATGGCAGCGATCTGTGATTTTTATCGTGACTGCGACGTTATAGCGGACAGGATTAAACTAAGGATGGGGTCAGTGGCGCTACCTTTTATATAATATATATATATTTTCATATGGGCTACATAAGGCTATTATGCCTATTGCAGGGAGAATTGGGGGTATTAGAAGTGCAGTGCTAATATATGAAAGAAAAAGAAGAAATAATAACTATATACGCCAACAGTGAGTGTGCCTATTACAAAGAAATTTAGAAAAGATCACGCCTGCAGTGATATAAATAAAACAAAGGTACACTCTATGTACACAAGAAGTACCTGTGCTATACTATGTGTTAGTGCCTATATTAGATCATATGCTGACTAATTGTCCTCAAAACTGTATGGTATTAAATACCGGTTAGGGTGATCAAATAATCATGGGGTCAGTTAGTCATCAGATAAGAAAAGTACTTAGTCCTTATCAGGGCGTACTATATATAACATATAAATAATATCCAGTGCAATATAGTGCTATATAGCCAAACAATACAGTGACTGACGTGCAGATGCATGTAAAAACGTATTATGAAAAAATGCACTGTTGGCATATATAGTTATTATTTCTTCTTTTTCTTTCATATATTAGCACTGCACGTCTAATACCCCCAATTCTCCCTGCAATAGGCATAATAGCCTTATGTAGCCCATATGAAAATATTCAGGGTACAATAGTAGTATATGCCCATATAAATAGTAGCGCCACTGACCCCATCCTTAGTATAATCCTTTTATGTAAGGCTCTAGTAGAGGAGCTTTACCTTTAGGGGAGGCTGCAACGGAGATTGCTTACCTAAGCGCGGCTTTCTGTAATAATTAAAAAATCTATTATGGCGGACAGATCAGACAATTTTTACACATTTTTGGGACCATTCACATTTATACAGCGATCAGTACAATTAAAATTGCATTGATTACTGTGTAAATGTGACTGGCAGTGAAGGGGTTAACACTAGGTGGCGCTGTAGGGGTTAACTGCGTCCTAGGGAGTGATGCTAACTGTGGGAGGGAGGGGCTGTGTGTGACAAATCACTGATCATGCTCCCAATTACAGGGAGCGCTGAGCAGTGACAGTGTCACTAGGCAGAGCAGGGAGATGCTTGTTTACATTAGTATCTCCCCATTCTTCCCCTCCATCAAACGACCGCGGGTATCCCCGCGGACATCGATACCGCAAGACCCGCCATCTGACTCACAAAGTTTGCGGAAGCCGTGCGCCTGCTATGCAAGCCTCGTGAGATCACGTAGTATAACCTGATTTCGCGCAGCGGAGCCAACCTGTTGCAGTAAAACTGCAGCGGCTGGTCCAAAAGCGGTTAATGTAGAAAAATGTAAAATAATGCATTTGGGTGGCAAAAATATGAATGCAATCTATACACTAGGGAGGAGAGCATCTGGGGGAATCTAGGATAGAAAAGGACCTGGGGGTCCTAGTAGATGATAGGCTCAAGCTGCTTATAACAAAGCAAACAGAATATTGGCATACATTAAAAAAGGGATGAACTCCTGGGATAAAGGGATAATTCTCCCACTCTACAAGACTCTGGTCTGGCCGCACCTAGAGTATGCTGTCCAGTTCTGGGCACCAGTCCTCAGGAAGGATCTCCTGGAAATGGAGTGAATACAAAGAATGGAAACAAAGATAATATAGGGTCAGGAGGATATCAGTTATGAGGAAAGGTTGCGAGCACTGACCTTGTTCTCTCCGGAGAAGAGACGCTTGAGAGGGGATATGATTTCAAATTACAATACCTTACTGGTGACCCCACATAGGGATAAAACTTTTTCATGGAAGGGAGTTTAACAAGACACGTGGCCACTCATTAAAATTAGAAGAAAAGAGGTTTAACCTTAAACTACATAGAGGGTTCTTTACTGTATGTGTACAAGGATGTGGAATTCCCTTCCACAGGAGGTGGTCTCAGCAGGGGGCATTGATAGTTTAAAAAAACGATTAGATAAGCACCTGAATGACTGGAACATACAAGGATATACAATGTAATCCTGATATATAATCACACGCATAGGTTGGACTTGATGGACTTGTGTCTTTTTTCAACCTCACCTACTAAGTTATGGGTAGATTAGCAACGGGATGCTTTCAGTAAATACTAACAAACTAACCTGTCAATCTGTAGTGTTACATAGGCAGTACTATCTAACACTGATTCTAGTTGACGGCAGTACAAAACTATACAGTGTATGGTTCATTTATGGATAGACTGGCAATGGGCTGTCAAAAATGGCATGGAGGCCCCCCAAAGTCCATAGCAGACCCTTATCTGACCACGCAGCCTGGCCAATCAGGAAAGGGGGTGGGGACGAGCGAGCACCCCCCCTCCTGAGCCGTACCAGGCCAAGCGCCCTCATGATGAGGACAAGGGCCTCTTCCCGACAACCCTGTCCGTTGGTTGTCGGGGTCTGCGGGCAGGGGGGCCTATCAGAATGTGGGATCCCCCTTTAATAAGGGGGCCCCCAGATTCTGGCCCCCTACCCTATGTGAATGAGTATGTACCCCTACCCATTCACCTGGGGAAAAAAGTGTACATAAAAAAACACAACACAGGTTTTTAAAATACTCTTGCCACTGTCACCGCCGCCTTCTGCTACTTCTGCTTCTTCTTCTTCTCTTCTTCCTTCCGATGTTGGCACGATGCTCTCTCCAGCCTTAATGGGCGGGACACGTTGTGCGGTGACTTATATAGGGATAAGGGGTGGGATCACGGGTGATGTCACATGCCCCTTATGATGTCACAGTCCCAGAGGATGCTGGGACTGTGACATCATAAGGGGCGGGGTTACCATGTGACATCACCCGGTGACCCCGCCCCATATCCCTATATAAGTCGCCGCACAACACGTCCCTGCCATTAAGGCTGGAGAGAGCGTCGTGTCAACATCTGAAGGAAGAAGAGAAGAAGAATAGAAGAAGAAGCAGAAGAAGCAGTATTTGGCTGCGACAGAGAAAAGACTGGTCAACGCTGGTAAAAGAGCTGGAAGACGAAAGCGGAGGCCCAGCAAGAAGAAACGAAGAGCGGGACAAGACCCCCAAAGTCCCCCGAAGTAGGAAGAAGACCCCCGGACGGCAGTGACAAAGGAGAAAGCCAGGCTCCTCCGCTAGTAAAAAAGCTAGCAAAAGAGCAGAAGATAGCAGAGGAGTCTGGCGAGAAGACCCCCGACAACGGAAGAAGACCCCTGGAGCTGTCTAATAAAGTATTTTAAAAACCTGTGTTGTGGGGTTTTTTTTATGTACACTTTTTTTCCCCAGGTGAATGGGTAGGGGTATATCGTACCCCATACTCATTCACATAGGGCAGGGGGCCGGAATCTGGGGGCCCCTTTATTAAAGGGGTTCCCATATTCTGATAAGTTCCCTGCCCGCAGACCCCGACAACCAACGGCCAGGGTTGTTGGGAAGAGGCTCTTGTCCTCATCAACATGGGGACAAGGTGCTTTGGGGTGGGGGGGCCGCAGGGCCCCTCCTTCCCAAAAGCACCCCCCCCCATGTTGAGGGCATGTGGCCTGCTACGACTCAGTAAGGGGGGTGTTCGCTTGTCCTGACCCCCTTTCCTGACCGGCCAGGCTGCGTGCTCAAATAAGGGTCTGCTATGGACTTTGGGGGGACCCCCACACTGTTTTTTCGGTGTAGGGGTTCCCCTTTAAGTCCATACCAGGTGACTGGGCTAGCGAGGTGTCAATCTTACTGATGGAGGCAGTGACATTGACCTTCTTTGCTAGTTCCATCTACCTGGAGCCACGTTCAAAAAGAACGGACTTTACTCTGTGTGTGGGCAAGTCCGTTCATTTCCATAGTCTGGCGGATTGTCCGCCGGACCTAGTCTGCCGGAAAAGTCTGGTTGTGTGTGGGCAGGTCTGCTCGTTCGGAAAGTCCGGTGGACCTCTGCTGCAAAGTCAGGCGGATTGTCCGCCGGATAGTCTGATCATGTGTACGTGGCATTAGTGTGGAGGACTGCAGTAACCAACTATTACCAAGCATCCCCTCGGTTTAATTACTCTGGGGAATTATTATGTGAACATGTTCAACCATATAAGGCGTCCAACATATACATAGGTTGTTTCAATAAAATAGTATAAATTATCAGAATTATTTTAGCGGTACATTAAAGGGATACCTGTCAACTCCTCTGTAACTGAGACTGTTAAATTTACTTCGCCCCACATCAGTATGTTCAGCAATTCCATGTGTGGTATGCTGAAATTTGCCGATCCAAAAATCTGTAATCAAAACATGAACAAATGTTAATGTGTTTTATCAGAAAGCATTGTTAATTATGTACACATCCAAACACATTTGTGTTTATGTAAGGGCCCATTCACACTAGGAGCAATGTGCAGTGCCAACGTATGGACAATTGTAGTAAAGTAAAGTAAATTGCTTTATGTTCTGTTTTTTTTTAGTTCAGGCCAATTTGTTGCTTTGGTGCTGTAAAAAAAGTAAGACATGCAGTACTTGTGGCAACACCCTACACTCCATCACAACACACTGTGGTGAATAAACATAAATGGAGTGTCATTTTGTGGCATACCATAAAGTTGGAAAAAAAAGCAAACAGCGCAATGTGTTGTAATCAGTGAATCAGCACTCTATACTTAGCACAGCAGCAGTCGCATTACTGCACAGATGCTGGTATGTATAAGCCCCTATTCTAAAAACAATCCAACATATTTTCTTAAATGTTTGTATTAAACTGCCTATACACAGTCAGTACTTGCATCACAAAAGAAATTTTAGAACTTGTATTGGAAAAGTGTTTTATTTACAACATTGCTGAATGTGCAGTGTTTCATGCACTAGTCATCATCGCTGACTCACTGACACACACCCTGCCATGTTATTTCAAGAGAAGTGTTGTTCTTTTTTAAAGAGTGCGCACGGGGTGTGCCTGGGCACACCCTAATCACCCCGAGAGCAACACGCACAGCGGCAGTTGGGTGGCCAGTGCTGGAACTCTCTGTGTTCCAACAGCCAGCACAGAAAGGAGATGCAAGCAGAGTGACAGTGGAAGCTGGGCGCTGGAACTCTCTCTGTGTATCATCACCTGGCACAGGAAGGAGTACACTGTCGGCAGCTGGGTCTTTTACTTCGAAACCTCCAGTGCTGGTCTCTAGTGCCTGCACACACAAATCCCTCCCTGTTCTCCCTATACAACAGAGGGGCGGGGCAGAGTATCCACTTGGCCGCTCTAGCCTCACACCAGTAATGATGGGAAGTCCGGATCTTTAAAGTGAATCGGTTCATTTCGAACTACTCACTGAAATGAACCGATTCAATGAATCGATTCTTCGGTTCACTTGCTGAGTCTACTGACAAGCAAGTGAACCGAAGCTCTGATTCAACCTTCTTAAATGATTAGAATCAGAAGACTGATTCACACAGAAGGTTGGCAGGTCCTGGGGACGTTTACTTTGATTTTGTTCATCGGTGCAGAGCACAATTGTTGTCAATTGACAATTGTTCTATTGTCAGATTAGCGCAGTGTCATGAATTTTGGTGATACACAAACAGCTGTGTTAGGCTGGGTTCACACTTGTGCGATGCGGGAACCCTGCGATTCCACTATGGGTTCCTGCATCGCACCCGACTCGCACGACAGTTCACAACAACATATGCGAACTGCTGGGGAGTGTCATACAATGTTAATGACACCCCCATTTCAGCTCGCATGTCGCACTGCAAAGTGTCAGTTTAGACATGAATTGGATCGCATGGGTGCTATGCGATCCGATTCTGGTGCGGACCAAAAAAAGGGTCCTGTTGCAAGTTTAGTCCGAATGCGATACGATTTCAGCCATACTATCTGTATGGCTGAAATCGCATTGCACGGACATCGCCTGTGATTTGCACTGCAGTGCAAATCGCATGCGATTTTGCACTATGCAGCAGTGTGAACTGGCCCTGAGCCTAGGTTTCCGCAAATTTGATGGATAGCAATGTTAACTGTGAAGTTGCCCCAGAATGCAGTTCACATGCACACAAACCCCGCTTTTCATTTAGGCTCTGTTTCCACTTGTGCAACTTGTCCTGCAACTTGGGATTGCAAAGTTGCATGACAAGAAGTACCCGATTTCCAATGAGTACCATTCATATCTGTGCGACTTCAAGTCACAGTGACTTCAAAGTAGTCCCTGCACTACTTTGGTCCCATTGTAATGTGACTTGAGGTCCATAAACCTCCAGAATACACAGGCATGGCTTCAAGTTGTGGCAGAATTGTGCAACTTTCAGGCTTTTAAGGCTAACGCAGCCTGAAAGTTGCACAATTCTGCCGCAATTTTGATGCGACTTTAAAGCAATGCCTATGTATTCCGGAGGTCTATGGATCTCAAGTTGCATCAAAGTGGGACCAAAGTAGTGCAGGGACTACTTTGAAGTCGCACAGATACGAATAATACTCATTGGAAATCATAGAGTACAAAGTCGCAGGACAAGTTGCACAAGTGGAAATGGAGCCTAAATGAAAAGTGGGTTTTTGTGCATGTGAACTTCATTCTGATGGGCCAACTTCCCAGTTAACATTGCTAGCCATCAGATTTTCCTATAGTCTTTACAGCGCATGTGCAGGAATGATGATCAGATTTTACTACCACTACCATGGGCGAAGTACCCCTGGTAGTAAAATTCAATCGTTAAGGCTATTTTCACACTTGTGCGACTTGAAAGTCAAGTGCTTTTGCCATGATTTTTGCCACGACTTGAAGCAATGTCTGTGTAATCTTGAGGTCTCTGCCACAAGTTGCATCAAAGTCAGACAAAAGTAGTACAAAAACTACTTTGAAGTCGCACAGATATGAACTGAACTCGTTGGAAATCATGGGGTGTGACTTGTCATGTGACTTTGCAGTCTCAAGTCGAAGGACAAGTCGCACGAGTGTGAAAGGGCCTTAGGCTGTCATTACCACCTTATCACTGCTGCTACCTCATTGGTTTAGTGTATTGTTTTACTGGTGGTGACTCGTGGTTCTTTCAGTGTACTGTGTTCTAAAAGCTGATCTGATTCTTTAACTCGGTAACTTGTACGATTCTTTAACTCGGTGTACTGTGAACTCCTGGCTCTTGTTTTAAGTTTGTATCCAGTTCCTGAGTGTCACTGTGCTTTGAGTCAGCTGATTGGTTGCAGGGAGGGGCGGAGCTCTCTCACTCTAGGATCATATTACCACTGCCAGCTCTGCTGCTCTGCTATGTACTGAGTGCAGAGTGAACTGTTTCAAACGAATCAGTTCACTGAAAAGAATCGATTCATCCAGTTCACTAAAAAGAATCGATTCAAAAGAACGATTCGTTCATGAACTGGACATCACTACACACCAGCAGCATCAAGAGAAACCCATGGCAGCAGCCTGTCCAGCCATAGTAAGTTTAAGATTCTGTTCTGCAAGGAAGAGGAGAGCTGATGTGGGTATAAGACAGGGAAGGTTGAAGAGCAGTAACTCCAGCTGCACTGAAAGGACAGGAGAGCTTTCGCTTGGTGAGGTATTGTAGGGGAGAGCTCTGTACTGGGGGGAGGGGTCTTTAAACTGGCGTAGCATCCCTTGAACTTTGTACAATAGCACATGTCTGAACTCTGCACCCTGTGCATAGTGCACTTCTGAACTCTGCAGCCTCTGAGCAGCTCACTCTTGAACTCTGTACATAGCACACACATGATTTTCGTACCCTGTACCTAGCTCACTCATGAACTGTGCACTATTTGTTTAGTACATGCCTGAACTCTGTACCCTTTGCATAGTGCATACCTGAAATTTGCATTCTGTGCATAGCGCACTCCTGAACTCTGCACTCTACATAGCACACTTCTGAACACCTGCACCTTGCACATAGCTCACGTCTGAACTCTCTACATAGCACATGCATGATCTCTGCACCCTGTGCACAGCTCAATCCTCAACTGTCCACCCTGTATGTAGCGCACACCTGAACTCTGCACTCTGTGCATAGCGCCCTCTTGAACTCTGCACCCTGCATGTAGCTCATGTCTGAACTCTGTACATAGCACACGCATGATCTCTGCTCCCTCCTGAACTGTGCACTCTGTGCCTAGCTCACTGAACTCTTCACAATGCGTGTAGCTCACATCTGAACTCTATACATAGCACACGCATGATCTCTGCTCACTCCTAAACTCTGCACCCTGTGTATAGCGCACACCTGAACTCTCCACTCTACATAGCGCACTTCTGAACGACGGATCTTTGTACATAGCACACACAAACTCTGCACCCTGTACCTAGCTTACTCCTGAACGCTTTACTATGTACATAGTGCATTTCTGAACTCTGCACCCTGTGCATAGCGCAAGAATGAAGTCTGCAATCTGTGCTGGTGCACTCCCGAACAGTACACTCTGTATGTAGCATTCTCCTGAACCCTGCACACTCCTGGGCCCTGCACTCTCTAGGAAGCAAAAGTTAACCCCCCTCACCCTGCCACACACACTTTATGTTGCCATCTCCCTGGTAGGGGCCCCAGTGCATCACTTTGCCCAGGGGCCCATGATACTTTTAAGACCACCCTGGCTCTGTGTGTAGATGGGGAAGATCTCCCACTGATGGCTTGGCTTTTAATATACACACACACACACACACGCACGCACACATGTGCATGCGCGCGTGCGTTTGAGCTTTGAGGTGCACACCCTAATGCAATAGGCTGCGCACACCTATGTTCTTTCTTATTGCCTGTAAACATCACACAGTCTATTGCTAACATTACACAGCACAAAGCAAAAATATTCTGTCATTGTAAGTATTATTTTTTTCATTAAATTACATGGTTTTCCTAATATGGCAGTTCAGGCTCATATTTCACTGTAAATACTCCAATAAAGCACAATAAACACATTTGGACAACATAGCCAAGATTTTACTGTAACATGATATGTAAATTTTTCCTTTAGGTGTGATAATATAAGCAGGTGCTAGTTGTTGCTGTTACTTTTGGGTTATTATTCCATGTTACTGTATTTATGGTGTAACATTTCTTTAATTATTATATGGCTAATTGCTGCAGGGGTCCAGTCGCATGTGACTTCTTCCTCTTCTTGTCAGTTCTGGGATATATATATATATATATATATATATATATATATATATATATTATATATACACATCTGCAGACAGTGGCATGTATCTTCAGGGACTCCGGAAGACTATGGACTTTTTGATATGGACCTTACCCATTACAGGTATAGGCCGCACTATGTTCCTTATGCACCATATCTTTTGGGAAAACCATTAGGAACAGTGTTATGTTCAGCAGCACAGCCAGTTATACCTCTCCTAAATTATGTGAACGACACACACATGTATGAGAAGATTGGCGAAAGATGTATCTGTATTTCCCACGTGCCTCAGTAAAAGAAACTTTAAAGAAGCAAAAAAGTTAGTCAGTGTCTGTCTACCTTGCATAGATGCCTAATACAGGATACGTGTAACCTAATGCCACGCACACCAACCGGATTTTCCGGCAGTAAAGGTCCGATGGGATAATTTCGGCGGATATTCTGATCGTGTGTGGGATAATCCTATCGTTTTTCTTAAAAAAATATTCAGATGAACATAGAAATAGAGCATGCTTTAAATCTTTCCGACGGAATCAATTTCTATCGGGAAAACCATTCGTCTGTATGCTGGTCGGACCAAACGGACCAAATACGATGCAAGGGTAGCTATTGGCTACTGGCTATTGAACTTTTCTAGTCCTGTCGTACACCATCGCATTGGAAAGGAACAGACTTTGGTGCGATCGTGTGTGGGCATGTCCGTTCGGTCGGAACTCTGTCGGGAAGACTGTTTGAGTTTATTCTGACGGAAAGTCAGGTCATGTGTACGTGGCATTAGTGTACCTGAAGAACCTTACATTGGGAGTTAAAGCTATTTGTACATGAAGATATTGCAGCCCTGGGCTGCCATAAGAACAGTTTTACCAGGTAACCCCTGAGTTTGAGTACATTTGCGGAACACACGCTTGCCGCCCACCCACAGTAATTTTACTGCGAGTGGGCAGCAGCTCCAGGCACTGCAATGTACTGGTACGCTGTGGCGCACATGCACATGCTACCTGCCACCCTGTACCATGTTATTGGCTATAGCCAATCACAGTATCACAATAGTAAGCAAGCTGTCATGAATGAAAGCCATTCGTGACAGTTAAAACTATTGCTTATAACAGTGATCATCAAGCAATAATAGTGTAAATAATCCCTGATCAACTCTCCCCAGAGTAGTACAGTGACACTGTGGTGATACTGAACTACACTGATAAATGTATGTGTAGCACTACCCCCGTAGAAGTTGCTGAGATAGGGTTTCCCACTGCTGCCCAGCCGATCCCCTTACCATTTCCTTAATTCACTCCAACACAGAAATATAATTTTTTATCTTGTCTTTTTTTTTTTTATATATTAGGGGATGATAACTTGGATGGGATAGGGAATTTATTGGATACCCAACTTGAAAAAATGACCGAAACACAAACAAACGGACAACTTCCTCCCTATTTACACAGATCTTGTTCTTCCTTCCTCCTGCACAAACTTGGTTCTTCTGTACAGGACCTGCTGCTCACTCCTGGTGGAACTAACAGCATATGTCTAGTAAAGGCCCATTACAGGCAGGAACTCTCAGTCCCTTGACAAAAGTAGCACAAATGGAGTGAACAGCATGACACATCTCTCCTTCTGCTTCCCTGTGGCCCACAATCCCAGTTCCACTTGCCTGCAGAATGCTAGCCCACCTGGCTGCCATGACTGGCTGTTCTTCCTCCCAGTCCTCCCGACTGACTCTCTGCAACAGCCCTGCCCAACATGCCCACACACACATGGAGATTTTCCAGGGCCAGGTTAGATACAGGTACACCACAGTCTTTAAGAGAGCACTGTACAGCTGACAGTCTCTCCCCTTGTCTTGTCCCTGCACTGTGCTGATCTACTCACTATTTCTGCTGGCTCCTTCCTGCTGCCTCTCTAGCTTAAAACCCTCCAACTCCCTCTGTGGTGGGACTATTCCAGGCCAGCTTTCCTGAGCTCCCAGCCCGAAGTAAAACACCTCACCAGCAGATGCCCCTCAAGGGCCACCGGCAGCCTCCCTCAGCACTGCTTCTACATCTTCCACACAGACACCCTTGCTGGTATGGCCCATGTCTATTTATAGGTTTCCTAGTTCCCTGCTAGGCTCACTCCTGGAGATTGGTTGAGAGCCCATACATATTCAGGGCAGCTCCTCCTCCCCTCTGTAACACCTTGACCAGGAATTGATCCTGGTACCTGGTGTTTTGGGGTCAGTTCACTTATGCCTGAGCCACTGGGAAACTTCTTTTGGAGTAGAGCCCTTGTTACTTGATGCTGCTTGCTTATAGATTCTGGCTCCATCCTGTGGCCAGCTGTAGGCAGTCACCCAATCTTGTGACCTATAAATAGTCACTTCCCCTTCCTGTTGTTGCCCTAGTATAGGTTCCATTTCCTGCTTGTTGGTGTTTGATATATTGTAGTTCTGGTTGCTGATGTTTGCTGGTTCCTGACTTCGCCTTCTGGTTTACCCCCATGGACTTCTGCCTTGGTCTGCTGAATTGGATCGTTTTGGATAGCCCTTTCTTCTGCCTGGTTCCTGACTTTGGCCACTACTAACAGGGAGTTACTTGATGGTTGTTCCATCATATAGTCTGTTTGCACTTCCCATTGTGTTCCCTTATTTCTGGTTGCAGGTTCTCAACCGTCCCTCCACCTGATACTGGGATAAGAAGACTACCGATCAGGAAACTGGAGTGATGGTTGGAGTCTCCTGGCAGGCCTGACACCCTCAACCCACTAGTTCTAGAATGTTCTCCAAATTTTCAGATATTAGGGGGAGGCATCAGAGAGCTGCCAGGAGGAGTCACCTAGGCCGAGCCACTAATAGTGAGGATATGGCATGGAATTGAATTATCTCATGGTGAAGAGCTCCTATTGCCATGGTCAATGGAACAGTCTCATGAGTCATATGGGCAGGCTGTAGAGGTCTCCCATCAATAGCCTCAATGGCAAGTGGAGTGGCACAAAGCTTCAGTGGAATTAAGTGCTTAGACACAAAGGCACTATCTATAAACAGGCATGCAGCCCCAAAGTCATTTAGAGCCTGTGTCTCGATGGACAACTTGGATCAAGAAAGGGTAACCAGAACTAAACGCTTCAGGATAACTAGGGATGTAATATCGCCACCTAAGGTCTGTCCCCTACAGGACCTCAGGTGCAATGCGTTTCCTGGACTGGTAGGACAAGGCCTCAAAAAGTGACCTGCCTGGCCACAATAAAGGCACAATCTCTCCCTCCTCTTAAAGGCCCTCTCATCCGCAGAGAGACATATGAAGCCCAACTGAATGGGTTCTACTTCACTGGCGGACTCTTTACCAGGAGGCATGGGAGGTGAGGGAGGCAAGGGTGGGACTGCAAATCTTGGAGCAAATGTACAGGAGGCTTCCACAAGCACTCCTTAACCACTTAAGGACCGCCGTATTGCCATTGTACGTCATCACAATGGCACAGGCAGGCACAAGCACGTACATGTACGTGCCTGCCTTCCAGCAGGTGGGGGGTCCGATCGGACCCCCTCCTGCTGGATACGGCGGTCCGGTTCGCTCCAGGAGCGATCCGTGATGAGGGGATGGCCGTTGGTTTCTGGCCACCCCCTCTGGATCGCTCCTGGCCAATGAGAAGCTTCCTCCCACTGTGTAATGTTTACACAGGAAGGAGGAAGTGATGTCATTCTCCTCGGGGCGGTCTTTTTGACCGGACTACGAGGAGAAGACTAAAAGTAAGTGTGCACCAACACTACACTGACAAGTAGGTACACACAGGCACACAAACCCGCCCCCCCTCCCCCCCCCCCCCCAGTCACAGTATCACTGATTGCATTGATCATTTCTTTACTGATCACTGCATTCAGTGTCAGTTGTAACAGTTAAAACTGTCAGGGCAGTTAGTGTTAGGTCCAGGGTAGCCCCCTATCACCCCCCAATAAAGATTTAACCCCCTGATTGCCCCTAGAGTTAACCCTTTCACCCCCTTTTGCCAGTGTCACTAAGCGGTCATTTTTCTGATTACTGCATTAGTGTCGCTACTGTCGCTAGGTAGCTAGTTATTTTTTTAGGTTCACCGCCAGGTTTTTATATCGCTAGGTACTCCGATATACTACCCAATAATGATTTTAACCCCCTGATTGCCCCTAGTTAACCCTTTCACCCCCTTTTGCCAGTGTCACTAAGCGATCATTTTTCTGATCGCTGCATTAGTGTCGCTACTGTCGCTAGGTAGCTAGTTATTTTTTTAGGTTCACCGCCTGGTTTTTATAGCGCTAGGTACCCCGATATACTACCCAATAATGGTTTTAACCCCCTGATTGCCCCTAGTTAACCCTTTCACCCCCCTTTTGCCAGTGTCACTAAGCGATCATTTTTCTGATCGCTGCATTAATGTCGCTAGTGTCGCTAGGTAGCTAGTTATTTTTTTAGGTTCACCGCCAGGTTTTTATAGCGCTAGGTACCCCGATATACTACCCAATAATGGTTTTAACCCCCTGATTGCCCCTAGTTAACCATTTCACCCCCTTTTGCCAGTGTCACTAAGCGATAATTTTTCTGATCGCTGCATTAGTGTCGCTAGTGTCGCTAGGTAGCTAGTGTTTTTTTTAGGTTCACCGCCAGGTTTTTATAGCGCTAGGTACCCAATAATGGTTTTAACCCCCTGATTGCCCCTAGTTAACCCTTTCATCCCCTTTTGCCAGTGTCACTAAGCGATCATTTTTCTGATCGCTGCATTAGTGTCACTAGTGCCGCTAGGTAGCTAGTTATTTTTTTAGGTTCACCGCCAGGTTTTTATAGCGTTAGGTACCCCCATATACTACCCAATAATGGTTTTAACCCCCTGATTGCCCCTAGTTAACCCTTTCACCAGCGATCACAGTATAAGTGTCACTGGTGACGCTGGTTAGCCAGTTCGTTATTTAGGTTCCCCGTCAGGTTTTTATATAGCCCCAGGGACCCCCATATACTGCCTAATACAAATTTGAACCCCCTGATTGACCCTAGTTAACCCTTTCACCACTGATCACCGTATAAGTGTTACGGGTGACTCTGGTTAGTTTGCTTTTTATAGCATCAGGGCACCCACCATTTATTACCCAATAAAGGTTTAACCCCCTGATCACCCGGTGGGTGATATTAATTAGGTTTTAGGGTCAGGGTCTGCGTCGCCCCAGGCAGCGCTAGGTTAGTGCCAGTACCACTAACACCCACACGCAAAGCATAAACCTCCCGTAGTGGTATAGAATCTGAACAGATCAATATCTGATCTGATCAGATCTATACTAGTGTCCCCAGCAGTTCAGGGTTCCAAAAAAACGCATTGTTAGCGGGATCAGCCCAGATACCTGCTAACACCTGCGTTTTGCCCCTCTGCCCAGCCCACCAAAGTGCAGGATCGATCAATCACTGTCACTTACAAAACACTAAACACATAACTGCAGCGATCGCAGGGATCAGGCCTAACAGTTTTTTTGGTAGCATTTTATATTTAAATCCGGAAGGCAGTGCTTGGTTTTCGGGGTCCCGTACGTTGCTAGGCTCCCAAAAAGTCCCCCACATGTGGTATCCCCGTACTCGGGAGAAGCCGCAGAATTTATTTTGGGGTGTAATTTGACTTATGCCCATAGCATGTGTGAGCAATATATCATTTAGTGACAACTTTGTGCAAAAAAGAAAAAGGTTGTAATATTCCCGCAACTTGTGGCAAAATATAAAATATTCCATGGACTCAACATGCCTCTCAGTAAATAGCTTGGGGTGTCTACTTTCCAAAATAGGTCATTTTGGGGGGTTTTGTGCTATTTTGGCATTTTATGGCCTTCGAAACTGTGATAGGTAGTGAGGAGTGAAATCAAAAATTTGCACCCTTAGAAATCCTGAAGGTGGTGATTGGTTTTCGGGGTGCCGTGCACGACTAGACTCCCAAAAAGTCCCACACATGTGGTATCCCCATACTCGGGAGAAGTAGCGGAATATATTTTGGGGTGCAATTCCACATATAACCATGGCATGTGTGAGCAATATATCATTTAGTGACAACTTTTTTTTTTTTTTTGTCATTATTCAATCCCTTAGGACAAAAAAAAAAAATATTCAATGGGCTCAACATACCCATCAGCAATTTCCTTGGGGTGTCTACTTTACAAAATGGGGTCATTTGAGGGGGGTTTGTACTGCCCTGCCATTTTAGCACCTCAAGAAATGAGATAGGCAGTCATAAATTAAAAGCTGTGTAAATTCCAGAAAATGTACTCTAGTTTGTAGACGCTATAACTTTTGCGCAAACCAAAAAATATATGCTTATTGACATTTTTTTTACTAAAGACATGTGGCTGAATAAATTTTGCCCCCAATGTATGACTAAAATTTAGTTTATTCGATTTTTCTTATAACAAAAAGAAGAAAATATCTTTTTTTTTCCAAAATTTTCGCTCTTTTTCCATTTATATCGCAAAAAATAAAAATCGCAGAGGCAATCAAATACCATCAAAAGAAAGCTCTATTTGTGGGAAGAAAAGGATGCAAATTTCGTTTGGGTGCAATATTGCATGACCGCGCAATTACCAGTTAAAGCAGCGCAGTGCGAAATTGGAAAAAGGCCTCTGGTCCTTAAGGTGTTTATTGGTCCGGGGCTGTAGTGGTTAAAGGAAAGTCTCGGAGTCTGGAGTCAATGAGAATGGCAAACGTGATCAACTTCTCCAGATCCGTAGGTATGTCTCGGGCTGCTATCTCATCTTTGATGTCATCAGTGAGACCATGAGAAAAAGCAGCCACAAGGGACACATGGTTCCAAGCGACCTCTGCTGCCAGACTACGGAATTCAATGGCATAATCTGCAACAGTTCTCGTACTCTGTTTGCTGGACATGAGGCTCTTTGCAGCAGAAGAGGAGCATGCAGGAACATCAAATACCCTTTTAAAGGAAGCCACAAACTCAAGGTAAGTCAGGACAATTTGCATCTCCCATAGAGGGTTTTTCCAGGCTCTATCATAAAGCAAAGAAATAATAAAACCTACTTTGCTTCTGTCCACGGGGAACGCCTAGGGCAGCATCCCAAAGTATATCCCAACCTGGTTGAGAAACCCTCTGCATTGAACTGGTTTGCCCCATGATTGATAGGGAAGCAGAGGGGAACCAGACATACCTTTTACAGAGGTAATATTTGAGGTGGTTGCCTGCACAGAGACTGGAGCAGCAGCAGGGATGGCCTGTAACACAGGTTGTAACAGAAAAGCCACAGTGGGAGGATCCAGATGAGCAGTGTGAATCAGAAGCATCTGTAACAGTATGGCAAACTGATCCATGTGGTGGCCCTGCTCATTCAATCTGGAAAAAATATGACAACTAGAGGGAT
Source organism: Lithobates pipiens (assembly GCF_037356315.1). Taxonomy (NCBI): domain Eukaryota; kingdom Metazoa; phylum Chordata; class Amphibia; order Anura; family Ranidae; genus Lithobates; species Lithobates pipiens. Next base: position 339,397,042 of record NW_027507758.1, read on the forward strand.
TCAAATTCACCCATCTTCTGAATTCATGGCCTTCATGGCCTTCGCCTACTTCATGGCCTGAATTCATGGCCTTCGCCTACTGTCAGGAATCATGAATCAGATGGAGACAGAAAATGCAGTAAAATCACACCTTTTAAAGGGGTGGGCCAGCGAAAAAAAAAAAATTTAAAAGTCAGCAGCTACAAACACTGTAGCTGCTGACTTTTAATAAGCACTTACCTTTCTAGGGTGCCCGCGATGTCGGCTGCCTGAGTCTGACCCGTCCCTCGGCTCTTGGGTCCCGTCGCCGCCATTCAAAGCAAGGAAAACAGGCAGTGGAGCCTTGTGGCTTCACTGCCCATTTCTTACTGCGCATGCGCGAGTCACGCAGTGCTTTGTGAATGGGACGCGGTGTGTTGTGGGACACACAGATCCCACAACACACCGCTCCCAATTCCCCAGAAGACAACGCGAGGAGCAGAAGACAGAAGATCACCACGGAATAGGAAGAGGCAGATTAGGACAATCTGCCTAGCAACAGCCATTTCTGGTAAGTGAAAAAAATATTTATTTAATTTTTTATTTTTTTGCAGCCTTTTTATGCATTTTTTTTTACGGTGGACCTCCCCTTTAATATAATGGTAAAAAATTTGTACAAAACAGTAATGTAGTCAAAACATAGCCAGGGTTTGGTAGCCAAAGTGGATAGTCAGAACAAACCAGCAAATCAAGAAGCCAGAGATCAGCATAGTTGCAGGCAGCAGACCTCTAGGCCTAGACCTCCTCTGTAACGCAAAACATGCAACTGGTAGAATTTTTTAAATGAGGCCTATGGAGATTTTTAAGGGTAAATGTTTGTCGCCATTCCACGCGCGGGCGCAATTTAGAAGCGTGACATGTTGGATATCAATTTACTCAGCGTAACATTATCTTTCACAGTATAGAAAAAATTGGGCTAACTTTACTGCTGTTTTATTTTTTAATTCAAAAAAGTGTATTTTTTTTAAAAAAAAGTGCTCTTGTAAGACCACTGCGCAAATACGGTGTGACAGAAAGTATTGCAACAACCGCCATTTTATTCTCTAGGATGTTAGAAAAAAAATGTTTAAGGTTTGGGGTTCTAAGTCATTTTCTAGCAAAAAAAAATGTTTTAACTTGTAAACACCACATCTAAAAAAGAGGCCTGGCCTTAAAGTGGTTAAAAAAAATAAAATACAGTGCCATCATCAACATACAGAAAGAGAAGGGACAATGTAAATTAAAAAGTGCGTGTTTAGTATCACTTTAAGCCCACTCTGTTAGGAGGTGCTTACATTAAAATGTACAGTTTTTCCAGTGGGAACAAAGCAGTAATATGAGTCTTGCAAGTTAATCTCAATTGTAAGATGCACATGGTGTGCATTGCATATATGACCCCCTTCTTCTCTGCTAGCAATTGAAATATTTTCACTTAAATGTGATATCTGTTCAGCAAATCAGTGATTAAAGTGTGTATATATAGCCAAAATGGATAGAGTAGGGAATGGTTAGGAATTGTTCCTTACTCTTAACATTAAAAGACTATTGATATACTTTAAGGACTCCTTTACACTAGCAAGGAACGCTGTGCCTCTGAAGGCATTTGACAGGCGATGAAATGATATGTTGCCACACTACCGTGCTGCAACCATGTACAATACACGTGGCTGCTAAGTAGGTTGCAGCATTGCACTACCGCTGGCCAAACGCGATAGGGGGTTTAATTCCTGCCATGGCCACAAAGGAAAGGGCTGTGGAATGTGCAGCATAAGGGAAGGCAGTAAAAATTTGGTTCAGCAAAGTGATTTTACTGCTCCCTCCTCTACAAGTTTGAATAAGCCCTAAGTAAGGGGTATATTTATAAAGCGGCGAATCTGCCATTCGTCAGACATTCAGGTGAATCTTTGATACACATGTGTTTTAAATGATAGTGATTGATTCACTACTCCGCGGTATTCCCAATGTATGCCCCTACATATCAGAGCATGTAGACATGCCTTACAGTGTTTCAAAAATCAGATCAGGACAATTGAATCCACCCCCTTCAATCCACATTCTACCAATACATCAAAATGTACATATGGCGGAATAAACAGAGAGAGAGTGGAAGAGAGACACCCTAGGCATCTATAGTCAGGGCTTTTTTTTCTCAGAGAATAGGTGCAGGAACTCAACCATGCCCGCCACACTCGCATACCTGCCAAATGGCATCAAATAGTAACTGTTCCCTCTGCATACAATCCCATCCCTCCACTGCCCTCATTTTCTCCCCCCTCATTAAAAGCTCCACCATCTGTCATATGTCTTACCTTTGTTGCAATATTAAGCTGAAACACCTATCCGGCCGTAGTACCTTCCAGCATACTATACTAGACCACAGCAGGTGCAACCTACCACGCCCCCTCTCCTGCCCATGACTGCACTAAACCCTGGGCACCTGTTCTTTATCTCCCTTGTCCCTGTGTGGCACTCAGTGGGATCTGCACAGGAGATCTGACCTGTGGGAGCTACTTGGAGATAAGCTATCACTTGTAAATGCAGAATCTGGACTTCAGTGTTACCAAGTGATAGTGGTGAGCAGGAAGCAGAAAACCTGAGTCAGAGGTGGTGGAACTGAGTTCCTCCTAGTTCCTGCTAAAAAAAGCCCTGTCTATAGTTATCAGTGCGAAAGTTAGCTACGTGGAGTTTTAAATATACAGTATGTTTAATTTAAGTTTTCTAAATGGCACTTACCTCAAAAGTTTTGTTAACCTCATATGAAGACCCATAATAATATTTTGGTACTAAAGATACTGTTACATTGCCTGCCACTGGCTTTCCATATGCATACCTAGTATAAAAACAGAAGTAGTCACATTAAACCTTGTATTTCATGTGCTGTGCTTACATGTTTACCTAGTAAGACTGTAAAAAGCAGTCAAAAAGACAAAACTGAACTTAGATGTTTGGTTGAACTCCAGGCATGATCTTTATTGCATAGTTACTGTACATTGGTCCAGTTCTGACCTGTAGAATTTACCCTCCTATGTTGAACCATCCATTTGGGGAGGAAAAACAACCACTCAACAATGTTTCAGTCTTTACATTCCTTGCTACATTGGACTGCATATACCAGGTTATTTTTCTTGTTTTTGGGCGCTGGGTCTTTTGGATGTACAAACTTCTGTATCCATTTCTAGACTTTTTTTTGTTGATGCATTCTGTCTGTGTGATTGGATGTGCTCCCCTCCATTCATTGACCTTCCAGCTCACTAAAATAATTGCCCATGCTTGACAAAGTGTAAGGCAGCTCAAACTGTCAGCTTGTTTTGCAGTAGACTCCAGTTTATGAAATTGTATGCAAGCTCATGTAACAAGTGCAACCAATCTTTAAAAGTGAAACTTCCATTCATTTGTGTCTTCTCCCCCTCTGGTGCCAGAAGGCTACACTTTTTTTTTTGAGCGGAACACTGCTTTAAAGTAGACCTTCAGTATTGTTTTCAACTTTCCATCTATTAAATCTATTGCCCTTATTGTTTTACCTTTGGAAAGAAAAACATTTTTTTTCTGCCAGTGAAAACCTTATACAGCCCACTTCCTGTTTCTTGTCTGGTAAAAAGCCTAGGCTTCTGACATCATGCACACGTCTGTCTCTCAGTCTCATGAGAGTTTGCCAGGAAGGGAGGGGGGATAAGTCATAAGAGGGCCAATGAGAGCTGCAGGGCTGCAGGTGTGCCTCTGTATGTCTGTGTAAATCCAGGAAGTGAACAGGCAGCAGCTTCAGCTGCCCACAGTTAAAATGGATGCAGCTAGACCTAGTAGCGGAGATTTCTGCAGCATATTGTGCATGTACAGAATCACAGTATATATAAAATAATATGCACAGTGGTTGGAGGGAAGCTTCAGAATGGAAAAGATGTTTTTATTACAAATTACAGTCAGGTCCATAATTATTGAGACATTGACACAATTCCAATGTTTTTGGCTCTATACACCGCCACAATGGATTTGAAATGAAACGAATAAGATGTGCTTTAACTGCAGACTTTCAGCTTTAATTTGAGGGTATTTACATCCAAATCAGGTGAACATTGTAGGAAATACAACAGTTTGTATATGAGTCTCCCACTTTTTAAGGGACCAAAAGTAATGGGACAGATTAACAATCATCCATGAAACTTTCATTTTTAATACTTGGTTGCAAATCCTTTGCAGTCAATTACAGCCTGAAGTCTAGAACGCATAGACATCACCAGATGCTGGGTTTCATCCCTGGTGATGCTTTGCTAGGCCTCTGCTGCAACTGTCTTCAGTTCCTGCTTGTTCTTGGGCCATTTTCCCTTCAATTTTGTCTTCAGCAAGTGAAATGCATGCTCAGTCGGATTCAGGTCAGGTGATTGGCCATTGCATAACATACTACTTCTTTCCCTTAAAAATCTCTTTGGTTGCTTTCACAGTATGCTTTGGGTCATTATCCATCTGCACTGTGAAGCGCCGTTCAATGAGTTCTGAAGCATATTGCTGAATATGAGCAGATAATATTGCTCGAAAAACACTTCGGAATTCATCCTGCTGCTTTTGTCAGCAGTCGCATCAATTAATACAAGAGAACCAGTTCCATTGGCAGCCATACATGCCCACGCCATGACACTACCACCACCATGCTTCACTGATGAAGTGGTATGCTTTGGATCATGAGCAATTCCTTTCCTTCTCCATACTCTTCTCTTCCCATCACTCTGGTACAAGTTGATCTTGGTCTCATCTGTCCATAGGATGTTGTTCCAGAACTGTGAAGGCTTTTTTAGATGTTTTTTGGCAAACTCTAATCTGGCCTTCCTGCTTTTGAGGCTCTTCAATGGTTTACATCTTGTGGTGAACCCTCTATATTCACTCTGTTGAAGTTTTTTTCTTGATTTTTGACTTTGACACACATACGCCTACCTCCTGGAGAGTGTTCTTAATCTGGCCAACTGTTGTGAAGGGTGTTTTCTTCACCAGGGAAAGAATTCTTCGGTCATCCACAACAGTTGTTTTCCGTGGTCTTCCGGGTCTTTTGGTGTTGCTGAGCTCACCGGTGCGTTCTTTCTTTTTAAGGATGTTTCAAACAGTTGATTTGGCCACCCCTAATGTTTTTGCTATCTCTCTGATGGGTTTATTTTGTTTTTTTCAGCCTAATGATGCTTGCTTCACTGATAGTGACAGCTCTTTGGATCTCATATTGAGAGTTGACAGCAACAGATTCCAAATGCAAATAGTACACTTGACCTTTTATCTGCTCCTTGTAAATGGGATAATGAGGAAATAACACACACTTGGCCATGGAACAGCTGAGCAGCCAATTGTCCCATTACTTTTGGTCCCTTAAAAAGTGGGAGGCATATATACAGACTGTTGTAATTCCTACACCATTCACCTGATTTGGATGTAAATACCCTCAAATTAAAGCTGAAAGCCTGCAGTTAAAGCACATCTTGTTCGTTTCATTTCATATCCATTGTGGTGGTGTATAGAGCCAAAAAGATTAGAATTGTGTCGATGTCCCAATATGTATGGACCTGACTGTATGTGAGCAGACTGCAGTTCCTCTTTAAAGAAACAGAAGCCACTGAATATAAAGTAATGTATTTGCATAGCTGTAATTACTTACTTTGCCGTAACTGTTCCTGAAATACCTGGCTGTTTTGGTTCAATATAAACAGAAGGAACCTTCACTGTGACATCAAATTTTGGCAAAACTGAAGAACAAAAATAGAAATGAAATTCTTATTTATAATTGAAAATCATTTAATATAGGTAAAAAAACAAGAAAGTGGGTATCCTCTAGAAGTCTCTAGTCATCTTAAAGTACATCTGCATTAGAGAAGTAGGGGGCTGCAATTGCTAGCCTGCTCAAAAATTCTAGCTGCCTGGCAGTCTTTGGCTTTAATATATTTAAGTCAGAGACCAGGATAAAGCATGCTGTAAAGATTGCCAAAAATGGTAGACATATGTATCCCTATACATGCTGCACATTAACCACTTAGAAAGAAGCCAAAGGATCATCATGACAGCCAGAATGAACATTCTCAAAAGCGAGCATCTGCAGTAGCAATGTCTATAATTCTTTTAGGACTGGCATTTATTTATTTTTTTTACATACTATTAATGAAACATTGACAGCAACACTATCTATTTCCACCTAGAATATCTTCACTAGACCATTAGTATCTTCTCCCCTCTTTTCCCCTGTATTTAAAAAAACATTTAAAACGCATAGAACACTATAAACAAAATACAGATTTCCTTGTGTAAGGTAATGGCAATGTCATTTCTGGTGAGACACTAATAAAGCAATAATAAACCAAAGGTGGACACATAGGCTAAGATGATATTATTTTGTGAAACAATGACTATGTGGGGTTAAGGAATTCTATGGGAGTTTTTTGTGGGTGACATTGGCTGCTAATGTTTGAGTTTTTCATTGTAGTAGAGTCCCCATTTACTGACCATGCTCCTTGATACACCCATGGAAGATACGTTTCCCAGCTTAACTCCCCTGCATCTCAGAAGGGCCACACCTGATAAGGCAGTGGTAGCTGGGCAGGTAATTTGCAGACAGATGAGAGGCTCTCCAATGTCAGATTGGCGTGCAGTCAGCTGGGCAGCAGCCTAATGTTATACAGCTTCTCTAAATGACCCAGCTACTGCGGGGGACTGCTGTTCCAGTGGAATGGCATTTTGCCCTCAGCCTTGGATCCCTCAAACTGTCTGCGTTACCAGATCTACCCTGGACTATGAGGGACAATGTCTACGAGGATGATTGTCAATAGCTGTTTTATGAGCTGTTTTACTTATATAGTAAGTATGAGTCTGAACTGTTTTAGAGTCTTATAGCGATTATGTTATGAAACCACATGTTCCCCAGATTGACACTGATGTGAAAAGTCTATGTTTGCAGAGATTTCAAACATTTCTATGCATGAAGGTAAAAAACCTTCTGCATGCAGCTTCCCCTACCAGCACCCACCCCCCCCCCCCATATTTACCTGACCCCGATCTCGATCTAGCTACATGCAGAAGAGCAGAGCCTATCTTGGCTCTCTCCCTTCTCAATGGCACAGACACAGCAGGGGGAGCCAATAGCAGGGCCTCGTATACACAGAGGCAGCTCAGGATTGAGCATGCCGATGTGCCACAATAGGAAGCGGCTTCCTACGTTGGCACACCAAGAAGAGGAGGAGCCAGGAGCACCAGTGGGGGACCCAAGAAGAGGAGGAATTTTGCAATTGCCCATTTTGCTTTATTGCATCTAACTTTGCACTTGTTTAGTAAACTGCAATTTACTTTTGCCCTTTGCCTGATCATTCGGATGATTACCCATTCTGTTAAACTTTTCTTTCCTTCCTCTGGTGCCTCAGCACTAAGATGCCTTAAAAGCTAATAGAAATGTGCTGGCAGCAGGTAGGGGCAAGCAGGTTTCATCATTTTTTTTTCTGTGTTTCCTTCAGCACCCATTGGTTTCTCCTACCATCCCTTACATCACTACAGACACAATAATGATGTGGAGGTCGGCAGAAAGAAACACAGCAAGCTGCAAGGGACACAGGAGAATGGCATTCCTACATTGTTCTTTTCAAGGAGACCTTTATGGAACCTATTTTTGACACGACAAGATAATAACTTCTTCATTCAGTTGATAAAAACGGGATCTTAAATTGTATTACTAATACCGTGTAAACTAAAGATACAATTGGCAGAATAATTAACCCACCTCGTTCATCAACAACAAAGTACTCAATATTTGAAGAGGTCTAAAAAAAAGAATACAAATGTTAAATTTTAGATGATTACTACTCACTGATATAATCGTACAAATGTCAAAAGTAGCAGAATTTGATCCGCCTACTTAAATTAATTCTATAATTTTCCTGGCCTCACTGTTAACAGTGCACGTCATGAATTTTAATCTGAATATGATTGGTACTGAACAACATTTACAGGAATTATAATCTCCATAGGCTAGGACTGCAATTATATTATACATCCAGAAACATTCAGATCCCTGAGCAGTTCTGCATTTCCATCTATTACATAAATCCAGACTTTGTCCTAACTTTTTATTTATTTTATTTTTTTAAATTTTCTGTTTTTTTTTTTTTTACGCATTATACATTTGAACAGTTTCCATACCTTTGTTTCTACTTTAATTTTCCAGGAGCCAAGTGTAGAAAATTTACCAAGCCCTAGCTCTAAAGACACTACTCCCAAGTAAAGCCGGAGATTCAACCACTGATGAATAATATTTTCATGTGAATCCTGCAGAAAAATATAAATACCACTCTATGAAATAACATAAGGAGTGCATCCATAACAGTTATCAAAGGTTTATGTTTCCTACATTATAAAATTAACAGCAGCTAAATCAACGAATAAAGTTTCCACCTGTAATCATTAAAGCACACCAGAGTGTCCATTTACCTACCGTTTCCAGCAGCAGAAGTCAGACTCTTTAACTCCATTACCCAAAACCCCCTGGGCTCCCACTATTCCATGGGCTCCCATTATCCTCTGGACTGCTGGACAAGCTCAGGGGATAAAAATTGCACATCTGTCCACCTTCCATTGCTCATTGAGTGTGTGTCAGATAGAGCAGCCATGACTGAGCTAGTTAGCTGCAACCAGGTAAGGCTCTCTCTTTATCGGAGTAGGTGGGCATGCCACTGAAATGGCATAAGAACATGCAGCACTACCCTAAAACCCAATCACATTGGTGGGCATTGTCTGGACAAATTCCTCAGCACAGCAATTCAAGTGGGGTGTCATTGCTCACAGTCTCCTTTCTAATTTACCAGAGACTTGTGAAGCCATACAGCAACTGTGTGGTATCTGCTGTGGGGTTCAAGTCCTCAACCACTGCTATCTTCCGCAATCAACCTCCTAATAAAGGAGAGAGACTTTGTTTTGTCTCAGGGCACCACAAACATTTGTCTTTAATACAACATTTTTTGCCATTGTCTCTTTTCCTGTACCATACACTTAGTTATGCTGTACAGCCACCCAATGTGAAAATGGAGGAGTTGCTGCTGGTAATCTCATTACATCTGTTTGGATACCTTCTTTGTCAATAGGGCAGAGGACGGGGTTAATAGAGAAGTGGATTGTGTAAGTATGGCAGTGGTCAGTGTCTGCAATGGACAGTTTCAGTAGTTTTTTTTTTTTTACAATTTTATTTATTATTATTTAAAACATTTTTTTAGGAGTCCCATGTGGGGGGGGGGGGGGGGGGGGGGGTTGGTGAAATACCAGGAGTCTAAACAGACCCCTGATGTTTCACTTTTGAGACAGAGAAATTAGATTGAGGACACAGCTCTCAATCTCCATCTCTGCAGCCTCAGCTGCACAAAAATGAATGAACAGGAATAGTACAGAGCGTTGTTTATTCAGAAACTGAAGCATAGTGAACATAGTTTATTATTCTTCAGTTATGAATAAACACAGTGAGTAATCAGTACCCTTCACTCACTGTGTTCACTGAGAAAAAGAAGGGGCCAGTAAATAATATATTTACCAGTCACTTCCCTGCTTTCTATCCTGAAGATCCTCAGCAGCAACCGATGGGATAGGCAGCATAAATAAAAAATAAAGGAAGGGTGGCGGTTTATACAGGTACTGATCCTCTCCATTTTCCTCCTGCAACCACTGAATCCTGGCAAGAGAAGAAGAGAAGAATTTCAGCGGTTGCAGGACTGGAAAATGCAGGGAATTGGTTCCTGTATATGACACCCCAGCTGACCCTCCTGTCCAGGTGTAAAACCGAATGTGACAGGAAGACCACATGGGCCCCCCTAGGGCATGGGTGGGGTCACCCCTGTGACCCCTGATGCTACGCCAGTGCATAACTCCCAACTGTCCCTGATTTTGAGGGACTGTGCCTTCTTTGGAACAAAGTCCATCTGTTGCTCTTTCCTCCTTAATTGTCCCTCATGTTGGTCTGATCTATATATTTGTACGGTATATAAAATGCAATATTTATCTTTCAAAAAGTATTTACCAGTGCTAAACCTTTCATTCAGTTTCTCAATGTCTGCATTGGTACATTTTAGAAGTCAGTATAAAGGATTAGTAGTGGTTAAAAAACACTTGTGGGTTTAACTATTCTTTTTTTTTTGTATAATTCCGCTTTAAGGGGACGTGGTAGGGTGTGCCTTATGCATACTTTTGCTAATAGGTGTCCCTCATACCCATCTAAAAAAGTTGGAAGGTATGTGTGCATCTCAAACCATTAAAAGGAATGTAAAGTCAGTACTTTACTAAAGCACTGACTTCTAACGGGTCCAAATAAATACTTTTATCTATGAATAGTACTGGACTTGGAGGCAACCATAATCAACCATAATCACATATGTATTTATATACCACAAAAGATGATGGATCGATAAAATTCAACAATAGTAATACTAATGGTAATACAGGAGATATCCTGATATTATCCCACAAATAGCTGAGTACAGACAGACTGTCTCTGTAGCTAAAACCTGCTTCTTCTATTACCAGAGTACTCTGAAAGCACTAGAGGAGTTCACTAGTATTTTTTAGCAAAAGGAAGTAATAAAAAAAAAAAACTATAAGCCTGCTTCCATAGATTCTGAGATCTGGATCTGCCCCTGGGTGAGATGTCAATGTTGGAGATCATAGTAACATACTCACTAAAGTTTATGTTCAGCCCAAACTTTTCCTTAGTTTTGCATACACTATGTAAGGTAATAAACCATGTCAGATTTTAACTGCTATCCATTAAACAGCTTTCCTCTCACTACCATTTGAGTTGGGAAAGGCTAGAACCCCTGCCTTTTTGTCTTTGTCCCTGTATCAAATGTTCCCTTAAAAATGACTTGGCTATATACAACATTTTGTTTGTACATTATTGTACATCCCATTTAGTGTCCAAGATTTTCACCTCTCCTATTTTTTCAGAAACATACTACAACAGAATATTAACTGTAATTATAATAATAATATTAATAACCTGCATTGAGTCTCTCATGTAGTGAATCACTTCAATTTGTGACAAGTGAGAATTTCCTTCTAATTCCTGCTTTCAAGGAATAGAACTCGTCTTTCTTCTTTTTATCCACAAGATGGCAACATTCACAAATTATTTTCATTTATGAAGTTTTCTAAAATTTCAAACCGTAAACCCAGTCTCCCAAAGGATTTTGATATTTAAATGAAATAACTAGGAATATCCAATGTCAATGGGAATATAATATTCCTTGTGACAATGTTACCATTGCCAGGCTTTCTAGAATGAGTTCATTCAATGTAATTACATTTTTTATTTGGTATTTAATGTTAGCTGCGGCCTTTGATGAGTATTTTGATTTTAATGAGTTTGTGTATTTTTTAATTTTTAGATTTTTTTTTTCTGCAAGTTGTGCTTGTAAGCTGATGTTTGATTGTGTATGCATCCTTTTTAAAGTATAAAAGCAAAACAGTTTATTTCATTTTAAATAGAGTGGAGAAGAAATAGAACACCTGTCAGCTTTTATTGATGCCTGTGTCCCCATTACGGAGATTCACCCAATCCAGGGCCAGATTAAGAACATCATGGGCCTGGTGCTGAGGATTTTGGTGGGGCCTTTTATAAACAATAAATAAATAAAAATGCAAACTATTTTTTGTTATAACAAATTAAATTAAAGAGAGAGAGAGAGAGAGAGAGAAAGGGGGTGAAAGAGGTGAGAGGGGTAAGGGAGGGAGGATGAGAGAGAAAGGATGCACATGAGCATGTGTGGGAATGACATCAACGCAGTCTGGCCAAGGCAAGTGACCAAAGGCACAGAACCCAGAAGGAAGACCGGGTGAATATGGAAGTGCCCGGGCCCTGCCGGATTGATCACAGCACAGCACTGGAGGGCTCAGTCTGACAATTTAAGTGTACCCTAATGTGCTAATATGCTGTGCATACTTGTACATTATGGCATAACCTACTCCAGGGCCTCTAAAAAGTAGTAATGTTAGAAAAGTTTACTACCGCTTTGAGCAATATGTACAGGAGCATGGAGGGTATGACAGTGGGCACTATGTACAGGAGAGTGTGTGGAGAGTAGGACAGTAAGCAGTAATTACAGGAGAGGAGTGTGGAGGGAGGGTATAATGGTGGGCACTATGTACAGGAGAGGAGTATGGAGGGTATGACAATGAGTAGTATCTATAGGAGAGGAGTGTGGAGGGTATGACAGTGAGCACTATGTATAGAAGAGAAATGTGTTGGGTATGACAGTGGGCACTATGTATAGGAGAGAAGTGTGGAGGGTATGGCAGTGGGCACTATGTATAGGAGAGGAGTATGCAGGGTATGACAGTGAGTAGTATGTACAGGAGAGGAGTATGCAGGGTATGACAGTGAATAGTATGTACAGGAGAGGAGTGTGGAGGGTATGACAGTGGGCACTATGTACAGGAGAGAAGTGTTGGAGGTATGACAGTGGGCACTATATATAGGAGAGGAGTGTGGAGGGTATGACAGTGAGTAGTATGTACAGGAAAGGAGTGTGGAGGGTAGGACAGTGGGCACTATTTACAGGAAAGAAGTGTATGACAGTGGGCACTATGTACAGGAGAGGAGTGTGTAGGATACGGCAGCGGGCGTTATGTATAGGAGAGAAGTGTGGAGGGTATGACAGTGGGCACTATGTATAGGAGAGAAGTGTGGAGAGTATGACAGTGGGCACTATGTACATGAGAGGAGGATGAAGTAATCTGGGAAGGAAAAATGTAAAGGTTTGTGGAAGGATGTTTAGGGACTGCGTAGTGGTTAAGCCGGCCATACATGGATTGAAATTACACCAATTAAGCAGAGACCAGCCATAGTCGATCTATGTATGGGCTAGCTGGTTTTACACAAGTCAACCTATTAACCAACTTGAGTACAACCCGCCTGTCAGGTTTTCCCCAAAACAATCAGTGCTGCCAGCTATAGTTAGCAACACTAATTATTGTATTCACTGGCAGAACACAATAACACTGGGGGAGTGATTGCCCCATTCACAGATCAGCAGGTGAGAGGGTGTGTGGGGACAGGCTGGGGAGAGATACTAGTCAGTCCCTGGGTAGGCACTGGTTAGTATCAGAGCCAGATACACACAGGTTACATACGCCATGATCGTTAAAGCAAGAGCAATAATTCTAGCACTAGACCTCCTCTGTAAGTCTAAACATGTAACCTGTAAAAAAAATTAAATGCACCGCTTAGTACACAACAAAACATTGTGCTAACTTTAGTGTTTTTTTTTTTATGAATGAAATAGTTTCTTTCCAAAAACAAAGTTTGAAAAATTGCTGCACAAATATCGTGTAACATAAAAAGTTGCAAAGACCACCATTTTATTCCACAGGGTGTCTGCTAAAACAATATATAATGCTGGAGGGTTCTGAGTAATTTTCTAGCATAAAAAAAAGATGATTTTTACATGTAGGAGAGAAGTCTCAGAATGGGCCTGGGTGGCAAGGGGTTAATTATCATAAGTAATATACAAATTATTATAAGCACTGTGAGTTCATCCTCTAGTCCAGCCTGTATTTAAACTGGTCACTCTGTATATAGCTTCGCACAGGCTGCGCAAGGAGCCCCGTATCTCCGGAACCATAGATGATAGCAGCTCCATATTTTAACCAATGCTGGAGTGGGTCTTTAGCTACATACCCCCCAATGTGGGGTCTCTGTGACTCCTGATCGCCGAGCTACAATCCTCAAAGTCGATCTTTATTATTTATTTATTTATTTTGGGCAAATGGGCCTATCTTGAGAAAGGGGCTTGGAGCTGCAGCTCCAATAGCCCCTATGTTAATCCGGCCCTGACCCAATCTACCCTCTATGTTTAGCATTACCACTGAGAGTGAAAGAAAATCTAAAACTTTGGGTTGCCCCCAGAAGAGTAATATAAGGGAAATCTTACAATGGGAACACTAGTTCTGGTGACTCGGGTGACAACAAGGGATTCCCTTGCTTTGGGGGATCTCTCACTTCATGTTTTAGCTGTGGGATAGAAAGTGAAGGGAAATTTCACCAGTGGGAGACAGATGGCAAAAAACTGACAGGCGTTTTAACCCTCCCTTACAAAAATGAAAAAAAGCTTAGTCTTTAGTACTTTAGTATTTTTTTCATTATTAGAATAACACTACACTACACTGCCAGTGATGGACTGGTTTGACAGGACAACTGACTATATTGTGTATACTGCGACCACTTTACTTCGTTAAGCTGTTTGTAACATTATCATATTAATGGTGATTATCTTTGCATTGCTTTCTACTGTACATTTCTGTACCTTACCATCCACAAAATATTTTGTGAGTATACTTTTGTTCATCTTAATCACAACTTTATTAAACTGTGGTTGGTGTGCCAACTTAAATTCATTTTTTTTAGATTTAGAGTCAAATGTAGGGATGAACAAATGTTCCTAGGTTCACTTCATCTAACCCACTCTGAAATCTGAAAATTGCAAACTTACATCCGAACCCTATTGAAGTCTTTGGGGCAAATTTTAACAATAGTCTTCATACTGTAGCTGCCAACTTATAACAAAGACATTTACTTGTTCAGAGATCCATCGTTGTCTTCACCGGGGCCAGTTGTTCACCTGTCTTCGGGTCCCCAGTGCCACCATGATTACTTTAAGGCTGTGTTAACACTATCATTGCATGCAGCTCACAGCAGGGGTCCGATGTGTCTCCATTCACCATTTGAGGTCCGATTTCAGGCCACATTTTTTGGTGAATTCGGACCTGAAACAGACCAAAAGACGCACAGGGCTCCTGTGCAATTCGCACTAGAGCCGCAGCGAGATATGTGAAATGGCTCCATAGAAAGCAGGTCAAAATCTCCTGCTATTGCAAATTGGATGCAAAGAACAGCAATAGTGTGAACCCAGCCTAAGAAGGTGGGAAGGTGGTTGGGCTCCCAACCCAAATCTCTACTCTTCTCCCTCTTCTTTCTGCAGCACTTCCAGGACAGGTCAGAGTGATGCTCTGTGCCAGCACAGACCAATCAGAATCATTCTGATCCATGCCAGAAGTGGTGATTGAAAGAAATATTCTAAAAATAGCAATTGCATGAAATGTACAGTTTCTACATACGCTAATAAAAAGTTTATCTTTGCAGTTAAAATATTTATTTTAACATATCTATATAATCTGACTTGAAAGAGGGTCATCTGGAAATTAAAACTTACCATTATAATGATATCAACTTGTCCATTATATGGCCGTAAGTCATAATCAACTGCCACAACACGGAATTTAACTGTTTCTCCTGGGCTGTAAGTCCTTTTGTCTGTCTGTGTGAAGACAGAAATGCTCCTCCTTATCAACTCCAACATATTTTCATAGTGGAAAAGCAGCTGATACTCCTGTGTTCCTTGCACAATCAGGCTATAATAATGTGATGCTGTTTGATTTGGTAGCTGATCTGGTAGCTGAAAAAATAAACAGAATATGATTCCCTTATAAAGAGTAAAAATATCCTTTCAACAATTCCCATTGTAATGTGATAAATCGAAAAGCCTGCATATTATATATATATATATATATATATATATATATATACTGTATATTATATTAAAAACATTCTGCCAACTGTGATCTGCGAAATTCCTGATTATGTATGTATATGTTCCTTAGACCAACCTGTCATCCACAATAAAGAATGTCAGTAAATTCAGCAATGTCAGCCCCCGTATTTCACTCACCCCACATGCATTTGTGTATGGTGTATGCATGTGCACAGGTAAAGACCAATGCAATCAAGGATCTGCATTAACAGTACAGCCACATACTGCCATTTACTTGTGTGGCAAGCTATAGGCTGCAGCTGCAGCCAGGGTCGCAGATAGGACAGTAGAACCAGCTGCTCCTCTCTCAACTCTGCAAACCTACCACTGACCTCTAAACTCTACAATACCTACTACTGACCTCCAAACTCTACAATACCTAGTACTGACCTTTGAACTCTGCATTGTTACTACTGACCACTATACTGTGTGTTATTTACCGCTGGCTCCTGTACTGTGCATTACTTACTACTGACCACCAAAGTCTGCATTGCTTTATATGACCACCAAACTCTACTTTACATACTAAGTACGTTTGAACTCTGCTACTTGTTCCTGACCATTGTACTGTGTGTTACTTACTACGGACCCCTGTACTGTGCATTATTTATTACTGACCTCCAAACTCTGCAATACCTACTACTGACCTCCAAACTCTGCAATACCTACTAACGACCTCCAAACTCTGCAATACCTACTACTGGCCTCCAAACTCTCCATTACTTACTACTGACCTCTGAACCCTGCATTATTACTACTGACCACTATACTGTGTGTTACTTACCACTGGCTCCTGTACTGTGCATTACTTACTACTGACCACCAAAGTCTGCATTGCTTACTTATGACTACCAAACTCTGCGTTGCATACTAAGTACTTTTGAACTCTGCTACTTGTTCCTGACCATTGTACTGTGCATTACTTTCTACTGACCCCTATACTGAGCATTATTTACTACTGACCTCCGAACTCTGCATTACTTACTACTGACCCCTATACTAAGCATTATTTACTACTGACCTCCAAACTCTGCATTACTTCTGAGCTCTGCATTACATACTAAATACTTCTGAACTGTTACTTGTTCCTGACCTTTTTACTGTGCATTATTTTCTACTGACCTTGGAACTCTGCACTACTTACTACTGACCTACTGAACTGAACAATCGCACTGCACGCAAACTGCAGGGCACCTCTGTGAACTCAGCCTTTCGCACATAAACATGTTCAAATACGCACCAGATTGAGCAGTTTTAAGCTGCATTTTTTTGCCAGCTCCCAGCAGAAAGATCTAGTATAAGTATTTTAATATGCTGTGTGCATGTAGCCTTACAGATCTGGAACCTGCAATATACCATGCATAAAGGGAATAATGTGAGACCAACAAGGCCAAGGAGATTCCTGATACCTGAACATTACACACACCTGTCCAGTGACCACTGCAATCTGTACATTGCATTCTTCCAGTCCCTGTACCCTGTATGCTGCCTCATGTTTTTAAGCCTCTCTGACATTTAGCATTTGTTTGCCAAATCCACATTTCCTTGCAGTATGTCACCTCATTCTTCTCCTCTGGGTGGCCAATGAGGGAGAGGGGGCACCACCAGGTAGGCTTTAATGGGCACCCTAATGGATGCCTTGACTGCAGCTCCAAAGGAGTGGGATTTTTACCCCCAGCATTTTTTTATGCTTCTCACTGTCCATGTGCATGAGGACTCAATGAACATAAAATATAGTTTCTTTCTTTATTTTAGGAAGCATCTACTTACTTTAGGAAGTGTCAGTATTCCAATAGAATCTGAAAAAAGAATGAAAGCACAAAAGTGTATATCAAGTATATATGAAGGGTAGAATAATAATACAGGTAATTCTTATGTATAATATTGTAAGCCTTTCTTTTCTATGGAATACATCATTGTCACACTCCGCAATAAATTTCAAGCTCACTGCTCAGTCTTTTTTTTAGTTTTTTTGTTGCAAGATCAGATGGTATTATGGACTTATTTTAAAAGTTGTGGGGTTTATTAAAAAAAAAAAAAATTCTGATTGTTGAAACAAAAAATAATAATACATAGAATCATTATAGTAGATTTTAATGTGGACACATCAAAGTATAATAAATTGTGAATTGGTACACATAAACTTCATAATGAAGAATGAGCACAAGTAGATATCCTGGCTTACAAAAAGATGCTATATATTAAATGATTATTTATATAATTTGGTCATTACCTTTATATTGGTACAACATTTTTTTAAATGTCACATCAACATTCATGTCATTTTGATAATTGAACCTGTAAGTGTTCCCTTTTATTTTGTAACATTTTGTGGGAAAATGAAGTATAGACTCTGATTAGTTGGGACAATGGTCAGGTTTGCCACTACCATGGATTTGTGGCAAATCCTGTGGGTTAGAAATCAGGTTACAGTCCTGGCAACTTTATGTGCGGGTTTCAGGGGTGGATCCAGGGGGGGGGGTAACAGGGCAATTGCCCCCTCCGAGAATACAAGTGAGTGGGTGGACGGGTGAGAGAGCCGGTGGGCGGCTCCACGGCTGAGAGCACGGGTGGCTCTGTCGGTGAGAGACAGCGGGTGGCTCCGCGGGTGGCCCGGCTCAGTGACAGTCTGTGAGCAGCTGCTGGCCAATCAGGGAGCCGTGGGGGAGCAGAGAGATTACATCATCTCTCACTGCCCGGTGTCTGCCCTGCATCCCTGCAGTTCCACCCTCACTGTGCAGTGTGCAGGCAGCCGTGGCAGCAGAGAGATTACTTCATCTCTCTGCTGCTTGACTGGTAATCTGCTGCCTGAGACAGAGCAAGAGACAATTATAGCAGGCAAGTGACAATCTGCATCATGTGGCATGGGATGTGACAAGTGACAATCTGCACAGTGCGGCATGGGACGTGGCAAGTGACAATCTGCATTGTGGGCATGGGACGTGGCAAGTGACAATCTGCATCGCGTGGCATGGGACGTGGCAAGTGACAATCTGCATCGTGTGGCATGGGACGTGGCAAGTGACAATCTGCATCGTGTGGCATGGGACGTGGCAAGTGACAATCTGCATCTGGTGACAGGTGACGTGGCAAGTGACAATCTGCAACGTGTGGCATTGAACGTGGTAGGTGACAATCTGCATCTGGTGACAGGCGACGTGTCAAGTGACAATCCGCAACGTGTGGCAGGTGACACGCTCGGGGCTCCCACTGATTGTGCATTATGGTGAGTTGAACCATTTCATTTTTTATAACAATGTAATAATAGTAATGCGCTTCAATCATCCTGACACCATAACAACCATGGCGCCATGATGATTGAAGCGCTAACACCAGCCATTTCCCTGATAAATTTACCCCCAAAAAAGATTTCTGGCAGCGCCCCTCCCGAGACTAGACTCTGGATCCGCCCCTGGCGGGTTTACACATGAAATTTGTTTTCAACCATGATGCACTACACTGATTTTTAACTATGGCGATAAGAGGTTTTCTGGATAAGCTAACTCCCTCACTGTGTAATGGGGGCACAGGGCCCTCATGTCCATGAATTGGAAGCTGCTGTAGAAAAATGATAGGTAAAGCTAATAAACTGCATAGAGAGATATTAGGACAGTTAGCTCGCTTATTAGACAATCAACCCCTTTGCTGTCTTTTTTTTTGGGGTCGTATTGTCCTTAGCTCTGTCACGATCACTTTAGCTCCGTCCCATCCCAATTTTTTATTTTTTTTTGTTTCAAGGTTTTTTTTATTATTATTTTTTTGTTGATAGATTATTTTAGGTTAACCTGCTTTTTTTTTTAAGTGGGCTTTAGTTTCAGGGGTGTTATTTTGGAAATTGTATTGTCTGTTGATAGGGCCTTTTTTAAGTTTGGATTGTTCAAAGTGCAATAGTCACTTGTTTATTTACAAGCAGCCTTTTGTTTACAATGCGATACTGTGCCATTTAAAAGAAAAAAGAAACAAAGTGCAAGAACAATGTGCACCTAAACCAAACACTTAGACTGTTAGCAATCCCTTGAAAACAAGGAGAAAATAAATGTTCTTCACAAACTCAAATCATCTGTCATTTGTGCACAGTATCTGATCCAAAAGGAACACTCTGCAGCACCTTACCAGATTTCAATGACCATTGTAATTACAAATGTTCATTCAGTGCATAATGGGTTAAAACCTCCCGCTGGCAGTTATATATCCTCCAGGACGTCACATGTGATAAAGCCCATAGGGCGGGGCCTTCGACAGTGATGTGATATTTTTAATATTTTTTTATTTTATCATATCATTGGTTTAGATCTAATAAGGGGCGATCTAGCGTCTCTCACTTCATTGTTATTCACTTTATTGCTAAGTGTATGATATGGGTCATAAGATTAACGGTTGATCCCTATGGTTCACGCACATGTGATTTATATGGTGGTATATCTATTTAGGTCACTATTGTGATGGTGTAGTGTGGTTTGTATACGGATTGTGCCACATACGATTCTTGGATATTTCACACTACTAATATACATGATTTGGTTATATTTATAGGATAGCGCAATTCTTTTATTTTCCATGTAATTTTTAAGGTATGGGATGCAGCTAAGAAAATTATAGGGATCTCTTGCCCTGCTAGATACACTCCTATCTGGGGAAATTATAGGTTCCCTAAGTTATTTACTCTGCAGGGCTGTGAGAGATGGGAGAAAGTCAAGGTGGTTCTATCAGTTTCTTCAGCTGCCCCACAAAACTACATGCCCAATTTTCCTTGGTTGAAGTGTTCTTTTCCCCTTCTCCTGTTTTGGATAGAATAGTACAAGCAAAGTCAACTAAGGGGCTTATTTCTGTAACATACATGGTTCTATTAAATATGTTTTTTACTAAGGTTTCCTATTCGTTCCAAGGCAGGATGGAAACAGGATATTGGTCCTACCTCTGCGGTCCCTCTCTCTTGCCTCTCTCAGCCCATCACATAGACTTGAATTTATGCATTCTATAGGCCTGAAATCTGACCCAGCCTGTGCCAGATGTGTCAAACCAGGTACTCCTATACATCTTCTCTGGTGGTGTCCCAAGCTCCCGATATACTGGGAGGAGGTGGATGGCACACTAAACGGTCTTCTGGATGTGATTATTCCTGTTGAGCTACTTACATGCCTATTGGGTTATCTTGATTCTTCTTTTTATATACCCCCTATTCTAAATACTATATTGCGTGCTCTTTAATGGCCCAAAGACAAATTACCCTTTGGTGGACCTTTCCATATCCTCCTACTGTATCTGATTGGATTTTTGATCTTAAGAATATTTCTTTTGAACAACACATATTTTTTAAGAAATTCAATGAGGAAATTTGATGAAATCTGGTCACAATGGATTGAGTCTATGTCCCCGTTATTGAAGTAAGCCAATTTGAATTCTAAATATTCTTTTCTATATAAGATATTTCATAAGTGGGGATCCCCCCCCCCCTTATTTTTTGTATGTAATGTCTGTATTTTTCAAGATGGAAAAAAATTTTAATTAAATAAAATCTGATATAAAAAAATGATATACATGTGATTTCTAAAGTAGTTTTAGCGCTGAATTTATTTTTTATATGTACAATGGGAGTTTGGAATCATTCATTTTTAGTGCTGGCAGCTTTTTCATTTAAATAGCCCGAGCGCAGTGAGTTTTTTTTTCTTATCTATAACAATCACTTATACTCATTGCACCCTCTATTCCCATATTAAAAGTAAAACTTAGGTGAACACCGATTACGCTTGTATTTAAAACTTTGCTGAAAACTGGCCAATTTTTGCGATGCTGCATTCTCTGCAGTATTTTAATCCTTGTATTAAAACATCTGCCTGTGCTCTTTGTCTATGGACAATTTGGACCTAGCTTTTCTTATTAAAATTGGCCTGCTGTTTGTCAATTTTACACTTTTGTATCTGCCGTCTTTTACTCCTTAAAGTGGTTGTAAACCCTTACAAACCACTTTGACCTACAGGTAAGCCTAGATTAAGGCTTACCTGTAGGTCCAAGCAATATCTCCTAAACCTATATGGTTTAGGAGATATTTGCCCGAAAACGGGCACCGCTGTCTACGGCGCATGCGCCATAGACAGCGGCGCGCAGGCGCACTGAACGCGGCAGTTCCAAAAATGGAGCTGCCGCATTTGTCGACTCCCGTGCGCATGCGCGGGAGTGACGTCATCGACGCCACAAGCAAGATGGATGCGGCGTACTACAGGGGACAGCGCGACTTCGCTGGCTCCTGTGTCAGGTAAGTGACACATAATGGGCTACTATGCGATGCATAGTAGTCCATTATGCTTTACCTTTGCAGGGAAAAAAAGAGGAAGTAAACTCATCAGGGTTTACTTCCTCTTTAAGCTTCATGTACACTGGCCTACATTTACTGCAGCCACAAGAAAATGCAAAACACGGCAAAATTGAGACGTGATTTTTGCTGTAATTTTGCTGCGTTTTGGGTTTTCCCACGGCAGTCGGTCAAAACGTTCTTCTCCTGAACGTGATTCGTCTGCATTCAGGAGAGGGAGGTTAAAGCTCACCTAAACGCACCAGCTCCTAAACTCTGCTAAAAGCCTGGCCTTTATGGACTTAAGTTTAGGATCTTTGGCCACTTCAGCTCTGGAAGGATTCACCCCTAAATGACCAGGCCATTTTTTGCGATACGGCACTCTGTTGCTTTACCTGACAATTGTGCGGACATGCGACGCTGTACCCAAATAAAATTGAT
Organism: Lithobates pipiens; assembly: GCF_037356315.1. NCBI lineage: Eukaryota > Metazoa > Chordata > Amphibia > Anura > Ranidae > Lithobates > Lithobates pipiens. The sequence goes on from NW_027507758.1 coordinate 339,419,344, forward strand.
GTCCTTTTTTCCCCACAAATAGAGCTTTCTTTTGGTGGTATTTGATCACCTCTACATTTATATTTTTTGCGCTAAAAACAAAAATATACCGACAATTTTTTTGACTTTTTGCTATACTACATATCCAATAAAAAAAAGTAGAGAAAACTCATTTATTCATCAGTTTTGCCAATATGTATTCTTCTACATATTTTTGGTAACAAAAAACACATTAAGTGTATATTGATTGGTTTGCGCAAAAGTTATAGTATCTACAAAATAGGGGATAGATGTATGGCATTTTTATAATTATTATTTTTTTTACTAGTAATGGCAGTGATCAGCATTTTTTAGTGGGACTGCAACATTGTGGCGAACAAATTGGACACTTTTGACACTTTTTGGGACCAGTGACATTATTACAGTGATCAGAGCAAAAAATATCCACTGATTACTGTATAAATGACACTGGCAGGGAAGGGGTTAACACTAGGGGCGATCAAGGGATTAAGTGTGTCCTAGGGAGGTGTTTCTAATTGTGGGGGGATCGGACTGACTGGAAGTACAGAGAGATTGCTGTTCCTGATCACTAGGAACAGACAATCTCAAAGTACTCTCCTGTCAGAATGCTTTGTTTACATTGGCAGATCCCCATTCTGCCTCTCTGAAGAGTGAACGCGGGTGGGCAGTGGACATCATGGCTGCTGGACCAATGAGTCACCCACTGTGCATCGGGCGTGAGCGCCCGCTGTGTCTCTTGCACGAAACTACATACAGGTACATAATTTTTCATGCAATGGGGTCAACGTGCCGCAGTATATATGTGGTGGGCGGTCCTTAATTTTTGCTATACTACATATCCAATAAAAAAATGTAAAGAAAACTAATTTATTCATCAGTTTAGGCCAATATGTATTCTTCTACATATTTTTTGTAAAAAAATTGCAATAAGCGTGTATTGATTGGTTCAAGCAAAGGTTATGGCGTCTACAAAATAGAGGATAGATTTATGGCATTTTTATAATTTTTTTTTTACTACTAGTAATGGCGGTGATCAGCGTTTTTCAGTAGGACTACGAAATTTAGGCGGACAGATTGGGCACTTTTGACACTTTTTGGGACCAGTGACATTATTACAGTGATCAGTGCTAAAAATAGCCATTGATCACTCTATAACTTACATTGGCAGGGAAGGGGTTGACACTAGGGGACTATCATGGGGTTAAGTGTTCCCTATGGAGGTGTTTCTAACTGTGGGGGGAGTGGACTGACTGGAAGAACAGAGAGACTGCTGTTCCTGATCACTAGAAACAGACAATCTCACAGTACTCTCCTGTCAGAACGGGATCTGCTTTGTTTACATTAGTTCATCATTTTGCCTCTCTGAGGAGCAATCGGGAGTGGCCAGCGGACATCACGGTCTCCGGACCCGCTCATTGGCTCCCCCGCTGTGCAGCGGGTGCCCACAGTGTCTTTGCGCATTTAAGTCCGCCCTGTCGCAGTATATATGCGGTGGGCAGTCCTTAAGTGGTTAAAACAAAACGTGTTCCTGCTACATAAAAAAGCCTTTTGCCCAAACTTAAATGGGTCAGATTGGGATGCTGGTGCTGTGTGTAAGCCATGCTAAATGTAAAAGAAAAAATCTATTACATAGCCAAATATGTGCTGCCAGTGTACACTGTGGGTAAGAATGTTCATGAAAATGGTCCTGTGCTGTAACATGATGTACAAGGCACCCTTCAAGCATATTATTCAAAGGCTCTGTGCATTTTATATATCGCCTTTGAAGCCACTTTAAAAGATCCTCTCCCCAATGTACAATATTACATTTTATTTTCACTATTACACGTTCCCCATGGCAGAAGCCAGCTTCCTATGCATTTTTTGAAAGTTGCTTGCCTTTTAGCCCTAAAAATAGCAGGAATATTTGAATCCCCATAGACTTCAATGTGATTTGCGGTCAAGTTTACATTTGCCGAACTTCAAAACGGATATTCCAGAACCCTTAGTAAATCAAGCTTGGCAGATTCATTCATCCCCACTGCTTGGTTTATATAAAGCCTCATACACACGATAGGACTTTGTACAAACTTTCCCTTAGATTTTTGTACAAAGGGCGTCGGCCCTGAACTTGTATTGCATACACACAGCAGGACTTTTTCAGCCAACTTTCACCATTCACGTGGTTTTTCTGCTCTTTACCGCCACCTTTGGTCAACTTCTGTATTGTTGTCTGATCTTTTGCATTGGTTCTGAGCCTGCCTGTTTGTACTTTGTACAAAAGTCCTATGGTTTTCTGTACACACGATCAGACTTTGCTCCATCGGACTTTTGTTGCCAGAAAGTTTGTCCGTTCGCACAACCGACAAAAGTCAGATGAAAACCAAAAAAGTTTGTCCGATGGAGCGTACACACGCTCGGATGTTGCTCCAAAACAGCTAATTTGCATGTTTGTTGTCAAAAAGTCTGATCATGTGTATGGGCCTTAAGCCACAGCTTTGTCTTTTAGAATTCACCAAATCATATCACAGTTTAGGATCCAGTGATTGTACTCAGTGCAAAAGTATGAGTAAAGGCCCATACACACGATCAGACTTTTTGACAACAAACATGCAAATTAGCTGTTTTGGAGCAACATCCGAGCGTGTGTACGCTCCATCGGACAAACTTTTTTGGCTTTCATCGGACTTTTGTTGGCTGTGTGAACGGACAAACTTTCTGGCAACAAAAGTCCGATGGAGCAAAGTCTGATCGTGTGTACAGAATACCATAGGACTTTTGTACAAAGTACAAACAGGCATGCTCAGAACCAATGCAAAAGATCAGACAACAATACAGAAGTTGACCAAAGGTGGCAGTAAAGAGCAGAAAAACCACGTAGTTTGGTGAAAGTTGGCTGAAAAAGTCCTGCTGTGTGTATGCAATACAAGTTCAGGGCCGACGCCCTTTGTACAAAAATCCAAGGGAAAGTTTGTACAAAGTCCTATCGTGTGTATGAGGCTTAAGATGTAAATGGAGAAAAATCCATGCATTTCGTAAATGCTTTGGTGAATTTTTTTAATTGTTAGGGTTTCTATTTTAGTGGCTGTACCAAATGCAACAATATCATTTTTCCTAACTTGTTAACTCAATGGTAGCTATATTCACTAAAATTAATATTGTTTGATAGGTTACTTTTTTAGATATGACTAAATACATACGTAGTTAAATGTTCATGTCTGGGATGCTGTATTTACTATCAAAGAGTTCCTTTCCCCAACCACCAGACAAATGAACATACATTTTTTCAAACCTTACTTATTTTTGATGTAATTGCTTCTATAAAAAGCTGTGATATCTCTATCACAGGAGCTAGGTCCATCTGCAGGGAGGAAGGATTATTGAGGCTGGCAACATCACATCCTTTGCATTCTGTGGGCATGTCTTTGTAAATGACACGTTCCATGATGTATCAGGACAGTAGTGATGCCAGTGGGTTGGTGGGTGTAATTGGCATGGTGACATTGCTTTCATGTCTTCACCCACTCTGCACATTCTCACCTAGACATGTGCAGAATGAAAAGATTTGTTTCGTTATGATTCATTACATGCATAAATTTGTTGCGTTAAATTTGTTTAATTCATTTAGTTTGTTTTTGGAATTCATTTAATTTATTCGAATTTGAAAATGATTTGAATTTTCCTAATTCGGTCAAATTGAACTCAATTCAAAAGAATTCCAAAAATTTGATTGACTCAAATTCTATTCGAATTGCATTCGAATTTGAATTGAATTCCATTCGAATTGCATTTGAATTTAATTCCATTCTAAATCAAATTTCGATTTTTGGAAGATGGTTATATTCTTTCTATTCTATTGTTTTTTTTTTATTCTATTCTTTTCTTATCTATTCTATTCTTTTCTTTTCCATTTTATTATGTTCATTTCTATTATGTTCAAATTTGAGTCTATTCTATTTGAAATTCAAATTTCAGAAAATGGCTATATTGTTATATCCTTTCTATTCTATTCAAATTTGTATTTATTCTATTTGAAATTCAAATTTCAGGAGAAGGTTATTTTTTTTCTATTTTATTCTATTCAATTCTATTCTTTATTCTATTACATTCTATTCTCTTTTTTTTATTCTATTCTATTCTTTTCTTTTCTATTATTTCCTATTGTATTCAAATTTATTCTACTTGAAATGTAAAAAAATAATTCTTTCGGATCCGTTTAAATTAGTTTCTATTGTCATTTGGAAATTCAGATACATATAGGCTGAGAAAAGATGGACAGGATGATGCTGTAATTATAAGAGTATCATCCACTGTTCAATTCCAGCTGATGTGATGACATTAGCACAGTTGTCACTTAAAACACAATGGGGCAATAAAAGGGACTAGACACCTGGTTGTACCTAAGGCAGGCAGAAGTGTACATTCCTTTGCACAGGAAATAACAAAAAAGAATGACTTTTTAGGATGATATAATGAGAATGCTGCTGCTAAGGGAGCACACAAGATAAAAAGATATATATTTGCCTAGAAGACTGTTGAATTTTGATTTTGCACAAGATGAGCTTTAAAAACATTAGTGTCAACAAGCATAATGCCACGTACACACGACTGGACTTTCCGTCAGAATAGGTCCAACGGAATCATTCTGATATTCGGAGCGTGTGTGGGATAATCCGATTGTTTTTCTTAAAAAAATTCTGACGGACCTAGAAATAGAACATGTTTCAAATCTGTCCGAAGGACTCAATTCCTATTGGGAAAACCGTTTGTCTGTATGCTGGTCCGTCGGACCAAATCTGACGCTAGGGCAGCTATTTGCTACTGGCTATTGAACTTCCTTTTCTAGTCCTGTCATACGTCATTACGTTCAAAATGAACAGACTTTTGAATGGACTTTAGTCTCCGACCGTGTGTACAAGGGCTTATACCAATAACAATATGGAAATTTATGTGTGCTTTAGTTCCCTTTAACCCATTTCAAGGCGAACATATTTTCACAATTCTATTTTGATATGTTCTACCTTAGTAATGGCTTTTTTTTTGGCAGATGTTGGTTTTCTGCATTTGATGTACATTTTAAAAGCTTAACAAATACAGATCATCAGGTTACCATTATCTTAAATGATGTAATATGGATGATATTTTTGATGCTGCCTTTGACTTTAGTTACTTTATGTTACATTTCTTTGGATGCAGCAAGTCCGATTGAGATGCAGTTGCACTGCAGGCAATAGCAGATCAAATGCAGCCTTTTGCCATGTTTTGTGTGCTAGCTAACTACTTTTGAAAGTAAAAGGCAACATTTCATAATAAAGCCCACCTACACAAGCCTAGAACAAATGCTATACTATATATACATGTATAACATAATACAAATTAACTTCTAATTGCCTTTATTGCCACTGAAATTAAATTCTTCAAAAAATTTCTTACCATTAAAAAATAGTTCACTTTCCCTAACTAAAACATCTTCTCTGTTATCTGCAGGTGTAATTGAAGCAGTCACATTAATTTCCCAGTGTTCACCAAACCAGTGAACGGCAAGTGTTGTGTCCATGCCAGCAATTATATTGCTTGGGGTAATAATGTGGAATGAAGGTCTGTTGAAAAAAAAAAGGACAATTCTCAGTGTGTATAATTTGCCAACACAAACCTAACACTTTATGAGCTGGCACATGAAAATAATACTGGAATAAGCTTTTTCACATAGCCAGTAGGTATCCCATGCATCCTATACTTATTTTTTCGAAAAACCTGAAAGTAGGGACTTTGCTAAAGTTTACAAACAAAAAAACAACCAGTAGAAATGGAGTCTTAATTTCAAGGGATTTTAAGAATCTGAGCAATCCATTTTGACATTAAAGCTGGGGGTTCAAGTAGGTAACAATTATCTTGCATAACCCTTGGCTAAACCAATTAGAGTAAAAGCTATACTAGATTTTCTAATTTCCAATATATCTAATGTGTAGGATTTTACCCCTCCATTCATTTGCCTCATGGCATATTTGTGGGAAATCATGACAGTTTTCTGAAAAAATTAAATTTTAAAAATAATACATGCAAACAAAAAGGGACAAACAAGTATGTTACTCGAACAGAACCTTGTAGATCAAATAGGACAGGATTGTATGAACCTCAAGTGGAGCAAATTTCCTTGTTTATTGGCTACAAACAAGATCACAAAAAAACAAAAAATTGTATAAGGTAACCTACCCAGCATGACCAATGCTTAAGATGAGTGATATCGGTATAATTCCTTTGAGAAGGGGTGTCCACATCTTGTTTCTCTGAGGTGTGGAGAAGGCAGCACAAAGTATGGCCAAGCTGGTGCTTTATAGCTTCTAACTTGTATAAATAAGATCTGTTGTCCTAGAAATAGTCTTTTCAAGTATCCATAAACTTGAGCTCCAGAGAATTATTCTTCAAACACACCTTTACAATTCATACATGTATATTTGCATAAAGAAATGGGAAAATCCCTTTTACAACCTATAGTAATCCAAATTAAGATTTTATTTCCTTTTCTTTTGATGCCAAAGATGAATAATATGAAACATTGTCACGTCTAGTATCAGCATTACCAGAGAGATAAAAGGATTATATTTTAGTTTTCACAATGGGACAATGGATTGCTGCACATGAGCATGCAGCAGGGAATGAAAGACTCCTAGTCCTCCCTCTTCTTTTCATGGTCCTGCTGTATTGGCAATTGCATTAGGCTAACATTAATGCAGATTAATTTACTTATGCTAGCTGTGCTTAAAAATAGATGTTGTTTTTTTTAACATGTTTATATTATATGGAATTCAGGTTTTACTTCCAAATGTTCTAGGCAGGTATGCTAAAGATAAATACAATGTTCTTTATTTTTTATGGAGGGTAAGAGAGAAAGAGATTATCTACAGTAGCAACACTTAAAAGCATTGCCATTTACTTTTTCATCATCAATCCTAGGGCCTATGGATAAAAAAAAATTATTTTCTTTTAAAGGGAATTTTTTGCAAGTATGTGGTAAGACCACATAAAGGCATAGAGGCCAAGAAAGCGCATTCTCTATAATAAATATAATGTAGTATTTGAGGCTGTCATAACACCGCAACAAAGGATCATTATTGACTCTGGTCCAACAACTTGTAATGTAAAGCCTAGAGATGGGCCGAACAGCCCCCCCCCCCCCAGTTCGATTTGACTCTCAAAACTTTAGAACATTGCAAAAGTTTGGAGCAACGAACCCCATTGTAGTCTATGGGACCCAAACTGTAAAAATCAAAAGTTCCCATTTTGAAGGGTTATATCCAAGTTATTGGGCATACAAAGGATATGGGGGGGGGGGGGGGGGTACTGTCCTAGGGGACATGTATCAACTAAAAAAGTTTGTAAAAAAGATCATTTTTAGACATGGAACCATTCTGCATTAAATTGGATATTGCATTGGTAGAGATTCCTGGGTGGTGGGAAGCACAGGAGAAAACATCAATGGCTTCCGACAGATAAAAAGAAGAGAGCCACTAAGAAGAAACCAGACAAAGGCTGGAAGGGGGCACTGCAGGCACTGCAGGAGGGGAGGAGGTGGGACGGGGTGAGGTTCCCCAACTGAGGAGGCAGAGGCTTGACGTGGGCACCATAGATGAAGCTCAACCTTCTGGGGGGATCCGGAGAGTGGGAAGGCGTGGGGAGACTCCGGGTCCCAAGGCCTTTCTCAAGGCAAATTCCCCCACAGGACATGGGGCTGGGGGGAAGGGTAAGCGGGGGGTTGGGTTGAGGGAGGGGGTTGGGGGGGTCTCTCCAATATGTGGCATAATACAGTCAGCTGGGTTTATGGGTTACTGGGAAAGGTTGAAACTAGGGCAGATAGCATACGTCAGGAGAAGCTTAGGATGGGTGGTTGGATGGATGAACCTATAGGAAGATTGGGGGTGGGGGGTGGCTCTAATACAGAGGCCTACATTAAAGGTTGTGTCTTAAAATGTTCGGGGGCTAAACACACCCTGCAAAAGAGCCAACATCCTAAGAGAAATTAAACATCTAAACGCAGATGTAGTTCTATTCCAGGAAACCCATATTGCGCAGGATTCTAGCTTGAAGATATGGTCCAGTGACTATCAGCTGCGGTTCTATGGGGAATCCCCAACCAAAGATGCTAGGGGAGTCGCTATAGGATTTTTGAGATATACAAGATTTGACCCCGAGGAAAGTAGGGTGGACCCGGAAGCGTGTTACTTGTTTCTAAGGGGTAGAATAAATGAAATAAGATATTCAATAGCAAATATCTATGGACCTAATAGAAACCCAATAAAGTTTTTTCTGGGGGTGGTGGAAAAATTCTTGGAGTTCATAAGGGGCTGGGCCATGATGGCTGGAGATTTCAACTTTAGCATGGACCCGGGAGTAGACAATATGTCTCATGCACAGAGGACTGAGAATGAGCAGCGGAAATTACTTAAAAAGAAGTTGCACCAACATCAACTGATGGATGTTTGGAGAACACAACATGTAAAAATAAGGGACTACTCATTCCACTCTCCTGTGCACAGGACGTACTCGAGGATTGATTTAATTCTGGTAGAACACAGGATGTTGAACTCCGTGAAGAGTTCAAACATAGAAACTGGGGTTTCTCAGACCATGCCCCAGTGTCAATAAAATTAAAGTTGGAGGGGGAACACAAGGGGGCTAATAGGTGGAGACTAAACGAAGTACTGTTGCAAGACACAGAGGTTGTAAGGAGGTTAAAAAGAGAACTAGAATGGAACTTTGCATCAAACAACACGAGCTCCATTTCAGAAGCTATGGTATGGTAGGCACATGAGGCCTACATTAGGGGGGTTTTGATTGCAAAAGAAACTGAAAAAAAAAGGGCAAATAGACAGAAAAGAGATGGCCTATATAAAGAAATTCACGCCCCTCGAACATAGCCAGGAAAACATAGGTGAGAAAAGGGCAGACCAGGAAATTATTTTAAAGCGAGAGCAACTAAAAACTTATCGAACAAGAATATAGCGCCCTTTACTATCGGCTTAAAAATGAAAGATGCCAATGGGGGGATATGTCAAGCAAATATCTTGCCAAAATTTTAAAAATTAAAAATAAAGTTAATTTTATTGAAAGTATTCAATCGGGGAAAGGGGGAAAGGTATTTTCAACCCCAGGGATTGCTTGGCCTTTCAAGAATATTACGAGATCTTATACTCAATAACCCAAAAAGACCCCCCGGACATCGTTAAAAAGAGACAAGACAATACCAGAGGCTTCTTGAACAAATGCAGTCTTAACAAGATCCCTCTAGATAAAGTTGGCCCCCTGGAGGACCCCATAACAGAAACACATAGTTAAAATGTTAAGAGTCAGCGGCTGGAAAAAGCCCTGGACCATATGTGTATACGATTGCTTATTATAAAAAATTTAGAGACATCTTGGTTCCTAAAATGGTTTCTTATATGAACGGGATAGGTGTAGATTGGGGAATACGTCGGGAAGCGACCGAGGTGGAGATTGCCATTGTTCTTAAGGAAGGAAAGGACCCAGCTCTTGTTATCGGCCCATTTCCCTACTGAACTCCGATGTGAAGTTGTTTGCTAAGATTTTAGCTAATCTATTGAAGATGGTAATGAATGAACTGGTGCACACATACCATGTGGGATTTGTTCCTGGGAGGGAGAGTAGGGACAATGGCATCAAAACCCTTTTGGCAATACATAGGCTGAAAGAGAGTGGATCCCCAGGGCTACTACTGTCAATAGATGCTCAGAAAGCATTCGACAGAGTAGACTGGGGATTTATACAAAATTCCCTGGAGGCATTTGGAGTCAGCCTTAAGATGACAAGGTGGATAATTGCCTTATATAAGCAACCCACAGCATGGGTCAAAATAAATGGGACTCTTTTGCGGCCATTTGAAATGTTTAACGGGACTCGGCAGGGTTGTCCCCTGTCCCCTTTATTTATTTTATCATTGGAACCGTTGTTGGCTAGGATAAGACTGAACCCCAACATCATGGGAATACAGATTGATAATGTAGTTCATAAAATAGCGGCATATGCCGCTGATTTTTTTTTTTTATGTCACCAGCCCTAGGATAAGCCTTCCCAACCTACTGAACACCTTAAAAAGGTTCGGTGAAGTTTCAAACTTTAAAATGAATCCTTCAAAATCAGAAATCTTAAACATAAATGTCGCCCCACAGGAAGCACAAACGCTTAAATATTCCATTCATATGGAGGGACAAAAAAATTAAGTACTAAGGAGTTAAAATAACACCCACATTTGATACCATGTACCAACAAAATTCTATTCCGCTAATAAACTAAATTAAAACTTAGTTAAATACCATAGCTTCTAGACAAAGATCCTGGATTAATAGGATAAACTGCCTGAAGATGATAATACTTCCTAAGATCTTATATAAAATACAAATGATACCAATCCCAATTCCAGAAATATATTTCAAAAAATTAAACCTGCTATTCTGCAAGTTTATCTGGAGGCATAAAAGGCCAAGAATAAGCCTGGGGATACTCGTCAGCGATAAGACACATGGGGGATTGGGGGTTCCCGATATTAAAACCTATTATAATTCGATTTTATTGGCACGGGTGGTTGAATGGGTAAGAGATAACAAAGAAAAAAGTTGGGTTAAATTAGAAGGAGGTTAGTGCCATTATTGCACACCACCATTCCTGGCCCAAGCTGGTGTGGTGTGAACCACCTCTGGGCCTGCCCCTGCTGAGCTTAAATAATCTCTTCTCCAGTGTGGCTTCTGTCCCCTAGACAGACCAGCTGAAACACTGCATGACATCTTTTAGCCTGACTCATTGAATAGTCCCTTGAACGCTTAAGGGGTACTGGTGGTTCATAGGACAATTCAGCAGGGTAGGGCATGGAGGAAGAGGGCTGGAGCTGACAAATCTTGCTGTATGGAGTCATGGCGGCAAAACAAGCTGCAGCACTGAGCTACATCCTTACAAGTTGCAAGCAGAGTTACCCAGTGTGCTGGGAACTAAATATATCACCTCTGACCATGCTTGCTGGAACACATGTCAGCAGTAATGAAGACCTTGCGGCTGACTGCCTTGCCCAACGAGGCCACAATATTACCTTCCATGTGATGGTACAGAACTGGAATGGCCTTACATAAAAAGAAATAATGACTGGGAACCTACCATTGTGGTACAGCACATTCTGCTAATTCACGGAAGGGGCGGAATCCACCAAATGGAAAGGCAGGAACTGTAAAGCCAGCAGCTTTAACAAGCTGGAATTTAGATGCTGAGCATGTGGGTGGCAGTGACTGTATTTTTTTTTTCACTGCAGCAGCTGGAACAGAGAAATTTGCCTGCTATACTCTACAGTGGGTGGTGTGCTGCTGGCAGATGTGCTGCAAGGACCTGTGACACTCTTCGCTATACCATTATCCCTGTCAGTGGGTGCTGCTGAGAGGTCTTGAGATATAACAGAGGTAGACCTGAAACGTGAGGAGGAGTGAGGGGGAGCAGAATTGCATCCCTTTTGTGTGGCTTTCAGGTGCTCTACTCTTCCATGATGTCTGCCTCGTTGGGGTTGTGCCTCACCCTCACTTTCCTTCTCTGCTCTATCTGGCACTCAAGTCGTCATCATCCCCTCCATCCTCATCATCACTGGAGCCAACTTGGCAATACGATGCAGTTGGGGGAACATGACTGCCAATTTGTTGTTTACCAGTGTTCTTCCCTCTCTGTAGGCTCATGTTCCCACCTTCCTCAACCTCAGAGCCAACATAAGAATCACGTAATGCCTTTGCATCATCAAGAAATATACTACAGTAAAAGTGCACTAATGCACTTCAATATACTGCAGTAAAAGTGCACTAATGCACTTCAGTATATTGCAGTAAAAGTGCACTGATGCACTTCAATATACTGCAGTAAAAGTGCACTAATGCACTTCAATATACTGCAGTAAAAGTGCACTGACGCACTTCAATATATTGCAGTAAAAGTGCACTGACGCACTTCAATATGCTGCATTAAAAGTGCATTAACCACTTTAACCCCATACCATTTGGCTGGCCAAAGACCAGGGCACTTTTTGCGATTCGGCACTGCATCGCTTTAACTAACAATTGTGCGGTTGTGCGATGTGGCTCCCAAGCAAAACTGACGTCCTTTTTTTCCCACAAATAGAGCTTTCTTTTGGTGGTATTTGATCACCTCAGCGTTTTTTTTTATGCACTATAAATAAAAAAAAGCGACAATTTTGAAAGAAACACATTATTTTTTACTTTTTGCTATAATAAATATCCCCAAAAAATATATATAACAAAAAATGTTTCCCTCAGTTTAGGCCAAAACATATTCTTCTATATATTTTTGGTAAAAACAATCGCAATAAGCCTTTATTGATTGGTTGGCGCAAAAGTTATAGCGTCTACAAAATAGGGGATAGTTTTATGGCATTTTTATTAATATTTTTTTTTTACTAGTAATGGGGGCGATCAGAGATTTTTATCATGACTGCGACATTATGGTGGACATATCGGACAATTTTGACACATTTTTGGGACCATTCACATTTATGCAGTGATCAGTGTGATTAAAAATGCATTGATTACTGTGTAAATGTGACTGGCAGTGAAGGGGCTAACACTAGGTGGCATTGATGGGGTTAAGTGTGCCCTAGGGAGTGATTCTAACTGAGGGGGAAGGGCTGTGACACAACACTGATCACTGCTCCCGATAACAGATAACTGTGATCAGTGACAGTTTCACTAGGCAGAATGGGGAAATGCTTGTTTACAATAGCATTTCCCAGTTCTTCCTCTCTGTGAGAATATCACAGGTATCCCCGTGGACATTGAGCCGCAATCCTGTTCACGGTGTATTTGCACAGCCGTGCCATTCTGGCAACGTAAATCTACATGCGGTGGTCGGCAATCGGTTAATGCACTTCAATATATTGCGGTAAAAGTGCACTGACACACTTAAATATGCTGCAGTAAAACTGCATTAATGCGCTTCAATATATTGCAGGAAAAGTGCACTAACACACTTCAATATACTGCAGTAATAGTGCCCTGACACTCTACACTAATACACGTCAGTATAGTGCAGTAAACCTTCTCTGACACACTAAACTGATACACTTCAATATATTGCAGTAACCACTTGCTGACCGCTGTCAGCATATATACGTTGGCAGAATGGCATGGCTGGACATATTAACGTACCCGTACATTACTTTGAAATTCCCGCTGTGCATGCGCGCGCGTGGCACCGCCTGCTCCGCAAGCTCCGCGAGCTCCGTGACCGTGCCTGTGCGACCCACGGACTCGATCGCAGCTGGGATACCCGCGATCATGTCACAGAGCTGAAGAACGCGGAGATGCCAATGTAAACAATATCTCCCCGTTCTGCCTAGTGACAGCACACTGAGCATCTGCTCCCTGTCATCAGGAGCAGCAATCAGTGTCATATCACTGCTAACCTATCCCCCAGACAGTTAGAACACTCCCCCAGGACACACTTAACCCCTCCCCACCCCCTAGTGGTTAACCCCTTCACTGCCAGTGACATTTTTACAGTAATCAATGCAATTTTATAGCATTGATTGCTGTATTAATGCCAATGGTCCAAAAAATGTGTCAAAATTGTCCGATGTGTCGCAATAATGTTGCAGTCACGATAAAAATCGCTCATCGCCACTATTACTAGTAAACAAAAAAATTATTAATAAAAATGCCATAAAACTATCCCCTATTTTGTAGACGCTATAACTTTTGCGCAAACCAATCAAAAAATGATTATTGCGATTTATTTTTTACCAAAAATATGTAGAAGAATACATACCGGCCTAAACTGAGGAAAAAAATGTTTTTTTTATATATTTTTGGGGGATATTTATATATTTTTGGGGGATATTTATTATAGCAAAAAGTAAAAAAAATGTGTTTTTTTTCAAAATTGTCGCTCTTTTTTTTGTTTATAGAGTAAAAAATAAAAACCGCAGAGGTGATCAAATACCACCAAAAAAAAGCTCTATTTGTGGGGAAAAAAACACATCAATTTTGTTTGGGTACAATGTCGCATGGCCGCACAATTGTCAATTAAAGTGACACAGTGCCAAATCGCTAAAAGTGCTCTGGTCAGAAAGGAGGTAAATCCTTCTGGGGCTGAACCTGCCATGACACACTAAACTGACACTAAAGTAAGAATGGAAGGTCGCACTACACTCACGCTGCACTATCATTATATTCACACTACATTGACACTGTACACACACAATAGAATCACAATAGGACACTACAGCACACTAACTTGCTATTAGCAATGAACAGAGCCCTGTTCTATCGATCTCCACTCATATATCACACTTCAAATGGCTGCTCTGGAAAGGAATCTTTTATAGTGTACGGTGGGTCTACGAGCAATGAGCCATGATTGGACACAGTCATCATTACTTTCTCCAATCATGGCTCTGGCAGTGTTCTGTGCCCTGATTGGGCAAAGACTGTATTGCTTCAGCCAATCAGGGCTTTCAATGCACTGTGTGGCATGCAACTGACAATTCGGGTTTTCTCCAAACAGGGGAACAGCCAATGTTCGGCCTAAACCAACATTAGTAAAAACTGTTAAATTGTGAACTGTAGCCCACTTATCATAAAAAATGTTCCCAACTATCGGATCATAGAAGCGATTAAAGTGATTGTAAAGGATTTTTTTTTGTTAAATCACAAACGTCATACTTACCTGCTCTGTGCAATGGTTTTGCACAGAGCAGCCCTAATCCTCTTTTTTTGGGGTCCTGTTAGCCCCCCCCCCCCACCCTCCGAGTGTCACCATACCAAGTGACTTGCTATGGGGCACTTTTTCGAGCCAGTTCCTAAGCCAGGCTTTGTGTGTCTGTGTGCTTGTGCTGCCTTCATGTCTAGTGAGGAAAGAGCCATTGGTCTTGGGCACAGAGCTGAATCGAGATTGGGCTCAGATAAGTATTTGGGTGTCTGGGGTAAAGCAGAACACATAAGGTTTTTTACTGTAATGAATAGCTTGCTTTGGTGGCAGACACAGAAGAGGAGAAGCACTGGAAGGGGAACCCAGAAGAAGTTGGGGGCGCTCTGGTAAATACCATTGCAACATTATTTAGAAAAGCCTTTATAACCACTTTAACAATTACAAAGGTGTGGAACAGGTCAAAATAGTCAACAGGCAGGCAGCACCAATACTAGGCAAGAGACAAGGTTGAAGTCAAGAATAACCTAAAGTCATCAACAGGTGTGCAGCAACAGTACCACGCAGAAGACAGGTGCAGGGCCAGGAACACACATAGACAGAAGTAGTACTGTAGTGGATTGCACCATTTTAGTAAACTGCAAGTTAGTTACTCCATGTCTTATCATTTGGTCAATTTGCTATGAATTTGCACTTGGTTTTAGACTAGAATACCCGGCTGCCAGGAGTCAAGAACTGAAGGTGTGGATTAAGAAGCTGAAGAGATGAAACCCCTGACTTGACTGAAGGAAGGCCTAAGAGTAAGCCTCAGGTGAACCTCCTCTAAATACTGGAAGATTATAACTGGACATAGACACAAAGAAAGGATCCAGTGGTTGTGCTCCAAATAGAGGCAATACAGTTATAACAGCAGTCCTAAAAAAAAAAAATGGAACTGTACCACAGAATAATGCTCCTCCATGATGCTCCAGTAACCTGGCAGGTTTTCCTGTCAAGGGCCCGGACACTGGGATGTCCAGAAAAAGTTCACCTGCTTCAAGAGACAAGCCATGTTTTTGCGTCTGTTTAAGTCTGTTAAACAAGTCTGCAACACTGTGTGGTCTGTTCAGTGACATAGGATGTAGAGGCCTGAATTCCACCTCTGACTTGGCACACATCTGCCCCACTGGAAATACTGACCATCGATATTTTATACTCTAAATCTCAAAAATGTATACCATTGCTTTTTAGTCATGGTGGACCATTTTACTATGTTTGTGGTAGGAGTACCTACCTTTTACACGACTACCAAGGCTGCTGCCCAGATGATGTGAAAGCACTTCTGCCTTCCTTATGGCTGTCCACAGAAGATACATTCAGACCAGCTACCCTGCTTCTAAAGAGAGTTCTTCCAAGAATGGTGCCACTTACTAGGCATTAAAAAGTTACACATTTCCCTTTACCACCCACAGTTCAATGGGACATGTTACAACTGCTTAGTCCTTGAGTAATGGAAGAAATTGACCCATTACTTTGCCAAAGTGGTCTGGAAATATTACCATACAGTACATTCTTCAACAGGCCACTCACCCTACCATGTTTGGCTGTTCTCTTGGGGGGCTCACTGACCTAAGAACCATGGTGCCTACAGAATACCTTGAACTCACTCTGACTGGTCATGGGGAAACAAGAGAGTTGGAGGCATCGGGTTTCGACTTTAAACCAGTTGCTTCTAACTTTTCACCTCCTTAGCAAACTGCATGTTAGTTACTCCCACTGTCTTCATTTGGTCGATTACCCATCCTGGTACAGTATCATACAGGAGCAGAGTCAGGAACGCAGATGGACAGTAGCATTACCTGGCAGTGAACATGTGCAGAGTCTTTGACAGAAAGCAGATGAAGGGAGTCGGGATTGGACACAGAAATTGCTGGACAAAACTAGATCTTGGAATTTTACTGACCATGGCCATGATCATTTGGCTGACTGTGGCCATATTCTGGATCCTGGAAATTCCCTGACAAATTCTTTACAGCGTGACTTCTTCCATTTGTTAGACTCAACATGGTAAAATTGTCTTCCACAGGTTTGTTACCTTATCTTGACACTTTCCAGTACTCATAAGAGATCTGATTGATAAAAGAGATAAATTAAACAGTTAAGTCAACAACAGCAAGAAAAGGTCTTAAGCTGACTATGCACTGTAGAATCCGATTGTCCATTTTTTCTTGATAAACCAAAGACTATGTGGTGCAAGGGCCTGCCTGATTGGATACAATTTTAATGGATTGTTTAGGTTTGTCCACATATTACACAGTTTCAAAAAACCCAAAGGCAATTGCATTGACATTGTGTAATCAGATTTTAATGTACATGGCTACCCATAAACAAAAACCTGACAGAAGTCCTAACTCATCTCCACATTTGTAAAATATGCGTAACTCTTTTCTTTTCTTTGTATCATAGATATGAGAATTAATGGGAAACATCAATAAAACGTAAGATTCTTGTTGTCTTTGCCTTTTAAATACGTGCATAAAAGGCATTTTACATTTGTAGTGTTAATACACCTGCTTAACCACTTAAGTATTAGCATGTATATACCCCTTCATTACCAGGACATTCAGCACTGTCATAGTTTGAATGGTAATTACTCATTCATGGAGCACTGTTGCCAAATGAATTTTATATAATTTCTTTGAGACATTTAGGCCCCCTTCACACTGGGGCACTTTGCAGGCGCTACAGTGCTAAAAATGGCGCCTGCAAAGCGCCCTGAAAGAGCCTCTCCTGTCTCTCTAATGTGAAAGCCCGAGGGCTTTCACACTGGAGCGGTGCACTGGCAGGATGCTAAAAAAAGTCCTGCTAGCAGCATCTTTGGAGCGGTGAAGGAGCGCTGTGTATACTGCTCCTCCACCGCTCCTGCCCATTGAAATCTATGGGCAACACGGCTATACTGCCGTCAAAGCACTGATGCAGCAGAGAGGTGGTTTTAACCCTTTCTCCACCGCTAGCAGGGGGTAAAAGCACCCCGCTGGCGGCCAAATAGCACCACAAAATTAGCGCGCGCTTTACCACAAACGCACCAACCACCCCAGTGTGAAGGGGCCTTAGAGCTTTCTTTTGTTGGTGTTTAATAACCACTGGCTAAACATTTTGGAAAAAACAGCTCCCTTTACTTTTTGTTATAGCAAATAAAAATGCTAGGACAGTACAAAAGAAAAAAATATTTTGGAAATTAGATGCTTTAAGGTGGTATTGAAGAAGTTAAACTATAGGCAAGGGTTGGAGAGAGTAAGGGAGGGTTATTACCTCTGTCAGATTTTTTTTTTTTTGCCATCCGTGTCCCATTTCAGAGATTTCCCTTTTCGCCATCTGTGTCCCATTTCGAAGATTTCCCTTCACTTCCTGTCCCATAGCCAAACAAGAAGTGGAAGGAAATCCCTACAAATTAAGAGAATCCATTGGGGACCCCCAGGTCATCAGAACTATGTCCCCATTGGAAGATTTCCCCACTATTACTTTTCTGGAGACAACCCAACATTTGTTATTTACTTTCACTTTCAATGATAATGGTAAACAGGATAAATAGAGGGGGGGGGGGTCTCCTAATAGGGGTGAAGACGGCAAGAGAAACTGACAGGAGTTCTAATGCCTCTCCACTGTATCCAAAACAAAAAAAAAAAGTTTAGACCTTATACTTTAAACATGGAGCTTGGTAATAGTACAATAGAAACACTAAGGCTGCTTTCACACTGGGGCGGTATTCAGGCGTTACAGCGCTAAAAATAGCGCCTGTGTAACGCCTGAAAAAAACCGGCCCCTTTAACTCCAGTGTGAAAGCCGGAGGGCTTTCACACTGGAGCGATGCGCTGGCAGGACGGTGAAAAAAGTCCTGCCAGCCGCATCTTTGCAGCGGTGAAGGAGCGGTGTATTCACCGCTCCTATACCGCTCCTACCCATTGAAATCAATGGGACACCGCGGCAATACCGCCGGCAAAGCGACGCTGCAGCGGCGCTTTGCGGGCGGGTTTAACCCCTTTTCGGCCGCTAGCGGGGGTTAAAACCACCCCACTAGCGCCCGCACACCGCCGCTAAAACGACGGTAAAGCGCCGCTAAAAATAGCGGCACTTTACCGCCGACGCCGCTCCCGCTGCAGTGTGAAAGCAGCCTAAATGTACAGGTCATACACAGAGGGAGAAGAAGGTGAAGGAGTTAATGTACAGATTACATACATTGTGAGGAAGGAGATGCAGGGGTTAAAGTATGCATTTGCATAATAAGAGGGCAAAATGGTTTACTTTACATGTCACTGGCACTGCAAAGACAGCACAGAAATGATACATACAGAGAGGAGAGGAAGTGAAAGGGTTAAAAACAATCCACTACTGCTGCTACAGCCACTGATCTAGCACTAATGAATGAATGAATGAATGATTAATTATAAGTTCCTTTTTCCTCCTCTTCTATCATAGTGAGGGGCAGGCCTATCCAAGTCAAAACTATTCAGTATACAGTTTTGATTGCTGTGATTGGTCATCAATGCAATCACATGGTACAGAGCGACTCAGATGAATTCTGCACACAGTGTTTGTGCACCAAGCTGTCTGAGAAGAACCATTCAATTCTAAGTCATTAACAGACACTTTACAAAGTGCGCTCCCATAATAGACGTCCGCCAGTTCACTTTTTTTTATACAAAATGACAATAGTAAGGTGATTAAAGGGGATCTCAACCGAAATCAATGTATTTCATAAAACATTAACATCTTACTTATTACTTAAAAAGGGTCAATGACATGACAATACACAAACAGACACAATTTTCCCAGCACACTTACCAGCTAGCCTTCCAAAAAGAAAACAAATTGACCTTGTCTTACAATTCACGTTAAAAACAGATGTTTTAGTTGCACGCATTTGCAAATATATGTGGAAGCTACAGTACCTATGTCATAGCTCCTCTGTGTACTGCAGTCCTAACTATTTTTGAGAGTCTCCAAGTTAGAGTATACACTATGTTACTAAAAGTATTGGGACACCTGCCTTTACACACACGTGAACTTTAATGGCATGCCATCTAATTCATCTAGTTCCTCCACCCCAAACTCGCTCATCCATTTCTTTATGAACCTTGCTTTGTGCACTGGTGTGGAGTCATGTTGGAACAGGAAGGGGCCACACCCAAACTATTCCCACAAAGTTGGGAGCATGAAATTGTCCAAAATGTCTTGGTATGCTGATACCTTAATGCCGCATACACACGATTGGACTATCCAGTGGACAAACCACCGGACTTTGCAGCGGAGGTCCACCAGACTTTCCGAACGTGCTTACCTGCCCACACACGACCGGACTTTTCCGGCGGACTAGGTACAGCGGACAATCCGCCGGACTATGGCGGGAGTCCACCGGACTTTTGAAATTAATGGACTTGCCCACACACGGAGAAAGGTACGTTCATTTTGAACGCGGCTCCAGGTAGACGGGACTAGCCTCCATCGGCAAGATTGACATGTCGAGAGCCCCGTCACCTGGTATGAACTTAAAGGGGAAGCCCTATGCCAAAAAAACAGCGTGGGGGTCCCCCCAAAGTCCATATCAGACCCTTATCTGAGCACGCTGCCTGGCCAGTCAGGAAAGGGGGTGGGGACGAGCGAGTGCCTCCCTTCCGAAGCCGCACCAGGCCACGTGTCCTCAACTTGGGGGGGATGCTTTGGGGAAGGGGGACTCTGCGGCTTATCGGAATCCGGGAGGCCCCATTAATAAGGGGGCCCACAGATTTCGGCCCCCCATCCTATGTGAATGAATATGGGGTACAATGTACCCCTACCCATTCACCTGGTGAAAAAAGTCCAAGACCAAGTCCACCGGATAGTCCGATCGTGTGTACGCGGCATTAGAGTTCCCTTCACTGGAACTAAGGAGCCAAGCCCAACCCCTGAAAAACAACCCCACACCATAATCCATGCTCCACCAAATTATTTGGACCAGTGCACAAACCAAGGTCCATAAAGACATGGATGAGTGAGTTTGGGGTGGAGGAACTTGACTGGCCTGCACAGAGTCCTGACCTAAACCTGATTAAACACCTTTGGGATGAATTAGAATAGAGACTGCAAGCCAGGCCTTCTCATCCACATCAGTGCCGAACCCCACGAATGTGCTTCTGGAAGATTGGTCAAACATTCCCATAGACACACTCCTAAACCTTGTGGACAGCCATCACAGAAGAGTTGAAGACGTTATAGCTGCAAAGGGTGGGCCAATTCTATCATGACACGATAGCTCCCTGGGATACCATATTGGTGTATAAGCAGGCTTTGACTCTGCCTCCTCTGTGGGATAGATGCAGTTGGAACTGCTGAGAATATGCTAATATACTCTCTACATAATTCCTCTGTTAAAATTAGACAATAACGCTATTACCATTATGATCTGGCTGCTGCTGTTTATGCAGTTATCCTATTAATACTATTACTTATGATGTCCGCTCCATATGGCTTTCTTTTTCCCCTAAAATAGAAATTTGCTAAAGAAGCTGAGGGTAAAGGTGATGCACTGGCCAAGCATGTCTCTAGACCTAAACCCTACTGAGCATCTGTGGGACATCCTCAAACGGAAGGTGGAGGAGTGCAAGGTCTCCAACATCCACCAGCTCCGTGATGTCATCATGGAGGAGTGGAAGAGGACTCCAGTGGCAACTGTGAAGCTCTGGTGAACTCCATGCCCAAGAGGGTTAAGACAGTGCTGGAAAATGATGGTGGCCACACAAAATATTGAAACTTTGGTCCCAATTTGGACATTTTCACTTAGGGTGTACTCACTTTTGTTGGCAGCAGTTTAGACATTAATGGCTGTGTGTTGAGTTATTTTAAGGGGAAATTAAATTTACACTGTTATACAAGATGTACATCCACTACTTTATATTGTAGCAAAGTGTAATTTTTTCAGTGTTGTCACATCAAACGATATAATAACATATTTACAAAAATGTAATGAGTGTATTCACTCTTGTGAGATACTGTATACACAATATATATGCCTTTTTTAGCACTTAATATATTGTGTATCTTTGTATGTTTTTTTTCTACACTGTATTTGTAAATAAAATCTGCTTTTTTTAAACAAATATCGCTGGTCCAATCTGCCTTCAAAGTCCGACCTAGAGGTTCCTTTATTCTTTTGTTCAAACCACCTCAATTTATAACTAGCCTTTGCAGCAAAATGCACATGGAAGGGCAATGCACAACACAAACAGACAAAAATTTACAATGACATAATGACATACAGGTAACATGTCTGGTTTTTGCATTGTTGTAGACCTATCTTGCCCTCTTGTCATTTAGGATAATGGACCATTCCTGTCTACTCAACTAGTACATACTAATTCTGGTATTTGAACGTACCTGTCTAATGCTATGTTTGTTTGTCTTTTATTTGCATTCTATCAATGGACAAGGGGTGAGGCGGTAGATAAAGTATGCCAGTTCTTCTAGTTACTTTGAGTATAAAAGAAAATATGAACTTTACACTATACAGCAGTCATCTAGACCTGGCATAATTAGAGGGAACTTTTTACACACCAGAAATGAAAAAAACCTGGAGTTCCACTTTTATTAAGTTTGCAATGAATGTGAAACACAAAACCTGCCTTGAGGATATAAAAAAAAAGTTATACCACAGATGTACAAATATACTAAAGATGATACAACTGATCAGATTGACTGAGTGAATCTAGGACAAAAAAACATTTGTTAAGCAGTAAAATAATACGCTGCTTGCAATAATAGAATGGTGTTCCCCGGTGTGTGACAACTGAGTAGGTACATTTTCACAAAGCCTACTTTTGTAAAAATGTAAACAGGTGTAAACTGAGAACAAGAAACTGTCCACTGCAAACATTACGAAATTAATGTACAACTAAAAAAAAAAAAATAAAAAAAGATAAAAAAGCATTGGTACAACAGATATAATGTAAATATCAAGAAATAAAATTCAAAGGAGGAAATGCTAAGTGGCTAATTACCACATTAATAGATGCTCTTGCTCAGGGATGGGTCCAGGGAAAATATTAAAATGGGGGCCCATTATGCTTAAATTCTGTACTAGGTGACGCAAGTGTCTCAACAGAACAAGAGGTAAACACAGAACGCAAAATATATGTGTGTTTTAAGAGGTACAATAGTGCTATACCTTTCAGCCTCTACATGCACATAACAAACCTATCAAAGCAGTAGTATAACACCTCCTGTAATCCGCAGTAATGTATTGGATGGAGAGGAAGGAGAGTGGTTTACTAAAAGCGGGCTTCAGAACTCAGTAGCATATGTCCCCCTTACAATAAGCAATAAGCAATAAGTTTGGGACTGTAGGGCAATGGTGGGAAAAGTCTAATGCAACGTACACACAATCAGAATTTCTGACAATAAAACCGTGGATTTTTTTCCGAAGGATGTTGGCTCAAACTTGTCTTGTATACAAACATTCACACAAATGTTGTCGCAAATTCCAAACGTCCAGAACGCAGTGAAGTACAAAACATACAACAGGGCTATAAAAAGGAAGTCCAATAGTCAGTGCACCACCCTTTGGATTCCTTCTGCTAATCTTGTGTTTATCTTGTGTAAGTAGAAGTTTGGTGAGAGATGATTCGTGCTTATCAGCCTTGTGCTTTTCAGTTCCTTACTGTTTGTCAGTTTGTGTTGTTCTTCAGGGGCTGTTGTCAGTTCATTCCTGTCTTTCATTGCATTCTATTTAATAGTTTAAAATGAAGCACTTGGATAGTGGAGGTAATTTTAACCATGTTTAAATTTCACCATGGAATATTTATTAATTGTAAAAATATACAGACAATAAAAAGTATTCATTTCATATGCAAGTAAAGGCGCACAAATGGCATAGACATAGTAAAAGAGTACGCATAAAGCAGCACATGATTCTCTTTTATTATGTCTATGCCATGTGTGTGCCTTTACTTGCATATGAAATGAATACTTTTTATTGTCTGTATATTTTTACAATTAATAAATATTCCATGGTGAAATTTAAACATGGTTAAAATTATCTCCACTATCCAAGTGCTTCATTTTAAAGTCCCAATTTCCCTTTTGTACCTACCTATTACCGGGATGGAGGCACTTAACTGTGCTTCATTTAAAGTGGTTGTAAACCCTTACAACCAACTTTGACCTACAGGTAAGCCTAGATTAAGGCTTACCTGTAGGTCCAAGAAATATCTCCTAAACCTACACGGTTTAGGAGATATTTGCCGAAAGACAGGCACTGCTGTCTACGGCGCATGCGCCATAGACAGCGGCACGCAGGCGCACTGAGCGCGCCACTGTCATCGCGGATATGCCGCGAGTGGCGGCTCCCATGCGCACGCATCGCGGCTTCGCCGAATGACAGCGGTGGAGCAGCGAGACCCACCGAGAAGATGGATGCTCTGGACTACAGGGGACAGCGATGACTTCGCTGGCTCCTGTGTCAGGTAAGTGACACATAATGGATTACTATGCGATGCATAGTAGTCCATTATGCTTTACCTTTGCAGTGAATCAAAGAGGAAGTAAACCCAACATATTTTAAATAAAAATAAAATTTTATAAAGTGAACTCATATTTCATTTGATTTACTGCTTGTGCTTCTTTTAGCTGTCTCCTCGGTTCTCCAATGTCCCTTTATTTTAGGCCATTTTCTTCAATATCGCAAACGTAATTTATTTGATACATGAGGTGACAATCGCTTCTTCAGCTAACTATTATAGTGTGGGTCTGCTACACACACACAATGCTTTTGTTGTTAATGTATGTAATGCATTGATGATAAAAATAATCATCCTTTTCTGCTCCATGAATGAATTGCTTGGCGTCCCTAAAATGGCCTGATAGGGGCAAATTTTAGAGCACTGTAGGGGTTATTTACTAAAGGAAAATCCACTTTGCACTACAAGTGCACTTGAAAGTGCACTGAGACTGCACTAGTAAATACTCCCATTGTCACTATAACTACACCAACTTACTCCAAAAACTGGTATTGAGCATTGAAAGAAGAGGCCACACATTGTTGAGTATAAAACATTTTACTTCGTGCACATTCACATGTGCGTTAAAAAAGTTTTTTTTTTAACAAACCAACATTTTTGGTGTATAACATGTATGTGTGACAGTATATAGCCTTTTTTTTGATTAAACAGGCATGTTAATTAAAGGCCAAATTTTGAAGATGCACACAAATTTGGAGTCAAAATGTGCATTTCCCTCCTGATCCCATGCCTAATGTCAATATGTGCTAGCTCCCATCATGGGGGATCAATGGACATGTGTTGGGGGTGCAACCCCTTACTCTCATCTACTTTAGTTGCGAGGAAGGGGTTGCACCCACAAAACGCGTACATTGATATCCCATGATGGCAGATAGCAGATTTTGACACACTGGGGTTTATTTACTAAAGGCAAATCCACTTTGCACTACAATTGCACTTGGAAGTGCAGTCACTGTAGATTGCTGCAGATCTGAGGGAAAGCTCTGAAATGAGGGGAAGCTCTGCTGATTTTATCAACCAATCGTGTGCAAGCAAAAATGCTGTTTTTTATTTTCCTTGCATGCTCCTCTCAGATCTACAGCCATTGCACTTTCAAGTGCACTTGCAGTGCACTTCTAAGTAGTGCAAAGTGGATTAAATAACCCCCACTGTGTGCAGCTTCAAAATATGGCTTTCAAATTACTTTAAAACTTTAGTAAAAATAAAAAATATAATGACAATCTGTTACATTTTTGTGTCTTTTAGATTCTGCCTAAAACATTGATGATGTTGTTGAGTCTTTTTTCAACAACATTGATGTGTTGCTTGACCTTCTCTAATTCCCGATTGCACACCATGATCACACCGATGAGGATCTGAGCTCTTCCACTGTTAAAATTAGTTTCTTCTTCCACAACATCCACATCACCTAAAAATACAAAAACACACCATTTATTATAAATATGCAGGCATACATCTATTACCTGAAGCTGTGGTCTCAGACACTGACCTGTTGTGGTAACTATTTTGCCCAATTCATGACCTCTCCTCCCTCCACAGCTTCTTCAGGGTGTGTGGGGATTTCCCCTTCTTCTGGAGTAGTGGGATTCCTGGTGTCCCCAGATGTCCTGAATCTTTTCTCCCCTATGTGAATAACAAAAAAGGTATACTTAGCACACAGATATTTGAGGCAAGAAATAGGAATATGAAACATTGCTTGGAAGTATCGTACAATTGTCTGTTTTGGCAGAGTTCCAAGCTCAAGACATGATTTTTTTCCCTTTCTTAAAGCTGGAATACGTACCTTTTTTTGTAAAGTATCTCACATGGAGATACCCCTAGTATCCACTGGAGCGCATGTTGGACACTATAAAAAGGGTGTTCTGGTGTCCCAAACTAGTGACCCTGCGTCCAGATGTGTAAACAGCTGCTGAGTGTCCTCTCCTTACACTGAATCAAGTTTGCATTTCATTCTAGTTACAAACCCATCTAGACAACAATGCAGTAAACGTATTTTAATACAAATAGGCATGAACAAATGTAGTTAACTTGCATCTGCCAAAAACATCATATTAGCGGGCAAACTAACGATGTTTACTACGAACGATTACTGTGCCCACAAACCTGAAACTTGCCATTTTAAACTGTACAACAGTAAAGAAAAGCACATGGAGCAGCACAAAAGCAATAATAATGATAGGAGCACAGACAAATAGTTACTTTTTTTCAGCACTCTCTTGATCCTTCTGTATTGATCCTGCTCCCTCAATTTAAAGCGGGATTCCGCTGCCGTTTTTTTATTTTTTTTACCTGTATCACTGGTGGGCGATTCCTACGGTGTCTTTGCAGTCACGATCAGCGTCTTTTTAACCCCCGGCGTGACGATTTCATTGCTAAGGAAAACTTTTAAAAAAGCAGTCCGGCGGTTTCCATTTTCACTGTGGGCGTTTGAAGCCCACAGGCATTTACTTCCTGGATGCGATGACGCTGAGCTCCCAGCATCCACCGCTCCATCTCGCACATGCTCATTGAGTGTCCTCTTTGTTTTCCTTCCTCTTGCCTCATGTGCTATAGTGGTAATGGCAGATAGGGCTGCCTGCCCACTTTCAAAATGGCAATTTCGGACACGCCCTCGTCACGTGACCGGCGTCCTCCTTCCGCAATCTCACGAGATTTCAGCATGACTGTGTCCCCCACGGATTCCTGGGAAATAGCTAAAAAAGTTCCCAGGGACCATTGCGAAGCCGATAAACACACCTACTCCCACGGGAGGAGAGCCCGGAAGTCGGCATAAACATTAAAAATAAAAGGTAAATGCTACATATTATTTTATTTCAATGGTCATAACTGCATCTATGTTCCAAAGTCATTTGAATAAGATGAACTTGCAATTTTCTGTACAAAACCGCTTTAAGGTCTGACCAGCATTTCCTCAATTGCTCCTTGGATCGTTGTACCCAAAAATTCCTCTGCAGACTTCTCACAACTTTAGTCATGATCTTGGCCTTTCTAACATTTGGGTTTCTGTATGGTCCATACTTCCCATCATGGTCGGCCCTCTTCAAAATGTCCACCATCTCCACAATCTCTACAAAGGACTTATTTGAGGCCTTAAATCTCCTTCTGGATCAGGATATTTATGTCTCAGGGCTTTCGTAATCATTGCTGCTATTCTAACGCACCTGTTCTCTCTCCGCCATGTGCTCTACCACTGTGCCGAAAGAGAAGGGGCGGGGAATACACTAGAAATAAGGTCAGGGGTGAAGTTTCACGCATGCGCAGTGTATATAAAGCATAACACGCATTCCTCATACGTACGAACTGTGAGCGGAGGACGGTGTGAGCGGAGGACGGTGTAATGTAAGCGCCGATCGTTCAAACTAGGGTAAAATTTTAACTTGGGGCATCAGTGGTTAGTGGTCTATACTGCTTTCATAGATTGAGGCCTATATTGGGACAAGATTAGGAGAGTTTAGCCTGACATTAGGGTTTGTCTTGTGTTGTGTCTTGCAGAGAAAATGGATACTGGATAATGACCATGACTTCCTCCCCAACTTCATTGATAAGTGCAGGGAGCTGCCCTGTCTGTGGCAAGTGAAACACCAATTTTATAACAATAAACTAAAGAGGAAGGCAGCGCTGGATCAACTGTTGGAATTGGTGAAGCCGGTGATTTCCACGGCAGACATCCCCTATTTGAAGTGCAAAATTGGTGGCCTGAGGAGCACTTATAATAGGGTGTGCAAGAAGGTCCAGGATTCCATGAGATCAGGAGCAGCAGCAGATGACGTTTATGTCCTCAGCCTCTGGTACTATGACAGACTGTGGTTTTTGTCAGACCAATGTGAACCCAGGCCATCACTCTCAACCCTTCCTTCCACACTTCCACCTCAGATGAGGCTTCCAACGTACAACCTGGGCCTTCCACCGAGGAAGAAGATGTGGAGGAGCCCAGCTAGAGCCAGGTATAGCATTGTTCAACATATTTCTTGTCAAAAAATGAATGATGTTAACTAGATGTTATTATTGATCACTAATTTCTGATCTAACAAAGTGATTTACATATCAATAGACAGTAGTAGCCAAAAATGATTGGGACAAGAATAAAAAATGCTGGGGTCAGAATGATAGTCTTTTCTATTTGTTAACATTAAATTTGCAACAGTCATGAGCTCAAAATTGTGTGTGATTGATGACCAAAAAACTAAAATTATGTCCCATTTTCATACACAGGAAAGTCTCAGCCAGGAGGAGGCCGTGGAAAGTGGCAGCCAGGAGGTGGCCGTGCCCAGCAGCCTGGCCGAATCCCAGGTTCCTCCACTCCACCTTCCAACAAAAAGAATCAGGAAGGCGAGGAATCTGGAGGAGTCAGCAACTAATTTGATTCAGCAGGCTACTGTGATACTCACAACCACCCCTAGTGTCCAGGAGTCCTTTGCATGTATGTGAAATAATGGAAAAGGGCCATCGCGCTACTATATAAAAAATATAGATAAAAACTGGGTAAAAATACCTCTCCAACTAATCAGTGTGAATAAATATAGAAAATATGCATAAATGATCAAAAAGTGCACGTGCAAATATAAGGTGCGAAAAATGCAGCAAAACCTGATAGTATACACAAACTACCCAAAAAAGTGACAAAAGTAAGAAGGTCCTGCGCAAATATGCCAAAAAATAGTCCTTGGAACAGCTAAGTGCAAAATCAATAAACGAATAAATATATATATATAAATAAAACAAAAAACTATATTAAAAGTCCATATAATGTAGATCACGAGCACCAATGGTGAAAATAAGTGGATGAAAACAGTGGTGTTAAATCCCAGGATTAAGGGCTCTCGGAACTCTCACCTCAAAAAGAAGAAAAACAAGCACATCAGAGAAAAGCTAGCCCACTCCACTCCTCGTCTCCAACCACCAGGGGGGTCCTTTACTGTGGCAGACTACAAGGCGATGGTCTCCATACCGGGCCACTAGGGGGCCATATACTGCATGTACACACTACTGTGGTAACCAGGAAGATAATCTCCGTAATATGCAGCTCAAATGAGAATAAAAGATAAGGAGAGAGAAGGGAGGCTCCAATAGTGTAGTAATTAGAATAAATGATGGTTTAATAAAAGAAAAGCAAATTGGACTCTCACATTAAAAAAGTAAACAACAGCACAAGAAGTAAAAATGGTGGTATGGCGTCTTCCGCCAGTCCTACTTCACTTCCGGTATGTCATACGGCCACTCCCTACACGTTGCGTCAATCACGTGACTTCTTCAGGGGAACTGATCCGTACAAGGGCTTAGACTGAACAGGTATTTATTTGGAAATGGTTTTACTCCTTTTTAAATAAAAACAGTATTATGCTATGTGAGCTTTCTGTTTTTTAGCTTCCATATACATTGAGGAATATACTATGACATTAGAGGTGGATCATGTGATTGCCATTTTACCTGCTTGGGTACAATGCTCTTTTGACCTACCTATAGCTGCAGGGGTTGGGGGTTGAATGCACAGTGCAATATTTGATTCTGTTTTATTATGGTATATAAATTGACCTATTCTGAAATGTCAAGTTAAAGGTTGACTACAAGAGATGATCAAGTTCAAATTGGTTGATCTCTTCCTTCAGTGGAGATCATTTTGCCAAATGGTTAGGTTTATTCATCCCAGAAACACCCTAAAGTTATGTTTCAGCTGGTGGCAGAGTCTAGTGGGCAAGGTCAGTCACTGGTTTATAATATATCTTGAGATACCCAGTGAAGATATTTCGATTTCATAGTATCCACCACTGTTTCAACCATAAGTTTTGAATGTTCATTTTTTAAAGACCTGGGAACCTAAATCAAATGTGTGCCAGCGTCACAGTCTTCAGATACCCTTTTGTTCCCTTGCTCTGCCTGCTAATTTAATTGGTGTTTCTGGATATATAACCCCTCATTTCTGTAGATGGTTTCTAGTATCTTTTTGTATTTAGGACATTACCTAACAATGCCCAAGCTAGATTCTCTTTTGCCTCTTCCTGCACTACAGGCAAGTCATCTTAGGCTATAGAATATTTGTATATATTCTAAAGACAAAACAAAATGTAAAAAATACTTTTTTTTTTCTAGTGGCTCCATTCACACTTGTGCAATTTGTGCTCCAAAATCGCACTGGAAATCCCAGAGACACACTAATGTGAAGGAGCCAGTGTTTATTTTTAAAGAACTTACTGTAGATAAAATATATGTATTTTATTCCGGAACACAAGGAAGAGTAAAAACAAAAAACAAAATATCAAAGAGAAAAAAGTTAGGATTAACTAAATTGATTAAAATGTTTTCTTTTTTTTTATACTTGCGAGTGTTCAAGGATCAGTTTTGTTACAATGAAGCTGATTTACTAAAGGATTTCAGAATGCTCACACAATCATTTATGTGAATATTCACTTTAATTATCCTGTGCAGATGAAATAGGCAAACAGGGATTTTCTTTTGTTGTGGATTTCTTTGGAAATACAGGTACAGGTACCTGTCCCCAGTTTGCAAGTGAGGGCTAACTGAAAAACACATACTGTAGAATGGGAGATCAGAAAACAGACACCAAACGTATGCTGAAGCTGTCTCCATTTATTATTTGACATGAGTAGTTATAGCAGAAAAGGTGCAAGTCATTATAGTATTTGGTCATCGGTCAAATGTTTGTAACGATTGATCAAACGCTGATGATAATAATTAGGAGTCGATGATAATTTTAGATAGCTGCTGGGTTATTTTCTGAAATTTCCCACTGTCTGGATATATTTTATTTTTACATTTATGATTTAATACAAGGCTGCTGATAAGGCAGTATATACACGGCCTCCCTGTACTGCCAAGCAGGGGGGCAGCTGTACTGCCTTGTTGCTGATACTGATCCTCTTATGGCTCCCCCTGCAGCGGTGCTGGCTTTTTCTCCTCTCCCTCCTTCCTGCTGTGCTTCAGGGCGATTGATTCTAGTGTCTGTGCCCCCCCATTGCTCTGATCACCCCCTGCTGTCCAGGCCCCCCTGTGTGCCCTTTCCCTCGCAGCTTCTCTCCTCTCCCTCCTACCAGCAGCTGCTGAGGGCAAACGGGGATCATTTCAGGATGGTGAGCTCACTGTGTCTATTCATCACTGAAGCATATTGAACTTTGTTTATATGCTTACGTTTGTGAATAAACGGTAAGACTCTGAATGCTTCCTATTCATTCATCTGAGCAGCTGAGGCTGCATAGAAAGGAACTGAGGAATCTATATCTGCATTCTGTTTCTCTGTCTCAAAAGGGAGACATCAAGGGTCTGTTTTTACAACTGATATTTAACCAAAGCCCCTCAACATTGCAGATAAAAATTTTATAAAATAAATAAATAGATACAATAAAATTCTAAAACAAATAAAAAAAAAAGTTCTAAAAAATAATTAAAACAAATAAAAAAAATTCTAAAAAAGAAATTAAAAACAGAAAGGCTTGTTCACATGTGCTTTGCTCTCAGCATTTGTATCACTCTTCAGGGAGCATTTGACAGCCAGTGAGGAGGCATATCACCTTCTCCCCACCTGCTTTAACCCCACTTTAGTGCACTGCAACCACGTGCTTTGCACGCTGTTGCGGGGGACTTGCAGAGCAATGCTATTACCTAGAATGGGTCTTGTTTGACAGGGCTATAATTGCTGCCATGGCTGTGAAGCATAACATTGTAGCTGTGGCATGTGTACACCCAGTTGGTGGGCAATAGCTACTGTGGTATTTTACCATCCCCCAAGCTTATGTATGAATGAGCCCTAAGGACTCATTCACACAGGAACTGTGGTTGTGTGAATCAGTAATTTTTTCAGGTGGCTGGAGTCATATGTTACTCTAAGGCAGGGGTAGGCAACCCCCAGCATGGGTGCCACAAGTGGCAAGCAAAGCCTCTTTTGCCAACACTCGACTCCCTCCCCATCAGCAGAGCAGAGCAGGAAAGTGTCATTGAGACAATAATGCATTTTAATTTCATGATTCCCTACGCTGCGCCTGCACTGAAGGGGAGGCACTGTGCACCCACACATTGTAAAAGATGGGAAACATTTAGTTCTCTAACTTTGCTGTAGCTGCAATCATTAGCTTTTGTGATGGGGAAGAGATTGGTTGCAGTTCTGCTAGGGGGGGCGGTCCCTGTTTCCAGGAGGAGGAGGTCTGTGACTGGCCACTACTAAAGCCAGTCATAGTCTAGCTAGCCCCATCCACCATCAGGAGGAAGATGACTCACTTGGTTGCCACTACCAATCACAGAAAGAAGGGAGCAGAAGAACAGGAGGGTACAGAGGTGGGGCAGATGTGCAGGGGGGTGCAGAGTTGGAAGAGATGAGAAGGGAGTTTAGCAGTGGGACAGAAGAGCAGGGGGTACAGTGATGGGGCAGATGGACAGGGGGTTACAGTGGTAGGGAAGATGAGCAAGGGGGTTCAGTGTTGGGCCAGATGAGAAGGGGGTTACCGTGGTGGGACAGATGAGAAGGGGGTTACAGTGGTGGGACAGATGAGCAGTGGGGTCCAGTTTTGGGGCTGATGAGAAGGGGATTTAGTGATCGAACAGAAAAGTATGGGGGTATAACAGTGGGGCAGATGTGAAATTAGGTGTATTGGTGGGACAGATGAGAAAGAGGTTACAGTGGTGGGCAGATGAGAAGGGGGTTACAGTAGTGGGACAGATGAGCAGGGGGGGTTCAGTGTTGGGCAGATAAAAAGGGGATTCAGTGGGGATGGAAAAGCAGAGGGGTAGAACAAAGGGGCAAATGTGAAAGGAGGTGTATTGGTGGGACAGATGAGCAGGGGGTTACAGTGGTGGGGCAGGGGAGCAGGGGAAACAGAGGTGGGGCAGAAGAGCAGGGGGTACAGAGATGAGACAGATGTGAAGGAGGTACATTGGTGGGGCAGATGATAAAGCAGGTTACAGTGGTGGGGCAGATGAGCAGATGGGTTCAGTGTTAGGACAGATGAGAAGGTGATTCAGCAGTGAAACAGAAGATCATGGGGATACGGCGTTGGAGCAGATTAGAAAAGTGGTACATTGATGGGGCAGATGAGCAGGGGGGTTACAGTGGTGGGGCAGATGTGCAGGAGGTACAGTGGTGGAATGGATGGGAAGGGGGTTCAGTGGTGGAATAGAAAAGAAGGAGGGTACAGTGATGGGGCAGATGAGCAGTGGGTTACAGTGGTGGGACTGTCAGGGCTGGCTTAGCCCTTCCTTCTCTGGGCTGGCCGCTCAGCTGTCAGCTAATTGCCAGCTCTCTTCTCTCTCCACAGTTACCAGCTGTTCCCGATGATGCTCATCTGACCTGCCTACTTAAAGCCTTCCAGCTCACTTCACCTCTGACTTCGCCTTGGTCACATCACAAGAAACCATCTCCTGCGGTTTGTTTAAAGACTGGCTTGCTGACATCCCTTCTGGCTCCTTATCCTGCTTGCTGTTGCTCTACTTGGATCCCTGACTTCTGGCCTGGCTGATTACCCGATCTGGTTATTGAACTTTGGACTGGCTGACTACCCGATCTGGTTACTGGACTCTGGCTATGCTTGACTACGCTTTTTCTATTTACCTTTTTATTTTTATTAATAAACAAGTGTGATTT
Organism: Lithobates pipiens; assembly: GCF_037356315.1. Taxonomy (NCBI): domain Eukaryota; kingdom Metazoa; phylum Chordata; class Amphibia; order Anura; family Ranidae; genus Lithobates; species Lithobates pipiens. The sequence continues at coordinate 339,453,136 of NW_027507758.1, forward strand.
AATTGTACTTCTGTCTCAGTCTGATTCATGGTTTCTGACAGGGACAGATGAGCGGGGGGGTTCAGTGTTGGGGCAGAAAAGAAGGGGGTTCAGTGGTGGGACAGAAGAGCGGGTGGGTACAGTGGTGGGGCAGATGTGAAAGGGGGTGCATTGGTGGGACAGATGAGCAGGGGGTTACAGTGGTTAGGCAGAAGAGCAGGTGGTACAGAGGTGAGGCAGATGTGGGGGGGGGGGGGGGGGGGACAGTGGCAGGGCAGAGGAGAAAAGAGGTACATTGGTGGGACAGATGAGCAGGGGGTTACAGCGGTGGGACAGAGGAGCAGGGGGATACAGAGGTGGGGCAGAGGAGAAAGGAGGTACATCAGTGGAACACATGTGCAGGGGGTTACAGTGGTGGATCAGAAGAGCAGAGGGAACAGATGTCGGACAGATGTGCAGGAGATACACTGGTGGGGAAGATAAGAAAGGGGATTACAGTGGTGGGGCAGATGAGCAGACAAGTTCAGTGTTAGGACAGATAAGAAGAGGGTTGAACGGTGAGACAGAAGAGCAGGGGAGAACAGAAGTGGGGCAGATGTGCAGGGTAGTACAGTGGTGGGGCAGATGTGCAGGGGCTTAGAGTGGTGGGGCAGATGTGCAGGGGGTTACAGTGATGGGACAGATGTTACAGTGGTGGGAGAGATTTGCAGGGGGGACAGTGATCTGAGGTGTGAATGGGCAGGAATTGAGGCTGACCTAAAGACGGGAGGTTCAGCAATTGGTTCTGATCTGAGGCGTGAGAGTGCAGGACGTTAAATTCTTACTAATACTCAAGTAGTTTACAGCATTCACTTTATAAAAAATCCTTTTCATGATTGAGAGTGTGAAGTTGACATTTTTTTGTTATAAAATCGTCACGCTCAATTTCTTTGAAAACATTTTTTGGCACACTGCTCTAAGGGAAGGCAGCAGCTATAGAAACACAGCCAGAGGTTCTAATTTGACATTTGTGCAGGTGTGGATAATGCCGCGTACACACGTAGCAGACTATCTGACGGACTTCCCACCGGACTGTCTGCCGGACTTTCCGAACGGGCTACTTGCCCACACACGGCACTTTTTCAGTGGACTAATACGGCGTACTAAGTCCGCCGGACTATCCGCCGTACTTTTGAAATGAACGGACTAGCCCACACGCGCGGAGGAAAGTCCGCTCATTTTGAGCACGTCTCCAGGTAGGCGGGGCCCACGAAGGATGCGTTGCTGGCCACCTGGTATGGACTTAAAGGGGGGGTCCCCCCAGGTCCACATCAGACCCTTGTCCGAGCACGCTACCCGGCCGGCCAGGAAAGGGGGGGACGAGCGAGCGCCCCTCCTCCTGAGCCGTACCAGGCCAGGTGCCCTCAACATGGGGGGTGCCTTGGGGAAGGGGGGCCGCGCAGCCCCCCCCACCCCAAAGCACCTTGTCCTCATGTTGATGAGGACAAGGGCCTCTTCCCGACAACTCTGGCCGTTGGTTGTCTGGGTCTGTGGGCGGGGGGCTTATCGAAATCCGGGAGCCCCCTTTAATAAGGGGGCCCCTGGATACCGGCCCCCCACCCTATGTGAATGAGTATGGGGTACAATGTACCCCTACCCATTCACCTGTAAAATAAAGTAAAAAAAAACACAACACACAAGGGTTAAAATAGTTTATTGCACTGCTCCGGGGGTCTTCTCTAGTAAAAGGGCTAGCAGAAGATAGCGGAGAAGTCCGGCGAGAAGATCCCCAAAGACGGACAGAAGACCCCCTTAGCTGTGCAATAAACTATTTTAACCCTTGTGTGTTGTGTTTTTTTTTTACTTTATTTTACAGGTGAATGGGTAGGGGTACATTGTACCCCATACTCATTCACATAGGGTGGGGGGCCGGTATCCGGGGGCCCCCTTATTGAAGGGAGCTGCCGGATTCCGATAAGCCCCCGCCCGCAGACCCCGACAACCAACGGCCAGGGTTGTCGGGAAGAGGCCCTTGTCCTCATCAACATGGGGACAAGGTGCTTTGCACCCCATGTTGAGGGCACGCGGCCTGGTACGGCTCAGGAGGGGGGGCGCTCGCTCGTCCCCCCCTTTCCTGGCTGGCCGGGTAGCGTGCTCAGACAAGGGTCTGATGTGGACCTGGGGGGGGGACCCACGCCGATTTTTTCGGTGTTGGGGTTCCCCTTTAAGTCAATACCAGGTGGTGGGGCCAGCGACGCATCCTTCGGGGGCCCCGCCTACCTGGAGATGTGCTCAAAATGAGCGACCTTTCCTCCGCGTGTGTGGGCTAGTCCGTTCATTTCAAAAGTACGGCGGATAGTCCGGCGGACTTTTCTCCGGGCGGGAAAAGTCCGTTCATTTCAAAAGTACGGCGGACTGGCATACGCACGGCCGGATTGTCCACCGAAATGCAAGTTCGGCGGGAAGATTGCAGTGCAAACACTACTTTCTAAGTCCGCCGTACTTTTGGGGTAAAAAAAGTCAGTCGGAGGTTACACATGGGGGATTGTCCGGCGGACTTGAGTTTGCCGAACTTTTCCACCCGATTGTTTGATCGTGTGTACGCGGCATAGGAGGCCATACACCTACTGTACACACACATGCCTGTCAAACTAGGACCTGTGGCTGTGTTTTTACAATTGCTGTGTCCCCATAGCATAACATCTGCACACAGCTCCAGGCGGCTCTAGCAACATAAACAAAGCAATGATTCACACTGTGCATGCCATAGCACCCTTGTGAAAGAGCTCCAAGAACTCATTCACACACATAGCTCTATTTATTAACTCAATATGCTTTTATCTTTTAGATTTATGTCCACTAATAATGATTTTAGTGCATTTTAAAGGAAAAAATAATTTGGTATCTTCTTTGGAGGGCGCCCTGTCAGGTAGGCTGTATGGCTTTGGTTGCTCTACTTTGATGTCTCAATGGTATGTATGCATTTAGGCATGAAAACATAAATAAAACAAGGGTTGGTTTCAACACATAATTAGTATGAATCTGTATATAAAATACTAGTAATTATTTAAAGTTTCAATAATTAAATTAGTATTTAACCAGTTCAAGTCCAGACCAATTCTGATATTCCTTTCACTTACAAAAGATGTCCGACTCTCCCCGCATAAGGACAACCTTTGAGAATGTGCATGTGCACATGAAACACGTCGGACGGGGCCTACACACTGACACTATTGCCGCTGTGTCCTTATGCTGGGAGCAGTGGCCATTTTTTGTAACTCCTTAGTTTTTGGCCATTGTTTACATATATGCTACAGCTTTTAAGAATTCTGACTTTAATAAAACTACACTATGTAAGCATCATTTGGGCTCCTGCGAGTGAGCTTTATTGTGCACAGTGCCGGTCTCCCATGAAGTTTAACCTGCTGACTACAACTCTGGATAGGATGTCACCAGGCTCCAGGTTATTAATACAAGGCTCATAATGATTTGATATCCGGCGAGTGCATAGAATAGTGAAGGGATACTGCAGCTAAGTAGCACTGTGTAACACTCTGGATTTTCAAGTTTATGATCATATGCTGGTTTATATTTTCTCTCTGTTGAGTATTCTGGCACACTAAACTGTCATGGTTGATCTTTGGAACCCATTAAGGACTTTCTGCCTAATAGAATTGTACTATGCACATGGGACTGTTATTATTTATTTAATACATGGATATTCACTATATACTGTATCACGCTGCACTTCTTTTGTTACTTCATTGTTTATTGAAGGTTGTATATAGTCACCTTTACAGGTGCTAGCTGCTTGTTATATTTGTATATATCTGATCAGCGCTTACTTATTCCATTTTGTTCTTTCCTTTTTCATTTTTTTTTATTTATTTTTTACATGCACTTTTTTTTTCCTCTCTGCAAGGAGAAACAAAGATATAATATATCAATATATAATCTGATTGCTAAACAATTATGGGCCTGTTATCATTATTTATATTAAAGTAACACCCCTCGAAGTCATATAAGGTAGCTAACATATCAGCATTCAGATGGTAAAATGTTTTGTTACGTAACTGACATTGAAAAAACATTCGGAGAGAGAGAGACCTACGTTTATTTCAATGCAGATACAAACAAGCAAAAAACTTTCAATGCCTTTACTACCCCAAAGGAAATTAAATAGACTCCCAATATTTTGATATTCTCTTCAACACAATGGTGAGAGGGCTGGATTACCTTCTGAAAGTCTATATTGTACATTTTCCCAGAGGCCAACACAATGGGAAGCTTTACTTTTTATTGTATTAGCTGTTCTTCATTGTTCTGAAGTGAACATAAGTTTAAAATGTAGTTTCTATTTTGACATTGTGGGGAGTTTGTAAAGAAACGTATTCCATGACACTCACCAGTATTTGGACAAATTTAAAACGGCTATACCAGGGATAAGTGGTGATCCGTCCATGCAGGAGGGTTAGGAAATATAGGCTGATCAGAAATTGCTGAAGCCAATAACAGTGTTTTAAGATCACGAGCTTGTTCTATGTTGTATTTGGTACTAGGGTTGCATTGATACCAATATCTGTATCAGTGCCGTTACAGAGTATTTGCACGTGTAGCAATCTGGACTAAAATTGCAAAGCATAGCGATTCCATATCATTTCTATGAACTGTATTGTTCCTCTAGTGCCCAGTGTCACTAACTGACATCATAACTGTGAGCCAAACCAAAGGGATGGTAGGATTAGTAGTTCCTCAGAATGGAAACTGCTCCATATGACTATGCACCCGGACTACATATCCCAGGGATCTTTGCCACCATCAAGGAGAATGCTGGACCTGGTGTGTGACAGAGCTCTCTGTACAGAGAGGGTGAGGTTAAGGCCTACCACATGGTGTACGACATTCCAGTACAGCCGAGAAGGGCCCACCACTGCTTGCTGTTCATCAGAGATCTATCCCGCACCTCTCTGATCGTCCAACAACCCATGCTTCGTGCTTCGCATATTAGATGATCGTCGCAAGCTAATCCACTGCAAGGACGCCTCCAAGGGAACCTCTGTTCTTAAGGCATTGAATCAGCCTGGTCGTTGGTGAGAGGGAAATAGCCCACCTTTGCAAGCCTTTCTTTGTTGCTTCACTGGGACACTTTACTGCATTTCTACTTGAACATTGTACATAAACACCTTCCGCATCAACCCTTCCAAGAAATACCTTTGCCTTGTTGCTGCAACATTTTGGATATAGTTAACGAGCTCCGACTGCCGGCAAACTGGGACATTACTGTCATTATTGCTTAAAGGGCCCTCATACCGTTCTCGCTTAATTGATCTCTTATTAGGATTAAAAGTTAAATAGGCTGGTCTGGGTTTCCCCCTTTAGAAGTCTTGCCAGAAAGAATGTTTAACTCTTGCTTATCCTTTCAGGTCATGCTCAAATGATACTCCATTGTACATATGTGTATATCATATACTGTATTGCCAAACTATCATAACCTCTATTATTTTAGAGGAATTCTTCTACTGGACTAGGACTGTCATCCAAAGTTGATCTATTACCTCCTCCGTTCCACAAGATCTTATTTGAGTTATTCAGTAAATGTATATAGAATATAACTCATCAAGTTGTTGACTTATTACTTTAAGGTGGTGCAAAGATGTCCAAACTCAGTGTCAGGTGGGTTGGAATATTCCCAGGGTAATGGTGGTACAGATGAGCAGGTAAATCTAAGCAGCACTCCATTGTACATATGTGTATATAATATACTGTATTGCCAAACTATCATAACCTGTATTATTTTAGAGGAATTCTTCTACTGGACTAGGACTGTCATCCAAAGTTCAGTTGATCTATTACCTCCTCCATTCCACAAGATCTTATTTGAGTTATTCAGTAAACGTATATAGAATATAAACTCGTCAAGTTGTTAACTTATTGTGGAAGTGATGTCAGCTTGGGGGTGGGCCGCCTATACATCTCCTCCAGCCCTTTTAGCTGTCCTTAGATGGCGCATCCCTGTCTTTCTTTACTGGGTCCACGCAGGAGCGGTGTGGGAAACTGCATGCAATTCTGACAGGAATTGCACCACATTCCTGTTTAAATTGCATGCAATAACAGTAAATACCCTCCAGTCAGTGGCGTACTAACTAGGAGGTGGGGGGTGTGGTCCGCCCCAGGTGCCACACATTAGGGGGGGGTGTCAGGCGGCTCCCCTGTATGAAACAGTGAGAGTAGGACAGGCTTGGTAGTGCAGCCGATGTGACATCCTGAGCAGGGAGAGGCAGACTGACCCATTGTCACAATGCTCTCACTCTCTGTTAAATTATAACAGCCCAGTGAGTGAGTACAACTCTCCCCCCCCCCCCCTCCACAGAGATGGAAGAGTCTACATTGGCTCTGCCCCCTCTCTCCCCTGCGTGTCCCATCCATGCTCCATGCAGCCCGTGTGATGATCTGTGCTGCTCTGAAAGGAATGTGGGGGCGGGGACATTTAAACAGTGTGAGCAAGAATATCCAAGTAAGTTATCAGCACTGTCCCTGTGTCCAGACTCTGCCCTCTCTCTCCCAAATCTCATTCACTCCCCCTCTTTCCTCTGTTGTCCTCCAGAATCTTTCCATCATGTTCCCATCATGTTCCTTTACCAGGGTTTACACTAGTGTGTTCATAGACATTGCATGTGATTCGCACCGAATTGCTGTGCAAATCACATGCAATGTCTGTGCGATGCAAATTCAGCCATACAAACTGTACGGCTGAAATCGCATTTGCACCAAAATGGTGAGGGACCCTTTTTTTGGTCTGCACTGGAATTGGATTGGATGGGTGTTTACACCTATGCAATCCGATTCTTGCACCATTTCACAGTTCTTACTGCGATTTGCAAACCGATCTGGGGATGTCATTAATTTTACATTGACACCCGTAGCAGCTTGCAAACGGCAGCGTGAACAGCTAACAAGCAACATGCAATGCAGGAATCTGCACTGGAATCTCGCCGATTCCTGCATCGCATATATGTGAACCAGGACTCCAGTGGGTTCACACTGATGCGCTGTGGTTCAGTTGCCTCAATTTTCACTACAGTCCCACAGACTTCTATTAGGTTACACATTTTTGCACCTTTTTCTGAAAGCGCACCAAATGTCCTCTATACTGAATCTTTCAGAAAACACAGTAAAATTACCCAAGCTAATATTCGTCTGTGGGACTGCAGCTAAAAATGAGGATTATATGCAGAAAAACTGCATATACCCCAACACTGCAACAAACTCCAGGACACCAGTGTGAATCCAAAGGCTTCAGGGTGCTGTGTAATGTAAAGGGGTCCAGGAGGTGCAGAGGGTTTTGTAATGTAAAGGTGTCCTGAGGTGCAGGGGGTTGTGTAATGTAAAGGGGTCTAGAGGTGCAGGGTGCTGTGTAATGTAAAGGGGCCCTGAAGTTCAGGGGGGTGTGTAATGTAAAGGAGCCCTGAGGTTCAGGGGGTTGTGTAATGTAAAGGGGTCCAGAGGTGCAGGGTGCTGTGTAATTTAAAGGGGTCCAAAGGTGCAGAGGGTTTTGTAATGTAAAGGTGTCCTGAGGTGCACAGTGCTGTGTAATGTAAAGGGGTCCAGAGGTGCAGGGTGCTGTGTAATGTAAAGGGGTCCAGGAGGTGCAGAGGGTTTTGTAATGTAAAGGTGTCCTGAGGTGCAGGGTGTTGTGTAATGTAAAGGGGTCTAGAGGTGCAGGGTGCTGTGTAATGTAAAGGGGCCCTGAGGTTCAGGGGGTTGTGCAATGTAAAGGGGTCTAGAGGTGCAGGGGGTTGTGTAATGTAAAGAGGTCCAGAGGTTCACTGGTTTTGTAATGTAAAGATGTCCAGAGGTGTGTAATGTAAAGGGATCCAGAGCTGCGGGGGGGGGGGGGGGGCTGTGCAATGTAAATGAGTCCAGTTGTGGAGAGGGGGTACAAAGTAGTGACAAAGAGATATTGGAGGATGCAGAGCTATGCAGGGGACACAGTGCGGTGTTTTTACATTTTAAAGTGAGGGGGGGTGCCAGATATAGGAGTCGCCCCGGGTGCCGAATGCTCTAGGTACGCCCCTGCCTCCAGTGCCAACACCTAAATAAAGTACAAGTAATGCACAGTGATGTGATTCAATAACATAAGGAAAATTAACACAGTAAGTATCTGTGTGCAACAATAGCAAAATTAACAATGGTACTTCAAAATATCAATAAACATGAATAGGAATAAATGATAAATAATAAATGTCCGTGAATAAACATAAGATGTTCAAGTAGAAAAATGGTGCTTCTTCCTAACACACATTAAACAAACTGTGACTGTGATCCTCCACCAGCCAGCATGCACCTCCAGCAAGTCCCCAAATGGTCAGATGACACTTTAAATCAACCTCCAATACTGCCCACTCAGCTTGTCCCAGGGTCAAGTAGATCCAGTCAATTCTCTGGTAATCTTAGATAAAGAGCTCAAAAACAAAACAAGGGTTTCCATAGTGCAGTATTTTATTAAAAGGTAAAAAGGACACACAAAAAACACTCACAAAAGTATATGAGTCAACGAACACAATAATGCATCAAAGGAATACCAATATGGCCAACTTCTGGTCTGCACAGGAAATTATGTCACCCACTTCTGTTCCTATGCATTAAGTCACATGATTCCTGATATATATTTTTTTGCTCAGAAGATTGATTAATGATAAATTTGTTATTTTATTTAGTGTACACATTTAACTGAGAGGATTGTTATTGTTTTTTTTTATTCCACTTGGAGAGGGCCACTGTCTGTGTAGCATGTTTATTATCACTTTTTAGTACTTAGGGAGTAATGAAGCATAATTTGCTGTTGTTGTATTAGAAGTATGGGAACACATTGGGTTGCATGGCACAGTTTTTTTTATTTTGTTGATTGTCATCCAGCAGCGTGTTTTTTCTTGTCTTCTTTATATTGGGTAGTCCTCTCCCACCATGAAGCCTATTTTTATTTGAAACCGCATAGCCAATTCGGACATTGCCTTTATTCCAAATATAAGTCTCCAACAGATTTGTAATTGTTTTAAAAGCATACAAAGATATATCAAGATATATGAAGGTATATCCTGTCACTTAGGGATGAGCTGAACACCCCACCCCCCCAGAACATGCAAAAAGTTTGTTTGAACACGCAAACACCGTTAAAGTCTGTGGGACAAGAACGTGAAAAAACTAAAGTTTTAATTTCAAAGGCTTATATGCAAGTTATTGCCATAAAAAGATTTGGGGACCTGGGTCCAGCCCCAGGAGACATGAATCAATGCAAAAAAAAGTTTTAAAAACTGACGGGAGCAGTGATTTTAATAATGCTTAACGTGAAATAATAAAAAATGAAAAATTCCTTTAAATATCATGCCTGGGGGGTGTCTATAGTATGCCTGTAAAGTGGCACTGTTTTCCTGTGTTTAGAACAATACCACAGCAAAATCACATTTCTAAAGGAAAAAAGTAATTCAAAACTGCTTGCGGCTGTAATGTATTGTCGGGTCCCAGCAATATAAACGAAAATCATTGAGAAAAACGGCATGGGTCAAATGACCAGGCCCTTTGGGTCTGTTATGGATATTAAGGGGAACCCTGCACCCAAATTTTTTTAAAAATGGCGTGGGGGCCCCCAGGCACTATATACTCTGAACAGAAGCATATATACTCTACGGCCTGCCCTATATACGCTGCATAAAATTGGGCCTTAGGTTCTGGTGGTACCAAAACACCGTAAGCCCTCACAGTTACTCTAGGTGAGCGCAGGAATGGGCCTTGCTTTGAAATACTATATCAAAAATTGTAATTACAGGCTCCTGTTAAACAGGGGCAGAAAAATTTGGGCCTTTGGTGGTGGTGTTGGTGGTGCCACAACACTGTAAGTCCTCACAGTTACTCTTGGTGGGGGCGCAGGAATGGGCCCTACTGTGAAATATTAGATGAAAAATTGTAATTACATGTCCCTTTTAAACAGGGGCAGAAAAATTGGGCCTTTGGTGGTGGTGGTGCCACAACACTGTAACCCCTCAAACATACTCTTGTTGGGTGCAGGAATGGGCCCGCTGTGAAATATTAGATCAAAAACTGTAATTACATGCCCCTGTTAAACAGGGACAGAGAAATTGGGCCTTAGGCAGTGGTGGTGGTGCCCTAAACCAAAAATGTTGTTGGAAGCTAGCATCATCAAGATTGAGGAGGAATAGGATAGTCACTCAGCATAGGCGGTCTTCAAGGGATCCCACATCCATAGAAAAATCAATCAATTACATCAACATCAGGTGCTTGATAGCTGCTGATCCAAGAGTGATTCATTTTTATGAATGTGAGCCAAACAACAGAGTCTGAGGACAGGCGCACTCGATGATCCATTAGAAACCCTCCAGCAGCACTGAATGTGCATTCAGAAAGAACGCTGGATGCAGGACAGGCCAGTAGCTCAATTGCATATTGAGCAAGTTCTGGCCAGTAGTCCATCCTCATGACCCAGTAACCCAGTGGATGGTCTGTTGGAAAGGTCTCCAAGTCTGCTCTTGCCCCTAGATATTCCTGCACTATGTAATGCAGATGCTGGCGATGGTTGCTTGAACAATCAGACCTTGGCGCTGAGGACTGAAAAATTGTCTAAAGGAATCGTCATCGGCACCAGCCACCTTCTCCATCGCTCTTCCTCTGACTGAACGAAGCCTCAGAAACACATTGTCCAGCACAAGGAAAACACATTGCAAAAAAATTTCTTCAAGGCCTCCTAAAGATGTTTCATCCTCTGCTCCCTCTGCGAAGGCCGGATGAGTTCTGCAACCTAACCTTTGTAACATGGATCAAGAAGGGTTGCCAGCCAGTAATGATCCCTCTCCTTGATACCACAAATCCTAGGGTCCTTTCGCAGGCTTTGCAGAATCAGGGCCATGCAGCATAACTTTGCAGAGGCATGCGATTTTGAGTCCTCTGGGTCACTAAGGATCACATTATCCGTAACAACCTCCTCCCAGCCACGTACAACTCCTTGTGTTTCTGGGGACTGAAAACTATCCCCTGAAGACTGCTGCTGAGTGTTATCCTCCACGTCCATGCTGACACAATCCTCCTCCTCCTCTTCTTCCTGTGTGTTTGACGAGCACACAGGAATACTATCTGGATAAAGGGGGCTTTGAGCAGTAAGGAAGTTCTTCTCTTCCTCCCGCTGTTCTGCCCCAAGTGCCCTGTCAATTATTCTACAAAGCGTGTGCTCCAACAGGAAGACAAGAGGGACAGGATCACTGATGCATGCATTGTCGCTGCTCACCATCCTCGTGGCCTCATCAAATGGTGACAGAACAGTACATGCATCCTTGATCAGTAGCCATTGGTGTGGCGAAAAAAAGCCAAGCTCCCCTGACCCTGTCCTGGTGCCATACTCACACAGGTACTCATTGATGGCCCTCTGCTGTGAATGCAGCTACTGTAGCATTGCCAAATTTGCATTCCACCTGGTGGGCATGTCACAAATGAGGCAGTTGGTGGGAAGGTTGCATTCCCTTTGAATGCAACCTCAGCCAGCTGAGGCTGCGTTCAGCCAGCTGAGCAATGGCAATGTATGACCGGCGGAAATTACCACAGACTTTTCTGGCCTGCCTCAGGAGATCCTGTAAGCCTGGGGACCTGCACAAGAACCGCTGCAACACCAAATTCAGGATGTGTGCCAAACATGGCACATGGGTCAAGTGTCCCTGTCAGAGAGCGGAGAGAAGGTTGGTGCCATTGTCGCATACAACCATTCCTGGCTAAATCTCGTGTGGGGTCAACCACCTCTGAGCCTGCCCCTGCAGAGCTGACAGAATCTCAGCCCCAGTGTGGCTCCTGTCCCCTAATCAGACCAACTCAAGCACCGCATGGCAACTTTTTGCCTGAGTTCCTGTCCTTGAAAGCTTAAAGAGCACCGCTGGTTCAGAGGACAAATCTGCAGAAAAGGCCATAGAGGAAGAAGAAGAGGAGGGGTGGGGGAGAGAGCTGTGGCAGAATCACCACTAGCATTTTGGAGGCGTGGTGGAACAAGCTCCAACAATACGGAACCCTGTCCTGCATCTTATCCAGCTGCCAGCAGAGTTACCCAGTGCGCCGTTGCCTGCTAGACCATGAGTCAGAGGTAATATGCATCTTACTGCTGACCACCCTGTCCAACGATTGCCTTCCACGTGCCTGTAGAAAGCCAGAATGGCCTTCTGTGAAAAGAAATGGCATTTTGGAATCTGCCACTGAGGTACTGCACATTCCACAAATTCATGACAGGGGGCAGAGTCTACCAGCTGAAAAGGCAGCTGTTGCAGTGCTAGCAATTTGCCAAGCTAGCAGTCAGATGCTGAGCATGTGGATGGCTGGGACAAAATATCTTTTTATGGTTTAGCAACTGGGGTAGGGAAATTTGCCTGCTAAAATTAGATGGAGGTGTACTGATAGCAGATTACTATTACTATACCTTCATTCCTCTCAGTGCAGGTTTTTGAGAGGACTGGAGGTATAGTGGGGTTAGAGATCCCAAATGAGGAGCAAGGAGAAGTCCTCCTTTTTTTTTATGTGGGTCTTTCAAGTGCTGTTGCCAACGGACTGCATGGGAGGTCGTCATATGTTTAGTGAAGCATGTGGTGCCCAAGCGGCTGCTGTTCTGGCCACGCTTGATCCACCTCAGACATAGGTTGCAAACAGCAATGGTGCGATCTTCTGCACATGTGTCAAAAAAGGCCCACGCTAAAGAACTTTTCAAAATCAGTGCCCTGTACCTGTGGAGCTCTCCAGCAGCATGTACCCGACACTGTGGTCGAATAGTTCGGGGGACTCCTCCGTGCATGATGGTGGGGCTACGGAAGGAGTGACTTTGGACAAGGAGCCGGTGAAATAGGCCACTTTGGCAGCTGCATTGGAACGCAAACTACTCTGAGTCTGGGTGACAGAGGATAATGTCGGCTTTGTTATCCACTCCACCAACTCTCTTGTATGTTCTGGTTCAATAACATGGCCAGCAGCAGAAAAAAAGGCCAATCGTGCCCCATGGCCACCTGCAGATGATGCACCATGTCCACGACCAGCACTGTTGACTGTAGACACAGAGCCTGCTTGCCCTCTTTTAGTGGCCTGTAAGCGTCTGCCTCTCCTTGGTTGCTTTACGGACATGATGTATAATTTGTTTTGCAACACCACACTGCACTGTGTTGTGTACTGTGTACACCACCAGAAAAGTAGTAGAAACAGTACACCACAAAATGCACTGTAGATATAGACTACACTGGATGCCGCAGAATATATATATATATATATATATATATATATATATATATATATATATATATATATATATATATATATATATATATATATATAAAGTGCATTCCGTGTTGTTCTATTTCTAATATACTTCAGGCGGTGTATTTGATATATATATATATATATATATATATATATATATATTAGACTGACTGTATATATATATATATATATATATATATATATATATTTATATACATATCAAATACACTGCCACTAACTGAATAACCTGCCTGCTTAATCTAAATCACACTATCTCTCTGTCCACGCCAACAACACTACACAGGGCCGCCGTGTAGGCAGCCTTATATAGTGTGGGGTGTGGACTTAGTCCCCCTGAGACATGATTGGCCAAAGCTGCTTTTAGCCAATTATGGCTCTCTTAGCAGAGGGCGCTGGGTTTAGCCAAAACATGAAGGTCAGGTGCACGCTTTGGCCAATCATCAAACAGCAATGCACTGCGCTCTCGCAGTGCATTATGGGGCATTCTGCGAGCACTCGAATTTCCCACGAACACCCCATAATGTTCGTTCTTTGGCGAACGGGCAAACACTCGATGTTCAAGTCGAACTTATGCTCGACCCGAACATCAAGCTCAACCCTACTGTCACTACAAGGTAAACCCTCCCACAACATCTATCACATGATTGAATAATAATAATAAGTGAAGCACTTTCACTGGATTGAACAGGGGAGGAAGCCCTGGGTGTACAGGGTATGTCCAAAGTATTTAGTCCAAGCGTTTTTAGAGGTACACAACATTTCCAAAGTCTTTAACTAGCTAAAAAATTATAAGTACAAGCATATGTTTTTCTAGTTTGTGTTACCTATTTTCCTATTTTAATCACTTGCAAGCAAGTGCAAGTGATTACATTTTTAGCTTTTAGCGCTGTCACTCTTTGAAAGACAATTGCGCGGTCATACAACACTGTACCCAAATGAAATTTTTATAACTTTTTTTCCCACAAATAGAGCTTTCTTTTGGTGGTATTTGATCACCTCTGAGTTTTTTATTTTTTTGTTAAAAATTAAAAAGACCAAAAAATGTGTAAAAAAAAAATACAAAACCGTTTTATATTTTGTAAATAAATTTTGCAAACAGGTAATTTTTCTCCTTCATTGATGTACGCTGATGAGGCTGCACTCATGGGCTCTGATAGGCTGCACTCATGGGCCTCGATAGGCTGCATTAATGGGCACTAATAGTTGGCACCGGAGGGCACTGATGAGGTGGCACTGGTGGGCACTGAGAGGTGTCACTGATGGGCAGCACTGAGGGGCATTGATAGGTGACACTGAAGGTCACTAATAGGTGGCATTGATAGGTGGCACTGATAGCTGACACTGATGCGTGGCAGTGATGGGCACTGACCGGCACTGGTAGGTGACACTGATAGGCAGCACTGCTAGGTGCCACCGATGAGGCACTGATTGGCACCACTGGTGGGCATTGATAGGTGGCACTCGTGAACATTGATAGTTGGCACTGATTGCTGGCACTATTATGAACTGGTGGGCACTCGATTTGTGGCACTGTGGGCACTGGTAGGTGGCACTGGCAGGCAGTAATGGTTGGCACAGATGAGGCGGCTTCGCCTCTTCCTCTTCGGGACCGATGTCCCTTGCACAGATGCCGGTGATCGGCCTTTTACCAATCTTCTGTTTACATCACATGATCATCTGTCATTGGCTGACAGCTGATCATGTGGGAAGGGGCCGGGATCGACCCCTTACTCCGATCTGTGATCACCCGAGTCTCACCGACTTGGTGATCATAGCGTGTGCCACGTGTGCCCTGCAGGTGGTGTGCGGGGAGCGTGCAAAGGGGAGGACGTCTATTGAATGCCTCCCAGCAAAGTAGGTCCATGATGTAGCCGTCATTCAATTATAGCGCAGATCTGAAGGGGTTAATGTTTTAGCATTTTGAATTGGTTTATTACATATATATGTATATTTAGAAGTGAAGTAATTCAAAAATTGTGCAGTGAACCATAAATAGGTACACTGGTTTAATTGAATCTCATTAGCTCCTGGTATCTCATTTTGGTACTCGAGGCTCCTCTTTTTTTAATCTAAACCAGAATAGCCATAGACCAGTGGTGGTCAACTTTCTTGATATAGTGCAGCCCTCCACATCATGAAAGGGCTCCAACATCAACAGAGCAAAAAAAAAAAAAAATACTGAATGAAAAGTAACTGAATGACATGTAGGGGGCTATTAGTCAATGCTTTACTCAAGAGTCACACATTTTTCAAATGGATTGTCTAATGAGACAGTTGTATATTGGGTAAAAACATTGGTAGACCCCCTAGTTTGCTAAAACTATATTCTTTAACAATTATCACTGTTTTTAATTAGATACTTTTTTTTTTTTTTTATCAACACTGCTGGTCTCCTGTAGTAACATTGGGTGCACCCCAATTTTAATGCTTTTATGTTGTAACAAAAATGATTTCAGATGATAGTCTTTCCTATATTCATTTAAAAACACTGAAGCTAGTTATAAAATCATACAATCCACAGTATTTCTGTGTAATATGATGCATTTTGCCTTGTGAAGTCCACAACAGTGACTTTTTAAATAATGATTTCAGTTACAGGAACTAAACATGTACAGACTATGTATAATCATTCAGTAATCTTTGGATGGATAGACAATTAAATTGATCGTTAGTGCAACTAAAAATGGCCAGATCATTTTGCTGTATAGGTATACCTTTTGATGACATTCACCTATGAAAGATATTTCATATAAATGATTCCCTATATTCAGTGAATGTTTGTTAGAAAATCACACCTTTCTTTAGACCACTATTCTATGCCTATGGGCAACTTAATCTACACAACAAGCAATGCTACCAAATTGTGATTGAAACACAAAAGAAAGCAGTCTAAAAAAAACATTATACTGGTGGTACCTACAGTACCTCTTTTTAGTATTGACTTAAAACAGAATTTGTAGTGGGATTTGATTACATTAATTGAATATTCAGTGTCAGAGACAAAAGACACAACAGGATATAGTCAAAGACTATAGACAGGATACAAGATAGGGTCAGAGACTATGGGCATGGTACAGAAGAGGATCAGAATCTACAGACATGGTACAGGAGATGGTCACAGACTGGGAACCTGGTATAGGAGATGGTCAGAGACTGCAAACATGATTTAAATTGGTTGTAAACTCTCCCCCACAACTTTATCCCATGTAAATCAGCAGAAATCAGCATAAAAAAAACCCTAATGAACACTGCTTGTAGATATCTCCTTACTTGCTTAGTATTGTTGTAATCATTTTTGTTCTTTTAAATGACATCACTGAGCATGCCCAGATCTCTCCTAATTATCTATTATCAGGACTTCCTACGGCACAACACTGAAATCCCAGGAGACTGCAGAAATATCCAAAGCTTCCTCCTACACCCCATGTGACCATGTGACATCACATGCAGTGTAAACCAGGGCATCAGACAGCATTACTGCAGTCTTATCAGCTTCAGCTGATAAGACGGACAAAGGCAAACACTAGATAATCGGCACAAGTAAATACTATGAAATAAAACAAGTCAGCTATGAACAGGGAACCAGGGTTGCCATAGAAACGTTGGACTGAGAAGGAGGCTTGGTTAACACTACAGGAAGTGCTCAATGTAAGGTTGGAAATACACTCCACTGTGTACTCTATAAACAATACTTAAGATGGCGCTGCCTAACCCCCGGAAACATGTTTTTTAAAGTTTCTTTAAACAGTAAGTAATATACGATTTGGGCTGGATTACAGTGGCTATAGTTTGATAATTACTTATTATAATGGAGTAAATGAAAACAAGCATCAGAGTGGGAGAGTTGACTTCCTTTTTAAGAGATGGCCTGGGATTGTGAACAGGCAACAGTTGACTTTCAGAGACCGTAGACATGCTAAAGAAGTTGTTGGAGACTGGGGAAATGCTTCAGGAGATAGTCATAGACTGGAGACTGGAGATATATTACATGAAACGACTAAAAATTATTGCTATAACAGGGCAATAGGGAAATAAAGACCAGTCTCTGCAGGGGCCCCGAGGACCACACAAAAAGATCCAAAGAGCTGCATGTGACCCCTGGGCTGCAGGTTGGGCACCAGTGCCAACGACAGTTAGATGTATGAAACAACAAGAAAATAAACAATCTGACAATTTATTCATTTTGTTGTTAGCAAACAAACATTACAGCAGATATAAAAATAAGAACACCTGTCAAAAAGAACAATAAATACATGCAGAAAAATAAAATATGCTCTGTAAAATGTCCAGCATCCCTTTGGCTTAAAAGTAATTACAAGCATTTTATGCTTAGACAATCAAAGAGATATCATATCCATGACATTGAGGTGTCATGGCTGGTACAGAATACAGCACTACATATTTCGACATATAAGAGTATAAGACCCAGTTAAAGCGGACCTCCAACCTCAAGTGGAAGTTCCGCTCATCGGAACCCCCCCCTCCGGTGCCACAATTGCCACCTTTCAGGGGGGAGGGGGTGCAGATACCTGTATAATACAACTTCCGGGAATAGCTAGCCGCAACTGGTTGCAGATGCCCCCCCCACCCCCGTTGTGTTCTGGGAAACATACAGTTCCCAGGACACAGGGCGACTCGAGCATTCGCAGTAGGGAACCGGGCAGTGAAGCCGCAAGGCTTCACTTCCCGATTCCCTGACAGAGGATGGCGGAGGGGGGCAGCCAAGAGACGAGCTGGACCCTGGAACAGGTAAGTGTCCATTTATTAAAAGTCAGCAGCTGCAGTATTTGTAGCTGCCGGATTTTAATATTTTTTTTCAGGTGGCACTCCTGTTTAATTACTTGTCTAGTCAATAATGAAGTGTCAGTGTTTCATTGGTGATATTTACAGAACTTGGCACAGAAGAATCACATAGAGCCAAAGGATGGACATTGCGGGTCTGTAAACATTACTTGTCGCTGTCGGAGGTTTCACAATCACTGGAACATTTGATCTGCACAGAGTGCAGCTTGATCCACAGTAGTCACAGGATGATATTTGACTCATTTCTGAAAGACAAAAAATAAATATTTTTAAGATATACACATATTCAAGGACATGTAAACCCTAACTGAATGACATGTAGGGGGCTATTAGTCGGTGCTTTACTCAAGAGTCACACATTTTTCAATTGGATTGTCCACAGTGACAGTTGTTACATATTGGGTAAAAACATTGGTAAATAGATCCCTTAGTTTGCTAAAAAAAACTATATTTTAAACAATTATCACTATTTTTCATTAGATACTTTTATGTAATGTATATCAGCACTTCTGGTCTCCTGTAGTAACATTGGGTGCACCCCAATTTTAATGCTTTTATGTTGTAACAAAAATAATTTCAGATGATAGTCTTTCCTATATTTATTTAAAAACACTGAAGCTAGTTATAAAATCACACAATCCACAGTATTTCTGTGCTATATGATGCATTTTGCCTTGTGAAGTCCACAACGGTGACTTTTTAAATAATGATTTCAGTTACAGGAACTAAACATGCAGACTATGTATAATCATTCAGTAATCTTAGGATAGACATTTAAATTGATTGTTATGCCCCATACACACATCAGTTTTTCTGCTGATTTTTGTCTTCAGATTTACCAAAACCATGTAGTGCAACTGCCTGCCTGATTGCATACACATTGAAACTCCTAAGGTTTGACCCCATATTATATGGTTTTGGTAAATCTGAAGGAAAAAAATCAGAAAATCTGATAATGTGTTTGGGGCTTTAGTGCAGCTAAAATGGCCAGATCATTTAGCTGTATAGTTATACCTTTTTATGAAATTCATCTGTGAAAGATCTTTCATACAAATGTTTCCCTATATTCAGTGAATGTTTGCTAGTAAATCACACCTTTCCTAAGACCACTACTCTATGCCTATGGGCAACTTAATTTACACAACAAGCAATGCTACCAAATTGGGATTGAAATTGGTGGTACCTACGGTAACTCATTTTGGTATTGACTTAAAACAGAATCTGTAGTGGGATTTTTATTAACCCCCCAATAATTATAAGTTCATGATCAGTGTACAAGCATTCACAGTATCTGAGTGTCTGGAAATCTTGAAGAATGCTGTGGAAGGGCTACCTGATAAAACATAACACATTTAAACAATTGGAAAACATCTAAACTGCTGGATAACTGCTCTTATATTTTCTATTGGCAGTGTTTGTTAGGCATGGAAGCAGTTCTGAGTGGCTGCTGACCACAAAATGCTGTAAAAGGCTTCTTTGCAAGATCTGATCATGGGTACAATGCTCTGCAGATTGTAATCACTGCCAAATAATTATTAAACGCAAACCAATCATGAGATCAGTGTTGCTGCACTTACTGTTTTTTGTAAAAGGTGGGCCTTTAAAGTTTTAAAATAAATATATATAATCTCAGAAATAATTAATTTGATAGCACCTACCTGGGCTGTAATAGTCAAAAACTTTAATAACAGCATCTTTAGAACCCGCTACCATGGCTGAACGAACCATTGGAATTGATATACAAAGCTTATCATTGGTCAGCTGGAAAAAAAATATAGAGAGAGGATTTAATTTATTTATACACAAGAATATTTTCAAATAAAGACATTCCATGGTATTTTATCATGATCTACTAAAAAGAGCACTGGCAGATTCTTCTCCACCAGAGCACATCTTCATACCATATAGCAGAAGAAGTACAGCCACCAAACCAGAGACCACAGATGTCATTTTAAAGGCTCTAAAGTGCATTTGCCTCACCCCCTGCTTATTGTGTGCAACCAACATAGGTAAAAGTTTAACTAAATTATGTTAAACTATTTTTTCTAAAGCTGTAGTATTTTATGTTAAAAAGCATACTAGCTATATATACTTGTGGCCCTTAAAGTTTCAGCAATGGTACAGTCATTTTGAAAGAGTGAATTTATGAAAAAGAGAAATAACGTGATGGAGATAGTTAAAGTGGTTGTAAAGGCTGAATGTGTTTCCCCTTAATGCATTCCCTGCATTAAGGTAAAAAAAACTTCTATTGTCAGCCAAATACTTACCTTCCTAACAGCAGCATCACTGCTCTCTCTCTCCCTCCTCACTGGACTCAGTGAAAGCAGGGGGAGCCATTGACTCCTGCTGCTGTCAATCAAACCCAGTGACGAGAGTGGGGGGCGGGACTGAGCTGCACTGTGTGTGTCAATGGACAAATACAGAGTGGCTCAGGATTGAACCAACGCATGTGCCACCATAAGAAGTGGCTTCCTATGTTGGCACCTGGAGAAGAGGAGGAGCCTAGAGTGCTGGCAGGGGACCCCAGAAGAGAAGGATTGGGGCTGCTCAATACATTATTTAACAGGCATGTCTGGCCATTTTATGATTTAAATAAGATATAAAAATAATTTATTTTTAAACTTACTGAGTCAAAATACAGATAAACTCTGTCTTCTTTTGGCTCCACCAGTTTCAGAGATGTTGGTCTGGTAATATCTTCAGTTTTCAGTGTGAATCCACTCAGGAAACCAACATCTAGAAGTGCCATACCACTCTCATTTCCCATTCCCTGGTAGCTGTGGGCAGATACAAATGTATATATTGTAAATAATAAAGCAGCATTAAAACTCACATAACCATGTATTAAGTAATTCATACAATAGGTCCAATTATGAGAAGCTCCATACATTTAAATAATAAAAAGTGGGTGATCTTCCCTACCTTGTACATATGTTCACAGAGAGTACATTAATGCTGTTTGTATTTTCTATCACATTTACATCTAATGTGAATGCTTCTGTCACTGGAGTGTTTCTTCTGCGCCTCGATAATGTCTTCCTGTTGTACAGTACATTAAACTGTAATAAAATATCAAGAAACATGTCAGGTACTGTAATATAATCACAACTTAAACAAAACAATATTTCAAAATGCATTCTCCTGCCAAAATATGTTTAATTATATGAGGCTCAATTCACACTGCAGCGCTGTCTGACTGCAGTGCAAATCACATGCGATCTCTGTGCGATGCGATTTCAACCATACAGATAGTATGGCTGAATTTGCATCGCATTCTGACCAAACTCACACAGAATCAGATTGCACCCATGTGATCCAATTCCTGCCCAAATTTGCAGTTCACTCTGTGATATGGGAACTGATTTGGGGGTATCATTAACTTTTAATTGACACCCCCAGGAGTTTGCATAGGGCAGTATGAACTGATCATGGGAGACATGTGAATTGCAGGGATCCCGCATCGCTGCAGTGTGAACCGGTAATTAAAGCGGAACTAATGTTTTTCAATTGCAAATTGCGAGCAGGCAGACTCTTTATTGCAGAAGATACATGATCGTAATGTTCTCTGGCATGTACTGTAAACTGGGCTGCACATGCTCAGTTTAACATACATCTCTGGCACGGTCCCTATGTTTCGGGTAGACTGAAACCTGTGCATGCGCAGGAGTGACATCATACCATGCTGGCCAAGACAGTCAAAGATCGGCACCTAGAAGAAGATGCCAGCGAGAGACAGGGAACGTTGAAGGAAAGGTACGTTTATTTCTCCTTTAACACAAGGATAAGGCTCCCTAAATTAGCCAAGTGACTGTGATATTCAAATTTCATTGGACTCCACTAAAAATAACTGTCACTTTTTTTTCAAATTAGTATACTTATTCTGGAATTGTGAATTGAGCCTAATGTATGTAAATTGCTAACAGTACAGAAATAACGTAAGAAGTTTGAAACAAAAATCAGTGTTGCCATCTGAGGGAGACAAGACTAAAGCCCCATACACACTATCAGATTTTCTGCTGATTTTTTCCTTCAGGTTTACCAAAACCATGTAGTGCAGGGACCTGCCTGATTGCAAACAAATTGAACCTGCTAAGGTTTGACCTCCATATTATATGGTTTTGGTAAATCTGAAGGAAAAAAATCAGAGAAAAACTGATTTACCAAAACCATATAATATGAGGACAAACCTTAGGAGTTTCAATGTGTATGCAATCAGGCAGGCCCCTGCACTACATGGTTTTGGTAAACCTGAAGGAAAAACTCAGCAGATAATCTGATAGTGTGTATGGGGCTTTAGGGAATGCTTTTTCCTGCCTGCAGCAGACTGATCTCATCTCAATCTAGGCAAAATCTGGAATTTAAGGACTTATTTTTAATAACAAGAGCTACAGCATTTTTGAAAAAGATACCATGGCTGTATGTGTGGCATGTCAGCAATATACAGTGCCTTGAAAAAGTATTTATACCCCTTAAAATTTCCCACATTTTGTCATGTTACAACCAAAAACATAAATGTAATTTATTGGGATTTTATGTGATAGACCAACACAAAGTGGCACATAATTGTGAAGTGGAAGTAAAATGATAAATGATTTTCAAAATTTTCTACAAATAAATATGTGAAAACTGTGGTGTGCATTTATATTCAGAGGACTTCACAGAACAGCTGTAATTATACTGAGATTAAATTACACACAGGTGGACTCTATTTACTAATTAGGTGACATCTGAAGGCAATTGGTCCCACTAGATTTTAGTTAGGGGTATCAGAGTAAAGGTGGCTGAATACAAATGCACGCCACACTTTTCAGATATTTATTAGTAAAAAAAATTGAAAACCATTTATCATTTTCCATCCACTTCACAATTATGTGCCACTTTGTGTTGGTCTATTACATAAATTCCCAATAAAATACATTTACGGTTGTAACATGACAAAATGTGAAAAAATTTCAAGGGTATGAATACTTTTTCAAGGCACAGTATTTATGCAAACTTCTAAAGGTCCACTTTAGGCTGGGTTCACATGCGTGGGTCTGATTTCTGTGCATAGTCCGGTATGGTTTCCATTCAGCGATTCAGGTGCGAATTTGACACCTAAATTGTACCTGAACCGGACTGAAAATTACACAGGACCCTTTTTTTATATGCAAACTCGCCCCATTGAAAGCCAGTCTGCTTCACATGTTATGAAGATAAAAAAATACAAAAACTGGGCAACAAGTTACAAATGATTTTACCTGTACAATAGCTACTCCTCTTCCAACAGCAGTGGCATTGACTGACAAAGGTCCGGAGACTGAAATCTAATAGATAAGGAAAATACCAGAATATTATCTCAAAAACAAAATAAATCAAGTTCCAGGGGACAAATGAACAGGCACGTGAGCACATTACACTAGTTGATCATTTAGAATGTATTAACATAATGTAGAAAAATCATAACATTCTATTTACTGTAATTAAAATCCATCCCTACCTGCTGTCTGTGTAGCAAAAGTAAATTGTCATTGGTGATATAAAATTGTTTTGGAATTTTCACAGTTGAATCAGAAATAGACACAGTAAGCGATGAATCCACAGGGGAAAATAGCTCCAAAGCCTTGCACAGAGCCTGCAGGGCCACAATTGTATCCTGTAAAGTCATAAGAATGAAATATTTAGCATATTATGAATAAAACATGTCTGGTTTTAATCTCGCACAACCAAATAAAGTGTTTGTAAAGGATTTTTTTAAATCAAAAATAAATAAAAATATATTTATAATGTTTTTTTTACCGTATATCTATACAAAAATATGTTGCCGTTAATTTCTATTTTAAACTGAACAATTTGTTTTACAAGGTGATCATATACAATCATTTTAAGGTACAAAAAGGTTTAGACTGTACAACTACTTTAAGACTTTCTATATCTCTCAGCACTTTGACCATGCTATTGCTCTCCTAATATAAATGAAAGAATATCTACTGTAAACCCAAAAATGGTAATATACTGCAGTGTATAATTTCTTAGGTGTGTTGGCTGCATTTGTTGTTTTTAGGATTTTTTTTCCATTTATTTTTGCCTGGTGATCCAGTTAAAACACAATTCCTGTCTAAAGCTACACTTAGGCTGCGTACACACGCGCGGACTGTTCGCCCAACTTTGTCCGTCCAACAGTTTCGGCAAACAGTCCGCTCAAACTTAGCATGGACGGACATGCCCACACACGACGAACGAACAGTTTGCTGAAACCGTGCGCGATGACGTGAACGGCACGTACGACGGGACGAAAAATACGACGTCCTATACACTGCATTATAGCTTTCGGCGTGAAAATCCTTTCTGAGCATGCGCGCAACTTTGTTTGACGAACAAGCCTACACACGGGCGGACTGTTCGCTCAAACAAGGTTTCAGCGGACAGTTTTTCGGAATTTCCGAAAAACCTTGTCCGTCCAACTGTCCGCTGAAACTGTCCGCTGAAAGCCCACACACGAGCGGACTGTCCGCCCAAACACTGTTCAGCGGACAAAGTTGGGCGAACAGTCCGCCCGTGTGTACGCGGCCTTATAGCTACACTCATTGCTCTACTGTAGCTAGTGAGAAGCAACATGGCCACCCTAGGACAGCAGCATTGTCAGCCTGTGGAGAGGGCAGTGTTGCATGTACTAGAAGATTTCAATGGCTTTTGTGTAAGTAGCAAATTAAATCTGAACTCCAGCTAACACTTTAAGGCTGGGTTCACACCTATGCGAATTGAATGTGTCTGACTCTCTGTGGAGCCCGTTCACATATCTCTGGTGCGGCTCCGGAGCGGCTTGCACAGGAACGTTGTGTGTCTTTGGCTCCATTTCAGCGCTGAATACAGGCAAAAACTCGTCCCTGAAACGTAAAACAGGGATGCACCGCACCCCTGCTGCGAGCCGCATTCTTTGGAGCTGTGAACCAAGCCTCGAAGCAGTTTTTTTAAATTCAGGATAAAGTTTTTAACTAAATGAATAAAAGCTGGCAGACTGCATCATGAGATTTTTTTTTAGACCTTAGTTTCAATTTAATTTACATTTTTACCTGAGTTGATCCATAGCCCCCAAGAGAGCTCTTTTGTTGGGTCAGCCATTTTAGCACAGGAAGAACATCTAAAAACCTCCTCTGTTCAATAAAGGAAAGTAAGACATAAGCTGTAGTTTCAATATCTGTTGTTCTTGGCTTCCCGTAGTAATTGGTTGTTGCAGATGATGAAGACCAGAACTTCATATCTCCTAAAGAGTGAAATAGTTTTGCACAATGTTAGTACTCTTTGTATTTAATAATACATAGCTGAAGTAAAAGTGTTAAAACACACAAACAAGCACACAGGCATTTTGCATGGGCTGTGAATTGTATTCCGAGCTAATGTAATTCATTTAATTCTGAATACAGTAGTAAGGGATTTAAAGCTCTGCCAAGTTTTTATTGCTGTCTTTTTACACATAGCGGAAATTTCTCCTAACATCTTATCACAGTTACAAATATTTTCTGACCTGGAAATGAGATGAAATCTCCCAGCAATAAAAGTCTGTCAGAGCTTACCTTCCACACTTGAATAAAACACTTCCCTTTAGAAAAGCTTTCCCTCACTTCCTGTCCTGGTGACTGAAGGGTATTCAGGAACTGAAAGACTCTACCAAATAAAAAAGCATCCGACGGGCCCTGGGACGTTAATGTTAGTTCATATTAGGTAGTGAGAGGAGAAAACCCATTCAGAGATCTCACTGGCTAAGGTTAGGCTGCTCACAAGAGACAAGGATACCCTCTATTGGCTACCCAATAGGTTACTGGAAAAAAACATTTACCAATAGGAGTGCTGGACCAAATGGTAGGAGAGTCAAATTTGGACCAAGTTTCCTGCAATTGGTACATGTGTTTTTTCCAGGACCTGTAAGATGACAGCAGATGGAAAAGTACATGAAAACCAGTGCTTGTATGAATTAAAAAGGAGCTCTGGTGTATTTATTTACTACAGGTACTTATATAGCGCTGTCAATTTGCACAACGCTTTACATCAATATTGTATATTCACATCAGTCCCTGCCCTCCAAACAAAATCATTCCAATAGTTTTTAATGGCAGAGTTCTTATCTCTTAATATATATCCTGTTAAATTATTTTGTCTCACTGTCTGAATCTGGGAGGGTTGCTAATGGAAAAAAAATGTAATCTTAAAAACTAAGCTACCATAAAATTTTGATGTTTGGGTTCACACTGGAATAAGGTCATTGGGGGTCTGAGTAAGCCATGTTTTTCCGTGCACACCAAGTAGATGTATGCTGAGGAAATCTGACCATGTTCTACAAGAAATGATTGTTGTTGGTATGGATGGCCCATGAACAATTAGATTTTTTTTTTGTTTACAAATGTATATGTAGTTTATGTTTTTTACCAATTACTATATAAACAGGCCTCCACATGTTCTTATGTAAGTAGTCCACAAATGCAGTAAACACAGCGCTTATCTGTCTGTTTATAATTCTCCTTATAGTAAATGTAGAGTTAAATAAGATTCCAACTATATAATGTGGGCAGCAATCCACCAAAAATCAGTTTAGAGAGGACTGATGATACCGAATTTCTGATTACCTTCTATAGCTTACTGTACACAGCTGCCCAGTCTGAGTGAGGAGATGGCAACAACCATAATACATATAATGCAAGTGGCATTTCTAATGGGCGATTTTGCTATTCTGTAACAAGGCAATTATATTTAAAAAAAGCTTGCTAACGTGTTCACTACTGGAGGGTTGTTGTCCAATCCCAACTGAATACAATAATAAAAAAATACAGAGTAGAAACAAAAAATTAGCAACCACCCTAATTGCAGCTTATTTTACTAAGCACACGTATATCCACCTAAAGGTCTTGTGATATTAAGTGGCCCCTTTCCATTCAGAATAAAGTAAAAAAAGACTTTGTATAACGTACTTATTTCAATACAATTTACTACATGTATTTACCTGTAGTGATCGCCATTGAATTGAGCTTGTCCAGGGCAGCCTCTGCTTTGGTGCTGTTAGCCAGTGTTAAGGCATATGCAACAACTGACAATGTATAGGTAGTGGGAATTCCTTCATCAAATTTATTTTCAATATATTGAACAGCTTTCTGAATGTTTGTGTTGTAGAGTTGCTATAAGAAAACACAAAACAATGAATTGTCACAATAAGAAAAATGTATATCATTCTGTAACAGGGACGGTACTGTTACTTGCAACAAATCATTGTGAATAAATAATCTCAAACAGATGAAATATAATAGGGTGATAATACAATCCAGTTCATAAAACAATCTAACAATAAAACTAAATCATGTCAAGGTGACTTCATATGGGAATATATTTTTCATTTACCTATTAAAAGTACTTCCAAGCGCATGTGCATATAATACTTACTCTGTATTTGTCATCCTCCAAAAGTGAGGTCAGTATGTAGGCAGTCAGTGTGACTGGACTGTCCATTCCTCCTTGAAGTGCCTTGTGTATCACCTGCCCAGGCTCAACAAATACACCAGTGGGCATATCCTGGTACTGAACAAACCACCGTGCCATGTCATCTAAGACTGAAGGACTTATGTATATAAATTTCTGAGACTGAAGGAAGCATCTAAACACAAAAGCTGAGAGCCTGGGGAAAAAAAAAAAAAAAATACAGAGAGAAAATTAATAATATATTAATATATACTGTATAATGGGAAAAAAATGATGTTAAAGAGGAGCTCCAGTCAAATTTGTAAATATTTTAAGTCAGCAGCTACAAAAGCTAAAATACTTTTAATAAACAGACACTCACCTGTCCCAGGATCCAGTGCCGTGCTCATCTGGGCCATTATCGCCACCCATCTTCAGTCCCTGGGGCGTGTTAACTGTGGGCACCCCACTGTGACAGCTTGTGGCTGCACGCCCAAGTGCCTACCGAGCATACACGAGCCACACTGCGCATTGTGAATGGTCCCGAAGTATTTTGGGACCTGTGACATGTCCCAGAAGACTTGGAGGAGGAAGGGAGGGGGGAGGATAACTCATATCACTTGCCCCCCCCCCCAAAAAAAGTGCCATTTTTCAAAGTGGAGCATGAGAGGAGGCCTTAAAGTGGAACTACCACTTTTGGGTAAAGCTCAGCTTTAAAAATACAGATGAATAAATTAAAGCAGACCTATAGGCAAAACTTTTTCTTTTTTTTTGGATGGAGCAAGGGAGGATTATAACCCCTGTCAGATTTTTTTGCCATCTAAGTCCCATTGAGGAGATTTACCTTTATTTATGTATTCATAGCCAAAATAGGAAGTGAAAGAAAATCCCTGGAACTTAAGGGAATCTCTTGGTGCACCCCAGAGCACCAGACGTAATGTGCAATTGGAAAATGTCCCCTCTATTACTTTTCTGGGGACGATCCTGAAATTTGGGGCAACTCTCTAATGGGGACACAGACAGCAATAAAAACTGCCAGGTGTTCTAAACCCTCTCCCCTCTATCCAAAACTAAAACAAAGAAAAATGTTTTCTTTAGTTATACTTTAAGCATAAGTTTACAATTAGCATAGTTTTAACTGTAAGTGCAGTATTATCACACATAGATTAAGACATTAAGACGCATAAATTATTGTACCACTCACCATGTGCTTCCAGAGGAGTCAGCATTTCCAAAAGCACTGAAAGAACCATCAGATCTCTTATATGATAATTCCTTTTGGTAACCTGCAAAGAATACATCCATTGCTTTATTTTCCAGACAATTAGTGTTATTACACAATTTAAATTGCTACTCTGGGAATTTACAATTTTCTTCCATGTAATCTAATCAAGAAACTGGTGTTTGTGAAAGTGTACAATATGCCGTGACTATTTTGTTGACAGTCTCTGCAACCTAATCCATCTTCCCATCTCTGACAATTTATCCTAAATAATGATATCCACGCTTCATTTTCTTGTTTCTGATGATCATTGCAGTGTATTATTTTTTTTCATAAACATCATAAGCACCATATAGTCCATCACTTCTGCATCCCCTGCCTCCCTGCTGGCTACAGACTGACAAACAAGAATGGGACCTGACCACTTTTTTGTGTGTCACATCACCAGTCACCGTAATTAAATAATAATTATATGTTCATGCACTGGCATGTGCTTGTACTACCACACAGATAAGCTTTCTGTTCCCCTTAAGCACCAGTATGTGCTTCAATTGTGTAGACTTCACTATGGCTAATTATATATGCCAGCTCCTATGATATGCTAGTGACCCCGACTTTCTCAGACTGTAACTCGTATATCCACTCAAAGTCACTGCTGACAATAAAATATATTCATGGTATTTTACTCATCTACATTAAATTATTAAAGGCAATTGTGATTTTACCAGTATGCATGAAGTCTATGGATCTTGCTCTGATATCTTCAGTTATCTTTTCAGATGCAATTAAATATTGTAGTATATATATGTTTGGTGCAAAGTGGATCATGTTTTGCTCTCCACATCCATAAGGCAGTTTGATAAGTGACTCAAGACCATTAATTGAAGACACAAGAGGATCCCCTGAGAAGAAGAAAACACAGAACTTGAATTTCATTATCCATAACTTATGCATATGGTCATCGGTTGCCTCATAGGACACACGAGAATGTGCTTTGCTTATTCTCTCAGGCAAATCATAGACTGTAAGCACCCGAAAATTGTTCTTTCATGCCAGAATCTCCTGTCCCAGGTAACACTAAATGTTGCTTTTTATTATTAAATATTTATCAGAACTATATATCAGCAACACATGTTCATTATTCAGCCTTATAAAAGTCAACCATCATCAATAAACTATTTTACGGTGTTAAACTTATAAAACCAACCAATATCCCTGTAAAGCACTATTATGGCCCAGGATGTATGGTTATCCAATGCACAAGTGATTTCTGCAATTGTTTTGTACAAACTTCAACCCTTCACCAAAATGATTACATATTTACTACATGAAAATGTACTATTGGGGCAGCATTTATAGAGCTCCTTTTAGCCTATGAAGCGCACCAAGCAAGACCAAGGAATAGCAGATGAAATAACTATGGTATGTTCCATCCATGAAGAGTTTTTTCTTCATGGCTTTTTCCTCCTACATCTTTTCTGCCATAGCTAGAAATGCATGGGAGAGACGTAGCAGAGAAAAGGAAAGTAGTACATGCTGTGCTTTGGAGATGCCCATTTTACTCTGCTGCCCATGACAGTCTTAAAGTAAATATGGCCCTTATTATTATTATATAGGATTTTAATAGTACCAACAGATTGAATAGCACTTTACAGAATAGGAAGGAAACAGAACAGTCAAAATATAATTCAAGATAAGTGGGATCTGAGGGCCCTGCTTCTTATGCTGCGTACACACGAGCGGAATTTCCTTCCAAAAAATCTTGGATGGTTTTCCCAACCAAATTCTGCTCAAGCTTGTCTTGCATTCACACGGTCACACAAAAGTTCTCTTTCGACCGTCAAGAACGTGAGGTACAACACTACGCCGAGCCGAGAAAATTAAGTTAATGCTTCCGAGCATGCGTCCAATTGTTTCCGAGCATGCGGGATTTTTTGGGCGTCCGAATTGCATACAGACAATCACATTTTCTGATAAGAACTTTTCCCGACCGAAAAATAGAGAACCTGCTCTCAATCTTTTGCTGGCTGAAATTCGGCCAGCAAAAGACCGATGGAGAATACACACGGTTGCATTTTCTGACAAAAAGCTCTCATCTGAATTTTGCTGGCAGCATTTCCGATCATGTGTACACTGCATTAGAAATGAAAGTCTAAAATAAAGGGTCAAGTGATACAAATGGAAATAACTGTTTGGAATGAGTTGATGGAGAAAGTAAAAGTACAGTTTACTAGTGGGTGGGATAGGACTCTGATAAGGTGGATTTTAAGGGATTGCCTAGAGGCTGAAAGAGTAGGAGATAGTCGGACAGGTTGGGGCAAGGCGTTCCAGACAATGGGAGAGGCTCTAGAGAAGTGCTTATGTTACAAAGAGGCATGTTCATAAAGAATGTTTTAATTCCTACTGAAAAGATGTTAAAAACAGTGTCAGGACTATGGATTGGTCTGGTTGCACATACATCAGCCTCACTTTAGGTACTAAAAACATCTGTTGTCCTTTGAACATTTGCTGACTAACTAATTTCATGATGTGTACATTAACCACATTATTAATACAGCAAATCTTGCACTCAAATTTGGACAAATGTCCATCAAATCTGACTAATTCATCAAAAACACAACTGACAAAATCATCCATCAAAAGGAGAATCTAGTGTTAACACCATGGTTGAACAGAGCAATACTTACCAACCACTGTAAGAAATGCTTGCTCACTGCCTTGTACCACATCACTCGGAAAATTGAATGAGAAGTACTTTGATACTGTTTGAGTTCCATTTCCAGAAGCTGCGAGGGGAAACAGTTCTGTCTGTGTATAGAAGTACTCAATTCCTTCAGCCTATAAAGAAAAAAATGTTAATATAACATGTTTAGTAGTAGCGGGAGGAGAAGCAGCGTTGCTAATACAGCATGTTTCAGACTTTGTAAAGGAAGGTTGCCCGTGCATCTTACATGGAGGGCTGCTTTGTGGAACAGTATTGGTTTGGGCACCCATGTCGAAGCTAACTTTAACCTACAACCTGATTGACACACAATTTATACCAGCTATTATAACATCCATTTTTATTACTGCTCTGTTTGGAAAGAATGTTTCTAGGGGTTCCTTGAGCAATGAGCAATTTCTGCCTGTCAGATAAGTTTCCACTGAGACCATTGATCTTTTTAGCTATCTGTAAGGGGGGGAATTTTTCCCAATGACCATGAGTTGTAGATACATTAATGTTTAACAGGGTTCATTAAAGTTATTTCAAGGGTTCCTTTGTGTTGAAAAGGTTGAGAAAGACTGCTCTAAATGGATGCTGCTATATCACAAGCGACTGTGTGAGTGCTGACATCCTTGAAGAGTCACCGCTGACATTTTCCATGTCTTTTGTTAAAAACCTTGCTAAGTTCAGTTGAATGTGTCCGTGTACATGTAAATAATCTGTGGTGTCATTTATTTATATGGTCCTGCTACTCTAAACAATGCAAACCCATAGCTCAGCTTTCCTGTGCCCTCTGCAGAAAATGTAAATGCAGTGACTGGTAACAGACAGTCACACAAATGTGGTGAGGGAGGGCCACAGGAAAACAGGTCACAGAAAGGGTTCTGGTTATGGACCAAGGAGGTTAAACAAGTTTATTTAACTACTTCAATACAGGTCACTTTTACCCCCTTCCTGCCCAGGCCATTTTTCAGCTTTCAGTGCTGTCATACTTTGAATGACAACTGTGCATTCATGCAACACTGTACACCCAATTTAATTTTTAATCATTTTCTTCACACAAATAGAGCTTTCTTTTGGTGGCATTTAATCACTGCGGGATTTTTTATTTTTTACAAAAAAAAAGAAAAAAGACCGAAAATTTGGAAAAAAAAAGAAAAAGTTTTTCTTAGTTCCTGTCAGTAAATTTTGCAAATGAGTAATTTTTCTCCTTCACTGATGTGTACTGATGAGGCTGCACTGGTGGGCACTGATAGGCTGCACTGATGGGCACTTATGAGTTGGCACTTATCGGCACTGATTAGGTGGCACTGATATCCGGCGCTGATGAGCACTGATAGGCAGCACTGGTGAGCACTGATAGGTGCCACTGATGGGCACTGATATGCAACACTGGTGGGCACTGATAGGTGGCACGGATAGGTGCCACTGATGTGCACTACTGATGGGCACTGAAAGGCAACACTGACTGGCATCACTAATGGGCACTGTTGGTGTCACTTATGGGCACTGATTGGTGGCACTGATGGGCACTGATTGGTGGCACTGATGGGCACGGGGTGGCTTCTAAATAATGGATAACACATACAAATATATTCAGTGCATTCAGAATTTATAATATAATATTCAATGCATGCTTTACCAACTAAAAACAAACCATTGGATATGAACATATGCATAGGTATATTTATTTCAACTTGACGTTTACAGTACATTTCTAAGTTATATTCATGATGTTACATACCTTAACTAAAACACTCTGGGTTAAAACATCTGAAGCTGTTTTTGATTTTGCTTTAACTGTGAGGGTGATGTTACCAAGTTCCTTTGGCTCTACTGGAAACAGAACAGTTATTACACCTTCTCTTGGAACTATTACATTCTGTTGGCCAGCTACCGTAGGTGAAGAATTATTATTATAAGGTGCAATTATATTGAAGGCGATGTTATTTTCCAAAGTTACTAGAACCTGTAAACACATGAAAAAACATTTGTTATTCACAATAAAAAAAATCCAACAATATATTTTTCACGTTGTATTTGCCCTTTATGCTCTACATAATACACATATGCAATACAGATCAGAAACTAAGAATGAATATGTTTGTACATGTTTTGTGATTTTTTTTTATTTATAGCTACTGTATGTTTTCTCATGGTTGAAATATTAAATTAAAGCAGAACAGTTATGAATAAGTTGCTTGTGCAGATTCTCTTATACATGTATTTGAATTTTGCTCCTAATGTTTATTGGTTTATGTAACTTCATAAGAATGATAAAAAAGCTACAGTTGATCTTCTTCTGAAAATGCAGGTTTCCTGGGTATTATGCTGATGATCTAGAACAAGTATGCAGGTCAGAATTTCAATTTATTACTGACTTCATTGCCTATTTATGTACTGAAGCAAAGGATCGGTATTACAGATCATTTGCTTTTTCAGAAAGATGTCAGCATACTTCATCACAGGTTTCATATACAGCTAAAACAAGAGATCCATGCCTTGCCTACTTTTCACTTTCCAATTTTCTACTTCTAAAATTTTCCTGTTTTATTCATTAATATGTAAAGTTGATAGAATTTTTCATTTATTTCATGGAAATAATAACAGATTGTGTAATCCATCTGCACCAACAACTGCTATAAAGCATAAATAATTAGTCTTTTCACAATTTCTATCCTTTCCCTCTACCAGATGTCTGAAAAGTCTCATAATTCCATTCTGCACGGGCATTTTGTTATTTATTTATATCTTTGTAAAATACACCCAACAAGCATTAGGCAGGCAGGATTAAAGCAAACATTCAAGAAATAATACAAATGAGAACCCCATACCTGTATGTCTTCATTTAAATAATTTTTCAATGTAACTTCCACAATAAACTGTTCCCCTCTTGTGACAGAATAAGGCATATTCAATGAAACCACACAAGGTTTGAATACTGATATCTGTAAAATCAAGGAACATAATATTTATATAAAAGGAAAAAAAACATGGGGGGTATGGTAATGAACAACATGTGGAAGGAAGTCAACCAGGGAACAGGACCATCAGCACTACTACTGTATATGTCAGAGCTTTCTCAATAAGAACGATCCAATATTCAGTTGTAATGATATTGACTGCAAGTTACAGCAGATGCCTGCACTTCATACTTTTTTTAAGTGTCAGTAAGCATGTCAATTCCAACTAATCGAAGCTGATCCCTTTTTTAAACATCATGAAACTGCAAAGAAAATAATTACCTCGGCAGGTTCCTCGGCTACTCCTAGTCCAAGATTTTCAGAAATAACAAAAGCAGTGGCCACATACGGTAAGTGGTATTCACATCAGGTACAGTTAGTGGAAAAGTAAATTGCAAGCTTGAGCTGTAAAAAAAAGTGAACTTCATTTAATTATCTAAAGTACAGTAAATGATTACTATATGTGTAACAAAGTGACACCTTAGAGCAAGAAATATGTGGTGCATGTTGTTATCTTAATGAAGGAAAGCCATGTTTGTGCACCCCAGTGATTTCTGATCCCCTACTAAATGCCTGATTTTCTCTAATTTGGGGGTAAGAGCTGTCCTCCTGGAGCTAAACCTGCCATTTAATAACAGTTTCTCTATAGCAAGTAAAGTGGGCATTAGCTTGGGAGTAGGTTTCACTCCCAAGGCAAATATGTACAGGTCCTTAGTTACACGTAGACCTGGATTCATAGTGATAGACAGAGGATTTGGTATTAAAGCTGTAGGCAAAACAAAGTTATTGATGTTACTCAAGAACTTGTATTATAAAAGTTTACAAATAACGACAGGTTCACTTTAACATACCTTATGTTGGTCTCCAACCAAATCCAAATGATTGGAAATGCAAATTCATCTTGTCTTGGAGTAATCTTAGTCTCCCTTGCAGCTCCAGGAGCTAAAACTAAAATGAATAATATGGTCTTTAAAAATATTTAGCTCTTTAGAAAGCTCAAAAAAGTTTGAACTACATTAAAGAAACATTACAGTAGTGTCACCCCATACCCACTGCTTGGTAATTAGGCTTTGACTATTCAATTTTCTTTATTAATCCAGTAATTAAAATGCACCATTTGCTTTTATTTTGTTTCATGCTTTTGGCACATTTGGCATATACTGTGTTTCGGTCTCTTACTTATTAGGTATCCATAGACACTAGATTGTGGTCAGACGTGTAGGCACATTCTGATCCCCCTCAGACACCTGAATATGTTGGCAGAGGCCTAAACACACACAGCTTGGGTGACCTTTTTGTATTTAGCCTTTGCAGAAGGAAGTGGCAGGCACACTGAAGACACACCGTCACTAACATTTTAGGGGAAAATAACATTCACACAAGATTATCTTATTCCCTTAGATGCCCTGTCTGAAGTTGCCTGCAAGTACTTCATAGACATGAAAAGAAGGCACAATAGATCTTAAATACATTTATATAAACACTACTCTGCTTGAAATATTATACGTGTACAATATATAGTTATGCAGTTGTAATCAAGTTAATACAGATTAATACCCTTATGCTATGTGTGTCTTTCAGGTGGACTAAAAGATATGGGTATGAAGCCAACACAACATAAATCCATACATCTGTAGTAAGCATTTAAATGCACATTTACATTGTAAGATGTAATTGAAATGCGTATATGTTCTAGAGTAAAATATTACATTTGCTTGCATTTTCCTTATATTAAGTATTGAATAAAAACTTACAGGGTGGTCTTGGTCTATAAAGAAAAGCATCAGTCAAACCAAATGGAGCACCCTGTTAAGAAAAATGATAGAGTAGTAAACATACTGAATGGATCTATTATAATTATTAGGCCGTCTTCACAGTAAAATACTTATGGACCAGTACTTATGACATAAGAGTAAGGGGGTACCAATAAAACATAACACTTACAATTTAGGTTCAATTATTTTTGCATTACGACCTTTTTAGACTAATGTATAAAGCAGCAAAGATGAAGAGAGAGAGAAGGTTAAAGCTGATTTCACAAAGGAAAGAATTTGGAAGCAGTATGTTCTGTCGCATATTGTTTATACGATTTGTAATTCTGTTCAGTTTGTTTTTTCATCCAGGTACCTCTGACAGAAAGCACAGTCAGGTCTGTGGCCTCAACTCTTTTTAGGTGCTTTTACAGCCAAACGACTGCCTAGAAAGCTTGCTTGATTTAATTTGTGAAGGAATAGAGTTGTGCACATTAACAGTCTGATTCAACATTTGGTTTGTGTGCCTGCCATGTTATTGAAGGCCCATAAGGAGTCAATCAGAATGAAGAACAAATACTTTTCAGACATGTATAAAGACATGCAACAGTCTGCCAAATGACCTTTGAAGCTGGTTACAGGAAATAATCCAGGGGATTGATTTACTAAAGTAAAATAGGCTGTCTACTTTGCAAGAGAATTTGCACTTTGCAAGGGACCTTTCCCCATATCTTATTAAATGTGGTAAAATATCAATTTGCAAAGAGTTCTTAATCATGTGCATGGGCTAAAAAAACAGCATTCTACTTGTACATGATTGGATGATGGACGTCAACAGATCTTTGCCTTATTTTCTAAGCTCTGGAGGAAATCCCTTGAAAAGGGCACAGTCTTTTTGCCTTTGGTAAATCAACCCAAATAAGTCACCACAGGGAAGGATACCCTCTGCATAGCAACCACTTTAAACAGTGGCCTCATCAGAAACCATTACACATCCCTCTTCTTTATGCCAACTTGTTATTTTTAAACTTTGTGAGGAAGGGTTCATTTCACTGTTACCAAGAGTTGCCAAGGCTTTCTGAAATGCCCAGTAGACACTAGGAAAACAGTGACTAAATGCCCTACAAACAGTGAAAATTCATTATCTACATTGTTAACACAGCATGAACATAGCATTTTCTGATTCACAATTAAAGTGTCATTAAACTCACATCGTTAAAAGCTGTCAGTAATCCTGTATTACATGCTGTTCATATTTACTCAATCACTATTGGATTTATTTTCTGTGTTTTGCAAAAAACCTGGTTGATCCTACTTTCACTGTTCCTCCCTCCTTGTTTGCAGCCTGAAATGGTGTAGAACAGCCATTGCCACATTTACCGACCATGCTTCAGTGTTAGCTCCCTTCTAAACTGTTAATTTTCTCCTTTTTCTTATCTGTGCAACCCACACGACTATAGAGTCACACATGTGGGCACAATGGTAAATGACAGACCAGTCCCTCCCTCCTCCTCAATGCCCACCAAAAAGCTAAACGCTATTGGAGCAAAATCATATATGTTAATTAATGGAGGCATCGCCTCCCTGTAATTCTAAGCAAATACAAACGCTATATACACAAGTTGTATGGGCATTAAACAGGCTGTGATTGGCAGAACCTCCCCCTAGATAGCACACAGCATGTTTTGCACATAAATAATAAAGATTTGAGTTCAAATACATATTTTTATGATGATTTAAAACATTTAACTGATATTTATTCTGTATATTTTCTCTGTATTACAATCTCTTTTTATTTATTTTTAATATGCAACCAGCAGCAGAGGACAAAACGCTCCTATTTACAGTCCCATCATCCATATCCACGAAGAGAAGAGATAATGTAAAATAAACAGTGTGTGTATTGTGTTACTTTAAGTGGCTGGTCAAGGACCAAACCCTAACCTTCTGACCGGACAATAAAAGCAGCAGTGCACTCATTGTTACACCAATGCTCATCTCCATAGTGTCAAGCCAAAGGCACTGCATGAACCAATAGAACCTGAAACTGAGCTCTGACTCTCCCTCTGTAATTAGTTGCAGTTCAGAGGATAATAGAATAGTAAAATGAAGAGTTAATGCTTGTAATGTTGATGTCAGTGTTTGTAGTACTCACCATATTATATGAATCTAGCTCCTGATAAACCTAAAAAGAAAAACAGATTACAGATTAATAGTTTAGAGCAAGAATCTAAAACCTATTTGGGAAAATAAGATAAATACATTCAATATACATATATTTATATGTATATATATATTATATATATATATATATATATATATATATATATATATATATATATATATATATATATACACAGCATCTCACAAAAGTGAGTACACCCCTCACATTTTCATAGATATTTTATTATATCTTTTCATGTGACAACACTGAGGAAATTACACTTTGCTACAAAGTAAAGAGTGTACAGCTTGTATAACAGTGTAAATTTGCTGTCCCCTCAAAATAACTCAACACACAGCCATTAATATCTAAACCACTGGCAACAAAAGTGAGCAAACCCCTAAATAAAAATGTCCACATTGAGCTCAAAGTGTCAATATTATGTGTGACCACCATTATTTTCCAGCATTGCCTTAACCCTCTTGGGCATGGATTTCACCAGAGCTTCACAGGTTGCCACTGGAGTCCTCTTCAACTCCTCCATGACGACATCACATGCTCAATAGGGTTTAGGTCTGGAGACATGCTTGGTCAGTCCATCAACTTTACCCTCAGCTTCTTTAGCAAGGCAGTGGTAGTCTTGGAGGTGTGTTTGGGGTCGTTATCATGTTGGAATACTGTCCTGTCGCCCAGTCTGAAGGGAGGGGATCATGTTCTGCTTTAGTATGTCACAGTACACGTTGGCATTCATGGTTCCCTCAATGAACTGTAGCTCCCCAGTGCCGGCAGCACTCATGCAGCCCCAGACCATGACACTCCCACCACCATACTTGGCTGTAGCCAAGACGCACTTGTCTTTGTACTCCTTTCCTGGTTGCCACCAAACACGCTTGACACCATCTAAACGAAATACGTTTATCTTGGTCTCATCAGACCATAGGACATTGTTCCATTAATCCATGCCCTTAGTCTGCTTGTCTTCAGCAAACTGTTTGCAGGCTTTCTCGAGCATCATCTTTAGAAGAGGATTCCTTCTGGGATGACAGCCATGCAGACCAATTTGATGCAGTGTGCAGAATATGGTATGAGCACTGAAAGGCTGACCCTCCAACCCCTTCAACCTCTGCAGCAATGCTGGCAGCACTCATACATCTATTTCCCATAGACAACCTCTGGATATGACGCTGAGCATGTGAAATCAACTTCTTTGGTTGACCATGGCAAGGCCTGTTCTGAGTAGAACCTGTCCTGATAAATCCCTGTATGGTCTTGGCCACCATGCTGCAGCTCAGTTTCAGGGTCTTGGCAAACTTCTTATAGCCTTGGCGATCTTTATGTAGAGCAACAATTCTTTTTTTCAGATCCTCAGAGAGTTCTGTGCCATATTGAACTTCCAGTGAACAGTATGAGAGAGTGAGAGCTATAACACCAAATTTAACACACCTGCTCCCCATTCACACCTGATACCTTGTAACACTAACAAGTCACATGACCCCCGGCGAGGGAAAATGGCTAATTGGGCCCAATTGGGCCTTTTTTTGCCAGCGGTTTAGAGATGAATTGTTATTTTGAGGGGGCAGCAAATGTACACTGTTATACAAGCTGTACACTCACTACTTTACATTGTAGCAAAGTATAATTTCTTCAGTGTTGTTACATGAAAAGATATAATAAAATATTTACAAAAATTGTTTGGGGTACTCATAGGCGTGCGCACAGGGTGTGCTGGGTGTGCCAGGTGTGCCTGGGCACACCCTAATCACCTTGTGCAGTGCAGATTGTCCCTACTGCCCTGACTCAATACTGCCCCCCTAGGACCTTCGGCTTCCTTCAGCTTCTCCCTCAAAGGCTGCTGCTTCTGGCACACATGGGAGAAGTATTAAAAGGAGTAGGGGAAGGGGCCTGTAAATATATAATTTACCGACCCCCTTCTCTTTGTGAATGAACACAGTAAATGATCGATAACATGTGTTTGAGTTTTGGATCGCACACCCTATTGTAATAGGCTGTGCACACCTATGGGTGTGCTCACTTTTGTGAGATACTGTATATAGACTCTGTAAAATTCATATATATATATATAAATATAGATAAATAAATAAATATATATAATAATCATGAAAGTACCCTGTGTCAAATGTTTAATTGCTAAAGATAAAAAAATATATATATAACTATCAGTTTGCGTTGCAAAGTATATTTTACAATACATTTTAATGCTCATGATAGCATGTTTAGATATTATACTTTCATGCTGGATTTTTTATTTATTTGGCTAGTGCTTTACTGTCACTCAATTAATTTGTATCCTATATAGCTCACTTTCAGCAGGGACTGTCTATAGAACAGTATAAATAACGTATAGATACACATCTCAAAATATTGCAACATCTTACAGAAAAAAAAAAAGAAATGTATTGACCTGTACTAAAATTTATATTCAAGCACACAGAAGCCATTATAAAAATGTCCTATTTTAATACTGTATATCAGCCCTGTTATGTTCCGTCATACTTACCCTACTTGTTGTTAAGTCATTTTGTCTTTTTGTGGAACTTTTGTCAGCAATGCACAGTCCCACCAAAGAGCGAGAATCTTCCACATTTGCAATCAATGATACCTGTTCCAGTGGTTTAGCTGTGCTTTTACTCCAAGATAGACCCATCTAAAGGATGAACAGAAATAAAAATATTTTATCAAAGTATGAACTACAAAGTGGATTTAAATCTAAAATCTTAATTTGATAAATAATATCTTAAGATTTGAAATAATATTTAACATATAAATAATGTTTTACTATTTTAAGTTTTTTTTTTATATATATATATATATATTTTGCGTTCTAGTTACCTTTTGATTCAATGTCCCCTTGATATTGAGTGTTTTCGAAATCTGCATGATGTTATTATTGTCCTTTCCAAC
The DNA here is from genome assembly GCF_037356315.1 of Lithobates pipiens. NCBI lineage: Eukaryota > Metazoa > Chordata > Amphibia > Anura > Ranidae > Lithobates > Lithobates pipiens. Next base: position 339,494,354 of record NW_027507758.1, read on the forward strand.
ACTAATCATATACACCAGCAGTTCAGCAGTGGGAGCCCAAGAGTTTTCTGGTGTGAGGCTAAACGTTGTCCTGTTTTTCCCAGCCACCACTACCAATCCTTTGGATACAACCTGCAAAGGAAAAAAGCATTTGGTAAATTTACATATTAAGCAGCATTGGAATAGTTCTATTATTTGATACATTATCATATGCATGAGGCATTTTTTATGTAAAGTATAATTTTCAGTAGTAGCAGAAAGCATGTTGCCCTTCTAAGGACATTCTAAATAAGATTTGATCACATACTTACTGTGTAATAAATCTGCTGAACTTTCACCAGGACATCAACTTGTACTTCAAATGGTGTTCCAACCTATATTCAAAATATACATATATTTACATTGGGAAGTATTGTGTTTTACCTTTACCTTCATGATAAACATACTATTAGGACCAGTTCACACCATAGAAATGCATTTTAGATGCATTCTTGATGCTGGTTGGGTAAACTATAAGATTACATCATCAATTACTGTATTGACTGTTTCGATTCATATGCATGTGTATATAACATTCCGCCATGTTTATTCTGTACATGTATTCATTAATAAAACATTTATAATTTTCTATTTATACGCATTTGAGTGCCTTAAAAGTCCAGTTAGGGGTCAATCCTTTTCTCTGTGTAGTTACCTTGGATGTGGCACATTTCAGAGACACTCTCTGACAACAATATGGTGTATTTTTGATGCATTTTTATGTATTCCGGTGCATTTTTCTCCTCTTTTTTTCTTCACCTTAACCTCCCTAGCGGTAATCCCAAGTGTGGTTCGGGTTGAATTTTCATTACCAAAAGCGGCAACCCCGAGCCACACTCGGGATCCAGGCAAAGTTACTCCCCCAGATCCTGCAATATCTCCCTGCTGTGTGTGCGGGCTGGGTACTCCAGTCGATCTATAACTGTCCAAGGCTTTGTTCCCAGCGGGCTTCAAAACGCATAGGGATGAAGCCGTGCGCCAAATTCAAAAAGTGCAAAAAGCAAAACACATACAGTGCACTGTAATCTTACAGATTACATGTATCAAATAATTTCACCCCCCGTTTGTCCCTAATGCTTTGTCCAGAGCCCTGTATGCATGTTTATATTATATATACTGTTCTTTCTGCCTGTAAACTTGAGAATATCCATAGCAACCAAAAAGTGTCCCTTGACATCAAAAGCGGATTTAGACCAGCTAGAAAACCATGATAATAAATTACAATCACTTGCAGAATTGAGCAATAGTGATTAGTGGGGAAATTCGTCATCAAACACTGAAAGTAACAACAGCGACAATTCTGCAACTGAGCAAATGTCAGTGTTTTACATTATTGAATAAATGTTATCATTATTATATTATTATTTGTTATAATTATTTAGAGCTCTTTCACACTGTGCATCAGCACTAGTTTTAGCGCCCCTTTACCTTCGTTTTAGCGGCGCAATTCGGCCGCTAGCAGGGCAGTTTTAACCCCCAGCTAGTGATCGAAAAGGGGTTAAATTCACCACAAAACGCAGCCGGATATCGCCTCGCTGCCCCATTGATTTCAATGGGGAGCAGTGGTGGAGGAGCAGTGGAAGAGCGGTGAGTTCACTGCTCCTTCACCGCTCCAAAGAAGCCTCTGGCAGGACTTTTTCTGATGCCCTGCCAGCGCACCGCTCCAATGTGAAAGCCCGGGGGCTTTCACACTGGAGTGCATGGGGCAGCTGTTTTAGGGCGTTTTGCAGGCGCTATTTTTAATGCTATAGCACCTTCAAAATGCCTTCAGTGTGAAAGGGGTCTTATAGTTATTTATTATATTATAATTTATGATTTTGTGTTTCAAACTTTATCATACACAGGATGTCTACTAGACTCTTGTATGGACAGATTTAAGTATGTTATTCCTAAGATTTACAGGCCTACAATATGAAATGCCAAATTTCCATGCATGCCAGTGCATTTTTTAGGCATTTTACTGTGTTCCAGTACAGCTCAATGCTGAAACAATGCAGCATGTTCTACTTTTTTTCTGGAACGCACTGGAACTGACCGCACTGATGTGACCTATGCCATTGGAAATCATATAATCTGCTATCCATGCACTTTTGATGCATAAAAAAGGCACTAGACTGCATGTGGTATGAATCAGCCCTTAAAGATTTTTATTTTCACTTCTAGTTTTGATATTAGTTAGCAGATATATATGCTTATATAAGCTATAACAAAGCTTCTATTATGATATAATTGTTTCAAAGGTAGAGAAAACTTCTTAAAGGGCAAAACAAAAGAAAAACCTATTACCTTTAATGTTGAATCTGGTGTTAGAAGTTGAACAAGAGGATTGTAGGTAAATAATTCATCGGTGGTGTAAATTGAAGTTATATTCTGGTACTGAGCCTAAATAATAAAAAAAAGAAAGTTTATAAATGATTTAAAATTATATAATTCAGTTACTATCTAATGAATAAGAACATGTACATTATTAAAGCCCATCAAAATATATTTCATTTTAGGTAATATGGTGAATTTTTAGAACACCTGTCAGTTTTTTGTTGCAGGATTTGTCCCTATTAGAAAAAAATGTCTCACTCCCTTTCCTGTTTTTTCATGGATATTTATCCTAACTTAGAGGTCAGGTAATTATAACATATATCATATAATATTAGGGAAAATAATTAGACCTAGAGATACTAACTTGAAAAATCTTGTTTGTTATTAGTTCTTTACTCACCATAATTTTTCTAAAATTTATTCCATATATTGATAAGTAGACTGGAAACTGCACAGTGATAATTCCACTTTCTGGGATTACATATAGCCGTTGAATTGTCTCTGTATCAGAGGTTATGTTAACTGTTACCATTTCCTGCCTTTCCTGTTCAGTTAATGATTTTCTGTCAATCCGTTGTATTTGAATCTGTAAGAAAAAGCATGCATATTTGTTAGTCCATGCATAAATTGTTTACAAATGTGCTCCTAAATATATGTATGAAATATGTGGCTGCTCTTATAATTCCAATAGGCTCTGGGGGAGATGGACGATTCTTAAAGTGGTTGTAAACCTTAGACATGAAATATGAACAAAGCAAATCTCTCTATAGTGTGTACTTCTGTTTGCTCCTCTGTGCTGTGTGAAGGGAGTGTGTCCCTTCCCTCCAATCAGCTCTCAGAGCTCTCCTCACTAAGCTCTGCAGAGTGTGACTTCAGTTCTCCGCCCCCCCCCCCTTTTCTGGATTCTCAGACAAGCTTTAAATATTCAGCACTTTTAACAGTTGTAGAGAAGACTGCAGATAAACAGGTACAGTTTATGTAGGAGGATTTGTTTCACCTCTGTGTATCACCTGAGGCCAGTCACTTCACTGGGTATATGTGACCACTTTAAATAAAACATAACATTCATAAAGTCTGCCTAAGCATTAGGGATGAGCCGAACACCCCCCGATTCGGTTTGCAGCAGAACATGCGAACAGGCAAAACAATTTTTCAAACACACGAACACTATTAAAGTCTATGGGATATGAACGTGAATAATCAAAAGTGGTAATTTTAAAGGCTTATATGCAAGTTATTGTCATAAAAAGTTTTTGGGGACCTGGGTCCTGCCCCAGGGGACATGTATCAATGCAAAAAAAAGTTTTAAAAACTGACCTTTTTAAAAAGTGATTTTAATAATGTTTAAAGTGAAATAATAAAAGTGAAATATTACTTTAAATTTGGGGTGTCTATAGTATGCCTGTAAAGTGGCACATGTTTCCCCTTTTAAAAACAGTCCCTGCACAAAATGGAATTTCTAAAGGAAAAAAAGTCATTTAAAACTACTCACGGTTATAATGAATTGTCGGTCCTGGCAATACAGATAAAATAAGTCATTGACAGCATGGGATCCCCCCAGTCCATTACCAGTCCCTTTGGGTCTGGTATGAATATTAAGGGGAACCCCGAACCAAAATGTAAAAAAAAATTGTGTGTGCCCCCCCCCCCCCAAATTCCATAGCAGGCCCTTCAGGTATGGTATGGATTTTAAGGGGAATCCGTGCCACAATTTAAAAAAAATGGTGTGGGGGTCCCCCCAAAAATCCATACCAGACCCTTATCCGAGAACGCAACCTGGCAGGCCGCAGGAAAAGAGGAGAGACAAGAGAGCACCCCCCCATCTGAACAGTACCAGGCCACATGCCCTCAACATGGGGAGGGTGCTTTGGGGTAGCCCCCAAAGCACCCTGTGCCCATGTGAATGGAGATAAGGGCCTCATCCCCACAACCCTTTCCCGGTGGTTGTGGAGGTCTAGGTATTGGAATTGCCGGTCTCCCCCTGTGTGAAATGGTAACGGAGTACAAATTTACTCTTACCATTTACCAAAAAAAATTCAAAATAGTAAAAATGACAATAAATGGCTTGGGATAAGTACTTTATTAAAAAATCTAAAAATAAAAATGTCCCACGAAGTCCAGTCATCTTCTTCTCTCGATCCACCAACGGACTGAAAAAAAAAAAAGCCACAACTGACCAGCCCCCATGGGTAGCTCCCGCCGTAATGACTGTCCTCACAGGTGACAGTTCTTTTATAGCTGAGGGCAGGGACGCACGGTGACGTTCCAGGGTGACTCCGCCCCCCTCTAAAGCACAGGGACTTCCCTGTGGCTTCCCCGTAGCATCAGATGGGGGAGGGATCACCCGTTTACATAACGGTCATAACGGCGGAAGCCTCCCATGGAGGCGGGTCGGTCATGGCTTTATTTTTTAATGGTCCATCAGCGGAGCGAGAGATGAATGGACTTCGTGGGACTATTTTTTTTTTTTAATAAAGGGCTTGTACCAAGCCGTGTATTGTCATTTTTACTATTTTGACACTTTTTTGTGAAATGGTAGGGGTACATTTGTATCCCGTTACCATTTCACATGGGGGGGAGTCTGGGATCTGGGGGTCTCCTTGTTAAAGGGAGCTTCCAAATTCCGATAAGCCCACTACCCGCAGACCCCCACAACCACCGGGAAAGGGTTGTGGGGATGAGGCCCTTGTCCCCATCAATATGGGGACAAGGTGCTTTGGGGGGCTACCCCAAAGCACCCTCCCCTGTTGAGGGCATGTGGCCTGGTACAGTTCAGGAGGGGGGCGCTCTCTCACCCCCCTCTTTTCCTGGGGCCTGTCAGGTTGCGTGTTCGGATAAGGGTCTGGTATGGATTTTTGGGGAGACCCCACGCCATTTTTTTTAAAGATTTTGGCACGGGGTTGCCCTTAATATCCATAACAGACCTGAAGAGCCTGGTATGGAATTTGAGGGGGACCCCCACACATTTTTTTTTATTATGGCATGGGGTTCCCCTTAAGCCCCTGAAGGGCCTGGTATGGAATTTGGAGGGACCCCCATGAAATTTTTTCTTTTAAATTTTGGTTCAGGGTTCCCCTTAATATTCAATCCAGACCCAAAGGGACTGGTAATGGATTGGGGGGATCCCATGCCGTTTTTTTCAATTACTTCTTTTATCTGTATTGCTGGGACCAACAATTCATTATAGCCTCAAGTACTTTTAAATTACTTTTTTTCCTTTCGAAATGTCATTTTGTGTAGGGACTGTTCTAAACACGGGAAACATGCGCCACTTTACAGGCATACTACTACAGGCACCCCCCAGGTACGAAATTTAAAGGAATATTTCACTTTTATTGTTTCACTTTATGCATTATTAAAATAACTGCTCCCGAAAAAACGGCCATTTTAAAACTTTTTTTTGCATTAATACATGTCCCCTGGAGCAGGACCCAGGTCTTCAAACACTTTTTATGACAATACCATATAAGCCTTTAAAATTAGCATTTTTGATTTCTCCCATAGACTTTTAAAGGGTGTTCTGCGGCTTTCGGATTTGCCACGAACACCCCAAATTGTTCGATATTCCGCGAACGCCCGATGTTTGAGTCAAATTTACATTTTCATCAAAATTAAGAAGACTTATAAAGGCTATATTCTGAGCCATTGTTTGAAGATTTACTTTACATAATTCAATCGTTTTATTGAAAATTCACACATTTTATTTAGTGAACATACTCAAATCCTTAAACAAATCCGTCCTAATGTTTATACACCCTAATGCCTGCTATGTTTTTTAGGCTTCCCATGGGCATTTAAGCATTTGAATGATATGCAAATTATGAAAAAATATTTTTTCTTACAAAATGCTAAAAGAGTTTTCTAGTAATATATTAATCCCGTTAAGACATCAGTACGCATATATGCGGTGGCAGGGCAGGTTGGTTTTTATGCCCAGCTGCCACATATATGTTGCTGTTTTGTTCTAGGATGGGCTCTATCAGTGCCAGGACTATAATTGAGCTGTCATGGACAGCTAATGGTCCTACTATCAATGATCAGGAGCTGCTGGAAAAGGCTACTGAAGGCATCATCACTGTTCAGCTAATCACAGTGCTGCATTATAATTCCTCCTATTGGCCTCAGGTATAGTGGCTCATTTAAAAACAAACTTTCGCCAACATAAAGAGGTTAATAGGTACTTATGCTTAGGATAATGCCCATACAGGTTTATAAATGTGCCATCAGTACCTATTTAACTACAAGGAGTACTGACCATTGGTAATATAGTGGATTTAGAAACAGTGTTAGCCAGCAATGATTCATGTTTATCACCGCCTTTTTGATACGCTCTATTTTCACTGCTCAGCTTTGCCCTTCCATAGTCTAACTCATGGCAGCAAAAGCCACTAGAAAGTCAGTTCATGTACAATCAGGTGAGCTAATACATTTTTTTCAGTCATTTGTCACGACCAGTGTTGAAATTGTCAGTAGCAGTGCAAACATGAGTCAGCCCCTCGATTTTGTTTTAACCTACCTTAGCTGTGAAATTTCCGCCAGGCATGAATGCTCGATTTTGGTCAATGAAGTTAATTTCATACTCAAAATTTGTTACCCATATAAAGGATGATGTTTCTACAACAATACCTATATGAAAAAAGGAAATATTATAGAAGCATAATCATACTTTCAAGGCAATTCATTCAATGAATTATTTCATTAAAATAAATAAATGTATATATTTATTCAGTTTACCTGAGACTTGATCTGTTACTGAAGCTGTTATATTTATTCCTTGCAGATTTACAGCCTTTTCTATTTCTGTGTATGGAAAACTGAAGCTTAAAGATCCTGAGATCTATATACAGGAATACAAAAAAAAAACTGAAATGTGACATTCCAAATTGTGGATCTTATTGAATAATGTAAACACTATGCCATTTTGTGTCCTCTATGAATAAAATGTTTTTTGCTGGTTATAGTATAGGGTTGGTGAAAAGGTATCATTTATAAACATCAAAAAAGGAATGTTGTATTACATATCTCAGCAATAAATAGATTATAGGTGATTGTGATATCCGAGTGCCTGAGCATTTCAGTTTGATCTCTCTAATCTCTAAATCTAAAAAATAATGTTATAACAAAAAAATAAAATAAAGGTTCCTGCCTTGGTTATTACAAACCGATACTAAGCCTGGAGGCTTCACTCTAACCTTGAACTTTTTCTTGTCTTTTCTTATTGACAACCTGTGATTATCAGCTTGAAGATTTTTCTGTGCTCACAAAACTGTTGTGTTATAGTTTTTTTTTTTGCCAGTTACAATTTTTAATTGGCCTGGGAAATCAACAGTTTGTGATCTTCAGCTTCCTCCATGGCATTCAGTGTTCTAGGAGAAAACTGTTAGCATCAGCATTGCAGGGGTCCACTGCTCACTGATTCTCTGGTCACTGGCCAGTATACCTGTTGTGACAGGCTGATATAATTTGGGTTTGATAGCATCTGTCTCATTTATTTTTTATCCTGTCATATTTAAAAAAAAAATCCCTACTGTTATTCATTGATATCCACTCTGGGAAATGTGGAAATAAAAACAAAAACAGGCATATTTGTAGTTTTTATATTTTAGTTTGCATGATACCTTTTGGCTTGTAGTGGGGTGTTATGTACTGCACATCTCATACTTTATATACTTAGGAAAAGGATCGGAATACTGACATTAATTTAACAAATAGAAAACCATGAACATACCTGATATGTTTCTTTAACGTCACTTACATCTTGACCATATGAAGGCTTCACTGTTATCGTTAAATTTCCTTTTAGTGGTTTAATAGAGTAATACCTGAATGCAAAATACAAACCAAGAATATGAAGAAACTGATCTTGTCACATCACTTAAAAAAATAAACCAAGCAGCTGTTTGTTTACCTCTAGGATAGTAAACTGTTTTATCTTGTAAAATAAAATTTTAGGTATGGGTACTAATTAGAAAATTGTTCCTAATATATTGGCTTAGTAAATTCTAAGAACCAAATAGCCAGTGTACCTAATTATTCTAACTGGAGCCTATGTATTTTACTGTGTCCGCTTCATTTGGTCCTTGTTTTAGCACAGTTTTTTTTGCCTCTGATCATTTGGCACATTGTATTCTCAAGCCAACATGTTTGTCGTTGTTATATTCTGACATTAATTTTAGTACGATAAATTATGCATATGATACTTTTAAAGGTTCACAATAAAATATTCTGATGACGGTGGTTAATACATGTAAGGATATTATTCAGTATATGAATTCCTTTTTTTATGTTACATGATTTTACGTTCATTTCTGCTGATCTGCAGGTAGAGGTGACAGTGACTGGGGTTGGGAAAAATGAAAACACTGCCAGGGGTTCTTCAATTCTATATAGCCCTACTGATCCCTGGCTACCAGCTTGCGCTTATAACTATGAATGGCCCTGGTATAACCACACATCCAACAACTTAAATGAAAGGGACAGAGAGAGAGAGAGATTGGCTTACTTTGCTGTAACAGTACCAGTCAGGTTGAGCATCTTGGAAACAACATAAACTTGTGGAGCATCCAGTGTTACAATAAATCTTGGTAAGTCTGCAAAAATATGAGATATCAGATACTAGTTATTAATGATCTATTTAGTTAGCACAATAAATAAGGATTTTACCATTGTATAACAATTTGTAACTCTACATTGCACTGCCTATATAATTTTTTTGTTTACCATGTGTACAGCGTAATGAAAATATTTTTTTGGCTCACATATATGCTGTGAGTGATGATGCAAAGAATAATCATTACATTACTAATACTGTTATGATTATGTTTCTATATAAAATAAAATAAAAATCTGGTAAGTTGTGTGGACATGGCCAGATTAGCAGTACTTATAGACCCAACATCCCATTGTATGGAAAACTGAGAGCAAAGATACAGGTCTTCTTAGGTGCATAGACAGATAATTAAACCAAGCATTTTTAAAAACAACAATATTTATTTAATCATAAAAAAAATTCAAAACATTTGTACAACCATATGTTGTCATCTACCAAATATGGAAAAAAAATCTTAATCACACTTATAATTCAACATGTTTCACCATTCCATCTTCTTCAGGAAAAAGCCTGGTGAACTTACTAGTGACTAATGGTGAAACATGTTGAATTATAAGCGAGATGAAAGAAAATGTTTGCCATATTTAATGGGTGACAACATATGGTTGTACAAATGTTTTGAATCTGTTTTCTGTGATCTTATAAAATAAAAAGACGATACTTCTTGGTTACCAGTCTAACATGGTTTAACCTAGAGTACTTATTTTAAATAGTCCCAGGTTGTTACACAAGAACACCCTAGCACCATATATAGTTTACCTAAGAAGAGACATTGGAAATAAAAGGAGATCTAAATAAAATAATACAAACCATAATCTTTGACAAAGAATGAAGTAGAGAACACATTGCTCTGCAAATGAGATAAAAAAAAAAAACAGAATTAAGCCACAAATATAACTGCTTAACTTAAACTCTCTTCAAAATAAAACATTGGGGCTGTATTGCCATAGGTAATGGTACCACTACTGGTATATTCTGTATGATTGCCAAGTAGCTAATGGACCGTTTACCTTCTTTTTTTAAGAAAAACAGTAGTTTCAGAAACATTAACACTTTTTATAAAGGCTTTTGTAGACAACCATTTATTTTAATCAGAACTGCTTTTGAAACCCATACAAAGTAATAGGGATTTAAAAGCAGTTGGAAGAAGCTCAGCAAGGGGAACAACAGTAAGCCACAAGTTTAAAAGGGATCTCAGAAATGTCTTAAATTCCTTAAAAGCATGTGAATTTTGGTATCCTGAATTCACCAAATTTTTAACTCTATGACTACACATGTATCTGAATATCATGTAAAAAATGTTTTGTTTACTGCATAGCCTTTATGTTTTTAAGCTTTCAAAAATGACCACTAGTGAGCATAGTAAGTAGGATGTTTCTGACGCATTGATATCAGTGAAGACTGATATTTATCTTTTTTGAAAAATTGCTGTGTAATGCAGCAATGTCAAGATCCTGAACAATTAAATCACTGCAAATTGTTAGTAAGCTATATAGATATGGCTATGAATCTATATTACAGTTGGATGATATTGCTAAAAAAAATTACAAAAAAAATCCCTTACTACTTTAGGATTCTTATTAATGTTCTCCTTTCCAAACACCATAAGTGTTTCTTGATTATTTTAACATTCGTGTTTATTGGGATTTTTCAGTTTAGTTGTATAGTGAATGAGATACAAGTGTCTACTTACATAAGATTTCGCTTGAATGGTCCAAATGCCCGAAATATAGGTGCTAGTCAGAGAGAAATCTGTAGACACAACTCCCAGGTCTGATTTCATATTTAACCATTGTTGCACAATATTGGTGTTGGGATCCTTTCATTATGTAAAGAAGAGCAAAAATCAATAAACCAAATGAATATACAGTATTTCTATGATGAAGTGTCTGCAGATTATATTTTTTACAAAGCTGCATGTGACAAACAAGTAACAATGCCTACCTTTATCTCAAGGTCCACATCTCCATTGTAGGGCTTCAAGTCACGATTTACAGAAATCACTCTAATATGGACAGTTTCTCCAGGACTGTACACATCTTTGTCAGTTTGTATAAACATGGACATCTTCTTTGTTAGAATCCTTATTTGATTTCGTTCAGTAAATACTAACGTACCCTTGACAAATCCATTCACATCCAGTAGATAATTATCTGAAGTAGAAGAATTTGCTGGAATCTGCAATACACAAATAAATATTGCACAATTTGAAATTTTGAGTTGGTCAAATATAGATCTTCTGTCACTGTGCTTTCCTTCATTAAAGTGGGGTTCCACCCAAAAGTAAAACTTCTGCTTTGACAGGTATCCTGTTGCCACTTCTGTGAGCCACAGCCACGGCTGTTGACATCACCGCTCGGCTCCTTCCTCCTTCCCCTGCCGCCAGGCCAGTAGGAGAGAGGAGCTGAGCCTCACGTCGGGTTCCCTACATGAAGCCGTAAGGCTACACTGCTGGGTTCCCTAATCGCAATGGCGGCAGCAGCACCCGACAGCTGATGGAAACTGCCAACATCGCTGGACTTCAGGACAGGTAAGTGTCCTATTATTAAAAGCCACCACCTGCAGTATGTGTAGCTTTTAGCTTTTATTTTTTCAGTGGTGGGCGGACCTCCACTTTAAGCTGGCCTGATATGAGTCCGTTTTTTTTCGTTCAGCAAGTGGGTTGAATGAAAAAAATTGACCCAATTTTCCCATCCACGCATTCAATGTGAATGTGGGAATCCTTCCCGCTGTATCATTGTATTCTGAGAGCGGGGAAGTCCCGCTATCAGAATGCAATGATCAGAGCTGCAGCTGGTTGGCTGCAAGCGCTGATTGAATGGAAATATTCCCGCAGGACCGTTAAGGATGAACAGTAATGGCCAAAGATAGATCGAAATTCAGCCAGTCCCTGCTGAATCGGCCAAATTTCAGTCCATGTATGGCCAGCATTACTATCCAGCACCTGTGATGAAAGGACTGCAGAGTCTTCTAATCTACTAGATTGGAGTGATAGTAAACTCTGATTTAAAAAAAAAGACAATTTTATTAAAGTATGTTTTAAAAAAAAGTAAATCTTTTTGCCCTCACCCTCCTCCAATTTTTTTTTTTTTTGCTACTGTGTTCTGACTTCCTGTTAGAGGTTGGCTAGGTTTGATCTCCATGGTCCCGCTGTATGTAAGATGTAACCAACCTCTTGCTTGCTCTTGAGATGGACTAGGGACTATGGGAGTTGTGATAAGCATAGAGCAGGGGCTATTTTCAGGCAGAATTGAGCATTTCTGGCCTCATAGTTTTCAGTGGAAACTAGCTTTTTTCCAGGCATTTTCTAGCCTATATTACCCTTACCTAGTGATTTCCGTTGGCTAAAACAAAAAGCCTGAAGCCTGAATACACATGTAAAAGGCCTGTAATACACTTCTAAAAATGCCTGTATACACTTCCAAAGACACTCAAAAAAGCTCAAATATAGACTCTTTAAAACCCTTATGCTCAGTTGTGAATGCAGCCTAAGACAGGAAGTGTGTTACCGGCCGGATCACCAGGGGAAATATAGATAAAGAAGCCTTAAAAAAGAAAACAAATGCAGCCACCAAATCTAAGGCTGCATTCACATTTCACAACTTTGAATTGCAGGTGGAATAGCTGCAATTCTGCCCACAATTCCAAATCACACTGCAACTGTTGCAAAAGGTAACACATGTGTTTAGATGCCATTCTTTTTTAATAGCATCTCAAACGTGGTGCAGTTTGTCGCAATCCGCAAACCACAATGCGTGAAGCTTGTTGTCCAAAACGGAGCAGGAGCTTTTTTTGGTGACAAGCTTCACGTGATGTGGCTTGTCGTGTTTGCCCTGAGATTCTGCCGCACAACAATCATGTCAAAACTGCACCATTAAAAATTAATGCACCTTTGGAATCTCAAAATACAGCCTAATATAATTTCTGCTTGTACTTTCTCAAGCTGTGCCTACATAGATGATTTTTATTCTCGCGATTGGCTGACAAAATTTGACTATACACAATAAAACAAGTTTTTTACAATCTCCTTTATATTTACCATCACCTACACAGTGTGAGAGACTATATTGGCTATAATTTGAAGAACATAGAAAATATAGTGGATATTTAACAGAGATGGAGCAATAAGATTGTAAATTGAGTGGCTAGCTGTAGAATGTGCGGATTGTTTTGCTCACATTACAAAACTCACCAGAAACTTTGTAATAAAAGGGCCTGCATGATTGGATATAATTTGGTTGGATATATTCAACTAGGTCCTCACATATTACATGGTTTTGGAAAATATAAAGTAGATACTACAAAGATTGAATGGTAAGATTGTACGGTGTATGGTGACCCCTAAAGATTGTCAACTGCTTAATTACAAAGTGATCTTCCATGGTTTATTAGCAGTTTATTTACTCTATATAAAAAGGAGTAACTAATGCGCGAACCCTCAATGAAACAGGAAAGGCCAATGAGTAGCTGACAACATAAAAAGTGTTCTCACAGGGAATGAAGTAAGGTAAAGGGTAATGTGGCGCCACATTACCCTTTACCTTAATTTACTCTATAGATTTGAATAGGCAATTGCTCATTCTTGAGACTGTTGGATGATTTTCCCAAATTGAAGTATACACCTGCAAGCTTAATCCTATAAAAGTCATACAAAATACCCTGCAATAGCACTAAAAAGAGGTAACAGAACTAATTTAATAAGGAGTTGAGAATGTTCACACACATTAATAGTGACAATTATCTTCAATAATCTATAGGCATATCCCACTTTTAAGTACACAATGGAGTTTATTTACTAAAGCTAGAAAGTGCAAAATCAGGCTCACTTCTGAAAAGAAACCAATGAGCTTCCAGGTTTTATTACCAAAGCTTAATTGAACAAGTTGAGGTTAGAAGCTCATTGGTTTCTATGCAGAAGTGAGCCTGATTTTGCACTTTCTAGCTTTAGTAAATAAATCCCATTGTGCACTTAAAAGTGGGGCATGCCTGTAATTGGATTAGAAAATTGAAGGGAATCTTTTTTTTTTGTGTGTGAACATTCTCACCACCTTTAGTAAATCAGCCTCTTTATGTCTATAAAACATTTAAAGTCTATATTATCATTGTAGCCCTAAGCCTTAATGTTACAATTTATTGTAAAGCCCTGTACACAACTTGTTATCATTTTATAACTCTAAACCCTTGTACACACGGTCGGACATTCCGACAACCAAATCCGTCGGATTTTGGCCGAAACTGTTGCATACACACAGTCGGACAAAGTTGTCAGAAAATCTGATCGTACTTAACGTGATGACGTTGTTTCATTAGGACGGGACTACGTTCAGGCTAGTAGCCAATAGCTTTGGTCTAGGAATTTGATCTGAGCATGCGTGGCACTTGGTCCAATCGGAATTCTCTACACATGATCGGACAAAGTCCGATCGGATCCTGTTGTCGGAAAATTTTATAGCCCAGCTGGAAAACTTGGTCCGTCGGATACTCCGACGGAAACAGTCCGATGGAACCCACACACTGTCGGATTATCCGACAACGCGGTCCTATCGGACATTGTCCATCGGAATGTCCGACCATGTGTACAAGGCTAACAAACACCTTAACAACCTAAATTACATTTTTTATTCAGGCAATAATCCTCTCATGTTACTAACATGGTATGGAATTTGGTACTTACTGCTGGAATAGAGAGTAGGTCAATAGAGTCTGAAAAGAAAAAGAAAAACTGGCATCAGTGACTTTGGCTGGCCATACATTATACAATTTACCAAAACCATATAATATGAGGTCAAACTTAAACACTTCCAAATGGTATGCTATCAGACAGGTGCTTGCACTATAAAAAGATTGTATAATGTATGGCAAGCTCTAAAACTTCAGTTTTGGCTTTACACAGGCTTAATCGATAAGTTAGTGCAAAGTGCAATCACTATATCCATATATTCAATATATTGTGTAGTAACCTGTATAATCCAATCGCATTTCTGATAACTGCAGTCACATGAACAAAAAAGATAAAAACTTATTTTATTATTATTCTATTATTATATCTAATTGAGTAAGCCTGATGACTTTGGACCCAGCATTAGATTTACCTGTCTGCTACAATTACATTTTTTAAGGGCCCATTCACGCTATGTGCAGTGTTTCTCTACATTCCATAGCTGATTGTGTGTAAATGTGCACAAATGCTCCTCTCATCCACAACTATTAGTTCAGAAGAAACATGTCTTTAAAGAAAATGACTGTGCAGAAAAACATGCTTAAAATATTACAGAAACGCTCATAAAAAAGAATCTAAACACATAAAAATTGTAAAAGCACATAAACTGCAGTCACGTTTTTATATCCGTTGTAGTATGAATGGGCCCTAAAGAAACATATTTTCTATAAAAGGTATTCCAACTCACCATTACTGATAATCTTGTATGCTTGGACAAAAACATTAGAACCAATCGCTATTCCTGCAGTCACATTTATTTCAGAGTCTTTGTCTCCAAACACGTGAACAGCAAGGGTTGTATTCACACCAGGAATAACATACTGAGGTGCAGTAATGTAATACGATGTCCTGCAAAACAAAATGGATTTCGATTTATGTATTACTAACAAATATATTACAAGCATTTTGAATTTTAAATTGTACAATGCCTTTCCATTTAGATTTCAAAATTACCTACTTCTGTATTTCATTTTTTTTTCTTAGTTCAAAGTGCAAAGCTAACCTACAGAGTGTACAGGTAATTGTACAAATAAATCACATAGTTATTACTTACTCTGCATTACAGGCGAGTAGATACAGCGACAAAAGGAAAATGTGGCTCAAGATCTGAGGCCTTAGGTTGAACATCCTGCTCTTTCCACTAAAATGGCCAAGTCTGAAATGAAATGTGCTACAGAATGATGCACTCTTAAATCCTAGAACCTTTTATATATCCTTGGTGGGAAGTCTAAACTGGGGGCAGTACAGTACCACGCTTCCTGCAAACAATTAACACAAGGACAGGGTCCCCAAGCTTTGTTGCCTAGATTTCCTGGAAGTTCTTTCAGCCAAGTTTCTAGTAAAACTTGTCTTCTCTATGAGTGTTTTTTTTCTTTCCAAATCCAAAACAATGTTAGCCTCCAAAAGTGATTTAAAAATGTAAATTTAGAGCGTGTTAGATCAAGTAGACTAGTGTGTTAGACCAGGCACTTTTTTTGGCACCGGGTGGAAGTTTTTGGGTGTGTTTTGCATGCCACAGGCTTTTCAAAATAAAAAAAGTGTGTTAGACCAGGTTGTAACAAACAGGTTACTTAGGACCAACTCTAGGCATAAACTATCAATGGGAAGGGAAGGGGAGTGGGTAGCTTGAATCTTTGAATCTCATAGCAGCTTATTAGTAGGGATAAGTGATTTCAGCAAAATAGATTTTAAAGATTTTGTTTTTGCAAAGGAACATGAAAGGTTTCTTCAAGCAAATGTCACTTATGCAGTCCAAATGGTTACATTTGAGGATAATAAGGACAAAATATTGGAAAAGTATCCTTTGTGTTTTATTCCAATATACTGTATTTGTGTTGTTATTTGACTTTTTTCAAAAGAAAGTTATTATATACAGTATCTCACAAAAGTGACAACACTGAAGAAATGACACTTTGCTACAATGGAAAGTAATGAGTGTACAGCTTGTATAACAGTGTAAATTTTCTGTCCCTTCAAAATAACTCAACACACAGTGTGTGATGCGTCCGCTATAATGTCACAGTCATGATAAAAATCGCAGATCACCGCCATTACTAATAAAAAAAAAATAATAATAAAAATGCCATAAATCTATCTCCCATTTTTTAGACACTATAACTTTTACACAAACCAATAAATATACGCTTCTTGCGATTTTTTTTACAAAAAATATGTAGAAGAATACATATCGGCATAAACTGATAAAAAAAAAAAAAAATTATATATTTTTGGGGGATATTAATTATAGCAAAAAGTAAAAAATATAGTTTTTTTTTCAAAATTGTCACTCTTTTTTTGTTTATAACGCAAAAAATAAAAACCGCAGAGGTGATCAAATACCACCAATAAAAAGCTCTATTGGTGGGAAAAATAAAAACTTAAATTTTTTTGGGTGCAACGTCGCATGACCACACAATTGTCAGTTAAATCAATGCACTGCCGTATCACAAAATGTCCTCTGGTCAGGAACAGAGTAAATCCTTCCGGGGCTGAAGTGGTTAATATGAAGCAGGTAGCAGGTGCACTCAGTGGGACTTAGAAGCAGGAATTTCCCATGTGTCTTTTTGTTTTTTTTATGTCAACATTTCAGCAGGGCGCAATCCAACTTTCTGAAGATAAATTCAATAGTGACACACACAGGTTTAAATTCTTCTACCATCCCCCAAGGATGATATCACTAAAATTAAATAAGTGCATAAAAAAATCATTAAAAAAAAAATTCAAAAAGCAATTAGAACTAATCACATAGCTATGTAACTATAAATTATTAAAGGTCACAATATTGTGAAAATAAACAAAGAAGGAAATGGCAGAAGCAAAATGGTGGCAAGCAAACGGTAAAAATTGCAAGAAAAAAAGTACAGTGTGGCAATATACAAGTAAGCAAATCTGTGAAAGAGATCATCACCTGTCTTACTTCTATGTTTGTGGACTCTGGTTCTGTGACTGGCCGGAGCCACAATCACGTCACTCCTGTGCATGCCGCCAGTCATGGCAAAGGGCTCAGAAGGAACGGTACGGGTGGCTGTTCCTTTAGAGTGCATGCACCAGTGATGTCATTGCATGTACAGTAAATATCTCTAAAACTGTGCACATTTAGGAGATCTTTACACTCCCTATAGGTTAGATATATTATAGGCTAACCTATAGGTAAATGTCAGCATGTGAGTTTTTTCTATAGTTAAAAGTCAGTGATGGAAGTTTATTTCCACTTTAACATACTGTTCGGTCCACAGCATTATCCGGAGGCCTGCATGGGATGGTATAAAGGGCAGATTTCCTTAGTCGGCTCTTCTCTTTCTTTTGACAGGTTGCTTTTGGAGAAATCTCCCCCAGCAACAAGCTGCCAAATGGAACATTTTTGCAGTTTGGTTTTTGCACCCTACGCTCGCCTATAAAAGCCACAGTGCACCTCATGATGAAGCTGCCTGAAGAGGACCATGACCGTGCTTTCACCCTCCTTCCCCCTTTTTCTTGTCATATTGTTCGTAATGTCATGGTGTTATTTAGTGGGAGCTGGTCTTGCAGTCTAAAGTCTGGAAGGACATGGTTATCAATATCTGATATTTGATCATTTTGTTGAGTTTAAAATGGAAGTAAACTCAGCCAGCAGGGATTAAAATAAACATAAGGGCAGTAGGTTAAGTGATAACAACGGCAATCACTACATCATGTGAAGACAAATATTGTATTAGAAGTGTTTTTTCCCTTATCGTCATTTTGGCATTTCTTGGCTGAAGCCTGCATCATCTTGGGACTTCTCTTCCGCATCCAGCTTCCACCCCTCTCTATGAAGACAGCATGTGCAGTATGAATTAGCCAAGTTATGCTCTCTCACGCCACTTTCAGCTTGGCCCGTGATCAGAGACAATGTTTACAGCCCCTTGTGACATACCGTAGTAAGCCACTTGGGGTGTTGATGTGCTCTTGCAGGATAGAATGTCTCTGGCAATGGAGGACGTAGACACGGTGTAATAAAATTTCCTGCGACCTGTGAATTTCGCTCACCCCGTCACTTCCGGTGAGGCTCCGTCACTGTAACAGCTGACGGCGGGCCTTTACTGCGCATGTGTCAATCCCCTGCCATTAACAGCGCATGCGCTGTAGATTTATTCTCACGGTGGAAAAAAATTATAGCCTCGAGTGGGCGGAGACTTGCGGGTGGGCGGGCGGAGCTGAACAGATGGTGAGAATGTCCCCGCCCACCCCAAGATTTTCTTCACTGGTCAAGAAAAATCATGGCTTCAAGCTGTGTTAGACCAAAATTATAGACTCAAGCGCCCCTCCATCTTGCTACACCCCACACTCATCCACACAAAGGATACACTGAGAAGGGTGAAAACGGACATGAGAGGGCAAAAGTTGTATTTGGGTGAATGGGAGGATTATATCCTGAGGGGGGGAGGGGAGGAAGGTAAGTGACAAACTCACCTTACAATGGAGAGGATACTCGGCTCCACCGGTGACCCCACACCCCAGAATATGGAGGCCAGTGACCCCACACCCCAGAATATGGAGGCTGGCTCCAGCGGTGACCCCACAGTGCAGAATATGGGGGCCGGTGACCCCACACCCCAGAATATGGAGGCCGGCTCCAGCGGTGACCCCATAGTGCAGAATATGGGGGCCGGTGACCCCACAGTGCAGAATATGGAGGCCGGTGACCCCACACCCCAGAATATGGAGGCCAGTGACCCCACACCCCAGAATATGGAGGCCGGCTCCAGCGGTGGCCCCACACCCCAGAATATGGAGGCCGGTGACCCCAGAATATGGAGGCCGGTGACCCCAGAATATGGAGGCCGGTGACCCCACACCCCAGAATATGGAGGCCAGCTCCACCGGTGACCCCACACCCCAGAATATGGAGGCCAGTGACCCCATACCCCAGAATATGGAGGCCGGCTCCAGCAGTGACCCCACAGTGCAGAATATGGGGGCCGGTGACCCCACACCCCAGAATATGGAGGCCGGCTCCAGCGGTGACCCCACAGTGCAGAATATGGGGGCCGGTGACCCCACAGTGCAGAATATGGAGGCCGGTGACCCCACACCCCAGAATATGGAGGCCAGTGACCCCATACCCCAGAATATGGAGGCCGGCTCCAGCGGTGACCCCACAGTGCAGAATATGGGGGCCGGTGACCCCACACCCCAGAATATGGAGGCCGGCTCCAGCGGTGACCCCACAGTGCAGAATATGGGGGCCGGTGACCCCACAGTGCAGAATATGGAGGCCGGTGACCCCACACCCCAGAATATGGAGGCCAGTGACCCCACACCCCAGAATATGGAGGCCGGTGACCCCAAAATATGGAGGCCGGCTCCAGCGGTGACCCCACACCCCAGAATATGGAGGCCGGTGACCCCAGAATATGGAGGCCGGTGACCCCACACCCCAGAATATGGAGGCCGGTGACCCCACACCCCAGAATATGGAGGCCAGTGACCCCATACCCCAGAATATGGAGGCCGGCTCCAGCGGTGACCCCACAGTGCAGAATATGGGGGCCGGTGACCCCACACCCCAGAATATGGAGGCCGGACTCAGCGGTGACCCCACACCCCAGAATATGGAGTCCGGACTCATCAGTGACCCCAAAATATGCAGGCTGATCTCACTGGTGACCCCACATTCCAGAATATGGAGGCCGGGCTTACTGGTGATCCTGGAATATGGAGGCTGATCTCACTGGTGACCCCACACCCCAGAATATGGAGTCCGGACTCATCAGTGACCCCAAAATATGCAGGCTGATCTCACTGGTGACCCCACATTCCAGAATATGGAGGCCGGGCTTACTGGTGATCCTGGAATATGGAGGCTGATCTCACTGGTGACCCCACACCCCAGAATATGGAGTCCGGACTCATCGGTGACCCCAGAATATGGTGGGTGGAGCCACACTCACTCTTCTAGGGGTTCACTAGGTCTTGCAGGTTTACATGCCATCACTCACCCTTAGGAGTCCCTCCTGCCACGTCTCTACCAGGTGCTGGTCTGTGAGCGTCTATTAATGGGCAGCAATGTGGCTGGGACCGGGTGACAAGGCTGCAGAGAACAATATACAGGGGCCCCCGATCCATAGAATGGTGGAATCCCCATATACAAGGCTGCCCCCCCCCCAAAGTGTCCACCAACTCAGGGGTAGTGATGGCCGAACGGTTCGCCCGGCGGTCGTTTCGCGGCGAATTTCCGACTTTCGCCGTCCGCGGGTTCGAACGCCTTTTTCCGTCGTTCGCCCCGGCGGACTTACGTGTTTAATGTATACAAGAACTTTAACCTTTCGTGACACGTTTATCATGTGTTACAGGACAACCAATTGAGACATGACAGCTCATGGACACTTGGACATTCCCCCTAACCTATAAATACACCCGATCCGGTGGCCATTTTACATTCTTTCTTCTGTCACTGTAGGGAAAGGATCCTGTGTGGAGTAGGGACAGAGAAAACGCTAGCTATTTGGTACACAAAAGTTCTTTTCAGGACTGGTATAGGTGTTAGGTCAGCAGCCTGAGTTTCTTTTGTCAGTTTAGATAAAGGGACAGAGCGCTGTATGCTGCTATTTTAGGGACAGCTCAGCCAGATTAGTCTTTCTTCATCATCATCATCATCATCATCATTAGCTGTTACTATCAGGTCCACAAAAGAGCTGTTCCAGCTAATCGTTCCAGCCTACTCTTTTTTGCCAATTTGTATAGGGACAGGCAGGAAGCAGTGTGTCAGGCAGTGAGGATAATTTTAAAGACTTGCTGTTACTATTAGTTCCACAAAGGTTCTTTTCAGGACTGGTATCAGTGGTACGGTAATAGGCTTGTACACGTATAATATTCTTTCTTCCAAATATAGAAAGAATATTATACTTGACTGCTGCCCTTCTGCTGCAGTCTGCTAATCATTCACAACTCACTTGTTCCACAAAGCTCTTTATCAGGACTGGTAACTTGGTCTGTCTAGGGTGCTACGGTACATAGGCTTGGGTGCGGTACAGTCTGCTGTTCTGTAAGGACCGCTATCGGTCCACAATACATAGGGTTGCCGTGCACTACTGCTGACCGCTGCCCTATACTGCAGCAGTCCTTCATTGGTATAGGGACTGACGTACAGTCTGCTAATCACTAACACACAACCTGCTTGGTCCACAAAAGTTCTTATAAGGACTGGTAACTTGGTATAGGGTGCTACGGTACATAGGCCTGAGTGCGTTACAGTCTGCTGTTCTGTAAGGACCGCTATCGGTCCACAATACATAGGGTTGCCGTGCACTACTGCTGACCGCTGCCCTATACTGCAGCAGTCCTTCAGCGGTATAGGGACTGACGCACAGTCTGCTAAACACTAACACACAACCTGCTTGGTCCACAAAAGTTTTTATAAGGACTGGTAACTTGGTATAGGGTGCTACGGTACATAGGCCTGAGTGCAGTACAGTCTGCTGTTCTGTAAGGACCGCTATCGGTCCACAATACATAGGGTTGCCGTGCACTACTGCTGACCGCTGCCCTATACTGCAGCAGTCCTTCATTGGTATAGGGACTGACGTACAGTCTGCTAATCACTAACACACAACCTGCTTGGTCCACAAAAGTTCTTATAAGGACTGGTAACTTGGTATAGGGTGCTACGGTACATAGGCCTGAGTGCGTTACAGTCTGCTGTTCTGTAAGGACCGCTATCGGTCCACAATACATAGGGTTGACGTGCACCACTGCTGACCGCTGCCCTATACTGCAGCAGTCCTTCAGCGGTATAGGGACTGACGTACAGTCTGCTAAACACTAATACACAACCTGCTTGGTCCACAAAAGTTCTTATAAGGACTGGTAACTTGGTATAGGGTGCTACGGTACATAGGCTTGAGTGCGGTACAGTCTGCTGTTCTGTAAGGACCGCTATCGGTCCACAATAGATAGGGTTGACGTGCACCACTGCTGACCGCTGCCCTATACTGCAGCAGTCCTTCAGCGGTATAGGGACTGACGCACAGTCTGCTAAACACTAACACACAACCTGCTTGGTCCACAAAAGTTTTTATAAGGACTGGTAACTTGGTATAGGGTGCTACGGTACATAGGCCTGAGTGCGTTACAGTCTGCTGTTCTGTAAGGACCGCTATCGGTCCACAATACATAGGGTTGCCGTGCACTACTGCTGACCGCTGCCCTATACTGCAGCAGTCCTTCATTGGTATAGGGACTGACGTACAGTCTGCTAATCACTAACACACAACCTGCTTGGTCCACAAAAGTTCTTATAAGGACTGGTAACTTGGTATAGGGTGCTACGGTACATAGGCCTGAGTGCGTTACAGTCTGCTGTTCTGTAAGGACCGCTATCGGTCCACAATACATAGGGTTGACGTGCACCACTGCTGACCGCTGCCCTATACTGCAGCAGTCCTTCAGCGGTATAGGGACTGACGTACAGTCTGCTAAACACTAATACACAACCTGCTTGGTCCACAAAAGTTCTTATAAGGACTGGTAACTTGGTATAGGGTGCTACGGTACATAGGCTTGAGTGCGGTACAGTCTGCTGTTCTGTAAGGACCGCTATCGGTCCACAATAGATAGGGTTGACGTGCACCACTGCTGACCGCTGCCCTATACTGCAGCAGTCCTTCAGCGGTATAGGGACTGACGCACAGTCTGCTAAACACTAACACACAACCTGCTTGGTCCACAAAAGTTTTTATAAGGACTGGTAACTTGGTATAGGGTGCTACGGTACATAGGCCTGAGTGCGTTACAGTCTGCTGTTCTGTAAGGACCGCTATCGGTCCACAATACATAGGGTTGCCGTGCACTACTGCTGACCGCTGCCCTATACTGCAGCAGTCCTTCATTGGTATAGGGACTGACGTACAGTCTGCTAATCACTAACACACAACCTGCTTGGTCCACAAAAGTTCTTATAAGGACTGGTAACTTGGTATAGGGTGCTACGGTACATAGGCCTGAGTGCGTTACAGTCTGCTGTTCTGTAAGGACCGCTATCGGTCCACAATACATAGGGTTGACGTGCACCACTGCTGACCGCTGCCCTATACTGCAGCAGTCCTTCAGCGGTATAGGGACTGACGTACAGTCTGCTAAACACTAATACACAACCTGCTTGGTCCACAAAAGTTCTTATAAGGACTGGTAACTTGGTATAGGGTGCTACGGTACATAGGCTTGAGTGCGGTACAGTCTGCTGTTCTGTAAGGACCGCTATCGGTCCACAATACATAGGGTTGCCGTGCACTACTGCTGACCGCTGCCCTATACTGCAGCAGTCCTTCATTGGTATAGGGACTGACGTACAGTCTGCTAATCACTAACACACAACCTGCTTGTTCCACAAAAGTTCTTATAAGGACTGGTAACTTGGTATAGGGTGCTACGGTACATAGGCTTGAGTGCGGTACAGTCTGCTGTTCTGTAAGGACCGCTATCGGTCCACAATACATAGGGTTGCCGTGCACTACTGCTGACCGCTGCCCTATACTGCAGCAGTCCTTCATTGGTATAGGGACTGACGTACAGTCTGCTAATCACTAACACACAACCTGCTTGTTCCACAAAAGTTCTTATAAGGACTGGTAACTTGGTATAGGGTGCTACGGTACATAGGCTTGAGTGCGGTACAGTCTGCTGTTCTGTAAGGACCGCTATCGGTCCACAATAGATAGGGTTGACGTGCACCACTGCTGACCGCTGCCCTATACTGCAGCAGTCCTTCAGCGGTATAGGGACTGACGTACAGTCTGCTAAACACTAATACACAACCTGCTTGGTCCACAAAAGTTCTTATAAGGACTGGTAACTTGGTATAGGGTGCTACGGTACATAGGCTTGAGTGCGGTACAGTCTGCTGTTCTGTAAGGACCGCTATCGGTCCACAATAGATAGGGTTGACGTGCACCACTGCTGACCGCTGCCCTATACTGCAGCAGTCCTTCAGCGGTATAGGGACTGACGTACAGTCTGCTAAACACTAATACACAACCTGCTTGGTCCACAAAAGTTCTTATAAGGACTGGTAACTTGGTATAGGGTGCTACGGTACATAGGCTTGAGTGCGGTACAGTCTGCTGTTCTGTAAGGACCGCTATCGGTCCACAATAGATAGGGTTGACGTGCACCACTGCTGACCGCTGCCCTATACTGCAGCAGTCCTTCAGCGGTATAGGGACTGACGCACAGTCTGCTAAACACTAACACACAACCTGCTTGGTCCACAAAAGTTTTTATAAGGACTGGTAACTTGGTATAGGGTGCTACGGTACATAGGCCTGAGTGCGTTACAGTCTGCTGTTCTGTAAGGACCGCTATCGGTCCACAATACATAGGGTTGCCGTGCACTACTGCTGACCGCTGCCCTATACTGCAGCAGTCCTTCATTGGTATAGGGACTGACGTACAGTCTGCTAATCACTAACACACAACCTGCTTGGTCCACAAAAGTTCTTATAAGGACTGGTAACTTGGTATAGGGTGCTACGGTACATAGGCCTGAGTGCGTTACAGTCTGCTGTTCTGTAAGGACCGCTATCGGTCCACAATACATAGGGTTGACGTGCACCACTGCTGACCGCTGCCCTATACTGCAGCAGTCCTTCAGCGGTATAGGGACTGACGTACAGTCTGCTAAACACTAATACACAACCTGCTTGGTCCACAAAAGTTCTTATAAGGACTGGTAACTTGGTATAGGGTGCTACGGTACATAGGCTTGAGTGCGGTACAGTCTGCTGTTCTGTAAGGACCGCTATCGGTCCACAATACATAGGGTTGCCGTGCACTACTGCTGACCGCTGCCCTATACTGCAGCAGTCCTTCATTGGTATAGGGACTGACGTACAGTCTGCTAATCACTAACACACAACCTGCTTGTTCCACAAAAGTTCTTATAAGGACTGGTAACTTGGTATAGGGTGCTACGGTACATAGGCTTGAGTGCGGTACAGTCTGCTGTTCTGTAAGGACCGCTATCGGTCCACAATAGATAGGGTTGACGTGCACCACTGCTGACCGCTGCCCTATACTGCAGCAGTCCTTCAGCGGTATAGGGACTGACGTACAGTCTGCTAAACACTAATACACAACCTGCTTGGTCCACAAAAGTTCTTATAAGGACTGGTAACTTGGTATAGGGTGCTACGGTACATAGGCTTGAGTGCGGTACAGTCTGCTGTTCTGTAAGGACCGCTATCGGTCCACAATAGATAGGGTTGACGTGCACCACTGCTGACCGCTGCCCTATACTGCAGCAGTCCTTCAGCGGTATAGGGACTGACGTACAGTCTGCTAAACACTAATACACAACCTGCTTGGTCCACAAAAGTTCTTATAAGGACTGGTAACTTGGTATAGGGTGCTACGGTACATAGGCTTGAGTGCGGTACAGTCTGCTGTTCTGTAAGGACCGCTATCGGTCCACAATACATAGGGTTGCCGTGCACTACTGCTGACCGCTGCCCTATACTGCAGCAGTCCTTCATTGGTATAGGGACTGACGTACAGTCTGCTAATCACTAACACACAACCTGCTTGTTCCACAAAAGTTCTTATAAGGACTGGTAACTTGGTATAGGGTGCTACGGTACATAGGCTTGAGTGCGGTACAGTCTGCTGTTCTGTAAGGACCGCTATCGGTCCACAATAGATAGGGTTGACGTGCACCACTGCTGACCGCTGCCCTATACTGCAGCAGTCCTTCAGCGGTATAGGGACTGACGTACAGTCTGCTAAACACTAATACACAACCTGCTTGGTCCACAAAAGTTCTTATAAGGACTGGTAACTTGGTATAGGGTGCTACGGTACATAGGCTTGAGTGCGGTACAGTCTGCTGTTCTGTAAGGACCGCTATCGGTCCACAATAGATAGGGTTGACGTGCACCACTGCTGACCGCTGCCCTATACTGCAGCAGTCCTTCAGCGGTATAGGGACTGACGTACAGTCTGCTAAACACTAATACACAACCTGCTTGGTCCACAAAAGTTCTTATAAGGACTGGTAACTTGGTATAGGGTGCTACGGTACATAGGCTTGAGTGCGGTACAGTCTGCTGTTCTGTAAGGACCGCTATAGGTCCACAATAGATAGGGTTGACGTGCACCACTGCTGACCGCTCACCTATACTGCAGCAGTCCTTCAGCGGTATAGGGACTAAGAGTTTTGTCACAGGGTCATTTAAAAAATGACATGCAGAGGAAGAGGCAGGCCCTTCCGCAGGGGTGGTAGGGGTAGGGCAGGAGCAACAGGCTTGAGCCAAAGTGGGAAGTTGCAGAAGGTGCGTTCAATTACTTTAAAGGATGCACCAGACTTGGTTGAGTGGCTCGCTCAGCCTTACTCTTCTGCACCCTCCT
Organism: Lithobates pipiens; assembly: GCF_037356315.1. Lineage (NCBI taxonomy): Eukaryota > Metazoa > Chordata > Amphibia > Anura > Ranidae > Lithobates > Lithobates pipiens. The sequence continues at coordinate 339,521,377 of NW_027507758.1, forward strand.
CATCCTCTCGATCTGCACCCTCTTCTTCACTCTCTGCTATGTGCACCCCCAAAGACACTACCACCAACAACACGACCACCACCACCACCACCACATACCTTCCGCTTGAGTCACTGGAATTATTTTCCGATCCATATCAAGAGGACATTTCTGATGCGCAGCCACTCTTGGTATTGGATCAGGAAGAGGAGGTAGCAACAAGCGCTACTCAGCAGTCTGACGCCAGTACCCAGATCAGCCCAAGGAGGAGGTTGGTCCCCGGTGTTGCTGCCTACTCTACTTATAGCGGTGGGGAAGGTGACGTTGATGATGACGTGTCTAGTGATGTCACGTGGGTGCCCACAAGAGAGGAAGAGGAGGGGAGTTCAGAGGGAGATATGGACCAGCAGATAGGGAGGAGAAGCAGCAATGACTTACATTGCACAGCAGGGACAAAGCAGACTGCAAATGTATCAGGAGCGAGTCATCGACCATGTACGGTCACATCTGGCGCTCCCAGGACACCGGCACATGGCTCCGCAGTGTGGGCTTTTTTTAACGTGTCCGCTGCTGACAATAGCGTTGCCATCTGCAATCTTTGCAGTCAACGCGTTAGTCGCGGTAAGCCCAATACTCACCTAGGGACGACCGCCTTAAGAAGGCACATGAGCAGCCATCACCGAGCCCAGTGGGAGCAACGGAACACACAAAGCCACACTGCAGGCTCTCACCGTCCAGCCTCGTCTTCTACTTCTCCTTCTCCTCTCTCCTCACAATTGTCCTCCACTCCACCTTCCATCACGCCAAGCTCACATTTTTCTGCAAAAAGGCAGGCTTCCGTGGGCCTAATGTTTGAGCGTAAAAAAATGATGACGCCGGATAACCCTCTTGCCCAACGGTTGGCGGCTGGCTTGTCAGAACTCATAGCCCGCCAACTACTGCCATATAAACTGGTGGACTCGGAGGCCTTTCGCAAATTTGTGGCCATTGGAACACCACAATGGAAGGTCCCAGGAAGGAAGTATTTCTCAGAGAAGGGCATCCCAGAGCTATATGGCCATGTTCAGCGGCAAGTGAATGTATCTCTGGCACACAGTGTCGGTGCCAAGATACATCTGACCACAGACACGTGGTCTAGCAAACACGGGCAGGGAAGGTATATCAGTTTTACTGCCCACTGGGTGAACCTTCTGACGGCCGTCAAGCATGTAACCCGTGGCACCCGTGTAGATTTGGTTTTACCGCCACGGATTGCATGCAGGCCTGACTCTTCTTCTCCTCCTCCTACTCCATCCTCCTCCCTCTCCTCCTCAGCTGCCTCCTCCTTTTCCGCTGCTAGCGTCTCTTCCACTGCACCGCCCAAGCTCCCCAGAACCTATTCCACATGCCAGGTGAGACGTTGCCATGCCGTGCTGCGTCTGTTGTGCCTGGAAGCAAAGAGCCACACTGGCCCGGCACTCCTTTCAGCTTTGCGTTCACAGGCAGATGAGTGGCTAACACCGCTCAATTTGACAGTTGGTAAAGTGGTGTGTGACAACGGTGCCAATCTGCTTAGCGCATTGAAACAGGGCAAAATCACGCACGTGCCGTGCATGGCACACGTCTTAAACTTGGTCGTGCAGCGATTCCTTGTCAAATACCCTGGGGTCCAGGACATCTTGCGGCAGGCAAGGAAAATCTCGGCCCATTTCAGAAGATCTTACACGGCCATGGCTCGCCTTGCTGACATTCAGCGGCGACACCATCTGCCGGTCAGACGTCTTATTTGCGATTGCCCGACGCGATGGAACTCAACCTTCTATATGCTTGATAGGCTGCTCCAGCAGAAACGTGCAGTTAACGTCTACCTGTATGAACTCTGCGAAAGAAACGGTTCTGGGGAGCTGGGTTTTTTTTCACCGCGCCAGTGGCTGCTCATGCGCGACACATGCAGACTTCTGCGGCCATTTGAGGAGATCACCAAACTGGTCAGTCGCAGCCATGGCGCCATCAGTGACATGGTACCTTATGCCTTCTTTCTGGAGCGTGCATTGCGTCGTGTCATTGATCAGGCTGTGGAGGAGCAGGAGCGGGAAGATGAGGAAGTCGCAATGCTGGATGAATTCCCAGGGGGGGCTACTCTATCTGAGACAAGTCAACAACAGGAGTCTGATGAGGAGTCAGAGGAGGATGGTGCCGGGGCGGATGAGCAGGAGCAAGAAGAGCATGCTTTAAACCTTTCTGGGATCCCTGTTGTGCGAGGATGGGGAGAGGAGAATGAAGAGGACGACATTATCCTGGATGATGAGCAGGAGCCAGGCCACCACACCGCTTCCACTTTAGTGCAAATGGGGGCCTTCATGCTCCAGTGTTTTAATAGGGACCCCCGTATAAAAAGCATGAGGGTCAAGGACCAGTACTGGGTGGCAACGTACTTAGACCCCCGGTACAAACACAAAATGGCGGAAATGTTACCGCCGTCGCAGAGGGCTGTCAGAATGCAGCACTTCCAGGCCTTGCTTCGAGAAATGCTGCATTCTGCTTTTGCGTGCGCTGGCAGAGGAGCAATTCCCACTCCCAGAGAAGGATTTGCGGGTACCAATCCAACAGCGCCTGCAAGAAGAGGCCGGTTTGAAGATGTGTTGGTGACTTCGGATATGAGGTCATTCTTTCAGCCGACCCATCGACAGGTGTCATCCGGATCCAGCATCAGGGAACGCCTAGACCGTCAGGTGTCCGACTACATTGGGTTAACGGCCGATGTGGACGCTCTGAGGAGTGATGAACCCCTAGACTACTGGGTGGGCAGGCTTGACCTCTGGCCAGAGCTTGCCCAATTTGCAATCGAACTGTTGGCTTGCCCCTCATCCAGTGTCCTGTCCGAAAGGACGTTCAGCGCAGCAGGGGGGATTGTGACCGATAAGCGTACTCGCCTAGCTCACCACAGTGTTAACTACCTCACATTTCTAAAAATGAATGAGGCATGGATCTCGGAGGAATTCAACACATGTGATCAGTAGACCATGTATATGTCTATAAACAATTTTTGGAATCAAGCACACAGACCTTCTTAATTCATTTGGCTCACTTCCCTGACCCAAAAAAGCACACCGTACTATATGCCCCTACCCTCCTCTTTGAAGAGGTTGAGCGGTGTCATATTTCTACTGGGGCTGCTTATTATGAGGGGTTCCCACCATCCCTGTGCTGTGCTGACTTCCTCCTGGGTGTTCTTATTATGAGGGGCTCCCACCATCCCTGTGCTGTGCTGACTTCCTCCTGGGGGTTCTTATTATGAGGGGATCACACCATCCCTGTGCTGTGCTGACTTCCTCCTGGGGCTGCTTACGGTGCTGCTGTCAGCGCTGTATGTCACGGAGCTGCTGTCAGCGCTGTATGTCACGGAGCTGCTGTCAGCGCTGTATGTCACGGAGCTGCTGTCAGCGCTGTATGTCACGGAGCTGCTGTCAGCGCTGTATGTCACGGAGCTGCTGTCAGCGCTGTATGTCACGGAGCTGCTGTCAGCGCTGTATGTCACGGAGCTGCTGTCAGCGCTGTATGTCACGGAGCTGCTGTCAGCGCTGTATGTCACGGAGCTGCTGTCAGCGCTGTATGTCACGGAGCTGCTGTCAGCGCTGTATGTCACGGAGCTGCTGTCAGCGCTGTATGTCACGGTGCTGCTGTCAGCGCTGTATGTCACGGAGCTGCTGTCAGCGCTGTATGTCACGGAGCTGCTGTCAGTGCTGTATGTCACGGAGCTGCTGTCAGCGCTGTATGTCACGGAGCTGCTGTCAGCGCTGTATGTCACGGAGCTGCTGTCAGCGCTGTATGTCACGGTGCTGCTGTCAGCGCTGTATGTCACGGAGCTGCTGTCAGCGCTGTATGTCACGGAGCTGCTGTCAGCGCTGTATGTCACGGAGCTGCTGTCAGCGCTGTATGTCACGGAGCTGCTGTCAGCGCTGTATGTCACGGAGCTGCTGTCAGCGCTGTATGTCACGGTGCTGCTGTCAGCGCTGTATGTCACGGAGCTGCTGTCAGCGCTGTATGTCACGGAGCTGCTGTCAGTGCTGTATGTCACGGAGCTGCTGTCAGCGCTGTATGTCACGGAGCTGCTGTCAGCGCTGTATGTCACGGAGCTGCTGTCAGCGCTGTATGTCACGGTGCTGCTGTCAGCGCTGTATGTCACGGAGCTGCTGTCAGCGCTGTATGTCACGGAGCTGCTGTCAGCGCTGTATGTCACGGAGCTGCTGTCAGCGCTGTATGTCACGGAGCTGCTGTCAGCGCTGTATGTCACGGAGCTGCTGTCAGCGCTGTATGTCACGGTGCTGATGTCAGTGCTCTGTATTACGGTGCTGCTGTCAGTGCTCTGTATCTCCTGCACCCTCTTGTTTGCCTACCCTGGTCCCTGACCTTCCCTCTCCTCCATTGCCTTCATTAGCTCCATAGTCCTGAATTGTCAGAACAATTTCCCAAATAAAAAAAAAATGCTTGTAGTTATCGATCCCAAATTCACCTCATACATGTATTATGCTATTGTCCAGGTGGTGGGACTACGTGCTACCCCCTAATAATTACCCCGTGGCCGCAAATTCGACCTAAAGGTTTGCGAAATTCGCCTCCCATTGAAGTCAATGGAGCCCGCGGCGAACGGTCGTTTTCGCGAACGTTTGTGTCCGTTCGCGTTTCGCGTTCGCGAAACGTCCCGTCGGAAGTTCGTCCATCACTACTCAGGGGTCCCCAGCCTCAGGTGGAGGACAATGCCAACTTCTCTTGTCTAGTTTCAGGTATGGGGGAGAAGATGGGACTTCCGGGCTCAGGATGTGTCTAACAGGAGAAGAACAAAGAAAAAGATGGGGGGTGATGACACATGGCATGGAGAGGATGGGGGATGATGACACATGGCATGAAGAGGATGGGGGATAACGGATGGCACATGGCATGGAGAGGATGGGGGATGATGGCGCATGGCATGGAGAGGATGGGGGATGATGGCACATGGCACGGAGAGGATGGGGGATGATGGCGCATGGCATAGACAAGATGGTGATAACCATTGTTAGGTTGAACTGGTGTCTGTGTCCAGCTGGGTAGATACCTCTCTTAATCCTGGGGACCATCCCTCCTCTCTCCTCATCCTGGAGACCATTCCTCCTCTCTCCTCATCCTGGAGACCATTCCTCCTCTCTCCTCATCCTGGAGACCATTCCTCCTCGCTCTTCATCCTGGGAACCATTCCTCCTCACTCTTCATCCTGGAGACCATTCCTCCTCTCCTCATCCTGGAGACCCTTTGTCTCTATTCATCCTGGAGAACCTTCCTCTTCTCTCCTCATCCTGGAGACCATTCCTCCTCTCTCCTCATCCTGGAGACCCTTTCTTGTCTCTATTCATCCTGGAGAACCTTCCTCCTCTCCCCTCATCCTGAGGACAATTCCTCTTCTCTCCCGATCCTGGGGGACCCTTCCTCCTCTCTCCTCATCCTGGAGACCATTCCTTCTCTCCTAATCCTGAGGACCATTCTTCCTCTCTGTTCATTCTGGGGAACGTTCCTCCTCTCCTCATCCTGGAGACCATTCCTCCTTTTTCCTCATCCTGGGGACCATTCCTCCTCTCCCCTCATCCTAAGCATCATTCCTCCTCTCCCCTCATCCTGGAGACCCTTTCTTGTCTCTACCGTTTTGGCGGGAGCACTGATTTTAATGACGATTAAAGTGAAAAAAAAAAGTGAAATATTCCTTTAAATATGGTGCCTGGGGGGTGTCTGTAGTATGCCTGTGAAGTGCCACGTGTTTCCCGTGTTTAGAACAGTCCCTGCACAAAATGACATTAAACGGAAATAACACCATTTAAAACTGCTTGCGGTTTTAATGTTATATCTGGTTCCTGCAATATGGTTGAAAATCATTGAGAAACATGGCATGGGTAGCCCTCCCTGCCCATTACCAGCCTATTTGGGTCTTGTACGGATATTAAGGGGAACCCCGTACCCATATTAAAAAAAGGAAATGCGTGTGGCCCCCAGGCCCTATATACTCAGAACAGCAGTATACAGGCGGTGCGAACAAGACAGGGACTGTGTAGGTTTGTTGTGTTAAGTTGAATCTGTTTGTCATTTTCAACCGGTACATTTTTAAAGTGTAGCTCCAGTCAAAAAAAATATCTTTAAGCTTTTTGGAAAACATAGGGAAGGGTTATCACCCCTGTATAATTTGTTTTGTCGTCCATCTTTTTTCATCTCACTTGCTGTTGTCTCCTTGCGTTTGCAAGTAGGAGATGTTTGTAAGTTGGATGTTTGAAAGTAGGGGCCTGCCCTATATTATAGCGGTATGTACTGGGTACAGAGCACGCAGACAGCACGCAGACAGCACGCACTATCTCCTAACACTACTGACTGCAAGCTCTATTATTAACCACTTGTTAGCCCAATGTTTGCATAAAGTGAAAGATGAAGTTATGCTGAGTAAATAGATATCAAACATGTCACTCTTCAAAATTGCACATGCCCATGGAATGGCGCCAAACGTCGCTACTTAAAAAATCCCCATAGGCGACACTTTAATTTTTTTTTTTACTGGTTACATGTTTTGAGTTGCAGAGGAGGTTTTTTTCCCAAAAATATATTTTTGATCACTTTTATTCCTATTACAAGAAATGTAAACATCCCCTGTAATAGGAATATGGGGTGACAGGTCCTCTTTACAGTGAAATCTGGGGGGTCAATATGACCCCACATCTCACCTCTAGGCTGGGAAGCCTGAAATAAAAAATTAAAAAAAAGATTCTGGCTTTGATCGTACTGGCGAGTTGGTAGAAGCACCGGAGGGCGGTGAGGGGTGGGGGGCGTCTATGGCTGGGTATTTCAGGGTATCACCGAGTATGGCTGGGTATCTCTGAGTATGGCTGGGTATGGCAATTTATGGCAGGGTATTACAGAGTATTGGCGGGGTATTGGCGAGGTACTACAGAGTAATAGCAGGGTACTGCAGAGTATTGGGGGTACTGCAGAGAAATGGCGGGTACTGCAGAGTATTGGGGGGTACTGCAGAGTAATGGGGGGTACTGCAGAGTAATGGCGGGGTACTGCAGAGTAATGGCGGGGTACTGCACTGCAGACAGAGTAATGGCGGGGTACTGCACTGCAGAGTAATGGCGGGGTACTGCACTGCAGAGTAATGGCGGGGTACTGCACTGCAGAGTAATGGCGGGGTACTGCAGAGTATTGGGGGTACTGCAGAGTAATGGCGGGTACTGCAGAGTATTGGGGGGTACTGCAGAGTAATGGGGGTTACTGCAGGGTAATGGGGGGTACTGCAGAGTAATGGCAGGGTACTGCAGAGTATGCACTGGTATTGCAGAGTATTGGCAGGGAATTGAGGGGTTAAATTCGGTGAGCAGCGATGTGGGCACTGCAGATGCAGCCCACATCGCTGCTGACACCGATCTCTTTCCCCTCCGCTGTACCGATCGGTACAGAAAGGGGAGGGAGGAACAGGCGTCATAACATGACGCCGGTTTGTTTCCAAGTGATCACTCCGTCATTTGACGGAGCAATCACGTGGTAAACGGCCGCTATGAGCGGCCGTTTACCGTGATGCGCCGGGTCCTATGGACCCGGCGGTCACGGATGCTCTCGAGTGCGCACACCTCGGGGCACGCGAGAGCAGAATTCTGGGAGGCTGTTAATTAACGGCCTCTCTGAGTTAAACAACCGCCCGGAAGCCGTTAATCGGCAATGGGCAGTTGTTAAGTGGTTAAAGCTAGATCACTAGCTATATAGGTGAGGTGAATATAGTGGTGTATACTGCAGTCAGGGCACAGATAACAACCACTACACAGCAGCAAGATAGGAAATCAGCCAAAAACGATTGGTGTGTACTGTGTTGAAGGTACACAGAACACCCACTGCTTCAGATGCAAAGTAACACACTACACGAGGCCGCCTCAAAGGCGGCCTTATATAGTGTGGGGCGTGCACTACACAGCCTGAGCTATGATTGGCCACAGGCATCCTGCCTGTGGCCAATCATGGCTCTCCTCGCTGCCGGCGCTGCGAACAGCCAATGTTCGAGTCGAACGTACGTTCGACTCGAACACGAAGCTCATCCCTAGTCCCCAGGATTAAGAGAGGTATCTACCCAGCTGGACACAGACACCAGTTCAACCTAACAATGGTTATCACCATCTTGTCCATGCCATGCGCCATCATCCCCCATCCTCTCCGTGCCATGTGCCATCATCCCCCATCCTCTCCATGCCATGCGCCATCATCCCCCATCCTCTCCATGCCATGTGCCATCCGTTATCCCCCATCCTCTTCATGCCATGTGTCATCATCCCCCATCCTCTCCATGCCATGTGTCATCACCCCCCATCCTTTTCTTTGTTCTTCTCCTGTTAGACACATCCTGAGCCCGGAAGTCCCATCTTCTCCCCCATACCTGAAACTAGACAAGAGAAGTTGGCATTGTCCTCCACCTGAGGCTGGGGACCCCTGAGTTGGTGGACACTTTGGGGGGGGGACAGCCTTGTATATGGGGATTCCACCATTCTATGGATCGGGGGCCCCTGTATATTGTTCTCTGCAGCCTTGTCACCCGGTCCCAGCCACATTGCTGCCCATTAATAGACGCTCACAGACCAGCACCTGGTAGAGACGTGGCAGGAGGGACTCCTAAGGGTGAGTGATGGCATGTAAACCTGCAAGACCTAGTGAACCCCTAGAAGAGTGAGTGTGGCTCCACCCACCATATTCTGGGGTCACCGATGAGTCCGGACTCCATATTCTGGGGTGTGGGGTCACCAGTGAGATCAGCCTCCATATTCCAGGATCACCAGTAAGCCCGGCCTCCATATTCTGGAATGTGGGGTCACCAGTGAGATCAGCCTGCATATTTTGGGGTCACTGATGAGTCCGGACTCCATATTCTGGGGTGTGGGGTCACCGCTGAGTCCGGCCTCCATATTCTGGGGTGTGGGGTCACCGGCCCCCATATTCTGCACTGTGGGGTCACCGCTGGAGCCGGCCTCCATATTCTGGGGTATGGGGTCACTGGCCTCCATATTCTGGGGTGTGGGGTCACCGGCCTCCATATTCTGGGGTGTGGGGTCACCGGCCTCCATATTCTGGGGTCACCGGCCTCCATATTCTGGGGTGTGGGGTCACCGCTGGAGCCGGCCTCCATATTCTGGGGTCACCGGCCTCCATATTCTGGGGTGTGGGGTCACTGGCCTCCATATTCTGGGGTGTGGGGTCACCGGCCTCCATATTCTGCACTGTGGGGTCACCGGCCCCCATATTCTGCACTGTGGGGTCACCGCTGGAGCCGGCCTCCATATTCTGGGGTGTGGGGTCACCGGCCCCCATATTCTGCACTGTGGGGTCACCACTGGAGCCGGCCTCCATATTCTGGGGTATGGGGTCACTGGCCTCCATATTCTGGGGTGTGGGGTCACCGGCCTCCATATTCTGGGGTGTGGGGTCACCGGCCTCCATATTCTGGGGTCACCGGCCTCCATATTCTGGGGTCACCGGCCTCCATATTCTGGGGTGTGGGGCCACCGCTGGAGCCGGCCTCCATATTCTGGGGTGTGGGGTCACTGGCCTCCATATTCTGGGGTGTGGGGTCACCGGCCTCCATATTCTGCACTGTGGGGTCACCGGCCCCCATATTCTGCACTATGGGGTCACCGCTGGAGCCGGCCTCCATATTCTGGGGTGTGGGGTCACCGGCCCCCATATTCTGCACTGTGGGGTCACCGCTGGAGCCAGCCTCCATATTCTGGGGTGTGGGGTCACTGGCCTCCATATTCTGGGGTGTGGGGTCACCGGTGGAGCCGAGTATCCTCTCCATTGTAAGGTGAGTTTGTCACTTACCTTCCTCCCCTCCCCCCCTCAGGATATAATCCTCCCATTCACCCAAATACAACTTTTGCCCTCTCATGTCCGTTTTCACCCTTCTCAGTGTATCCTTTGTGTGGATGAGTGTGGGGTGTAGCAAGATGGAGGGGCGCTTGAGTCTATAATTTTGGTCTAACACAGCTTGAAGCCATGATTTTTCTTGACCAGTGAAGAAAATCTTGGGGTGGGCGGGGACATTCTCACCATCTGTTCAGCTCCGCCCGCCCACCCGCAAGTCTCCGCCCACTCGAGGCTATAATTTTTCTCCACCGTGAGAATAAATCTACAGCGCATGCGCTGTTAATGGCAGGGGATTGACACATGCGCAGTAAAGGCCCGCCGTCAGCTGTTACAGTGACGGAGCCTCACCGGAAGTGACGGGGTGAGCGAAATTCACAGGTCGCAGGAAATTTTATTACAACGGCATTGTCCGGAAAGGATGGATGGCACAGAGATCATGCTGTAAATCGTGGCTATAATGCGCATGCGCCGGTGACATCATTAGATTGAAGATCCTGTGTTTTGGTGGAACGGCACAGGTAAAACAGATAGTAAACAAACTAGTAGGTGTTGCCTTTACTAACTATTTCAAGGGATTAAAGTAGAAATCGTGAGCTTCCTACCAATTTAAAGTCTGATGTGCTGAGAGATGGATTTTTAGTTATTTAGCTTGTTAAATTCTGGGTAACCCCTTAAATAAACACTGTGGCCATATTATGCCATTTAAAACATATATTAGTGTCTGTCTCCTGATTTTGTATTGTTGCTTTGTGCTATCCCATGCACAATGGTAAATGGGCCCTAATGATTTGTGTGTTCACACTAAATATGAAAAAGCAATGTACACAATTTAAATAAAAAATTGTAGCACAAAAGTAAAACATTCTATGCACGTACCATTGAGATGACACTGCATGCAGCAAACTATGCACATGCAATCTCCTGGGTGAATGTAGCCTTAACATATAATAGGCAACATATTTATTTTCGTTTTGGATAGAGTGGAGAGGGATTATAACACCTTTCATGTTTTTTTTTTTGTTTGTTTTTGTTTTGTTTTTATGTTCTGTGCCTCTGTATGGGATATTCACCCTGTCTATTGGACACACTTACCATTATCAGTGAAAGTGAAAAAATCCCAAATTATGGGATGTCGTCAGAACAATAAAACAGGGGAATCTTCCAATGGTGACACTAGTTATAGTAACCCTAATGACAACCAGAGATTTCATCTAATTTCTTGTTTTGGCTATGAGATAGAAAGTGAAGGAAATCTCAATGGGACTCAGATATCAAAAAAACCTGAAAGGATTTGCAACCCTCCTTATTCCACACAAAATTAAAAAAGTATTTCATTATAACATTTATTTTACTTAATGCACTTTAATTTTTTTAACAAATATCTGTATTCAATTTTTTTTTTTTTATATTTCTCTGAAGTTTGGTTTTAAGCCTGCAGTTGAGTCCTGAATCTGTGTTAGTGTTGTTTTTCCACATGAAAGGTTTTGTTGTGTATATCTTGTATATCAAAGACATGTTACTGTCAAGGCAAAAGTGAATAGCACATGAATAGTTGCAAATGCTTGTGTTTTGTTGACAGAAAAGAGTATGAGAAAGAGAAATGCAGGTAGTACTGGAGAGACCTGTGTATTAACACTTGAAAGACACTTGTTTATGGTGGAAAGTGTAAGAGAAAATCCCTCCATCACAGTAAATACTTTTAAAGGATGCTGGCAACTTGAATACACACAAGTTTAAAAAAAAAAAAATTGGCAAGAATACATTTTAATCATTGAACCCTGCGCATTACTATTATCACAGCACAGACAGCTTTTTTGACACAGTAATTTACATATGAACTTGGAATTTTATTTTCCAAATACATTGGTAAATGTTTCTGTGAACTAAAACCAATCATTCACTAAGGCTACAGCTACAAGGGCAATTTTAAAGATATAGCTACTTGCAGAAAAATGCCCCGATACATAGGGGTCGATTTACTAAAGGCAAATAGACTGTGCACTTTGCAAAGTGCAGTTGCATTCTTCAAGTGCAGTTGCTCCAGAGCTTGCTAAATGAGCAGAAGCTCTGCTGACTTCCATCATCCAATCATGTGCAAAAATGCTTTTTTTTTTTCATTTTCCTTGTATGTGATTGGGTATTCTTTGCAAAGTGAAGATTTACCTCATTTACTAAGCTATTTGCCTTTAGTAAATCAACCCCATAGTGTTACATTTGAGATTTTTAGTAGCTCAGTTATACTACTAAAATCGCTAGCAAATAACTGCTTGGAGTAGCAAATGATCATCTAACAGGTGGAACAAACACCCCCTACTGAATAGGCTGCATAAGTAAGTAGTAGCAGTAGTATCTTGCAGTGATCACACCATTGGAGAGTTTTGTGAACATGTGCGGTTGATCACAATTACATACTACCACATGCGACTTGTATAGCTTACTCCGTAGGCAGTGTTGGTCATCTTACTTTAAAAAAGGAATTAGTTAAGTTACAAATGACTTCTCCCAAAAAGTAATTGCGTTAGTAACTCAGTTACTACATTGGAAAAGTAATTAGTTACTCAGCAAATTAACTGTGACAGGAGTGGGGGGGGGTGGCAGTGGTGTACTTTGGAGGGTGGCAGTGGTGGTGGTGTACAGTACTTGGGGGGTGGCAGCGGTGGTACTTGGGGGGGGTGACAGCGGTGGTATATTTGGGGGGGTGGCAGGCAGCAGTGGTACTTGGAGGGGTGGCAGCGGTGGTGGTGCCATCCTCTCCCACGACCACCTCTGCCTCTTACTGATCCCATCCCCCACCACCACTGATCTCATCCCTACCGTATCCTCCCCATCACCTCTGTTGTAGAAGTGATGGTGGTTGGGTAGGGGGTGGCATCAGTAAGAAGCAGAGGTGGTGGAGGACTTGGGATGGATCGATTGCACTGCAATTCGAATCATCAGACAGTCACTTACTTGAATGCTTCCAGGGTTGCCTTTCCTCATGGGGAGAGAGAGAGAGACCCTCCCCTTCACTCAATTGGTGTCAGCTGGTCAGCCTCCCTACATTTTCTCTCTCTGGATAGGCGGGGGGTGGGGCGGTCCAGACAGTCTCTCTGAGTCTCAGCCTCTTCTCAGCTCAGCAGGTGAAAGCCCCCTCCCCGCGGCAGAAAGAACGGCCAGGCAGCGTGGGCCTCGCAGGCGGTAGATGTAATTGCGGTAACGCCGCCCAAGTGATGGGAACTGAGTTACCATGAGGTGAAGAGTAATCAGTTACCCTATAAAGTAATTGCGCTAAGTAACTCCATTTATTTTAACTGAGTTACTTACATTATTGTCCATAGGTAGCCACTTGTTCCATCTGTTTAGAGATCAATTGTTACTTGCAGAAATGAATTAATATCAATTTTGTAAGCATGACTACATTAACCACTTAAGGACAGCCCACTGCACATATATGTCGGCAGAATGGCACGGCTGGGCACAAGCACGTACCTGTACGTTGCTCTTTAAGTGCCCAGCCGTGGGTCGGGAGCTCCGTGGCTACGGGACCAGGTGACCCGATCACCACTGGTGGCCCGCGATCAGGTCACAGAGCTGAAGAACGAGGAGAGGTCTGTGTAAACAAACCTCTCCCCGTGCTTCCTACTGAGCCTGTCACTGATTGTCTGTGCCCTGTTATAGGGAAAGACGATCAGTGACGTCAGATGCCAAGCCATGCCCCCCTACAGTTAAAAAAAAACACAAACACACACACACTTAACCCCTCCCCGCCCCCTAGTGGTTAACTCCTTCACTGCCAGTGTCATTTACACAGGAATCAGTGCATTTAAATAGCACTGATTGCTGTATAAATGACAATGGTCCCAAAAATGTGTCAAAAATGTCCGATGTGTCCGCCATAATGTCGCAGGCACAATAAAAATCGCTGATCGCCGACATTACTCGTATAAAAAATATTTAATAAAAATAATATAAAACTATCCCCTATTTTGTAAACGCTATAACTTTTGCGCAAACCAATCAATCGCTAATTAAGATTTTTTTTAACCAAAAATATGTAGAAGAATACGTATCGGCCTAAACTGTGGAAAACAGAAAAAATTTTATTATAGCAAAAAATATTGAATTTTTTTCAAAATTGTCACTCTATTTTTGTTTATAGCGCAAAAAATAAACACCGCAGAGGAGATCAAATACCACCAAAAGAAAGCTCTATTTGTGGGGAAAAAAAGGCGCCAATTTTGTTTGGGAACCACGTCGTAATGACCGCGCAATTGTCAGTTAAAGCGATGCAGTGCTGAATCGCAAAAAGTGGACTGGTCCTTTGACTGTAAATTGGTCCGGGGGTTTAAGTGGTTAACCACTTGACCACTGGGCACTTAAACACCCTTAATAACCAGACCAATTTTCAGCTTTCGGTGCTCTCGCATTTTGAATGACAATTACTCAGTCATGCAACACTGGACCTATATGAAATTTTTGTCCTTTTTTTCACACAAATAGAGCTTTCTTTTGGTGGTATTTAATCACCGCTGGGTTTTTTATTTTTTGTGCTATAAAGGAAAAAATACCGAAAATTCTGTAAAAAAATGAATTTTTCTTTGTTTCTGTTAGAAAATTGAGCAGATTAGTAATTTTTTCTTCATAAATTTTGGCCAAAATTTATACTACTACATATCTTTGGTAAAAATAAGTACAAATTGGTGGATATTATTTGGTCTTTGTGAAAGTTATAGAGTCCACAAGCTATGGTGCCAATATCTGAAAATTGATCACACCTGAAGTACTGACGGCCTATTTCAATTCTTGAGACCCTAACATGCCAGAAAAGTACAAATACCCCCCAAATTACCCCTTTTTGGAAAGAAGACATTCCAAGGTATTTAGTAAGAGGCATGATGAGTTTTTTGAAGTTGTCATTTTTTCCCACAATTCTTTGCAAAATCAAGATTTTTTTTACTTTTTTTTTTTTTTCACAAAATTGTCATATTATCAGGTTATTTCTCACACACAGCATATGCATACCACAAATTACACCCCAAAACACATTCTGCTATTACTCCCGAGTACGGCGATACCACATGTGTGAGACTTTTACACATCGTGGCCACATACAGAGGCCCAACATGCAGGGAGCGCCATCAGGTGTTCTGGAGCACCCAGGACAATTCTGACATTTCTCTCCTACATGTAAAAATCATCATTTATTTGCTAGAAAATTACATAGAACTCCAAAACATTATATATGTTTTTTTAGCAAACACCCTGGAGAATACAATGGTGGTCTTTGCAACTTTTTATCTCGCACGGTATTTGCGCAGTAATTTTTCGAATGCTTTTTTTTGGAAAAAAAAACTGTTTTGGGCTTAAAAAAAAAAAAAAAACAGTAAAGTTAGCCCAATTTTTCCATAATGTGAAAGATGAAGTTACGCTGAGTAAATAGATACCTAATATGTCACTCTTCAAAATTGCACACGCTCGTGGAATGGCGCCAAACGTCGCTACTTAAAAATCCCCATAGGCGACAATTTAATTTTTTTTTTACTGGTTATATGTTTTGAGTTACAGAGGAGGTCTAGGGCTAGAATTATTGCTCTCGCTCTAACGTTCGCAGCGATACCTCACATGTGTGGTTTGAACACCGTTTTCATATGTTGGCGGGACTTACGTATGCGTTCGCTTCTGCATGCGAGCACATGGGGACAGGGGCGCTTTAAAAAAAAAACATTTTTTTTATTGTTCATTTTACTTTATTTATTTTAGTTTGACATTTTTTTCCCCAAAAATAATTTTTTTGATCACTTTTATTCCTATTACAAGGAATGTAAACATCCCTTGTAATAGGAATATGGCATGACAGGTCCTCTTTATAGTGAGATTTGGGGTCAATAAGACCCCACATCTCACCTCTAAGCTGGGAAGCCTGAAAATAAAAAAAAAAATAAAAAAAAAGATTATGTCTTTGATCGTATTAGCGATTCGATAGAAGCACCGGAGGGCGGCGGGAGGGGGGGATGTCTATGGCTGGGTATTGCAGGGTATCACCGACTATGGCTGGGTATCTCAGAGTATGGCGTTGCAGAGTATTGCATTGCAGGGTATTGGCGGGTGTTGCAGAGCATTGCAGAGTGTTGCAGGGTATTGGCGGGTGTTGCAGAGCATTGCAGAGTGTTGCAGGGTATTGGCGGGTGTTGCAGAGCATTGCAGAGTGTTGCAGGGTATTGGCGGTTGTTGCAGGGTATTGCAGGGTATTGCAGAGTGTTGCAGGGTATTGCAAAGCGTTGCAGAGTGTTGCAGAGTATTGCAGAGTGTTGCAGGGTATTGCAGAGTGTTGCAAGGTGTTGCGGAGTGTTGCAGGGCATTGCGGAGTGTTGCAGGGCATTGCGGAGTGTTGCAGGGCGTTGCGGAGTGTTGCAGGGCGTTGCGGAGTGTTGCAGGGCGTTGCAGGGTATTGCAAGGTGTTGCAGGGTATTGCAAGGTGTTGCAGAGTGTTGCAGGGTATTGCAGAGTGTTGCAGGGTATTGCAGAGTGTTGCAAGGTGTTGCGGAGTGTTGCAGGGTATTGCAGAGTGTTGCAAGGTGTTGCGGAGTGTTGCAGGGTATTGCGGAGTGTTGCAAGGTGTTGCGGAGTGTTGCAGGGTATTGCAGAGTGTTGCAGGGTATTGCGGAGTGTTGCGGAGTGTTGCAAGGTGTTGCGGAGTGTTGCAAGGTGTTGCGGAGCGTTGCAGGGTATTGCGGAGCGTTGCAGGGCATTGCGGAGTGTTGCAGGGCAATGCGGAGTGTTGCAGGGCAATGCGGAGTGTTGCAGGGCAATGCAGAGTGTTGCAGGGCAATGCAGAGTGTTGCAGGGCAATGCAGAGTGCTGCAGGGTAATGCAGAGTGTTGCAGGGTAATGCAGAGTAATGGGGGTATTGCAGAGTAATGGGGGTATTGCAGAGTAATGCAGAGTAATGGGGGTATTGCAGAGTAATGCAGAGTAATGGCAGGGTATTGCAGAGTGTTGGCAGGGAATTGAGGGGTTAATTTTCGATGCGCAGCGATGTGGGCACTGCAGATGCAGCCCACATCGCTGCTGACACCGATCTCTTCCCCCTCCGCTGTACCGATCAGTACAGAGAGGGGGAGGGAGGAACCAGCGTCATAACATGACGCCGGTTTGTTTACAAGTGATCACTCCGTCATTTGACGGAGCGATCACGTGGTAAACGGCCGCGCTGAGCGGCCGTTTACCGTGATTCGTGATGCGCCGGGTCCTGTGGACCCGGCGGTCATGGATGCTCTTGAGTGCGCGCCCCAGGGGGCGCGCGAGAGCAGAATTCTGGGAGGCCGTTAATTAACGGCCTCTCAGAGTTAAACAACCGCCCTGAAGCCGTTAATCGGCAATGGGCGGTTGTTAAGTGGTTAAGCTACTAGAAGCCTGTAGTTAATTCTCTCAGTAGCAAAAGGTTAAAATCACCTGTGTAGCTTAGCACTTAGTGTTAACTGAAACAGGTTAACATCAGTAACGAATAATTGCTGGACTTGTGGTTTTGTTGAAGAGTACACAAGCAATCTTAGATACCTATCTGCCATTGAGCCCTGGTTCACACTGAGTGCGGGAATGAAATTTGGCACGTTCAGCTGAACTCGCATGATTTCATTCCTGCATGTCAGTCCTGATTTTGGGGAAGGAGATTTCAGAGAAATCTGTGTGGGTTCCTGCACAGATGTCAATGGAAATCGCACCCGAAGTCGCCAAAAGTAGTACAGAAACTACTTTGGAAAATCGGTGCGGCGTTGCACCCATTAGGATGGTGCCATTGCTGACAATTGCCGCTGATTTGGCATGCGATCTGTCAGAACGCACCAATGTGAACGAGGGTTTAAGGTATTAACACCCAGTTAGCAAATTATCACACTTCATTTCCTGCCCCCGTGGTAAGTGAATGTCTTTTACCATAGCATGAATTGTCTGTGTTGCTTAGCCCACTTTGTGAAGATAAAAAATGTAATTTGTAATAAAAATATTATTAATATTTTATTAATGTATCTTATATTGTATTGCTATAGTTCGGCCACATTTTCCTACAGCACTGAACCATTCACATCAGTTTCTGTCCCACAAAGGAACTCATACTTTAAAGTCTCTACTACTACACACATACATATACACTGCAGAGAAGGTTTTTGGGTGGAAACAAATTTATTTACTTAAAGGATAAGTTCACCTTTTAAAAATAAAATAATAAATGTGCATCTTTTTGCAGGTAAAAAAATTTGAATTTATAATTTTTTTACTTGAAGCCTGTAATGCATTGCAGCAGATCGTGGGTGCCAAGCAAGACTCCTGCAGACATGTCAGGCCACACAGACACTTATCCTTTAAAGCAGCATTAAACCTAAAAGCAAACATTTATTTTATTGCAGCTTACATATTCTTAGTCCTTGTACACACGGTCGGACATTCCGTCGGAAAATGTCCGATCAGACCGTGTTGTCGGATAATCCGACCATGTGTGGGCTCCATCGGACTGTTTCTGTCGGAATATCCGACTGACAATGTTTTAAAGCTGGGCTATAAAATTTTCTGACAACATGATCTGATCGGACTTTGTCCGATCGTTTGTAGAGAAATACAAAGTGCCACGCATGCTCAGATCAAATTCCTAGACCAAAGCTATTGGCTACTAGCCTGAACGTAGTCCCGTCGTAACGAAATAACGTCATCACATTATGAACGATTGGATTTTCCGACAACTTTATCCAACCGTGTTTATGCAACACCAGTTTCAGACAAACTCCGATGGATTTTGTTGTCGGAATGTCCGACTGTGTGTACAAGGGCTAAGATGTACTGGCTGCATTCGTTTTCTTTTTTAGGCTTTCTTATTCTATTTTAATCTAGTGATCCATCTAGCAAGTTGGTTGTTATCGAAAAGAATAAGCTCTCCAGCAGAACATATACATTTACATGAATGAGACAAACCGCTTAATACTGGAAAGGAGGTTAAAATGATCACCTTTTATTTTATTCATGCAAGCCTTTATCCCAAAAAGGAAAGAAAAAAAAAAACTTTTACTGCAACTGATTCTAAAGTGTGAGCTAGAGTTTGGCTTCAATTTGTTATTGTATTCAAATCTGCTAATACATTTAACACTACCCTCCCCCAGACTGACAATGCTGCTGTCTGCTGTGCCTCCTGTTCTCATTCATCCAGAGCTGTGTCTCACTAATACAGGTACTGTGTTACTGGCCAGATCACCAGTTGAAAACAAAAGGAAACAACAATAAAAGAAAACTGATGCAGCCACCACTTCTAATGATTGGTAAGCTGCAATACATTACATTTTTTGTTTTGGGCTTAATACCCCTTTAATCTTATCTTTGTATTGCAAGATGAAACCAGAGCACCAAGAGAAAACCCACACATACAAACTTCATGCTCATAGTTTCCTTGGTGGAAATTAAACCCAACAACCATAGGTGCTAATTACTGGGCACAGAGACTTTCCATGTTTCTATTGTCTAAAAAAGATAAAACCGTAGAAATGCAAAGCAAGAAGAATGTAGGTGTGTAGGCACTGTTGGCTGGCGGGCTGACTGGTGGGTTGGTTTGTTTTACTTCCACATTTGATCTACATTGAGTGCAGTTGGTGCACAGAAATCACAAACTGATATCTTTTTCATTGTGGCCGAGTTATATGTTCGAGTTACAGTGTTCCCTGTAAAGATAAGGAAAATCAGATTATGAAAAAGAAGATGAAGAGCTCATTAGTCCTAGCTTCCTAGCTTAGTCCATATTTCCAAAACATTGCTTAAGTATGCAAGTTGGTCTTACAATCTAGGGCAGGGGTGTCCAAACTTTTTTCAAAGAGGGCCAGATTCGATGAAGTGAACATGTGTGAGGGCCGACCATTTTGCCTGACATTCTTTGAACCATTAAAATTCGGTCATTCGAGCACTCATACCTGGCCCAACAAAAATTCTCGTGCCTTTGTCGCGCTCGTTTGCCTGACACACAGACGAATGCTCTGTTCTTTGGGGGTACCGTTAAGTCTTAATGGTACCCCACACATTGGAAACATGGGGTGCTTTTGGTGCAGCGCAATTAAAAAAAAAAAAAAGCTCTGGGACTTCTTTCCCTGCATTTTTGTGGGTATGGAAGCCCATGGAAATGCATGGGCTGCCCTACACACAGCATGCAGCCATGCAGATGTGAACCAAGGGCTTATTGGAGGGGCAGTAAAACTACATGGTTAAGCTGTTTTTACCACCCCCAACTTCTCCCCCTTTAGCTGCAGAGGGAGCAGCTGGGGGTGTACACATGCTGTGGCTGCAGCTGGAGGTATGCTCAGGGTGAATGGGCCTGCACTGCAACTACCCCGCAACTGTGTAGACTGCACAGTTGCGGTATAGTGATGCTACATTTACGGGCTTAAAACAGGTGGTGAGGAGGCAACATAATGCCTCTTTACCACCTTTCAAATGCCTCTGAAAAGCGATCTGTATATGGATTGCTTTTCAGAGGAGCAGCAATCCTGGCTGCTATCACACACACAAGCACCACAAAAGCAGTTCTGATGGTACAAGAATGGGGGGGGGGGTCTGGATTAAAAGTAACACACATGCATACACATACACACAGACATACACACATACAGACACATGCATACACATACAGACACATGCATATACTTACATACATACAGACACATGCACACACACACATACAGACACATGCACACACATACATACATACAGACATACACGCACATACATACACGCACATACAGACATACATACACACACACACACACACACACACACACATACATGCACACAGATACATACAGACACACATGCTGCACACACATACAAACACACATACATGCACACACATACAGACAGACATACACGCACATACATACAGACACACATGCACATACGCATACATACAGACATACATGGACACACACACACATGCAATCATACATGCACAGACACACACACACACATGCACATACAGACACACATACACACACACACACATACATACAGACAGACATGCACACACACACACATATAGACACACATGCACACACATACATACAGACATGCACACACATGCACAGGCACACATACATACAGACACACATGCACACACACACACATACACACATGCACACATACATACATACATACAGACACACATGCACACACATGCATACAGACAGACATGCACACACATACATACATACAGACATGCCCACACACACATACAGACACACATGCACACACACACATACAGACACACATACACATACAGACACACATGCACATACATACAGACAGACATGCACACATATACATACAGACACACATGCACACATACAGACACACATGTACACACATACATACATACAGACACACATGCACATAAATAAAGCCTTTTTAAAACGAATCTAGCTTGTAGTACAGTACCTTTCCATTCCATTTCCTCATTCAGCCGGGTACTGCACTGTAGGGGGAAGCAGAGAGCACAGCACACTCCTCTGCACTTTACTTTCACTTTTGAAGCCGACGGAGCTTCACACAGTGCCGGGGATCGGCTCATTTGACAGCCCTGATCCCGCAGCACACCAGGCGGGCCGTTCAAAACCGGACTGCGGGCCGCGATTGGCCCGCGGGCCGGACTTTGGACATGCCTGATCTAGGGGCTTTCTAAGTACAGGGTACAAACAAACTCGTTCATATTTGGCTTTGATAGTTGAGCATCACTATGCACTACTATAATGTCTCAGGAATCTCAAGACATTGCATAGCTAGTAGCAATCACATTCATTATTAGGATGTAATTAATTCCTACTGACTATATCATGACTTGGATAAACCTGCATGTACACAGAAGACACTTCATAAATCTGCCAATCTTTCTGAGGCTTGTGGGCTGCCATAGATGCATATTCACCTTAGCTACCTTAAAGCGGGAGTCCACCGGGACTCCGCGTTTTTTTTTTTTTTTAAAAGCCAGCAGCTACAAATACTGCAGCTGCTGACTTTTAAATAGTGACACTTACCTGTCCAGCGCGCCCGCGATGTCGGCACCCGAAGCCGATCGCTCGCTCGTCTGGCGGGTCCTGCAGCCGCCATCTTGGGTATGGGAATCAGGAAATGTAGCCTGTCGGCTTCATTTCCCGGTTCCCTACTGCGCATGCGCGAGCCGCGCGGCGCAATCCGGACGGTCCCCGCTGCCTCTGGGAGCTGTGTGTTTCCCAGCAGGCAGCGGGGCACTTGCTGAAGGGGGCGGGCGCTTGCGGAAAGGGGCGTAACGTACGCCCCTTTCCGCAGAGAGCTAGCCCGGAAGTGGGTGCAGTTACCTGGATTATCCAGGTAACTGCACCCCCCTCCCCCCTGAAAGGTGCCGATTGTGGCGCCGGAGGGGGGGGGGGGATTCCGATGAGCGGAGGTCCATTTTAGGGTGGACCTCCGCTTTAACTTTTTCCTATAAGAGACAATCAAACACGGAGCTCCTCACAATAAAGACATGGGCTTCACTTCAAACCGAGCTCTGTGGTCCAGACAATTTTGTTACATACAGTTTTCAGTAATGAAGGTGTATTTAAGGGGAGAATAGAAATAAAGTGCAATATATGCTTTTTATTTATACTGTATAATACATTTCATTAGTTATAACAAATTATATTTTTCTGGTGTAAAATATATCTAAAGCCAAAATTGTTTTGTTTTGAACAGATTGGTGATGGGGAAGAACCGCTTGAGAACAATAGAGGAGAACTCTTCCAAAGGCCATGGAAACGTAGGGCTCACCTCTCATTCCCTGAATACCAAAGTATAGTTTTCTTAATAAATAAAGACACTCAACGATTAACTTGGTAAATAATTGGCCCACGGCACGTTTATTGGTGTAAAATATTCAAATAACTTAATTCCATTTAACCATTTTATTAACTACTTCAATACCAGGCACTTTCACCCCTTCCTGCCCAGGACAGTTTTCAGCTTTCAGCACTGTCGCACTTTGAATGACAATTGCATGGTCCATGCAACACTGTACCCAAACTACATTTTTATAATTTTCTTCCCACAAATAGAGCTTTCTTTTGGTGGTATTTTCTCACCTCTGTGGTATTTTATCACCTCTGGGGTTTTTTATTTTTTGCTAATCAAACTAATAAATGCCGTTATTTTTTTTTAAAATTCGTTTTTCTTAGTTTCTGTCAAAAAATGTTGTTTTCTCCTTCACTGATGGGCACTGATGAGGCGGCACTGATGAGCTGGCATTGATAAGGTGGCACTGATATGTAGAATTGATGGGCACTGATAGGCGGCACTGATATGCAGCACTGATGGGCACCTAAAGGCGGCACTGATATGCAGCACTGATGGGCACCGATAGGCGGCACTGATGGGCACTGACAAGTGGCACTGATGGGCACTGACCAGTGGCACTGATGGGCATTGACAGGTGGCACTGATGGGCAGCACTGATGATGAGGTACTGACAGGTGTTACTGCTGGGCACTGATTGGTACTGTGATGGGCACTGATTGGCAATTTGATTGGCACTGACAGGCTTTATTAATGGATCACTGGCTGGCAGCTGACGGGCACATCTGATGGGGGCTGTGCTGATAATCAATATGCTGATTATCAGCACAGACCCCCCTCTGACAGGGAGACCCGACGATCGGCTCTCCCTGTCAGCATGAACCGAGGAATGCCGTTTACCGGCACTTCCTGGTTCATGCGATGATCAGCTGTGATTGGCCACAGCGGATCACGTGGTAAGAAGCCTCTGTCGGTGGCTCCTTACTGCGATCGGAGATGCAGTGTGTCAGACTGAAGCCCAGTCAGGGTAACAGAACCACCGCCCAGCTGTCAATCTGCAATTGTCCGGGAAGTGGTTAATACATATAATTCTTACTTATAAATAATAAATACAAACAGCTCAGTCTTCAGGACTCGAGCAGTACCCCATATCAATATAAACACAAGTCCCCTCTTTAAATGTAAAGGGTGACCAACCACATATAAGTGCCTACGACAAGGGTGGGGGTGGAGTGGGGAGCTTGTTGCTGACTCTGACCAACTGTATGGTAAACCCGTGGGGGGGTAGCAGATCTACACAAGGTATTATCACTTAAAATGCATGTTCACAAATAACAATCCTACGGTGTTCTGATCAGTTCCTCAGTCCCTCAACAGCACAAACAGCTCATTGCTTGAATATCATCAGACATGTTGCACATATATATATATATATATATATACACACACACACACAAACAGTATATACAGTCATAGCTGAAATTGTTGGCACCCCAGAAATGTTTCCAGAAAATCAAGTATTTCTCACAGAAAAGTATTGCAGTAACACGTTTTGCTATACACATGTTTATTCCCTTTGTGTGTATTGGAACAAAACCAAAAAAGGAGGAAAAAAAAAGCAAATTGGACATAATGTCACACAAAATTCCAAAAATGGGCTCGTCAAAATTCTTGGCACCCTTTCAAAATTGTGGATAAATAAGATTGTTCCAAGCATGTAATGCTCCTTTAAACTCACCTGGGGCAAGTAACAGGTATGGACAATATAAAAATCACACCTGAAAGCATATAAAAATGAGGGAAGTTCACTTAGTCTTTGCATTGTGTGTTTGTGTGTGCCACACTAAGAATGGACAACAGAAAGAGGAGAAGAGAACTGTCTGAGGACTTGAGAACCAAAATTGTGGAAAAATATCAACAATCTCAAGGTTCCATCTCCAGAGATCTAGATTTGCCTTTGTCCACAGTGCACAACACTATCAAGAAGTTTGCAACCCATGGCACTATATCTAATCTCTCTGGGCATGGACGGAAGAGAAAAATTAATGAAAGGTTGCAACGCAGGACAGTCCGGATGGTGGATAAGCAGCCCCAAACAAGTTCTAAAGAAATTCAAGCTGTCCTGCAGGCTCAAGGAGCATCAGTGTCAGCGCAAACTATCCGTCAACATTTAAATGAAATGAAACGCAATGGCAGAAGATCCAGGAGGACTCCACTGCTGACAGAGAGACATAAAAAAGTAAGACTACAGTTTGCCAAAATCTATTTGAGTAAGCCAAAGTCCTTCTGGGAAAACGTCTTGTGGACAGATGAGACCAAGATAGAGCTTTTTGGTAAAGCACATCATTCTACTGTTTACCGAAAACAGAATGAGGCCTATAAAGAAAAGAATACAGTACCTACAGTGAAATATGGTGGAGGTTCAATGATGTTTTGAGGTTGTTTTGCTGCCTCTGGCACTGGGTGCCTTGAATGTGTGCAAGGCATCATGAAATCTGAGGATTACCAAAGGATTTTGGGTCACACTGTAGAGCCCAGTGTCAGAAAGCTGGGTTTGCATCCGAGATCTTGGGTCTTCCAGTAGGACAATGACCCCAAACATACGTCAAAAAGCACCCAGAAATGGATGGCAACAAAGCGCTGGATAGTTTTAAAGTGGCCAGCAATGAGTCCAGATCTAAATCCCATTGAACACATGTGGAGAGATCTTAAAATTGCTGTTGGGAAAAAACGCCCTTCCAATAAGAGGGACCTGGAGCAGTTTTCAAAGGAAGAGTGGTCCAAAATTCCAGATGAGAGTTGTAAGAAGCTTATTGATGGTTATAGGAAGCGACTGATTTCAGTTATTTTTTCCAAAGGGTGTGCAACCAAATATTAAGTTAAGGGTGCCAAGAATTTTGACCAGCTCATTTTTGGAGTTTTGTGTGACATTATGTCCAATTTGCTTTTTTTCCTCCCTTTTTTTGTTTTGTTCCAATACACACAAAGGGAATAAACATGTGTATAGCCAAACATGTGTTAGTACAATACTTTTCTTTGAGAAATACTTGATTTTCGGGAAAAATTTCTGGGTTGCCAACAATTTCGGCCATGACTGTGTAGGAATAGCAGCAGTTCCATCCATCAGATCCTTAAATCAGTGCAAAGATGGGACAGATCTAAAAATTTGGGGGCACCTATCCAAAATAGTGTAGCATTTATAGAGGAATAAAAATTGGAGGCTTGGCCCAAGAAAGATGTGTTATACAGGAACATACACCTTGCACAATACATATGAATATCTATATGCTACTTCTAATATCTTGGTAAAATAGGTGGTGTTACATCCTTCTTATAAGATAAAGGAAAAATAACTATTTATTAATAATATACTTTATGTATAATACTGTATATATATATATATATATATATATATATATGTTAGCGGCCATAACCTGTTGCAGGGCGGCCTTAACTTAATGGGCTTACCGGTTACCTTCTCTCAGCCTGCTCCCCCATGTCTAGGGGTTCCCAGGATTAATACCACAACGACTTGTACACTGACACAGAAGAAGTCCTTTCAAAAAGGTTTATTTTGCAGTAGAACCTTCACAAACACAGTCTCTTAGGGAACAAAGGGCATGAGTGAAGAACTCAGGCACCTTGAACTGCAGGTTTATCAATGTCTCTATTTTCCACCCAGAGAGTAGCTACTCGCAGCTGGGTATTTCGAGGCTGAACAGATCTCTAGCCAGAGATCATGGCAGTCAGCACGTTGACTCAGAACATGAACAATCAACTGAGGGTATACAGGAACCTTTTTCCAACCGTACCTGGAACGTTTCCCGCTTCCTTTATGGTACTGGAAAATTGTGAATTCGTCAATGTCCTTCCCAACTCAGTAACCAGGCACTTCTCAGGAGGCCACTTGCCGGCCCTCCTCCGAAGAGTCCTCCCCCGGTCACTTCCACGAGCTGTGGTGTCCCTCCAAGCTGAGAGCACACCCGGAAATTTTGAATCCTCCCTCAGTTAATGCACCTTGACCAGCAGGTTCCGAGACTCTGGAACAGACTGGTCGATACCCCAGACCAGACAGGTCTATCAGGGGCCACTAACAGGAACATGTTGCAGGATATCGAACACCCCATGACCGGGACCCCTCATGGGAGTTCCCCGGTCCTGGAACCAGAACAGACCACATGGGTCTCACAAACAATATTCACTTGACCAGGCAGAACTTTTAAACATAGCCTGGCCAGACTGGTGTTAGGCCTACCTACAATAATTAACCCTCAGAACCTTTATTGTCCTGAGGCCAAAAACTACATTTACAATGCACATGACATTTGATCCCAAATCTATCTATCTGTTCAACATTAGTAGCGTCAAATCACATGACATATTGCATATATTATAATTTTTATAATAAAAAGATTATTTTACTGTAAAAACTGACATTTTCCTTTGTCCCCAACTGGGATAAGACAAAGCTTAAAAAAAAAAAAAACACATGGGTTTAACTATATATTTGATCTGAACTGCACAAAGCTGGCATATAACTGCAGCTTAAACTCTGTCCTTATGATTAATAATTGTGCAAGAAGTCGAGCAGTGTAAGAGTTAATGAGTTTTCATTAGCCAAGAGTAATAAAAGAATCTGAAATTTAATATAAAGCAGAACAGTAGAACCAAAGCATTCAAATTATAATTAAAATCCTCATTATTAAACTCAAATGAAAATGCATAGAGGTATAAGAATTTAAGGCATAATTAGCAGGATCAGACGAGAATGCAAGAGCAATAAATTAACCCAGTAACTCAGACAAAAAGAAGCAAAAGGAAGATATTATCTGTTGGAGGGATCAGGAACTACTGGAGGACGATGTCCAGAAAACTGCACAGAGATAACACAGTCTGGAAAGTAATTGAGGGATGTATAGCAAGGACAAAGCATTGTCACGGCTTTATGAAGCAGGTCTGGGAGGTTAGGAATTGTGAATGCTGACATGGTTATGTTCAAAAGCAGGATTGATCTAAGACACAACTACAGTACAATTACAGATTCTCTCAACATATCAGCTAGGCAGCTGGCAGATGTTCTTCCTTACTGAAAAAAGCCCTCAGGGCTGCATGGCGCGCTCTCTATTACCTTGCTTTCAGCTCCTCTTGGGCCGTGCAAAGAACGGAGCTGCCGACGTCGCTTCCGGTTTTCGTCTATTCCATGAAAACCCAGAAGTAACCTCTAATTTAACCACTTGACCACTGGGCACTTAAACACCCTTAATAACCAGACCAATTTTCGGCTTTCGGTGCTCTCACATTTTGAATGACAATTACTCAGTCATGCAACACTGGACCTATATGAAATTTTTGTCCTTTTTTTCACACAAATGGAGCTTTCTTTTGGTGGTATTTAATCACCGCTGGGTTTTTTATTTTTTGTGCTATAAAAGAAAAAATACAGGAAATTCTGTAAAAAAATGAATTTTTCTTTGTTTCTGTTATAAAATTTAGCAGATTAGTAATTTTTTCTTCATAAATTTTGGCCAAAATTTATACTACTACATATCTTTGGTAAAAATAAGTACAAATTGGTGGATAGTATTTGGTCTTTGTGAAAGTTATAGAGTCCACAAGCTATGGTGCCAATATCTGAAAATTGATCACACCTGAAGTACTGAAGGCCTATTTGAATTCTTGAGACCCTAACATGCCAGAAAAGTACAAATACCCCCCAAATGACCCCTTTTTGGAAAGAAGACATTCCAATGTATTTAGTAGAGGCATGTTGAGTTTTTTGAAGTTGTCATTTTTTTCCACAATTCTTTGCAAAATCAAGATTTTTTTAACTTTTTTTTTTTTTTTTTTCACAAAATTGTCATATTATCAGTTTATTTCTCACACAGCATATGCATACCACAAATTACACCCCAAAACACATTCTGCTATTACTTCCAAGTACGGCGATACCACATGTGTGAGACTTTTACACAGTGTGGCCACATACAGAGGCCTAACATGCAGGGAGCGCCATCAGGCGTTCTGGAGCACCCAGGACAATTCTGACATTTCTCTTCTACATGTAAAAATCATCATTTATTTGCTAGAAAATTACATAGAACCCCAAAACATTATATATATGTTTTTTTAGCAAACACCCTGGAGAATACAATGGTGGTCGTTGCAACTTTTTATCTCGCACGGTATTTGCGCAGCAATTTTTCGAATGCTTTTTTTTAAAAAAAAAACTGTTTTGTGCTTAAAAAAAAAAAACACTGTAAAGTTAGCCCAATTTTTGCATAATGTGAAAGATGAAGTTACACCGAGTAAATCGATACCCAACATGTCACTCTTCAAAATTGCACAGGCTCGTGGAATGGCGCCAAACGCCGTTACTTAAAAATCGCCATAGGCGACGATTTAATTTTTTTTTACTGGTTATATGTTTTGAGTTACAGAGGAGGTCTATGGCTAGAATTATTGCTCTCGCTCTAACGTTCGCAGCGATACCTCACATGTGTGGTTTGAACACGGTTTTCATATGTGGGCGGGACTTACGTATGCGTTCGCTTCTGCATGCGAGCACATGGGGACAGGGGCGCTTTAAAAAAAAAAAAAAATGTTATTGTTCATTTTACTTTATTTATTTTAGTTTGACATTTTTTTTCCCAAAAATAAATTTTTTGATCACTTTTATGTTATGTAAACATCCCTTGTAATAGGAATATGGCATGACAGGTCCTCTTTACAGTGAGATATGGGGTCAATAAGACCCCGCATCTCACCTCTAAGCTGGGAAGCCTGAAAAAGATTCTGGATTTGATCGTATTGGCGAGTCGGTAGAAGCACCGGAGGGCGGCGGGAGGGGGGGGGGTGTCTATGGCTGGGTATTGCAGGGTATCACCGACTATGGCTGGGTATGGCTGGGTATCTCAGAGTATGGCTGGGTATCTCAGAGTATGGCGTTGCAGAGTATTGCGTTGCAGAGCATTGCAGGATATTGGAGGGTGTTGCAGAGTGTTGCATGGTATTGGCGGGTGTTGCAGAGCATTGCAGAGTGTTGCAGGGTATTGGTGGGTGTTGCAGAGCATTGCAGAGTGTTGCAGAGCATTGCAGAGTGTTGCAGGGTATTGGCGGGTGTTGCAGGGTATTGCAGAGTGTTGCAGAGTGTTGCAGGGTATTGCAGGGTATTGCAGAGTATTTCAGAGTATTGCAGAGTATTGCAGGGTATTGCAGAGTATTGCAGAGTAATGCAGAGTATTGCAGAGTATTGCAGAGTGTTGCAGAGTGCTGCAGAGTGTTGCAGGGTATTGCAGAGTGTTGCAGGGTAATGCAGAGTAATGCAGAGTATTACAGAGTATTGCAGAGTATTGCAGAGTATTGCAGAGTATTGCAGAGTAATGCAGAGTATTGCAGAGTATTGCAGAGTATTGCAGAGTAATGCAGAGTATTGCAGAGTAATGCAGAGTATTGCAAAGTGTTGCAGGGTATTGCAGAGTAATGCAGAGTAATGGCAGGGTATTGCAGAGTATTGTCAGGGAATTGAGGGGTTAATTTTCGGTGAGCAGCGATGTGGGCACTGCAGATGCAGCCCACATCGCTGCTGACACCGATCTCTTCCCCCTCCGCTGTTCCGATCGGTACAGAGAGGGGGAGGGAGGAACCGGCGTCATAACATGACGCCGGTTTGTTTACAAGTGATCACTCCGTCATTTGACGGAGCGATCACGTGGTAAACGGCCGCTATGAGTTTACCGGCCGTTTACCGTGATCCTGTGGACCCGGCGGTCATGGATGCTCTCGAGTGAGCGCCCCAAAGCGCGCAAGAGCGGAATTCTGGGAGGACGTCATATGACGGCCTCCCAGAGTTAAGAAACCGCCCTGTAGCCGTCATTCAGCTATAGGGCGGTTGTTAAGTGGTTAAACAACAATGCTCCCGCCTGTAGTGATTCTAAGGGCGTAAGCTAATCAACGCTTTGGTTTGCGCCACAAGACGGGTTAAAAGCCTGAAAATGAAGCGCAGGTCTGCAATCTCGTGATTGCATTGACGTGGGGCTTCCCATAGTGCACTGTGTCCAGCAGCCCCAAACAAGTTCCAAGGAAATTCAAGCTGTCCTGCAGGCTCAGGGAGCATCAGTGTCAGCGCAAACTATCCGTCAACATTTAAATGAAATTAAACGCTATGGCAGGAGACCCAGGAGGACCCCACTGCTGACACAGAGACATAAAAAAGTAAGACTACAGTTTGCCAAAATGTACTTGAGTAAGCCAAAATCCTTCTGGGAAAATGTCTTATGGACAGATGAGACCAAGATAGAGCTTTTTGGTAAAGCACATCATTCTACTGTTTACTGAAAACAGAATGAGGCCTACAAAGAAAAGAACACAGTACCTACAGTGAAATATGGTGGAGGTTCAATTATATTTTGAGGTTGTTTTGCTGCCTCTGACACTGGGTACCTTGAATGTGTGCAAGGCATCATGAAATCTGAGGATTACCAAAGGATTTTGGGTCGCACTGTAGAGCCCCGTGTCAGAAAGCTGGGTTTGCGTCCGAGATCTTGGGTCTTCCAGCAGGACAATGACCCCAAACATACTCAGAAATGGATGGCAACAAAGCGCTGGAGAGTTCTAAAGTGGCCAGCAATGAGCCCAGATCGAAATCTCATTGAACACCTGTGGAGAGATCTTAAAATTGCTGTTGGGAAGAGACGCCCTTCCAATAAGAGGGGCCTGGAGCAGTTTGCAAAGGAAGAGTGGTCCAAAATTCCGGGTGAGAGTTGTAAGAAGCTTATTAATGGTTATAGGAAGCGACCAATTTCAGTTATTTTTTCCAAAGAGTTAAGGGTGCCAAGAATTTTGACCAGCCCATTTTTGAAGTTTTGTGTGACATTATGTTCAATTTGCTTTTTTCCCTCCCTTTTTTTGTTTTGTTCCAATACACACAAAGGGAATAAACATGTGTATAGCCAAACATGTGTTAGTGTAATATTAATTTCTGGGGTACCAACAATTTCGGCCATGACTGTATAGGAATAGCAGCAGTTCCATCCATCAAATCCTTAAATCAGTGCAAAGATTGGAAAGATCTAAAAAATTGGGGGCAAATATCCAAAATAATGAGATAAATCTTAAATGCTCTGCACTAGTAGTAGACATTGTCTAGATACAGATATATGTGCAGACACGGGCATCACAGCAAAGTAAAAAATGCTTAATGCTTAGTTGAGGGGCAGAGAGGTACGTCACGTGCAGCATTTATAGAGGAATAAAAAATGGAGCATTGGCCCAAGAAGGATGTGTTATACAGGAACATGCACCTTGCACAATAGATATGAATATCTATATGCTACTTCTAATATCTTGGTAAAGTAATGCAAGAAGATTGATTGCATTATGAATTCTGGATTAGGGTACCTCTATTTTATGTAAACTATTGTGTATTTGAGGCTACACTCATCTTGGTAAAGTAGGTGGTGTCACATCCTTCTTATAAGATAAAGGAAAAATAACTATTTATTAATAATATACGTTATGTATAATACTGTATATATACACTGTATATCTATCCATTCAACATTAGAAGAGTCAAATCACATGAAATATTGCATATATTATCATTTTTATAATAAAAAGATTATTTTACTGTGAAAACTGACATTTTCCTTTGTCCCCAACTGGGATAAGCTTAAAAAAAAACAAAAAAACAAACAAAAAAAAAAAAAAAAAAAAAAACGTGGGTTTAACTATATATGATCTGAACTGCACAAAGCTGGCATATAACTGCAGCTTAAACTCTGTCCTTATGACTATAAGTTGTGCACGAAGTCGAGCAGTGGTTAATGAGTTTTCATCAGCCAAGATTAATAAAAGAATCTGCAATTTAATATAAAACAGAACAGCAGAACCAAAGCATATAAATTATAATTAAAATCCTCATTAAACTCAAATGAAAATGCATAGAGGTATAAGAATTTAAGGCATAATTAGCAGGATCAGACGAGAATGCAAGAGCAGTAAATTAACCCACTAACTGAGACAAAAAGAAACAAAAGGAAGATATTATCTGTTGGAGGGATCAGGAATGACTGGAGGACGATGTCCAGAAAACTGCACAGAGATAAAACACTCTGGAAAGTAATTGAGGGATGTATAGCAAGGACAAAGCATTGTCACGGCTAAGGATGAGCCGAACACGCCCTCCGGTTTGGTTCGCACCAGAACCTGCGAACAGACCTAAACTTTGTGTGAACTTTAGAACCCTATTAAAGTCTATGGGACTCGAACGTTCAAAATTTAAAGTGCTAATTTTAAAGGCTAAAAATCCATACCAGACCCTTTATCAGAGCACGCAACCTGGCAGACCGCAGAAAAAGAGGGGGGATGAGAGAGCGGTCCCTCCCTCCTGAACTGTACTAGGCCACATGCCCTCAACAGTAGGAGGATGCTTTGGGGTCCCCCCAAAGCACCATGTCCCCATGTTGATGGGGACAAGGGCCTCATCCCCACAACCCTGGCTGGTGGTTGTGGGGGTCTGTGGGCAGGGGGCTTATCAGAATCTGGAAGCCCCCTTTAACAAGGGGGCCCCCAGATCCCAGCTCCCCCTGTTTGAAATGGTAAGGGGGTACAAAAGTACCCCCTTACCATTTCACAAAGAAAGTGTAAAAAATAGTTAAATAAGACAAACACTTTTGAAAAATTGCTTTATTAAAAAAAATAAAAAAATTTAAAAAAAAGATTCCAGCAGTGGTAATCCACTCTTGCTATCCAGCGACGGATGATCATCTCTCCGGGGTCTGGCGATGGCTGATCTGATCCGGCGATGGGTGATCTCTCCCTCCAGCGCAGTCCATCCATGCATCCTCTGTCTCCACTGTTGGAGACACTGCAGGATGCCGGCGGCCTGACGTTTCTTATATGAGGAGGGCGGGGCCACCCGTCACCTGATCCCGCCCCCCTCTGACGCTAGTGGGGGAAGCCGGGCTTCCCCAATGATGTATGGGTGACCCCGCCCCCTCTGATGTAACGCAGGTTTCCGTTACATCAGAGTGGGGAAGGGTCACCCATACGTCATTGGGGAAGCCCGGCTTCCCCCACTTGCATCAGAGGGGGGCAGGGTCAGGTGACGGATGGCCCCGCCCTCCTCATATAAGAAACGGCAGACGGCCGGCATCCCGCAGTGTCTCTGACAGTGGAGACAGAGGATGCATGGATGGACTGCACTGGAGGGAGAGATCATCCATCGCTGGATAAGATCAGCTATCGCTGGACCCCAGAGAGATGATCATCCATCGTTGGATAGCAAGAGTGGGATTACCACCACTGGAATCTTTTCTTTTTTTTTTAACAAAGGAATGTGTTTGTCTTATTTAACAATTTTTTACACTTTCTTTGAAATGGTAAGGGGGTACAAAAGTACCCCTACCATTTCACAAACGGGGGGCCAGGATCTGGGGGTCCCTTGTTAAAGGGGGGCTTCCAGATTCTGATAAGCCCCCCACCCGCAGATCCCCACAACCACCGGCCAGGGTTGTGGGGATGAGGCCCTTGTCCCCGTCAACATGGGGACATGGTGCTTCGGGGGGGACCCTAAAGCATCTTCCCAATATTGAGGGCATGTGGCCTGGTACGGTTCAGGAGGGGGGGAGCTCTCTCGTCCCCCCACTTTTCCTGGGGCCTGCCAGGTTGCGTGCTCGGATAAAGGGTCTGGTATGGATTTGTAGGGGGACCCCACATCAATTCTTTTTAAATTTGATGCAGGGTTCCCCTTAATATCCATATCAAACCTGAAGGGTCTGGTATGGATATTTAGGGGGAACACCACGTAAATTTTTTTTTTATTTAACGCTGGGTTCCCCTTAATATTCATACCAGACCTGAAGGGCCTGGTAATTGAATTTGGGGGAACCCCACGCTTTTTTTTTTTATCAATGACTTTCAATGA
Organism: Lithobates pipiens; assembly: GCF_037356315.1. Lineage (NCBI taxonomy): Eukaryota > Metazoa > Chordata > Amphibia > Anura > Ranidae > Lithobates > Lithobates pipiens. The sequence goes on from NW_027507758.1 coordinate 339,555,980, forward strand.
GTGTTCTCTGTATTACGGGAGCCGACAATTCATTATAGCCGCGAGTGATTTTAAATGACTTTTTTTCTGCAGAAATGACACTTTGTGCAGGGACCGTTCTAAGCACGGGAAACATGCGCCCCTTCACAGGCATACTATAGACACCCCCCAGGTATTAAATTTAAAGGAATATTACATATATTACATATAATATAAACATATTTATTGTTTCACTTTAATAATTATTAAAATCACTGCTCCCGAAAAAAACTGCAGTTTTTAAAACTTTTTTTTGCATTGATACATGTCCCTTGGGGCAGAACCCAGGTCCCCAAACACTTTTTAGGACAGTAACTTGCATATTAGCCTTTAAAATTAGCACTTATATTTCTCCCATAGACCTGTACAGGGTGTTCCACAGCTTTTCGAATTTGCCGCGAACACCCCAAATTGTTCACTGTTCGCCGAATATGACAATAACTTGCATATAAGCCTTTAAAATGAGCACTTTTGATTATTCATGTTTGTATCCCAAAGACTTTAACGGTGGTCGCGTGTTTGAATACATTTTTTGCCTGTTCGCATTTTCTGCTGCGAACCAAACTGGGGGGTGTTCGGCTCATCCATCATTATGTATGTATGTATGTGTATATTATATATATATATATATATATATATATATATATATATATAAATATATATATAAATGTAGCACCCTCTACCTAAAGGTAGGTGCTAGAGTAGGATTTTTTTTCTAGCTATAGGGCCCAGGTGCAGGTAAATTTAGCCAGACTTGTGTTTAATTTCAGGCCTGGTTGGTTTTGATTTTGGACTGGGGGTGTCTGTTGTAGTGGGGGTGTGGCCACCTGTACTCTGACTCAGAGATGCCTCCTTTGCTTTTAGATGTATGGTTCTGGTTGGATTTGAGATCTGAGTGGCAGGCAGCTCATGTGAGGAGCCCTGACCAATTATCTCTAGGTAATGGCAGGGGGCAGGCCTCCCATATAAGCTGAGGTCACATGCTTCCAGGGAGGAGTCTGGAAAGTAGGAACAGACAATGGAGTACAGAGGTGCTGTTCCGCACGTCCCCACCTGGGGATGTGGCGAACGTGAAGAAGGGATGGAGGAATTGCTGGGAAGGAGCTAAAGATAAGGATCTTCATCTCTAAGGAAACATCAGGCTGCTCTGACCGGGGAACACATGACCTGGATGTAAAGAAGATCAAGCAGAGGAAGTAGTGGTCAAGCGGAGGAGAGTAGAGCAGCATTCTGTAACCGGGGAGAAAGAATGGTCCTTTTTAAGAGGAGAAGGTCAGTGCAACAAGAAACAAGGAGAAGCTGGTCAGAGCAGTGTAGAATGCTGTGGCCGGGGAGCACAGCATTGTCAGTAACGGACTGGCTGAGAGCAGTAGTCCACTTATTGCCATGTGTCAGGTCATCAAGGGGAGATGCCGTGTCATCTCTGGCTTGGATAGCACATTGGTAATATCTTCCAAAGACTGGGTCAGTTTCATGGAGTCTGGAAGAGAGGGTGTGTAAGCCTCTGGCTCTTTGATTCATAAAGACAATATCATTCTGGTCTACAAAGTTACAAGGCCAAGGCCGAGTAACGTCAAGAAAGTGTGGTATGATGGGCATCTCATATTCCCTCATATTCCCCTTTTCTCTCATCCAAGTTGTACCCCACAATAAAGTAACAAAACAGATCAAAATGACTGTTCATTGTCTTTAAAATGGTGGAAGGGGGGTTGGCAACAGGGTGATTGGCAGATTGCTAATAACCAAATCAGCAGCCCTTACAGGGGTACTGCTACACACATACATATTATATATATATATATATATATATATATATATATATATATATATATATATATATATATATATATATATACACACACATATATATATATATATATATATATATATATATATATATATATATATATATATATATATATATATATATATATATATACACAATATATACACATATATATACAGTGGAACCTCAGATTACGAGCATAATCTGGTCCAGGAGTATGTTCGTAATCCAATGTACTGGCATATCAAAGCGAGTTTTCCCTTGACTTCAATTGGATGCAACACCGCATGCGGCCAGAGGTGGGGGGTGCCGGAGAGCCTCGGAAACGGCCGAAAAGGCCCGAACACACTTCGGCTGACCTCGGCAAACCTCGGAAAGACTCCGTTCACAAGCTTTTCCGAGGTTTGTCAAGGTCAGCTGAACTGTCCTCGGGCCTTTCCCTGCATTTCCGAACGCCGACGATCGGCACTATTCGGCTCTGGCGCCCCCCCCCCCCCACCTCAGGCTAAAAGCGGTACTGCACACCGCTTTTGGCCTGAATCCTGCTCGTTTTGCGAGACAACACTCGCAAACCGAGTTAGAATTTTTAGAAATACAGTGCTTTTTTTTGTGAAACACTCGTTAACCGTGTTACTCGCAAACCGAGGTTCCACTGTATATATATATATATATATATATATATATATATATATATATCACTATTTGCATAGCTGTATGTCTGTAATCTATGTACATGTAGTACAAAGTACATTATATCTGAGTGCTTCAAAGCATACAGTATGCAATAGTCTACTTGGTGGGATGACTTTAGCTTGAAAATTGTATTAGTACCTACTTTGCGGTTACCAAAATTTGTTATGCATTAGTCACATTTCCATATTAAATACTGGACAAAAGCTGACTTATTAAAGTGACAGGGCTCAGAGTAATTCTTCAGGGCAGTGTTGCCAACCTACCAGATTGAAACTTACTCACACGACACCTAAATTTATTGGCACAGACAAGTTTTTACTGGCATTTTCAAAAGTTACAGTATTTAGGCTACAAACAAATACAATATGCAATTAGCGATGTGATTTAAGGTAGATATTAATGCAAAAAAACTATTTCTTATTTTATTTTCGATATAGTAAGCAAGTAGCTCAGGAATAGGAGGGCAAGAAATTAGAATGGGAAGAAACACACATGAAACTGACTCTCACAGTGACACTGACAGCAGATGATGATGACACCTCACTGACACAACATGTCCCCTCCTGAGTCACAATGACAGTCTCTCTCCATGCCAGGTGATCCCTTCAGTCCACTCCAGTCCAAACAGCACTGACAGCCCCGCTCCCGGCTTGCCTTGCTCCCATCCCGCAGATCCGTACATGAGGCTCCAGCCTCTCCGCTCGGCCACCTTGCACCATGACATCACACGACACACTGAGGCACTGCCTCTGCTAGACCTGCCCCCCACCGGCGCCACCCAAAAACACACTGTAGCAGGCACTCGCATGGTCTCGGCCAACTCCAGACCCGAACTGTGCATGTAGAGTTCCAAGCCGAGCATCACAGCCATATTTGTTACTGGCAACCTTTTCCTGTCACTGGTATTTATTGGCAGGAGAAAAGTGCCTGTTTTTTACTGGCTGCCAATAAAATTTGGTTAGCAACATTGCTTCAGGGGACCTTTGGATCAGTTTCGGTTTCAAGTGGTCCGAGGCCTGAACTTAAAACCCAGGACTTATGGTGCTTTCAAAATCCACACACAGGCAAAGGGAGCAGCTCCAACCCCCAAGACAAACCTCTGCCTCATACCGATAGCCCCATTCCAACAACTTCACGTTTCTAAACACAAGAACCCATTAGGTTCCAAGTTACTGGGTAAAGTGCCCATAGCTCATTCATCATGGACGCAAGGTCAATACCAGAGTTCAGTTTCATCATCATTACCCCTTCCTATGCTTGGCACCTATAACTCATTGTCCAACCCTAATAACAGAATGAACTAGGAGGGCTTAAGGCTTTGAGCCCGACAGCATGGGCATGCGGTCGCCCCTCCCTTTATTAATAAGGAAATAGAAGCAATAGTGTAAATATTTAGGGCTATATACAGGTTAATGTATTTGGGTTAATGTCACTTTAAGATAATGGCAAATTGGGCTGGGGGCAGGGTTAAGGGTCACACGGCTTTTGGTGATATCCCAAATGGTCATGTGACCCATGGGGAATGTTATGGAAAAGGGTTTATTGTATATATAGGACTCTCACAGAGGTGCACTCACACCTGTTCCCAGTCAGGCAGTGAAGGTGCATCAAGCTTTGCAACAAGCTTAGTGAAGGTGAAAACAGGCTCCTGAAGTACTTCAGTTATGGCTACGAAAACCTTAATGAGGCAAGTGTTGGAGAGAGCTGGGGATAAAGGTGGAGAAGAATGACTTAGAAAATGCCTGGCTTTGGCAGAGAATGATAATGAGAAAAGTGTTTTGGCTGAGGTACATTCAGTACAGTATCTGGTGGTATTCCCCTGTAGTCAGAGGTAGAACAGCTGTTAATGACATTCAAAACCAACAGACTCGCCGCCATGAACCGTCTCCGCAGCCGCCGGTGTCACAGGACAGAGAAGACAGCAGCACAGCATGACTGGAAGAACCAGCAGCCACTATGCAGTGTCAGGTCAGCTTGAGAGAAAAGAAATAGAGGAGGGTCCAGTCACCATCGCCGCCTAGAGGCAGCGCTGGGTGGGCTAGAGGGGCGTCAGCTATACAGAGGACAGAGGTAGTGTCTGCGGTTGTAAGTGAGGAGAGACAAACCCTGCCCAGTGTATCATTATCACAGCATGAGGCTGCAAGCAGTGTGAGTATCACAGACATCCCGCAGATGGCCACTGGAGGCAACAGAGAACAGCATTATACTACTTCAGATATAACAAATGCTCCAGCGCCCCCTGGCGGTATAGGTGAGTTAGCACACACACTTAATAGCATTATGGAATCCATTAACAGATTAGCTGACACTATGAATACACCTGCAATTTAAAATAGTAATTATGGTAATGTATGGTCTAATCAAAATATACATTCTGTCAGCTTAGGCAATATAGGTAATGTTAATAACAATCAGTCAGCTAATGTTAATTCGCAATATCTATTACTAGCTGAGATTACTATATCTAGCGCATCGGTACCAGAAGTGTGCTTTAAAGAGACATTACCATGTGAGATCTCACTGTTAGGTTACCACCTTTCTCCTCAGACTAAGGAAAAAATATGGAAAGGTCAATTCGTAGATATTCTGTCACTTATTCCATCAAAAAAAAAAAAAAAAAAGAATTTGTCAACAGAAATTACAAAAAATCTGATGAGAAAGATATGGGTGATAGGTGAAGACCTGTGGCGAGTTCTTTTAATAATAATTGGTTGCATTAATTTGCAATATACTCCAGGGTGCTAGGTGAGAAGCACCCAGAGTATTGCAGTGGGCTGTTTCAACACATGGAGCATGTGCTAGAAGTGTATAAAAGCTTCGTAGGTCTAGGATGGTTTCAATATGATGAGGCATTTAGAAAAAATTATCAATCTACCCATCATTAAAGTGGGGCAATAAGTACGTCAGGTTGTGGCTTAACCTGATGGTGCCACAGAAATTGGGTTTCATTAGGCAGCAGCCACAATCTACAATGTCCCCTTATAAAAGGGTATACTGCTTTGCTTACAATGAGAACCAGCGTAAATGGGGGGGGGGTTGTGCAAGTACAAGCATGAGTGCTCAAATTGTTCTGGACCCCACCCTTTAATCAGGTGTTTCAAAAGGAATTGCAATCTTCAAAGCTCCCAGAGGGATATTTATGCAAAAAGCTCACACCCCAGTGAAACTAGCAAGTATGCAGCAATGGTTGGACATATATCCAGACCAGGAGACAGCCAAGTTCCTAATTGAAGGTTTCTCCAAAGGTTTCCCTTTGCCAGTGTTTCAGGGTGAAGGGTGTGAGCCAGTTAAAAATTTAAAGTCAGTGGATACTTCCGCACACATTGTTAAAAAGAAGTGAATTAAGGAAGGTAGGATAGCAGGTCCATTTGATTGCCCTCCTTTCTCCCCGTTTAGGATATCGCCGTTAGGCATCATACCCAAAAAAAAAAAAAGAGCCAAATACCTTTCGCTAATCCACCATTTATTATTCCCAAAAGGTAGCTTTTTAAATGATTAGATAGATGCCGGCATGTCATCAGTATCATATTGCACATTTGAAGAGGCTATTCAGCAAATTAGGAAGTTTGGGAAAGGTGCGTTGCTTGCTAAAGCAGACATAAAGGAGGCCTTCAGGCTGCTACTGATTGGCAGTAGCTTTCAACTCCTTGGGTAGGTATTTTGAGGGCAAATACTACTTTGATATGTGCCTCCCTATGGGATTTGCCATATCTTGTGCATATTTTGGAAAATTTGCAACCTTTCTCCAATGGGTTGTGGCTTTTCAATCTGGCTACCAAGGTATATTACATTACCTGGACAACTTTTTATTCATTGGTCCAGTGCAATTTCCTGTCTGTTATTTTATGTTACATCTGTTTAGTGCGGTAGCGCATCATTTCAGTATCCCACTAGCTAGCGAGAAAACAGTTTTTCCTTCCTCAATTATAGCATTCCTAGGTGTCGAGATTAACACTGTTAATCTGATATTTCAGTTACCTGAATCTAAAATCTTTAAGTTTAAAGCTTTAATTTCAGTGTTGATTAGGCATAAAAAAAGTGTTACTAAAAGAACTCCAATCTTTATTAGGCCTTCTGGCATTCGCGACAAGGATTATGGCAGTTGGCAAAATCTTCTTGTGGTGCTTGTACTTGGCCATGTCAGGAATGAAATCACCATTTTCCCACATCAGATTGACAGTTGACCTCAAGGAGGACCTGTCAGTTTGGTTTAAATCCTTTGATATATACAATGGCAGATCATTTTTTCAGGAACAATGTGTGTCCTCCTCTGACCTTGAGCTTTATACAGATGCTGCAGGCTCATATGGATTCGCAGCTATTTGGAAGAATCACTGGTGCTGCGGTAAGTGGCCTGTGAGTTGGGAGACGAATAAAGCCACCAAAAGCATAGTAGTGTGGGAGCTTTTCCCTTTAGTGGTTGCAATAGAAATATAGGGTGAGCAATTTGCAAATAAAAGAATCCTGATTAATTTGGATAATAAAGGGGTCATGTACGCTGTGAATTGTTTGTCAGCCAAATCTGTACAAGTGGTCAAATTACTAAGATACTTAGTGTTTCTTTGTCTTAAATTTAATATTTGGTTAAAGGCCAGGCATGTCCCAGGGAAGGAGAATCAAATTGCGGATGCATGATCTCGATTTCAGGTATACCCGATTTCAACTTCGACAAGGAAGGTTATGTGTGTCCAGAACATCCGTGGAGCCTAATTTAGAGGTTCTTACGATCTCGATTTCAGGTATACCCGATTTCGCCAACTCCTGCCGAATGCGGACAAGGAAGGTTATGTGTGTCCAGAACATCTGTGGAGCCTAATTTAGAGGTTCTTACAAATGCAAAAAGACATTCTGTGGCAGAAAATAGTTGAGTTGAGTACTCAACCGCATGGAATAGGTGGTGTAATTTTTCTATGGAAATGGATATACAATTTGATTCTCCTTCTGAAACAGACATTCAGATGTTTCTATGTAGTTTAATGCAGTAAGAGTAGTCACATTTCCAAAATCATCTTTTTTCTTCAAATTAACAAAGTTACGGCTATATTATTTTATACTGCGTTTGCACTAGCCTTTTTTGGGGCTCTCAGAATATCTGAGTTGCTGCCAAAAAACAAAAAGGTAATGGTGGGTTTACTAAAAAAGAATGCGATTGTCTCGGTCAAATTGTTCATCCCGGTGTCAAAAAACAGATAGGTTAGGAAAAGGCAGTTGGGTACCTTTAAGTCGATGTGGAGATGAGGATATATGTCCAGTTAGATTCATAAATGGTTACCTGGCAGTTAGGCCAATAGGAGAGGGGAATTTTTTTGATTGATGCGGATGGGTCCCCTCTTACTCAGTATCAATTCAATTACATATTAAAGTGGTTGTAAACCCTTACAAACCACTTTGACCTACAGGTAAGCCTAGATTAAGGCTTACCTGTAGGTCCAAGAAATATCTCCTAAACCTACACGGTTTAGGAGATATTTGCCCGAAGACAGGCATCGCTGTAGACAGCGGCGCGCAGTGTCGGCTCCCGTGCGCATGCGCAGGAGTGACGTCATCGCGGCTTCGCCGAATGACAGCGGCGGAGCTGCGAGACCCCACCGAGAAGATGGATGCGCTGGACTACAGGGGACAGCGGTGACTTCGCTGGCTCCTGTGTGAGTTAAGTGACACATAATGGGCTACTATGCGATGCATAGTAGTCCATTATGCTTTGCCTTTGCAGGGAATGAAAGAGGAAGTAAACTCATCAGGGTTTACTTCCTCTTTAAAGGCTTGCTTGAGAAAATTTAATTTGCATCAATTTAAGTTTACTTCTCATTCTTTCAGTATCGGGGCAGCTACCGAAGCTGCTAGGATGGGATTGGATGATGCAATAATCAAACGGTTGGGGAGATGGGAATCTCAACGTTTTCAGATTTATGTCAGACCTGATATTTTTCTTTAAATTCTAGGTAATAGAAGATATGTTTGGATCCTGAGCCACTCTTTTGTATACTGGGCTAATAAAAGAGCCAAGAAGCACTGCTAGGTCCAATTTGTCTATGGATCCTGGAGAAATTTTATTTTCTGGAAAGTAATTAGAAATCTTCAATGGGCTAATTGATTTATTTATTTATTTATTTATTTATTTTTATGTCTCTAGATTGATTGAGTCATGGACAGTTCCGGATGTATTAACAGTACACCTAGGGGGAAATGATGTGGGGAAAAAATTAGAACTCTGGACCTCATGTCGTTGTTTAGACGTGACCTAATTAGGGTTAAGTTATCTTTTCCGAATACCAGAATTATCTTTTCAGAGATAATCCCTCGGCTAGTATGGCTCCAAGAAGCTCATTAACCACTTCCTGACCAGCGCACGACGATGTACGTCGACAGAATGGCACGGGCAGGCATATTGGCGTACAGGTACGTCCAATATTCGATGCCGCCCTGCCATTGGGAGCGCGCCGCCCGCGGCGCGCTCCCGCGCTGGTCGGGACCCCCGTGAGTCCGGTCGCGGGACCCGCGGACTCGATCGCCGCGGGCATCCCCGCGATCGTCTCACGGAGCGGCCGAATAGAGCAAATGCTGTGTAAACAACATTTGTCTATTCTGCCTAGCAACTAGTGACGCTGATCTCTGCTCCATGTGATTGGAGCAGAGATCAGTGTACACTAAATGAAAGCCCAACCCCCCCACAGTTAGTAACACTCCCCTAGGAACACTTAACCCCTACACTGCCACCCACTGGTTAACCCCTTCACTGCCAGTGTCATTTACACAGGAATCACTGCATTTAGCAGTGATTACTGTATAAATGACAATGGTCCCAAAAATGTGTCAAAAATGTCCGATGTGTCTGCCATAATGTCGCAGTCACAATAAAAATCGCTGATCGCCGCCATTACTAGTAAAAAAAAAAATAATAAAAAATTATTAATAAAAATGCTTTAAAACTATCCCTATTTTGTAAACGCTATAACTTTTGCGCAAACCAATCAATAATCGCTTATTGCGATTTTTTTTTACCAAAAATATGTAGAAGAATACGTATCGGCCTAAACTGAGGGAAAAAAATGTTTTTTTATATATTTTTGGGGGATATTTATTATAACAAAAAGTAAAAAATAATGCGTTTTTTTCAAAATTGTCGCTCTATTTTTGTTTATAGCGCAAAAAATAAAAACCGCAGGGGTGATCAAATACCACCAAAAGAAAGCTCTATTTGTGGGAAAAAAAGGACGTCAATTTTATTTGGGAGCCACGTCGCACGACCGCGCAATTGTCAGTTAAAGCGACGCAGTGCCGAATCGCAAAAAGTGGTCTGGTCTTTGACCAGCAAATTGGTCCGGTCTGAAAGTGGTTAAAAAAAAAAAAAGAGAAAATTAGGAAGAGATTGAACAGGTTTATGGAAAAATTTATGATGCGCATTTGGTTAAAATATTTCAGTATGCTTGAGTCCTTTAAGACTGATCTGTTTTGAAGTTGATCGTTTGCAATATAAGAATTTTATGATGCAATAAAATTATCTGAATATGGTTATTATTTATGCACATTGGAGGTTTCTCATATAGACACATTGATATAGAGGGTGGTTTTCCCTGGATTATATAGAGCAGATGGAGTTCACCTCTCCGATATAGGCTTATGCCCCGTACACACGAGCGGACTTTTCGACATCCAAACTCCGACGGACTGAGTCCGGCGGACTATCCGATCGTGTGTGGGCTGCAACGGACTTTAGCGAAGCTAAAGTCTGACGGACTTTAGAAATGAAGCATGCTTTAAATTTTCCCGACGGAACTCCGCCGGACCCGGTCCCCTTCGAAAAATCCGCTCGTGTGTGTGCTACTCCGACGGACTAAAACCGACGCTAGGGCAGCTATTGGCTACTGTCTAGGAACTTCCTACGTCGAATCCAGTCGTACGTCATCACGTTCGACTCCGTCGGAGTTTGGTGTGATGGTGTGTGGTCAAGTCCGTTCGGTCGAAAAGTCCGCCAGAACTCCGGCGGAACTCCGGCGGAACTCCGGCGGAACTCCTTTGGAGGTCTGTCAGACTTAATCCCTCTCGTGTGTACGGGGCATTAGATATATTTAATGTAGGATTGCAAAACTGCATTGAATTGGCCGTGGTTGTAGGCTTGAAATTCTCAAACCCGGCATGTGGGGACTTTGGTTAAAAGATTTATGTATGCTCGAGTCCTTTAATGCTCCATGCACACTGAAGCTCAAAAAAGCTATTTCTGGACGCCAGATTGCTGGCAGAAAACGCTGGTTGAAAAACCTGCTTTTAACAGCGTTTTATACTAGCGTTAATGAGCGTTAATGAGTGTTTTACAGCGTTAGCGTTAATGGGCGTTTTTTATAAAAATACACAGAGGACACTCCAAAAATCCCACAATGCATTGAAAAATAGAATGCCGAACACTAATGAACGAGCGTTAATGAGCGTTAATGAGCGTTAATGAGCGTTTGTCGTTTTTTGCCGCTGAAAAACGGCACTTTGAACGCGAATTTCTGGCGTTCAGAAAAAAGCCCATAAACTCCACTGCTCATTAAAGCTGAAAAACGTCCATGTGTGCATGGACACATAGGCTAACATAGAGTGGAGTTTATGGGCTTTTACAAAAAACGCCCAAACGCCAATAAACTGCAGTTTATCAGCTTCAGTGTGCATGGAGCCTAAGGCTGAGCTGTTTTGAAGTTGATCGTTTGAAATATAAGAATTTTATGATGCAATAAAATTATCAGAATATGGTTATTTATTTATTGATTTGAATATACCAATAAAAGTGCAACAGCCAATTCTTTGCCAATAAGTGTGTTGAGTTATTATTTAAATATACTATATAAGTTTTGGTTTTCTGGGAGGGTAGGTGCGGCCTCCATTCCTATGAACTAGGAGGGCTTAAGGCTTTGAGCCCGACAGCATGGGCATGCGGTCGCCCCTCCCTTTATTAATAAGAGAATAGAAGCAATAGTTTAAATATTTAGGGCTATATACAGGTTAATGTATTTGGGTTAATGTCACTTTAAGAGAATGGCAAATTGGTCTGGGGGCGGGGTTAAGGGTCACATGGCTATTGGTGATATCCCAAATGGTCATGTGACCCATGGGGAATGTTCTGGAAAAGGGCTTATTGTATATAGGACTCTCTCACAGGTGCACTCACACCTGTTCCCAGCCAGGCAGTGAAAGTGCAACAAGCTTTCCACCCCCCCCTTCCCTTGTCGCTAAGCACGTTTATGTGGTCTGTCACCCTACGTGATGTAGGGAGGACTTTGGTTAAAAGATTTATGTATGCTCGAGTCCTTTAAGTCCTTTGAGCTGTTTTGAAGTTGATCGTTTGAAATATAAGAATTTTATGATGCAATAAAATGATCAGAATATGGTTATTATTTATTTATTAATTTGAATATACCAATAAAAGTGCAGCAGACAATTCTTTGCCAATAAGTGTGTTGAGTTATTATTTAAATAGGCTATATACGTTTTGGTATTCTGGGAGGGTAGGTGCGGCCTGCATTCCCATGACCATTTTGGTTTGGCAATCTTCTTAAACAGAAATTAAAGCTTACTTTTGCTAAAAAGAAGTTGGGGGTAATTTTTCCAATAATAAAACAAGGATTATCTATTTCTGTGCTAAGGCTTCATTCAACAGGGTAAATGTTTATCTCTGTTAGGCCGCGTACACACGGGCGGACTGTTCGCCCAACTTTGTCCGTCCAACAGTTTCGGCAAACAGTCTGCTCAAAATTAGCATGGACGGACATGGCCACACACGACGAACGAACAGTTTGCTGAAACCGTGCGCGATGACGTGAACGGCACGTACGACGGGACGAAAAATACGACGTCCTATACACTGCATTATAGCTTTCGGCGTGAAAATCCTTTCTGAGCATGCGCGCAACTTTGTTTGACGAACAAGCCTACACACGAGCGGACTGTTCGCTGAAACAAGGTTTCAGCGGACAGTTTTTCGGAATTTCCGAAAAACCTTGTCCGTCCAACTGTCCGCTGAAACTGTCCGCTGAAAGCCCACACACGAGCGGACTGTCCGCCCAAACACTGTTCAGCGGACAAAGTTGGGCGAACAGTCCGCCCGTGTGTACGCGGCCTCAGTAAAATCAGTGCCCAAATAGTCTAAATAAGAGTAAATAATTTAGCCCTATTCTTTCTCAACATGGGCTTCCTTCTCCCTACAGTTTTTTTCTTTAAAGTTAATTGCTACTCCTCCCTGGCTTCTAGCCAGTAGCCAACCCTGTGTAAGTCTCAAGTATAAGGGCTCACAGAAAATCCTGCCATTCAAGACAAAGGAGTGTATTTCACTTCTGCAGTTTTGTATACGGTATCCCATGCTGTAGGCACTACCTGGGTTGGGCTTAAAGTTAAATTGCTTTTATATTTCAACAGAAAAAGCAAACATTCAAGCAATAGGGCACTGTGCCCTATTCATTTTGCAGCACAGTGCAATACACAACTGTGTGCGGTGTATTTGAAAGAAAGGTCAGGTGTGGTTTTAGCTGCACTGGGGTGCAATGGCAGCCTATTTAGCGCAGCACATCTTTACATGCCACTTAATGCGTTTGGATTACTGCTATACGTATTACTGCTATATGTAGAACTACACCTGGCTATATGCTAGCCTCGTTCTTCTTATTTATACAAGAAATAGCAGCTCTGTAAAAAGCCAATTTTTCCAACATAGATGAAGTCATAAATGGCTACAATTATTACTTTATCCTAAAAGATTCATCTTATCAAACCATTTACTTACCATTAACTTGATTGGTTGCCCTGGAATTAAGCAGGGTTAGGGCAGCTTGAGCTTTTGTGCTGTTAGCAAGTGATAATGCATATGTAACAATTGACATGGTGTAATTGCTGGTAATTCCTTCAGCATACTTGCCCTCTAAATATTTCACAGCTTTCCGAACATTGACCTCATAAAGATTCTGAAAATATGACTACACATAAAAATAATAATAAATTCCTCTAATCTTTTGGAGAATGACATTTGAAACATTTATTTGCCCTTCTAAAATATTGCATTCTAACAAAATAGGATTCATAGTACAGTAAAACAGAAAGTAGTGTGCCAAACATGGCGGATCAATAACAGTTATAAGGTACACAACAGTAAGAGCAATAAAAAACATTAAAGTGGAGATCCACCCCGAAAACATGTTTTACATATTCACAGACCTTTGATAATATAAAGAAACATTTGGGGAAATGTTATTTATTTATACTTACCAGACACCCCCTATTAATATTTAGTGCTCCTAATCTGCCACTTCCTGGTCAGTGGAGCTCCTTGTCACTTCCTCCTTCGCCTTTGCTCCTGGGTAAGGATGAGCCGAACACCCCCCTGTTTGGCTCGCACCAGAACCTGCGAACAGACCTAAACTTTGTGTGAACTTCAGAACCCTATTAAAGTCTATGGGACTCAAACGTTCACAATCTAAAGTGCTAATTTTAAAGGCTTATATGCAAGTTACTGTCCTAAAAAGTGTTTGGGGACCTGGGTTCTGCCCCAGGGGACATGGATCAATGCAAAAAAAAGTTTTAAAAACGGCTGTTTTTTCAGGAGCAGTGATTTTAATAATGATTAAAGTGAGACAATAAAAGTGTAATATTCCTTTAAATTTCGTACCTGGGGGGGTGTCTATAGTATGCCTGTGAAGGGGCGCATGTTTCCCATGCTTAGAACTGTCCCTGCACAAAGTGTCATTTCGCAAGGAAAAAAAGTCTTTTAAAATCACTTTCCATTGTCGGCTCCCGTAATACAGAGAACACTCAATGAGTGTTCTCTGCATTAGCCGACAATTCATTCATTGATTAAAAAAAAAGAAAAAAGCGTGGGGGTTCCCCTAAATTCAAGTACCAGGCCCTTCAAGTCTGGTATGGATATTAAGGGGAACCCCGTGTCAAATTAAAAAATAATAATAATAAAATTGACGTGGGGGTCCCCCTAAAAATCCATACCAGACCCTTTATCCAAGCATGCAACCTGGCAGGCTGGAGGAAAAGAGGGGGGACGAGAGAGCGCCCCCCCCTCCTGAACCATACCAGGCCACATGCCCTCAACATTGGGAGGATGCTTTGGGGGTCTGTGACCCCTCAAAGCACCATGTCCCCATGTTGATGTGGAGAAGGGCCTCATCCTCACAACCCTGGCCGGTGGTTGTGGGGGTCTGCGGGCGGGGGGCTTATCAGAATCTGGAAGCCCCCTTTAACAAGGGGACCCCCAGATCCCGCCCCCCCCTCTTTGAAATGGTAAGGGGGTACAAAAGTACCCCTACCATTTCACAAAGAAAGTGTAAAAATGGTCAAATAAGACAAACACACTTTTGAAAAATTCCTTTATTAAAAAAAAAAAAAAAAATTAAAAATAAAAAGATTCCAGCGGTGGTAATCCACTCTTGCTATCCAGCGACGGATGATCATCTCTCCGGGGTCCAGCGATGGCTGATCTGATCCAGCGACGGGGGATTTTCAGTCCAGCGCTGTCCATACATCCGTCTTCTGTCTCCACTGCGGAGACACTGCGGGGATCCCAGCGCTGACGCTTCTTATATTAGGAGGGCAGGGCCACCCGTCACCTGACCCCGCCCCCTCTGACACTGATGAGGGAAGCCATGGGGTTCCCCAGTGACGTATGGGTGACCACGCCCCCCTCTGATAGACTCTAGCTGTAATCTAACATAAGTATTTTGCTATAAAAAGTAGTATATTTTAAATCTGAGTACAATGAATAATGTGCAGCTTATGCAGACTATACACTGAGAAAATATATTTTCTGTGATTGTAGGAAAGAAATTTGCTCTATTCCCCCATCAACAGAGACAGTGTTGACAGAGGAATCCTTCCTGCTGTGCCATTGTCTTTTCCCTGCGGGGGGGAAGCCGTCCCTGCCAGGAAAAGACAGTGATTATTGCTAGCGGCTATAGCAGCCGATAGCGATAATTGCAAGTGAATCCGGCATGCTAGTTGTACCCAAGTTGATCGATCGATCAACTTGGTACATTCAGCCTGCACATACATGGTTCGAATTTCAGCCAGTTCCCGTGTATGACCTGTCTTAAACAGTAAAAATCGAACATATTTCTACAAAGCCCTGCCTTTCAGTATCAATTTTGCATTAGTTACAAAGTTAAGCAAGGTTTCATCAATGAATATCGGTTATGCATTGATTTGTTGCCTTGTATTGAAATGTTAAAATGTTATTTTTAAACTTAGTTATTAGATTTACAGAGATGACAAGAAAGCCATTTTATTTTACATTTTAATGTGCTTGCTTACCCTGTAATACAGATCTGTTAACAGTGAGGTCAGAATGTAAGCAGTGAGGGTGATGGGACCATTGAGCCCACCCTGGAGTTCTCTGTGCATTACTCGCCCGGGCTCAGAGAATATACCGCTGTTCATATTCTGATACTGTATTAAAAAATGTACTGCATTTTCTAAGACATTCAAATCTATGTATATAAAAGGCCGAGCTTGAAGGAAACATCTGAATACAAATGAAGTGAGCCTGCAAAAAAGAACATCATTTATATTGGGTCAAAAATTGAGGCATAAAATGACTTGGATTTTATACACACACATACACACACACATATACACACACACACACACACACACACACACATGTGTTTTGAAAGATAATATTTAAATATCCACAGCTGGTATTTTTGAAGACCGTGGACTCATTCACACCAGAGGTTATGCCTGGCACACCACCCTTTTTTTTTCTTTTTTTTGGGGGGAGGGGGGTTATTTAAATGTTTGTGACAGTTAAAAAAGTTATATTGGCCACAGTGTGGTGTGATGTGGTGGATTGGGTCGCTCCATGTTGTGCTGGTAAAAAGTATGCTGTATGTAGTATGCACAGTAGTATAAACTGACATGATGGGGGGAAAAGGCTTTTTGCCTTGTTTTGCATTGGCAGTCTCAATGCACTTGATATGAATGGACCCCAAGAGATCTTGAATTTTGAAATATTTAAAAAAGCATAGAAAACATGAACAGAGATTAAAAATACTTATTTGAAAAATATAGATAAAGCTTAGCACAGATCTTCCTTTCTTTCCATTTTACCAAAACAGGGATTTTGTGAAGCTCTATTTTTGTTGAGAATAAAAATTAAAACAATGCTCTAATGCCCCGTACACACGAGCGGAAATTCCGACCGGCAAAAGTCAGATGAGAGCTTTTGGTCGGAAAATGCAACCGTGTGTAGGTTCCATCAGACTTTTTCTGGTGGAATTCCAGCCAGCAAAAGATTTAGAGCAGGTTCTCAATTTGTCAGTTGGAAAAAGTTTGGATCGGAAATTGTAATCGTCTGTACCAATTCCGACGTGAACAATTCCTACGCATGCTCGGAAACAATTTGACGCATACACAGAAGAATTGAATTTCATTTTCTCGGCTCGTCGTAGTGTTGAACGTCACCGCGTTCTTGACGGTCGAAAGTTCAGCAAACTTTTGTGTGTATGCAAGCCAAGCTTGAGCGGAATTCCGTCAGAAAAAACATCCAAGATTTTTCCGAAGGAAATTCTGCTCGTGTGTATACGGAATTACACCTTAAAATTGTACCAATAACTGGGAATGCTCCCTGTGAAACTTATGAAACAAACATATAGGCACTTTATAATAATATATTCAACTTGTAAATGATTTATCACTGTTTCTGTACCAATGGAATGTAAATACTGGGTATTGACCTGTGTACTCTCCTTTTCTTGCAATGCTATTGTGTAAATAATTCTCTCTGGGTCAGTCATGAAAACTAAAGCTGGCCATAAACTAGCAGATTCTCAAACAAATGTTCATGCAAAATTACTTAGTATAGGTCAATGACTTTGTCATTTGAAAGTACTTTATAATTTTTTTGCATTTAACATTTGATTTTAGAATAAATGTAATTTCCCGATTGAAAAAATCATACTCACTGTTAGAAATGCATTTGCTCAAGAAAAAATTTCCATTCGGCTCTTTTGATTTTTTTTTTGTCACTGCAGATGAAAATGATTGTAGGTTTGACCCCACTAATGATTAGAAAATCTAACAGATTTTCTAAAATGAAACACTTCCAACAAAATTCCACTAGTTTTTGGCCAGCTTAAGAATGGTTAAACTTTAATTTTTTGTTAATAGTGTAATCCAATTTTACTTACAGAGCGCTGCTAAATTACACATTCTTTTATGAGAGTTTAAAGTGGTCCTCCACCCTGAAGTGGAAGTTCCACTCATCTGATCCCTCCCCCCCTCCGGTACCACAATCGGCACCTTCCAGGTATCTGCACCCACTTCCGGGACAAGACTGCCGCAGACCGCCGCAGATGCCCCCCCCCCCCCCGATGCCCCCCCGTTGTGTTCTGGGAAACACACAGTTCCCATGACACAGCGGGGACCAGCAGAGACGCGCAGCGCGACTCGCGGATGCGCAGTAGGGAACCAGGCAGTGAAGCCGCAATGCTTCACTTCCCGATTCCCTGACAGAGGATGGCAGCAGGGGCAGCAGAGAGACGAGCGATTACTCGTTATCTGCCGCCGACATCGCTGGACCCTGGGACAGGTAAGTGTCAATTTATTAAAAGTATATGCAATATTTGTAGCTGCTGGCCCTCTAGTGTGCTACTAGTGTTACTGCAAGCACATTTATGTTATGACTCATGGTTAGTTTGTGAGTTACAACTTGGGTCAGGGTTACTGCAAGTCAGGCTGGATGGCTTCACAGAGGCAGGTCTCTGGTACCTCTCCTGGATCTAGAAGTTTGGAGAAACTTTTGGACTTTATTGAGCAGAGGCTGTTCTGCATACTTGGCCAATCCCCAGGTAGAATATCCTAGCAGGGTGGCTGAGTCAGCCCTTAAATATAGGATAGTCATGCCACCAGGGGAGTCGGGTGGGACATGGAGTGCTGAGGAGTCTGTTGGTGGCCTAGGAGGGACCCCTGGGTCTGGGGAGGGGGGTGGGAGGGGTTTGGGGGCTCTGCCTCCAGGCTGGGCTCAGTTGACTTGGGAAGATTCTAACAGCAGTTTTGGTTTGGAAAGGAATCTGGCATAAGGAGTATCAGCGAGCATAGAGGAATGAGTGAGTACATCAGCACACCCAAGGATTCACAAGGGGAGAGACTGCCACATGTAGCAAGCCTTCCAGGATGACAGCGCTGTGCTTAACCCTTCCTATCCCTTGCCCTGGGAGATATTCAGAGCAGCCAGAGGGGCTGGTGGACAAGCAGCCAGAAGTTCCTGCAGGCAGTAGAGCTGGGAGAAGTTCTGTAGAGAAGAGGAGAAAATCCTGAATGCAGCTTACAATATATTGTGCTATTTTCCAGGGGGCTGAGAGCTCCTAGTCCTCAAGGGACTTTTTGCTTTTTCCTCTTGGAGGCCAGGAGGGAGAACAGTCCAATTGATAGAAAGGATGAACCACCGCTCCAAAGTAATCCTCGAGTACTGAAGCTCTGTCTCCTATTGATGAGCCCCAGGTGCCGACCATTACACACACCATGAGCAAACAAGCAGGACAAAACTCTGGATAGCCGCACACTGGAAAAAGACTTGAAATCCCATCTTTTATTGAAACAACGTGGGTCACATCACAGAATCAAAAAATCCACAGCAAATGAATAACAGGGTACAGGAAAATTCTGACGCGTGATAGCTATGAGTAAGCACTGATTACGGTGCGAACCGCGTCAACATTTTCCTGTACCTTGTTATTCTTTTGCTGTGGATCTTTTTATTTTGTTTTGATGTGACCCACCTTGTTTCAATTAAAGATGGGATTTCAAGTCTTTTTCCATTGTGCAGCTATCCAGAGTTTTGTCCTGCTTGTTTGCTCAGAGAGAACAGTCCAGTTGTCCCCGTCCATTGTTTCAGTCTAGTTGGGCATCCCATAAACCCTCTACCCCATCCAAGTTATCACTCCTAATAAAACAACAAAACCAAACTCAAAGACGGTTCCTTGTGTCTGGATGCGAATGGAAAATGCTTTTTGCCTGGCTGTGCAGGAATTTGAGATGTAGTCATCAGCAGCCCCTGCGGGGGTAGTGCTACATATGGTTTCCATGTTATTTGATTTGTCAATTTTTGACCAACATTAATATGTAATTTGCTTACCAGGTACTTCCTAACGTATCAGAATTTCCAAAGGCACTAAAGAACCATCATAGTGGAAACAAAGTAACTCCCTCTGGTAACCTGAATGTGTAGGAATACAAAGTGGTATTAGTATTAGGGCATATAAAAGGTGCTTATTTCAAAAGATTATGCAAACATCAGTAGCCTGGGACTGTAGAATCCCCCATAGACCAAAACATGTATACTGTATATATAATATTTTTTTATAAACTACAATCCAAGCAGATCTCAGCATGTATATTTGACCACGTCTTATTTCCATGTTAAACAGTGTATTTGTGGTAAAAAATTACTATTTTTCGCACGATATTTGTGCAACTGTTTAGTATATTTTCAGTATAAAAAATACAAAAATGTATTTTAATGCACACAAACATAATCTAAAACCCATTTTTTTGTCAGATAAACAGATTTGGTTGCCGTGAGTAATTGATACCAAATATAGGAAGCTTTAAAACTGTATGTGTCTGTGAAGTGGTGGGAACCAGTAAATACAGTATCCAGAAGTATCAATAGGTGATACTTTTTTTTTTACTTTTAGTAATGCAGGGCTGTAAATAGCCATTTATCAGGTTATTATGTATCATTACTGCTAGGTAAAACTGTGGCCATCAATTGCAGTCTCACTGTGCCCATTATGAGGGGTTCCCACAATTCCTGTACTGCGTTCCCGGGTTTGTACACCTGCTGTGCTCATTATGAGGGGTTCCCACCATCCCTGTGCCAAATTACAGGGTCTGTACACCTGTGGTGCCCGTTATGAGGGTTCCCACCATCCCTGTGCCAAGTTCCCAGGTCTGTAACCTGATATGCCTATTATGAGGGGTTCATTTTGTTTATTGAAAATCTTACAAACAACAACTTATATACAATAAAACCATAATAAATAAATAAAACATATTTACAAAATAATTGAATATAATTATAAAAAACAGAAAGAACAAGAACAAAATAAACAGTGCAAAACAAATTGCGCATTACATAATCCCTATGGGAGAGCCAGACTAAGGAACATCACCGTCACCATGCACGTAGCCTTTTATCAAAATTATATTGGATCTGAAAATCTAGGGGAGTAAAAGAAGAATACAAAGAAAGCCGCACACCCCGAGATCAACAGGCAGCAGCTACAGAGCCCTGATATTCCTCCACGCCTTTATCCAGGCCTCCTGCTGCCACCTGTCTTTCTTAAGACCCCGAATCTTCCCAACCTCAGGCAGAATGTTCTGCATCACCACTTACACAGGGAGGATTTTACTCCGTAAGGATACCTGACACCGTGCACTCCACATGAAATAACGGACTACTAAACTAACTAAAAAAAGTGTTTCCAAATCATAATCCCGACGAGTCTGGAAAGCCCCATACACCCACTCTGCATAACTCATGGGGGAGAAAGGGTATACTCAGAGCCCTCCCCACCCTCTTGTACACCTCTATATTAAAAGGGCACTGAAGTAGAAAGTGATCCATGGACTCCACCACTCCTCCACACTCCACTCTCGGGCAGCCCCGATCACTCATGGAAAGAAACTTCAAGTTGCCCTTCACATATAGTTTTCCATGAAAGGCAAGCCAAGCCTGATCCCTAAACTTCATTGGGATTCTCTCCAAATTAATCAACCGCAAACCCACCCCCAAAACCAGGCTTGGGCAATCCCTCAAGGCCAGTGGCTCGCAAAAAGCAGAGCTCATGATCCGCTTCTCAAGAAGTTTCCTTGGAAGAGATCTGACTTCTCCTGCCGTTACTTGCCACTGCCGAAGCTTTTTCAAACACGGGGCAACATAAGCTTATCATGCTTGACCCTCAGGCTTTTCACTGGCCCACCATTTTCCCAGTCTCGCAGAAAGGGCCTAAACCAGGACTGGAAAATACCAACCCACCCAGGCGGTCTCTCTGCCAACATGTTACCAAGATTGTACTTCACAAACATCAGAGAGAAAAAGACTACAGGGTTGATCATCCCTAGACCACCCTCCCGCCTAGAAAGGTAAGTCACATTCCTTTTGACAAGGTTTATTCTGTTCCCCCATAACAGCTGGAAGAAACAAGTAGAGACCCTGGTATAGAGAGAAGCTGGCAAAACGCAAACAAAACTGACATATAGAAAAATTGGAATCAGGTAAGTCTTGATCAGATCAACCTTTTCCCTCAAGGAAAGCTGCCAACCTTTCCAGCTTGCCACCTTGGCATCGGCATTCTCCAGCCTGTTCACCCAATTTGCATGACCATAGTCACCTGGGCCAAATTCAATGCCTAGAACTCTAATTTTTTGCTGGGGCTCCAGGAAGTCATCCGGGAGAACAAAGCTCTCACCTTCCACGCCCATCCAGAAAGCTTCACACTTGTCCTGGTTGACCTTTGAACCTGATGCCTCTGAATACTGCATTATCACTGAGACCACCTCCTGCGCCTCCCCAGTCCCAGAGACAAAAACAGAAACATCATCAGCATAGGCCACAACCTTCAAAGGAGGCTCACCAGCGATGCCGATAGGTACCCCACACAATGGCCCATTCTCCAGCCTTCTAATGAAGGGGTTGATTGTAAATGCATATAACAGAGGACTCAATGGGCACCCCTGACGCCCACCCAAGCCGACCACAAAGGGTTGCCCGACCCAACCATTAACCAGAGGAAAGCTTTCAGCCCCTTTGTACAAAATCTTGAGCCAATCAATGAAACCCCCCCCAAGGCCATATCTGCCAAGAAGGAACCATAAGTACTCATGATTAACCCTATCAAAGGCCTTAGCCTGATCCAATGTCAGCAAAAATTTACCCCAACCAGCAGCCCTACAACACTCCAAGGCCTCCCGGATGGCTAAAACTGCTGAGAAAGTGCTTCTACCTTGGACCGAACAGTGCTGGTGGTGGGATAACAAACTGCCTGCCACTGGCGATAATCGCCAAAAAAAATCTTTGCCAGTATCTTTCTATCGACATTAAGAAGGCTAATGGGGCGCCAATTCTCAATCATCGAAGGATCTTTACCCTTTGACAGAAGGATCACTGCAGATTGCCTCATGGAGGGAGGGAGAGAACCCTCCTGCAAACAGCTATTAAAAACCCCCGCAAGGTAGGGAGCCAGGATCGTCTTAAAACACTTTTTTAAAACTCAGCTATCAACCCATCTGGCCCTGGCGTTTTCTTGATGGCCAGTTTATCAATAGCCTGGACTACCTCAAACCCAACATCCTTGTCCGATCAAGGCTCCTTCCTCCCAGGAGATCGGCATAGTATGACCTAACCACCTCCAGGATCCCTGACCTAGACTTTGTCAGAGAGCCCGTACTGTCCTCAAGGCCATTGACCGTCTTAACGGCTACGCTCTGTTTACAGTTCTGGTAAGGGTCAGGCAAATGGTATTTCCCGTAATCCCTCTCCTGAACCAAAGAGGCGTGCCGGTCATATTGATGTCTCCTAAGGAGGAGCTTCACCTCAGAGATCACCCCAGAATCTCCTCCATTCGAAACAAGGCGGTCAAGTTTCCTCCGCAAACGCTGGTAGGTGATATACTTATCTTGCTGCTTCTTTCTTCCTATGGCCTTGAAAAGCCTAACAGTCTGCTGTTTTACAAGCTCCCACCATTCTGACTTGCTGTTGCAAAAGTCTAGGATCGTTACCCGTGCTTGAAAAAAATCCTCAAAGGATTTTCTTACTCTCTCGTCTTCCAGGAGGGCCGAATTCAATCTCCAGATACCCCTCCCCCTAGGTGGCATGTCTGAGGCATTCAGAGTCACAGATAAAATACAGTGGTCAGAAAACTCCACTGCCCGACACACAGGTGCCGAAAAAGCAGAGTCTCCCTTTAAAAAAAAAACTATCTATCCTACTCTGACTACTACCTCTCTGAAAAGTGAACCCTGTGCTGTCTGGGCAACGCTTAATGTGCGCATCCACCAGACCTGCTTCCCTAACTATCGCATTGAGAAAAAGGGTGTCATAGCCCAGCTTATCTCTGAAACCTCTCCTGTCTTTAGACCTAGTAATGCTGTTAAAATCACCTCCAAAGATAACCTGCTGGGCCGTAAAAAGAAAAGGTTTAATCTTTGTAAAGAGGCATTTCCTGTCCCACTTCGTCTGGGGACCATAGATGTTAATCAGGCGCAAGTCCTGCCCCCTTCCAGAGACGTCCAAGACCATGCATCTCCCAATCTCTACCTCAAATACCCGCCGGCATGACCCGCAGAGCTTGTTCCAGGTCCTTCAATTCAGGCCTCAGAGCTGGTCTCTTCTTGCTGAAGACTTTAGCACAAATCTGCTTTTTCTTTTTAAATTCAGATTTCAAAGTTACCAACTTCTCCTCTTCCTTCTCAATCCACTTCAGCGTTTCCACAATCCTCCGTCTAAAGGCAGACAGAGATTCATCCTTCCTTGGGCCAGGCCCAGAATCTTCCACATGCTGAGGCCTATCCACTGTTGTGTCCCCTTGACACAGTTCCCGGGTTTGTACACCTACTGTGCCCATTGTGAGGGGTTTCCACCATCCTTGTGCCAAGTTCCTGGGTCTGTAACTTGATGTGCCCATTATGGGGGTTCCCATTATCCCTGTGCTGAGTTCCCGGGTCTGTACACCTACTGTGCCTATTATGAGGGATTCCCACCATCCCTGTGCTACGTTCCTGGATCTGTAACCTGATGTGCCCATTATGGTGGGTTCCCACCACCCCTGTTCTAAGTTTCTGGGTCTGTACACTGATGTGCCCATTATGGGGGTTCCCACCATCCCTGTACTGAGTTCCCGGGTCTGTAATCTGTGCCCATTATGAGGATTCCCACCATCCATGTGCGGAGTTCCCGGGTCTGTAACCTGATGTGCCTATTATGATGGGTTCTCACCATCCCTGTGCCAAGTTCCTGGGTCTGTAACCTGATGTTCAAATTATGGGAGTTGCCACCATCCCTGTGCTGAGTTCCTGGGTCTGTAACCCGATGTGCCTATTATGAGGGTTTCCCACCATCCTTGTACAGAGTTCTTCTTTACAAGTGTGGTCTCAGATCTGGGCATTCCTCTTTAGGAGTCCAATCACTGACTGACACCCTTTCCTTCCCAGATTACTTTTTATCTCTTCCAGACTGTTGAGCAGCTCAGTACATTCTCTGCACTCATTTAAGGTGTAGATTATTCCTTTTTAATTTCATTCCTACGGCCACCTTAAATGAGTGCAGAGAATGTACTGAGCTGCTCAACAGTTTGGAAGAGATAAAAAGTAATGTGGGAAGGAAAGGGTGTCAGTCCGTGTTTGGAATGGTCAGATCTGAGACCGGAGGTTTCAGGATGTGAGCAGCGAAGATCTATGCAAACAGAAGATAGTGAAGGGGAGGGGGATTGGTGTGATAGGGAAGTAAAGTTGGAGATTAAAGAGGAGTTCCCCTTAAAAAAAAAAAATGAAAAGTCAGCAGCTACAAATACTGCAGCTGCTGACTTTTAATAATCGGACCCTTACCTGTTCCAGGGTCCAGCGTAGCAGGGGAAGGAAGCCCCGCTCATCCCCCCTCTGCTCGGCGGCACCGGCATTGCAACTGTGGGCACCCGAATGTGGCTTCACAGTTGGGAACCCACTGCGCATGCGTGAGCGGCGCCGTGCGTCGTGATTGGGCATGCAGTCATCTGGGACCTGTCATGTGTCCCAGATGACTGACAGGAGGGAGGGAGGGAGCAGAGCTGATCCCTTCCTGAATTCCGTCGGGAAAAAAAACATCTGAGATCTTTCAAACGGAAATTCCACTCGTGTGTACGTGGCACGAGAGCAGATTCTCTATTTTTTGGTCCTACTGTAGATATAGGCTACACTGGATGCAAAAGAGTGTATATATATATATATATATATATATATATACAGGTCCTTCTCAAAAAATTAGCATATTGTGATAAAGTTTATTATTTTCTGTAATGTACTGATAAACATTAGACTTTCATATATTTTAGATTCATTACACACAACTGAAGTAGTTCAAGCCTTTTCTTGTTTTAATATTGATGATTTTGGCATACAACTCATGAAAACCCCAAATTCCTATCTCAAAAAATTAGCATATCATGAAAAGGTTCTCTAAACAAGCTATTAACCTAATCATCTGAATCAACTAATTAACTCTAAACACCTGCAAAAGATTCCTGAGGCTTTTAAAAACTCCCAGCCTGGTTCATTACTCAAAACCGCAATCATGGGTAAGACTGCCGACCTGACTGCTGTCCAGAAGGCCATCATTGACACCCTCAAGCAAGAGGGTAAGACACAGAAAGAAATTTCTGAACGAATAGGCTGTTCCCAGAGTGCTGTATATAGGCACCTCAGTGGGAAGTCTGTGGGAAGGAAAAAGTGTGGCAGAAAACGCTGCACAACGAGAAGAGGTGACCGGACCCTGAAGAAGATTGTGGAGAAGGACCGATTCCAGACCTTGGAGGACCTGCGGAAGCAGTGGACTGAGTCTGGAGTAGAAACATCCAGAGCCACCGTGAACAGGCGTGTGCAGGAAATGGGCTACAGGTGCCGCATTCCCCAGGTCAAGCCACTTTTGAACCAGAAACAGCGGCAGAAGCGCCTGACCTGGGCTACAGAGAAGCAGCACTGGACTGTTGCTCAGTGGTCCAAAGTACTTTTTTCGGATGAAAGCAAATTTTGCATGTCATTCGGAAATCAAGGTGCCAGAGTCTGGAGGAAGACTGGGGAGAGGGAAATGCCAAAATGCCTGAGGTCCAGTGTCAAGTACCCACAGTCAGTGATGGTCTGGGGTGCCATGTCAGCTGCTGGTGTTGGTCCTCTGTGTTTTATCAAGGGCAGGGTCAATGCAGCTAGCTATCAGGAGATTTTGGAGCACTTCATGCTTCCATCTGCTGAAAAGCTTTATGGAGATGAAGATTTCATTTTTCAGCACGACCTGGCACCTGCTCACAGTGCCAAAACCACTGGTAAATGGTTTACTGACCATGGTATTACTGTGCTCAATTGGCCTGCCAACTCTCCTGACCTGAACCCCATAGAGAATCTGTGGGATATTGGGAAGAGAAAGTTGAGAGATGCAAGACCCAACACTCTGGATGAGCTTAAGGCCGCTATCGAAGCATCCTGGGCCTCCATAACACCTCAGCAGTGCCACAGGCTGGTTGCCTCCATGCCACGCCGCATTGAAGCAGTCATTTCTGCAAAAGGATTCCCGACCAAGTATTGAGTGCATAACTGAACATAATTATTTGAAGGTTGACTTTTTTTGTATTAAAAACACTTTTCTTTTATTGGTCGGATGAAATATGCAAATTTTTTGAGATAGGATTTTTGGGTTTTCAGGAGCTGTATGCCAAAATCATCAATATTAAAACAAGAAAAGGCTTGAACTACTTCAGTTGTGTGTAATGAATCTAAAATATATGAAAGTCTAATGTTTATCAGTACATTACAGAAAATAATGAACTTTATCACAATATGCAAATTTTTTGAGAAGGACCTGTATATATATATATATATATATATATATGCTAGACTTACTGTATATATATAAGAGGGCCAGTATGGTGGCCCGTAATTATGGGAGGAGCCCGGAGGGTATATAATCAGACCACCCACAACGGTCTGTGTCGGTTCCAGTGCAAGGTACTGCACATCAAGGGGCCGACTCTTGATGTGCAGTACCTACCCTCACAGTCGACTATCTGTGCGTCCAATCGCAGGTGCACTTCGGCTTCTTCATTCGTGGTCTTCGTCGGCGGTTGCCCCTCATGGTCGCAGATAAGTAGTATCCGAATCTTTTCATATCATGTGCAAACTTGCGACTTATCATGCTTACTATCCTGCACCCCTTTCGCAAAACCTACCTCTGAGTTGTTGACACTCATGTCCCGACATCTTTCGGCACAGGCATAGTACATTCGTAAATTCCTTCTACCAAACATACGATTCATTCATAGATCCAAGCCTCCGAGTCGCTGTCGGTCGTTCTCCAATATCACTCGCCATAGGCTTCACTAGTTATAAGATTCACTGTTCTCATCCTTTTTTGAGATAAACAGGTATTGTTTGTATGGGTTTCTGTGGCTGATTGAGGTGTAATTAAACCCACCTGATCTCTTTCCTGCACTTGACTAGCCTGGGGGGATGGGTGGTTGATAGGTGTTTGGTTTCACAGTAAGGAATGGCATACACTCTACAACCAATTCGTATCAGATACTCCTTACTGCCAATTTATATCAGATTCATCTCATACATTTTTTAAGCTGATTCGTGTCAAATGCATTGCACAGGCTGACTCTGCCAACTCACTGCGTGTCCACGTAGTTGTACCTTTGAGATCGGTCGTATATCTTCATCGATTGTCCCACGCTCGGACCGCTACACACTCGCTGTTGCAGGTAGGACTTTGTTGTTACCGCTCCTCTAAACTCTAGTAGTTACGTTATCATGTTCGTTTATCATGTTCGTTTTGCAAAAAGTCGCACTTACGCCACCGTAAGTCTTTCTATGTCATCTTTCATGCATTTCATGCTTTCTACCCAACGCGGGTTTACTCGAGCCGTTCACTTCACGGCGATGCGGTCAAATCCGACATTCAAGCCCCTTACTCACCTCGCGTCTACGGCCGATTCGAATCTAGACGCAACTTCGCTTCTATGTTTCGGATCCTTGGCAATCACAAAGCCCCTTCAACCGCCATCACCATTTAGTTGATTCGAACCCAGCCATATCATCGGCAATATGGTCAGATCTGTCATACGAGCCCCGTAGTCACCTCACATCTATGGCCGATTCGAATCTAGTCGCAACTTCGCTTCTATGTTTCGGATCCTCGGCAATCACAAGCCCCTTCAAACCACCATCACCATTTAGTCAATTTAAACCCAGCCATATCATCGGCAATACGGGCAGATCTGTCATACGAGCCCTGTAGTCACCTCGCATCTACGGCCGATTCGAATCTAGTCGCAACTTCGCTTCTATGTTTCGGATCATTGGCAATCACCAGCCCCTTCAACCACCATCACAATTCAATCAATCCGAACCCAGCCATATCCTTAGCGATACGGTCGGATCCCATATATGAGCCTCACAGTCGCATCTACGGAGGATTCGAGTCTAGTCACAGCATCGGCGCAACGATTCCAGTCCTAGCCAAACGCAACTCTAACAACCAAGCCGAATCCTGTTGCATCTCCAACTCAAATGAGTCAAATCTTTCACAGACTATTCCATAGCTATAACCCAGTTCAAACTAGTCACATCGACTGTACGAATTCAGCAGTACTTACGTTTGACTTTCTCAGTCTATCCATACATGATCATACACAATTCTCTCCACCAATTTGCTCAGTGTTGCGCACGGTCATTCCTACATAATCACATTTCCTCTATAAACCTTTTCTTTCGCCTTTCAACAAAGCTCCTTGCAATCGCTGCAAGCATCAATGCAATGGCTCAAATACGGCCACTCATCTCCAGTAGCAACACGGCTGCTCTCCTCATTCCTACACACTTATAATTTAATTTATAGATTCAAATAAAGCTGCTTTCTTGCAATCGCTGCAAGCATCTCTGCAATAGCTTAATACGGCCACTCATCTCCAGTAGCAACACAGCTGCTCACCTCATTCATCCATTCATTCATTCTCACCTCATAATTCAAATAAAGCCGCTTCCTTGCAATCGCTGCAAGCATTTCAGCAAGTGGCTCAAACTGCCACTCATCGTCTCCAGTAGCAACACGGCTGATCATCATTTTCTCTGTCGCTTTCCCCTTTTTAGGCCAGTTAGAACACCAGTCAGTCCACCCTGCACCAGGTTTGGACAGTATCTCCCAAAAAAAAACAAAAAACCCATTGTCGAGGGCTTGCATCTTCACCAGGGGGCCAGCTTTGCCCCAAAGAGCTCTTTGCAATCCCCCTTGTCAAAACGAAATTCTCATGTCACATTACTACAGGCTCCCGGTCAACTCAGTTCTCGACCCAACCAGTCAACTTCACAACTAGTGCATAAAGTCAGGTGTTTAGTTCAAGGGGATTCCCCCTTTCTCTTAAACACTCTTTCACTACATATTTTTACTTCGCATACAGAATTTGACCTGCTCCTGAGGCGTTAGCAACTGTCACATACTTCTGTGCACTTCACTCTGTTTTCGAAGCACAAGCCTTCAATACGCAGACAAGGTTGCCTAATCTTCATACTTGCTGGCAGTGCAAACATTAGTAGACCGAACCCACGTCAATTAACTACAGATCGCAACATTCCTACTTATTATACCAGACTTCAGCTACCCACACCAGTCCGCCCTGGGGCACTCTGGTTCATTAGTCTGTGCCGAGCACAGACTGACACCCGAGCTATCGGTTACCTAGCCAGTCACCTCCTGGCTCACCTCGGTTGTCACGCATTCTTTTGAGTTTTCTAAAGTCACACTCAACAGCGCTCGAGCGCAAACCAACTGTCACTATGGCTGTCGTTCCTTGTCCTATTCTTCTTGTTTCCTTCCGCCTTTCATCTTATCTACCCAACGCAACTATCCCCTCCTACCTTTGCAACTTACCTCAAACATACGCACCCCCCCTTGCTTTTTTTTTTTTTTAACAACACGGTTGGTTTTATTGAGAAGACAGAACATAGCAAGCAATATGCATACATCTCAGCAGACTGGTACAGCACAGAAGTAATCCAAAAATACTATAACATAACAAATGAGCCAGAACAGCAAAATTGCACATGAAAAAGAAAAAGGAGTGTGCCTATACAGCAAGCTCACATACAAACCCCCAACATACCCATTCCAAAAATACCAGTACGGAGGAAAAAGGGTGGGGGGTGGGGGGGGTGGGGGGGGGGTTAGGGGAGGCTCAACTTCAACATTTCAAGAAATCAAAACTGTTCCACCCAAGGTAACCATACCCGGTTAAACTTCTGCGGGCACCCTCTTACCAGGTAAGTCAATTTGTATAGGGGGAGGACAGCATTAACCGCAGCATCCCACAGTTCCACCGTAGGGGGAGAGGACGATATCCAATGCCGAAGGATCTCCCTCCGGGCGTAAAACACCAGGAGGGAGAGCAACAGCTTACTGTACCGGGGACGCTGTTCATCATCCTGAATCCCCAGGACGGCGAACTCAGGCGTCATAGGAATCGTCAGTTGCAGGCGAATGTTTATACAGTCAAAAACATCCCTCCAAAACCGAGCAATTCGGGGGCAGTCCCAAAACATATGCAGAAAAGTGCCTTCAGGGTAATGACACCTGGGGCATTCCGGGGACCGATGAGGATAAATTCTGTGCAGCCTCTGCGGCGTAAAGTATACGCGGTGTAAAAATTTCGTGTGTATCAACCGGTCCCTAGAGGAGACCAGCAGCCGGGACCCATCCTCGAAACACTCCTCCCAATCCTGCCTATCCAAACCAGGGATGTCCGCCCGCCACTTGTCCCAGAGGGTATTCATCCTAGGAGAATCGGAGCGCAACAGAACCTGATACAACGTGGTAAGGGTCTTTGTGAGAGATTCCTGCGCCAGGGCATCCTCTACGGGGTCCGCACACAGCACAATAGGCCCGGGAAACTGTGCCCTGGCCGCATGTCGCAATTGGTAGTAACGAAACATCATGAACCCAGGAAGCCCCGATCTTTCCACTAAACTCCTAAAGGGCAGTAAGGACCCCTCGGCATAAATATCCCTGAGGGTCCGAATATTGTATCGGGCCCACAGCTGTGGGTCCGGAATCGACTGGAAATGGGGGAGACTCGGATTACCCCACAACGGAATAAAGGGCGAGTATCGGTCTTCCCGAAGAAAACGCCTTCTAGCCACCGCCCAGGCCCGCAGGGTCGTCGCAGTAGCCGACGGGAGAGAACGATACGCCCTAGGACCCCTGTACACCAGATTCCCGAGCTCTCGCATAGAACCCAAGGCCGCCGCCTCCAGTCCCACCGCCGCATTATCCCCCGACTGTTCAAACCACCATCGCACCGACACTAAAATCGCCGCCCAATAATACACCTGCAAGTTCGGCAAAGCCAAGCCCCCGCACCTGACCGGCAGCTGCAGGGTAGCTCTAGCCAGTCTAGGGGCTCTGCCACCCCCCCCTTGCTTTTAGTTGATGCCATGTCGCAGGCAGACAGTGAGGACTTTGCCTCAGCCCTGCCATCACCCTTTACGGGCTCAGCAAGCGGCAGTTTACAGTCTCACAAGAGCTTGGACCAATAAAAAAAAAAACTCATAGCAGAACGGTGTCGCAGGAGTAAATCCTACCCTGCCGCAGCCAGGAAAACAAGCCTTTAGGCTACTGTTTCCACCGCCAGTGGCACCCCTTCCAGGCACCACTTCAGTCTATCTTCTTTGCGACTACTCAGCGGCACTCCTGGGTAACCACACTGTCAACAGCAGTCGCCGAAGTCCAAGCAGAGTGACAGCCCTGGAGGTACGCCCAGCCGTGCCCCTACCAGCTCCAGTCACCACCGTCATTCCCGTACCTTCACTTACAGATACACCCAACTTCTGCACCATCATCTTCCCTGCACACCTTGTCCTAGCAGGGCATCTAGGAGGACATCTTGGAGGACAACGATGTTAACTTAGCATCCCTCCTCATAGCAGTACACAACTTGGCCTAGAACAAGTCATATTCGCAGGGAGATGTCTCTGTCACCCTGAAGGCCAGAGACCCTTTATTTAATCGCAAGCTCACTGTCACAGAGTTTGTGCTGGCCTTGGGGACAGTCAGAGACATGTTAGGCAGAGCAACCCCAACAGGAGGGTAGAATTGGACCCGTATCTGCATGCAGCAGGTCACAAGTACGCAGGGTGCCCATCCTTTGACTATCACCGCTCATTTTCAGCCAAGGCAGCAGCCAGACTCAAGGGGATCCTTTACCTCCCATCTTTTAGTGTTTCTCTTCCAGGTAAAGACCCTGACTAAATCCTTAAATTAAGATGTGCCAGCTATAGCAGATCTGCCCATGGGAGTCGAATTTCTCACAAATTGGAATAGCATGCCAATGTGCATTCCCTCAGCATCTCTCTCTTCATCTCAGGTAGTCATGGTCACCACAGCCTCCACAGGTCCTCGCCTCAATTTTTGGCCAAATTGGGTTTATAGGGCCATGGCCGTCAGAAATCCTCTTGATTCCTGGGTTCAGTTAGTCCTCCTCTTTGTTCGACCTGTACCCCATTGTCGCAGCAGCTCAAGTCTGGTGCAACAACTTGTCAGGACAAACAGTGACGTTCGCCACAGACAACCAAGCCACAGCCAGCATTATGAATAAAGGAGGTCCTAGTAGCCTGCCATCGTGGCCTTCCTGCGCAGGCTGGTGCCACTATCCCCACAGCACCAATCTAATGTCCTCTGCGTCCACATCCCAGACTAACGCAATAATCTGGCCGACGCACTACCCGTTAACTTTGCTTCGTTATTTTTTGCAGGAACCTGGAACCGACCCGACCATGTCTCTTATCCCACACTGGTCGTAGCTAACCTCGGATTCAAACAACACTTTCACGACGCTACCTGCCTTATTAATCTTTCACTATCTCACAACACCCTGAAGGCCTACCGGGCAGCCTAGAGGTTCTATGTAAGGTTACTAGCCTCAAACCCCAGAGCAATACCAAGAGTTCTCCATCACATCCTGGTCTTCATATTATGCCACCACATACAGTTGGCATTGTCACACAATACCTTAGACCCCACTCAGCTGACATCCAGTATTTCATCCCTATATGAGATCCTAACAAACCGTCTTGTTTGCCGCCCATACGGTCAAGACCATGTTGTGTGGTATTCACAGGCAATGACCCCAAATCAGTATCAAACGGCTACCCGTCACCAGCGCCATATTCCGAGACGTGTCTTTCATCCTGTCACATTCCCCTTTGGCTAAATTCAGCCTGGTCGTTCAAGCAGCCATCTACCTGGCTTTCTACAGGCTTGGTTTCCTGGCTGCGGCAGGGTAGGATTTACTCCTGCGACATTGTTCTGCTATGAGTTTTTTTTATTTTTTATTGGTCCAAGCTCTTGTGAGACTGTAAACCGCCGCTTGCTGAGCCCGTAAAAGATGATGGCAGGGCTGATGCAAAGTCCTCACTGTCTGCCTGCGACATGGCGTCAACTAAAAGCAAGGGGGGGTGCGTATGTTTGAGGTAAGTTGCAAAGGTAGGAGGGGATAGTTGCGTTGGGTAGATAAGATGAAAGGCATAAGAAAACAAGAAGAATAGGACAAGGAACAACAGCCATAGTGACAGTTGGTTTGCGCTCGAGCGCTGTTGAGTGTGACTTTAGAAAACTCAAAAGAATGCGTGACAACCGAGGTGAGCCAGGAGGTGACTGGCTAGGTAACCGATAGCTCGGGTGTCAGTCTGTGTTCGGCACAGACTAATGAACCAGAGCGCCCCAGGGCGGACTGGGGTGGGTAGCTGAAGTCTGGTATACTAAGTAGGAATGTTGCGATCTGTAGTTAATTGACGTGGGTTCGGTCTACTAATGCTTGCACTGCCAGCAAGTATGGAGATTAGGCGACCTTGTCTGCGTATTGAAGGCTTGTGCTTCGAAAACAGAGTGAAGTGCACAGAAGTATGTGACAGTTGCTAACGCCTCAGGAGCAGGTCAAATTTTGTATGTGAAGTAAAAATATGTAGTGAAAGAGTGTTTAAGAGAAAGGGGGAATCCCATTGAACTAAACACCTGACTTTATGCACTAGTTGTGAAGTCGACTGGTTGGGGTCGAGTACTGAGTTGACCGGGAGCCTGTAGTAAGGTGACATGAGAATTTCGTTTTGACAAGGGGGATTGCAAAGAGCTCTTTGGGGCAAAGCTGGCCCCCTGGTGAAGATGCAAGCCCTCGACAATGTTTTTTTTTTTTTTTTTTGGGAGATACTGTTCAAACCTGGTGCAGGGTGGACTAACTGGTGTTCTAACTGGCCTAAAAAGGGGAAAGCGACAGAGAAAATGATGAGCAGCCGTGTTGCTACTGGAGACGATGAGTGGCAGTTTGAGCCACTTGCTGAAATGCTTGCAGCGATTGCAAGGAAGCGGCTTTATTTGAATTATGAGGTGAGAATGAATGAATGGATGAATGAGGTGAGCAGCTGTGTTGCTACTGGAGATGAGTGGCCGTATTAAGCTATTCCAGAGATGCTTGCAGCGATTGCAAGAAAGCAGCTTTATTTGAATCTATAAATTAAATTATAAGTGTGTAGGAATGAGGAGAGCAGCCGTGTTGCTACTGGAGATGAGTGGCTGTATTTGAGCCATTGCATTGATGCTTGCAGCGATTGCAAGGAGCTTTGTTGAAAGGCGAAAGAAAAGGTTTATAGAGGAAATGTGATTATGTAGGAATGACCGTGCGCAACACTGAGCAAATTGGTGGAGAGAATTGTGTATGATCATGTATGGATAGACTGAGAAAGTCAAACGTAAGTACTGCTGAATTCGTACAGTTGATGTGACTAGTTTGAACTGGGTTATAGCTATGGAATAGTCTGCGAAAGATTTGACTCATTTGAGTCAGAGATGCAACAGGATTCGGCTTGGTTGTTAGAGTTGCGTTTGGCTAGGACTGGAATCGTTGCGCCGATGCTGCGACTAGACTCGAATCCTCCGTAGATGCGACTGTGAGGCTCATATATGGGATCAGACCGTATCGCTAAGGATATGGCTGGGTTCGGATTGATTGAATTGTGATGGTGGTTGAAGGGGCTGGTGATTGCCAATGATCCGAAACATAGAAGCGAAGTTGCGACTAGATTTGAATCGGCCGTAGATGCGAGGTGACTACAGGGCTAGTATGACAGATCTGACCGTATTGCCGATGATATGGCTGGGTTCGAATCAACTAAATGGTGACGGCGGTTGAAGGGGCTTTGTGATTGCCAAGGATCCGAAACATAGAAGCGAAGTTGTGACTAGATTCGAATCGGCCGTAGACGCGAGGTGAGTAAGGGGCTTGAATGTCGGATTTGACCGCATTGCCGTGAAGTGAACGGCTCGAGTAAACCCGCGTTGGGTAGAAAGCATGAAATACATGAAAGATGACATAGAAAGACTTACGGTGGCGTAAGTGCGACTTTTTGCAAAACGAACATGATAAACGAACATGATAACGTAACTACTAGAGTTTAGAGGAGCTGTAACAACAAAGTCCTACCTGCAACAGCGAGTGTGTAGCGGTCCGAGCGTGGGACAATCGATGAAGATATACGACCGATCTCAAAGGTACAACTACGTGGACACGCAGTGAGTTGGCAGAGTCAGCCTGTGCAATGCATTTGACACGAATCAGCTTAAAAAATGTATGAGATGAATCTGATATAAATTGGCAGTAAGGAGTATCTGATACGAATTGGTTGTAGAGTGTATGCCATTCCTTACTGTGAAACCAAACACCTATCAACCACCCATCCCCCCAGGCTAGTCAAGTGCAGGAAAGAGATCAGGTGGGTTTAATTACACCTCAATCAGCCACAGAAACCCATACAAACAATACCTGTTTATCTCAAAAAAGGATGAGAACAGTGAATCTTATAACTAGTGAAGCCTATGGCGAGTGATATTGGAGAACGACCGACAGCGACTCGGAGGCTTGGATCTATGAATGAATCTTATGTTTGGTAGAAGGAATTTACGAATGTACTATGCCTGTGCCGAAAGATGTCAGGACATGAGTGTCAACAACTCAGAGGTAGGTTTTGCGAAAGGGGTGCAGGATAGTAAGCATGATAAGCCGCAAGTTTGCACATGATATGAAAAGATTTGGATACTACTTATCTGCGACCATGAGCGGGAACCGCCGATGAAGACCACGAATGAAGAAGCCGAAGTGCACCTGTGATTGGACGCACAGATAGTCGACTGTGAGGGAGCTGAGAAGAGTCGGCCCCTTGATGTGCAGTACCTTGCACTGGAACCGACACAGACCGTTGTGGGTGGTCTGATTATATACCCTCCGGGCTCCTCCCATAATTACGGGCCACCATACTGGCCCTCTTATATATATATATATATATATCAAATACACTGCCACTAACTGAATAACCTACCTGCTTAATCTAAATCACACTGTGTAGGCAGCGTTATATAGTGTGGGGCGTGGACTTAGTCCCCCTGAGCCATGATTGGCCAAAGCTGCTTTTGGCCAATTAATTCTCTCTTAGCAGAGGGCGCTGGGATTGGTCAAAGCATGCAGGTTAGGTGCATGTTTTGGCTAATTATCAAACAGCAAAGCACTGCGATCTAGCATTGCATTATGGGGTATTCCACGGGCACTCGAATTTCCCGCGAGCGCCCCATAATGTTCGTTCTTTGACAAACACTCGATGTTCAAGTCGAACTTATGTTCGACCCAAACATAAAGCTCATCCCTACTGTCACTACAAGGTAAACCCTCCCACAACATCTATCACATGATTGAATAATTCAAGTGAAGCACTTTCACTGGATTGAACAGGGGAGGAAGCCCTGGGTGTACAGGGTATGTCCAAAGTATTTAGTCCAAGCGTTTTTAGAGGTACACGACATTTCCAAAGTCTTTAACTAGCTAAAAAGTTATATGTCCAAGCATATATTTTTCTAGTTTGATTGTGTTACCTATTTTCCTATTTTAACCACTTGCTTACTGGGCACCTAAACCCCCTTCCTGCCCAGACCAATTTTCAGCTTTTAGCGCTGTCACTCTTTGAATGACAATTGCACAGTCATACAACACTGTACCCAAATTACATTTTTATTAATTTTTTCCCACAAATAGAGCTTTCTTTTGGTGGTATTTGATCACCTCTGAGTTTTTGTTAAAGAAAATTAAAAAGCCTGAAAAATGTTTAAAAAAAAAAATACAAAACCGTTTTATATTTTGTTAATAAATTTTGCAAACAGGTAATTCTTGTCCTTCATTGATGTACGCTGATGAGGCTGCACTGATAGGCACTGATAGGCTGCACTGATGGGCCTCGATAGGCTGCATTTATGGTCACTAATAGGCGGCACTGGTCGGCACTGATGAGGTGGCACTGGTGGGCACTGATAGGTTGTATTGGTGGGCACTGAGAGGTGGCACTGATGGGCGGCACTGAAGGGCATTGATAGGTAGCTCTGAAGGGCACTAATAGGTGGCACTGATAGCTGGCACTGATGGTCACTGATGGGTGGCAGTGATGGGCACCGATGGGTGGCAGTGATGGGCACTGATAGGCACTGGTAGGTGACACCGATAGGCAGCACAGCTAGGTGGCACCGATGAGGCACTGATTGGCATCACTGGTGGGCATTGATAGGTGGCACTCGTGGGCATTGATAGGTGGCACTGATTGCTGGCACTGTTATGAACTGATGGGCATTGATTTGTGGCACTGTCAGGCAGTACTGGTTGGCACAGATAAGACGGCTTCTCCTCTTCGGGACAGATGTCCCTTGCACAGAAGCCGGTGATCAGCTTTTTACGGATCTTCTGTTTACATCACGTGATCAGCTGTCATCGGCTGACAGCTGATCATATGGTAAGGGGCCAAGATTGACCCCTTACTCCAAGCTGTGATCACCCGAGTCTCAT
This sequence comes from Lithobates pipiens, assembly GCF_037356315.1. Lineage (NCBI taxonomy): Eukaryota > Metazoa > Chordata > Amphibia > Anura > Ranidae > Lithobates > Lithobates pipiens. The sequence goes on from NW_027507758.1 coordinate 339,594,113, forward strand.
TGACTCGGTCATCATAGCGCACACCACCCGTACCCTCCTGGTCCTGGTATCTCCCTGCTGTTTCTGGAGCGAGCGCTGCCGAAAAAGACCGAGCAGACTGTACTGTGTACTCAGCTTGGCTCGGCTTGCAGTCCCGCCCATATTGGGCGGGACTGCGAGCCGAGCCAAGCCGAATACACAGTAGAGTCGGCTCGGTCTATTTCGGCAGCGCTCGCTCCATAAACAGCAGGGAGGCGGAACTACGAGCGGAGCCGAGCAGACGGCTCGGCCTTTTTCGGTAGCGCTCGGTCTTTTTCGGCGGCGCTCGCTCGGTCTGTCTCGGCGGCGGGATATTTAAACATGGGCAAGGCTGCAAACGGCGCTGGGCAAACTGGAAATGACACTGACAAGCTGCAAATGACACTCTGCAAGGCTGCAAACAGCGCTGGGCAAGCTGCAAATGATGCTGGGCAAGCTGCAAATGACACTGATCATTCTGCAATGATGGACAAGGCTGCAGATGCACACTGATAAGGCTGCATTGACGGGCATTTAAATGTAAGTCAAACACTATAGACAGGATACAAGATAGGGTTAGAGGCTATGGGCATGGTACAGAAGATGATCAGAAACTACAGACAAGGTACAGGAGATGATCACAGACTGGGAACCTGGTACAGGAGATGGTCAGAGACTGCAAACATGATTTAAGAGATGGCCTGGGATTGTGAACATGCAACAGTTGAAATTCAGAGACCGTGGACATGCTAAAGGAGTTGTTGGAGACTGGGGAAATGCTTCAGGAATCATAGACTGGAGACTGGAGATATATTACATGAAACCACTAAAAATTATTGTTATAACAGGGCAATAGGGAAATAAAGACCAATCTCTGCAGGGGCACTGAGGACCACACAAAAAGTGCCAAAGAGCTGCATGTGATCCCTGGGCTGCAGGTTGGGCACCAGTGCCAAAGACAGTTAGATGTATGAAACAACAAGAAAATAAACAATCTGGCAATTTATTCATATTGTCGTTAGCAAACAAACATTACAGCAGATGAAAAATCATTATGATTTGCCTTTTGTCTCTGTTATTTAACATATAAAAATAAAAACACTTATCAAAAAGAACAATAAATACATACATAAAAACAAAATATGCTCTGTAAAATGCCCAGCATCCTTTTGGCTTAGAAGTAATTATAAGCTTAATTAGACAGTGAAAGAGACATCATATCCAGGGCATTGAGGTGTCATGGCTGGTACAGAATACAGCACTACCTATTTAGACTTATAGGAGTATATATAGGGGTATAAGTTCATACATGACCCAGTTAATGACTTGTCTAGTGTCAGTGTTTCATTGGTGATATTTACAGAACTTGGCACAGAAGAATCACAAAGAGCCAAAGGATGGACATTGCAGGTCTGTAAACATTACTTGTCGCTGTCTGAGGTTTCACAATCACTGGAACATTTGATCTGCACAGAGTACAACTTGATCCACAGTAGTCACAGGATGATATTTGACTCATGGTTAGGGAATTGTATGTTCTTGTTGCTGTCATTTCTAAAAGACAAAAAAAGAAATATTTTTAAGAAACACACACATTCAGGGACATGTAAACCCTAACTGAATGACATGTAGGGGGCTATTAGTCGATGCTTTACTCAAGAGTCACACATTTTTCAATTGGATTGTCTAAGGTGACAGTTGTTGCATATTGGTAAATAGATCCCTTAGTTCGCTAAAACACTATGGGGGCTATTTACGAAAGTCAGATCCACTTTGCACTACAAGTGCAAACTACAAGTGCAAAGTGCACTTGAAATTGCACTGAAAGTGCCCTTGGAAGTGTCGCTGTAAATCTGAGGGGTAGATCTGAAATCAGGGGAAGCTCTGCTGTTTTTATCATCCAATCATATGCAAGCTAAAATGCTGTTTTTTAATTTCCTTGCATGTCCCCCTCAGATCTACAGCGACTTTACTTCCAAGTGTACTTTCAGTGCAATATCAAGTGCACTTTGCATTTTTAGTTTGCACTTGTAGTGCAAAGTGGATTTGCCTTTCGAAAATAAACCCCTATATTTTAAACAATGATCACTGTTTTTCATTAGATACTTTTTTTAATTTTTTTATCAGCACTGCTGGTCTCCTGCAGTAACATTGGGTGCACCCCAATTGTAATGCTTTTATGTTGTAACAAAAATTATTGCAGATGATAGTCGTTCCTATATTCATTTAAAAACACTGAAGCTAGTTATAAAATCACACAATCCACAGTATTTCTGTGTTATATGATGCATTTCGCCTTGTGAAGTCCACAACAGTGGCTTTTTAAATAATGATTTCAGTTACAGGATCTAAACATGCGGACTATGAATAATCATTCAGTAATCTTTGGATTGATAGACAATTAAATTGATAGTTAGTGCAACTAAAAATGGCCAGATCATTTAGCTGTATAGGTATACCTTTTGATGACATTCATCTATGTAAGTTCTTTCATATAAATGATTCCCTATATTCAGTGAATGTTTGCTAGAAAATCACACCTTTCTTTAGACCACTACTCTATGCCTATGGGCAACTTAATCTATACAACAAGCAATGCTACCAAATTGGGATTGAAACACAAAAGAAAGCAGTTTAAAAACATTATACTGGTGGTACCTACAGTACCTCTTTTTAGTATCGACTTAAAACAGAATCTGTAGTGGGATTTTTATTAAACCCCCAATAATTATAAGTTAATGATCAGTGTACAAGCATTCACAGTATCTGAGAAGTGTCTGGAAATCTTGAAGAATGCTGTGGAAGGGCTACCTGATAAAACATAACACATTTACATGATTGGAAACCATCTAAACTGCTGGATAAACGCTTTTATATTTTCTATTGGCAGTGTTTGTTAGGCATGGAAGCAGTTCTGAGCGGCTGCTGACCACAAAATGCTGCAAAAGGCTGCAAAAAGTATACTAGCGAAAACGTGTTGTCCAAAGTATCACCTTCCAATTGTAATCTAGCAGCAAACAGAATGTGACTGGTTGTTCTGGGCCACAAGTAGGGTTGCCACCTGTATGGGATTCACCCCGGATAGTTCGAATTTTGAATCATGTGTCCAGGTTTCAGGCGGACTGAAACCCGGGCACATTATTGAATTCAGACCAGGCTGTGGCTCCCCAAGTAACTAAGATAGTCACACACAAATCTGTTGCCATCCGAGAGCTGCAGCGGCCATCTGGTGGCAGGTTTGGCATCACTAGAGGGCAATGTGATGATATCAGGAAGAGTAACCTGGCCACACCCACCATTCATTGCCCCACAATACTACTCTCCTTGGGGCACCGAAAGGTGTCCCAGGCCGCTAAAGTGTTCGGGTTTGGCTTGAAGAAAAGGTGGCAACCATAGCCACAAGAAATGTCCTTTTTCACTCTGGGCCACAAGAAATGTCTTTTTTCGCTCTGGGCCACAAGAACTGTTTGTTTGTTTTTCGCTCTGGGCCACAAGAATTTTTTTTTTCACTCTGGGTGACAAGAAATGTTCTTTTCCGCACACCTTTTTACATTGAAGTTCCTAAGTGACAACTTGAAAACGGATCTGCTTTGTTTATTATTATACATGATTTATATAGCGCCAACAGTTTACGCAGCACTTTACAATGTATAGGGGGGACAACAACACAATCACAGTACAGTTCAATACAAAAGGTACAGCAGGGCTCTTCTCGTAGAGCTTACATTCTAAAGGGAGGGGGTGGTGGTACAAAAGGTAATAGCTTCAGAGAATGATATGTTGGGGTGGCTCGGGGACAGTTAGGTGGGTGTGGGATAGGCTTCCCTGAATAAATGAGTTTTCAGGGATCTCCTAAAGGTAGACAGGGTGGGGGCTGATCGGACAGACTGGGGAAGGAAGTTCCAGAGGATGGGAGAGGCTCTGGAGAAGTCTTGAAGGGGAGCATGGGAGGAGGCAACAAGGGAGCTAGAAAGCAGGAGGTCCTGGGAGGAGCGGAGGGGACAATTTGGGCGATATCTGCAGATGAGGTTGGTGATGTAGATGGGGGCGATGTTGTGGATGGCTTTGTATGTTATGGTTAGCATTTTGAATTTTACACAGTGGGGTAGGGGAAGCCAGTGAAGGGATTGGCAGAGAGGGGCGGCAGTCATGGATCGATTAGTGAGGTGTATTAGTCTAGCAGCAGCATTCATAATAGACTGAAGAGGGATAGCCTGCTAAAAGGGTAGGCCCTTAAGGAGATAGTTGCAGTAGTCAAGGCGGCAAATAATCAAGGAGTGAACGAGTTGCTTTGTGGTGTCATTAGTCAAGAAGGGTCGAATTCTGGAGATATTGCGGAGGTGAAGACGGCAGGATTTAGCCAGTGATTGGATATGGGGGCTGAAGGAGAGGTCAGAGTCAAGGATTACACCCAGGACCCTGGCATGTGTGGGGGGACCAATGGTTGTGTTGTTGATATTAATGGTGAAGTTTACGGGGGGAACCGTGAAGGAGGAAATATAAAAAGCTCAGTTTTAGAAAGATTGAGTTTGAGGAAGTGGTGTGACATCCATACTGATATGTCATTCAGTAAGTTTGAGATCTGTGAGGAGATCGAGGGGGTGAGTTGAGGAGTGGAGAGATAGATCTGGGTGTCGTCGGCATAGAGGTGGTATTGGAAACCATGGGAGGTTATCAACTGGCCCAGGGAAGAGTTATAGAGCGAGAATAGGAGGGGCCCAAGGACAGAACCTTGGGTTATCCCAACAGAAAGAGGAAGGGGGGCGGAGGAGATGGAGTTGTAAGGGACACTGAAAGTGTTCTGAGATAGGTAGGAGGAGAACCAGGATAAAGCAGAATTGCGGAGGCCAAGGGAGTGTAATTTGCTGAGGAGGAGTAGGTGGTAAACTGTGTCAAAAGCAGCAGAGGTCTAAAAGTATGAGTATGGAGTAGTGGCCATTGGTTTTAGCAATTAGTAGGTCATTGGTGAGTTTTAGTAGGGCAGTTTCAGTAGAATGTTGTGGGAGGAAGCCAGACTGTAGGGGGTCGAGAAGGCTGTTGTTCATGAGGTAGAGACTCATTTGGTCATGGACAAGGTGTTCAATGAGCTTGGAGGCAAATGGGAGCATGGAGATGGGTCTTAAGTTATTCAAACAGGTGGGGTATAGTAAGTTTAGCTTAAAAAAGACTCCCGAAGAAAAAACATTAACTAGGACCTGCTTTTCTGTTTGTCAAAATTTTTGCAGCTTCTGTCTACCAAAAATCTGTGTGTGTTTTCTCTGTTTCCTTCTTATCTTTTTTTTTTCTAGCACACTGAAAGGCTAAGTCCACATTTTATTTTGTGATTTATGTTATACCCATATTTAGGGTTTAACATTAAACATGGTCAAATACAACAGCCCTAAAACCTTCCTTCTTATCTGAATTGAGAGGTGATTTTTTTTTTATTAATTTTTTTAATTTTTTATTAATACATGAAAATACTACAAGTCCTATATCCTACTGTGGCAGGTGGGGTATGTGTAGAAGGTGACAGCGATCCCTCCTGCCTCACCACTCTTTAGTTCAGCCTTACCTCTTCCAGCCAGGTCTGTAGCTCCTTATGGATTTGAGGCTGGAGGATAGCTTTGCAAGAACTGATCATGGGTACAATGCTCTGCGGATTTTAATCACTGCCAAATAATTATTAAACGCAAACCAATCATGAGATCAGTGTTGCTGCACTTACTGTGTTTTGTAAAAGGTGGGCCTTTAAAGTTTTAAAACAAATATATAATCTCAGAAATAATTAATTTGATAGCACCTACCTGGGCTGTAATAGTCATAAACTTTAATAACTGCATCTTTAGAACCCGCTACCATGGCCAAACGAACCATTGGAATTGATATACAAAGCTTATCATTGGTCAGCTGGAAAAAAAAATATAGAGAGAGGATTGAATTTATTTATACACAAGAATATTTTCAAATAAAGACATTCCATGGTAGTTTATCATGATCTACTAAAACGAGCACTGGTAGATTTTTCTCCACCAGAGCACATCTTCATACCATATAGCAGAAGAAGTACAGCCACCAAACCAGAGACCACAGATGTAATTTTAAAGGCTCTAACGGGCATTTGCCTTACCCCCTGCTTATTGTGTGCAACCAACATAGGTAAAAGTTTAACTAAATTATGTTAAACTATTTTTTCTAAAGCTGTAGTATTTTATGTTAAAAAGCATACTAGCTATATATACTTGTGGCCCTTAAAGTTTCAGCAATGGTACAGTCATTTTGAAAGAGTGAATTTATGACAAAAGAGAAATAACGTGATGGAGATAGTTAAAGTGGTTGTAAAGGCTGAATGTTTTTACCCTTGATGCATTCTCTGCATTAAGGTAAAAAACCTTCTATTGTCAGCCAAATACTTACCTTCCTAACAGCAGCAGCACTGCTCTCTCTCTCCCTTCTCACTGGACTCAGTGAAAGCAGGGGGAGCCATTGACTCCTTCTGCTGTCAATCAAATCCAGTGACAAGAAGGTGGAGGGCGGGGCTGAGCTGCACTGTGTGTGTCAATGGACAAACACAGAGTGGCTTCGGGATTGAACCCATAGAAGAAGTGGCTTCCTATGTTGGCACCAGGAGAAGAGGAGGAGCCTAGAGTGCCGACGGGGGACCCCAGAAGAGGAGGATTGGGGCTGCTCTGTGCAAAATCTTTGCACAGAACAGGTAATATTTATTATTATTTCAAAAAAAAATTTTTTAACTTTACAGTCACTTTTATGTATATAGAATAATGCTTTTTTTTATGTCCTGTATATACTGCATTTAACAGGCACTTCTGGCCATTTTCTGATTTAAATAAGATATATAATTAATTTATTTTTAAACTTACTGAGTCAAAATACAGATACACTCTGTCTTCTTTTGGCTCCACCAGTTTCAGAGATGTTGGTCTGGTAAAATCTTCAGTTTTCAGTGTGAATCCACTCAGGAAACCAACATCTAGAAGTGCCATACCACTCTCATTTCCCATTCCCTGGTAGCTGTGGGCAGATACAAATTTATATATTGTAAATAATAAAGCAGCATTAAAACTCACATAACCATGTATTAAGTAATTCATACAATAGGTCCAATTATGAGAAGCTCCATACATTTAAATTATAAAAAGTGGGTGATCTTCCCTACCTTGTACATATGTTCACAGAGAGTACATTAATGTTGTTTGTATTTTCTACCACATTTACATCTAATGTGAATGCTTCTGTCACTGGAGTGTTTCTTCTGCGCCTCGATAATGTCTTCCTGTTGTACAGTACATTAAACTGTAATAAAATATCAAGAAACATGTCAGGTACTGTAATATAATCACAACTTAAACAAAACAATATTTCAAAATGCATTCTCCTGTCAAAATATGTTTAATTATATGAGGCTCGATTCATAAAGCTTTATCGCTGGTTCACACTGCAGCGCTGTCCAACTGCAGTACAAATCACATGCGATCTCTGTGCGATGTGATTTCAGCCATATAGATAGTATGGCTGAATTTGCATCACATTCGGACCAAACTCACGCAGGACCCTTTTTTGGTCCACAGCAGAATCAGATTGCATGGGTGTTCACACCCATGCGATCCAATTCCTGTCCGAATTTGCAGTTCACACTGCGATACGCAAACTGATTTAATTAACTTTAAATTGACACTCCCAGCAGTTTGCATAGGGCAGTGTGAACTGATGCCGGGAGACATGCGATGCGGGAACCCGCAGTGGATTCGCAGGATTCCCACCTCACTGCAGTGTGAACCAGCACTTAAAGTGGAACTAATGTTTTTCCATCGCAAACTGCGAGCAGGCAGACTCTTTATTGCAGAAGATACATGATCGTAATGTTCTCTGGCATGTACTGTAAATTGGAGTTGTGAATTGAGCCTAATGTGTGTAAATTGCCAACAGTACAGAAATAACGTAAGAAGTTTGAAACATCCCTGAAGAGCCTAGCACCTACAAACAAAAATGCAGTCTGAGGGAGACAAGACTAAAGCCCCATACACACTATCAGATTTTCTGCTGATTTTTTCCTTCAGATTTACCAAAACCATGTAGTAGAAGGGCCTGTCTGATTGCATACACATTGAACCTCCTAAGGTTTGACCTCATATTATATGGTTTTGGTAAATCTGAAGGAAAAGATCTGCAGAAAATCTGATAGTGTGTATGGGGCTTTAAGGAATGCTTTTTCCTGCCTGCAGCAGACTGATCTCATCTCAATCTAGGCAAAATCTGGAATTTAAGGACTTATTTTTAATAGCAAGAGCTACAGTATTTTTGAAAAAGATATTGTGGCTGTAAGTGTGACATGTCGTCAATATACAGTGCCTTGAAAAAGTATTCATACCCCTTAAAATTTTCCACATTTTGTCATGTTACAACCAAAAACATAAATGTAATTTATTGGGATTTTATGTGATAGACCAACACAAAGTGGCATATAAAATTGTGTGGCCTGCATTTGTATTCTGCCAATTCAGTCAATACTTTGTAGAACCACCTTTCACTACAATTACAGCTGCAAGTCTTTTTGGGGATGCCCCTACCAACATCTAGGGTGACATTTTTGCCAATTATTCTTTGCAAAATAGCTCAAGCTCTGTCAGATTGGATGGAGAGCATCTGTGAACAGCAATTCTTGCCACAGATTCTCAATTGCATTTAGGTCTGGACTTTGACTGGGCCATTCTAACACATGAAAATTGGTCCCACTAGATTTTAGTTAGGGGTATCAGAGTAAAGGGGGCTGAATACAAATGCACGCCACACTTATCAGATATTAATTAGTAAAAAAAAAAATGAAAAACATTTATCATTTTCCTTCCACTTCACAATTATGTGCCACTTTGTGTTGGTCTATCACATAAAAGCCCAATAAAATACATTTAAGTTTTTGGTTGTAACATGACAAAATGTGGAAAATGTCAAGGGGTATGAATACTTTTTCAAGGCACTGTATTTATGCAGACTTCTAAAGGTCCACTTTAAGCTGGGTTCACATGTGTGGGTCTGGTTTCTGTGCATAGTATGGTATGGTTTCCATTCAGCGATTCAGGTGCGAATTTGACACCTAAATCGCCGGACTGAAAATCATACAGGACCCTTTTTTAATATGCACCGCAACCACCCTATATATATGCGAACTGGCCCCATTGAAAACCAGTATGCTTCACATGTTATGTTAATTGGATGTGGTTCAAAATGCATTCGATTCGCATTTATGTGAACCAAGTCTTAGCTGAAATGTTTAAATGCAGAAGAAGAAAAAAATACAAAAAATGGGCAACAAGTTACAAATGATTTTACCTGTACAATAGCTACTCCTCTTCCAACAGCAGTGGCATTGACTGACAAAGGTCCAGAGACTAAAATCTAATAGATAAGGAAAATACCAGAATATTATCTCACAAACAAAATAAATTAAGTTCCAGGGGACAAATGAACAGTCATGAGAGCACATTACACTAGTTGATCATTTAGAATGTATTAACATAATGTAGAAAAATCATAACATTCTATTTACTGTAATTAAAATTCATCCCTACCTGCTGTCTGTGTAGCAAAAGTAAATTGTCATTGGTGATATAAAATTGTTCTGGAATTTTCACAGTTGAATCAGAAATAGACACAGTAAGCGATGAATCCACAGGGGAAAATAGCTCCAAAGCCTTGCACAGAGCCTGCAGGGCCACAATTGTATCCTGTAAAGTCATAAGAATGAAATATTTAGCATATTATGAATAAAACATGTCTGGTTTTAATCTCGCACAACCAAATAAAGTGATTGTAAAGGATTTTTTTTTTTATTAAAAATATATATGTTATACTTACCTGCTCTGTGCAATGGTATTGCACAGAGTGGTCTCTTACCTCCACTTCTAAAGTCCCCCCGCAGGCACTCTCTGCTCCTCACAAGCTGTATGCTAAGGGGGTAGCTGTGTGTGTGCGCCCCCAAGCTAGGTTGTGTGCATCCATAGACACACACTGCACTGGTAAGCCACGCCCCCACCCCTCCTCACAGGAGCTGGACTGACAGCAGCAAGAGCCGCTGGCTTCCACTGCTGCTTGTGTCTCCTGTGAGACCAGGAAGAGGGAAGTGTGGTGCTGCAGCTAGGACAGCGCTGAATTGGTGAGACAACTTAGGTAATTGTTTATGAACTTGGATAGGAACAGGCAGAGGGTTTTTTTTTTACTTTGTTACCCTAACACTTCATATTCCTGATATGTGCCTGCTGTATTATGTACTTGTATGAGAAAGTATCCTGTTCTCTTTGTATTGCTTCCTTTATGTGAAATCCCTGGTGTTCCTGCTAGCCCCCCTGCTTTCCTATTTAAAAAAAAAACTGACCACACTTAGTAGGAGAGCACACCGTGATCAGTTCAATAGCTATGCTGGGAACTCAGCCTGCTCTCTGCCCAATGATCAGACTTGTGCTGACACCCGCCCACTGCACAGCCATTCACTAGGAAGCTAAGTGTGCTGCTACTTTTCCTCCCCCAGCTCTTATGCAGCTGGGGGAAGAGAACAGAAAGAATGTGATCACTTAGAAAAAAAGGAAAAGAAAGCTATTTATAACAGTATGCAACAGGGACGTACCGCACCCCTGCTGCGAGCCGCATCCGTTCGGAGGTGTGAACCCAGCCTCGAAGCAGTTTAGGAACAGTTTTTTTTTTTGTTATTTCAGGATAAAGTTTTTAACTAAATGAATACAAGTTGACAGACTGCATCATGAGATTTTTTTTCCCTTTTTTTTTAGACCTTAGTTTCAATTTAATTTACATTTTTACCTGAGTTGATCCATAGCCCCCAAGAGAGCTCTTTTGTTGGGTCAGCCATTTTAGCACAGGAAGAACATCTAAAAACCTCCTCTGTTCAATAAAGGAAAGCAAGGCATAAGCTGTAGTTTCAATATCTGTTGTTCTTGGCTTCCCGTAGTAATTGGTTGTTGTTGCAGATGGTGAAGACCAGAACTTCAGATCTCCTAAAGAGTGAAATAGTTTTGCACAATGTTAGTACTCTTTATATTTAATAATACATAGCTGGAGTAAAAGTGTTAAAACACACAAACATGCACACATTCAGGCATTTTGCATGGGCTGTGAATTTTATTCCGAGCTAACGTAATTCATTTAATTCTGAATACAGTAGTAAGGGATTTGAAACTCTGACAAGTTTTTATTACTTTCTTTTTACACATAGCGGAATTTTCTCCTAACATCTTATCACAGTTACAAATATTTTCTGACCTGGAAATGAGATGAAATCTCCCAGCAATAAAAGTCTGTCAGAGCTTTCCTTCCACACTTTAATAAAACGCTTCCCTTTAGAAAAGCTTTCTCTCACTTCCTGTCCTGGTGACTGAAGGGTATTCAGGAACTGAAAGACTCTACCAAAGAAAAAAGCATCCGGCGGGGCCCTGGGACGTTAATGTTAGTTCATATTAGGTAGTGAGAGGAGGAAACCTATTCAGAGATCTCACTGGCTAGGTTTAGGCTGCTCACAAGAGACAAGGATACCCTCTAGTGCAGTGATGGCGAACCTTGGCACCCCAGATGTTTTGGAACTACATTTCCCATGATTCTCAACTACACTGCAGAGTGCATGAGCATCATGTGAAATGTAGTTCCAAAACATCTGGGGTGCCAAGGTTCACCATCACTGCTCTAGTGGCTACCCAACAGGTTACTGGAAAAAAAAACATGTACCAATAGAAGGAGTGCTGGACCAAATGGTAGGAGAGTCAAATTTGGACCAAGTTTCCTGCTAATGGTACATGTGTTTTTTCCAGGACCTGTAAGATGACAGCAGATGGAAAAGTACATGAAAACCAGTGCTTGTATGAATTAAAAAGGAGCTCTGGTGTATTTATTTACTACAGGTACTTATATAGCGCTGTCAATTTGCACAACGCTTTACATCAATATTGTACATTCACACCAGTCCCTGCCCTCCTAACAAAATCATTCCAATAGTTTTTAATCGCAGAGTTCTTATATCTTAATATATATCCTGTTAAATTATTTTGTCTCACTGTCTGAATCTGGAAGGCTTGCTAATGAAATAAAAAAAAATGTAATCTTAAAAACTAAGCTACCATAAAATTTTGATGTTTGGGTTCACACTGGAATAAGGTCATTGGGGGTCTGAGTAAGCCATGTTTTTCCGTGCATACCAAGTAGATGTATTCTGAGGAAATCTGACCATGTTCTACAAGAAATGATTGTTGTTGGTATGGATGGCCCACAAAAATTCGATTTTTTTTCTTGTTTACAAATGTATATGTGGTGCATGTTTTTTACCAATTACTATATAAACAGGCCTTCACGTGTTCTATGTAAGTAGTCCACAAATGCAGTAAACACAGCTCTTATCTGTATGTTTATAATTCTCCTTATAGTAAATGTAGAGTTAAATAAGATTCCAACTATATAATGTGGACAGCAATCCATCAGAAATCAGTTTAGAGAGGACTGATGATACCAAATTTCTAATTACCTTCTATAGCTTACGGCACACAGCTGCCCTTTCAATCAGTCTGAGTGAGGAGGTGGCAACAACCATAATACATATAATGCAAGTGACATTTCTAATGGCTGATTTTGCTATTCTGTAACAAGGCAAGTATATAAAAAAAAAAAAAAAAGATTGCTAATGTATTCACTGCTGGAGGGTTGTTGTCCAATCAAAACTGAATACAATAATAAAAAAATACAGAGTAGAAACAAAAAAATTAGCAACCACCCTAATTGCAGCTTATTTTACTAAACACACATATATCCACCCAAAGGTCTTGTGATATTAAGCTGCCTTTCCATTCAGAATAAAGTAAAAAAAGACTTTGTATAATGTACTTATTTCAATACAATTTACTATGGGGGTTATTTACGAAAAGGCAAATCCACTTTGTACTGCAAGTGCCAACTACAGGTGCAAAGTGTACTTGAAATTGCACTGAAAGTGCACTTGGAAATTCAGTCGCTGTAAATCTAAGGGGTAGATCTCAAATGAGGGGAAGCTCTACTTATTTTATTATCCAATCATGTGGAAGCTAAAATGCTGTTTATTATTTTCCTTCCCCTCAGATCTACAGCAACTTTACTTCCAAGTGCACTTTCAGTGCAATTTCAAGTGCACTTTGCACTTGTAGTTTGCACTTTGCACTTGTAGTGCAAAGTGGATTTGCCTTTAGTACATAACCCCCTATATGTAATTACCTGCAGTGATCGCCATTGAATTAAGCTTGTCCAGGGCAGCCTCTGCTTTGGTGCTGTTAGCCAGTGATAAGGCATATGCAACAACTGACAATGTATAGGTAGTGGGAATTCCTTCATCAAATTTATTTTCAATATATTGAACAGCTTTCTGAATGTTTGTGTTGTAGAGTTGCTATAAGAAAACACAAAACAAGGAATTGTCACAATAAGAAAAATGTTTATCAATCTGTAACAGGGACGGTACTGTTACTTGCAACAAATCATTGTGAATAAATAATCTCAAACAGATGAAAATATAATAGGGTGATAATGCAATCCAGTGCATAAAAACAATCTAACAATAAAACTAAATGATGTCAAGATAACTTCATATGGGAATATATTTTTAATTTACCTATTAAAAGTACTTCCAAGCGTATGTGCATATAATACTTACTCTGTATTTGTCATCCTCCAAAAGTGAGGTCAGTATGTAGGCAGTCAGTGTGACTGGACTGTCCAATCCTCTTTGAAGTGCCTTGTGTATCACCTGCCCAGGCTCAACAAATACACCAGTGGTCATATCCTGGTACTGAACAAACCACCGTGCCATGTCATCTAAGACTGAGGGACTTATGTATATAAATTTCTGAGCCTGAAGGAAGCATCTAAACACAAAAGCTGAGAGCCTGGGGGAAAAAGAAAATACAGAGTGAAAATTAATAATATATTAATATATACTGTATAATGGAACAAAAATTATGTTAAAGAGGAGCTCCAATCAAATTTGTAAAAATGTAAAGTCAGCAGCTACAAAAACTAAAAGACTTTTAATAAACAGAAACTCACCTGTCCCAGGATCCAGCACTGTGCTCAACCGGGCCATTATCACCACCCGTCTTCAGTCCCCGGCATGTTAACTGTATGCACCCCCCTATGACAGCTTGTGGCTGCACGGCCGAGTGCCCACTGAGCATACACGATCTGCATTGCGCATTGTGAATGGTCCCAAAGTATTTTGGGAGCTGTGACATGTCCCAGAAGACATGGTGGGGAAAGGGAGGGGGGAGGATAACTCAGATCATTTGGTCCCCCCCTCCCCCCAAAAAAGTGCAATTTCTTAAAGAGGAACATGAGAGGAGGCCTTAAAGTGCAACTTCCCCGTTTGGGTAAAGCTGAGCTTTAAAAATACAGATGAATAAATTAAAGCAGAGCTATAGGCAAAACGTTTTTCTTTTCTTTTTTGGATGGAGCAAGGGAGGATTATAACCCCTGTCAGATTTTTTTGCCATCTAAATCCCATTGAGGAGATTTACCTTTATTTATTTATTCATAGCCAAAATAGGAAGTGAAAGGAAATCCCTGGAACTTAACGTAATCTCTTGGTGCACCCCAGGTCACCAGACTTAATGTGCAATTGGAAAATGTCCCCTCTATTACTTTTCTGGGGACGATCCTGAAATTTGGGGCTTTCACTTTCATTGATAATGGTAAATGAGACAAATCAAGAGGTACAACTCTCTAATGGGGACAAAGACAGCAATAAAAACTGTCAGGTGTTCTAAACCCTCTCCCCTCTATCCAAAACTAAAACAAAAAAAATGTTGTCTTTAGTTTTACTTTAAGAATAAGTTTACAATTAGCATAGTTTTAACTGTAAGTGCAGTATTATCACACATAGATTAAGACATTAAGATGCATAAATCATTGTACCACTCACCATGTGCTTCCAGAGGAGTCAGTATTTCCAAAAGCACTGAAAGATCCATCAGATCGCTTATATGTTAATTCCTTTTGGTAACCTGCAAAGAATACATCCATTGCTTTATTTTCCAGAAAATTTGTGTTATTACACAATTTAAATTGCTACTCCGGGAATTTACAATTTTCTTCCATGTAATCTAATCAAGAAACTGGTGTTTGAGAAAGTGTGCAATGTGCCATGGCTATTTTGTTGACAGTCTCTGCCAACTGATCCATCTTCCATTTTTGACAAAATATTCTAGATAATGATATCCACGCTTCATTTTCTTGTTTCTGATGATCATTGCAGTGTATTATTTTTTTCATAAACATCATAAGCACCATATAGTCCATTACTTCTGCATCCCCTGCCTCCCTGCTGGCTACAGACTGACAAACAAGAATGGCACCTGACCACTTTTTTGTGTGTTACATCACCAGTCACTGTAATTAAATAATAATTGTATGTTCATGCACTGGCATGTGCTTGTACTACCACACAGATAAGCTTTCTGTTCCCCTTAAGCACCAATATGTGCTTCAAATGTGTAGACTTCACTATGGCTAATTATATATGCCAGCTTCTATGATATGCTAGTGACCCCGACTTTCTCAGACTGTAACTTTTATATCCACTCAAAGTCACTGCTGACAATAAAATACAGTCATGGTATTTTACTCATCTACATTCATTTATTAAAGGCAATTGTGATTTTACCTGTATGCATGAAGTCTATGGATCTTGCTCTGATATCTTCAGTTATCTTTTTAGATGCAATTAAATATTGTAGAATATATATGTTTGGTGCAAAGTGGATCATGTTTTGCTCTCCACATCCATATGGCAGGTTGATAAGTGACTCGAGACCATTAATTGAAGACACAAGAGGATCCCCTGAGTAGAAGAAAACACAGAACTTGAATTTCATTATCCATAACTTATGCATATGGTCATCGGTTGCCTCATAGGACACACGAGAATGTGCTTTGCTTATTCTCTCAGGCAAATCATAGACTGTAAGCACTGAAAATTGTTCTTTCATGACAGAATCTCCTATCCCAGGTAACACTAAATGTTGCTTTTTATTATTAAATATTGATCAGAACTATATATCAGCAAAACATGTTCATTATTCAGCCTTATAAAAATCAACCATCATCAATAAACTATTTTACGGTGTTAAACTTATAAAACCAACCAATATCCCTGTAAAGCACTATTATGGCCCAGGCTGTATGGTTACCCTATGCACAAGTGATTTCTGCAATTGTTTTGTACAAACTCAACCCTTCACCAAAAGGATTACATATTTACTATACGAAAATGTACTACTAGGGTGGCATGTATAGAGCTCCTATTAGCCTATGAAGTGCACCAAGAAAGACCAAGGAATAGCAGATGAAATAATTATGGTATGTTCCATCCAGGGGCGGACTGACAACTCATGGGGCCCCCAGGCAATAGGAGATTATGGGGCCCCCAGGCAATCAGAGATTCTGGGGCCACACAGTAGACACAAACATACACACACAGTATACACAGACATATTTCTATTGGCTGAGAAGGTGCTGGAGAGGTGGGGCAGCTATAATCTCAGGATTTTTAGACCAAAAGGATGTCAGTAAGGGACATTTCAGAGACAGATGTAAAAAAAAAAAAGCACACATTTTTACATACTGTCCATGGTTTACTGAGGCTGGCAACCCTGATGGGGCCCCCTAGTGGCATGGGGCCCTCAGGCAGTGCCCGCATGGCCCAATGGTCAATCCGCCCCTGGTTCCATCCATGAAGAGTTTTTTCTTCATGGCTTTTTTCCCCTACATCTTTTCTACTATAGCTAGAAATGCGTTGGAGAGATGTAGCAGAGAAAAGGAAAGCAGTGCATGTTTTGCTTTGGAGATGCCCATTTTACTCTGCTGCCCATTCAGAAAGTCTTAAGGTGAATACGGCCCTTATTATTATTATTATTATATAGGATTTTAATAGTACCAACAGATTGCATAGCACTTTACAGAATAGAAGGAAACAGAACAGTTACAATGCAATTCAATACAAGTGGGATCTGAGGGCCTGAAGTCTAAAATAAAGGATCAAGTGATACAAATGGTAATAACTGTTTGGAATGAGTTGATGGAAAAAGTAAAAGTACAGTTTACTAGTGGGTGGGATAGGACTCTCTGATAAGGTGGATTTTAAGGGATTGCCAAAAGGCTGAAAGAGTAGAGATAGCCAGACAGGTTGGGGTAAGGTGTTCCAGACAATGGGAGAGGCTTTAGAGAAGTGCTTATTTTACAAAGAGGCATGTTCATAAAGAATTTTTAAATTCCTACTGAAAAGATGTTAAAAACAGTGTCAGAACTATGGATTGGTCTGGTTGCACATACATCAGCCTCACTTTTTGGTACTAAAAAGATCTATTGTCCTTTGAACATTTGCTGACTAACTAATTTCTTGATGTGTGCAAAAGTGCAAATCTTTCACTCAAATTTGGACAAATGTCCATCAAATCTGACTAATTCATCAAAAACACAGCTGACAAAATCATTCATCAAAAGGAGAAGCTAGTTTTAAAGAGCAAAACTTACCAACCACTGTAACAAATGCTTCCTCACTGCCTTGTACCACATCACTCGGAAAATTGAATGAGAAGTACTTTGATACTGTTTGAGTTACATTTCCAGAAGCTGCGAGGGGGAACAGTTCTGTCTGTGTATAAAAGTACTTCATTCCTTCAGCCTATAAAGAAAAAAATGTTAATATAACATGTTTAGTAGTAGTGGGAGGAGAAGCAGCGTTGCTGATACAGCATGTTTCAGACTTTGTAAAGGAAGGTTGCCCGTGCATCTTACATGGAGGGCTGCTTTGTGGAACAGTATTGGTTTGGGAAGGCTGGGGAACCCATGTTGAAACTAACTTTAACCTACAACCTGATTGACACACAATTTATACCAGCAATTATAACATCCATTTTTATTACTGCTCTGTTTGGAAAGAATGTTTCTAGGGGTTCCTTGAGCAATGAGCAATTTCTGCCTGTCAGATAAGTTTCCACTGAGACCATTGATCTTTTTAGCTGTCTGTAAGGGGGGGATTGTTCCCAATGACTATGAGTTGTAGATATATTAATCTTTAACAGGGTTCCTTAAAGTTATTTCAAGGGTTCCTCTGTGTTGAAAAGGTTGAGAAAGACTGTTCTAAATGGATGCTGCCATATCACAAGCGACTGTGTGAGTGCTGACATCCTTGAAGAGTCACCGCTGACATTTTCCATGTCTTTTGTTAAAAACCTTGCTAAGGTGAGTTGAATGTGTCTGTGTACATTTAAATAATCTGTGATACAATTTATTTATATGGTCCTGCTACTCTAAACAATGCAAACCCATAGCTCAGCTTTCATGTGACCTCTGCAGAAAATGTAAATGCAGTGACTGGTAACAGACAGTCACACAAATGTGGTGAGGGAGGGCCACAGAAAGGGTTGTGGTTATGGACCAAGGAGGTTGAACACGTTTATTTAACTACTTCAATACATGTCACTTTCACCCCCTTCCTGCCCAGGCCATTTTTCAGCTCTCAGTGCTGTTGTACATTGAATGACAATTGTGCATTCATGCAACACTGTGCACCCAATTGAATTTTTAATCATTTTCTTCACACAAATAGAGCTTTCTTTTGGTGGCATTTAATCACTGCGGGATTTTTATTTTCCACTAAAAAAAAGACTGTAAATTTGAAAAAAAAAGAAAAAGTTTTTCTTAGTTCCTGTCAGTAAATTTTGTAAATAAGTAATTTTTTTCCTTCACTGATGTGTACTGATGAGGCTGCACCGATGGGCACTGATAGGCTGCACTGATGGGCATTTATGAGGTGGCACTTATCGGCACTGATTAGGTGGCACCGATATCCGGCGCTGATGAGCACTGATAGGCAGCACTGATAGTTGCCACTGATGGGCACTGATATGCGACACTGGTGGGCACTGATAGGTGTCGTGGATGCCACTGATGTGTACTACTGATGGGCACTGAAAGGCAACACTGACTGGCATCACTAATGGGCACTGTTGGTGTCACTTATGGGCACTGATTGGTGGCACTGATGGGCACTGATTGGTGGCACTGATGGGCACTGGGTGGGTTCTAAATAATGGAGAACACATACAAATATATTCAGTGCATTCAGAATTTATAATATAATATTCAATGCATGCTTTACCAACTAAAAACAAACCATTGGATATGAACATATGCATAGGTATATTTATTTCAACTTGACGTTTACAGTACATTTCTAAGTTATATTCATGATGTTACATACCTTAACTAAAATACTCTGGGTTAAAACATCTGAAGCTGTTTTTGATTTTGCTTTAACTGTGAGGGTGATGTTACCAAGTTCCTTTGGCTCTACTGGAAACAGAACAGTTGTTACACCTTCTCTTGGAACTATTACATTCTGTTGGCCAGATACCATAGGTGAAGAATTATTATTATAAGGCGCAATTATATTGAAGGCGATGTTATTTTCCAAAGTTACTAGAACCTGTAAACACATGAAAAACATTTATTATTCACAATAAAAAATCCAACAATATATTTTTCACGTATTTGCCCTTTATGCTCTACATAATACACATATGCAATACAGATCGTAAACCAAGAATGAATATGTTTGTACATATTTTGTGATTTATTTATTTATTTATAGCTACTGTATGTTTTTCTCATGGTTGAAATATTAAATTAAAGCAGAACAGTTATGAATAAGTTGCTTGTGCAGTTTCTCTTATAAATGTATTTGAATTTTGCTCCTATTTACCAATGTTTATTGGTTTATGTAACTTCATAAGAATGACAGGAAAAGGGGAAAGGCAGTTTCTTGCACCCCCTTTTCCTCATGGGAGAGTGGCGGGAGTGTCAGTTTCAAATTCCCCCTGGGGAGCCTGATGCTCTCAGGGGGAACATTAGTAGGCTCACGTGGCTTAGGGAGGGGTACAGGTGACCTCTCCTAAGTCATGTGTAAATGCCCGGGAAAATCTAGTTTAAACCGGTCAGTACTAGGCTAGTTAGGGCTATAAAAGGGTGTTCCGTAGTTAAGCGGGCTCATTCGCCTCAGAAGAGGAGCTGTGGTGTTCTCTCCTGGAGTATTATTTACCCTGAACAAGCAGTCTTTTCTGAGGCCGGAAGATGAGTCTCCTACGGAGGCTAATAGAGCGGGCTGGTGAGGATGGCGGGGAAGCCTGGATCCGCCAGTGCTTAGACTTACCCCGCTCTTTGTGTCAAGAAGCTCCTGTGGGAGCCGCAACTAGCGGCAATGATCCTGGGCTAGCATCGGCCGCAGAAGAGCGGCAAGTCGTGAGAGCCCGGGAGCCCGCACAACACCAGGAGGAAGTTGATGCGGAGATCGCGGAGGAGGAGCCGGGCCGATGACATAGAGGAGCCACCCCCACTCGTTTGAGTGAAGCAGCGAAGAGGCGGCGCATTCTGCTCCGTGGTTACTCCCCTTTCACCCTCGCTCTGCTGTTTCAAAAAGAGCTGGTCCTTTTCAGGACCGTAGCAGAGGAGTGGCCGGCGACGCTAGAGGTGTGTCAGTCAGCAGGCCTAGAGACGTTCAAGGAAGAAGAGGAGCATCCAGAAGCAGCTCAGTAGGCGTGGCTAGGGGCAGTACTAGAGGCAGGATGGAGACCGGATCAGAATCATTAGAACTGGCTTTTTCACAGCAAGCACAGTCATCTCCAGGGCAACATATAGCGCCACCAGCAAGCGAAGCAGGGCCTGCAGTCAGGCCTGCTATAGTCTCACCTACGAATGAATCATCTGTTGATAGGAACGCCCAAAGGTCCACTTTGGGAACTTCTCAGCAGTAAGGTATGAGTGAGTCATCATCTAACCTCTTACTTTCTAACATAGCTGAGATGCTATCTAAATTACCAAAAGAACTAAATGCAGGAAATAGAAATGAAAATCAGCCTATACAAAATTGTGCTGTTTTGGCTAATGATATTTCAGCTCTTGGTGTTTGGTCGCCATCTAGTGGTATTTCTACTAATTGCGTTCAAGTTCCTCCAATTAATTCAGATTTAGGTTTTTCTTCTTATAATACTGCTAAATCGCAATATTTACCTGAGACTTGTTTTAAAGAGTCTATTCCATGTGAGGTTACCCCGCTAGGCTATCGTTTGTCAATTTTAATCAAAGAAAAAATTTGGCGGGCGGAGTTTATTGACATTCTTTCTTTACTTCCATCTACTAAAGATTTTATTAACAAAACAAACAAAAAAGATAATGATGATAGACGTAGACCTGTACAAAAATATTTTAACAAATGGTTACAGGCTTTTTGTATATTTTCAGGAGTTTTATGTGAAAAGTTTCCTAAAAAAAGTGCAGGATTGTTCCAACACCTCAACATTATTATTGAAGCTTTTAAAAACTTTGGTGGAGTTGCTTGGTATAATTATGACAAAGCATTTTGTCATAAATTATCCGTTCATCCTAATTTAAAATGGGGAGTTGAGGATGTTAGCCTTTGGCTAAATCTTTTTCTACCTCAAAGACCAATTTATACCAAACAAATCGTGAATCTGCAAGTCGCAAGCAATTCCGGATATAAAAAGGAATCTGGTTCAATTTTAATGACAGCCAGTGTAGATGGCCAAATTCATGCAAATACAGACATGAGTGTGCTTTCTGCGCCGGAACTCATTCAGTGTCCAAATGTTTTATAAAGATGTCCGCAGCAAATCAGCAGTCGGGGAGTTTTCAATAAAGCGTCAACGCCAGTGATTCTACAAAATATGCTCCCATGGCTCAAGCTATTTCCAGACCGGTTAAAGGCTCAGCTTCTCATTGAAGGCTTTAGGGATGTTTTTTTATTACCTATCTTTTCTGGACAGGGATGCAGTTGGGTTAGTAATTTGAAATCAGCAGAAGAATTTCACAGCATAGTTTTATCAAAAATGAATGTTGAAATTTCAGAAGGTAGGGTAGCAGGTCCATTTAGTTCCCCTCCTTTTAGTGATTTTAGGATTTCCCTGCTAGATATTGTTCCAAAAAAAGAAAAATATTCCTTTAGAAAAGATACATCATTTATATTTTTTGCTGCACTTAGAGTGTCTGAGCTGGTTTCTATAAAAACATCAGAAGTTCTTATTTCTAGTAGGTCACTTAGGATTTTGAGGATACTTGTCTGCTGGTATTTATTTATTTAAGTTTTAGTCAACATTTCCGGCCTGCTGTCCCATGATAAAACAGCTACAATTGATCTTCTGAAAATGCAGGTTTCCTGGGTATTATGCTGATGAGCCAGAACAAGTATGCAGGTCAGAATTTCAATTTATTACTGACTTCATTGCCTATTTATGTACTGAAGCAAAGGATCGGTATGACAGATCATTTGCTTTTTCAGAAAGATGTCAGCATACTTCATCACAGGTTTCATATACAGCTAAAACAAGTGATCTATGCCTTGCCTACTTTTCACTTTCCAATTTTCTACTTCTAGCATTTTCCTGTTTTATCCATTAATATGTAAAGTTGATAGAATTTTACATTTATTTCATGAAAATAATAATAGATTGAGTAATCCATCTGCACCAACAACTGCTATAAAGCATAAATAATTAGTCTTTTCACAATTTCTATCCTTTCCCTCTACCAGATGTCTGAAAAGTCTCATAATTCCATTCTGCATGGACATTTTGTTATTTATTTATATCTTTGTAAAATAAACCCAACAAGCATTAGGCAGGCAGGATTAAAGCAAATATTCAAAAAATAATACAAATGAGAACCCCATACCTGTAAGTCTTCATTTAAAGAATTTTTCAAGGTAACTTCCACAATAAACTGTTCCCCTCTTATGACAGAATAAGGCATATTCAATGAAACCACAAAAGGTTTGAATACTGATATCTGTAAAATCAAGGAGCAAAATATATATAAAAGTAAAAAAAAAACATGGGTGGTATGGTAATGAACAACATGTGGAAGGAAGTCAACCAGGGAACAGGACCCTCAGCACTACTACTGTATATGTCAGAGCTTTCTCAATAAGAACGATCCAATATTCAGTTATAATGATATTGACTGTAAGTTACAGCAGATGCCTGCACTTCATACTTTTTTTAAGTGTCAGTAAGCATGTCAATGGCAACTAATCGAAGCTGATCCCTTTTTTAAACATCATGAAACTGCAAAGAAAATAATTACCTCGGCAGGTTCCTCGGCTACTCCTAGTCCAAGATTTTCAGAAATAACAAAAGCAGTGGCCACATAAGTGGTATTCACATCAGGTACAGTTAGTAGAAAACTAGATTGCAAGCTTGAGCTGTAAAAAAAAAATTAAGTTAATTATCTAAAGCACAGTAAATGATTACTATATGTGTAACAAAGTAACACCTTAGAGCAGGGGTGCCCAACCTTTTGAAGAGCGAGGGCCACTTAAACGATTTGGTAACCGGTCGCGGGCCACAATGAGCAGAGCAGGTGTCTGACAGGTCCATGCAGAGCGGACACAGACACAACCCACTCTACTCTATGGGTCCTCCGATCCGCCCTAATGGAAGGGGATTGATCCCCTTCTGTTTTTTATTTTTTTAGCGAATCAGATTGGAGGTAGGCGGGTGTAAAAGGACACAAATCTGTTTACATTTGCCGTTTCATAGAGGTGAATGGAGGGCTTGATTGAGTCGGACCGATTGTGTGAAAGGGGTCTTTCACACTAATGCAGTGCAGTGCACCTGTGTCTTTGCTGCGGGTTAGCTACACTTTTCCCTAGACTTCTATTATATCCTACAAGTGTGGTGCACTTTCTGAAAGCTCACCAAACCCGCAGGTAATAACAGAAGTCTATGCCACAGTACAGGTAACCAGAAGGTGCTCTGCACCTGCGGATCAGTTTGAAAGCAGCCCAGTAACCACTGCGCAGATATGCCCATATATACACTGCAATTTTAGCAATAAACTGACCTTTAATAACAGTCTTCCATTCAGGTATCGCCTGCTGTTTCTGTCCCCGGCAGAGTGCATTTGGTATCACTCTGCCTGTGGCAAGAGACGGTGCTGTACAGGAAGCATCAGCTTATACAGCTCTGCTCCACAGCTGCTTGCTTTGCTGGCTTCATTAACAACACGGATGCTCTGGGATGGCAGGTCTGCAACCCATGATCTGGGCTTGCCAATCTGCCATCCCACAAAAGGAGATCGCGGGCCACATCAGAGGGTTCCGCGGGCCACATGTGGCCCCCGGGCCACTGGTTGGGCACCCCTGCCTTAGAGCAAGAAATATGTGGTGCATGTTGTTATCTTAATGAAGGAATGCCATGTTTGTGCACCCCAGTGATTTCTGATCCCCTACTAAATGCCCAGATTTCTCTAATTTGGGGGTAAGAGCTGTCCTCTTGGAGCTAAATCTGCCATTCAATAACAGTTCCTCTATAGCAATTAAAGATGCCCTTATTGCTTAGTGAATGGATGGATAGATAAGTGGCATTAGCTTGGAAGTAGGTTTCACTTCCAAGGCAAATATGTACAGGTCTTTAGTTAAAGACCTGGATTCATAGTGATAGGCAGAGGATTTGGTATTAAAGCTGTAGGCAAAACAAAGTTATTGATGTTACTCAAGAACTTTTATTGTAAAAGTTTACAAATAATGACAGGTTCACTCTAACATACCTTATGTTGGTCTCCAACCAAATCCAAATGATTGGAAATGCAGATTCATCTTGTCTTGGAGTAATCTTAGTCTCCCTTGCAGCTCCAGGAGCTAAAACTAAAATGAATAAAATGGTCTTTAAAAATATTTAGCTCTTTAGAAAGCTCAAAAAAATTTGAACTACATTAAATAAACATTACAGTAGTGTCACCCCATACCCACTGCTTGGTAAGTGGGATCTGACGAATCCATTTTCTTTATTAATACAGTAATTCAAATGCACCATTTGCTTTTATTTTGTTTCATGCTTTTGTCACATTTAGCATATACTGTGTTTTGGTCTCTTACATTATCCATAGAGACTAGATTGTGGTCAGACGTGTAGGCACATTCTGATCCCCCTCAGACACCTGAATATGTTGGCAGAGGCCTAAACTAGGGTTGCCATCTGTCCGGGATTCACCCAGATAGTCTGGGATTTGAATTGTGTGTCCAGGTTTCAGACCACCTGAAACCTGGACACAATATTCAGAATGGACTGTGGCCCCCCAGGTAACCAAGTACCACAATCGCTGAGTGCATAGGTGTGCACATGGGCCTCATCACCATACACAGACAGGAGAGGAGAGAGGGCTTGATCTGATCCTCCTCCTCTCACCCCTACTCCTCTGTCCGCCCACCCATACTCTAATTCCCGGTATTCTATGCCTTAGGAAAGGGATGTGTGGGCTGAAAGTTTGAAGCTCAGCAACTCAGCTCAGTTACATTGTGGATGAAAGGTGTTGATGCCTGAGCCTCCATCCTCAGATGAGTGAGTTCTCCATCTACTGTCTGTGAGTGAAGTCTACCCCCTTCCCTTACTTCTCTCTCCTGCCTCCAAGCGAGTGAGTACACTAAGGTAAACAGTGCCCTGTGGACTCTGATGTAAGGGGGACTTTGGGATTTCTAATATAAGGGGAAGGCTGGGAACTCTGATGAAAGTGGGAAGTTTGGTGGGCAGAAACTCCCTTACATCAGAGATCCCCTTTACACCAGAATTCATAGTGTTCCCCCTTAAAAATAAAATTGCAGTGCGCCACTAAAGTGTTCAGGTTTGGCTTGAAGAAAAGATGGCAACCATAGCCTAAACACACACAGCTTGGGTGACCTTTTTGTATTTAGCCTTTGCAGAAGGAAGTGGCAGGCACACTGAAGACACACCGTCACTAACATTTCAGGGGAAAATAACATTCACACAAGATGATCTTATTCCCTTAGATGCCCTGTCTGAAGTTGCCTGCAAGTACTTCACAGACATGAAAAGAAGGCGCAATAGATCTTAGATACATTTATATAAACACTACTCTGCTTGAAATATTATACGTATACAATATATAGTTATGCAGTTGTGATCAAGTTAATACAGACTAATACCCTTATGCTATGTGTGTCTTTCAGGTGGACTAAAAGACATGGGTATGAAGCCAACACAACATAAATCCATACATCTGTAGTAAGCATTTAAATGCACATTTACATTGTAAGCTGTAATTGAAATGCGTATATGTTCTAGAGGCAAAACCGAAATATTACATTTGCTTGCATATTCCTTATATTAAGTATTGAATAAAAACTTACAGGGTGGTCTTGGTCTATAAAGAAAAGCATCAGTCAAACCAAATGGAGCACCCTGTTAAGAAAAATGATAGAGTAGTAAACATACTGAATGGATCTATTATAATTATTAGGCCGTCTTCACAGTAAAATACTTATGGACCAGTACTTAGGACATAAGAGTAAGGGGGTAGCAATAAAATATAACACTTACAATTTAGCTTCAATTATTTTTGCATTACAACCTTTTTAGACTAATGTATAAAGCAGCAAAGATGAAGAGAGAGAGAAGGTTAAAGCTGATTTCACAAAGGAAAGAATTTGGAAGCAGTATGTTCTGTCGCATATTGTTTATACGATTTGTAATTCTGTTCAGTTTGTTTTTTCATCCAGGTACCTCTGACAGAAAGCACAGTCAGGTCTGTGGCCTCAACTCTTTTTAGGTGCTTTTACAGCCAAACGACTGCCTAGAAAGCTTGCTTGATTTAATTTGTGAATGAATAGAGTTGTGCACATTAACAGTCTGATTCAACATTTGGTTTGTGTGCCTGCCATGTTATTGAAGGCCCATAAGGAGTCAATCAGAATGAAGAACAAATACTTTTCAGACATGTATAAAGACATGCAACAGTCTGCCAAATGGCCTTTGAAGCTGGTTACAGGAAATAATCCAGGGGATTGATTTACTAAAGTAAAATAGGCTGTTTACTTTGCAGGAAAATTTGCACTTTGCAGGGGAATTGTCCCCAGATCTTATTAAATGTGGTGCAATTTCACTTTGCAAAGAGTTCCTAGTCATGTGCATGGAATTAAAAAACAGCATTCTACTTGTACATGATTGGATGCTGGAAGTCAACAGATCTTTGCCTTATTTACTAAACTCTAGTGGAAATCCCTTGAAAAGTGCACAGTCTTTTTGCCTTTGGTATATCAGCCCAAATAAGTTACCACAGGAAGGATAACCTCTGCACATCAACCATTTGAAACAGTGGCCTCACCAGAAACCATTACACATCCCTCTTCTTTATGCCAACTTGTTATTTTTTAAACTTTGAGGAAGGGTTCATTTCACTGTTACCAAGAGTTGCCAAGGCTTTCTGAAATGCCCAGTAGACACTAGGAAAACAGTGACTAAATGCCCTACAAACAGTGAAAATTCATTATCTACATTGTTAACACAGCATGAACATAGCATTTTCTGATTCACAATTAAAGTGTCATTAAACTCATTAAAAGCTGTCAGTACATGCTGCATTACATGCTATTCATACTTACTCACTATGAGATTTATTTCCTGTGTTCTGCAAAAAACCTGGTTGATCCTACTGTTCACTGTTCCTCCCTCCTTTTCTGCAGCCTGAGATGGTGTAGACCAGCCATTGCCACATTTACTGAGCATGTTTCAGTGTTAGTTCCCTTCTAAGCTGTTCATTTTCTCCTTTTTCTTATCTGTGCAACCCACACGACTATAGAATCACACATGTGGGCACAATGGTAAATGGCAGCTCAGTCCCTCCCTCCTCCTCAATACCCACCAAAAAGCTAAACGCTATTGGAGCAAAATATATGTCAATTAATGGAGGCATCACCTCCCTGTAATTCTAAGCAAATATAAAACGATATATACACAAGTTGTATGGGCATGAAACAGGCTGTGATTGGCAGAACCTCCCCCTAGATAGCACACACCATGTTTTTGAACAAAAATAATAAAGATTTGAGTTCAAATACATATTTTTATGACAATTTAAAACATTTAACATATTTATTCTGTATATTTTCTCTGTATTACATTTTTTTATATATGACCAGCAGCAGAGGGCAAGAAGCTCCTTTCTTTTTTAAATTAAAATAAATACAGTGCCATCTCCCATATCCATAAAGAGAAGTGATCATGTAAATTAAACAGTGTGTGTATTGTGTCACTTTAAGTGAATGGTCAGGGACCAAACCCTAACCTTCTGACCGGACAATAAAAGCAGCAGTGCACTGATCATGTTACACCAATGCTCATCTCCATAGTGTCAATCCAAAGCAATAGAACCCCAACTGAGCTCTGACTCTCCCTCTGTAATTAATTGCAGTTCATAGGATAATAGAATAGTAAAATGAAGAGTTAATGCTTGTAATGTTGATGTTAGTGTTTGTAGTACTCACCATATTATATGAATTTAGCTCCTGATAAACCTAAAAAAGAAAAACAGATTACAGATTAATGGTTTAGAGCAAGAATCTAAAACCTATTTGGGAAAAAAAAAATACAATCAATATACATATTTATATTTTTATATATATATATATATATATATATATATATATATATATATATATATATATATATATATATCACAAAAG
The DNA here is from genome assembly GCF_037356315.1 of Lithobates pipiens. Taxonomy (NCBI): domain Eukaryota; kingdom Metazoa; phylum Chordata; class Amphibia; order Anura; family Ranidae; genus Lithobates; species Lithobates pipiens. The sequence goes on from NW_027507758.1 coordinate 339,622,671, forward strand.
TGAAACATCCCTCACATTTTTGGAGATATTTTATTATATCTTTTCATGTAATGACACTTTGCTACAATGTAAAGTAGTGAGTGTACAGCTTGTATAACAATTTAAATTTGCTGTCCCCTCAAAATAATCCACAACCATTAATGTCTAAACCGCTGGCAACAAAAGTGAGTACACCCCTAAATAGAAATGTCCACATTGGGCTCAAAGTGTCAATATTTTGTGTGACCACCATTATTTTTCAGCACTGCCTTAACCCTCTTGGGCATGGAGTTCACAGAGCTTCACAATCCATGTCCTTAGTCTGCTTGTCTTCATCAAATTGCGGGCTTTCTTGTGCATCATCTTTAGAAGAGGCTTCCTTCTGGGATGACAGCCATGTAGACCAATTTGATGCAGTGTGCGATGTATGGTCTAAGCACTGACAGGCTGACCCCTCACCCCTTCAACCTCTGCAGCAATGCTGGCAGCACTCATACATCTATTTCCCATAGATAACCTCTGGATATGATGCTGAGCATGTGCATTCTACTTCATTGGTCGACCACGGTGAAGCCTGTTCTGAGTGGAATCTGACTTGTTAAACCACTGTATGGTCTTGGCCAGCATGCTGCATCTCAGTTTCAGGGTCTTGGCAATCTTCTTATAGCCTATGCCATCTTTATGTAGAGCAACAATTCTTTTTTTCAGATCCTTAGAGTTCTTTGCCAAGAGGTGCCATGTTGAACTTCCAGTGACCAGTATGAGAGAGTGAGAGCTATAACATCAAATTTAACACACCTGCTCCCCATTCACACCTGAAACCTTGTAACAATAACAAGTCACATGACATCGGGGAGGGAAAATGGCTAATTGGGTCCAATTTGGACATATTCACTTAGGGGTGTACTCACTTTTGTTGCCAGCGGTTTAGACATTAATGGCTGTGTGCTGAGTTATTTTAAGGGGGCATCAAATGTACACTGTTATACAAGCTGTACACTCACTACTTTACATTGTAGCAAAGTGTAATTTCTTTAGTGTTGTCACATGAAAAGATATAATAAAATATTTACAAAAATGTGAGGGGTGTACTTTTGTGAGATACTGTATAAACACAGTGTATGTGTGTGTGTGTATATATATATATATATATATATATATATATATATATATATATATATATATATACATTCTTAAGCATTATTGTATTGTATGTTTAAAATACTATTTATACTAGTGCTAGCCCTATATAAGAAAAAATTATGAGATGTTGTAGAATAAAATAGTACTGGTTAGAGTTCTTTTTAGAAAAGCCAGCATCCCCTACAAGATGAGTGTCATGAAAGCCCCTTGTGTCAAATGTTTAATTGCTAAAGATAAAATAATTATATAACCATCAGTTATATTTTACAGTATATTTTAATGCTCATGATAACATGTCTAGATATTATACTTTCATGCTGGGTTGTTTTTTGTTTTTTTTATTTGGCTAGTGCTTTACTGTCACTCAATTAATTTGTTTCCTATATAGCTCATTTTCAGCAGGGGTGTGTATAGAACAGTATAAATAATCTATAGATACACATCTCAAAATATTGCAACATCTTACACAAAAAAGAAATAAAGAAAGAAATGTATTGACCTGTACTAAAACTTATATTCAAGCACACAGAAGCCATTATAAAAATGTCCTATTTTAATACTGTATATCAGCCCTGTTATGTTCCGTCATACTTACCCTACTTGTTGTTAAGTCATTTTGTCTTTTTGTGGAACTTTTGTCAGCAATGCACAGTCCCACCAAAGAGCGAGAATCTTCCACATTTGCAATCAATGATACCTGTTCCAGTGGTTTAGCTGTGCTTTTACTCCAAGATAGACCCAGCTAAAGGATGAACAGAAATAAAAATGTTTTATCAAAGTATCAACTACAAAGTGGATTTAAATCTTAAAACTTCATTTGATTAATAATATTTTAAGATTTGAAATAATATTTAACATTTAAATAATGTTTTACTATTTTAAGTTTTTTTTTTTGATATATTTTGCGTTCTAGTTACCTTTTGATTCAATGTCCCCTTGATATTGAGTGTTTTCGAAATCTGCATGATTTTATTATTGTCCTTTCCAACACTAATCATATACACCAACAGTTCAGCAGTGGGAGCCCAAGAGTTTTCTGGTGTGAGGCTAAACGTTGTCCTGTTTTTCCCAGCCACCACTACCAATCCTTTGGATACAACCTGCAAAGGAAAAAAGCATTTGGTAAATTTAAATATTAAGCAGCATTGGAATAGTTATATTATTTGATACATGATCATATGCATGAGGCATTTTTATATAAAGTATAATTTTTCAGCAGCAGTAGAAAGTATGTTGCCCTTCTAAGGACATTCTAAATAAGATTTGATCACATACTTACTGTGTAATAAATATACTGAACTTTCACCTGGACATCAACTTGTACTTCAAATGGTATTCCAACCTATATTAAAAATATACATATATTTACATTGGGAAGTATTGTGTTTTACCTTTACTTTCATGATAAACATACTATAAGGGCCAATTCATACCATAGAAACGCAGTCCAGATGCATCTTTGATGTGTTCTGGTGCAATTTTTTCCCTCTTTTTTTCTTCACCTTAACCTCCTTAGAGGTAATCCCAAGTGTAGCTCGGGGTGAATTTTCATTACCAAAAGCGGCAACCCTGAGCCACACTCGGGATTACATTGCAGGATCCAGGCAAACTTATTTACTCCCCCAGATCCTGCAATGTCTCCCCGCTGTGTATGCGGGCTGTGTCCTCCGCTTGATCTATCACTGCGCCATGTTTCGTTCCCTGCAAGCATCGCTAGGCATGGGGACGAAGCCGGGCGCCAAATTCAAAAAGTGCACAAAGCATAACACATACAGTACACTGTTCTTTCTGCCTGGAAACTTGAGAATGTCCATAGCAACCAAAAAGTGGCCCTTTACGTCAAAAGCAGTTTTAGACCAGAAATAAAACAGCGATAATAAATTAGAATCACTTGCAGAATTGAGCGATAGTGATTTGTGGGGAAATTCATCATCAAAACACTAAAACTAATGACAGCTACAATTCTGTAAATGAGCAAATTTCTGTGTTTTTGAGTTGATTACATTATTGAATAAATGTTATTCTTATATTATTAGTTGTTTTAATTATTTATAGTTATTTATTTGTGTTTCAAACTTTATCATACCCGGGATGTCTACCAGACTCTTGTTTGGACAGATTTAAGTGTGTTATTCTTAAGAATTACAGGCCTACAATATCAAACGCCATTGGCTCCCGCTGCTGCCAATCAAATCCAATGACGCGGCCACCGGGGGAGGCGGGGCAGAGTCCTGCATTCGGCATCTATGGATGCCAAATGTTGGACTCAGGAGCTCTCCCTCAAGGTAACCCCCTGGGAGAGTGCTTCTCCCAGGGGGTTATTTGATGCGGTGGGGAGCCGAGACAGTCACAAAGGAACCCCAGAAGAGCAGGATCAGGGCCACTGTGTGCAAAACAAGCTGCACAGTAGAGGTAAGTATAACATATTTGTTATTTTTAAAATAAATTACCTTTAGTGTCACTTTAAAGATTTTTATTTTCATTTCTAGTTTTGAGATTAGCTAGCAGATATCGATGCTTTTATAAGCTATAACAAAGCTTCTATTATTATGTAATTGTTTCAATGGTAGAGAAAAACAAATCAAACAAAAAAAAACTATTACCTTTAATGTTGAATCTGGTGTTTGAAGTCGTACAAGAGGATTGTAGGAAAATACATTATTTGTGGTGTAACTTGAGGTCGTATTCTGGTACTTAGCCTAAATAACAAAAAAAAAGAAAGTTTATAAATGATTTAAAACTGATACCATTCAGCTGCTATCTAATGACTAAGAACATGTACATTATTAAAGCTTATCTCCAGCCAAAATATATTTCATTTTAAGTAATATGGTGAATTGTTAGAAATCTTGTCAGTTTTTTGTTGCAGGATTTGTCCCTCATAGAAACATTTTCCTCACTCCCTTTCCTGTTTTTTCATGGATATTTATCCTAACTTAGAGGTCAGGTAATTATAGCATATATCATATAATATTAGGGAAAATAATTAGACCTAGAGATACTAACTTGAAAAATCTTTTTTGTTATTAGTTCTTTACTCACCTTAATATTTATATAATTTATTCCACGTACTGATAAGTAGACTGGAAACTGCACAGTGATAATTCCACTTTCTGGGATTACATATAGCCGTTGAACTGTCTCTGTATCAGAGGTTATGTTAACTGTTACCATTTCCTGCCTTTCCTGTTCAGTTAAGGATTTTTTGTCAATCCGTTGTATTTGAATCTGTAAGAAAAAGCATGTATATTTGTTAGTCCATGCATAAATTGTTTGCAAATGTGCTCCTAAATATGTGTTTGAAATATGTGGCTGCTCTTATAATTCCAATAGGCTCTGGGGGGAGATGGACGATTTTTAAAGTGGTTGTAAACCTCAGACATGAAATATGAATAAAGCATATCCCTCTATAGTGTGTACTTGTCTCTGTTCCTCTGAGCTGTGTGAAGGGAGTGTGTACCTTCCCACCAATCAGCTCTCAGAGCTCTCCTCACTAAGCTCTGCAGAGACTTCAGTTCTCCACCCCCCCCCCCCCTTTTTCTGAATTCTCAGACAAGCTTTAAATATTCAGCACTTTGAACAGATGTAGATAAGACTGCAGATAAACAGATACAGCTTATGTAGGAGGATTTGTTTCACCTCTGTGTATCACCTGAGGCCAGTCACTTCACTGGGTATATGTGAGGGTTTACAACCACTTTAAATAAAATATAACATTCCTACAGTCTGCCTAAGCATTTTGAATCAAAGTGCTCCTCCAGTTTTCAGATCAAACTGAAAATTATATAATGTGTAATATATATTGAGGATATTTATTGTGTAGTATTCATCCAGATTAAAAAGACCTGGCTATATTCTGAGACATGAGTGTGCAGATTCACTTTACATGATTCAATAATTTTATTGAATCGTCACACATTTTATTTAGTGAACATATTCAAATCCTTAAATAAATCCATCCTAATGTTTATATACCCAAATGCCTGCTATGTTTTCTAGGCTTCACATGGGCATTCAAGCATTTGAATGATATGCAGATTACAAAAAACGATTTTTTATTACAAAATGCTAAAAGAGTTTTCTAGTAATATATTAATCCCTTTAAGACATCAGTACGCATATATGCGGTGGCAGGGCAGATTGGTCTTAATGCCTGGCTGCCACATATATGTTGCTGTCTTGTTCTAGGATGGGCTTTATCAGTGCCCCAGGACTATAATCGAGCTGTCATGGACAGCTAAAGGTCCTACTATCAATGATCAGGAGCTGCTGGGAAAGGCTACTGAAGGCATCATCACTGTTTAGCTGATCACAGTGCTGCATTATGAATCCTCCCATTTGCCTCAGGTATAGCAGCTCATTTAAAATACCAACTTTCACCAGCATAAAGAGGTTAATAGGTACTTATGCTTAGGATAATGCGCATACAGGTTTATAAATATGCCATCAGTACCTATTTAACTATAAGAAGTACTGACCATTGGTAATATAGTGGATTTAGAAACAGTGTTTGTTAGCCAGCAATGATGCATGTTTATCACCTCCTTTTTGATACACTCTATTTTCACTGCTCAGCTTTGCCCTTCCCATTTCCTAGCCTAACTCATTGCAGCAATAGTCAGTTCATGTACAATCAGGTGAGCTAATATATTTTTCAGCCATTTGTCATGGCCAGTGTTGAAATTGTCAGTAGCAGTGCAAACATGAGACAGCACCTCGATTTTGTTTTAACCTACCTTAGCTGTGAAATTTCCGCCAGGCATGAATGCTGGATTTTGGTCAATGAAGTTCATTTCATACTCAAAATTTGTTACCCATATAAAGGATGATGTTTCTACTACAATACCTATATAAAAAAAATTAAATATTATAGAAGCATAATCATACTTTCAAGGCAATTGATTAAAAGAAATACATTTATATTTTTATTCAGTTTACCTGAGACTTGATCTGTTACTGAAGCTGTTATATTTATTCCTTGCAGATTTACAGCCTTTTCTATTTCGGTGTATGGAAAACTGAAGCTTAAAGATCCTGAGATCTATATATAGGAATACAAAAAAAAACAGAAATGTGACATTCTAAATTGTGGATCTTATTGACTTATGTAAACACTATGTCATTTTGTGCCCTCTATGCATAAAATGATATTTGCTGATTATAGTATAGGGTCGGTCAAAAAGTAATAGTCATAAACATAAAATGGATAGTTGTAATACACATTTCAGCAATAAATAGATTATAGGTGATTGAGATATACGAGTGCCTGAGCATTTCAGTTTGATAATCTCTAAATCAAAAAAATAATGCTATCACAAAAAAAAAAAAAAGATTCCTGCCTTTGTTATTACAAACCGATACTGAGCCTGGAGACTTCACTCTAACCTTGATTGAAAGTTACTTTTTCTTGTCTTTTCTTATTGACAACCTGATTATCAGTTTGAAGATTTTTCTGTGCTCATAAAACTGTTGTGTTATAGTTTTTTTTCTCCAGTTAAAATTTTTGATTTTAATTCGATTTTTCGATTTCAGCTTCCTCCATGGCATTCAGTCTTCTAGGAGAAAACTGTTAGCATCAGCATTGCAGGGGTCCACTGCTCACTGATTCTCTGGTCACTGGCCAGTATACCTGTTGTGGCAGGCTGATATAATTTGAGTTTGATAGCAACTCTCTCATTTATTTTTTAGCTAGTCATATTTAAAAAAAAAAGCCCTATTGTTATTCATGGATATACACTCTGTAAAATTTGGAAATAAAAACATAAACAGGCATATTTTAGTTTGCATGATACCTTTTGGCTTGTAGTGGGGTGTTATGTACTGCATATCCATATTTATATACTTAGGAAAAGGATAGGAATACTGATATTAAGTTAACAAATAGAAAACCATGAACATACCTGATATGTTTCCTTAACTTCACTTACATCTTGACCATATGAAGGCTTAACTGTTAACGTTAAATTTCCTTTTAGTGGTTTACTAGAGTAATACCTGAATGCAAAATACAAATGTGAATATATGAGATGCATTGGGATTAAAATAAGATACATGTTCTGTTTTCTTACATTTCAACAGATTCCTCTTTACCTCTAACATTGAGTAAGTAAATGTATTTAAGTAAACACTGACTTCTTTTATAGCAATATAAAATGCACACAAAAGGCCATATCACCCTCGAAACATGGAGGGAAAGAGAGGAACATATCCATAGCAAATATATAATCCGGGTCACCAAGAAAATGAAGAAACTGATCTTGTCACATCACTTAAAAAATAAACCAAGCAGCTGTTTGTTTACCTCTAGGATAGTAAACTGTTTTATCTTGTAAAATAACATTTTAGGTAGGGGCCCTAATTAGAGAACTGTTCCTAATATATTGGCTTGGTAAATCCTAAGAACCAAATAGCCAGTGTACCTAATTATTCTAACTGGAGCCTATGTATTTTACTGTATCCGCTTCATTTGGTCCTTGTTTTAGCACAGTTTTTTTTTGCCTCTGTTTTGGCACTTTGGCACATTGTATTCTCAAGCCAAAATGTTTGTCGTTGTTATATTCTGGAATGGATTTTTTATAGTACGATAAATTGTCCATATGATGTTTTTAAAGGTTTGCAATACAATATTCTGATGACTGTGGTTAATACATGTAAGGATATTATTCAGTATATGAATTCCTTTTTTATGTTACATGATTTTACCTTTATTTCTGCTGATCTGCAGGTAGAGGTGACAGTGACTGGGGTTGGGAAAAATGAAAACACTGCCAGGGGTTCTTCAATTCTATATAGCCCTACTGATCCCTGGCTACCAACTTGCGCTAATAACTATGAATGGCCCTGGTATAACCACACATCCAACAACTTAAATGAAAGGGACAGAGAGAGAGAGAGATTGGCTTACTTTGCTGTAACAGTACCAGTCAGGTTGAGCATCTTGGAAACAACATAAAATTGTGGAGCATCCAGTGTTACAATAAATTTTGGTAAGTCTGCAAAAACATGAGATATCAGATACTAGTTATTTATGATCTATTTAGTTAGCACAATAAATAAGAATTTTACCATTGTATAACAATTTGTAACTCTACATTGCACTGCCTATATAATTGTTTAGTTTACCGTATGTACAGCGTAATGAAAATATTTTTTGGCTCACATATATGCTGTGAGTGATGATGCAAAGAATAATCATTACATTACTACTACTGTTATGATTATGTTTGTATATTAAATAAAAAAAAAATGGTAAGTTGTGTGGACATGGCCAGATTATCAGTACTTATAGACCCAACATCCCATTGTATGGAAAACTGAGAGCAAAGGTAGAAGATGCAGGACTTTTTAGGTGCATAGACAGATAATTAATCCAAGCATTTTTAAAAACAACATTTATTTAATCACAAAAAAATTAAAAACATTTGTACAACCATATGTTGTCATCTATCAAATATGGAAAACATTTTTCTTAATCACGCTTATAATTCAACATGTTTCACCATTCCATCTTCTTCAGGAAAAAGCCTGGTGAAATTACTAGTGACTAATGGCAAAACATGTTGAATTATAAATGTGATGAAAGAAAATGTTTGCCATATTTGATGGGTGACAACATATGGTTGTACAAATGTTTTGAATCTATTTTCTGTGAATAAAAAGACAATGCCTCTTGGTCACCAGTCTAACATGGTTTAACCTAGCGTAGTTATTTTAAATAGTCCCAGGTTGTTACAAGAGCACACCCTAGCACCATATATATTTTACCCGAGAATTTAAACTATACAAATGTGCATTAATTACAAGTCAGAGGCATCGGAAATAAACGGAGCTCTAAAATAAAATGATACTTACCATAATCTTTGACAAAGAATGAAGTAGAGAACACATTGCTCTGCAATTTAGATAAAAAAAAGAAGAAAAAAAAACAGAATTAAGCCACAAATATAACTGCTTAATTTAAACCTCTTTAAAATCAAACATTGGGGCTGTATTGCCATAGGTAATGGTACCACTACTGGTATATTCTGTATGATTGTAAAAGTAGCTATTGGACGGTTTACCTTCTTTATTTTAATCAGAACTGCTTTTCAACCCCATACAAAGTAATAGGGATTTAAAAGCAGTTGGAAGAAGCTCAGCAAGGAGGCCAACGGTAAACCTCAATTTTCAAAAAGATCTCGGAAATGTCTTCAATTCCCTAAAAGCATGTGAATTTTGGTATCCTGAATTAACCAAATTTTGAACTCTATGACTACACATGTCTCTGAATATCATGTAAAAAATGTTTTGTTTACTGCATAGCCTTTATGTTTTTAAGCTTTCAAAAATGACCACTAGTGAGCATAGTAAGTAGGATGTTTCTGACGCATTGATATCAGTGAAGACAACTGATTTTATCTTTTTTGAAAAATTGCTGTGTAATGCAGCAAAGCAAAAGATCCTGAACAATTAAATCACTGCAAATTGTTAGTAAGCCATATAGATATGGCTATGAATCTATATCACAGTTGGATGATATTGCTAAAAAATTGATAAAAAAAACCCGTACAGGCATACCCCACTTTTAAGTACACAATGGGGTTTATTTACTAAAGCTGTAAAGTGCAAAATCAGGCTCACTTCTGCATAGAAACCAATGAGCTTCCAGGTTTTATTACCAAAGCTTAATTGAACAAGCTGAGGTTAGAAGCTTATTGGTTTCTACGCAGAAGTGAGCCTGATTTTGCACTTTCCAGCCCCATTGTGTACTTAAAAGTGGGGTATGCCTGTACTACTTTAGGACTCTTATCAATGTTCTGTTTTCCAAACACCAAAAGTGTTTCTTGATTATTTTAACATTCATGTTTATTGGGATTTTTCAGTTTAGTTGTATAGTGAATGAGATACAAGTGTCTACTTACATAAGATTTTGCTCGAATGGTCCAATTGCCCGGAAAAGGGGTCCTAGTCAGAAAGAAATCTGTAGATGAAACTCCCAGGTCTAATTTCATCTTTAACCATTGTTGCACAATATTGGTGTTGGGATCCTTTCATTATGTAAAGAAGAGCAAAAATCAATAAACCAAATGAATATACAGTATTTCTATGATGAAGTGTCTGCAGATTATATTTTTTTTAAAGCTGCATGTGATAGACAAGTAACAATGCCTACCTTTATCTCAAGGTCCACATCTCCATTGTAGGGCTTCAAGTCGCGACTTACAGAAATCACTCTAATATGGACAGTTTCTCCAGGACTGTAAACATCTTTGTCAGTTTGTATAAACATGGACATCTTCTTTGTTAAAATCCCTATTTGCTTTTGTTCTGTAAATACTAACGTACCCTCGACACATCCATTCACAAGCAGTAGATAATTATCTGAAGTAGAAGAATTTGCTGGAATCTGCAATACACAAATAAATATTGCACAATTTGAAATTTTGAGTTGGTCAAATATAGATCTTCTGTCACTGTGCTTTCCTTCATTAAAGCGGAGTTCCACCCAAAAGTGGAACTTATGCTTATTTGTCTCTTCCTCCCACCGGTGCCACATTTGGGGAAGGGGGAGCGAATACCTGTCTTTGACAGGTATCCTGTTCCCACTTCCGGGAGCCACAGTCATGGATGTTGACGTCACCGCTTGGCTCCCTTCTCCTTCCCCTGCCACCAGGCGAGTAGGAGAGAGAAGCTGAGCCTCGCGCATGCGCAGTAGGATTCCCGGCGTGAAGCCATAAGGCTACACTGCTGGGTTCCCTTACTCGCAATGGCGACGGCAGCACCCGACAGCTGATGAAAACATCAGCTACGGTGTCAACTTCGCTGGACTTCAGGACAGGTAAGTGTCCTATTATTAAAAGCCAGCAGCTGCAGTATGTATAGCTTTTGGCTTTTCATTTTTGCAGCAGTAGGCGGACCTCCGCTTTAAACTGACCATATGTGAGTCCATTTCTTTTCATTCAGCAAGTGGGTTGAATGAAAAAAAACTGACCCAATCCACATATTTAATGTGGATGTGGGAATCCTTCCCGCTGTATCATTGTATTCTGAGAGCGGGGAAGTCCCGCTGTCAGAATGAAATGATCAGAGCTGCAGCTGGTTGGCTGCAAGCACTGATTAAATGGAAATATTCCAGCTGGACAGTTAAGGATAAACAGGAATGGCCAAAGTTAGATCGAAATTCAGCCAGTGCCAATTGAATCAGACAAATTTCAGTCCATGTATAGCCAGCTTTACTCTCCAGCACCTGTGATGAAAGGACTGCATAGTCTTCTAATCTACTTGATTGGAGTGATACTAAACTCTGATTTAAAAAACAGACAATTTTATTAAAGTATGTTTTCTTAAGTCAAAAAAATTATAATTTTTTTGCTCTCACCCTCCTCCACTTGAAAAAACACTCAAAAAAGCTCAAATAAAGACTCTTTAAAATCCTTATGCTCCATTGTGAATGCAACCTAAGATAGGAAGTGTGTTACTGGCCGGATCACCAGGGGAAATATAGACAAAGAAACCTTAAAAAGAAAACGAATGCAGCCACCAAATCTAAGGCTGCATTCACATTTCACAACTCTGAATTGTGGGCAGAATAGCTGCAATTTTGCCCATGATTCCAAATCACACTGCAACTGTGGCAAAACGTAACACATGTGTTTAGGTGCCATTCATTTTTAATAGCGTCTCAAACGCGGTGCAGTTTATCGCAATCCACAAACCACAACGTGTGAAGCTTGTTCTCCAAAAAGGAGCAGGAGCTTCTTTGGTTGACAAGTTTCATGTGATGCAGCTTGCCGTATTTGCCCTGAGATTCTGCCGCAAAAAATCACAACAAAACTGCCCCAGTAAAAATGAATGCCACCTAAACATGTGTGTTGTGTTTTGCCACAATTGCAGTACAATTTGGAATCTCAAAATGCAGCCTAATATAATTTCTACTTGTCCTTTCTCAAGCTATGCCTACATAGATGATTTTTATTCGCAATTGGCTGACTAAATCTGATTATACACATTAAAACACGTTTGCACAATCAGTGCGAGAGACTATATTGGATATAATTTGAAGAACATAGAAAATATAATGGATATTTAACAGAAATGGAGTAATAAGATTGTAAAGTGAGTGGCTAGCTGTAGATTGTGCTGATTGTTTTTCTCACATTACAAAACTCACCACACACGTTGCCATCTAATTGTACAATTTCCTTTAGCTAAACCAGAAACTTTGTAATAAAAGTGCCTGCCTGATTGGATACAGTTTGGTTGGATATATTCAACTAGGTCCTCACATATTACATGGTTTTGGAAAATCTAAAGTAGATTGTACAAAGATTGTATGGTCAGATTGTACGGTATAAGGTGACCCCGAAAGATTGTCAACTGCTAAATTACAAAGTGATATTTCATGGTTTATTAGCAGTTAATTTACTCTATAGATTTGAATAGGCAATTGCTCATTCTTGAGACTGTTGGATGATTTTCCCAAATTGAAGTATACACCTGCAAGCTTAATCCTATAAAAGTCATACAAAATATCCTGCAATAGCACTAAAAAGAGATAATAGAACTCATTTACTAAGGAGTTGAGAATGTTCACACAAATTAAGAGTGACAATTATCTTCAATAATCTAATTGGTTTAGAAAGTTGAAGGGAATCTTTTTTTGTGTGTGAACATTCTCACCGCCTTTAGTAAATCAGCCTCTTTATCTCTATAAAACATTTAAAGGCTATATTATCATTGAAGCCCTAAGCCTTAATGTTACACTTTCTTGTAAATAGAAAAACCCTGTACACAACTGTTTATCATCTTATAAGTCTAACAAATACGTTAACAACCTAAAATACCCTTTTTATTCAGGCAATAATCCTTTCATGTTACTAACACAGTATGGAATTTGGTACTTACTGCTGGAATAGAGAGTAGGTCAATAGAGTCTGAAAAGAAAAAGAAAAACTGGCATCAGTGACTTTGTTAATGCAAAGTGCAATCACTAAATCCATTGTGTAGTAATCTGTATGATTCAATCACATTTCTAAAAAACAACTGTCATATGAAAAAAAATGATCAAAACTTAATTTATTATTATTCTATTATTAAATCTAATCGAGTAAGCCTGATGACTTTGGACCCAGCGTTAGATTTACCTGTCTACTACAATTAAATGTTTTAAGAGTCCACTCACCTGTGTTTCTTTACATTCCATAGCTGATTGTGTGTAAATGTGCACAAATGCTCCTCTCATCAACAATTAGTTCAGAGGAAACATGTCTTTAACCACTTGACCACTGGGCACTTAAACACCCTTAATAACCAGACCAATTTTCAGCTTTCGGTGCTCTCGCATTTTGAATGACAATTACTCAGTCATGCAACACTGGACCTATATGAAATTTTTGTCCTTTTTTTCACACAAATAGAGCTTTCTTTTGGTGGTATTTAATCACCGCTGGGTTTTTTTTTTTTTGTGCTATAAAAGAAAAAATACCGAAAATTCTGTAAAAAAACGAATTTTTCTTTGTTTCTGTTAGAAAATTTAGCAGATTAGAAATTTTTTCTTCATAAATTTTGGCCAAAATTTATACTACTACATATCTTTGGTAAAAATAAGTACAAATTGGTGGATATTATTTGGTCTTTGTGAAAGTTATAGAGTCCACAAGCTATGGTGCCAATATCTGAAAATTGATCACACCTGAAGGACTGACGGCCTATTTCAATTCTTGAGACCCTAACATGCCAGAAAAGTACAAATACCCCCCAAATGACCCCTTTTTGGAAAGAAGACATTCCAAGGTATTTAGTAAGAGGCATGATGAGTTTTTTGAAGTTGTCATTTTTTCCCACAATTCTTTGCAAAATCAAGATTCTTTTTACTTTTTTTTTTTTTTTCACAAAATTGTCATATTATCAGGTTATTTCTCACACACAGCATATGCATACCACAAATTACACCCCAAAACACATTCTGCTATTACTCCCGAGTATGGTGATACCACATGTGTGAGACTTTTACACAGCGTGGCCACATACAGAGGCCCAACATGCAGGGAGCGCCATCAGGCGTTCTGGAGCACCCAGGACAATTCTGACATTTCTCTCCTACATGTAAAAATCATCATTTATTTGCTAGAAAATTACATAGAACTCCAAAACATTATATATGTTTTTTTAGCAAACACCCTGGAGAATACAATGGTGGTCTTTGCAACTTTTTATCTCGCACGGTATTTGCGCAGTAATTTTTCGAATGCTTTTTTTTGGAAAAAAAACTGTTTTGTGCTTAAAAAAAAAAAAAACACAGTAAAGTTAGCCCAATTTTTGCATAATGTGAAAGATGAAGTTACGCTGAGTAAATAGATACCTAATATGTCACTCTTCAAAATTGCACACGCTCGTGGAATGGCGGCAAACGTCGCTACTTAAAAATCCCCATAGGCGACGATTTACATTTTTTTTACTGGTTATATGTTTTGAGTTACAGAGGAGGTCTAGGGCTAGAATTATTTCTCTCGCTCTAACGTTCGCAGCGATACCTCACATGTGTGGTTTGAACACCGTTTTCATATGTGGGCGGGACTTACGCATGCGTTCGCTTCTGCATGCGAGCACATGGGGACAGGGGCGCTTTAAAAAAAACATTTTTTTTTTATTGTTCATTTTACTTTATTTATTTTAGTTTGACATTTTTTTCCCCAAAAATAATTTTTTTGATCACTTTTATTCCTATTACAAGGAATGTAAACATCCCTTGTAATAGGAATATGGCATGACAGGTCCTCTTTACAGTGAGATGTGGGGTCAATAAGACCCACATCTCACCTCTAAGCTGGGAAGCCTGAAAAAAAAAAAGATTCTGGCTTTGATCGTATTAGCGATTCGGTAGAAGCACCGGAGGGCGGAGGGCGGCGGGAGATGTCTATGGCTGGGTATTGCAGGGTATCACCGACTATGGCTGGGTATCTCAGAGCATGGTGTTGCAGAGTACTGCGTTGCAGAGCATTGCAGGGTATTGGCGGGTGTTGCAGAGCATTGCAGAGTGTTGCAGGGTATTGGCGGGTGTTGCAGAGCATTGCAGAGTGTTGCAGGGTATCGGCGGGGGTTGCAGAGCATTGCAGAGTGTTGCAGGGTATCGGCGGGGGTTGCAGAGCATTGCAGAGTGTTGCAGGGTATCGGCGGGGGTTGCAGAGCATTGCAGAGTGTTGCAGGGTATTGGCGGGTGTTGCAGAGTGTTGCAGGGTATTGCAGAGCGTTGCGGAGTGTTGCAGGGCATTGCGGAGTGTTGCAGGGCATTGCGGAGTGTTGCAGGGCATTGCGGAGTGTTGCAGGGCAATGAAGAGTATTTGCAGGGAATTGCAGAGTATTTGCAGGGAATTGCAGAGTAATGCAGAGTATTTGCAGGGAATTGCAGAGTAATGCAGAGTATTTGCAGGGAATTGCAGAGTAATGCAGAGTATTTGCAGGGAATTGCAGGGAATTGCAGAGTAATGCAGAGTATTTGCAGGGAATTGCAGAGTAATGCAGAGTATTTGCAGGGAATTGCAGAGTAATGCAGAGTATTTGCAGGGAATTGCAGAGTAATGCAGAGTATTTGCAGGGAATTGCAGAGTAATGCAGAGTATTTGCAGGGAATTGCAGAGTAATGCAGAGTATTTGCAGGGATTTGAGGGGTTAATTTTCGGTGAGCAGCGATGTGGGCACTGCAGATGCAGCCCACATCGCTGCTGACACCGATCTCTTCCCCCTCCGCTGTACCGATCGGTACAGAGAGGGGGAGGGAGGAACCGGCGTCATAACATGACGCCGGCTTGTTTACAAGTGATCACTCCGTCATTTGACGGAGCGATCACGTGGTAAACGGCCGCGATGAGCGGCCGTTTACCGTGATTCGTGATGCGCCGGGTCCACTGGACCCAGCGGTCACGGATGCTCTCGTGTGCGCGCCCCAGGGGGCGCGCGAGAGCAGAATTCTAGGAGGCCGTTAATTAACGGCCTCTTAGAGTTAAACAACCGCCCTGATGCCGTTAATCGGCAATGGGCGGTTGTTAAGTGGTTAAAGAAAAGGACTGTGCTTAAAAGCGCACTTAAAATATTACAGAAACACGCATAAAAAAGAATATAAACACATAAAAATTGTGAAAGCGCATAAACTGCAGTCACGTTTTTATGTGCATTGTAGTGTGAATGGGCCCTAAAGAAAAATATGTTTTATAAAAGGTATTCCAACTCACCATTACTGATAATCTTGTATGCTTGGACAAGAACATTAAAACCAGCTGCAATTCCTGCAGTCACATTTATTTCAGAGTACTGCTCTCCAAACACGTGAACAGCAAGGGTTGTATTCACACCAGGAATAACATACTGAGGTGCAGTAATGTAATACGATGTCCTGCAAAATAAAATGGATTTCGATTTATGTTTTACTAACAAATATATTACAAGCATGTTGAATTTTAAATTGTACAATGCCTTTCCATTTAGATTTGAAAATTACCTACTGTTGTATTTCATTTTTTTTTTCTTAGTTCAAAGTGCAAAGCTAAACCACAGAGTATACAGGTAATTGTACAAATAAATCACATAGTCGTTACTTACCGTGCATTACAGGTGAGTAGATACAGTGACAAAAGGACAATGTGCCTCAAGATCTGAGGCCTTAGGTTGAACATCTTGCTCTTTCCACTAAAATGGCCAAGTCTGAAAATAAATGTGCTACAGAATGATGTGCTCTTAAATCCTAGAACCTTTTATATATCCTTGGTGGGAAGTTTAGCCTGGGGGCAGTACAGTACCACACTTCCTGCAAACAATTAACACAAGTACAGGGCCTCCAAGCTTTGTTGTCTATATTTCCTGACAGTTCTTTTAGCCAAGTGTCTAGCGAAACCTGGCTTCTCTATGAGGTGTTAAAGTGTTTCCTGTCTTTCCAAATTCAAAACAATGTTAGCCCCCAAAAGTGATTTAAAAATGTAAAGCTACCCATAATTTTAGAGTGTGTTAGACCATGTAACAATCAGGTTACTCACAGGACTAACACTAGGCATAAACTACCAATGGGGCGGGAAGGGGAGCAGGTAGCTTGATTCTGATAGCAGCTTATTAGTAGGGATAAGAAAAATAGCAAAATAGATTTTACTGATTTTGCCTTTGCAAAGGAACATGAAAGGTTTCTTCAAGCAAATGTCACTTATGCAGTCCAAATAGTTACATTTGAGGCTAATAAGGACAAATATTTTATTATATCTTTTCATGTGACAACACTGAAGAAATTACACTTTGCTACAATGTAAAGTAGTGAGTGTACAGCTTGTATAATAGTGTAAATTTGCTGTCCCCTCAAAATAACTCAACACTAGGGATGAGCCGAACACTCCCCAGTTCGGTTCGCACCAGAACTTTCGAACGGACCCCAAATTCGTACAAACTTTAGAACCCCATTGAAGTCTATGGGACTCGAACGTTCGAAATTAAAAGTGCTAATTTTAACGGCTAATATGCAAGATACTGTCCTAAAAAGGGTTTGGGGAACTGGCTCCTGCCCCAGGGGACATGGGTCAATGCCTAAAATGTTTTTAAAAATGGCTGTTTTGGCAGGAGCACTGATTTTAATGACGATTAAAGTGAAAAAAAAAGTGAAATATTCCTTTAAATATGGTGCCTGGGGGGTGTCTGTAGTATGCCTGTGAAGTGCCACGTGTTTCCCGTGTTTAGAACAGTCCCTGCACAAAATGACATTAAACGGAAATAACATCATTTAAAACTGCTTGCAGTTTTAATGTTATATCTGGTTCCTGCAATATAGTTGAAAATCATTGCAAAAAATGGCATGGGTAGCCCTCCCTGCCCATTACCAGCCCCTTTGGGTCTTGTACGCATATTAAGGGGAACCCAGTACCCATATTAAAAAAAGGAAATGTGTGTGGCCCCCAGGCCCTATATACTCAGAACAGCAGTATACAGGCGGTGCAAACAAGACAGGGACTGTGTAGGTTTGTTGTGTTAAGTTGAATCTGTTTGTAATTTTCAACTGGTACAAGTGTAGCTCCAGTCAAAAAAACTATTTTTAAGCTTTTTGGAAAACATAGGGAAGGGTTATTACCCCTGTATAATTTGTTTTGTCGTACATCTTTTTTCATCTCACTTGCTGTTGTCTCCTTCCGTTTGCAAGTAGGAGATGTTTGTAAGTTGGATGTTTGAAAGTAGGGGCCTGCCCTATATGCTCTGCAGAAATGGCGGAACAAGGTGTTGGTTTTGCCACAACATTGTAAGCCCTCAAAGTGACTCTTGGTGGGCGCTAGAGCGCCCTGCTGTGAACGATTATATTAAGAATTGTGATTACATGCCATTGTTGAACAGTGGTAGAAAAATTGACCTTTGGTGGTTGTGGTGCTGGTGCCACAACACTATAAGTCCGCACAGTTACTCTGGGTGGGCACAGAAACGGGCCCTCCTGTGAAATATTATATCAAGAATTGTAATTACATGTCCCTGTTAAACAGGGGCAGAAAAATTGGGCCTTAGGCACTGGTGCTGGTGCCACCACACTGCAACCTCTCCCATATACTCTAGTTTTATTGCAGGAATTAGCCCTGCTGCAAAGCATTGCATCAAAAATTGTAATTAAACGCCCCTGTTAAACAGGGGCAGAAAAATTGGGCCTTAGGCACTGGTGCTGGTGCCACCACACTGCAACCTCTCCCATATACTCTATTTTTATTGCAGGAATTAGCCCTGCTGCAAAGCATTGCATCAAAAATTGTAATTAAACGCCCCTGTTAAACAGGGGCAGAAAAATTGGGCTGATGGCATCACCCAAAACCAGAAATGTTCTTCCAACATATCAGCGAAGGAGGAAGAGGATAGACAATCAACATAACAGGACAGTCACTCAGCATCAGCATAGGCAGTCTTGAAGGGATGTGATATTTCAAAAAAAATTATTTGGTTACATCAGCTTCAGGTGCTTGGTAGCTGTGGGTGATCCAAGACTGATTCATCTTGATGAAGGTCAGTCGATCAACTGATTCGGTGGACAGGCGCACCCTGTGATCGGTAACAAAGCCACCAGCAGCACTGAAGGTGCGTTCCGAAAGAACGCTGGATGCAGGACAGGCCAGTAGCTCAATTGCATACTGTGCAAGCTCTGGCCAGTGATCCATCCTCAAGACCCAGTAAGCCAGAGGATTTTTGGTGGGAAAGGTGTCCAAGTCTGACCTTGCCCCTAGCTATTCCTGCACCATGTAAATCAGACGCTGGCGATGGTTGCTGGAACCGATCATACCTTGGGGCTGCGGACTAAAAAATTGTCTGAAAGCATCAGTCAGACGGCCACCTTCTCCACCGCTCCTTCTGACCGATGCCTCAGCAACACGTTGTCCAGGACCAGGAGTTTGTAACCTCCCAGTCTCTGGGAACGCGTTGCACAGACCTTTCTGCAAGGCCTCCCGGAGATGTCTCATCCTCTGCTCCCTCTGCGATGGCAAGATAAGGTCGGCAACCTTACCCTTGTACCGTGGATCAAGGAGAGTGGCCAGCCAGTAATGGTCCCTCTCCTTGATCCGAAGAATACGAGGATCCTTCAGCAGGCTTTGCAGGATCAGGGAGGCCATGCAGCGTAGGTAAGCTGAGGCATTCGGTCCGGACAACATGATCCGCAGCTACCTCCTCCCAGCCACGTACAAGTCCACGTGTTTCTTGGGACTGTAAATCATCCCTACAAGACTGCTGTTGCTGATGCTGAGTGCCAGCCTCCACCTCCATGCTGACACAATCATCCTCCTCCTCCTCTTCCTCCTCCTCATCCTCTTCCTGTGTGATGGGTGGCACAGCAGGAACACTGCCTGGATAAAGGGGGCCTTGAGAGGCAAGGAAGTCCTCCTCTTCCTGCCTCTGTTCTGCCTCAAGTGCCCTGTCCATTATTCCACGCAGCGTATGCTCCAAGAGGTGGACAAGAGGTACACTGTCACTGATGCATGCACTGTCACTGTTCACCATCCTTGTGGCCTCCTCAAACGGTGACAGGACAGTACATGCATCCCTGATCATGCCCCACTGGCATGGTGAGAAAAAACCAAGCTCCCCTGACCCTGTCCTGGTGCCGTAGTCGCACAGATACTCATTGATGGCCCTCTGCTGCGTGTGCAGCCGCTGCAGCATGGCCAACGTTGAGTTCCACCTGGTGGGCATGTCACATATAAGGTGGTTCTTGGGCAGGTTCAACTCCTTTTGGAGCTCAGCCAGCCGAGCACAGGCATTAAATGATCGGCGGAAATGCACACAGACTTTCCTGGCCTGCTTCAGGACATCATGTAAGCCGGGGTACCTGCCCAAGAACCGCTGCACCACCAGGTTAAGGACGTGAGCTACACAGGGCACATGGGTCAGTTGTCCCTGTCGGTGGGCGGAGAGGAGGTTGGTGCCATTGTCGCAAACCACCATTCCTGGCTTAAGCTGGCGTGGCGTCAACCACCTCTCGGCCTGCCCCTGCAGAGCTGACAAAACATCCGCCCCAGTGTGGCTCCTGTCCCCCAAACAAACCAGCGCAAGCACGGCATGGCATCGTTTTGCCTGCGTACTTGCGTAGCCCCTGGAACGCCTACGGAGCACCGCTGGTTCTGAGGACAGAGCACTGGAAGAGGCCATGGAGGAAGAAGAAGAGGAGGGGGTGGAGGAGAGAGGTGTGTCACAACCAATAGTAGCATTTTAAAGGTGTGGTGGCGGAACAACCTCCAACACTACTGCACCTTGTCCTGCATCCTTCCCAGCTGCCAGAAGAGTGACCCAATGGGCTGTGAAAGACAGGTAACGTCCCTGTCCATTCCTGCTGGACCATGAGGCAGCGGTAATATGCACCTTACCGCTGACTGCCCTGTCAAGCGAGGCAAGGACATTGCCTTCCACATGCCGGTAGAGAGCCGGAATCGCCTTCCGTGAGAAAAAGTGGCGTTTGGGGACCTGCCACTGAGGAACCGCACATTGTACAAACTCACGGAAGGGGGCCGAGTCTACCAACTGAAAAGGCAGCAGTTGAAGTGCTAGCAATTTAGCCAAGCTAGCATTCAACCGCTGGGCATGTGGATGGCTGGGAGTGAACTTCTTTCGCCGGTCTAGCAGCTGGGGCAGGGACATTTGCCTGCTATAATCGGACGTGGGTGTACTGCTAGCAGAGTGCCCGGAAGCACTTGGCTGTGACACACCTAATTCTACACCTTCATTCCTCTCAGAGCAGGTTTCAGAGAGGACTGAAGGTCTAGTGGGGTTGGAGATGCCAGCTGATGAGGAGCAAGGAGAGGTCCGCTTTGTTCTTTGGTGTGGGTCATTGAGGTACGCTTGCCAACGAGCTGCATGGTAGGTCAACATGTCTGGTCAAGCATGTGTTGCTCAAGCGGCTGATGTTTTGGCCACGCGAGATACGCTTGAGACATATGTTGCAAATAGCAGCGGTGCGATCTAATGCACACGTCTCAAAAAAGGCCCACACCAAAGAACTTTTAGAATAACGCGCAGAGGCAGCGCCCTGCACAGGCGGAGCTCTGCGGTGTGATTCAGTCGGTGTTCTGCCCCTAAGCTGGCCCCCGGAGGGCATCCTGCCTCGTTGGACATGTGCCTCCTCCTCCTCCTCCTCTCTCCTACCAGGCACCCACGTGGAATCAGTGCCCTCATCATCCCCTCCTTCTTCATCACTGTAGCAAACCTGGCAATATGCTGCAGCTTGTGGAACATGACTGCCAGATTGCTGTCCTTCTTGAGCATCCCCTCTCTCTGCATTCACGCTACTGCCTTCCTCTAGCTGAGTGTCATCATCAGAGCCTACAAAACACTGGGCATCCTCCTGGAGCATGTACCCAACACTGTGCTCAAAGAGTTCAGGAGATTCCTCAGGAGGACGTGGTGGTTCTAGGGAAGGAGTCACTGATGATGACATTGAGACGAGGGAAGACGATGCGTTGGCAGCTGCTTTGCTAGTACCCTGAGACTGGGTGAGAGAGGATGAGGAGGATGAAGAGGGCTTGGTCATCCACTCTACCAAGTCGTTGGCATGTTGCGGTTTAACATGTCCAGCTACCGAAAAGAAGGACAAGCGTGTCCCATGGCCACGTGCTGATGACAATGCACCACATCCACGACCAGCACTGTTGTCTCTAGACACAGAGCCTGCTTGCCCTCTTTTATCGGCTCGCGCCTGTCTGCCTCTCCTTGCTGGCCTCATGGTAATGGCCTGAAGGGAGTTGGGTAGTGTATATTGTGCTGGAGGCACACAACACCCACTAACTCCTGCAGATGCCTTTATTATAGAACACCAGAGATAAAGGGGTATACTGTAATGGAGTCACACAACACCCACTAAGCCCTGCAGATGGCTCTATTAGAGAACAGCAATAAAGGGTAGATACAGGTGTATATTGTGCTGGAGGCACAAAACACCCACTAACTCCTGCAGATGCCTTTATTATAGAACACCAGAGATAAAGGGGTATATACAGATGTATACTGTGCTGTGCTGGAGGCACACAAAACTTCCAATAACTCCTGCAGATGGCAAGTGGGCTCAAATAGAGAAGAGCTATGTAGGTGGATATAGCGGTGTGTACTGGGTACAGAGCACACAGACAGCACGCACAAGCTCCTAACACTACTGACTGCAAGCTCTATTATAAAAGATAGATCACTAGCTATATAGGTGAGGTGAATATAGCGGTGTATACTGCGGTCAGGGCAAGCAGACAACAACCACTACAGAAGAGCAAGATCGAAAATCGACCGATAACGATCGGTGTATACTGTGTTGAAGGTACACAGAACACCCACTAACTGCTTCAGACGCCAACACACTACACAAGGCCGCCGCGCTGGCGGCCTTATATAGTGTGGGGCGTGTACTACACAGCCTGAGCTATGATTGGCCACAGGCATCCTGCCTGTGGCCAATCATGGCTCTCCTCGCTGCTGGCGCTGTGATTGGCCAAGCATGCGGGGTCACAGTGCATGCTTGGCCAATCATGAGCCAGCAATGCACTGCGATGACGCAGTGCATTGTGGGCCGTGAGCGCCACACGAATTTGGCGCGAACGACCAATAACGTTCGTAATTCGCTGTATGGGCGAACAGCCGATGTTCGAGTCGAACGTATGTTCGACTCGAACACGAAGCTCATCCCTACTCAACACACAGCCATTAATGTCTAAACCGCTGGCAACAAAAGTGAGTACACCCCTAAGTAAAAATGTCCAAATTGGGCCCAATTAGCCAATTTTCCTCCCCGCTGTCATTTGACTCGTTAGTGTTACAAGGTCTCAGGTGTGAATGGGGAGCAGGTGTGTTAAATTTGTTGTTATCGCTCTCACTCTCTCAAACTGGTCACTGGAAGTTCAACATGGCACCTCATGACAAAGAACTCTCTGAGAATCTGAAAAAAAGAATTGTTGCTCTACATAAAAATGGCATAGGCTATAAGAAGATTTCCAAGACCCTGAAAGTGAGATTCAGCATGCTGGCCAAGAGCATACAGTGGTTTAACAGGACAGGTTCCACTCAGAACAGGCTTCGCCATGGTCCACCAAAGAAGTCGAATGCACATGCTCAGCGTCATATCCAGAGGTTGTCTATGGGAAATAGATGTTTGAGTTCTGCCAGCATTGCTGCAGAGGTTGAAGGAGTGAGGGGTCAGCCTGTCAGTGCTCAGACCATACGTCGCACACTGCATCAAATTAGTCTGCATGGCTGTCATCCCAGAAGGAAGCCTCTTCTAAAGATGATACACAAGAAAGCCCGCAATTTGCTGAAGACTAGCAGACTAAGGACATGGATTACTGGAACCATGTCCTGTGGTCTGATGAGACCAAGATAAACTTATTTGGTTCAGATGGTGTTAAGTGTGTGTGGCGGCAACCAGGTGAGGAGTACAAAGACAAGTGTGTCTTGCCTACAGTCAAGCATCGTGGTGGGAGTGCCGGCATTGGGGAGCTACAGTTCATTGAGGGAACCATGAATGCCAACATGTACAGTGACATACTGAAGCAGAGCATGATCCCCTCCCTTCAGAGTCTGGGCCGCAGGGCAGTATTTCAACATGATAACGACCCCAAACACACCTCCAAGACGACCACCCCCTTGCTAAAGAAGCTAAGGGTAAAGGTGATGGACTGGTCAAGTATGACTCCAGACCTAAACCTTTTTGAGCATCTGTGGGATATCCTCAAAAGGAAGGTGGAAGAGTGCAAGGTCCCTAACATCCACCAGCTCCAGGATGTCGTCATGGAGGAGTCGAATAGGACTCCAGCGGCAACCTGTGAAGCTTTGGTGAACTCCATGCCGAATGGGATCAATGCAGTGCTGGAAAATAATGGTGACCACACAAAATATTGACACTTCCTTCCCAATTTGGACATTTTCACTTCACTTAGACATTAAAGTGGTTGTAAACCCTTACAACACACTTTGACCTACAGGTAAGCCTAGATTAAGGCTTACCTGTGGGTCCAAGAAATATCTCCTAAACCTACACGGAGATATATGCCAAAAAACAGGCACCGCTGTCTACGGCGCACTGAGCGCGCCGTGGTCAACGGCGATATGCCGCGAGTGGCGGCTCCCGTACGCATGTGCAGGAGTGACGTCATCGCGGCTTCGCCGAACGACAGCGACGGAGCAGCGAGACCCACCGAGAAGATGGATGCGGCGGACTACAGGGGACAGCGGTGACTTCGCTGGCTCAGGTGTCAGGTAAGTGACACATAATGGACTATGGACTATGTGATGCATAGTAGTCCATTATGCTTTACCTTTGCAGGGAATGAAAGAGGAAGTAAACTCAACAGGGTTTACTTCCTCTTTAATGGCTGTGTGTTGAGTTATTTTGAAGGGACAGCAAATTTACACTTTTATACAAGCTGTACACTCACTACTTTACATTGTAGCAAAGTGTAATTTCTTCAGTGTTGTCACATGAAAAGATATAATAAAATATTTACAAAAATGTGAGGGGTGCACTCACTTTTGTGAGACTGTACATATTTTTAGATGTATGGAGGGTGCTGAGTTTGATATTAACGGACACGGCCTAAAGTGTTTCCGTGGCTAAGGCCCCGTTCACACCTGAGCAATTTTCTGCTTGAAGCTTGCAGCACTAAAACGCTCAACAAGCCAAATCCCTTTAATTTCAATGGCCCCCTGTTTACATTTGAGTGTTCTGTCATCTGAAGCAGAACACATGAAGATCAAAAAAGTACACAAGCTTTGTTTTGGCAGATTACAAGCATTTTTGGCCCCAATAGATGCCTGATTTGAGAGTTTTACGAGCGTTTTCTACTCAAATAGCAGCTCTCCACCCCTAATTTCCTCTCCCTATCCTCCCCCTAGTGCTTTCTATTGGCTAAACAAAAATGTCTGAAGCTGTAAAACGCCTTTAATTCCAAAAGTGTGTACCCCTCTGAAGACCTGTTCGTGCCCACAAAAGATTAATTATATGCCTTTAATATTTATGGTTATGCCATTTTTTTAAATACAGGCAAAATAATGCCCCCACACTTCCTGTTTAAACTTTCAGTTGGGAGGGTAATGCATCCTGTATTTGTGTTCTAGCTTGGCACATCTTATGCCAGTCACATCACTTCCTCCTGAGATAATCCAGAACTTAAGTGGGTTGGCACTGGCCAGAAATGCAGAGTGTTCCCTTCTGTGACATCATGCAAAGGATTGTTTTTAATGGAGTTGTGCTTTTGGACATGATAAGGCTGCTCTGAGGATGTCTGTATTATGGTGAAACAAAGGATAAACACCTTGTTCTCTTTAATATGAATCCTACATCCCGTTTTATACCTCATAGAGTGGGATTGGGATTTGTTGTACAGTTGCTCTTTGGCTGACTAGTGGCTCTTACACTCCATGTCTCTTACATAATACATATTTAATGGCACAGCACTATTCTAGTTGCAAGGTGGGTAACCTTGTTCCAATTCTTCTGATTGAACTGCATCAATGTGAAGCTTGGAGGCTGTATACATTACATGTTCCACTATAGTATATAAAGCCTCATTCAAGGTAATATAGAGATAGGGGTGGGTACCATGGTCCTAATTATGGATATTGGAAAATAGGGAAGTGCTTGGAGCTGCTCCAAACATACTCTATAGCAGTGTTGAAGACTATCTCGGTAGCCAAGGATTGAACCAGTTAAAAATAAAAATTTGAACAAGTTATTAGAAAATAGACAAAATGTTAAAAACAGTTGGTACATCGGTACATACACTGTGCACATAGTACCGTGCACAGTAGTGAGAACAAGTAGTGGACACGTAGGTCCAGGTACAAGAAGGCTTAGATGTATATCCTGACGGAGTCCTCTACATGTTTTCGCGGTTTCTACTGCTTCTTCAGGAGGGGCCAGTCAAAAACATCTACATCAGTAAATAAAGTTTCATAATTGAACAGTTATACAAATTTCAATATTAATGAGTTTGAATGTAACAAACTCATGAGTAACAATACATAGTAGATTAATATTGTTCCACTATATAGATATAGCAGCTCTGAAGGTTATTTATTGTCAATATAATGCATGGTATATTGCAAAGCTGGCAATTGCAGTTATCATATGGAATTGGATTATTTATTATACCAAGCTGTGATGCATATTTATATATGCATGCATGCTGGACTCGTTGGCAGCTAGTTTGCATACACAGGACTTGTTTTACCTTCAAGCATCAGCCTGCGTATCTGGTTGGTTGCAGCTTTACTGATAGCCATTTGGCAACATCCCACAGAATAATGCCACATGATGAATTATAGTTCCTTTTGAAGTTTCTATCTGCTCGGTTGGGATTGATATATACTGTTTTTCTACAGTCTTGAATGAGAACTGAAAGCTGTATTTGTATTCATACAGTGTTCTCTTTGAATGTTATTTTCAATATCACCAATTTACTTTATGCATTGATTTTGGGACATTTGTCTTTGATGACATGAACCTTTCACATATAGTCAACAAAATTTTCTTGCAAAATTTTTAACTCTACTGATACAATATATTTCATGGATATGTAGTTGGGTTGTTGAATAATAGCTGATGATAATGTTCTTAATTATAGTGTAAACTGGCATATATTTTATTTCTTTTTCATAAGTCTTCAGTTCCCTTTTTAGATGCACATATTAATATGAATATGACTTATCTTTCATAGGCTTCTATTGTTGTCTATGTCCCATTTGGAAAAACATGAAATAGGAGGAGATGGGAAATTCCACTTCGTACAACTGTCACTAGAACAGGGGTTCCCATAATGTTTTGATTACAGCTGTAATATTTTTGAATTCCCCCCATTTTCTGTTCCTAATGGGGACACAAACATCAATATAAATCTACCTAAAACTAACTTATTTATAAGGCAGTGGCGGCCCATCCATAGGGGGGGCATGGGTTGCCCCCCCCCCAGGCCGTCAAAAAAATAAAATAAAATAAATAAATAATTTTTTTTAATCTGGCCCTTTAAAAAAAAATACAAAAAAAGGTCCTTAAGTAAACTGTGCTCAACGCCGGACACAGTGCACTTATGGGAAGTGCCACGTTTATGCAATCACGAGATTGCAGACACGGCGCTTCATTTGTGAAGTTAAGAGTAGCTTTCGCCCGGCGCTTGTAGTATCTATTACTACGGCCGGGTGGTTTGATTGATGTCCGAGTTTGATGTCACTTCCTGTTTTCTCCCTCCCATTGCGCCCGGGAGAGAGGAAACAGGAAGTATGAGGAGGGGGAATCGCCGCTGCCAGTGGAAGGAGACATTGCAGGACACAGGATGGGTGCATTTCATGGGACACAGGCTGGACACAGGGACACAGGCTAGCTGCATTTGGTGGGGCACAGGCTGGACACAGGGGCACAGGCTGGCTGCATTTCATGTGACACAGGCTGGACACAGGCTGGCTGCATTTTATGTGATGCAGGCTGGACACAGGGACACAGGCTGGCTGCATTTGATGTGACACAGGCTGGACACAGGGACACGGGCTGGCTGCATTTCATGTGAAACAGGGACACAGGCTGGCTGCATTTTATGTGACACAGGCTGGACACAGGCTGGCTGCATTTCATGTGAAACAGGCTGGACACAGGCTGGCTTCATTTCATGTGACGAAGGCTGGACACAGGGACACAGGCTGGCTGCATTTGATGTGACACAGGCTGGACACAGGGACACAGGCTGGCTACATTTTATGTGACACAGGGACACAGGCTGGCTACATTTCATGTGACACAGGCTGGACACAGGCTGGCTGCATTTCATGTACCACAGGCTGGAAACAGGGACACAGGCTGGCTGCATTTCATGTGACACAGGCTGGCTGCATTTTGTGGGACACAGGCTGCATTTTATGTGACACAAGCTAAATTTGATGTGGCACAAGCTGAATTTGATGTGACACAAGCTGAATTTGATGTGACACAGGCTGCATTTAAGGAGGGACTCTGCTGAGGGGCACCTGATGTAAGGACGGACTCCACTGGGGACATCTGGTGGCAGGCGACGTGGATAGTGACACGCTCAGGGAAATTCTGCTCCCACTGATTCTGCATTATGGTGAGTTGAATGATTTAATTTTATATTACAATGTAATACTATAAATAATGCACTTCAATCATCCTGACACCAAAACAACCGTGGTGCCAGGATGATTAAAGTGATTAAAGTGCTAACACCAGGTGTTTTGAGTATCTTTATCTGCTGATTGTTAAACTTTCTAGAAAACACATATTTCTATTGTTGTGTAGGATCTGGGCCTGCTGTCTCTCCCTCTCCCCCTCGCTAACCACACCACCTAAGAGCCGTGCCCACTATATTGCTGAAACCATGCCCATTTTCACCAAGTGGAATGGGTCAAAAAGGAAGGGTGGGGTCTGGTGCCCCCCCCCCCATCCTAAAACGTCACCAGCTGCCACTGCTATAAGGTATGACATTTTTAAACAAGAAGTATAGCCAAAGCTATTTTGCTCACTGAAGGCTAAGAACTGAACGGTCAGCAGTCTTTGATCACTCAGTCTTCTTAGTCTTAGAAACAGCGGGGGACAAATGCAGCATCGGATGGATGCTGCATCCTCCTGCAACCCATACTTCTCTTTTAATATGCAGCAGGTAGCAGGTGCACTCAGTGGGACTTAGAAGCAAGAATTTCCTTTTTTTTTTTTGTATGTCAACATTTCAGCAGGGTGCAATCCAACTTTGTGAAGATAAATTCAATAGTGACGCACACAGGTTTAAATTCTTTCACCATCCCCCAAGTATTATATCACTAAAATGAAGAAAGTGTATGAAAAATCATTTTAAAAACATTTAAAAAGCAACTAGAACTAGAGATCTCTACTATAAATGATTGCAGGTCACATGCAATATTGTGAAAATAAACAAAGACGGAAGAGTCAAAAGTAAAATGGTGGCAATCAAAGCATGGAATGCTAGCAAATGGTAAAATGGCAAAAGTGCAGTGTTGCAATATACAAGTTATCAGTGATGGAAGTTAACTTCCACTTTAACACACTGTTCGGTCCACAGCATTATCCGGAGGCCTGCATGGGATGGTACAAAGGGCAGATTTCCTTGGTCGGCTCTTCTCTTTCTTTTGACAGGTGGCTTTTGGAGAAATCTCCCCCAGCAACAAGCTGCCAAATGGACCGTTTTTGCAGTTTGGTTTTTGCACCCTACGTTCGCCTATAAAAAACGGAGTGCACCTCACGCTAAAGCTACCTGAAGAGGACCATGACCGCACTTCCACCCTCCTCCCCCTTTTTTCTTGTTATATTGTTTGTAATGTCAAGGTGTTATTTAGTGTGAGTTTGTCTTCCAGTCCAAAGTCTGGAATAACATGGTTATCGTATCGATATCTGATATTTGATCATTCTGTTGAGTTTAAAGTGGTAGTAAACTCAGCCAGCAGGAATTTAAAAAACATAAGAGCAATTGGTTAAGTGATAACAATGCCAATCACTACATCATGAGAAGAAAAATCTTGTATTAAAAGTGTTTTTTCCCTTATTGTCATTTTGTAATTTCTTGGCTGAAGCCTGCGTCATCTTCCGTCCCCTCTCTATGAAGACAGCCGTAATCTCACGCATGCACAGTATGAATTAGCCAAGTTATGCTCTCTCACGCTACTCTTGGCTTGTCCCGTGATCAGAGACAATGTTTACACCCCTTTGTGACGTAATAAGTCACTTGGGGTGCTGATGGGCTCTTGCAGGATAGAATGCCTCTGACAATGGATGACGTAGACACTGCATTGTTCAGAAGGGATGGATGGCACAAAGATCATGCTGTAAGTCGTGGCTATAATGTGCATGCGCCGGTGACGTCATTAGATTGAAGATCCTGCGATATGGTGGAAGGGTATGGGTAAGACAGATAGTGAAGGCAACACCTACTAGTTTGTTTACTAACTATTTCAAGGGATTAAAGTAGAAATCATGAGTTTACTACCAATTTAAAGTTTGATGTGCTGAGAGATGGATTTTTAGTTATTTTGATTGTTAAATTTTTGGTAACCCCTTAAATAAACACTGTGGCCATATTATGCCACTTAAAACATATATTGGTGTCCGTTTCCTTATTTTGTATTGCTGCTTTGTGCTGTCCCATGCACAATGGTAAATGAGCCCTAAAGATTTGTGTGTTCACACTAAATATGAAAAAGCGATCTATACAATTTAAATAAAAATTGTAGCACAAAAGTAAAACATTCTATGCACGTACCATTGAGATGACACTGCATGCAGCAAACTATGCACATGCAATCTCCTGGGTGAATGTAAACCTAACATTTAATAGGTAACATATTTATTTTGGTTTTGGATAGAGTGGAGAGGGATTATAACACCTTTCATGTTTTTTTTGTTTTGTTTTTTTGTGTGTTCTGTGCCTCTGTACGGGATATTCACCCTGTCTATTGGTCACACTTACCATTATCAGTGAAAGTGAAAAAATCCCAAATTATGTGTTGTCGCCAGTACAATAAAACAGGGGAATCTTCCAATAGTGACACTAGTTATAGTAACCCTGGTGACAACCAGAGATTTCGTTTAATTTCTTGTTATGAGATAGAAAGTGAAGGAAATCTCCACAATGGGACTCAGATATCAAAAAACCTGAAAGGATTTGCAACCCTCCCTTATTCCACACAAAATTAAAAAAGTGTTTCATTATAACATTTATTTTACTAATGTACTTGTTTTTCCACATGAAAGGTTTTGTTGTGTGTATCCTGTATATTACACAATGCTAGAGACATGTTAGTGTCAAGGCAAAAGTGAACAGCACATGAATAGTTGCAAATGCTTGTGTTTTGTTGATTATTGTCTACAGAAAATAAATATGATAACATGGTGGAACCACGGTAGGTGTAAGTTTTTATTGTATTCTGAACATAGCTTCATTGACAAAGAGTATGCGAAAGAGAAATGCAGGTTGTACCGGAGAGACCTGTTTATTAACACTTGAAAGAGCTGTTAATGGTGGAAAGTGTAAGAGAAAATCCCTCCATCACAGTAAGTAAATACTTTTAAAGGATGCTGGCAACTTGAAGACATAAATGTTTATAACATATGAAAGCAATAAACTGTTTTAAAAAAAAAAAATCTGCAAAAATACATTCTAATCATTGAACCCTGCGCATTACTATTATCACAGTACAGACAGCTTTTTTGACACACTAATTTACATATCAACTTGGAATTTTATTTTCCAAATACATTGGCAAATGTTTTTGTGAACTAGAACCAATCATTCACTAAGGCTACAGCTACATGGGCAATTTTAATCTCTTGCTTTTGAAAGATATAGCTACTTGCCGAAAAAAAATGCCTGATACATAGGGGTTGATTTACTAAAGGCAAATAGACTGTGCACTTTGCAAAGTGCAGTTGCATTCTTCAAGTGCAGTTGCTCCAGAGCTTGGTAAATGAGCAGAAGCTCTGCTGATTTCCATCATCCAATCATGTGCAAAAATGCTTATTTTTTTTTTTCATTTTCCCTGCATGTGATTGGGTATTCTTTGCAAAGTGAAGATTTATCTCATTTACTAATCTCTGGAGCAACTTCACTTGCAGAGTGCACCGTCTATTTGCCTTTAGTAAATCAACCCCATAGAGTTACATTGGAGATTTTTAGTAGCTCAGTTCTACTACTAAAATTGCTAGCAAATAACTGCTTGGAGTAGCAATTAATTATCTAACAGGTGGAACAAACACCCCCTACTGAATGGGCTACATAAGTAAGTAGTAGCAGTAGTATCTTGCAGTGATCACACCATTGGAGAGTTTTGTGAACATGTGCGGTTGATCACAACTACATACTACCACATGCGACTTGTATAGCTTACTCCATAGGGAGCCACTTGTTCCATCTGCTTAGAGCTCAATTGTTACTTGCAGAAATAAATTAATATCAATTTTGGAAACATGACTACATTAACCACTTCAGCTCCGGACCAATAAACACCTTAAGGACCAGAGGTCTTTTTGCAATTTCGCACTGCGCTGCTTTAACTGGTAATTGCGCGGTCATGCAATATTGCACCCAAACGAAATTTGCGTCCTTTTCTTCCCACAAATAGAGCTTTCTTTTGATGGTATT
Source organism: Lithobates pipiens (assembly GCF_037356315.1). Classification (NCBI taxonomy): domain Eukaryota; kingdom Metazoa; phylum Chordata; class Amphibia; order Anura; family Ranidae; genus Lithobates; species Lithobates pipiens. The sequence continues at coordinate 339,655,388 of NW_027507758.1, forward strand.
TGATTGCCTCTGCGATTTTTTTTTTTTGCGATATAAATGGAAAAAGAGCGAAAATTTTGAAAAAAAAAGATATTTTCTTCTTTTTGTTATAAGAAAAATCGAATAAACTAAATTTTAGTCATACATTGAGGGCAAAATTTATTCAGCCACATGTCTTTAGTAAAAAAAATGTCAATAAGCGTATATTTTTTGGTTTGCGCAAAAGTTATAGCGTCTACAAACTAGAGTACATTTTCTGGAATTTACACAGCTTTTAATTTATGACTGCCGATCTCATTTCTTGAGGTGCTAAAATGGCAGGGCAGTACAAATCCCCCCCAAATGACCCCATTTTGGAAAGTAGACACCCCAAGGAAATTGCTGATGGGTATGTTGAGCCCATTGAATATTTATTTTTTTTGTCCTAAGGGATTGAATAATGACAAAAAAAAAAAAAAAAAAATTTTTTTTACAAAAAGTTGTCACTAAATGATATATTGCTCATACATGCCATGGTTATATGTGGAATTGCACCCCAAAATATATTCCGCTACTTCTCCCGAGTATGGCGATACCACGTGTGTGGGACTTTTTGGGAGTCTAGTCGCGCACGGCACCCCGAAAACCAATCACCACCTTCAGGATTTCTAAGGGTGCAAATTTTTGATTTAACTCCTCACTACCTATCACAGTTTCGAAGGCCATAAAATGCCAAAATAGCACAAAACCCCCCAAAATGACCCCATTTTGGAAAGTAGACACCCCAAGCTATTTACTGAGAGGCATGTTGAGTCCATGGAATATTTTATATTTTGCCAAAAGTTGCGGGAATATTACAAACTTTTTTTTTTTTGCACAAAGTTGTCACTAAATGATATATTGCTCACACATGCTATGGGCAGAAGTCAAATTACACCCCAAAATAAATTCTGCTGCTTCTCCCGAGTACGGGGATACCACATGTGGGGGACTTTTTGGGAGCCTAGCCACGTACGGGACCCCGAAAACCAAGCACTGCCTTCCGGATTTGAATATAAAATGCTATAAAAAACAAACTAACCAGAGTCACCCGTAACACTTATACGGTGATCAGTGGTGAAAGGGTTAACTAGGGGCAATCAGGGGGTTCAAATTTTTATTAGGTAGTATATGGGGGTCCCTGGCGCTATATAAAAACCTGACGGGGAACCTAAATAACTAACTGGCTAACCAGCGTCACCAGTGACACTTATACTGTGATCGCTGGTGAAAGGGGGTGAAAGGGTTAACTAGCAGCAATCAGGGGGTTAAAACCATTATTGGGTAGTATATCGGGGTACCTAGCGCTATAAAAACCTGGCGGTGAACCTAAAAAAATAACTAGCTACCTAGCGACACTAGCGACACTGATGCAGCATTCAGAAAAATTATCGCTTAGTGACACTGGCAAAAGGGGGTGAAAGGGTTAACTAGCGGAAATCAGGGGGTTAAAACCATTATTGGGTAGTATATCGGGGTACCTAGCGCTATAAAAACCTGGCGGTGAACCTAAAAAAATAACTAGCTACCTAGCGACTGTAGCGACACTAATGCAGCGATCAGAAAAACGATCGCTTAGTGACACTGGCAAAAGGGGGTGAAAGGGTTAACTAGCGGCAATCAGGGGGTTAAAAACATTATTGGGTAGTATATCGGGGTACCTAGCGATATAAAAACCTGGCGGTGAACCTAAAAAAATAACTAGCTACCTAGCGACACATGCAGCGATCAGAAAAATGATCGCTTAGTGACACTGGCAAAAGGGGGTGAAAGGGTTAACTAGCGGCAATCAGGGGGTTAAAAACATTATTGGGTAGTATATCGGGGTACCTAGCGCTATAAAAACCTGACGGTGAACCTAAAAAAATAACTAGCTACCTAGCGACTGTAGCGACACTAATGCAGCGATCAGAAAAACGATCGCTTAGTGACACTGGCAAAAGGGGGTGAAAGGGTTAACTAGCGGCAATCAGGGGGTTAAAAACATTATTGGGTAGTATATCGGGGTACCTAGCAATATAAAAACCTGGCGGTGAACCTAAAAAAATAACTAGCTACCTAGCGACACTAGCGACACATGCAGCGATCAGAAAAATGATCGCTTAGTGACACTGGCAAAAGGGGGTGAAAGGGTTAACTCTAGGGGCAATCAGGGGGTTAAATCTTTATTGGGGGGTGATAGGGGGCTACCCTGGACCTAACACTAACTGTCCTGACAGTTTTTACTGTCACAACTGACACTGAATGCATTGATCAGTAAAGAAATGATCAATGCAATCAGTGACACTGTGACTGGGGGGGGAGGGGGGGCGGGGGGGGGATCGGGGGGCGATCGGGGGGGGGGATCGGGGGGGGTTTGTGTGCCTGTGTGTACCTACATGTCAGTGTAGTGTTGGTGCACACTTACTTTTACTCTTCTCCTCGTAGTCCGGTCAAAAAGACCGCCCCGAGGAGAATGACATCACTTCCTCCTTCCTGTGTAAACAATACACAGGGGAGGAAGCTTCTCATTGGCCAGGAGCGATCCAGAGGGGGTGGCCGAAAACCAACGGCCATCCCCTCATCACGGAGCGCTCCTGGACCGAATCGGACCGCCGTAACCAGCGGGAGGGGGTCCGATCGGACCCCCCACCCGCTGGAAGGCAATCACGTAGATGTACGTGATTGTGCCTGCCTGTGCCATTGTGCTGACGTACAATGGCAATACGGCGGTCCTCAAGTGGTTAAGCTACTAGAAGCCTGTAGTTAATTCTCTCAGTAGCAAAAGGTTAAAATCACCTGTGTAGCTTAGCACTTAGTGTTAAGTTAAACAGGTTAACATCAGTAATGAATAATTGCTGGACTTGTGGTTTTGTTGAAGAGTACACAAGCAATCTTAGATACCTATCTGCCATTGAGCCCTGGTCCACACTGAGTGCGGGAATGAAATTGGGCACGTTCAGCTGTACTCGCCATGATTTCAGTCCCGCATGTCGATCCTGATTTCGGGGGGGAGATTTCAGGGAAATCTGTGTTGGTTCTTGCACAGATGTCAATGGAAATCGCACCCCAAAATCGCCAAAAGTAGTACAGAAACGACTTTTGGAAATCGGTGTGGAATCGCACTGATTAGGACGGTGCCATTGCTGACAATTGTTGCTGATTTGGCATGCGATTTGACATGTCAAATTGCATACCAAATTGCACCAATATGAACCAGGGCTTAAGGTTTTAACACCCAGTTAGAAAATGATCACACTTCATTCCATGCCCCGTGATAAGTGAATGTCTTTTACCATAGCATGATTGTAACTGTCTGTGTTGCTTAGCCCTTACATTTATCTTACCCTACTTCGTGAAGATAAAAAAGTTCATTTGTAATAAAAATATTATTAATATTTTATTAATGTATCTTATATTGTATTGCTATAGGTCTGGCACATTTTCCTACAGCACTGAACCATTCACATCAGTTTCTGTCCCACAAAGGAGCTCATACTTTAAAGTCTCTACTACTACACACATACATATACACTACAGAGAAGGTTTTTGGGTGGAAGCTAATTTATTTACTTAAAGGATAAGTTCACCTTTTAAAAATAAAATAATAAATGTGCATCTTTTGCAGTTAAAAAAATGTGCATTTATTATTTTTTTACTTGGAGTCTGTAAAGCATTGCAGCAGATCGTGGGTGCCAAGCAAGACTCCTGCAGACATGTCAGTGTATTTGTCTGCTCGTACCTTGTACGGGCAGGCCACACAGACACACACTTACAAGAAGAGGCAATGAACTACCAGAGCACTCAACAGCGTCATGGTAGTTCATTGAGAACTACAAGCCAACAGCCACAAAGGCCTTATTTACAAACAGTGACAGCATGTACCCAGAGAAAATGCCTGCTCGCTGTCACTGGGCAGCAGGGTGGGGGAGAGACTGCAGCTGCTGGAAAATGTTAAATGTTCCACCATAAATAAGGGTGGAACATCTAACATGTTCCAAAAGGTGAACTTATCCTTTAAAGCAGTATTAAACCCAAAAGCAAACATTTATTTTATTGCAGCTTACACATTCTTAGCTGTACTGGCTGCATTTGTTTTATTTTTTAGGCTTTATTACTTCTATTTTAATCTAGTGATCCAGCTAGCAAATTGGTTGTTCTTTAAAAGAACAAGCTCTCCAGCAGAACATATACATTTACATGTATTACACTTAATACTGGAAAGGTGGTTAAAATGATCAGCCTTTATTTATTCATGCAAAGTCTTTATCCCAAACGGAAAAAAAATACTTTTGCTGCAAATGATTCTAAAGCGTTTGGCTTAAATTTGTTATTGTGTTCAAATCTGCTAATACATTTAACACTACCCCGCCCCAGACTGACAATGCTGCTGCCTACTGTGAATCCTGTGCTTATTCATCCAGAGCTGTGTCTCACTAATACAGGTAGTGTGTTACTGGCCAGATCACCAGGTAAAAACGGAGGGAAAAAACAATAAAAGGAAACTGATGCAGCCACCACATCTAATGATTGATAAGCTGCAATACATTACATTTTTGGTTTTGGGCTTAATACCCCTTTAATCTTATCTTTGTATTGCAAGATGAAACCAGAGCACCAAGAGAAAACCCACACATACAAACTTCATGCGCATAGTGTCCTTGGTGGAAATTAAACCCAAGAAGACTAACAACCATAGGTGCTAATTACTAGGCACAGAGCTAAGACTTTCCATGTTTCTATTGTCTAAAAAAGATAAGGAAGAAAAAACATAGAAATGCAAAGCAGGAAAAATGTAGGTGTGTGGGCACTGTTGGCTGGTGGTCTGACTGGCGGGTTGGTTTGTTTTACTTCCACATTTGATCTACATTGAGTGCAGTTGGGTGCACAGAAATCACAAACTGATATCTTTTTCATTGTGGCCGAGTTATATGTTCGAGTTACAGTGTTCCCTGTAAAGATAAGGAAAATCAGATTATGAAAAAGAAGATGAAGAGCTCATTAGTCCTAGCTTCCTAGCTTACTCCATATTTCCAAAACATTGCTTAAGTATGCAAGTTGGTCTTACAATCCAGGCTTTCTAAGTACAGGGTACATACAAACTCGTTCATATTTTGCTTTGATAGCTGAGCATCACTATGCACTACTATAATGTCTCAGGAATCTCAAGACATTTCATAGCTAGTAGCAATCACATTCATTATTTGGATGTAATTAATTCCTACTGACTATATCATGACTTGGATAAATCTGCACATACATAGAAGACATTTCATAAATCTGCCAATCTTCCTGGGGCTTGTGGGCTGCCATAGATGCATATTCACCTTAGCTACCTTAACTTTTTCATATAAGAGACAACCAAACATGGTGCTCCTTATGCCGCGTACACACGTATCAGACTATCTGGCGGACTTAGTCTGGTGGACAAACTGCCGGACTGGCTGCCGGACTTTATGAACGAGCTACCTGCCCACACACGGTACTTTTGCGGCGGACTAGGTATGGCGGACTAAGTCCGCCGGACTATCCGCCGCTCTGCCGGACTATCCGCTGTGCTTTTGAAATGAACGGGCTCGCCCACACACACGGAGGAAAGTCCGTTCATTTTGTTGATGAGGACAAGGGCCTCTTCCCGACAACCCTGGCCGTTGGTTGTCGGGGTCTGCCTAACCCTAAAATCACACTCCATATCCTAACAAATGACCTAAAGCTTCATTGGTATTGAACTCAAATTCTGCGAGGTACTACACAGTGTATAACTGCACATAGTTACAGTATCTTTCGATTGTCATGCCTACCAACCAACAATAGCTTCATAATAATATGTCCACTTATAACAAAACACACATTTCGATGATACTTCATGACATCCATTTTGCTTCAATCTAATAAGACCATGCTCTTAATATTTACAATGTTGCAAATTTGAGCACTTACTTGGGCTGTAATATTCAGTCATTTTAACTGCGGCATCTTGACTCCCAGCAACACTGGCAAAACGGACCATTGGAACAGACACAGTGAAGGTATCTCTGGTCAGCTAAACAGAAAAAATACAAATTTATGGTGAATTGTTTTCATACTTGATAAAATTGGTAAGTGGTAGTGGATTTTAGACTGCTAGTGGTTTCATCTTTGTATTATTCTTTCTTGTCTCTAAGAGGCCTAAATATATTGCAGGTAACACAAAAAAAAAAAAAAGCATTATTCATAATTCCTTTACTAATAGGTAAAATTACTGCTCAGATTATGTGCAACTTTGCAGATAAGTCAACAATCAGGTATGTGGCCTTTAAAAAAAGATATGGTTTCTCACAACTAACATAGATCAGATGTTCAGCTTCTAGGTCTCATTTCTATATTGTGCTGTAGTCAAGCTGTGTTATGATATCTACATTAGCAAGTAGTATTTTTACTTAGTAAGCAGATATAAATCAACAGTAGAAATTATTTCTACATTTACTGAGGCAAATATTTAAAACCCAGGCACAAATGGTTTATCACTAAACACTTAGCATTTATGGCAATAATTGGCTCCTTTGTAAAGTTCAGTATTAAATCTATATTGTTACTATCACTGTTAAAGTGAATCTAAATCTGCCTAAAATGTTTCTTAGGCGATAACAGTGGTGAAGCGTAGACACCCTGCAGTGTCTGTAAATACCTGTATTAGGCAGGCCATACATTATAAAAAAAAATAGTTTAACCACCACGTTGAACAAGAAAAAATGTGCTGAATCCCTCACTGTGATGTGGACGGGGGAATCACTCCTTCAGTGCTATTGTGTTTTGGCAATGGGGGAACTTTCCCTGCTGGCAGAATACAATCATCAGTGTTGTTAGCTATAGCCAAAAAAAAAACAGGTGGGTTGTTCAGAGGTCGACTGAGAGGTGAACTTCTGTACAATCAGCCTGCCCATAGACGGATCGAAATTTGGCCAGTCCCTGCTGAACCGACTGAATTTTGATCCATCTATGGCCGACTTAAGTCTTCAACATCGACCTCTGTATGGCTGTGTAAACCCTTGGACCTTAGTTGCAGGCTTTACATAAGACCTTAATTTCAGCCTAGATCGAGATAAAACCCACTCTCCAGTATTGAGGCACATTCCTTGCAATTCAACTGTCAAAGGGCAGTGCTTCTACAGACCACTGATGTCCTAGCGTTTGATAGTTGATTGACTTGGGATGTTAAAGATGACATTCATATTGTGTAGGGTATAATAAACTTTACTTTAGAAATACTGCTGTTAGTGGTAAACTATATCCTTTATTATTACTATTCTTTCATGTAGTTGTAACTTACCGAATTTAAATACAGGTTAACTTTATTGTCTTTAGGTTCCACAAGTCCAATTTTTTCAGTTGTAGGGATACCTTGGTTGCTTAGTTGGAATCCATTCAGGAATTCAACCTCTAGAATCACCATACCAGTTTCATTACCTTCTCCCTGGTAACTATGAAGAAAAATATTATTATAAGTGATCTGCGCACAAGCATTTAGAGTTAGATAATCAAATCCACTGGGTGAAAATCAGACACTGATGTCACCGATTTCAGTGTGATAACTGCATGAACAGCCTGTCCACCTTAAAAGAGAAGTATGGGTTTCATTTTTTTTGCTTACATCTATTCTATGTGAGCTGTTGAAATCTAGAAATCTTCCTAGCTCTCTCAGAAGTGCCTCCATTCTGTTAAAATCAAGCTACAGACTTTCATACAGTGTAATACCAACAATGATCTGGCTCTGGAGTCTGGATCCACCCACTTCCTTTCATCTTGCTTGATTAATGTCGGCTCTCTGCTCGTTCATCGGACTTCACAAAGCATAGCTGCCCCTACCTCCTCCTTCCTCCTCTGCAGCATGTTCCGATCCTCAGACAAATCCAGCAGAGATAAGAGGTAAGAGCACTTCAGTCAGTGACTAAGGTAGGAGAAGTCACTGATAGTAATATGTAAAGGAGAGGTACATACACAGCACTATCTACCAGAGTACCAGAGTGAAAACAATATATTTGTAAAGCAGAATACACATATGGATGTGACAGCACACAGGCATTCCATGCATTACTGGCATAGTAAAATTAAATAAAATCAGAGATAACATTGTGAATTAATTATTTCATTGACTATCTGGATATTTATATGAGACAATAAAACCTTCCATTCATATCTACTTGTATTTTCATACTGAAGCACAGAGCTCCTCAGACATGGACAGAGCTTTGCTCCCCCATAATTGGTGTATTACCTAGTACCCCTATATCAGTAATGTTCCCTTCATTGTAAATAGAATATTACAGGATCACATACCATACAGTGCCATCACATACCGTACAGAGTCATCACATGCCATACAGTGTTATTAAATGTTGTACAGTGCCATAATATGCTGTACAGTGGTCATCACATGCCATACAGTGTCATTACATGTTGTACAGTGCCATTGCATGCCATACGGGGATGGGTATGATAGGATTGTATAGGAGTACAGGGGATGAGGATGATGGGACTGTACCCCCATCAAATAATTCCCTGCATCTATTACCTTTTGTACCACCACCCCTTCCCTTTAGAATGTAAGCTCTATGAGCAGGGCCCTCCTGTCCCTTCTGTATTGAACTGTACTGTAATTGTCCTGTCCCTCCTCTACATTGTAAAGTTCTGCGTAAACTGTGGATGCTATATAAATCGTGTATAATAATCATCAAAGCTCAGGGGAGAGGAGAGCTTGCTGATAACAGCCAGGGAAAGGTGAAGATTCCACTGCTTGTATCACACTGTCTCTCTGCTTCTGGGTTTTAGCTGGGGACATGGTACCATAGAAACAGAGGCATGTGAAGGACGTGCTCGTTCTAGATAGCAGCCTGGGTGTGCACTTCATCACCAAACACACCCACATGTCCTCCAGAGGGAGGGAGTGAAAGAGAGGCTGGATTGTGAAGCTGTAACCACCCCCTAGAAACTCTTGAACTGAAAAAAAACTGTTAGAGGCTGATTCTGGACACTTCAAAAGATTATTCTCCAAAAACTAAGGGGCTGAGGAAAGAAAGAAAGGCAATGCAGGTATGAAGGTAGCATGCACTACCTATTTTTTGCATTCTCATACTTCCCCTTTAACCTCAAACGAAAGCAGTCCCATGCAGCAGGTGTGCAGGCTGGTATTGCAATTGGGAGAAGGTAACAAGCATGTGGACCCTTGCTTTGTGAATACTAGACCAAAAGCCCTTCTGAATCATGCAGATGCTTTAGAGATGGGGCCTCAAAATACATTCCTGCTGCAAACAGGAGTGGGGCTCTTCTCTACTAGAAGTATTTCAGAAATGTTTGCAGGAATAAGATGCAGTCCCTGTCAGTACCAATTTGATGTCCCCCCTCCTATTCAATGTAGACTTCCCCTCAGTGCTTAAAGAGTAATTCCATTTTTCTTGAAAAAAAAATACATTCTTCTCTGGGTGATCTATGTATATTACAAGGATTTTAACAAACGGTATTGCAAATTCCTACCTCTTGTTATGCTGAAGGAAATCCCTGTGTGTTTGTCTGTGTCCATGTAGATAATTAATCTAATAGTCGTTTCATAACTATCAATCACCTGCAGCACCTGCAGGGCTCTAATGGGGAAAATACTGGGCTTGCATTCCTTTAGTCGTGATTTCCTATTAGGAGTATTTCACCAAAAATTAAATTTTTGTTACAGAAGATGCCTGGTATCTTAGTGCGGACTTCTGGGAAAATTAGTAAGCCAATCACACAAGCAGGAAATGATGGGCTTTCTGTAAATATTCAGTTACAGAAGACCTCCAGGTAGTCATATTGCATTGCATTTTACAGAACATTACAGAGCTGCAGATTGAAAAGGAAAGGCCATTTTGTAATAGCATTACAATATGACTTGAGTCACAATTGTATATGTTATATTATTTTTTCTTTATTTGCTATTTTTTTCACAATGAAAGTGGAGTTACCTTTTAAGGTAACTTATTTTATTTTATTTGTTTGGGCTAATATAGCATAACACAATGGGTGAGGGAAATTTTTTTAACCACCTGTGCAAATGCATACAGCCTGATATTTAAATGGCAGTGGACCTGCACAACTGCAATTATATCACTATGGCAGGGCTTGACAAATTTGCTTGGAATGTAGGAGCCAGCTAAAAAAGTTAGGAGCCAGGTCCATGATGGCGATCCGGACCTGTCCCTGGCCTGACATGGAGACCAGTGAGGAGAAGATAGCGCCCCCCCCCCCACCCCCCCCACACACACACACACACACACACACACACACACACACACACACACACACACACACACCAGGTCATTGCCCATAGCTCTTAGAGGGACTCTTAGAGGGACTTTTTTTTTTTTTTTCAAATGACGATTTTTTTTTTCAATTGCATTTTAGTGTAAATATGAGATGTGAGGTCTCTCTGACCCCAGATCTCATATTTAAGAGGACCTGTCATGCTTTTTTCTATTACAAGGGATTTTTACATTCCTTGTAATAGGAATAAAAGTGACACATTTTTTTTTTTTAAAAGAACAGTGAAAAAAATAAAAATAGAAGTTAAAATAAGAAAAAAAAAATAATTTTAAACGCGGCCTGTCCCACTCGCATATGAAAGCGGTGTTCAAACCACACATGTGAGGTATCGCCGTGATAGGTAGAGCGAGAGCAATAATTCTAGCCCTAGATCTCCTCTGTAACTCAAAACGTGCAACCTGTAGAATTTTTTAAACGTCGCCTATGGAGATTTTAAAGGGTAAAAGTTTGTCGCCATTCCATGAGCGGGGCTCAATTTTGAAGCGTGACATGTTGGGTATCGATTTACATTAACTTTCACAATATGAAAAAAATTGGGCTAACTTTACCGTTGTCTTATTTTTTTTATTAAATTAATTATTTTTCCCCAAAAAAGTCCACTGCACAAATATGGTGTGACAGGCAGTATTGCAACGACCACCATTTTATTCTCTAGGGTGTTAGAATAAAAAATATATATAATGTTTAGGGGTTCTAAGTAAAGGGAAGGAGATAGGCAGGCAGGGGAAGCTCCATTAGCATTGCTGGTTGTCATACCAATGGCCACCTCAATTACCGCCGCCGGCAGCATGGCCCGACGCGATCATGCCGGGGGGGTCCACGGAGACAGGATACCCCCAGCTGTGCTGCCCCAGGCGCCAGGTCGCTAATTCTAGTCGCAAATTTGACCTGGCGCCCGGGTTTTGTTGAGCCCTGCACTATGGGGTTACCAGCCCATTTCCTTTTTGAGCCAGGCTGGTTTGATGGTAGTGGTATAATTAAGTGCCAGTACATTTAAACTTCAACACATTTCACATACCTCCCAGATATATGAATATATCACTTATTTGTATCTTTTGCCAAATATTTTTTATATTTAGGATTAGCTTTTGGCAGAAAATGTGTATTCTAATTCTTATTATTATGGCCATTTTACAAATTCTGAGATTAAGGGTAGATTCACACCAGAATGCGTTGCGGGAAAGGCATGTTCCATATGAGTTTCCTACACAATATTCAAAAGGCACTGTCTTTGCAATGTGCTGCAGATGCCAATACATTGTTAACTGCACCCCAGACGCAGATTGGAAACGCAGATTGCATGGTACCGCAGTACAATGTGATTTGGCGCAACAAGTTTTATGCACTGTTTTTTGTGCGTTCCGGTGTGATTTGCAGACTATTAAAATGAATGGGTGTCCAAATTGCACTGTAGGGGAGCACACAGGTATGAGGACAAAGGCTTTAAAGTTTAACATGTGCAGTAATTTTACAAACCTAGAAGTGTAGAATTAACATGGATCTACAATTGAAGTCTCTTACCTCATGCTTACATCTACTGTCAGTTTGTAAATATCATTTGCACTTTCCTTTACTTTCAGATCTAATTTGAATGCTTCTGGCACAGTATCTCTCCTGCGCCTTGATGGTGCCTTCCTGTTATATGCTACATTAAGCTGCAAAGTAATAAATGTATTAATGAATAAAATAAATGTTATTTCAAACTGTCAGTATCTCTGTTTAAACAATATTTTTATACAGCTGTCTTCATTAGCAAGGATGTGTTAAATGTTAAAGATGTAGGGCTGGAAGGCACTACATTGCTAACTTTGTTACTCATAATTGTAACCAAATCTTCCTGCAATGTGTTAAAGCAACTTTAACCACTTTCAGACCAGACCAATTTGCTGGTCAAAGACCAGACCACTTTTTGCGATTCGGCACTGCGTCGCTTTAACTGACAATTGCGCGGTCGTGCGACGTGGCTCCCAAACAAAATTAACGTCCTTTTTTTCCCACAAATAGAGCTTTCTTTTGGTGGTATTTGATCACCCCTGCGGTTTTTATTTTTTGCGCTATAAACAAAAATAGAGCGATAATTTTGAAAAAAACGCATAATTTTTTACTTTTTGTAATAATAAATATCCCCCAAAAATATATAAAAAAACATTTTTTTCCCTCAGTTTAGGCCGATACGTATTCTTCTACATATTTTTGGTAAAAAAAATCGCAATAAGCGATTATTGATTGGTTTGCGCAAAAGTTATAGCGTTTACAAAATAGGGATAGTTTTATAGCATTTTTATTAATAATTTTTTATTATTTATTTTTTTACTAGTAATGGCGGCGATCTGCGATTTTTATTGTGACTGCGACATTGTGGGGGACCCATCGGACATTTTTGACACATTTTTGGGACCATTGTCATTTATACAATAATCACTGCTATATAAATGCAGTGATTCCTGTGTAAATGACACTGGCAGTGAAAGGGTTAACCAGTGGGTGGCAGTGTAGGGGTTAAGTGTTCCTAGGGGTGTGTTACTAACTGTGGGGGGGTTGGGCTTTCATTTAGTGTACACTGATCTCTGCTCCAATCACATGGAGCAGAGATCAGCGTCACTAGTTGCTAGGCAGAATGGAAAAATGTTGTTTAAACAGCATTTCCTCCATTCGGCCGCTCCGTGAGGATGCCCGCGGCGATCGAGTCCGCGGGTCCCGCGACCGGACTCACGGGGGTCCCGACCAGCGCGGGAGCGCGCCGCCGCCGGCGCGCTCCCGATGGCACGGCGGCAACGAATATTGGACGTACATGTACGCCAATATGCCTGCCCGTGCCATTCTGTCGACGTACATCGTCGTGCGCTGGTCGGGAAGTGGTTAATTATCTTGAAGGGCCTGATTCATTTCAAACTGTAATATTGAGATAAATCTACTCTATTAAACCCACCATTTTAGGGGCTTTGTAAAAAAAAACTTCATGTAGGTCCTGCATTATATTATTTCCTGTTTAAACAAAACTTTTGTAAAAATACATTCACTAATGGAAATTAAAACAAACATGGGATACTACATTTAATTCATACCTGAACAAGAGCTAATCCGTATCCAACAGCAGTGGCAGTGACTGATAGTGGTTGGAAGATTTCAATCTGACAGTGAAAAAAGATTATTAGTTAGAAAATTGATCGACTCCCTTGTTTTGGTGTGTGAATTGCCATCATCCCTTAACAAACTGACAGAAGAAAAAACTCGAAAGTGGGATTTTTTTGTCAATTTAAACAAAAAATATATATAGAAAATATAATTTTATTAATACAAAATGTATAAAATTCTTATGGAAGGAACCACAAGAAAACCATATGTAAACATATTACAATAAAATATACAATAGTGAACAGAAGTAGCAAAACAATATTTTTTATGATATTAGGATTTGTTGCTACTTCTGTTCACTATTGTATATGTTATTGTAATATATGTACATATGGTTTTCTTGAGGTTCCTTCCATAACCATTTTATACATTTTGTATTAATAAAATTATATTTTATATATATATTTTTTGTTTAAATTGACAAAAAAAATCCCACTTTCGAGGTTATTCTTTTGTCAAAAGATTATTAGTTTGTTAGAATACCTCAAGAATGGGACTTTATCGGCAATATAAACCAAAAAATAATAATTATCTTTTTATAGATATACAAAAATGTTTATTAATACATAGTCATAAAAACATTATAATAGTGATTGTACAAAGAAACAATCTATATAGTGCAATATGTGAGTTGTAAAACAACGAAGAGCGGCTTATTCCAACGCGTTTCGAATGATACATACGTTTTTTTCTTCTTCAGGGAAGCCACTCTCTGAAAACATGAATATCAAAAAATACATTTGTTCAAAAATACCATTTAACTAAAAATACCATTTAACTAAAAATACATATATACAAAAATGAAAAATATTTTATGCTGAATAACTCACATCTCCACCCCCTATAGATTGTTTCTTTGTACAATCACTATTATAATGTTTTTATGACTATGTATTAATAAACATTTTTGTATATCTATAAAAAGATAATTATTATTTTTTGGTTTATATTGCCGATAAAGTCCCATTCTTGAGGTATTCTAACATGTTGATGTATCAAGGGATTATGGCAATGACATGCTATTTCATATGAGTCTATGTAATTTCTAAAAGATTATTAGTTTACCTTTTTCAGGTTTCTAAAGAAAGCCAAATTTGAAGGCTATCACTGCTGACTTCTCTTTATGAAAATGTCAGGGGCATTTTTACTCTTATGTTTTTATAGTGTGTTGCGCTATAAGCATCGCTTTATTGTAAGTGTACATTTGGCAGAGTGGGAATAAAGTATATATTTTTTTACAAAACAGTATAAGCACTATTGTTTGGCAATTTTTCATCACTTTATGAAAATGGATGAATGACATCTGGATTGAGTATACCCATACATTGGAGCATAGAGGAGGGGTGAAGGATCCCATCTATGGAGACATCTACCTTGGTCCCAAAAGGACAAAAGTGCTTTCTGACCAAACTTAATTGTGAGAGTACACCCGGTGGAGGGGGAGCACCATAAGCACATGATTAGGAGCACAGCACAAAATAATTAAAAGAAGATATAGAAGAAATAATCATGAAGATTTTTGAGCACTTGTTTTCTTGTGTTTTTTTTTATATTGGACTGCGCATATTTTTTAAGGACTATATTTGTTTATGTCTATGGACATCATTATATGATTTTTTTTGGGGGGGGGGGGATTAATTGTGATTGCCAACTAGAGATTTACGGATTATAGTATTCCTAGTACTTAATGTTAGGAGGATTTCTGATTTAATTTGGGTATTCAATTGGCAAAGTGTGGCTCACATATAATTTAATTACATTTGTAATATGTGCGATTAGTGATATAGCACAGATATCACAGCAACTTCACTTCCCACCATAAAACTGTTTGCATCTCATTCTGATAGCAATGATTTTTCAATCAGATCTGAATATATACCAATTAATTGTTTCCTTGTTTTGTGAACTGACTGGAAGTTTGTCTAATTTTTGATGGATCAGATAAAAAAAATAAAAAATCATCTTGTCTTTAGCCAGCCTTACAAGCTTTATTGTGTATGAAATCTATTTGAAATGTTTTTGTATTTACCTGCTTGCTTTGTAATGCTAGGAGGTTGGAGTTGACTTGGAAATTTTTTGTTACAAATGAACCTGGTCCAGTAACAGTTACAGCAAGAGATGTTTCACCTGATCGCAGAGCTGCAGCAAACTGGGATAGAGCCTGCAGAGCCATTACAGTGTCCTTGGAGAAAACAAAAATTCCATAATTAAAGCATATGGAATTTGCTGAAAGTTAGCAGCATACAGAATCGAACTATAAATAATTAGTATCATTTACATTATAAAGGTAATATCCAATGTTTATCTGAACAATAAACTTTTTTTTACAAAGTGAAAAAAAAATGCCTATAAACTAATATAACCAAAATACAAATAACATTTAAAAAGATATCACCTCGACCCATGATGGCAATGTTGCCCAAGGTTCAAAGCAAACCTGAATTTTTAAATACTTGCCTAAACAGGCACTGTCAGCTCATAACAGGTATGTCAAGTTGATTGTTAATCTATGCACCTCAGAGTCCTCAGAAGTGAAGATCATATGATATGGGTACTGGGGAATGAGTGGCATTTTTGAGCATGCCTAGAGTGAGTGACAGTTCAAGGACAGAGACCCCACTGACAATGGAATGTGCATAGCCCAGGGGAAGGTTCCTGGCGAGCAGGATAAGCACCTGTCTTGAGGAAACATAACAGTATCTAGGCCAGCAACACAAGGCTCTTCCCAGCAGCACTATAGTGCCATCCTGGTACACAGAAAATGATCACCACTCCAGTGGATGCCGTCCTCTGTTAATACAGGCTCAAGCCTGGTGACTCTATAAATACCAACTGCTATATTGCCTTATATTAGTGCCTCCAAAACCTTTTTTTTTTTCTTTACCACTATCCTATATACAATATACAAAATAAATAACAACATCAATAATTGTGTGAGTGTACCTGGGTAGAAACATAACCACCAAGTTGGTTTCTCTGCTGGCTAAGCCACTTCATGACAGGGATACCATCTGCAATTTGGTTCTGTCGCTGGAAGGAGAGCAGTGCATAAGCTGCTGTCTCAATATCTGTAGTCCTTGGCTGGTAGTAGAAGTTGGCTGATTCAGAAGGTGCAGACCAGTACTTTATGCTTCCTGTGTAAATAATGCATAAATTGTACTATAAATAGATCTAGAAAATGAGTTACTTTGAAGTCAATGTTGTAAACAGAATGATGCAGTGCAAGTTACAATTATGTAATTATGAATATATATATATATATATATATATATATATATATATATATATATAAAATCTATTTGCATAGCTGTATGCCTGTAATCTATGTGCATGTAGTACAAAGTACCATATTTATCAGTGTATAACACGCACAGGCGTATAACTCGCACCCCAATTTTAGAAGGGAAGTTTAAGGAAAAACCTACATTTTAAATAAAGAACTTTGAAGCAAAATTAGGGTCACAGCTCATCAATACACCCTGCTCAGTGCCCATCTGCAGCCATTAAATTGACGAACAATGCAGCCTGTTCAGTGCCCATTTGCAGCCTCACCTTTCCCATCATTGCAGCCTCGCGGGATGTTGGATTATCCATGCTGCCCTTGAGGGAAGAGGAGGAGCGAGTGCCGCTGAATTACACAAAGCCACGATCTCCTGTGTACCCGGCGCTCCGTCACTCACAGTCACGCTTCCTGGCTCTGCTCATATGATAGACAGAACAGTGGCCCAATGCGGGGCCAGGAGGCGTGGCTGTGAGTGACGGAGCACCAGGTACACAGGAGATTGTGGTTCTATGTAATTCAGCGGCACTCGTTCCTCTTCCCTCAGAGACAGCAGGGATTGGTGTATAACACGCACCCACGTTTTCCCCCTAATTTTAAAGAGAAAAAAGTGCGTGTTATACATCAATAAATACAGTAAATTATATCTGAGTGCTTCAAAGCATACAGTATGTGATAGTCTACTTGGTGGGATGACTTTAGCTTGAAAATTTTATTACTTTGCAGTTACCAAAATTTGTTATGCATTAGTGACATTTCCATTTTTAATTCTGGACGAAAGCTGACTTACTAAAAGGGACAGAGCTCAGTGTAACTCTTCAGGGCAGTGTTGCCAACCTACCAGATTGAAACTTACTCACACGACACCTAAATTTACTGGCACAGACAAGTTTTTACTGCCATTTTCAAAAGTTAGTTTTAAGTGCAAATTTCAGTATTTAGGCTACAAACAAATACAATATGCAATTAGCGATGTTATTTAAGGTAGATATTAACCTCCCTGGCGGTATGATTATTTAAGATTTTAGGTGCTGAAAGCGATACAATTATTTTGCATGAAAATTTGGTGTTTTATATTGTAGTCCTGTAATTCTTAGGAATAACTCACTTAAATCTGTCCAAACCAGAGTCTAGCAGACATCCTGGGTATGATAAAGTTTGAAAAATAAAATCATAAATTATAATATAATAAATAATTATACCAAATAATAATATAGTAATAATAAAAATGATTCAATAATGTAATCAAATCAAAAACACTGAAATTTGCTCAGCTGCAGAATTGTCACTGTCATTACTTTTCAGTATTTGATGACGGATCTCCCCACAAATCGCTATCCCTCAATTCTGCAAGTGATTCTAATTTATTATCGCTGTTTTCTAGCTGGTCTAAAACCATTTTTGATGTACAGGGACAGTTTTGGTTGCTATGGACAATCTCCAGTTTCCAGGCATAAAGAACAGTTTTTATATTATATAACTGCATACAGGACACTGGGCAGACCACTAGGGACAAAGGGAATGTGAAATTATGAATAAAAATGGTGCTGCGCTACTGCCGTGAAGGTGAGAGCTCAGAAGGATCCGAAGATCAACTCTGGCATAAATTCAATTGAATATATATATATATATATATATATATATATATATATATATATATATAAAATCAAAATACCAAAATACACAATAACTATAGTAGAAATAAACACACAGGTGATAAAGAAATAAAATATATAAAACTAGAAATACCAGGAATCAATATTAAACAATTCATATAAAGCGCAATAGTGAATAAATAAAAAAAAGAATTGTGAATATGTATTGTGGTATATAAGTGGTGTAGTGGGTAGTCACCTAGCAGTAAAAAGGGTTGCTGGTTCGAATCCCAACCAGGACACTACCTGCCTGGAGTTTTCATGTTCTCTCTGTGCCTGCGTGGGTTTCCTCTGGGGACTCCGGTTTCCTCCCACACTCCAAAAGACATGCAGGTAGGTTAATTGGCTTCTGTCCAAAATTGGCCCTAGTATATGAATGGGGACCTTGGATTGTGGGCTTTTTGAGGGTAGGGACCGATGTGAGTGTGTGATGTTAAGGGAAGGGATAGGGACAATTGTAGACACTCACTCAGGTTGAACTGGATGGACTGATGTCTTTATTCAACCTTACTAACTATGTAACTATGTAAAGTGCAAAAAAACACAGTGTCACATAAGGTGCAAAAAAATATTATATAGCAATCAATGAAAAGTCCTCTAATTATTGATAGAAGTTATTCATCTGTGCCAAACCAAGTGATTACTGCCAAAAACATCTAGGGTGTTCACCAACCAGTGTGTGAATTCAACAATCACCTTACAGCTGTAAGGTTAAACAGCGTAAACAATAACTCCTGGAATGGATGGAGAGAAGGGAACACACAATCCAGCAATGTCCAGTTCCTCTAATCATGACACACAATCTCCGTGGTGAGAGTACTCAGAAGACAGACAGGGAGCCGGCCATAGTGTAGTATTTTTTTAAACCCAAATAGTTTATTAAAAAACACAGGCTACTCACAAGTTAAAAGAAGTAATTGCACATGAAAACAAGCGCTGAGCGGCCCGCACGTGCGTACTACGTCACTTCCGGTGTCCTACGCGTTACGTCATGTGCCTTGTGACTTCAACTGGGATCTGAAACTGGGATGTGAAATTATTACATACAGCAATGTAATCTTACAGATTACATTATACTGTATGTAATGTGTGTGTTTCACTTTTTGAATTTGGAGCCGTTCTCCATCCCCGTGTGTCGCAACACTCGCAGGGAAAGGAGATCGGCTCTATGATACATCAAGCGGAGGACGAGCTGCTCACACAGCGGTGGGACATCGCTGTGTGATTCTCCAGGGGAGAAGGCAAGTAAACCCTCCCTGCATTCAGCGATGTGGTCCTGACTGGCTTGGGGTTTTCGCTTTTGGTACAAAATCTCCAACCTGAGCCAGACTTGGGAATACCGCCAGGGGGGTTAAGGCAAAAAACAGATTTCCTATTTTATTTTCAATACAGTACACAAGTAGCTCAGGAATAGGAGGGCAAGAAATTTGAATGGGAAGGAACATGAAACTGACTCTCACAGTGACACTGACAGCAGACGATGATGACACTTCACCGACACAACATGTCCCCTCCTGAGTCACAGTGAGTCCCTCTCCATGCCAGGTGATCCCTTCAGTCCACTCCAGTCCAAACAGCACCGACAGACATGCTCCCGGCTAGCCTTGCTCCCGTCCCGCAGACACCCTCATGAGGCTCCGGCCTCTCCGCTCGGCCACCTTGCACGATGACATCACACGACATACTCAGGCACTGCTTCTGCTAGACCTGCTCCCCGCCAGTGTCACCCAAACACACTGTAGCAGGCACTCGACTGGTCTCGGACGACTCCATACCATAACTGTGCATGTGCAGTTCCAAGCCAAACGTCACAGCGTATTTGTTACTGGCAAACTTTTCCTGTCACTGCCATTTATTGGCAGGAGAAAAGTGCCTGTTTTTTACTGACTGCCAATAAAAATATGGTTGGCAAAACTGCTTCAGGGGACCTTTGGATCAGTTTCGGTTTCAAGTGTTCCGAGGCTTGAACTTGAAACCCAGGACTTATGGTACTTTCAAAATACACACACAGGCAAAGGGAGCAGCTCCTACCCCCAAGACAAAGCTCTGCGTCATATAGATAGGCCCATTCCAACAACTTCACATTTCTAAACACAAAAACCCATTAGGTTCCAAGTTACTGGGTAAAGTGCCCACAGCTCATTCATCATGGACACAAGGTCAATACTAGAGTTCAGTTTCATTATCATTCCCTCCTTCCTATGCTTGGCACTTATAACTCATTGTCCAGCCCTAATAACAGAATGTCCATTTCGGTTTGGCAATCTTCTTAAACAGAAATTAAAGTTTACTTTTGCTAAAAAGAAGTCGGGGGCCATTTTTCCAATAATAAAACAAGGGTTATCTATTTCTGTGCAAAGCCTTCATTCAACGGGGTAAATGTTTATCTCTGTTATTAAAATCAGTGCCCAAATAGTCTAAATAAGAGTAAATAATTTAGCCCTATTCATTCCCAACATGGGCTTCCTTCTCCCTACAGTTTTTTTTCTTCAAAGTTTATTTAAACAAGCTGAACTTAGATGATTGGCTACCATGGACAGATTCACCAGATTTTGCACTCCCAAGTTTTATTAAATTAACCACTTTGTGTTTCAGCAAACCGAATGTTATTCAATTTGGGATTATACCTAAAATAAAAATGTTTGCATAGTCATTGATAAAATTGCTGTTCCTTCCTGCCTGCCTCCTAGCCAACCCTGTGTAAATCTCAGGTATAAGGGCTCACAGAAAATCCAGCCATTCAAGATAAAGGAGTGTATTTCACATCTTTACATTTGTATACAGTATCCCATGCTGTAGGGACTACCTGGGGTGTGCTTAAAGTTAGCTTTTATATATAAACAGAACCAGCAAACATTTAAGCAATAGTGCACTGTGGTCTATTCATTTTGCAGCACAGTGCAATGCACAACTGTGTACAGTGTATTTAAAAGAAAGGTCAGGTGTGGTTTGCGCCTGCACTGGGGTGCAATGGCAGCCTATTTAGCACAGCACACCTTTACATGCCACTTAATGCGTTTGCATTACTTCTGTACGTAGAAGTACACTTGGCTATATGCTAGCCTTGTTCTTATTTATACAAGAAATCGCAGCTCTGTAAAAAGCCATTCAACCTAGATGAAGTCATAAATGGCTACATATATGGCTACATTTATTACAATTATCATCTTATCCTAAAAGATTCATCTTACCAAACCATTTACTTACCATTAACTTGATTGGTTGCCCTGGAATTAAGCAGGGTTAGAGCAGCTTGAGCTTTTGTGCTGTTAGCAAGTGATAATGCATATGTAACAATTGACAAGGTGTAATTGCTGGTAATTCCTTCGTCATACTTGCCCTCTAAATAGTTCACAGCTTTCTGAACATTGACCTCATAAAGATTCTGAAAATATGAATATACCAAAAAATAATAATAATTTCCTATAATCTTTTGGAGAATTTGAAACATTTATTTGCCCTTCTAAAATATTGTATTCTTACAAAATAGGATTCTGCTGTATGTGGTACCATTTTATAAGTTTTTAATTCACTCTTCAGCAAAGCACATAGTACAGTACAACAGAAAGTAGTGTGCCAAACATGGCGGATCAATATCAGTTATAAGGTACATAACAGTAAGAGCAATAAAAAACATTAAAGCGGGGTTCCACCCTAAAAAATTTTTACATATTCACAGACCTTTGATAACATAAAGAAACATTTTGAGAATTTGTTTTCTTTATACTTTCCAGAAACCCCCTGTTGCTATGTAGTGCTCCTAATCTGCCACTTCCTGGTCCGCGGAGCTCCTCGTCACTTCCTCCTTCGCATGTGCTCCTGGGAAATGCGAGTCATCATTTTCCAGGAGTCTGTGGGCAGTACTTCGTGTTATTCATCGACAGGAAATCATGCGATTAAAGGAGGTTGCCATAACAATGGGACGGGTCCTTCCTCTGTCATCGCCCGTTGTTATGGTGACTTTCCCAACAATCTGCGCTATGGCCACCAGAGAATCACACATGCGTGAGATCGAGAGGTGCATGCTGATTACTCAGTATGCCACTCTCCATCACTATTCCCAGAAGAGGTATCAACTGGGCTTCACATGCCCACAATCATCATGGCAATGGCCAGAATACGATTTACTAAATTGCGAGTTTAAAACAAATATATTATCAACATCCACAATCCACAATTGTTTTTAATGTTAATAATGCATTATGCTCATATATCAGAAAAAAAGAAATGTGTCCGGAACTCCGCTTTAATGCGCATTTGGAACCAGGTAATTTTATATCTGAATACAAGGAATACTCTAGTGCAAAACAAGGCCCCTAGAACATTTAATTCCTAACCACACCGAAGGGGAAAGGGTGGGGATAGAAGGTACAGGGACTGGTGCTCATCTAGAAAGCTGTGGTAACATTTTTTAACGTAGAATAAAGA
The DNA here is from genome assembly GCF_037356315.1 of Lithobates pipiens. Taxonomy (NCBI): domain Eukaryota; kingdom Metazoa; phylum Chordata; class Amphibia; order Anura; family Ranidae; genus Lithobates; species Lithobates pipiens. Next base: position 339,678,191 of record NW_027507758.1, read on the forward strand.
ATACTGTCAACTTTGCAAATAATTTATAGTGCCTTATTTGTTATATTAAGCTTTTATTGTTTTTTTAGATGCCTATCATGTCCAATGTCTACAGTCATCAGTTAAAGTGTATCTGTAGTTCAGACTTTCTTTGGCTACAGTCGGGACCAGTTAAAGCCCCTGTCAATTTTATTTGCTGTCTGTGTACACTAAGGCTGGGTTCACACTAGTGCAAATTGGATTCTGATTCCCCGCATCCAATTCTCAATAGCAGGAGATTGTGACCGTGTCTCTATGGAGCCGGTTCACTTATCTCCACAGCAGCTCCGGTGCAATTTGCACAGGAAAGCTCTGTGTCTTTTGGTCCATGTCAGGTCTGAATTCAGACAAAAATTTGGGCTTAAATCAGAACTGAAACGGTGAACGAGGACGCTCGGGACTCCTGCTGTGAGCCGCAGCATGCTCATATGTGAACCCAGCCTTAGGGAGATTTTCTTCAATCCTGTTCTGGTGACAATGCTAGTGGCAGGAAGCACATTTTGCCTAGTGATACACTCTAGCTGTAATCTAACATAAGTATATTGTTATAAAAAGTAGTATATTTTAAATCTGAGTACAATGAATAATGTGCAGCTTATGCAGACTAAGGTCGGCTGAGCAAATATCTTTTCTGTGGTTGCAGGAAAGAATTTTCTTGATTCCCCCATCAACAGAGAAAGTGCTGACAGGGGAATCCCTCCTGCTGGGCCATTGTCTTCTCCCAGAGGGGGAAGCCGTCCCTCCTGGGAGAAGACCATGATTATTGCTAGTGGCTATAGCAGTCAATAGTGATAATTGCAAGTGAGTCCGGCATGCTAGTTGTACCCAAGTTGATCGATTGATCAACTTGGTACATTCAACCTGCCCATACACAGTTCGAATCTCAGCCGGTTCCCGTGTATGACCTGCCTTAAACAGTAAAAATGGAACATATTTTCACAAAGCCCTGCCTTTCAGTATGGATTTTGCATTAGTTACTTAAGCAAGGTTACATCAATGAATATCGGTTATGCATTGATTTGTTGCCTTGTATTGAAATGTTAAAATGTTATCTTTAAACTTAGTTAATATATTTACAGAGATGACAAGAAAGCCATTTTATTTTATATTTTAATGTGCTTGCTTACCCTGTAATACGGATCTGTTAACAGTGAGGTTAGAATGTAAGCAGTGAGGGTGATGGGACCATTGAGCCCACCCTGGAGTTCTCTGTGTATTACTCGCCCGGGTTCAGAGAATATACCGCTGTTCATATCCTGATGCTGTATTAAAAAATTTGCTGCATTTTCTAAGATGTTCGAATCTATGTATATAAAAGGCCGAGCTTGAAGGAAACATCTGAATACAAATGACGTGAGCCTGCAAAAAAGAACATCATTTATATTGGGTCAAAAAGTGAGGCAGAAAATGACTTGGACTTTATACACACACGCACACGTATTTGGAAAGATAATATTTAAATATCTACAGCTGTTTTTGAAGACCGTGGACTCATTCACACCAGAGGTTATGCCTGGCATACCACCCTTTTTCCTTTGGGGGGGGGGGGGGGTTTATTTAAATGTTTGGGACAGTTAAAAAAAGTTCTATTGGCCACAGTATGGTGTGATGTGGTGGATTGGGTCGCTGTGCTGGTAAAAAGTATGCTGTATGTAGTATGCACAGTAGTATAAACTGACATGATGGGGGAAAAGGCTTTTTTGCCTTGTCTTGCATTGGCAGTCTCAATGCACTTGATATGAATGGACCCCGAGAGATCTTGAATTTTGAAATATTTTAAAAAGCATAGAAAACTTGAACAACAGAGATTAAAAATACTTATTTGAAAAATATAGACAAAGCTTAGCACAGATCTTCCTTTCTTTCCATTTTACCAAAACAAGGATTTTGTGAAGCTCTATTTTTGTTTAGAAAAATAATTAAAACAATGCTCTTACACCTTAAAATGGTACCAATAACTGGGAATGCCCCCTGTAAAACGTATGAAACAAACATATAGGCACATTATAATAATATATTTATCCTGTGAATAATGTATCACTGTTTCTGTACCAATGGAATGTAATTACTGGGTATTGACCTGTGCAATCTCAATTTCTTGCAATGCTATTGTGTAAATAATTCTCTCTAGGTCAGTCAAGAAAACTAAAGCTGGCCATAAACTAGCAGATTCTCAAATAAATGTTCGTGCAAAATTACTTAGTATAGTCAATGACTTTGTGCATGTCATTTGAAAGTACTTTATAATTTTGTTTGCATTTAACATTCGATTATGGAATAAATGTTATTTCCCGAATTAAGTCATTTGTTCAAGAAAAAATTTCCATTCAGCTCCTTTGATTTTTTTTGTAACTGCAGATGAAAATGATTGGAGGAGATTTCACCATCACTAATCTAACAGACTTTCTAAAATGAAAAATTCCCAACAAAATTCCACTAGTTTATGGCCAGTTTAAGAATGGTAAAACTTTAATTTTGTTAATAGTGTAATCCAATTTTACTTACAGAGCACTACAAAATTAAATATTATTTTATGAGAGTTTAAAGAGGAAGTAAACTTTGCCCCTCAGGTGCCGTTTTTATAATAAACCAGTATAATAAAGTATTTCAGGCCTGCGTGCTGGAAATTTATCGTCCCCACCTACAAATCACACACTGCTCAGCGCTTGAGGATTTAGTTTTAAAAGAAAAATGTAGCAATCTTTAGACTAATCCTTATGATTACTAAATGATTCAATCAAATAAATAAATAATTAATAATAGTAGCTGCTGCTTGTTAAAAATTGCACTTCATATAAAATATATACATAAAAAATAGATAAAACTTCAAAGAGTCCACAATTTAAATATATATATATAGCAGCGCTCAATATACAAAATCTTATTCAGATGTTTATTTATTCAGATATACATTTGTGAGATCGTATTTATTGTATGTTATTTAGCTACACATCGGGTCCAGTAATTTTGCTTTATGGTGACTGCAGAGCGACGAGAAATCCAGATCACAATAGGTTAGTCTGGGCGGGTTTTGGCCCTTGTCACTCTCAGTGAATACCCGCTTTCATTGGTTCCCGGTGTGTATATTTATCATCTTCCGGCGTGGTGTGTTACTCCCTCGAGACGAAGTCGGAAATGACGAAACGCGTCAGGGCGTAACACACACCGGAAGTTTCGTGTGCGTTCCAGTGACTCGATCGTGAACTAACCAAGGTACCAGGAAGTAAGCCGAACGTACAGAGCGGTCGTTCGCGGTAACCGAAGGGGCTCACCACGAGTAACACAGGCACAGTACACTTATCCTATGCGATTTGTTTGAATATATTTGGTATGCCTATTTTGTATGGGGGGTCTATAAATAAAGGTTTTTAAACAGTATCACGCTATGTCAGTATGATCTTGTTTCCTTTATGAGTTTTGGACCACCCTATTATGGTGACATCAAGCGACCAAAGAATTTAAAGTTTTGAAGGCTCCCATATCTTTGATTTCCCACGACTAAAGAACTCAGTGATTTGGTATATTGAAGGCTCATATATCCTTGATTTTCTGGTGAGTGCATCCCCTTGGGGGGTTTGTATTTGAGAGCACATAAGGTGGAAAAACGCCAGGTGGAAAGTGGTTTTGATCTCTTTTCTTCTCTTCACGCGTTGGACTCTATCACCATTCTTTCAAGAGCACATATGAACAAACATCTGAATAAGATTTTGTATATTGAGCGCTGCTATATATATATATATTTAAATTGTGGACTCTTTGAAGTTTTATCTATTTTTTATGTATATATTTTATATGCAGTATAATAAAGTATTACAACATAATCTACAGTATAATAACCCCCATTCGGGTTATTTACTTTTTTCCAAGCAGTTTTAGAATCTGTGCTTCCTGGTATAAGCCAGCATCCATTTTAAGTATGGTTTTCCGAGTTTGCATCGTAATATACTTCTGCCCTCTCTTCTATTCCTAGCTGTAACCTCGCACATGCTCAATGCTTCCTTAGCCAAGCCTCGTTCTAGCTCCGGGATTGCTATGGCAACCGTGCCCCGCTAACACAGCAGACCTGTTCTGACAATCCAGGTCACATGGGTATCAGACAGGTCTGAATGGGGCTAAAATCTTGTGGTATCTTGGCGCAGTGCCGCAGAGAGGGGAAATGAAGGAGACAGATACATATTAATGGACTAATGGCACAAACAGCATCCCGTTAATCAGGGAGAATATGCGTAAGCGCAAGTGACTTCAGTAAATAGAACAGGATCAATAACAAGCAAACGGAGGAGGTATAGTGACATCTACACACAGCGATTTGCAACTTTTTCACTGATGATTACGGTAATATGGGCTAAAGTTATGTAGAAGGGCTTACAACCACTTTAATTATGTTTTAGGTTTGTATGTTTAGTACCCTCTAGTATGCTGGGTCAGGGTTACTGCAAGTCAGGCTGGATGGCTTCACAGAGGCAAGTCTCTGGTAACTCCCCTTGGATCTAGAAGGTTGGAGAAACTTTTGGATGTTAGCAAGCAGAGGCTGTTCTGCATACTTGGCCAATCCCCAGGCAGAATGTCCTAGCAGGGTGGCCTAAAGAGCATCAGGGAGCACAGAGAACCGAGTGAGTACATCAGCACACCCAAGGATTCACAAGGGGAGAGACTGCCACATGTAGCAAGCCTTTCAGGAGGTCAGCGCTGTGCTTAACCCTTCCTATCCCTTGCCTTAGGATATTTCAGAGCAGCCAGGGGGGCTGGTGGACAAGTAGCCAGAAGGGCTGGCAGTTCCTGCAGGCAGTGGAGCTGGAAGAAGTTCTGTAGAGAAGAGGAGAGAATCCTAAATTCAACTTACAATATATTGTGCTATTTTTTAGGAGCTGAGATCTCCTAGTCCTCAAGGGACTTTTTGCTTTTGATCATTAAGGACTGTTTGAGGCCAGGATTTTGTACATAGGAAGGAAGTTGTCCCCATCCATTGTTTCAGTCTAGTTGGGCATCCCATTACCCCTTAACCCCACCCAAGTTATCATTCCTAATAAAACAACAAAATCAAACTCAAAGACTATTCCTTGTGTCAGGATGCGAGTGGAAAATGCTTGTTGCCTGGCTGTGCAGGGATAGGAGATTGAGTCATCAGCAGCCCCTGAGGGGGGAGTGCTACATATGGTTTCCATGTTATTTGTCAATTTGTGACCAATAGTAATATGCAATTTGCTTACCAAGTACTTCCTACTATATCAGAATTTCCAAAGGCACTAAAAGAACCATCATAATGGAGATAAAGTAACTCCCTCTGGTAACCTGAATGTGTAGGAATACAAAGTGGTATTAGTATTAGGGCATATAAAAGGTGCGTATTTCAAAAGATTATGCAAACATCAGTAGCCTGGGACTGCAGAATCCTCCATAAACCAATACATGTATACTGTATATATAATATTTTTTATAAACTACAATCCAAGCAGATCTCAGCATGTATATTTGACCACGTCTTCTCATTTTCATGTTAAACAGTGTGTTTGTGGTAAAAAAAATTACTATTTGCCGTACGATATTTGTGCAACTGTTTAGTATATTTTCAGTATAAAAATTACAAAAATCTATTTTAATGCACACAAACATAACATAAAACCCATTTTTTGTGAAATACACAGATTTGGTTGCACTGAGTAATTGATACCAAATATATCAAGCCTTAAAACTGTGCATGCCTGTGAAATGGTGAGCACCAGTAAATACAGTATCCAGGACTATCAATAGGTGCTACTTTAAAAGCCTTTACAGGTCATCAGTTTAGAGTTAAAGCACAGCCATACACTTCAATTCTTTACATCCAAGGAATGTGGCATTGTAGCCCTTTTTTTATCTGAAGTTAACACAATATTACACATGTAATCAGGGATGTGCTTGCTCTGCGGTGCACCCAGCATTTCAGACAGGATTTTGACAGCTCTAAAAACTTAGCTGAGCTCTTTCAGATTCAGTGATCAAGAGCAGATCTGGGAGCAAATGTTCTCTGGTCTGCTTCTGCTCTCCATTCTGTCAGAACTTTCATTGGATTAGGCTCCCCAGAGGAGGGAGAGTGCCCTGGAACCACGCTGGCTGGCGTAGCAGTGGGAAAGGGGAAGGGATACATTTGCTTTTACATGGAAGCTGAAAGAAGCCCGTGCCATACGAGGGACATTGGACCATAAAAGAAGAGGTAAGTATTGCTGACTTACCTCTCCACTTTAATACTACTGACTACTGAGGAAAAACGTTTTTTTTTGCATCATATGCACTAGAATTGTGACAGGTTTTACTACACGGAACCTCTATTTTCTGAAAGTGTTGGGTGAGAGCAAAGACTGGGCATCATTAGAAATAACCCAAACAGAGAATGACTGTTGTATTCACAGCATACTTCAAACTTTTACTTTGTTTTACTTTTTTTGCGTTCTAATTACCAATTGTCATATTACCTTGTTCCATGAATTTTATAGACGTTTCCCTTATATTTTCATTGATTTGATTAGTTGCTATTAAGTACAGAAGAATATATATATTTGGTGCAAAAACAATCATGTTTTGCTCTCCACAGCCATATGGCATAGTTATAAGTTTGTCAAGACCGTTTATTGAAGGTCCAAGAAGATCTCCTGTTGAAACACAAACAAATATTTGGATTAATACCAGTATTATCTCAGTCCCAATTTCAGTTTCTATATAATGTACTTCAGTGAGTAATTAAAGCAACATACAGATTGGCTCCTTTCATCTGTGTCAAGCCAAGCTGGCCATAAAAGTAACATTTTTCTGTGCAATCAAATGAGGATATGGCTAAACAAACAAGTAAACATCAAAACCATGATTTTGAAAGGTCTGTGTCCAGAGGTGATCATCTGCTATCACTGAACCACCTATTATATGCAAACACCACAAAAAGCTGCTTGTATTGTTAACCTCCTCTAGCTTTGAATGGGGCTTCACACCAGCAGCTAATCACAGGGAACCTGGCTGAGTCTCCCGTGGATAATCACAAAGGGCCCCACTAGCAAGCGTGAATAAGTCCCAATGATCGGGAGCCAAAAGAACCAATGAATGGACCAGTGCCTGTATTGTTTCTCCTTTGCAAGGGAAAAAGGCACCTTGCATATTTTTCTCCTTGCTAGAGGGAAGTCTGTAAAAAAATAAAAATAAATAAAGATAGATTGACTAGATTAGGGCTTGATCTAGGTTAGAATTAGTGTAAGTGCTGGCGTTAGGACCAGTGTCAATGTTAGTGTCAGAGTTGGTCTTAATGTGTTTTGGTTAGGATAAATTATTGTTTGGTTGCATTTACCTTATTTGGGGTCACATGATTAGTGTTATACCAGCCACCTGCGAGTGGGAAGAGTTTGGGTACCATCAGGCATCCCCCAAAGGGTATATAGATGGCAGACTATGCAGGACTAAGATTTGCCTCTGAGGAAGAGCCCCCCCAAAACACGTCAGCATTTTGAGTGTCTTCTTGTGGTCGGGACTCGCACAGTGGACCAGGTCATGCAGGACATGGTTTTATTACTTTGATAAAAGGCATCACAAAAGGTAATGCGCAAGGCTGTTGCACCCTCTGTTCTTGTCTTTTCAATTTGTTTTTTGGGCTTCCTTAGTCCTCGGTTACCAATATTTGAGTAGCTGAAGATCAGTGTTTCACTATTGCCGAAACATGTAAAACACAGAACCTCCACAGAGATGCCTACCTAATAAAATGGTGGGAAATAAATATGGTCACTTACTTGCTCCTTTTACAATAACATAAGACAGCCTGAACTATGTGACAGATGTGCAAAATTTTTAATAAAGGAAACAAATTCAAGAAATGAAACAACTGTTTATGCAGTCAGATGCAGTCAGCTACTAAAAGCAGCAAACATCCTAAAAAATTTTGATGAATCGAAAAAACAAGGAATTCTTACCAACGACTGTGATAAATGCTTCTTCACTACCTTGTACCAAATCACTGGGGAAAGCAAATGAAAAGTTCTTTGATACTGTACTAGGTGCATTGGCACTACCACGAACATCAAAAAGTGCAGCTTCTGAATAATAATTCTTCACACCTTCAGCCTTTGAAAAATAAAATATACAAAAAAAGAAGCATTATTTCAGGAGGCATGGTTAACATGTTTGTACATATCAGATGTTTTTAAAGCGGTTGTATACCACTGGACTTTTTTTTTCTTCCTGCAAGGTAAAGTCATAATGTGCAAGTATGCATTGCATACTTGCACATTATGTGAAACTTACCTTAAAACGAAGCTGTTCCAGCATCACAATGTCAGCGCTGTTGCCTCTTCCATTTTCACCCGTCTTGCTTCCAGGTTTGCAGGCTTTGGCTCTGTTCTGTTCATGGCACAGGGCTTGAAAGGAATGGCACTGGTGGCCGTTACTTCAGAGAGCATGCACCAGTGATGTCACTGGCTGCGTGTAATGTAAATATCTCCAAAACGGTACACGTTTGGGAGATATTTATACTACCTATAGGTATGCCTTATTATAGGCTTACCTATAGGTAAATGTCAGCATGTGAGTTTTTTCCTATGATTTTTACCTACTTATCCTTGGATTTGTGGAACTACTGCAGTTATCAGAGGATTATTTCCCCAGATGCTAATCAAGTGGGATGGGCCGAATGTCAGGAGTCATTGACTGGTTAAAAAAAAAATGTCAGACATTTCGCCCGTGTGTATGTTAGCAGGTCTGACAGTCAGAAGAGCATGCTGGAGAACCAGTAGCTGACCGACTCCCGACTGGCCAATGGCTGAGAGAGCTTACTGGAGTGTTCTAGCGGACTGCCATCCCTTGTCAGAACACAACAGCTCAGAGTGGGGATCGCTGTACTAACGTTGGATCATTGATAAGGAGGCTCCCACCTGAGCTGTAATTTTGTTTTTTGTTCAACCCCCTGGGTTGAACGAAAAAAGACTTGGTGTGTACCAGGCTTAAGGCTGTAAAAGCTATAAAAAAATATATGTGACCTATCACAACTGTGGTTAAAGCAGTGACATGTCTCCATCAATAGTATATAGCATGTGAAAAGGGGAGAGAGGGGACTTTGCATGAGGCATATCAATGTGTATGATACTTAGTGAATTGATATATCTATCTGTAAATTGATTAGTGTACCAGTCCCATAGGGTAGTCCATGATTTGTAATAAACATAATATATCAGTAATAATCATAACAATATAATGCAATCGAAAAAGATGAACATATCGAACATGTAATATAATATAATAAGGTGTTGAAAACAAATATTTAGTGGACATAACTGCTACAGTCAATACAGAATGAATAGTTGATTCACGTAAAATACAAAGCATATAAATAGAATTCACATGATATATGTACAGGCAGTAGGTAATATTGATAAATAATATCATTTGGGCGAGCATGTCCCGGCACCCTTGTTTCGAAACACAACGCCTTTCATGGCATTATAGCCAATCACCAGGAGTGAGATGCACAGTATATGATAGTCAAAGCCCATAGGCTATACTCAGCCTTTACGATGTATTTAGGTGGTAGCCTGGGATGAGCTGTCTCACTCTGGGTTGAGGCGGAGGACCCCCCCCCCATGAGAACGAAAAAAAGGACCAAGAGGGGGAGCAGCCAAGAAGCAGGCCAGATCATCCACAGCATGATCCCATGTGCTATGTGTGCAAATTGACATGTACCAAAACTGAGTGATGTATGTATGAAGTGATGGAAGTCCTTCCTCGTGATGAGATCATGTGCTGTAAAAGCTATGTTTGCCTAACCTGCAATAGGATAGGCATGCACTTCTGGGGAGTGCACTTCCTTAAGTGTGGTGAAAGGAATACTGTTGGAGAAAAAGTCTGATTGATAGAAGATTCATTGGGTGTTTTTTGCGATCTGGGACATGTTTTCTTTATATATACAGTTTTACAGAACTTTTATTGGGACTGTTTAAATATTTTGTTATTTATATGAACACATGATTTTTATGTTTTATGCATTTATATAATATTTAATTTGTAGTTTTACACCAACATTTTTTTTTGCATTTTGTGTTTAATTGTTGATAGATGAGTGCACACAGTTTTCACTGATTACTAGTTATGTACCTGTAGGGGATTTTGGGTTCCCACTGTCTGCATACAGGTTCATATTTTTGGGGGGTGATTTTAGTATAGCAGCTGGTTGTGTTGTATCAATGTTTTGAATATTTTTTTTTTTTTTACACTGTAGAGTAGAAGGGTTGATTATTATTAATCCACAACCATTAAGTTCCTTTCACACAATGGGTCTGATCAGGTCAGTTTTTCAGTTAGACCTGTTCGGACGGTCTAGTCACCCCTATAGACTGGCGGGTGTAAACGGACTGCAACAGAACAGCCTGCAGTGAAGGTGCCCTAAAGGAAACATGAATACATATGCTGCCCTTGGTGATATCGTTTTTTAATGGTCAGGCTCCAGGGCTGTATATCCAGCTTCACTTGCCAGTCAATTTTTGACTTGTAACAAGGATACAGGATAGGAGTCCAGAGATTTCAGACTTAGTTGGCTGCATGCATGTTCTAAGTCAATAGCTTTATAGGTAGTGAAGCCAGAATGATGATGATGACCGTTCAAAAGTCTACATTTTTAAAGTCAGTAAAGTCAGCTCCTATATACCTATCTATAGATGAGTGACTAATGGAAGATCTAATAGACCAATAGAATAAATGGCAGAAATGTTTACTTTTCCCAGGATAATAGTACAGTGGAACCTTGGATTACGAGCATAATCCGTTCCAGGAGAATGCTTGTAATTTAAAGCACTCGCATATCAAGGCGAGTTTCCCCATAGAAGTCAATGGAAACAAAGATAATTTGTTCTGCATTGACTTCTATCGCATGCAATACTGCATGTGGCCAGAGGTGTGGGGGGGGCAGAGAGCCTCGGAAATACTCGAGGACAACTCGGCTGAACTTGGAAAGGCTCGGAAACACTCGGGAACGGAGTATTTCTGAGTATTTCTGAGTGATTCCGAACATCGCTCTGAGTGTCACTGGCGCCCCCACATCTCTGGCCAAATGCAGTACTGCACTCCACATTAGCTTGAATTCTGCTCGTTTTGCAAGACAAGATTCGCAAACCGAGTCAGGATTTAAAAAAAAAAAAGTTGCTCGTCTTTCAAAACGCTTGTTAACCGTGTCACTCATTAACCAAGGTTCCACTGTAAACTAGTATGATAAAGGTCCAAAGAACCACGTATCAGTTCACTATATTGCAGAGTGGTAGAAGTCTATCAAAAACAGGTACGCCCTCTGTGGCAGTACTGCCCCAATAGGGAAGTGCTACACTTTCTTTTAAGGATAGTGCTTAACAAAGGAATTTGGTATTTAGGTATCATTATAAGGGTCAAACTGTAATTAAGAGAGAATCTTGGATCATAGGAAGACAATTTATGTTTTTTTCCCGTATTATAGGTAACAACCATGGGTATTAATGGAAGTCTCAAAGAAATGATAAATCTTTATTACAATGCAATACTAAGCATATCAGCCACACAGTGTACAATATATAAAGTCGCATAAACTATATTCAAGGATATTCAAGGTTCTTTTTAATACCAGGATTATGACTTACCCTTACTACAAAATATCGGGTCAAAGTAACAGTTGCTGCTTTTGAAGTTGCTGTAACAGTTATTGTAATATTGCCCAGTACTTTTGGCTTTATAGGAAAGAAAACAATAGTTCCATTCCTTTTGAGGATGGTCACATTGCGTTGTCCTGCTACAAAGCCTGTGTTATTATTGGCTACAATTATGTCAAATGAATTGCCAGATGCCAGTGCAATTACAACCTGAAACACATTAATAAATTGGGTTAATATACTTCATAATTAATATGACCCTGCATTATTAACATAGCTAAAAAGCAACTTGTCACAAATGTCAAAAATGTAAATAAAAACTAACCTGCACATCTTCTGTTAAGGAATTTGACAACATTATTTCCAGGATAAACTCTTCGCCTCTTGTTAACATTTTTGGCATATTAAGTGTCATGATAAGAGGTTTCACCACAGACAGCTAGGTATAAAAAATAAAGTAATTAAAATATTGCTTCAGCATAAAAAAAAAAAATTAATAAACAGAAAACCTATAGCTTACTTGCATGAACTACAGAAGACAATAAATAAAAAATGATAAGAATACAAAACATTTTTAGCACGGCAAGTCCACTCAGTGCAGACATTTCAGTTTTGGATAAATGCTGGTTCATGGAGCCCCTGAGCCAAGGTCTCTGCACCCGAGTTCTCAGGTCTAAGCTTAAAGGTTTATCTCCCCTGCGCATTTTAGCAACTATACAGTTGCAGAGTAAAGCTGGTTATAAACTTTTTTTTTTCATTCAGCGAACACAAACAAGGTAGAAACAAGCTGGATGGAGAAATTTACCCCCACCAGGACAGTGTGCTCTGACAGATGCAGCCGCTGATAAAGAAAAAAAATTCCCAACATGTCACATTAGCATAATTCAATGGAACGATCAACATCAAGGAGGGGCGCCTCACACACTGCTCAAAATTTAGCTGGTCCCTGCTGAACTGGCCAAATTTGGATCGGTGTAAGGCCAACTTGTAAAATTCCCATCCTCCTAGGTCCACTTCCTTTTGCCACCCACCTCCTACCACAGTTGAATGGTTAGCCTTGTTATCCAATGAAATGGTCAAACATTATAATAACTCATAAAATATCAATATTTTCCTGCTCAGTGTCTGTAGCTAAGGCTAGAAGAAACAAAAAGGCAATGTGTTGCCTTAAGCCTCGTACACACGATCCAATTGTTGGCCAACCGAGCGTCAGATTTTTGTCTTAAGGGCATGTACCAGGATTTTGTCTTGCATACTACCGGTACACAATTTCCGTGCAACAAACACGAACATAGTGACGTACTACGAGGAATCTCAGCTCCTGGGCGCCACCCTTTGGGCCCCTTCTGCTAATTTTGTGTTTGGTGAGCATTGATTCCGAGCATGCGTGTTTGTACTTTCAACTTTTGCGTGACAGACTTGTGTACTGACCATCAGAAAATCTGACAACTGACCGTTGTCCGCCGAAAATTTACTAGCATGTCAGCCAACATTTGTTGACGGAAAGTTGCCTGATGGAGCGTACTAACGGTTGCATTTTAGACAGTCTGTCATCACACAATTCTCTGCCGAAAATCCGATTGTGTGTACAAGGCTTTATTTTGCTAGTAGCTCATTTCTAGATGTAAGAGCCCAGAGTGGATGAGCAGTAAGTGCACAGCACACTATCATGAAAATTGCATAAACTGTGCAGTGGCAAAAACAACGAGCATTCACCCAGATGGCAATGGCAGGCAGAATAGTAATCTCAACTTTTTGTTGTACACAGTAAAGTGTCGCTGACAGGCAGCATCATGATATATAGGTGTGCTGCCCAAGATTAGGGTCACTGCTGGCTAAGTAGAAACCCAGCCTGAATTTATATTATGGGAAATGCAATGGGGAAAACAATACTTTTTGCAAAAAAGAGTAGAATTGGGGACAATTTTTAGCTGATTTAAGAAGCCAACAAGTAATTCAGTCTATCTACAGCTAAAACATATATTTTGTATGCAACTTTTTTAAGAATCAGAGTTAAAGCTGAGCCCTGGTCAAACAGCATTTGAAATGCATACAAGAGAGATGTTTTGCTTGCCAAATGATTTGAATTTCTGTCCATTTACTCTTGAGATTTGCACATCCTTGCCAGACAGCAGAGTAAGCCTGGGTATCAGACGTTCCTGTACTGTAGTTAAATATCACTTGTCCCTCCCCCAGCCTGTGACAAGACAATAAAGGAGATGCGGACTAATGAGCTCATCTCTGTCACTCTGCTCTCATCCTGTCGGCATGTTTCTTGTTAGCATATGACAGGGATGTCCAAACTTTTTTCAAAGAGGGCCAGATTTGATGAAGTGAACATGCGTGAGGGCCGACCATTTTGCCTGACATTCTTTGAACCATTAAAATTCGGTCTTTGTGTGTTCGCACTAATACACTGCCCAACAAGAATTCTCTTGCGTTTGTGGCTGTGTGTGGTAAAGAGATGAACTCAAGTGTATTATTTGGATACACCGTATTTATTGGCGTATAACACGCACCTTCACTTTAAGAGGGAAGCTTCAGGAAAAAAAAAATTCTAATTTGAAATAAAGAACTGTGAAGCAAAATAAGGGTCAGTGCCCATCTGCAGACCCACAATTGCCAGGAACGCAGCGCCCACCATTGCCAGGAATGCACTCACCATTGCCAGGAATGCAGCCCCACTATTGCTAGGAATGCAGCCCCATCATTTCCGGGAATGCAGCCCCACCATTGCCGGGAATGCAGCCCCACCATTGCCGGGAATGCAGCCCCACTATTGCCGGGAATGCACCCCCACCATTGCCAGGAATTCACTCACCATTGCCAGGAATGCAGCCCCACTATTGCCAGGAATGCAGCCCCACCATTGCCGGAAATGCAGCCCCACCATTGCCGGAAATGCACCCCCACCATTTCCAGAAATGCACCCCCACCATTTCCGGGAATGCACCCCCACCATTTCTGGGAATGCACCCCCACCATTGCCAGGAATGCACCCACCATTGCCGGGAATGCACCCACCATTGCCAGGAATTCACCCATCATTGCCAGGAATGCAGCCACCATTGCCAGGAATGCAGCCACCATTGCCAGGAATGAACTCACCATTGCCAGGAATGCACCCACCATTGCCAGGAATGCAGCCACCATTGCCAGGAATGAACTCACCATTGCCAGGAATGCACCCACCATTGCCAGGAATGCACCCACCATTGCCAGGAATTCACTCACCATTGCCAGGAATGCAGCCCCACAATTGCAATTGCCAGGAATGCAGCCACCATTACCATCAGTGCAGCCATGGAGGGCAGGACGAGTGCCAAAGATATCCTACAGGAGAATTTCCTGTTTACACAGCGGCGTCTTTAAGAGAAAGTCCCACCTCCTCTGATGGACAGAACAGTCGTCCAATGGCAGAGATGGGACTTCCTATTACAGCTGCCCCACCATTGCCGGAAATGCACCCCCACCATTTCCAGAAATGCACCCCCACCATTTCCGGGAATGCACCCCCACCATTTCTGGGAATGCACCCCCACCATTGCCAGGAATGCACCCACCATTGCCGGGAATGCACCCACCATTGCCAGGAATTCACCCATCATTGCCAGGAATGCAGCCACCATTGCCAGGAATGCAGCCACCATTGCCAGGAATGAACTCACCATTGCCAGGAATGCACCCACCATTGCCAGGAATGCAGCCACCATTGCCAGGAATGAACTCACCATTGCCAGGAATGCACCCACCATTGCCAGGAATGCACCCACCATTGCCAGGAATTCACTCACCATTGCCAGGAATGCAGCCCCACAATTGCAATTGCCAGGAATGCAGCCACCATTACCATCAGTGCAGCCATGGAGGGCAGGACGAGTGCCAAAGATATCCTACAGGAGAATTTCCTGTTTACACAGCGGCGTCTTTAAGAGAAAGTCCCACCTCCTCTGATGGACAGAACAGTCGTCCAATGGCAGAGATGGGACTTCCTATTACAGCTGCCGTGTAAACAGGAAATTCTCCTCCTGTGTGCACCGCATTCGTCCCGCCTCCTCCCTCCGAGGTAGCCAGACTATATATCTTTTGTGACCCCGGCGCTGGGAGATCGCCGGGGGCCACAAAAGATGTATATGTTTAAATAACCAGGCGGACCATTCAAAACCGGACCGCGGGCCGCGATTGGCCCGTGGGCCGGACTTTGAACATACCTGGCATATGAGCACTGTAAAACAGCTCCTTGTGATGTTTTCCTACTTCCCAGTCTGAGCTATGCTGTACAGACAAATGCAGGAAGTTAATACCAAATCAAAATCAGACAGCTTTTACAAATCAAAAGTTGACATGATTGAATTTGTATTTTAATATGCCTGAAGTTCAACTTTAACAAAGTAAAGCTGACAAATCAAGTAATAAAATAATCATTCAGCTTACAAAGAAAATATCAATTTGTTTTAATCTGATTGGATTTTGTGCCAGCGCCAACATTAGATGGATTGTTAGGTATATGGCCAGCATAAGGGCATCCACCTTCTCCTTCATTTGTATTGAATAAACAGGGAAGATAGTGGCTATTATTTTTCCACACTGTAACTGGCATCCTAATTTGTTTTAAAAATCGGTGTGTTCACTGTGACTGTTTTATAATCTCAAGTAATGTTTAAAAAAAATGTTATTAATAAGATATTAATTTTAACACTAAATATATATTATACACCACTGTGCAAGAGTTTTAGGCAGGTGCTGAAAATATTTTGTAAATTAAGAATGCTTTCAGAAATAGAAGTGTTAATGTTAATACCGTAGTTTATTTCTATAAATTAAAAAAATGTAAAGTAAAACGAACACAAGAGAAATCCAAATCAAATCAATATTTGGTGCTTTGCCTTCAAAACAGCATCAATTCTTCTAGGTACACCTGCACACAGTTTTTGAAGGAGCTCTGCGGATAGGTTGTTCCAAACATCTTGGATAACTAATGTAGCACTAACCCCCGAAGGAGCTGCTGGTTTAATTGGGCTTACCGTTACCTTCTTCACATCAATTTGTGTGTCTAGGAGTTCCCGTGGTAGATGGCCCAGAAACTTTAGAAACTGGCGACAGATCCACTTAAAGGGATTTTTATTTGCAAAAACGTAGTTAACGAACGTCTCTCAGTATAAGATCAGAGGGTTAGGAAGAAAGTTCAGGTACTCTTAGTGTTAAAGTCAATAATAAAGAACTTGTTTACTTTGACTGAATCCAGTGAATAGCCATTCACAGCTGGATGTTCACTCTAGTTGGATAGTCCCTCTCACACTAGGCCTAGCAGCCAACAAGGTGCTTAACTCAGGAACAAGTCTCTGCCACAGACTTTGTTGTAAAACACGTAGGAATAAGTCTCTGCCACAGACTTTGGTGTAGAACATGAACAAGGAAACTTGAATACTTATAGAACACTCGTGTGGTACCAGTATCTTTCAGCTAGTTTGGTGATACCCACGAAATTGGATTCACTTAGGTCCTTTAGCCCTACCAGGCTCTTGCTAATAAGCCAACGCATGCATGGCCTTCTTCTGAAGAGTCCTCCCCTGGATAGTTACGAAGTTGCTGGGCCTCTCCACAACTGGAGATGGCACCGGACCACCTCCGAATCCTTTCCTTAGTTTCCTTGCCTCAGGCTAGCCAGCCCCAAGACATAAAGTCAGGTGGATCCACACCCCAGGCCATAGCCTTCCTGGGGGCTGGTCAGGAGGACTAGGACCATGAAGTCAGAACATACTTCTGGACCGGAACCCCTAACCACGTGACTTCCACATCTTAAGTACCCTCTCCCAGAAAGCACAGCAAGAGTGACACTCCCACTGGGCTGGCTCAGAGAGAAAGTAACCTTTTAAGCACCCAACCAGACTGTGTTTCCATGCCTGCCAGAAGAGATAGTGCCCCCTATGGCCAGGCTGACCACCCTATAGTCCAGTCAGACTGATGCTGAGGTCAAAATTTGGAATAATTGTACCTAAACCAAACTGCAGTTCACGTGTAACATTACATTTCAAAAACATAGCGCGTGCTCTTCAGGAGCTGGCTCTACACTAACCACAGATCTTGTGTGGATGTAGGTTGCCTCAAATCCTTCTGTCTCTTCATGTAGTCCCAGACAGACTTGATGTTAAGATCAGGACTCTGAGTACCAAACCATCACTTCCAGGACTCCTTGTTGTTCTTTACACTGAAGATAGTTCTTAATGACATTGGCTGTATGTTTGGGATTGTTGTCCTACTGCAGAATACATTTGGGGCCAATCACACCTGATAGTATGGCATGATGCAAAAGTATCTGTCTGTATTTCACAACATTGAGGACACCTATGATCCTGACTAAATCTCCAACTCCATTTGCAGACATGCAGTGCCAAACTTTCAAGGAATCTCTAGCATGCTTCGCTGTTGCCTGAAGACACTCATTATTATACCACTCTCCAGCATTCAAACTGCCTCCTGCTACAGCCAACATTTAAATTTTTACTCATCAGTCCAAAACACCTGCTGCCATTTTTATGCACCTCAGTACCTATGTTTTTGTGCATACTTGAGTTGCTTAGCCTAGTTTCCATGTTAAAGGTATGGCCTTTTGGCTGAAATCCTTTCATAAAGACCACTTTTGGCCAGACTTCTCCAGACAGTAGATGGGTGTACCTGGGTCGCACTAGTTTCCGCCATGCTCTGTGCTGATGGCACTGCTGGACATATTCCGATATTGTAGGGAATGAAGCATGATGAGTTTTTCATCTGCTGCATTAAATTTTATTAGCCGACCACTGCATCTAGGGTAGTCAACATTGATAGCTTGAAAAACACATAATGAAACCCCAGTCTGCTTTGAAATCTTTGCCTGGGACAG
The DNA here is from genome assembly GCF_037356315.1 of Lithobates pipiens. Classification (NCBI taxonomy): domain Eukaryota; kingdom Metazoa; phylum Chordata; class Amphibia; order Anura; family Ranidae; genus Lithobates; species Lithobates pipiens. The sequence continues at coordinate 339,696,707 of NW_027507758.1, forward strand.
GCTTTGCTTATGCAGTAACTACCTTGTTTCTTGTTACTGTGCTCAGTCTTGCCATGGTGTATGACCTGTGACATGTATCTGGCTTCCACAACCTCATGTTAGTAGCAGAGTTTGGCTGTTCCTCACTCCGTTTTAAGCCTTCTACAAAGCTCTTTCTGTTTCAGTTATTGGCTTTGGTTCAACCTACATATGACATTGATGATCATTAGCACCCTCTGTTATATTTAGTAATGATGAAACTCACTTTAATCCTACAAAATCTGTGATTTGTGCAAGTGTACAAAGTGTGCAAGTGTAAGAACTGATGCTGGTTTGAAGCCAAAGGGTAGTCACACCAAATATTCATTTGATTTCGTTTTTTTTTTCTGTTCTCTTTCTTTGCACTCCAAAATATCCTGCTCAGGATATAAATCTCTTTATTTTGAATGCATAATATTTACAAAGCTGCAGTTTACAGAGCTGCAAAACCCTTACAAGCCTTCCGGCTCTTCCCCAGGTGCATTATTATTAATCCCAACTTTACTACCTCTCTATAGTTAAGGATCCACATGATTCTGATCCTACAAACTTACTTAAAAATAAAGAAAACTCAAAATTACCTCAATAGGCACATCAGTAATCCCCAGGCCAAGTCCCTCAGACATAACAAATGCAGTGGCCACCCAAGTAGTATTTTTGTCTGGCACAGTTACTTGAAGATTTCTTGATAAACTCGAGCTGTTGAAAAAACATGGTATTGAATCACTACTTTACATTGCTTTAGTATTCTTGAAAACACATCAACTGTTTTCTGTAACTATTCTACATGTGCAGATGGCCTTACAAGGAGACCTAGATGCCATTTCTCAAGTCTATTCTTGACTGTTTAACAGGGAGATAGAAGCACATAACAAAGCAGTAAAGTGGTTTGATCAGGGCATATCACCAAAAAGAAACTCTTCCAATGGATAACTAGGTCTGCCAATCAAATGCTAAGGACACCTTCACTTGGCTGTTGGCATCAGGAGAGATGTGAGCAGGAATGGTATGGTCTGCAGTGAAGGCTGCAAAACCATGGGGTGAATATGTACCTAGCAGTCCCTAAAGTGTAGTGGAATGAACAAACTTCAACCCTGGAGCAGAGTACTTCCACTAGCATGTTTCGGAGCTCATGCCCTTCATTAGAGCGAATGATAAGGTACTAAGAGAGCCTTTAAAAAAAAGTAAGAGAGGACATTAATTTGGTACCCAAAGGAGCTGCTTGACATCTGGACACATTAAGCCAGATGTGACTCAGGACGAGGCTGTCAGAGATTTTTAGTGCAGTTCATGAAAAGCTGGCTGTATATAAATTATGAGCTGTAAAAATCTCAGCAGTTTAGCAAAGGCCAGAAGCAGCTTCTCATGTCCTCACCTACCTGAGCAGGGCAAAGAAGTAAAAAAGACACACTATAAAAAGCAACCCATGCTTGCAAAAAGACTTGTAGAATGAACATATGTATAAATGAACAAATAAGTATAACAGACAAAAATGAAAAACTAATATAAAATGACAGAATAATAAGTTATAAATGCACTGGTATATGAGAAATATGATAAAAAAATGTTTTAAACAAACGTAAGATCTAAACACAGGTTGCAGGAAACATAAAAATAAACACATACATAAACCTTGGGTAAATAATGACCCATGTGAACATGCACTGTATATACTGTAAATGTGTAAAAATTTAATAATCTGTACTGACCACTAGGTGTCATCAGAATTCACACAAATAATAAAAGAAGTGCTCAATAGAATAAGATTCATGGTAACGAAATAGGTTGTGCAACAAATTGGGGGTTATTTACTAAAGGAAAATCCACTTTGCACTGCAAGTGCACTTGGAAGTAAAGTCGCTGTAGATCCGAGGGGGACATGCAAGGAGAATTAAAAACAGCATTTTAGCTTGCACATGCTTGGATGATAAAATCAGCAGAGCTTCCCCTCGTTTCAGATCTACCCCTTAGATTTAGAGCGACTGCACTTCCAAGTGCACTTGCAGTGTAAAGTGGATTTGCCTTTCGTAAATAACCCCCATTGCGTATGAATAGAGTACCTGGAGTAACCCAATTAGTGCTGGCAGGGAATAATTATATAGAGACCATAATTACAAAAAAAAAAACACAATAAAAATAGCAAAAATTATATTCATCAAATCTGGTTTTGCAGTGTTGCCTAAGTGCTGCAGACTCACTGCAAAGTCATGTCAAACATTAGATAACATAAGACGATAAGTAGTATATAAATTTACATCTATCCTTTTTAGTAAAAGAGTCTTTCTTGTGCCCCATAAAATAACATGCACAGCAGTTACATTTCCAACAGTTACATGACCCAAAGATGTTAGAAAATGAAGAATAAGGTGCTAGTGGGGAAGCTGATGTTTTTTGGAGCTGGGCCCAGAAACATGCAGTGTAGCTACTCTACTGCTCCAAGGTTGAAGTCTGGTCCCCCCTGCTTCTATGTACAGTATGTGATCAGAGCATATTTTTAAATTGCTCAGATCATACCATCCCTGCTCACATCACTCCTGATAGTGGCTACCTAGCTAGACTGTCCTTAGCATTGGTTTGTATAACCTGGTTTTTCATTGGAGGTGTTGCTCCCTGGTGATACGCAAGCCGTTTTATTGCACGTGCAATTTCATTCATTGTATTCATTAAAAGGTGATTTTATTTGCACCATCCAATGCACTCTGTTTTTTTCTTCAATTTCTGTGCTTCTTTGAAAATATATAGCTTGCAAGGACCAGCAGATTGCTCTTGGTACCAGTGAAGCATGATACATTTGAAAATTTTCTTATTTGGCAGGGAGAGCTGCCACTGATTTGTTCAATTAAACACTCTCCTGTGCATAAAACATTATTATTTCTTATTGCATTTTTACATTGACAGAGAAATAGACCCAAATAGGCAACATGCCAGTACTAATATTTGTCAGAAAACTGAGTGTAAATGAGAGTGTTCTGTACAAATACTGACTTTCATAAAATTGGTTTGTGTATAGGTTTTGTGCCTCTGTGGACAAAGGGGGGCTCCTGCACTACTTAAATAATGGGGGTTTCCTAGAATCCCTTGGCCTGCTGGGAGATCCTATATATTCGGGTGGAGTCAGGTGATCTATGTTCTGTGCCAGCTGGACGGCTGTCTGGGTGGACATGTGTTGTACTGCCCGGGTTGCTAGGCCGGACATGGGGCCTATTCTGGACACATCTGGCTGCTGAGCTGCCTGAGAGCCTATCCAGAAGCAAGAGAGCAGCGCAGGGTTGGGACTGTAGCTTGCAGTCCAACCAAAAGTGGCAGTTCTGCCGGCCGTAGAATCTGTCGTGTTTGGAGGTAGAGGGGAGGCTGTCGCCAGTAAAGGACTCTCCGCCTAATTACCAGAAACCACAGGGAGTAACTGAAGCAAGTACCGGAGCAGCATTCTCACCAACAAGGGATGGTGAAGAATTGAAAAACTTCGGTGGGTATTAAGCCAGTGACCCAGCCAGCGGAGGTGAAACTTGCAGAGCAGCCTTGTGTGTCAAGCCAGGGACCAAGCAGGCCAGTGGGGTAAAGTTTGAATGGTATTTTGAGGGCCAAGCTAGGGACCCAGCATAAAGGCGGGGGTGACGCTTGAGGAAGATACCACCATGAAGATTGGAGGAGCCATAGAGATTTAGAGGCAGTGAATCAGGGTGTCTAGTGAGAGATCGGGAGCTCAGTGTGCTGAAGAACTACAAGGAGCGATTGTAGTGAAAGTGAAAGAACTTACGCTTTTTGCTAGGAACTGTTAAAAGACATAGGAGACAGCAGACCTGCACATGCAGATGTGGCATCTTGTTGGATGCCTTTCCCTGCATGGCTGTCCTCTTATTAAAGTCTCAGAGTCTGTCAATTAATCTTGCAAATACCTAAGGGTCCTAACCCTCTCTCCCCTAAAAAAGTTTGTTAAGAGAAATAAACTTTCTTTTGCATTCAAGAAGTGTCCGGAGCCCAATAACTTTAACTACTCTTCACGCACCATGCCTCACAACCCACTACATACAGAAGGATGTCAGCTATCCCTGGCCCTGGAGGTTCTCATTTGATCAAAGGAGGCCTGGAACAATGCTACATAAATAAGCATCTGGGCCAAAACTTTATTTTCCTACATCAGGTAAACAGAAAAGGTGTTTCACTTTAGTATATATATATATATATATATATATATATATAAAAATAAAAAAAAGTCCTGCTTTTTAGACAACTCCCAGCCTGATCTGTGAACCTTGCAAATTACACAGCAAACAAACTGCAGTTCACTATTCACAGAGTTTTTCTTTTCAGTTTTCTTTATCACAGCCCCTTTCCTCTGATTCCCATTTCTTTTAACAAGCCAAGTATTCTGGCAGGTAGACTTGTGGCCAGGGTGACCAGGCCCTCGGGCCCACTCAATTATTTTCTGCAGCTTGAACTTCAGGTCCAACAGAGGTTTCCTAGGATCATCATTTTAAAGGGAGACTGATCTAGTTTCCTCACTAGTGATAACCTTGGGCATGTTCTGATCCTAGTCTGTACTGAGCCAATCATCTGCAGCCGGGGCATTCCCTGCCCCGCAGACACAAGTATACAATGGCCATGTATACATGTGACTGCAGGAGAGGAAATGCCTCAGCCACATATGATTGGCCCAGTATAGTGACAGCGGGCTCACTCAGGTGGGGTCGGACAAGGATCTGACAGGCCAGAGCTCATGGGTTTGGACTAGGATTCAAACACACCAGAGCGCCAGTCTTCTCTGGAGCACACAACCATCTCAGACTGCATTCTAGGTGAAAAATATCTCCCATCTACCACCCTGTAGTTAATTGTAGCCTAGCACCTGTCACATATATATATAATATATGTGTGTGTATATGTATATATATATATATATATAAAATATATGTATATATATATATATATATATATATATATATATATATATAAATGTTATATATTGAGAACTAACATATTTATAGCTGCTCAGGGTTTTCTATATTCAATCACTCATGTACGATCTCTCTTTGTCTTCAAGTTGTTAATATATAATAATATATGTGTGTGTATATGTATATATATATATATATATATATATATATATATATATATATATATATAAAATATATATATATATATATATATATATATATATATATATATATATATATATAATGTTATATATTGAGAACTAACATATTTATTTATTTTATATATATATATATATATATATATATATATATATATATAAAATATATGTATATATATATATATATATATATATATATATATATATATATATATATATAAATGTTATATATTGAGAACTAACATATTTATAGCTGCTCAGGGTTTTCTATATTCAATCACTCATGTACGATCTCTCTTTGTCTTCAAGTTGTTAATTTAATCAAACTTAGAATTTATTATATAAAAACCCCACAGAGCAATAAGTGAGTATGAATCTTGTGCACAATACAAAATATCCCTCAACGTTCTGCTATTATTACTGTTGTTTTACCTTTACATATGACAACCTTATAGTTTGACAATGACAACTGTTTACTACTGTGTTTTGCATGACAGATAATTTATGCCTGTCCCTTCTTTGTGGAACATTTATGAGCCCCTTCTAAAGGTATGTACGGTACACACTTGTGCACACACTTGCAAAGCATTTTCTATAGCATGGTGACCATTCTGTAACTGTTTTCTACCACCTTCTAAAGGTATGTACTGTACACACTTGTGCACACACTTGCAAAGCATTTTCTATAGCATGGTGACCATTCTGTAACTCTTTTCTACCACCTTCTACGCTCTCCGAAGAGGATCCCCACCTCCTGCAATACTGCCCTCTTTTCCCTTTCACCTCCATCATTCCCTTCCAACAGTTTCTACTGTTCTTCTATCATGCTGTAACCTGGTAAACTGGTCTCCATTACCCGAGGCCCCTTCTATATTATCACCCTGTATCACCACCATCTTTGCACCCTGCTCCCCACCCCCTGTCACCCTGCAACCCACCCCCCTGCCCCCTTCCCTCAACTGAGGAAGCTAGGGTGTGCTTTTGCATCTTTGTCTTGGGTGCTAAAGAGCCTTTTTTCCCCGCAATTTGGTGTAGGATACCTTATATTAGTTTCTAGCCAAATCCAGGTATCTTTAAACTCTGGCATGCTTTGTAGGAATTGTGGTATTCCAATTTCTTCATTCAAAGAAGAACTAGGCCTTTCTAAAAAAAAAAAAAAAAAAAAAAAGTTACTGAATCTGGTGGACAAAATAAAATGATAATGAAGACAGACATTAGTATTGGTAGCAAACTCATGAAACTACTGAAAATAAATTATTGTTTTAGAAAATAATATATATATACAAAAACCCAACTTCGTTGAAGCCCAGGGCCTTCTAAAGTAAAACATGTGTTGGCTTTATAGTTGCCTTATCTTTTCAAATATATTCCAAAAAATTACATTAAAAAAATTTACTAACAAAAATCATAAGGATATAATTAACGCAATTTGTATGCACACTGCAATAATGATTTGACCATTGCTTTTTTGCTATTATAATTAGAAACAGACATTTACACGCCATAAAATGTCAGCAAAAATTAACATATACTGTATATTTTTTCAATGTGGTGGAAAATGTAGGTATTTCAAAATATTTTACAAAAATAGAGAAAAACAAACTTGTCTAAATGAATTAATCATGGCTACGGTATTTACTTTTGGAAGGCAACAGCAAGTACAATAGTCAGTCCATTTCATACTTACCGGTTAATTCATATTTCATATCACCATATGTTTCAGAGATTACGGCATCAGTCAGACTTATTAGAAGCCTCTATTAATATAAAAAAGTATGAATACTTTTTTAAAGTTATTTTAAAACTATTTGCTAACATGAATAACACAATGAAAAGGAAACCTTGCAAAACAGTAATGAGATTTGGAACATAGAGAACTGTGCATGTGTTTTTTACTACATGAAGAAGCAGTTCACTCAACTCCTATTTATCCTAATGTGGTCAGTTCATGCCTAAGCACTGAATGTTATTCAGCAAGTAAAAATTAGGACACACTGCATTTTTGTGCATTAACGAGCATTAAGCGGGCCTTATTTAATAATGATAAATACAGTATTAACCACTTAAGCGCCCGGACCATTTTGCAGGCCAAAGACCAGAGCACTTTTTGCGATTCGGCACTGCGTTGTTTTAACTGACAATTGTGCGGTCGTGCGACATGGCTCTCACACAAAATTTACGTCCTTTTTTTCCCACAAATAGAGGTTTCTTTTGGTGGTATTTGATCACCCCTGTGGTTTTTATTTTTTGCGCTATAAACAAAAAAAGAGCATCAATTTAAAAAAAACGCATTATTTTTTTAATTTTGCTATAATAAATATTCCCTAAAAATATATAAAAAAATTTTTTTTCCTCAGTTTAGGCCTATACGTATTCCTCTGCATATTTTTGGTAAAAAAAATTGCAATAAGCAATTATTCATTGGTTTCGCAAAAGTTATAGCGTTTACAATATAGGAGATAGTTTTATGGCATTTTTATTAATTTTTTTTTTACTAGTAATGACGGCGATCGCCGATTTTTATCGTGACTGAGACATTATGGCGGACACATCAGACATTTTTGACACATTTTTGGAACCATTGTCATTTATACAGGAATCAACGCTATACAAATGCACTGTTTCCTGTGTAAATGACACTGTCAGTGAAGGGGTTAACCACTAGGTGTCAGTGTAGGGGTTAAGTGAGCCCTGTGGAGTGTTTCTAACTGTGGGGGGGGGGGGGCGAGGCTGTGTATGACATGTCACTGATCTCTGCTCCGATCACAGTGAGCAGAGGGGACACTGTCACTAGGCAAAATGGTAAGATGCTTGTTTACTTCCACGTTCTTCCTCCCAGTGAGACAATTGTGGGTATGCCCATGGCGATCAGACTCACAGAAGTCCCGTCCGGCGCGTGTGCGCCAACGGTGGCGTGCAAGTGATGGCACAGCGGCAAATTCAAAGGGATGTACCTGTACGTCTATTTGCCTGTCCGTGCCATTCTGCCGACGTATATCAGCGTGCGCCAGTCGTCATGTGGTTAACTAAACTTTTATATGAATGTTACTATCCTTACATTATATAGTGAATGAACAAAGAACACAAACCTAAAATGCAAATAAATACACATAAATTCACAAACAAAAAACACCTGTTACTGCAAATATAGTGAACAAGTGTGAATATATTCTATAGCCAGAAATATGGGTTATACTGCTTTTGCATGTGGAACTACTGCATACACAGCACTATGTCAAATAGAAAATGACCAGAGAGTAATCATCATATTGAAATTAAAACATGTTTAAAAAAAAGAAAAGAAAATATGTACCGTATATACTCGAGTATAGGCCGACCCGAATATAAGCCGAGGCCCCCAATTTACCCCCAAAAAACTGGGAAACTTATTGACTCGTGTATAAGCCGAGGGTGAGACATGCCTGTCCATCCCTGTGTGTCCGTCCATCCCTGTGTGTCCATCCATCCCTGTGTGTGTGTCCATCCATCCCTGTGTGTGTGTCCATCCATCCCTGTGTGTGTGTCCATCCATCCCTGTGTGTGTGTCCATCCATCCCTGTGTCTGTGTCCATCCATCCCTGTGTCTGTGTCCATCCATCCCTGTGTGTGTGTCCATCCATCCCTGTGTGTGTGTCCGTCCATCCCTGTGTGTGCAGCCTTGTGTGTCCAGCCTACCTGTGTCCCGAGCCTGCGTCCCGAGCCTGCGTCCCGCCTCCGTCCCGAGCCTGCGTCCCGAGCCTGTGTGATTCTGCCATGCCAGGATCGCCGCTCTTCTCGTCTGACAGACGGCGTCGGCGCCTCGGCGGCCATTCCACTGTTCAAAAGCAGCGCCTCCGTCTGTGATAGGCGGAACACTCAATTTCCCAGCAGTCTGTGTTCCGCCTATCACGGACATCCTCTCATCCTCGTCCGTAGTATGAGGATGAGCGGATGTCCGTGATAGGCGGACCACTGACTGCTGGGAAATTGAGTGTTCCGCCTATCACAGACAGGGAGGCGCGGCTTTTGAATAGTAGAATGGCCGCCGTCTGTCTGTTCGACACGCTGATCGGGCAGGCAGACGGCGATGACTCGAGTATAAGCCGAGGGGGGCACTTTCAGCCTCAAAAAAGAGGCTGAAAATCTTGGCTTATACTCGAGTATATACGGTATTACTAATGAATATTTAGCCTGTTTTTCATTGTGAACTAGAATCCACTATTAACGCCAGGTAAAGCCAGAGCAATTGACTGCATACAGCCTGAACAATTGAACAGACTTGCCATATGTCCAGAATGAAATAAGGAGCGTGATAACATTATGGGGTTGATTTACTAAAACTGTCGAGTGCAAAATCTGGTGCAGCTCTGCATAGAAACCAATCAGCTTTCAGGTTTTATTGTCAAAGCTTAATTGAACAAGATGAAGTTAGAAGTTGATTGGCTACCATGCACAGCTTCACCAGATTTTGAAAGCTACGGTTTTAGGTAATCAACCCCGTTGTATCATATTGGGATGTGAATACTGCCTATCACAAAGTGTTTGTGTGTGAAGTGGAAATCCTACTTTGTGGCAGGAGATCCTACAATGAACTTTTGTCTGGACTGGAGTTGAAGCTGGATGGAAGACTTGCTTTATGTCCAGAGTAAATTAGGGAATGTAATGACATTTTCTATCAGATCAAGATGTAACTACTGATTATCCTAAGGCGTTTGTGTGTGAAGTGGAAATCCTGTGATTACTATTATTAAAGCTGACAAGTATTAAAACAGGGATCAGGAATGTTTCTCCCTTGAGAAGTACTTTAGCTTACTCTAAAAAGTCTTGGCAGTCTTAATATTATTTATGAAAATTTATAGATTTGTGCCAAAAGTTGTGTCCACTGACCCTGTAGAAAGTGTGCCCAGCTACGATCATGTGAAACACACCCAAAAAAGTGCACACACAAAGAGTGAAACACAAAACGTGCAATGGGTGTTACACTGTCCTCCACATGGAAGGACCTTACCCTGATCCCCTGAGGTGTTAGGCTCCAGACGGGGACTGAGGTACTTCACTTGGTCCATCTGGCCGAAACCAGACAGACCCCTTTCTCTAGAGGGTCTACCAAAATATACCCACCAAAGTACTCGGTGGGGCTTCCCCGAAGGGAAACCCCATGAGAGAAGAACTAAGCCAAAAGGCCATGTCCACCTCCATCCCAAGACTTTCAGGGTTGGCCCGAGGACCCACACCCTATTCATCACACAGTGACAAAAGTGTAACACAACAAAAAAATACAAAAACGTGACAACACAGGGGTAAAATAAATAGGAAAGTGGGGAGAAGGAAGTGGGAAAGTGAAAGAGTGACCATTGTGCAATACAATGGCCAAGCCCTTCAGCCAGGAATAAAAATTTCCTCTGGTCCTAGCCAAAAGGCTCAGCCCTAGAGGCTGGTGTAAAAAAAGCGTGTATGGTGAAGTGGCCATGGTGCCGTACTATCACTGAAATAATCACTGGCTGTGTGAACAGTCATGAATATCTGCGACCATCAATAGCCTGTCATTGCACTGCATGGGTGCAACTGACCTAGCTATTAGCAAACATCTATAAATTCACGGCTCAGCCGTTTTTAATATTTTGAATAGAAGGCATAGGTTAGGCATTTCTTTGATGTGTGTGATCTTGCTGGTGGGATGCATCTCTCATACAGGTGAGCACCATCTTCAAGACCAAAAATTGAGGGGAACTACAAAATGTCCCCACAGAAAAGTGTTAAGGAAAATCATCATTCTATGCAGACTTACCTGAGAATACGTTAAAAAGTTGTTATTGATCTAGAAAACAAAAGAACACTTATCAGGGGGCATCAGAAAAATATTTAATTATTTCAATAAATACTTCCTAAAATTAGCACCAATGCAGTGAAAGCAGGGCCAGTTACATATACCAGATCTCATAACATTGGAATCAAGAGCTTTCTAATGTAAACTCCCTTATGTAGAAGATTATTTTCCCTCCTAGATTGTGAGCTTTAACAAGCAGGAGGGCCCTCTGATTCCTCCTGTATTGATTTGTATTGTAAGTGTACTGTCTGTGCTCATGTTGTAAAGCGCTGCACAAACTGTTGGCGCTATATAAATCCTGTATAATAATAGTATAATAATAATTAGGTACAGATTAGCACATTCATGTCAGCCAAAGAAGGTAAAAACTACTCAATAAGGTTTGGATGTGTGCCAGTCCTTAAAGTGGTATTAAACTCAAAAACAAACATTTTATACATTCCTGCTTACTAATTCCTAGATGTGGCATGTATTAGTTTTCTTTGTAACTGTTTTTTGGTCAGTAAGTCCAAGTCATCCAGCAAAGTGAGAAAAAAACAAAGTTCCAGGATGCAGGATCAGTAAGAAGTACAGCTTTATTTCAAACAAAGCATATCTGCACATTTAAAACTACTCGTTCCAGGGGTCCTGCCCCCTTTTTCAGCCCCTGAAATGCATAGTGGTGCCTGCTATCTCCGTTAGTGTCTGCTGCATAAGCAGAGGAAGCTGACAGATGCTGCTGCTTTCCATTCTGTTTGGTGGGTCCAGCTTTACATTTTCAGCTTAGGGACTTGTGGTGGTTTGAAATAAAGTCTTACCTCCCCTACTCTTGCACCCCAGAACTTTGTTTTTTTTTTACTTTTGCTGGCCAGCTTGGTCTGTTTTTTCTTTTTGTCATGTGTCACTGGACCATCCCAAGGTCTGTTTTCACCAGACCTTGCTCTTCTACAATTCACACAGCAAGAAATAGTGCTCTGATCGGATGGCAGGCGGACACATCTCTGCTGACATCCGTCTATCCATAGGAGTCAATGGAGTCAATGGATGGTCCGCCTGACAAAGCGGACAGGCAGATCTGAGCGGGCTTGTCATGTGAAAGGGGCCTAATGCCCCGGAAATAATATATTGGGGTCAGGACCACCTCTGCAGCAAAGGTAAGTAAAAAATACAATGTAATAAGTAGTAATAGCGCCACAGATGTGTACTCAAACGAACAGCTGCTATTTCCATGATCGTGAAAAAAACTATTAGTGAACTGTATAAAGTGATAAGAATAGCGCTGATCCTCACAAAAAAAAAAAAATCACAATCTGAAATGGTGAACACTACAAATTATAATCAATATTCATGGTCTATAAAGTGCTAGTGCTAGTGCATAATACAAACTCTATGCAACATGCTATAAAGTTGCTGAGATAAGGTGCAGAAAAGGTAAAAAAATATGCAACAATGAATATCAATATTGAAAAAAATATGGATATATCAACTGGAGGAACACACTCTCCAGAAATGGTCATCACAGTTTTTCTCTCAACGAATTCAGCATATCATGGCAAAGACAAAGAAAAAAGAAGGTTTCCATAGCGCAAAAAAGATCTCACATGCTGGTTAAAAACTATTTTCATTCCACTCACATTTGAAGAGTGCCTGCCTGACACTAGAGAGTAACAAGCTCAGCTACGTATAGCAGTTCACTTTCAGACCTGTCATGGACTGCAAGTGTAAACTGGCAATCGCAATGTCCTCAGCGTCCTGGCCCTGCTCTACGTCTGTTTTGTCGTGTAATTCTTCAAGGAGCAGCAGCAGTCTCTCCTTATGTGATAATCACATAAGGAGAGACTGTTCACTCATTTGGCATATTTTGTAATTTTTGTTTATTTTTTCAATATTGATATTCATATTTTTTGATCTTTTCTGCACCTTATCTCTGCAACTTTATTGCATGTTGCATAGAGTTGGTATTATGCGCTAGCACTTTATAGGCATTGCATATTGAATTTAACACATATATATGTGCACATGTAAATGTTGAATAATTGGGTTAAACGCATACATACACATGTTAAAATTTGTAGTATTCACAATTTTTTTGGGGTGTGGATTAGCGCTATTCTTATCACTTTACAAAGTAAAAAATACAAACTGAAGTTTTGCTTTAAGTGTGACACAAGAACTGAAACACCTCAGTAATTCTACACGGTTGCAGCTGTAATGGTAGAACTACACATTTGAAGTATTAGGTATCATTTCATTTGTCATAGAATAGATCGCATATGCCCCTTTCTAGGAAGCCCTCCTCGCTTTTATGAACATATTATATATTTTATAAAAAAGAAGTAAACAGGGTCAGTTTTCCCAGCGCTTAGGTGCAAAAATAGTTTTAATTAAAACGAAGCAGCTGCTATTTTAGTACAAAACATTATAAAGGGTAAGCAAAAAAGGTCTGATGAATAGTCTTTCAAGCTTAAGCAGCGCTACTAGTGCTGCTTAAGCTTGAAAGACTATTCATCAGACCTTTTTTGCTTACCCTTTATAATATTATATATTTTATTATACAATTATTGAGTACAGGATGCTTCCTCAAAAATAGAATGCATCTGGTGTAAGTGTCACTATTTTTTGCCATAATGAGGGGAATTTACTAAAACTGGAGAGTAGTGCACAATCTGGTGCAGCTCTGCATAGAAACCAGCTTTCATTTTTTATTTTTTTTGTCAAAACTTAATTGAACAAGCTGACGTTAGAAACTGATAGGCTACCAGGCACAGCTGCACCAGATTCCGAGTGCTTCAATTTTAGTAAATCCCCTCTACTGTGCCTATATTTGGTTCATGTGATAGCGTCTATTTAGCTATACTTACTCTGCTGGAGGTTAAATCATTTGCTTCCCCAAAAAGCATGGAACCTTTTTCAACAATTCGCAGTCCCACTAAGGATCGAGATTCCTTCACATTGACAGACAGGGTGACATTTTCTAATGGTTTAGCACTGTTTTTACTCCATGATAAAGTCACCTATAAGACAGATATCAAATTGAACACCTAACGCAATAAAACTTTCATGGAACATCACAATGACATGAATAAAACTTAAATTGTCTAGTGCTTGGAAAGCATGGTGTCTTCAGTGATGCATTTATTTTACCTGGTTCTTTAGTGCACCTGTGATAGGAAGTATCTGAGTGGTTTGGATTATACCAAAGCTGTTGTTCTGATTGAGAAAATAAACTAAAATTTGAGCAGTGGGAGTCCAGGATTGTTCAGGAGTGAGACTAAAACTGGTTTTATTCTTGCCTGCGGCCAATACCTTTCCATTTGCAGAAACCTTTAAATAAAGGAAAAATGCATTCAAAATTAATCTTAAAGGGTTTGTAAAGGCAGTATACATTTTTAACCCCCTGAACCTCCCTCTTCCTATCTAAAGCATGTCTGAGATTTTATAAATAACCTTGTTCCTGTGACACCATGACCAGTTCTGTAAAGTTCTTGCAGGGGCAGTTCCTACTGACATAGGCAGGCAGAACTACATCCTTTTAATAAGCACAGTGTTTGGGTAGGCTCTTTAGAATTTAGTCAATGGCGTTGTTTTGCTGGGAAAGAAATTGATGCAAGCAAGTGTGTAGACGGGGCCCGAATTAGGTACAGTACCTTGTACTGGGAGGAAATACTCCCACATAGTTTATAGCATACTGATATTTTTTATATAAATCTTGCACAGTTTGTTTGCAGAAGCAGATAAACTGATCTTTAGTACTGATCTGAGCATTCCAGAGAATATACAATATCATTGTTTACAAGATATGTTGCCAGTAGGGATGAGCTTCGTGTTCGAGTCGAACGTACGTTCGACTCGAACATTGGCTGTTCGTCCGTTCGGCGAATTCGGAACACTTGGTCCGTTCGCATCAAAATTCGTGTGGCGCTCACGGCCCACAATGCACTGCGATGGCGCAGTGCATTGCTGGCTCATGATTGGCCAAGCATGCACTGTGACCCCGCATGCTTGGCCAATCGCAGCGCCAGCAGCGAGGAGAGCCATGATTGGCCACAGGCAGGATGCCTGTGGCCAATCATAGCTCAGGCTGTGTAGTGCACGCCCCACACTATATAAGGCCGCCATTGAGGCGGCCTCGTGTAGTATGTTGGCATCTGAAGCAGTGGGTGTTCTGTGTACCTTCAACACAGTACACACCGATCGTTTTTGGCTGATTTCCTATCTTGCTGTTGTGTAGTGGTTATTGTCTGTGCCCTGACCGCAGTATACACCACTATATTCACCTCACCTATATAGCTAGTGATCTATCTTTAATAATAGAGCTTGCAGTCAGTAGTGTTAGGAGATAGTGCGTGTACATACCGCTATAATCCACCTACATAGCTGTTCTCTATTTGAGCCCAATTGCCATCTGCAGGAGTTATTGGAAGTTGTGTGTGCCTCCAGCACAGCACAGTATACATCTGTATATACCCCTTTATCTCTGCTGTTTTCTGGTTATTGTCTGCGTGCCCTGACCGCAGTATACACCGCAATTTTCACCTCACCTATATAGCTAGTGATCTATCTTTAATAATAGAGCTTGCAGTCAGTAGTGTTAGGAGATAGTGCGTGTACATACCGCTATAATCCACCTACATAGCTGTTCTCTATTTGAGCCCAATTGCCATCTGCAGGAGTTATTGGAAGTTGTGTGTGCCTCCAGCACAGCACAGTATACATCTGTATATACCCCTTTATCTCTGGTGTTCTATAAAAAAGGCATCTGCAGGAGTTAGTGGGTGTTGTGTACCTCCAGCACAATATAAACTGCTGTTTTACCCAACTCCCTTCAGGCCATTACCATGTCTGGAAGGCCAGTAAGGAGAGGCAGACAGGCGCAAGCCGATAAAAGAGGGCAAGCAGGCTCTGTGTCTAGAGACAACAGTGCTGGTCGTGGACGCGGTGCATTGTCATCAGCACGTGGCCATGGGACATGCTTGTCCTTCTTTTCGGCAGCTGGACATGTTGAACCGCAACATGCCAACAACTTGGTAGAGTGGATGACCAAGCCCTCTTCATCCTCCTCATCCTCTCTCACCCAGTCTCAGGGTAGTAGCAAAGCAGCTGCCAACGCATCGTCTTCCCTCCTCTCAATGTCATCATCAGTGACTCCTTCCCTAGACCCACCACGTCCTCCTGAGGAGTCTCCTGAACTCTTTGAGCACAGTGTTGGGTACATGCTCCAGGAGGATGCCCAGTGTTTGGTGGGCTCTGATGATGACACTCAGCTAGAGGAAGGCAGTAGCGTGAGCGCAGAGAGAGGGGATGCTCAAGAAGGACAGCAATCTGGCAGTCATGTTCCACAAGCTGCAGCATACTGCCAGGTTTGCTACAGCGATGAAGAGGGAGGGGATGATGAGGGCACTGACTCCACGTGGGTGCCTGGAAGGAGGGAGGAGGAGGAGGAGGAGGCACATGTCCAACGAGGCAGGATGCCCTCCGGGGGCCAGCTTAGGGGCAGCACACCGACTGAATCACACCGCAGAGCTCCGCTGCTATTTGCAACATATGTCTCAAGCGTATCTCACGTGGCCAAAACATCAGCCACTTGGGCACCACATGCTTGACCAGACATATGTTGACCTGCCATGCAGCTCGTTGGCAAGCGTACCTCAAAGACCCACACCAAAGAACAAAGCGGACCTCTCCTTGCTCCTCATCAGCTGGCATCTCCAACCCCACTAGACCTTCAGTCCTCTCTGAAACCTGCTCTGGGAGGAATGAAGGTGTAGAATTAGGTGTGTCACAGCCAAGTGCTTCCGGGAACTCTGCTAGTGGTACACCCACGTCCGATTATAGCAGGCAAATGTCCCTGCCCCAGCTGCTGGACCAGCGGAAGAAGTTTACTCCCATCCACATGCCCAGCGGTTGAATGCTAGCTTGGCTAAATTGCTAGCACTTCAACTGCTGCCTTTTTCAGTTGGTAGACTCGGCCCCCTTCCGTGAGTTTGTACAATGTGCGGTTCCTCAGTGGCAGGTCCCCAAACGCCACTTTTTCTCACGGAAGGCGATTCCGGCTCTCTACCGGCATGTGGAAGGCAATGTCCTTGCCTCGTTGGACAGGGCGGTCAGCGGTAAGGTGCATATTACCGCTGACTCATGGTCCAGCAGGCATGGACAGGGACGTTACCTGTCTTTCACGGCCCATTGGGTCACTCTTCTGGCTGCTGGGAAGGATGCAGGACAAGGTGCAGTAGTGTTGGAGGTTGTTCCGCCACCACGCCTCCAAAATGCTACTATTGGTTGTGACACACCTCTCTCCTCCACCCCTTCCTCTTCTTCTTCCTCCATGGCCTCTTCCAGTGCTCTGTCCTCAGAACCAGCGGTGCTCCGTAGGTGTTCCAGGGGCTACGCAAGTACGCAGGCAAAACGATGCCATGCCGTGCTTGCGCTGGTTTGTTTGGGGGACAGGAGCCACACTGGGGCGGATGTTTTGTCAGCTCTGCAGGGGCAGGCCGAGAGGTGGTTGACGCCACGCCAGCTTAAACCAGGAATGGTGGTTTGCGACAATGGCACCAACCTCCTCTCCGCCCACCGACAGGGACAACTGACCCATGTGCCCTGTGTAGCTCACGTCCTTAACCTGGTGGTGCAGCGGTTCTTGGGCAGGTACCCCGGCTTACAGGATGTCCTGAAGCAGGCCAGGAAAGTCTGTGTGCATTTCCGCCGATCATTTAATGCCTGTGCTCGGCTGGCTGAGCTCCAAAAGGAGTTGAACCTGCCCAAGAACCGCCTTATATGTGACATGCCCACCAGATGGAACTCAACATTGGCCATGCTGCAGCGGCTGCACACGCAGCAGAGGGCCATCAATGAGTACCTGTGCGACTACGGCACCAGGACAGGGTCAGGAGAGCTTGGTTTTTTCTCACCACGCCAGTGGGGCATGATCAGGGATGCATGCACTGTCCTGTCACCATTTGAGGAGGCCACAAGGATGGTGAGCAGTGACAGTGCATGCATCAGTGACACTGTACCTCTTGTCCACCTCTTGGAGCATACGCTGCGTGGAATAATGGACAGGGCACTTAAGGCAGAACAGAGGCAGGAAGAGGAGGACTTCCTTGCCTCTCAAGGCCCCCTTTATCCAGACAGTGTTCCTGCTGTGCCACCCATCACACAGGAAGAGGATGAGGAGGAGGAAGAGGAGGAGGAGGATGATTGTGTCAGCATGGAGGTGGAGGCTGGCACTCAGCATCAGCATCAGCAGCAGCAGTCTTATAGGGATGATTTAAAGTCCCAAGAAACACGTGGACTTGTACGTGGCTGGGAGGAGGTAGCTGCGGATCATGTTGTCCTTAGTGACCCAGAGAACTCCGGACCGAATGCCTCAGCTAACCTACGCTGCATGGCCTCCCTGATCCTGCAAAGCCTGCGGAAGGATCCTCGTATTCTTCGGATCAAGGAGAGGGACCATTACTGGCTGGCCACTCTCCTTGATCCACGGTACAAGGGTAAGGTTGCCGACCTTATCTTGCCATCGCAGAGGGAGCAGAGGATGAGACATCTCCGGGAGGCCTTGCAGAAAGGTCTGTGCAACGCGTTCCCAGAGACTGGGAGGTTACAAACTCCTGGTCCTGGACAACGTGTTGCTGAGGCATCGGTCAGAAGGAGCGGTGGAGAAGGTGGCCGTCTGACTGATGCTTTCAGACAATTTTTTAGTCCGCAGCCCCAAGGTATGATTGGTTCCAGCACCCATCGCCAGCGTCTGATTTACATGGTGCAGGAATACCTAGGGGCAAGGTCAGACTTGGACACCTTTCCCACTGAAAATCCTCTGGCTTACTGGGTCTTGAGGATGGATCACTGGCCAGAGCTTGCACAGTATGCAATTGAGCTACTAGCCTGTCCTGCATCCAGCGTTCTTTCGGAACGCACCTTCAGTGCTGCTGGTGGCTTTGTTACCGATCACAGGGTGCGCCTGTCCACCGAATCAGTTGATCGACTGACCTTCATCAAGATGAATCAGTCTTGGATCACCCACAGCTACCAAGCACCTAAAGCTGATGTAACCGAATAATTTTTTTTGAAATACCACATCCCTTAAAGACTGCCTATGCTGATGCTGAGTGACTGTCCTGTTATGTTGATTGTCTATCCTCTTCCTCCTCCGCTGATATGTTGGAAGAACATTTTTGGTTCTGGGTGATGCCAGCAGCCCAATTTTTCTGCCCCTGTTTAACAGGGGCGCTTAAGTACAATTTTTGATGCAATGCTTTGCAGTAGGGCTAATTCCTGCAATAAAACTAGAGTATATGGGAGAGGTTGCAGTGTGGTGGCACCAGCACCAGTGCCTAAGGCCCAATTTTTCTGCCCCTGTTTAACAGGGGCGTTTAAGTACAATTTTTGATGCAATGCTTTGCAGCAGGGCTAATTCCTGCAATAAAACTAGAGTATATGGCAGAGGTTGCAGTGTGGTGGCACCAGCACCAGTGCCTAAGGCCCAATTTTTCTGCCCCTGTTTAACAGGGGTGTTTAAGCACAATTTTTGATGCAATGCTTTGCAGCAGGGCTAATTCCTGCAATAAAACTAGAGTATATGGCAGAGGTTGCAGTGTGGTGGCACCAGCACCAGTGCCTAAGGCCCAATTTTTCTGCCCCTGTTTAACAGGGGCGTTTAAGTACAATTTTTGATGCAATGCTTTGCAGCAGGGCTAATTCCTGCAATAAAACTAGAGTATATGGCAGAGGTTGCAGTGTGGTGGCACCAGTACCAGTGCCTAAGGCCCAATTTTTCTGCCCCTGTTTAACAGGGGCGTTTAAGTACAATTTTTGATGCAATGCTTTGCAGCAGGGCTAATTCCTGCAATAAAACTAGAGTATATGGCAGAGGTTGCAGTGTGGTGGCACCAGCACCAGTGCCTAAGGCCCAATTTTTCTGCCCCTGTTTAACAGGGACATGTAATTACAATTCTTGATATAATATTTCACAGGAGGGCCCCTTCCTGTGCCCACCCAGAGTAACGGTGAGGACTTATAGTGTTGTGGCACCAGCACCACAACCACCAAAGGTCAATTTTTCTACCACTGTTCAACAATGGCATGTAATTACAATTCTTGATATAATCGTTCACAGCAGGGCGCTCCAGCGCCCACCAAGAGTCACTTTGAGGGCTTACAATGTTGTGGCAAAACCAACACCTTGTTCCGCCATTTCTGCAGAGCATATAGGGCAGGCCCCTACTTTCAAACATCCAACTTACAAACATCTCCTACTTGCAAACGCAAGGAGACAGCAGCAAGTGAGATGAAAAAAGATGGACGAGAAAACAAATTATACAGGGGTGATAACCCTTCCCTATGTTTTCCAAAAAGCTTAAAAATAGTTTTTTTGACTGGAGCTACACTTTAAAAATGTACCAGTTGAAAATTACAAACAGATTCAACTTAACACAACAAACTCACACAGTCCCTGTCTTGTTTGCACCGCCTGTATACTGCTGTTCTGAGTATATAGGGCCTGGGGGCCACACGCATTTCCTTTTTTTAATATGGGTACAGGGTTCCCCTTAATATGCGTACAAGACCCAAATAGGCTGGTAATGGGCAGGGAGGGCTACCCATGCCATTTTTCTCAATGATTTTCAACCATATTGCAGGAACCAGATATAACATTAAAACCGCAAGCAGTTTTAAATGGTGTTATTTCCGTTTAATGTCATTTTGTGCAGGGACTGTTCTAAACACGAGAAACACGTGGCACTTCACAGGCATACTACAGACACCCCCCAAGCACCATATTTAAAGGAATATTTCACTTTTTTTTTCACTTTAATCGTCAGTAAAATCAGTGCTCCTGCCAAAACGGACATTTTTAAAAACATTTTAGGCATTGACACATGTCCCCTGGGGCAGGAGCCAGGTCCCCAAACCTTTTTAGGACAGTATCTTGCATGTTAGCCGTTAAAATTAGCACTTTCCATTTCGAACGTTCGAGTCCCATAGACTTCAATGGGGTTCTAACGTTCGTAATGAACGTGGGGTCCGTTCGAAAGTTCTGGTGCGAACCGAACCGGGGGGTGTTCGGCTCATCCCTAGTTGCCAGATAACGGCTTTGGTTACCAGAAGTATTGTCTCTTTTAGAGGATGTTTCTGTAGTTTGCACTGGCTCCACACCTCCACAATGTATACCAGAGTGTATGAATGGAAGAAGGAGCCTTCCCTGAGCTATCTCTTCTCACGTGGAACCTGACTCTGTGCTAAGCATTGTTCCTTGCAAGCAGGTTCCTTTTACTTACCAACCGAAGCATGCCAGAATGACATAGGGTATCTTATTTCAAATCTTCTCCTCACCTAAGATGCCCGCTAAAATCTCTCAAGAGTTTGGTGTCCAATCAAACTACCTTCCTCTCTCAAGGCTCTATACAGAATCTCAATGGGACTAATTCCTTTACAAGGCTCCCCTTCCCTTTCCATGCAATAATGCCACTAGGCCAGCTACAGGTGGGAAGACTAAGTACACCTGCCTACACCCTGCCCCCTTAAAAGATGCCATCTTCTTCATATAATGGACAACAGAAAAATTATATATTGGTAATTATGATTAAACAGCAAAAGTTATAACACATAGTCAACGTATTTAACAGGCATTACTCATGGGATCAACTTCTTACAATGATGTCCTTCACTATTACTCCTTGCATCAACACATAGGCTGTCTGCAACATTCAGTTTCTCTTCCCCCGAAACCAAGGAAGGTGGTCAATTCTGACACTCCATCTGTACCCATTCAGACAATCCTGGGGAGTAGAAATTCCGGCAGGCAAAAGTTTCAGTCCCATTTACCCTAAAATGTCCAATTGTTCCATGTATGACTTGTCAGATCATGAGGGCTGTGGAGTCACATGTTGGAAGATGTCTCCTTTTTCTGTCAGAATACGGGCCCTCTGTTACCACAATCCACTTCTAACCTCTTCAAAACCAGACCAATTTTGACATGTGTATGTACACCTGGCAGTCAAGAAAATGCCTCACTGCCTATGACTGGCGGTGTGCAGTGATGGCTTCCTGGCGGGTTTGATCCAAACATTCCCGAGCCCATAACTAGTAAGGAGCGTCTGTTCCTTCTACTGTTCATAGTAAATGTGATCTGACCAGTCCCATCAGTATCGGGCTCCCCTACGGGACAGGAGAGCCTGGTAAAAGAGGGGAGGTGGGGGGGGGGGCCTTCTGCCATCTGTAAAAGTGATCAAGCTGCAGTAAAGCTGCTCAGATCACTTTTACAAGAAAGAGTGGCTGAAAAAAAAAGTACAGGGATGATGGTTGTGGCTGCAACCATGATCCTGGTAAAACCACCTCAATATGTCAGTTTATATATGTACAGAGGTATTGAGTTAGCTAATCCTCAGGTGAACGCACTATCAAAGTAATTGTCTAACTGTGGCTAAAAATCCCTGGAGAGAAACCTCCATGTCTTTGCAATGTCAGGATACTGTTGCTGCAGGGTCACTCATTCATCAAGGGAATGTTTCTCAGCCACGAACTGGAACTCCTGTCTATGCTGTATGAGGGCAACTTCAGATTAATTTAGACTCTAGTCTATGTCCTTGGCCTTGATTCTTGACAACTGCAATCAATGTATACCCGGACATATTTAGAGTAGCTGGCATACGCCAGGAAGGGAGCAGTTACTATCTGCTCTTTAAGCATTTCATATTTATTTTTTAGTGTTTTGCCACTGAGTTTGTATGGAAGGGGATAGCTTGCCCTTTTGTTGAGAATGTCCACAAAGTAGCTGTGTAAGGGGTGCGGCAATTCGCAAGAATTGAGGAATAAACTTCTGATAGTACCCCACCAGTCCCAAGAAAGAGCAAAGCTCAGTAACTGACTTTGGTATCAGCCAGTCTCTCATAGCCTGAACTTTGGTTGAGTCCAGTGACATTCCTTCAACCTCCACAACTAGAACCAGATTTTGGCTGTAAGCCTGCATGAGATTACATTTGGTAGGTTATAGTTTCCGTCCATAATGTGCCAATTGGGTGAAGATTTGGTCTAGGAGTTTATTATGTTCCTCAAAGCTCTTGAAGAAAATAATAATGTTATCCAGATATACAAGAACAATATCAAAGTTGAGCACCCAAACATCTCTACATCAACTTTTAGAACATACTGAGTGATTTTGTTAGGGCAGAGAGGTGGGAGGGACATGCACAGTTCTGTAGCTCAGCAACAGGTAGACCTGATAAAATTTCTTGGGATTTTAGTGCAGCAGAGGCTCTGTGTTTTCAGCCCAAACATGTCAAAACCCAAAACCAAGGCAAAACCCTGGCAGATCAGTTATTTTTCTGTGCTTGCCGTGCCTTTAAAGTGGAAGTCTGCAATCTGCCATTTGCGAGTCACCTGTTGACCGCCGACAAGTGACGGGTAGATTGCAAACACTTCCCAGTGTTGCTGACCTAGTCTTTTCCCCAGAGCGGCGCAAGCGCACACTCACCCCATCCTAAGCTGCAGAGGCAGCCTCCTCCTGACACCTCAGACCTCCTGATGCATCAGCACAATGCTCTCCTGACACCCAGCCCTCCTAATGCCCCAGCGCGATGCCCTCCTGACACCCCAGCCCCCTGATGCCCCAGCATCATGACCTCCTGACACCACAATATTATTCCCTTCAGACTTCCTAACACTATACCCTCCTGACCTCTAGCACCATGCCCTCCTGACCCTCCTCTACTATTCCCTCCTGACCCTCCATCCTGACACCACAGCCCCCCTGACCCCCACCCCAATACCATACTCTCCTGTCCTCCTCGTGCCATGTTCTCTTGACACCCCAACCTTTCCTGATCCCTCCTGTACTGTCCCCTCCTAATCTCCCAGTACCATACCCTCTAGTACCATTCCCTCCTGACCCCCCTGCATCATGCCTTTCTGATCCCCCAGTACCATGCCCCCCTGACCCCCCTATACCTTGTCCTCCTGACCTCAGCCCTACATACTAACGACCTCTGTACCCTGACCTACATCCTACTGACCCCTGTACACTGCTCTACATCCTACTGACCTCTGCACACTGCCCTACATATTACTGACCTGTTTATACTGCCCTACATCCTACTGATCCCTGCACGTTTCCCTACCTACTACTGATCTTTGTACACTACCCTACATCCTATTGATCTCTGTACACTGCCCTACATCCTACTGACCTCTGTACTCTGCCCTACTTACTACTGAGCCCTGGACACTGCCCTGTATACTACTTACACTGGCTAGAAATCAGAGCAGATAACCTGGCCTGAAACTAGTAAAATCAGCCTATAGTACCAGATGTTCTGCTTTCATAATGAACTCAGGCATCAGACTTGTGGAGTGACCAATTACTCCCCAGAAATGAAAAGAATTGTGCATGAAGGGGAATGCTGAGTTTCTCACTGAAGCTAACGTTAAGACCCCTTTCACACTGTCAGCGTTTTTCAGGCGCTACAGCGCTAAAAATAGTGCCTGTATAGCGCCTGAATAAAGCCGCTCCATTCACTCCAGTGTGAAAGCCCGAGGGCTTTCACACTGGTGCGGTGCACTGGCAGGGCGTCACAAAAAGTCATGCCAGCAGCTTCTCTGGAGTGGTGAAGGAGCGGTGAACTCCACCGCTGCTTCCCATTGAAATCAATAGGGCAGTGCTGCGATACCGCTGGCAAAACACCGCTCTGGGCATATTTAACCCCCACCTCTATTCCGACGATAAAGTGGAGCTAAAAATAGCGCCGCTTTACCGCCGACGCCTGGTGAGGCTTAGTGTGAAAGCCCTCTTAAGGTAGGCTGAGTTTATATTTTATAGTGACATTAGCTTTAGTTGATTTTTCCAGGCTGTCTTCATTTTCATGCCATCTTTTTATTGGAGGCTTGCTAGTTAAAGTGGTTTTAAACCTCAGTCATGAAATCTGAACAAAGCACACATATCTGTAGTGTTTACTTATCTCTCTCCAAAGTGTCATTTCTCTCTTGTGCTTCGTTCCTCTGTTATCAGCATGTATCACTCCTAAGAAGTTTTCATGACACATGAGATACATTTGTGACGGGGGAGGGAGCTCCACACACAGCTTGTTTATTCAGAACACAGCTCTATATCCTTCCTTCGCTCCTGTGTGCTGTGTAAAGGGGGTGTGTGACTTTCCTCCAATCAGCTCTCACACACTGTAACTGCAGCTCTCCGCCCCCTTTAACATGATTCTGCACTTTTGAAGAGATGTAGGGAATAGAAGATTGCAGATAAACAAGTAAAAATGATGTAGGAGGATTTGTTTCATCTCTGCATATCATCTGAGGCTATTCACTTCACTGGGTATATGGAAGGGTTTACAACCACTTTAACTTATTTTTTAAAAAGGGGGGGTGCTGCACCCCAGTGATCTTTGATTTCTTCCCTGCTTTAAGGGAATAAAACACAGAAAAAATGCATGTATTGCAACGATGTACTGAATATGTTTTTCTATTATTATTTTTTTTGCCCAGCCATGCATTTTAAAACATCTAATACCACTAAAGCTCAAACAGCACATTTCTGTACTATTGATAACCTTAGCTCATTCAGAAGGCGTAGAACACCACAAGGAAGTGTCAATTCCACTTTGCTATGCTGTTTGATTCAAAGCTATTATCATGAAAACATGGAAGAAAACTCCTGCTGTATAACATAGTTATAACAATTTAATTGGGCTAGATCAAGAGATGTCACAATCTGAAAAATGTTTGCACATTTTAATAACCAAAGCCACTGAAACCAGGAAAAAACATAATTTGGCCAAAATATTCAAAAAATGTACATACCACATAAAAAACACCTTCAGCTTTTGGATATGTATTAGCTTGTAAATGAAAAGGCGTCCCAACCTGTATGAAAAAAAAGTGATTTAGAAAGTGCTGAAATCAGTGATTTAACATAGCAGCCAAGCAACTAGCATTTCAAAAGAAGACCAACAAAAGCAGCATCAGACTTCTCATGATGTGTTTACTTTAAAATCGAGTCTATCTTTAAGGGGGTAATCGTGACGTTAACTTTAGACAGAGCGGAGAGCGACGGAGAGAGAGCGGGTAACCGCGGCTCGGGGAGGGGATTACCTCCCCTCACTTTCGTGACATTATCTAATGGTTTCACTGCTCCGCATTGTCGCAAATCCTTTGGAACGCATGGAGCAAGTGTTTGGAACGCATCGCGCATGCGCAGTGCTACATTTCTGCCCGCAACGTCACTTCCTGAGCATTCTACGATGGGGAGCAAAATATGACACTACACCCATTCACACTAGGAATTCTCACCTGACTGCTTTTATAATCCCTCCTCTAGCATGGCTCCACCCTAGCTCCTATCAGAGAACTCTATATTAACCTGTGCACTACAGGCCAACCCTGCCGATCAACCTTTGTGTGTTTGGCTTCCTGTTACCTGCGTTCCGTGTGCTCTACATTTGTTTCTGTTACCGACCTTGGCGTGTTCTCAACTATTCTTGTCTGCTCGTGTCCCCGACCTTTTGGCGTGTCCCTGACTATCCCTGTTTGCCTGTGACCCTGAACCTTTGGTGTGAACTCGGTTGTCCATGTCTGCTTGTGGCCCCGACCTTGGCTTTTTCCCTTACTATCCCTATCCTCCTGTTGCCTACTGTGGGCGTGAGCTGGGGGACCCTGGGGGTCGCGACCTGGAGCCAGTTGCAGCCCAGTCCATCCTCACCACTAGAGGCTCTGGTGAACACCTGCTGGCTCTTAGACTCCGCACCCTAGGCAATCTCATGCTCTAACCCCGGTTTGAACCATCTTGGTGTTCCAGCGGCCCTGCCTTCCTTACCACCTTGACTCCCATCCGTAGCAGTCAGCCATAGGGTCCACTACCTTGCGGTGCACTCCTGATCCCTACGGTGTGCATCTGTCACCTAGCCTCAAGGTGACCTGACAAGAGAGTGGTGACTGTCAATCACCACTCACTGCTCTGGCCCTCCAGCGCTCACTGCAGTGCCAGTCTGGGGATGGGGAGGGAGAGACTGGCTCAAACTCTCAGCGAGACACTGAAAGAATAAACCAGCTGCCAGTCAGGCACCTGAGTGGATGCTGACCTTAAAGTCAAGATCCTATTAGAGCCTAGAGTGGCTTTATGACTTCTTGGTCACAGAAGTGCAAAAATAAGTAAACTCCTGTGACCCAGAAGAGAAGGATGGCCAAAAAAACATTGGCCATACTTCTTTTTAAAAAATATATTTTTCCTGTGTAATCAATGCCTAACTACATGAATCGCTGTTTTTACATCTGCATATGTGTTCAGCTTTCAAGAAGTAACTTTTACACCAAACAGGTCTGCACAGCTAGAACTAAGCGTATTGCTTTAATAAATCAATTATGTCCAAATTCTTCAACTAAAGTAAAGAAATTATTTTTGCAATTGTTTTGATGTGAATTTTTCTTGTACCTTTAATGACGATTCTGATATGTTTATCTGAATAAAAGGAGTCACTTCGTTTGGTATTTCTAAGTAGAATGACTGAGTGGCATTCTGGTATTTAACCTACAACAGAAAAAAAAGAATTTTAGAGCAATAATTTTACTGGCAACAATCTCAGAAAACATTTTAAAGGAGGAAGGAAGGAAGGAAGGTTATAGGCAACCATTAAAGTGGGGTGCCCCTAAAAAAAAAAAAAAAAATTTAAAGTCAGCAGCTACAAATACTGCAGCTGCCGACTTTTAATAATCGGACACTTACCTGTCCCAGGGTCCAGCGATGCGGGGGAACGAAGCCCCCCCTCGTTCCCCGCTACACTCGCAGTGCCGTCATTCGTACTGTGGGCACCTGGCTGTGGCTTCACAGCCGGGCACCCGCTGCGCATGCGCGAGCGGCGCAGGCCACCGTGATACGCCGCACAGTCACCTGGGACACGTGACAGGTCCCAGATGACTGTGCGGCGCGAGGGGAAGTGATGTCACCAGCCCGGACAAGGAAGAAGGCAGACTACGAGGGACCCCCTAGCAACAGGTATTTAGAGGTGAGTAAAAAAAATGTTTTTCCAATAATTTTTTTATTTTTTATTTTTTAAGAATTTTAAACAATTTTTTATTTTTTGGTGGCAACACCACCTTCGTCACTATTTTTAAAATTAGTGTTAAGCTGGGTTCACGCTTATGCAAATTGGATGTGGATTTCCCCAGATCCAATTTGCAGGACAGAAGACTGTGACCGGCTCTCAATGGAGCCAGTTCACACATCTCTGGGGCAGCTGCGAAGCAGATTTCACAAGGGTCCTGTGCGTCTTTGGCTCTGTTTCAGGTCCGAATTCAGGCAAAAATTTGGGCCTGATTCGTCCCTGAAACAGAGAACAAGGACGTACCGGACCCCTGCTGTGAACTGCATCCGAATTAAGTGTGAACCCAGCCTGAATGTATAAAAATTTTCACCCCAGTTATGTAAAAAAAAGGAAAATTAACACCATTGCATAGTTCTAAATTTGAACAACAAACAAGATATAACAGCTAATGTACAAGCAATTGGTATAACCAATCCTCACTTACATTTTTTGTATGTACATTTTTGTACCGATATACAAGTAGCATCACGTCACAACTGAGTATAAAACAGAAAAGAGGCACCTTTAAGTGTAGCAATATGGTTAAATTTAATGAAGGTACAACATTTGGAAACTCACAAGGTTGAGGATTAAAACAGGCACATCCAAGTATGCAGGCTTCTGGGATAAAGCTGTCCACATAGACCATCCTTCGCACCGCCATTGATGTCATCCCATCCATGCTGCGTTCCACAAGTGCTTCAAGCCTCGCTTTCAGAATGCACTACTGCAGGGTAGTCTTCCTGGTCACGACTGCAGACTGACATCAATGAGAGCCAGTGGTGCGGAGGATGGTCTTTGTGGAGAGCTTTACTCCGGACACCTGCATGCTTAGATGTGCCTCTTTTAATCATCAACCATGTGAGTTTCTAAATGTTGTACCTTCATTAAATGTAACCATATTGCTACACTTAGAGGTGCCTCACTTCTCTTTTATACTCTGTAGCTCCTGCTGGATTTTTATTCTAATCTCCTTGTGGAGGCTTCCATTTGTGGATAGAGATTTTATGGTTACACAACCTGGTCACATTGCTATCATGTTTTTATATGGACTATAAACTGAATGAATTATGAATAAATGGTTGTGGAATGAATCATCTGAGTTTCCATTATTTCTTATGGGGAAATTTGCTTTAATATACGAGTGCTTTAGATTACAAGCATGTTTCGGGAACAAATTATTTTCTTGTAATCCAAGGTTTTCCTGTATTTATGTAGCCCTGACATATTACCCAGAGCTTTACACGCACAGAACAAACCACATCAATCCTTGCCGCTAAAACATGCTACAATATAGAGTGCCTTCTACATTTTTATAAACACACACACTGTAGGACTAGCTTGGCTGGACAGTAATTATCTAATCAATGTGCCGGTCAGTGGAAATAAGAGTACTTGGAGGAAAACCGCACAGAACAGGATCATACACACTTCATGCATATTAATTGCAAGAAAAAAAAATGGTGGCTTTGTTTAACTAAAAGGAAAGTTTGATCCACCCACTGTCTTGCATAGAATGTTTAGTCAATGTTTAGGTATTTTGCTAAGGCGCCCCTGAAAACGCCTGAAGGCATCCCAGGGCACCTCGGTTGAAAAAGGTTGCAATATAACATACTATTTGACTGTATAGCCAACACAGTAAAGGAAGTTGAATCTGAACTTTTTCTATTTATGGACAGTAAACATATAGCATAAAAACTGGACTCAGTTTAATACAAAAGAGTTGGAGATCAATAATTAACATTAGGCTGCCTTTTGCACACTGTGGCAATGTTGGCATCATATACTCTCTAGTAAAGATTGATGTTGTTTCAGATGTTTAGATTCTTTCATATATATTTTGGTACTCACCTCCAGTTGTATACTTGGAAGTGACTGAGGAATAGGAAATTCTAGACTGACAATTCCAGACTCTGAAAGGGTATAGTTTTGCCAGGAGACATTAGAAGTTGCAGTGCTTATTGGCATGATGTCCATGATGGCGAATTCCATTATGCTTTGAGTTATTTTGACAGAAACTTTTTTTTCTCTTTCCTCTTTGGTTAAGGGTGTATTGTCACTCCTTTGTACTTGAATCTGGAAAAAAAAAAAAGCATTTACTTTATCCTAATAATTTTGCAAGGGGTTTTGGGATGCTATGTTCATTCAATATTAAGGAGCTCTACAGCTCCATTGCATTGTAACAAATCCCATTTTTATTATATTAAAAATGTTGTGAGTATTTTGTATATACAGTCGAACTCCGAAATTCACGGGGTTACGTTCATAGAGCACTCGCGAATTGTGAAAAAACGCAAATTTTGGATGTGGTTAAAAAATGCCTATTTTTAAACTTCTTCTGGCGCTTAGGTTAATTGCCAAAAGCCTTAGAAGGTGCAGGGCGTTTGAGCGGCATCGTAGGGCTTTAAGAAGAAAAACATGAAAAAACTTGAGAACGCTCAGCGAAACACTCAACATAGTTACAAGAGGTAAACTGTTATGATGTGGGAATGCAAGGCTGTATCTACCAGAGAGAAAAATCAGCGAAGCACTGAGGCTGCGAACTCTGAACCTTGACTTTGCGTGGTCGACTGTATGTCAATTATATAACCATGAAGAAAATGGACATAAGACTGATACCATTTTTATTGAGTAGGATGTAAGGTTTTTAACAGAATAGCGTTGTGAATGGTTAAAGGGTAATTCCACTTTAGTGGCGAAAAATTTTTCCAATAATAATATAGCGTATACAATTGCGACCCAAGTCATATTGTAATTCAGCCCTGGTTCATACTGACAGCAGGAATGCAATTGAGTGTAGTTTAGCTGAACTCGCATGATTTCATTCCGACGTGTCAATCCTGACTTCGGGGGCGATTTCAGAGACATCTGTGCGGGTTGCTGCACAGATGTGAACGGAAATTGCACCTGGAATCGCCAAAAGTAGTACAGAAACTACTTTTGGGAATTGGTGTGGCGCGGAAAATGCGGCGTCGCACCAATTCGGATGGTGCCATTACCGGCAATTGCCACCAATTTGGCATGTGATTTGACATGTCAAATTACATGCCAAGTCACTCCAATGTGAACCAGGGCTGAATGTTATTAAAAATTACTTTTCCTTTTCAATCTGCTGCTGCTGTATTTTCTGTAAAATGCAATGCAATATGGCTCCCTGGAGGTGTTCTGTACACAGAAAGTGTACAGAATGCCCACCAGAAATATACTTTCCAGCTTGTGTGATTGGCTCACTGATTTTCCCTGAAGTCTGTCCTAAGTTACAAGTCAGATTTCAGGCATCCCTTGCAACAAAAATATAATTTTTGGTGAGATACCCCCAAAGGGAAATCTCATCTACAGGAATGCAGACCCTGACACTTTTCTCATTGGAGCCCTACCACTCCCATTAGATTCACTTCAGATATGGACATAGATCAATAGTGATTTCTTCAGAATAACAAAAGGTAGTAATCTGCAACAAAGTTTTTTAAAATCCTTGCAATGTACATAGATCACACAGAGAGGAATGTTTTTCTCAACAGTGGAGTTACTCTTTAACATCAATGGTGGATTTTGTTTCTTGAATTTGTGTTCATCATACAGTGTATGAGATGTCAGAATAATTTGTACAAAAGAACAGTCGAGGGGCGTGGCCTGGCGCGCGGGAGTAATGGACGTCTGAAGACAGAGCTCCGGAGCAGAGTGTCAGTTCTCCCAGCCTAAACGATCACCTTTACACAGTATGGGCAGGCTCTCCAGAGGGGGATCCCCCCACAATCACCCCCGGGATCATCTAAACATAAAGCGATCCTCGAGATATTCCTGTCACAGGGACAGGGGAGGAGAGGCTCAGCAGAAGACAACATGGCGCGCTCTAGCACGAGGGAGGAGGAGGAGGATTTTGACTCGGAATCCCTAACGACCTCAGAGGATCTGGTAAAGAGCTCATTACCACCCGATCAACCCCTCACACATGCTGCAATGATGGATATTGCAGCAGATATAAAATCCTCCCTCTCTAAAGCAATCACAGATCTTAAAGCTGATATCCTAATGTTAACTGAACAAATGGCGGCAGGGGAAAGAGCGGGCAGACAAAGAGATAAGGCTATTCTAAGGCTGGAGGAGGTCTCACACCATCACTCACAACATCTGATTAATGTCAATAGATATTTAGAAGATTTAGATAACAGGGGCAGAAGGTGCAACATAAGAGTCAGAGGAATTCCAGAGGCAATCCCTGCAGATCAGATCAGACATGTGTTATGCTCAGTGTTTAATAAACTACTGGAAAGAGAAGCACGGATTAAGAATGCAATGATATAAGGAGTGCTGGACATGACAGTGTGGATGAGGGACACAGAGGGTTAAGCTTTATGGGTGGAGATGAGGAAAAAGGTTTGCAGGAAGCAAACTTAGTGTAGGGGAGGGGTCATATAAAAGGGAGGGGTGTGGCTTTAAGGGATCATTCGGAGCCCAGCGTGACACAGAGGAGGCAGTTTTTCCCGCCCTCCCGCCCTAATGTTATGTGTTTGTTTGTTGTGTCGTTTGTTGCTGGTCTTTTCTTCTTTTGCAGGTTTTGTCGGTTGTCACGGCAGCTGAAGGTTTTGATGTGTTGGCGGTGTGTTTTCTGGTGGTTTCTGACGGTAGACAGGTACTCAGAAGGGATCTGAGGGTGTGGGGGGCTCATCTAACGATCGGCCCCTCTGGGTATTCCTGAACGTTGGAGGGAATACGGTTATGTTCACTGGCGGAAGTTGTCTCCGACCGGTCACAGGTGGAGGCCTTTGGGAAGTTGGTCAGGTGTACCGCAGTGATTTGGTATTGGCTTAAGTGGGGTCACCGTCAGAGATCACCAGAATGGGCAGTTAATGTTATTTAATGTGGTTTAAAGTTAATAAAGTTATTTATATTTATATATTTATATATTTTCATATTTACAAGTTATTGGAGTGAATTTTGAGTTATGTTTAATAAAGGCTGTTGTGGCCAGTTTACTCCAACCTATGGTGTGGTCTCGTTTCTAATAGGGGAAGGTATGGGTAAGGAATAATATAAGGGGAACATTCAGACTACACTAGTCAAGACCACAGGAATCTCCCATTGAATTTGACAGGGCTCATAGAGCACTTAGATCCAGAGCTCCTGAGCTCCAGATCCAGCCTTCCCGCAAGATATCATCTGCTGCCTTACCAGCTTTGCCCTAAAGGAAGAAATTCTACAGAAGGCAAGACAAAATGATCAAATTCTCTTTAATGAGAACACCATTCAACTATATCAGGACCTTTCTCCCATCATCCTCAGAAATAGAAGAGCACTTAAGCCTCTTCTATATGCCCTCAGGGAGAAGGGAAAACCCTACAGGTGGAAATTCCCTTTTGCTGTACAAGCGACATACAACGGGAAACAACACCTTCTGCGCACCCCTGATGAGCTGCCGAACTTCTGTAATAATCTACAGATCGAGCAGATTGAGTTACCCGATTGGTATCAAGAGTTCCACCTTCCACCGCCGGTAAATACCACATCCTCACCAACACGCATATCACCATGCAAGTCGCCTTATGTCAAGGGAGTAGGAGGGAAAAAACAGAAATTATACGATAATTACAATCCTTCCACCCCACCGCACAAATCAAGTAAAATGAAGGACAGCCGTTAATCCATCCATATGAAATCAGCCTGATTGAGGCTATTTGCTGACTTTAAGATGCTATAGAGCTACTACAGAGACATAACAGCTCTATTTCTCACAGTTACCTAAAGTTTTTCAAGGGCACCGCATTCCTTCTACCACTAGATGGCAATGACTGACAACTAATTGTTCTCTAGATACTACACACCACTTTTTACAAAAGACTGCAAAGCTATATTGGTGTTTTTTTTTTCTTTCTCCTGTTTTGTTTTTGGTTCACATTCTCATATGCTTTGTTATTCTACTGAGGATCTACTTTCAGCTTCATAACTCAACGGTTAGATAGAACCCCGGTTAGATAGAACCCCTCAGATTTCATCATCCCAAGCAGAAGACTTCTTTGATTACCTCATTTATCAAGGAAGATACCTTTCTGGAGCCAAAACCTATTTCAAGGTCAAGAGGGTAACATATGCTAACCACCCAATTTTTGCAGGCTCTCCTATAACTGGTCTATGGGAATTGTTGACTTATACAAACTCTGGCCATAAAGACAATTGGTCTGATCTTCCATATAATACAATTCAATGTCCGTCTAAAGGACAGAGGTGACCAAACCTTACTCTGGTAATCGCAAAGACTATTGATCTTTTTCTTTTTTTTTTCATGTATTTTCTAAGAATGATGAAATGCTGCATACACACTAGGACCAGACGCCACAGGGGGGAGGTAGAGGGGATGGGGGGGAACACTTCTCGATCTATAGGGGATACAGGCTTTTTGTCACCCTAAAGTTATATGACTTACAAACCTATATTCTCGCAAGGATAAATTTAATGGAGTTTAATTGATATCAAAAGACTGTATACAATGATTTGAGTACTCCCCCTATCTTACTCCAGAAGAAGGGCCAATTATCTGGAAACAGGATGTAGTAATTGTGTCCCTAGCTTCCACTATGGGGGATCCTGTGGCGGCTGATACAATATAAGTTCATGATAGAGCTTGATTTATGGCAATAGTCTTGTCTCTTCACTTCGGGCAGTAGCAATTTTACTATGTTACAACACAAAAAATTGTGACATTTTACTTAAATATTATACTTGGGGAATTATTAGATAGCTATGAAGGAGGAGTAGAATACTCAGTCTCAATGAACCCCCTTAATGACTCCCTATTGGATGGGTTATTAAGCAGAGGTGGGAATCTACCTGCCTTGCTGGGGCTAATAGTAAAATGTATCTACGCCCACAAAATAGTAATTCAGGCAATGTAGTATGCTCTTTATGGCACTGTGATGGGTTAAGTGCCAAGTTGTTCAGTTGGTTTAAGAACTATAGTTGATCGTTGTTAGACTTTTACTATAGAGAACATTACATATCAGAGAACTTTCACTCCTCCTAATTCATGGTTTAGTTTGTTTATCTCTTAAACGTTAATATTCAATTTTTGTTGTTTTATTCTGTGATAGATTGCGAAGTTGCTTCCGGGGTAGTCACGCTACGCACCCACCCAGAACCTACTTCGCTTACTAGAAATTTTTTTCATTACATTTTCTAACAACAGCACTGACGTAGGGGATAGCCCCCTACGAAAGTTTTTGGATATATACTTACATCCTTTTTTTTTTTTTTCTCCTCTCCCTCCCTCTATCTCCCTCACCCCCCCCCCCCCCCCCCTTTTTTTTTCTTCCCTCCTCTCCCCTCTTTCCTACCCATTACTCTATCTCCCTTTTCAAATTCAACACTTATACACAATGGCATACGCTGGTTTAGGCAAATCACCTACAATTATCTCACATAATGTTAATGGCCTAAACACACCAGCAAAAATACATAAATTACTTAATGAACTTAAGAAGAGTAATCCACAAATTGTTTATTTACAAGAAACACATTTCAAAGGTACACAAATCCCCAAATTGACAAATAACCTCTTTACGCAGGCCTTTCATGCCTCGAACACACACGCCAAAACAAAAGGAGTTTCCATCCTTTTCAACAAAAAGTCAACATTTGATGTCAAACATCAAATAGTTGACCTAGATGGCAGGTATATATTCTTAAAGGGTTCTATGCACGGAAAGCCGGTAACTTTGGCAAATGTTTATTTTCCAAACAAGTCGCACGTATCTTTTTTGTCAATTGATTGTTGATGAATTAAAAAGCTTCGCTGAAGGATGTATCATCCTCGGTGGTGACTTTAATGTCCCCCTTGAACCTCATCAAGACACCTCCACTGGCAAATCCAGCATTGCGTACAACATCCTAAAATTTTTTTAAAAATGACTGAAATCTCTCACCCTTTTAGACACATGGCGAACACTACATCCAACTGACAGGGATTTTACCTTTTTCTCTCCCACACACAACAGATACGCAAGAATAGATCACTTATTTATCACACAAAGGGACATACAAGATCTGGCTAAACCCGAGATAGGTTCTATAAACCTGTCAGATCACGCACCTATAGCAATTCAGCTTCATGTAAATACCAAACAAATACGCCCCTTTTGCTGGAGACTCAACGCCTCTCTCTTGGCAGACCCAAACATACAAGCACACATACACAAAGCACTCTCAGATTATTTTTCTGATAACACCACAGATGTCTCCCCCTTGACATTGTGGGAAGCTCACAAAAGCGTAATCAGAGGCGAGCTGATTAAATGGGGCACCAGAAAGAAGAGGGAGAAAGAAAAATCCCTTAATGAGTTAGCACAAAAAATTGCGAAACTAGAATTGATACATAAAAGATCACCTGTCCAAACAAATATTAGCGAACTTACAAAAGCAAGGAAAGAATTCCGGGATTTATTAGATAACAAAACTAAGAGACTATTATTCTTCCAAAAATCTATCTACTGTGAACATGGGGACAAGGGAGGTAAATTACTATCCAGGGCTCTTAAAGATACACTATTTTCGAATAACATACACGGGATTCGCACCAAAAACGGCTCTATGACATATGACTCCTCAAAAATTGCAGACACTTTCCACGCCTACTATTCTTCCCTATACAACATTCCCCCACAAACTAGAAAACAAACAAATTCAGGGACTCGAGATTAAGCAATCTCCACATATTTAATTAATTGCTCAATGCCTTCACTAACAAAAGATGACACAGACCTAGAACTTCCAATCTCCAAACGAGAAGTTACCAAAGCCATTCAAGACTTAGCTAATGGGGGACTTCCGGCCGGATGTGATTGAGGCAGCAGCGTGTCTCCACAGCTCCGCACCTCCGGACCATTATCCGTTAGTTTTTGGAGCTGCCATCCGCTCCCGAGCACCACCATCGGTTAGGGGAAGGTGAGCTGAAGCCGGGGATGCCCTCTTCTGCCGCCCGGAAAGGGGCTAGAGCGCGCAGGGACCAGCGCCATTCGCACTCCGCGGGAGTCACGGAGCTTAGCCCTGCCCCCGCCATCTTGTCTTCTCCACCATCCTCGCAGCGCGCCGGACATACAGGAGAGGGGATGGAGCAGCCTAGGGAGAAGGAGGGAGGTGAGCCCCTGCCAGATATGGCCTCAGCGGTGGATACTGCAGCAATTACCAGGCCAATATTGGAGGCAATCAGCGCAAGTAAGGCTGAACTGGTGAGTCGCATAGATCATCTCTCATCAGAATGCAATCTGATCAGGCACGACCTGGACAAGATTAGGGGCCGCCTTACGACTGTGGAAACGAGAGTCTCAGAGGTGGAGGACACTTCACACAGTTATGGTGCTCAGTTAGCAGAACTCAGGGAACAGGTCAGAGCGCTGCAACACAAATCTATTGATGCTGAGGACAGACAGAGGCGTAATAATATTCGTGTGGTGGGGCTACCGGAGGGAACTGAAGGTGACCATCCTGCGCAATTTGCAGAGCAATTCTTTAAGCAACTGTTGTCTCTTACTGATGTGCCGCCCACATATGTGGTGGAACGGGCGCACAGAGTCCCTACGGGTCACCGGCCTCCAGGAGCCTTCCCTCGGCCGTTCCTGGTCCGGTTTCTGAATTTCCGTGACCGGGACTTGATCCTGACACACGCCAGAAAAGTCCCAGAACTGCGCCATGGTAATGAATGGATCATGCTCTTTCCGGATTTCTCTGCGGCCACGCAACAGAAAAGGAGATCTTTCACTGAGGTGCGCCGTCGTCTGCGGGACAAGGAGATAAAGTACAGTATGCTCTATCCCAGTAAGCTCCGGGTACAACACAAGGGCGCTGTTAAGTTCTGCGACCATCCTGAGGAGGCCAGCTACTGGATGGACAAGGAATTGTGAGTGGATCTCTCTTCGGCTGGTGAGGCAGTTTTTTCCCTCGGTACTGTTATGTCCTGGTGGTGATTTCCTATTCGAGTGCACGGTAGCACGCAATCATGGTGCCCTAAGCTACTACTAATCCTTTTACCTTGTTTTTACTCCTTTTTTCGTTTCCTTTTTATTTCCCCCCTTTTTTTTTATTTTTGTAACATGCCACAGGCCCCTTGACTTGCTTATTTGTGGTTATGGGCCGGAATCCGGTTGGAGGACTTTTTTTTTTTTTGGGGGGAATTTTTTTGGGGCCTGGCCCTGGGGACACTAACTTTGCGGCTGCACGTGTTTTTCTCCTGCTGTTTTGTAGCTGGGCCAGCTTTGATCAACTTACTTATCCTGCCCAGGAGAAGCTCCAGGGTATGAGGGCCCGCCTGACATTGGGGGAGGGAGTAGCTCACGTGCCCTGCATCTGACAGAGGTTTTCCTTGTGAGGGTGGCAACTGTTTGCGGGCCGGGGTGGTGGCTCACTATACCCTGATACATGGCTCCTATCTGTGAGGGAGCGTCAACGTGGAGTGGAGGACGACTGACTTTAGTGCTGCAGGACTATCGATCACTGCGGCGTGGCGGTGCCACGGCCACACAGGTTTTTTTGGTGGTGTTTTTGGGGTTTGGGATGAAGCTGAATACCGGACTAGTTGGGGTGGTTGCAGGTATGCAGGCAGGGGTGGGTTCTCAAGGAGTCACAGCTCGACTGGGTAAATTTTCTATGAGGTATCATTGTAAGCTTTGTATGTTTCATGTCTGGATTCCGTTTATCCTAATTCTTGGCAGGTGCCCTGATATATGTATGAACTACGTGTTTAATGGCGGATGATGTAAAAATTGTCTCCTGGAATGTACGTGGGTTGGGTCATCAGATAAAAAGGGCTGCTGTGTTTAAATTTCTCAGACTGTCCAAGCCACACATCATCCTCCTGCAGGAGACTCATCTTGATGGTAGTAGGGTCTTAGCTTTACGCAAACCATGGATTCAAAGAGCATTGCACTCAACGTACTCCACGTTCGCCAGGGGCGTCTCGATTTTGATTAATAGGAATGTTCCTTATAAAATCCATCAGGTTATCTCTGACCCAGGAGGCAGATTTGTGGCTGTGGTTCTAGATGTCTTTTACAAACGTATGGTATTGATTAATGTGTATGTCCCACCACCTTTTCAGGTCAAGGTGTTGTACGATCTCTTGGCCAGGCTTGCACCATATGCTCACCTCCCTGTGATATGGTTGGGGGATTTCAATGCCGTTCTTGATGCGGCTTTGGATACCACCAACCCGCGCAGGGGGGTATCACCTGATTTGCTCGGCTGGTGCTCGGTGGCAGAACTTGTGGAATTATGGAGGTGGAAACATCCACTGGAGAGAGGGTATTCGCATGTGTCGTCGACCCACAAGTCGGCGGCGAGAATTGATTTAGCATTTGGGAACCAGTTAATGCTGCAATATGTAACTAGGGTGACTTATCAAGCGGGGGGATTGACGGACCACAACCCTCTTGAGGTTATCTTGACACTTCCATCTGGGGGGGAGGAGGGGGGGCTGGAGACTTTCCCCGGGTTGGGTTCAAAACGACTTGGTCCGGGACCAGGTGACAGGAGAGATGCAAGTATACTGGTCTGTAAACGCTGACACAGCTGACCCTAGGGTGGTATGGGATGCGTTTAAAGTGGTGACGAGAGGGCACTTTATTTCGGCCATAAAAATGGCCAGGGTGACTGATGGGAAAGAGATGGACGACTTACTGCAACATGTCAACCAGGAAACCAGGGCGCACGCGGACTCTCCATCGGGTGCAACATATGAGGCCCTGCTGGAGGCGAGGCGCGCGCTCTCGCTGCATTTTACGAACCAATCCCGCGCGGACACAATTAAACAAGCTCAGACGGTCTTTGCAGAGGGTGACAAAAATGGGAAACTCTTGGCAATGCTGGTGGCTGATCATGGCTCTCTCACCTGTGTTCTGGTTCTTCGGGAGCAGGGTGGGGGTCTGATTAGGGATCCGGGGGCTATAATGCGGGAGTTTGTCAACTACTATTCTGCATTGTACTCCCCCATACCTCCATATGACCAGTTAGCAATGAATTCACTACTGGGTGGCTTACCTATTCCTAGACTTTCTGATGGGGACCGGGACCTGCTGGAAGCCAAGATAACACTTGCGGAGGTGCAGACTGCGATTTTCGCATTCCCCCCGGGTAAAGCCCCTGGCCCGGACGGGTTCCCAGCAGACTTCTACAAGGCTAATGTGGACCTGGTGGCCCCCCATCTTCATGCCCTTCTGGGACACTGTCTCGAGCAGGGCTCCCTCCCGAATTCCATGATGGAGGCATACATGGTCCTCTTATTGAAGCCGGGAAAGGACCCCCTGGAGTGTGTGTCCTACCGGCCAATTGCCTTGCTTAATATGGACTTAAAAATTCTCACTAAGATACTGGCCAGACGTTTAGCTGAGGTGCTTCCCTCGATAGTTAATATTGACCAAACTGGCTTTATGCCGGGTAAGTCGACAGACACGAATTTACGACGACTTTTCACTCATCTACAGATTAGACAGGAGGGGGCCGCGTCCAGGGTGGTGGTCTCCATAGACTTTGAAAAGGCTTTCGACTCTGTGGATTGGATGTACATGAACAAAGTGTTGGAGGTCATGGGGTTCGGTCCACAGTTTCGACGATGGATTGCGATGTTATATACCCAGCCGAGGGCAGCGATTAAACTGGGTTCGGCCACGTCTGATTTCTTTGCGGTGGGCAGGGGGACGAGACAGGGTTGTCCTCTCTCGCCCTTCCTGTTCTCCTTGGCTCTGGAGCCGCTTGCTATAGCGTTACGGTCCTCGGGTGACATTGGCCATATTAGAGTGGGAACAATTGACGAGACTCTTGCATTATACGCGGACGACATGTTATTATTCTTAAATGACCCTGGGGAATCC
The DNA here is from genome assembly GCF_037356315.1 of Lithobates pipiens. Taxonomy (NCBI): domain Eukaryota; kingdom Metazoa; phylum Chordata; class Amphibia; order Anura; family Ranidae; genus Lithobates; species Lithobates pipiens. The sequence goes on from NW_027507758.1 coordinate 339,737,528, forward strand.
TTGACAGTGGCCTTGGGGATTATAGATCATTTTGCTCAGTTTTCCGGGCTAAGGGTGAACTGGGGGAAGTCCTCTATTTTGCCCATCGATGCGGCGGCAAAGGATGGTGCGGTCCCCAGGATGGCTTTACAGTGGGTTGAGTCCCTCAAATATTTGGGGGTACAGGTTACGGCGAAGGTGGAAGACTATATGGCCCTTAATCTGCTACCTCTGCTACAGCTCCTTAAGAAGAAAACACAGGCATGGATTAAACTACCGTTGTCATTGATGGGAAGGATTAGCTTGCTGAAGATGAAATTTCTCCCAGTAGTGTTATATTTTCTTAGGCATGCCCCGGTTTGGGTACCAAGGTCCTATTTCCGTAAACTGGACAGCATAATTTCATCGTTTCTTTGGGCCCCAGGGTCACCCAGAGTGGGGATTAAAGTACTGCAGGAACCCAGGGAAAGGGGTGGTCTAGCTCTACCCGATTGGTATAAATACTATCTCGCCGGCCAGCTGGTGTTTGCACGCAGGTGGTTGACGGCTGACGATGGGGATTCGGCTACAGTGTTGGAGGCGGCTCTTCTGGGGGCGTATGACAGTTTGCGTTTTGCCCTGTTTAGAGGTACAAAATCGGAGCTACCATTGACGCTGTCCATGAAGGCTACTATAAGGGCGTGGGGGGTAGCGGTCAAATTAACGTGTCCTAGTTTTAGAGGGGTGTCCCCTTCCACGCCTTTGTGGATGAACCCGACTTTGCCGCACTTCTACAATCTCCCGGATCCCATGGTGTGGGCGGTGCAGGGTATCAAGACTGTGGGGGATATCACTAGTTTCGGGGAATTGCAGACCTTTCCTCAATTGCAAACCAGACATGACCTGCCAAATAGCTATTTATTCCGGTTTCTACAAATTAGGCATGCCTTTCAGACACAGTTCTGCGACCTGAGGGTGGAGTCTATGCCTTCGGCCTTGGAAAGATTGTTGGTGAGGGAGGACCTGGGTAAACCCCTTTCGGTGGCCTACAAGGAAATGTTCCAACTCACACCTCAGGCCATTGCAAAGTGTAGAGAGAGGTGGGCAACGGAGGTCCCTGCTGCCCAGGGGGAGGACTGGGATGCTCTGTGGATCAAGCCATTCCAACATCTGGTGTCCGCTAGGGATAGATTGATCCAGTTCAAATTTTTGCACAGGAGCTATTATACTGCGGCCCGGTTGGGCAAGATTTTCCCTGGCATCTCATCGGAATGCTGGAGGTGCTCTCACACCCCGGCGGATGCCAATCACATTTTTTGGGACTGCGCACTTGTGCAGGATTTTTGGGAAGACATAACTTTGTGCATCTTTGAACTGATTCAAGTACCTATTCCGAAAACTATTAGTGTATGCCTGTTTGGCCTTGTTGACGAGGTGGTGCCTTCACGGGCACTGCGAACAATGCTGAGTATCCTGTTGTTTTACGGTAGAAAATCCATTCTTCTGCATTGGAAAAAAACAAGGGCCCCGACGGTTTCCTTTTGGAAAAATCTGGTAAACATGATGCTGCCATATTACAAACGCACATATGAGGCCAGAGGTTGTATGAAAAAATGTGATAAGGTCTGGCACTCCTGGCTTAATTCCAGCACCACTGTAGGATGAATCGGTGGGGAGTGTGGTCGGGTTGAGAGTAACAGAGATACTTGCTGATGTGAACCACGGCTGATACATGACAGCATGGGGAAGAGTCCTGTGAGTACCCTGTTAATACTACTCTATAGTAGGATTCAGACACTGAATGCATAAGGGAAAGAAGATATGTTTGGTTCAAGGGTTCCGGTCGAGCTGTGACTTTGGGTTTGGGGGTTTTTGGTTGGATTAGCCAGTTGTTGATGTTAGTTAGTAATGGCCTAAGGCCTGTGGATGCGTCCTCATGATGCGTCCACTGTTTGTATGTTTTGCATAAAATCAATAAACAGAATTAAAAAAAAAAAAAAGACTTAGCTAATGGGAAAAGTCCAGGCCCAGATGGACTGACTTCACAATACTATAAATCATATGAAACCATCTTGGCAGAACCTATGACTAATGCATTCAATGCTATAACACAAGGACATAAAGCCTTTGAGGAATTTCTCATGGCACATATCACTGTACTACCCAAAACAAACAAAGACCCCTCAGAATGTACAAACTATAGGCCTATCTCGCTTCTCAACTTAGATTTAAAAATTCTAGCAAAGATAGTTTCTAATAGACTGAGACCCCTGCTGGAAAAAATTATAGGTCCCAAACAGGTTGGTTTTATGCCAAACCATGAAGCAAAAGACAACACCACCAAAACTCTCACCTTAATTCATCAGATAACGCAGGATAGGGTCGAGGGCCTTCTACTGTCAACTGATGCCGAGAAGGCCTTCGACCGGGTCGCGTGGGACTACATGTTTAAAGTGTGTGAACACGTGGGCTTTGGAACCAACCTGATGAAATGGATTCAATGAATTTATGCTAAACCAAGCGCCAAAATTAAATGGGACTTTTTCCAAACAGGTAACAATCAACAATGGAACGAGACAGGGGTGCCCCCTGTCACTACTTCTCTTCATCATGTCCATCAAACCACTAATTAGAACAATCAATTACCAAAAAGCAATCCAAGGTTTCGATATAAAGGGGAGAGAATTTAAGATAGCTGCATATTCAGACGATTTACTTTTCTATATCACACAGCCTCATATCTCAATTCCGAACCTCATAAAAGCCCTCCAGGATTTCCACTACCTATCTAACTTTAAAATTAATCAAAAGAAATGTGAAGCACTAGGACTGAACCTCACTAAAACAACAGAACAATTGACCAGATCTAATTGTCCATTTAAATGGGAACAGAACTCCTTAACCTACTTAGGGGTACACCTTTCCCAAAATTTAAATTCCTTGTACACACTTAATTTTCACCCTTTACTGAAAAACAAAGAAGCAGATCTAAAGAGGTGGGAGAAGGGGAGGTTCTCTTGGTTCGGCAGGGCTGCCATATTGAAGATGGCGGTACTGCCGAGGCTATTGTACCTATTTCACACACTTCCCATAGACGTCCCTGACTCCTTTTTCTCACACTTAACACAAATCCTTTGGACAAATAAGAAACCCTGCATCCAACTGAAGTACTTACAGAAACCCAAACAGAAAGGGGGGATCGGTTTGCCAGACTTTAGAAAATACTATTTTGTTTTGCAGCTTTCAAGAATTACAGATTGGCATTGTCATGCATATTGCAAAGATTGGGTCAGCATTGAAAAAGCTTATTCCGGCCTGGACATCACACATCTTCCCTGGACGAACTACTCAGCCCTTCCACTTATTATCAAAAGTCATCCCATTATCAACACCAAATTGCAAATATTTCATAAGATAGCAGCGACCTATGAGATTTCCACGACCCCTGGACCATTAACGTCATTAGCTAACAACCCTGACTTTATCCCGGGACTGAATAACAAAAAAAGTTCTCATCCTATCCTACTAAACCACTATTGATAACACACTGTGTGCAAAATAACAAATGAAAAACATTACAGGAACTGAATAAAGAGATTACGTCCTCTCCCCTGACTGATTGGTCTTACTTACAAATACATGATTATATCTCCAACAATAAAAACAAAGAAGAGACTCTCAGACCACTAACTGCCTTTGAACTTATATGCACACGAAAAGAGCCCATTAGGAAAACCACATCCATGATATATAAATGGTTAATACAAACTGAGAAAGACGGGCCAGATAGCCATAAACAAAGGTGGGAGAGAGACCTTCAAATACAAATTTCAACAGCACAATGGGAAAAAGCGAGTGTTTTCACTCACAAATGCTCATTGAGTACACGCATGCAGGAAATCTCTTATAAAATTCGCACACAATGGTACATCACACCGCTTAAGAAAAATCGCTGGGCCCCAAAGGAATCCAAGACATGCTGGAGATGCGGTTCAGAGGTGGGCTCTTTTTTACACATATGGTGAAGCTGTTCAAAATTGTTAACATTTTGGAATCAGGTAAAACATTGGACGAAGCACATATCCGGCCTGAATAAAACTCTTGATGCAGCTTGGTGTCTTTTACACATTAACAACTTATCATACAGCACATATAAGAGATCCCTTGTTAGACATCTACTCAATGCTGCTAAAAATTTAATCCCCCTACTTTGGAATTCTAAGACTGTACCATCCACTAGAGAGTGGCTCATAAAAGTGCATTCTATCTTTGAAATGGAAGAAACCATAGCCATTAAAAGGGGAAACATAGAGCAGTTTCTGCAGAGATGGCGTACTTTTACTAAATCAGAGGCTTATTAAGTTTTAATAGCCTAAATTCTGGGAAGTCTCAGTATTGCATCTGACATGATATATATAGTCTTACCCTGTAATGTCTACTCGGATTACCTAATCCTTACTTTTACTCGATAAGCTACAACCTTACACATAATCCATTAATACGTTTAACGTTACTAGAAATTATAGGTCTACAAATTGCTCCTATAACACACGGTTAATAAAATAACAGCAGCGACTCACAATCTACACACTCTGTTAGTTTGATTTAACTACTTTTTTTTTTTTTTCATGGACTCTCTTCTGTATCACGACAAGTTCAAGCAATGTTTTCTGTATATTGAATTCATCTGTTATGTCATTACTATGTAAGCATACAATTTATAGCAATAAACCTTATTGTGAAAAAAAAAAAAAGAACAGTCAACTTCCTTGAGCAGTTAACATTTAAGTACCTTCGCATAAGTTAATAAATATTAGCAAATACATTAAAATAGGCCCAGGTTCCAGAGAAAGTTTATTACCTGAACTGTATACTTCAGACTTTGTTCAAACATTGGTTTCTGGCTAATGATGTTTAGCCTGTATCTTGAATCTTCTTTTATTACGTACAAGAATGTTTCTACTGCAATACCTATCAAAGGTAATTTTAAAATTTAAAATTCTTTACAATTCAACGATTAATGTCACACAATCACATTAAATGTTGTTAAAAATGTATTAACATTTGTATGGTAAATGCCATTTAGTACAATTTTCAGATAATTACTATACAGCTTATCTTATATGATTCTAATTGATAGTTCCTTTTTAGCAACTTTCATCCTTTTGATCTGATTACATAGAAAACTAGAGGAAGCTTCATCTGCCACTGAACATATTAAAGTATCTAGTAATTTAGACTTAAAACTATCAAGCAGCTACTTAAAAGTGACTTTTAACTAGTGTTTTTTTGACAAAAATAAAAAAACTGCAGGCACCTAGTGTTTAAAGTACCCATGCCACTTGAAGCTCCCTGCCACCCCATACATCCTAATGGCCTATAACAATGAAAATGTAAATGCTGAATGCATTTGAAAATCAGGGCTAGATATGGTTTTGGGCATTTTCTCTGAACTCATGTCTATTTGAACATCAAAATCTCACTTTTTTCACTCCAATCATCTGCAGACCAGATAATTTCCGACCCCACCCCACAGCCCACATAAATAATAGTGAGTTGCTGGTGATGTCATTCTCCTTATATGGACACATGACCATATTTTGTCAATGTCTTTGGCCAAATATGGGCATGTGTCCATATAAAGACACTGATGTTACCATCATCTCCCCCCCACATTTGAAATGGAATGACCTAGCCCATAGCTGATTAAAGTTAAAATGAAAAAAAAAGTAGAGATGAGTTTGGAGGATACCCAAGCTTGTCTCTTTTTAGGGCCTGTGTCAATGGCATTGATTTTATACATTAGATTGAGATGCTTTTAAAATCATTCAGAATTCATACACAGGTGCATTTGACCTGTAGTTGCCCTTCTTCTGACCTGTTACAGGTGGGTTTTGCATGCAAAGGAATGCAATGTATAGGACTACAAAACCCATCTGACATGAACAAAAGCCTGTCGGCACAGGCTGTAGCCATAGCCCTAATGCTGCGTACACACGATCGGAAATTTTGGTTGGAAAAAGCTCTGATGGTTCTTTCAACGGAATTCCGACGGGATTCCGCTCAAGCTGTCTTGCATACATGCGGTCACACAAAAGTTCTCTGAACTTTCGACCGTCAAGAACACAGTAACATACAACACTACGACAAGCCGAAAAAATTAAGTTCAATGCTTCCAAACATTCATCAAATTGTTTCCGTGTCGGAATTTGTACAGACGATCGGAACTTTTTCCAACTGAAAAATTGAGAACATGCTCTCAATCTTTTGCTGGCCGAAATTCCGCCAGCAAAAGTTAGATGGAGCATACACACAATCGCATTTTCTGACCAAAAGCTCTCATCTGACTTTTGCTGGAGGAATTTCCGATTGTGTGTACGGGGCAAAAGAGTGTCAGAAATTCTTTGTGCTTTTCAGTGCACTAGTATATTGCGTATATTGTTGATTCAACTGCATTGATGCATTTATATAGGTCTCAAAAAAGCATGATGGCTTTCTAAACTCCCTTCGTTCTGAGGAAAGGACTTGCAAAAATTTACTCTAAGCAAATTGAGAAAAATCCTATACATTTTTGGGGCACATATAAACAGTAAAAAAGCAATACAATTCAGTGCACATTATGCCATCACATTGAATGGTAGATAGGACAGAGTAGCATCGCTGACAAAATTAGCATTTTTCAGGTGAGGTAGAGGTTTACAGAAAGGAGGGAGAAGAATAATCCTTGTAACGAGTCTAATATATGTATTTCCTTTCATCGCCAGCTCTATTTGGTGGCCATAATACAGTATTTTCATATTTCATGCAGTATTTCAGGAAAATTTCAATAACATGGTTTTAATAAAAATAACAATTAAACAATATTATAACCATGACTATGAATTGTTCAAAGGTTAAAGAGGAACTGCAGTCTGCAATAAAAACATATTTGCCATTCTGAAGCTTCCCTCCAACCACATTATATATTATTTTATATATACTAAGATTCTGTACTTGCCAAATATGCTGCAGAAATCTCAATTGTATAGTAAGTGTGTAATGTACAAGGGTCAAAAGTTTATAGAGCTGTCCCCTCAGCCACTCCTATCAGCAGGAAAGCCTCCTTACAGAAAAATGTGACTGCCTGGGAGCTACATTTTTCACAGCTTCAAAAAAACTGAATTTGAGAAGCAGTAGGTACAGGACCCTAGGCACCAGGCAAGATATGTGGGGCCCATACCCTGGGTGCCTGGCCCAGCACCCATGCAGTAGATGAGCTGTTTTACCCACCAACGTTTTTGTATTTCTGTCTTTTCATTCTGGAAGTTTGTACAAACCTACCACACAACACAAACAACCTGGAGAATTGACAGTTCTCTATTGTAGTTAGGAAATACAACTACCATCCTACAACTGTTGACTAAACAATGAAGTAGAAGCAGCCGACTAATAAGCTAATTTTTCTGCCATTGTGTTCTATTCTCTTGTTAGCATGTCCCTTGTTAGCTCCAGCACTGTGCCACAACTGTTTGGGCTCATTGTGCTGTTTCTCCCTCTAATAATCTAAAATTTCTAGTTTAGGGGTTTGCAAGGAACTGATATCAAGACAAATTAGGTACTTACACTAGTTACTTTAAAAAATACACAAAATAATTTTTTAATAACTGCATACAGTAGTGTTTTTATATATTAAAGTATTTTATACAATAGGAGCTTAATAAATTACCGGTCAGTTCTTCATATACTGTGGCTGTTAGGTTTATTCCTCCCCAGTAAATTGCATTATATATTTCTGTATATGTAAAGCTGAAGTTCACAGACCCCGATATCTGAAAGCAACATTGCACCTTATAAGTAAATGATAATAAATAAAATAGCACACGTTTTAATTAACACTGATTTAACAAAAATCAGACTATGATGTGCTGTTACATTGTCCTTAGAATCTGTTCATTTGGGGGCCTGGTGTAGGCCAAAAGACATAAATGGGATACATCACTGCTGCAAAACAATAATGCTGATTTCTTAAAAATGCCTTTCACTTTGACCTGTGCTCACTAAATCAGGAGTGGGGGGAAAAAAAATCCTACGGCCTGAATGATCAATTGAAGTGAACACAGGTTACACTGAATAATACTCTATTAGTAAATCAAATACTTGTCAGGAAAAAAACTCTATTAGAACACATGCTAATATGAATTTAGTTCCATGGGTAGGATAGGATGTTTGGTTTTTTAATAGTATTTGTGTAATTTTTTTGAAAAAAAAAAAAGAATTCCTGAGGAACTCTTGTCAATAAAGTCACTAAAAGAAATGCAAATTCCATAGTGCCCACCTTTCTTACTGGGCTCGAAACATGACCTTTCATTAAATGGTATCTTCACTTTCAATTGAAAAAATATATCAAATAAAAAAAAGTATTTTAGCACATTAAATAGGCACGAGCCATATAGTAAACTGTTGGTATTAAAAGTTACCTTTTCATTGCAATCTGCAGCAATGCGATTTTCTGTAAAATTTAATGAAATATGGCATGGTTGGTGTATAGAACAACCCCAATGACATTATCAGTTCTGTTTAATGAAAGGTCATGTTTCAGGCCTACAAGAAAGGGGGCACTGAATATGGATGTGCTTATTATAATCAGCAGGTGCACTTTTAGTGTTCTGATGGGAGAAGTTGCAATGTCTGCATCCCTTTAGTAAGTAATTAACCCTTAGGGAGTATCTCACCAAAAATGAAATGCCTGAAATCTATAATGAGCACAAACTTTCCTATTCATATTCAGTATCCAAAAGGACATGTTCAAACAAACAGCAATTTAATCTGAACAGTCAGGGCCAGATTAAGAACATCATGGGCCTGGTGCTGAGGATTTTGGTGGGCCTTTTATAAACAATACATAAATAAAAATTCAAACTATTTTTTGTTATAACAAACTAAATTAAAGAGAGAGAGGGAGGATGAGGGAGAGAGAAAGAAAGAGAGAGAGAAAGGGGATGAAAGAGGTGTGAGGGGTAAGGGAGGGAGGATGAGAGAGAAAGGGGGGGATGAGAGAAAGAGGATGTGTGGGAATGACATCAACACAGCCTGGCCAAGACAAGTGACCGAAGACACTATATATAACCCAGAAGGAAGACCGGGTAAAGATGGAAGTGCCCGGGCCCCGCCGGATTGATCACAGCACAGCACTGGAGGGCTCAGTCTGACAATTTAAGTGTGCCCTAATGTGCTAATATGCTGTGCATACTTGTACATTATGGCATAACCTACCCCAGGGCCTCTAAAAAGTAGTAATGTTAGCAACCTTTACTACCGCTTTAATATCACAGGAGCCTCTCATGGGGCGCCCTACTGACCCTGTGGCCCTTGGGCAGTGCCATAGTTGTCAACATTTCAAAAATATTTTCAGGGACGCTTTTTTTTACAAGTGCTATATTTACAGTAGCTGACATCCCCTATGTTCCTCTATACATCACAATAGTAATTACAAAATTAAATACTAATAATGGGGCAGAACAAATATGAGGACTGTGAGATTTCCTTTAGTTGAACTGACAAAAGTGTGCCCATTCTACACCTGGTAACATTGAGGATATTCAGTATAATTTTAAAGAACAGTTTTTGTGGGTAAGGGGCATAGGGGAGGAGTATGGATGGTATAAAAGTGTGACGTATGTGCAGGTGAGGGAGAAGAATGTGGAGGGTCTAACAGTGGGCACTATGTACATGAGAGGAGTGCAGAGGGTATAGCAGAAGGCACTATGTACAGGAGAGGAGTGTGAAGGGTATGACAGTGGGCAGTATGCACAGCAGAGGAGTGTAGAGTGTATGACATTGGGCACTATGTATAAGATAAGAGTGTGGAGGGTATGACAGTGAGCAATATGTACAGGAGTGTGGAGGGTATGACAGTGGGCACTATGTACAGGAGAGGAGTATGGAGGGTATGACAGTGAGTAGTATGTACAGGAGAGGAGTGTGGAGGGTATGACAGTGGACATTATATATAGGAGAGAAGTGTGGAGGGTATGACAGTGGGCACGATGTATAGGAGGGGAGTATGGAGGGTATGACAGTGAGTAGTATGTACAGGAGAGGAGTATGGAGGGTATGACGGTGGGCACTATATATAGGAGAGGAGTGTGGAGGGTACGACAGTGGGCACTATGTACAGGAGAGGAGTGTATGGCAGCGGGCACTATGTACAAGAGAGGGGTGTGTAGGATATGACAGCGGCATTATGTACAGGAGAGAAGTGTGGAGAGTATGACAGTAGGCACTATGTATAGGAGAGAAGTGTGGAGAGTATGACAGTGGGCACTATGTATAGGAGAGGAGGATGAAGTCATCTGGGAAGGAAAAATGTAAAGGTTTGTGGAAGGATGTTTAGGGACTGCGTAGTGGTTAAGCGGGCCATACATGGATTGAAATTACACTAATTAAGCAGAGACCAGCTATAGTCAATCTATGTATGGGCTAGCTGGTTTTACACAAGTCAACCTATTAACCGACTTGAGTACAACCAGTCTGTCAGGTTTTCCCCAAAACAATCAGTGCTGCCAGCTATAGTTAGCAACACTAATCATTGTATTCACTGGCAGAACACAATAACACTGCGGGAGTGATTGCCCCATTCACAGGTCAGCAGGTGAGAGGGTGTGTGGGGACAGGCTGGGGAGAGATACTAGTCAGTCCCCAGGTAGGCACTGGTTAGTATCAGAGCCAGATACACACAGGTTACATAGAGCGAGAGCAATAATTCTAGCACTAGACCTCCTCTGTAACTCTAAACATGTAAAAAAATTTAAAGCATCGCTTAGTACAACAAAAAAATCGTGCTAACTTTAGTGTTTTTTTTATGAATGAAACAGTTTCTTTCCAAAAAAAAGTTTGAAAAATTGCTGCGCAAATATCGTGTAACATAAAAAGTTGCAAAGACCACCATTTTGTCTGCTAAAACAATATATAATGTTTGAGGGTTCTGAGTAATTTTCTAGCATAAAAAAATGATGATTTTTACATGTAGGAGAGAAGTCCCAGAATGGGCCTGGGTGACAAGGGGTTCATTATCATAAGTAATATACAAATAATTATTATAAGCACTGTGAGGTCATCCTCTCAGTCTGCTGCAGAGTGTTCCAGCTTGTATTTAAACTGGCCGCTCTGTATGTAGCTTCTGACAGGCTGCGCAAGCAGCCCTGTATCTCCGGAACCATAGATGATAGCAGCCCCATATATTAACCAGTGCTGGAGTGGGTCTTTAGCTACCTACCCCCCAAATGTAGGGTCTCTGTGACTCCTGATCGCTACAATCCTCGAAGTCGATTATTATTATTATTTTTTTGGCAAATGGGCCTATCTTATGAAAGGGGCCTGGAGCTGCAGCTCTAATAGCCCCTATGTTAATCCGGCCCTGTGAACAGTTGTAGGTAACAAAATGTGTTAAAATCCCTGCAATGTACTATATATCGATCACCCAGAGGTGATTTTTTTTTGTTTTTGTTTTTTCTCAACAAAAGTTGAGTTACTCTTTAAAACAGCTTGCAATACCAGTGAATAGTATCCACTATGAGAAAAAAAAACTCCCAATCTCCTACATGCTCTCCTTGCTTGGCAAGTGTTGGGAATACTATTTTAAATGTGTAATGCTTTCCTCAAGATTTAACGCCCTCGTTGTAGATTTTCTAACCCTATCATCTATCACAAACACGTATAACTGTACAATACATTGATGGTAGGGGAGAAGCTCCAATGCTCATTCCTAATTTTCCATTATTTTCAATAGAATCATTCTTCTGGCAGCTTATAGCCTTGTGTTAAAGCATCCCGAAGACACTAAAATCTCATATAATCATACAGGTTTTATCTAATAGAACAAGGACCATGTGGGAGATGCACTTCTACACCTCACTGGCCACACAAAAATACAAATGTAAACAGAAAACCAGGGCCACTCGGCAGATTGTTCATACTGTTCCATGCTCCATGCACTGTTTCACATAGAAATGATAGGTACGATTTACGTAATAATGCACATTATCCTCATTGAATGGTAAATTGTCCCTGGCAATGTAAAGTAATGTGTCCTTGTATAGGTGCCTTAGGCCGCATACACACGGGCGGACTGTCTGCCCAACTTAGTCCGCCGAAACACATTTGAGCGGACAGTCCGCTCGTCTGTGGGCTTCAGCGGACTTTTTCAGCGGACAGTCTGACGAACAAAGTCTTACGGAATTTCCGTAAGATTGTCCGTCCAAACTTGGTTTGAGCGGACAGTCCGCCCGTGTGTGTGCCAGTCCGCTGTACTTTCGAAATGAGCGGACTTTTCCCGCCCGGAGAAAAGTCCGCTCATTTCGAGCGGGTATCCAGGTAGGCGGAGCACGCGACGGAGACGTCGCGGGCCCTGCCGCCTGGCATGGACTTAAAGGGGAACCCCAACGCCGAAAAAAAATCTGCGTGGGGGTGCCCCCCAAGTCCACAACAGACCCTTGTTCGAGCACGCTACCCGGCCGGCCAGGAAAGGGGGGCGAGCGAGCGCCCCCCCCCCCCTCCTGAGCCGTACCAGGCCGCGTTCCCTCAACATGGGGGGTGCCTTGGGGAAGGGGGGGCCGCGCGGCCCCCCCACCCCAAAGCACCTTGTCCCCATGTTGATGAGGACAAGGGCCTCTTCCCGACAACCCTGGCCGTTGGTTGTCGGGGTCTGCGGGCGGGGGGCTTATCGGAATCCGGGAGCCCCCTTTAATAAGGGGGCCCCCGGATACCGGCCCCCCACCCTATGTGAATGAGTATGGGGTACAATGTACCCCTACCCATTCACCTGTAAAATAAAAGTACCAAAAAAAAACACAACACACGAGATAAAATATTTTATTGCACAGCTCCGGGGGTCTTCCGTCTTCGGGGGTCTTCTCGCCGGACTCCTCCGCTATCTTCTTGTAGCTCTTTTGCTAGCGGAGGAGTCCGGCTTTCTTCCTCCCCGCCGCCGGCCTCTTCTCCCGACTTCGGGGGTCTTGTCCCCCTCTTCGGTTCTTCTGCCGGGCCACCGCGCCTTCTTATAGCTCTTTTACAGGCGGTGGCCCGGTCTTCTGTCGCCGCTGTCGCCGCCGCCTTCCATTCTTCTTCTTCTTCTTCTTCTTCTTCTTCTCCAGGAGATGTTGCCTCGACGATCTCTCCGGCCGGAATGCCAGAGCCGCGCTGCGCGGCCACTTATATAGTGACAATGGGGCGGTGTCACATGGTATATGTCACATGGGTTGGTCACATGGGTTGATGTCACATGGGGACTATGACATCGTAAGGGGGCGGGGTCACCATGTGACACCAACCCATGTGACATATACCATGTGACACCGCCCCATTGTCACTATATAAGTGGCCGCGCAGCGCGGCTCTGGCATTCCGGCCGGAGAGATCGTCGAGGCAACATCTCCTGGAGAAGAAGAAGAAGAAGAAGAAGAAGAACGGAAGGCGGCGGCGACAGCGGCGACAGAAGACCGGGCCACCGCCTGTAAAAGAGCTATAAGAAGGCGCGGTGGCCCGGCAGAAGAACCGAAGAGGGGGACAAGACCCCCGAAGTCGGGAGAAGAGGCCGGCGGCGGGGAGGAAGAAAGCCGGACTCCTCCGCTAGCAAAAGAGCTACAAGAAGATAGCGGAGGAGTCCGGCGAGAAGACCCCTGAAGACGGAAGACCCCCGGAGCTGTGCAATAAAATATTTTATCTCGTGTGTTGTGTTTTATTTTGGTACTTTTATTTTACAGGTGAATGGGTAGGGGTACATTGTACCCCATACTCATTCACATAGGGTGGGGGGCCGGTATCCGGGGGCCCCCTTATTAAAGGGGGCTCCCGGATTCCGATAAGCCCCCCGCCCGCAGACCCCGACAACCAACGGCCAGGGTTGTCGGGAAGAGGCCCTTGTCCTCATCAACATGGGGACAAGGTGCTTTGGGGTGGGGGGGCCGCACGGCCCCCCCTTCCCCAAGGCACCCCCCATGTTGAGGGCACGTGGCCTGGTACGGCTCAGGAGGGGGGGCGCTCGCCCGCCCCCCTTTCCTGGCCGGCCGGGTAGCGTGCTCGGACAAGGGTCTGTTGTGGACTTGGGGGGCACCCCCACGCCGATTTTTTTCGGCGTTGGGGTTCCCCTTTAAGTCCATTCCAGGCGGCGGGGCCAGCGACGTCTCCTTCGCGGGCCCCGCCTACCTGGAGACGCGCTCGAAATGAGCGGACTTTCCTCCGCGTGTGTGGGCGAGTCCGTTCATTTCAAAAGTAGAGCGGATTGTATGGCGGACTTAGTCCGCCGTATTAGTCCGCTCAAAAAGTGCCGTGTGTGGGCAAGTCCGTTCATTCAAAAGTTTGGACGGACTGTCTGTCGGATTGTCTGACGAACTTAGTTGGCCAGACAATCTGCCCGTGTGCACGCGGCCTTACAGTGACCTGTGCCCAGACTCTGCACACCCAATTTACTTATTTTGAAGCAATAAAATCACTATAGTGATAGTTAGGGTAGTGGCAGATACTCTTTATGGAGAGATCTGGAGTCTATTAGACCCCTGATCTCTCTTCTGCTCTTCAAAGCAGTCGATCAAACATTAAATTGGTGTTTTATGTATACAAGTCCATGTTACCTGCATTAAATGTGTGCATAGTAAAGGCATTTGTTACAGCTGTACTCTAAAGTCTGCATAGCCTTGGAGAATTGATAATATACATGTACCATTTTTAAAGAAAATATGAGTGAGCAGGCAAAACAGGTTTCTTTTTTTTTTGTTATGGGATTCATATTCAACTCTAGGTTATAACAGAATGGCACCATCATAAATCAAAACACGGCAATAAGTAAACAAATGAAATGACCCTTGTTCAAAAATCTGCATACCCTAATGCCCTGTACACAGGGTTGGAAATTCTGATGGAAAAAGTCTGATCGGATTATGTTGTCCGAAAATCCGATCGTGTGTGGGCTCTGACTTTTTCTGTCAGATTTTCTGACACACAAAGTTTAAGAGCAGGATCTAAAATTTTTCGACAACAAAATCCGATCACATAAATTCCGACGAACAAAGTGCCACGCATGCTCAGAATAAACTAAGAGACAAAAGCTATTGGCTACTGGCCTGTTTATAGTCCCAACGTACGTGTTTGACGTCACCTCATTCAGAACGATCAGATTTTCCGACAAGTTTGTGCGACCGTGTGAATGCATCACAAGTTTCGAACAAAATCCGTCAGAAAAAGGATTTTGTGGTCGGAATGTCCGACCATGTGTACAAGGCATTCGATTTTAATTCTGTGTATTGTCCCCTTTAGTAATAATGTCAACGTGCAGTTTTTTGCAGTAGATGTCTAGGAGGACACAAATTCCTGCCGATTCATCTTGGCAAAATGCCTCCCGGTTATGCAAAGTATCTTCCCAGAATGGCTCAGTGATAGGAATGAATAGCCAGGAGACTGTGATGGCCACTCCATAACCTTCACCTTTTTCTGCTGTAACCAGTGGAGGATTAACTTGGCCATGTGCTTATTGAGTGTGAACATGCTGCATTCATCTCGCCAGACCGCCATATTCTGGTATTCTTGCCGCTATAGGCCTTGTTGAGTCCTCTCCAAACATGGCACTTATGGTTGTGACTATAAAGCTCTAATTTGGTCTCGTCACTCCAGATTACAGTGTGCCAAAAGCTGTGAGGCGTGTCAAGGTTTCATTGAGCATATTGTAACCAGGCTTTTTTGTGGCATTGGTATAGTAAAGGCTTCTTTCTGGCAACTCAACAATGCAGCTCATTTTTGTTCAAGTATCGTCCTATCGTGCTTCTTGAAATAGCCACACCTTTTTTTTTTTCAGAGCAGCCTGTATTTCTGCTGAGGTTACCTGTGTTTTTTCTTTATATCCTGAAAAAAATCTTCTGGCAGTTGTAGCTGAAATCTTTCTTGGTCTACCTGACCTTGGCTTGGGATCAAGAGATCCCCAAATGTTCTAGTTCCTAATAAGTGATTGAACAGTACTGACTGGCATATTCAAGACTTTGGCTATCTTTTCATATCCTTTTCCATCTTTATAAAATTCCTTTATCTTGTTAAATGCAGGTCTTTTGACAGTTCTTTTCTGCTCCTCATGGCTCAACATCTAGCCTGCTCAGTGCATCCACCTGAGAGCTACCATACTCATTAACTATTTATACACAGACACTAATTGCAATTTAAATAACCTGAGGTGTGGGAAATGAGCCTTTAATTGCCATTTTAACCTGTGTGTGCCACCTTCTCTGTCTCTACCAAGGTCAAACATTCCAGGGTATGTAACCTATGATTTAAAAAGGAGCCAAACAACTATGTGATAATAAATGGCTTCATATGATCCCTATCCTTAAAGGGATACTAAACACACACTGTTTAATTTACATTGTCTCTTCTATTTCCGTATATGGATGATGGCACTTTAATTATTCTAATTGAAAAATGTACCTTTTTCTTAATTGAGATACAGCTGTCACATGACCCAGCTTTTTCCCAGCCTGTCTGCAGGGAAACTTAAGCAGGAGGAGCCGCTAGTCCTCTGCTGCTGGTTACATGTTTAAAATAAAAAAAAGCCTTTGGAATACAGAGTAAAAATAAATAAATATCAATAAACTTTTATAATTGTCATACAAATATATATTTGAAATCAAATCTTTATTATTTTGTGGAAATAACATGGTGTGGAAGGATTTCTGCGAGCCACAGGCTGTGTTACGCCCCTCCAGCCTGTGTCTTAGAATAAGAGGGAGGTGAAGCCTCCATTAATCTACATAATATCCTCTCCCCATTGTATTTAGCTAGTAGCTGGTTTGTGGCCATTGAGGAGGGGGCCTAATAACATGATCTGAGGAAGGGGTAAGCCCTCGAAACATGTTATCATGGTGACCGGTTTCTCTCCTTTGGTTTGAGTGCTCTTCAAGACTTCCAGTTTGCCCTCACCAGATGATGTTCGGCATTAGATTCCGTGACTCCCCGTGCACGCTCCATCTCAGTGACTCTGATGGCTGTAATCCACACACTTCTCCCACTGTCCTGAGCGATGTAACCTACTGTTTGGTCCAGGATCATGTGTCATTCTTTAGCTTTTGGGATTATGTGCTTCTCCTCTCCACTGGCTTGGTGATAAATAACTCCTGCATGCCATGCTTTTTAACTTTACATTAAAGTGAATTTTGATTTAATCTATTCCTGGGCTTGTGGCTCTATTGACTTCCACATGGCTGGGATCAGTTATTGATTGATTGCTTTTTATGATGTGGGTTTAGTGACACTTTAAATAAAAGATTCTTTTGGCATGATCAATCATATTTTCAATATCAATGCTAAAATTTCACGATTGCTGCCAGGGTATGCAAACTTTTGAGCACAACTACAATTACAGTACTTTACAATTATTAATGGTAAATGGTCAAATAATGCATTGAACAATAAATGTAAATAAAATTTACCTGATATGCCTTGCTTATTTGCGTATTTACTTCAGTGTGTGTCGTTATTGTTATTGTTACATTGCCTTTTACAGGTTTACCATAGCGATAACTATAAAACAAAGCATTTAAAAAATCGGATTGTTATTTTTGAACATGCTCTAGCTTTAATCATGTGTATTTAAAACATATTACCAAAAATGTCCTGATTACCAGTTTTTTACCTTAAACTGAATTTTAAAACATCAACTGCAGTCATATTTGACTTCCAACAGCACGCCTATGACCTATAGGGAAAACCCAGCCAACCTTGCTTAGGATGGACTTCTCCTTAAAGCGTAACTTCACTTATGTTTAGGAAAAAAATGTTCCCCTCTGGGTAATCTCCTTAGTGAAACTGCTGCTCTCCCAGTCCAGTATGTGTTGCTAACATGTGTGGGATGGCCTCAGCCTTACACCACTCCACAAGCAATGTCCACTGATGCGTTTTGCCCCACACATTGGTGCATAATAATAGAAGTAAAGGGCAGAGGCAGGACAGAAGAACGTATGCATCACTGACGGTGAAAATTAAAAGATAAACATGTCCAAGTAATTGAGGTGATGAAGTAAATGGGGAATTGGAGTCCATCACTAATGAAAAAACTGACAATGTGTGATCAACTAAGATCAATATTTCTTAATTGGTCACCATTCAGTCCCTCCTGGGCCCTACTGGGTGCATCCATTGACAAACACAGCATAGCTCGGCTCTGCCCCGCTTTCTGTTTACAGGACTTGATTGGCTTCCGCTGCTGCCTTTCTGTCCTGTGAGACAGGAGGAGAGAGCCTCTGTAAATGGGCATGACTCTGGATCAAGTGAGGACTCAGGTAAGGATTTTGTCAGGATGGGCATGCCAGTAGATGAAGCTGGTTCCTCTGGGCGGACTTCTGTGCATCGTCCCAGGTTAATCCACATTCCTTCTCGTGGATGTAGAAATTGGACACATGCTCCTCTGCGCACGTACACATGCGTATCGGTGTGCTCACATGCACCCGTGACAGATCAAGGTGCCAAATTTGATGCCTCAAATTTTTTACCATAATGCAAGGAATGCATTAACCTGTTAAGGACCTACCCATGCAGATATAATGAGGCAGGGCGGGCCTCCTGCGCAAAACCTACCTGTACGTGATCTTGTGCACTGGGTCTGGGGCACACGCGCGATTGGACACATCGGCAGCCAATCAGCAAGTCCGGCAGACACAATGTCTCACCGGAAACCAACAGTCATTCTCAGAAGAGGCAGGACGCCATTCTATGAGAGAGGAAGATGGAGATCTTGTGTTTCTGCTGAGCAGAAACATGGATCTCTGTCTTCCTCCAGTCAAAAGCACCCCCTCCCCACCACCACCACCACACACAGTTAGAAAGCATTCCTACCTTTGATTGCCTCTGATGTTAACCCCTTCCCTGTCAGTGTCATTAGTAAAGTGACAGTGTATTTTTTTTAGCACTGATCACTGTATTAGTGACACTGGTCCCAAAAAGTGTCAAAAGTGTCAGTTAAGTGTCTGTTTTATCAGGTGCAATGTCAAAGTTCCACTAACAATCACTGATCGCCGACATTACTAGTAAAAAAAAAAAAAAATAATTACATACATTTATCCCCTAGTTTATAGACTCTATAACTTTTGTGTAAACCAATAAACATGCACTGATTGGGATTTTTTTTTACCAAAAATATGTAGCAGAATACATATTGGCCTAAATTGATGAATACATTTGATTATTGGGTATGTTCTATAGCATAAATTAAAAAAACATTTTTTTTTCAAAATTGTCAGTCTTTTTTCTTTATAGCTCAAAAAATTAAAACCGCAGAGGTGATCAAATAACACCAAAAGAAAGCTCTATTTGTTGGAAAAAAAGGACATCAGTTTTATTTGGGTACAGTGTCACATGACCACGCAATCGTCAGTTAAAGCAATGCAGTGCTGCATCACAAAAAATTGCCTGGTCCTGAAGGGGGGTAAACATTTCGGGGCTGAAATGGTTATGATAAAAAATGTTTTGGCTTTAGAACTACTTCAAGGAAGATGACAAGCAGAGACAATGGTCAAAAGAAGGTATAAAATACAGAACAGGAACACGAAAAAAGAAACCGCCATATGGATAAAAAGCCCTTTAAGCGATACTTGCATCTAATTTAGTCTAATCATGTCTTTTATCTAACTAACATCACTCTGGTGTAGTTCCTAAAAAACCGCAACCCTTCCTGTATAACAAGAACACAATTGTAGTGATTAAGAGTGGCTCTGGGCTATGAAAATCAATGGGAAAGCTGTCTACGCCTCTCTTTCACCTCTGTAATGGGAAGCGGATTTGTGTTGCATCTGAGGTCTGTGATGTCATTTCTTTTTGTATGGGGGTGGGGGAAAGCACTTACACTTTTTTTACAGCTCCATACCTGTAATCAATACCCCTTACTTGTCAAAAGATGATCACAGGCTGTTTAGAAAATCTTTTCTGCTCACCTCTGTTTTAAAGACTTAGGCAGCTTCCGGTCCCAGGTCTGGTTGTGGTCGTGCCATTAGTGGTACATAGTTGCCAACATTGTAAAAAAGAATCCGGGACACTTTTTTGGCTGTAGGCAGAGTTCTATTATAATTAGGGGCGGGGCATGCGGTTATAGCCGTGGCATAGGAAAAGGTGAAAATGCAACGCGCAGAGCGCCACAGCGAAATATGGACGTGGTTTACGTAAAATAATGGGCGTGGCGTACATGGGCTTGGCTCAAAGGGTGTGGTTAGAGTCTGAGATGAATGCGGGATGGAGAGGGAAAGGGGGGAGGGATGGAGGGACAGCAGCCCCAGATCCTACACCACAATAGCAATATTTGTTTTCCAGAGTTTGACAATCAGCAGATAAAGATACTCGAAATACCTGGTGTTAGCGATTCAATCATCCCGGCGCCATGATTGTTATGGTGTCAGGATGATTAAAGCGCATTATTTCTATTATTACATTGTACTATAAAATGAAATCATTCAACTCACCATAACGCAGAATCAGTGAGAGCCATGAGCGCGTCACTAGCCATGTTTCCTGCCACCAGATGCCATCAGGTGCCCCCAGCAGAGTCCCTCCGTACATCAGGTGCCCCATCAGAGCAGCCTTCCTCAAATCTGTGTCTCCATCAGCGGAGCCCCTCCTTACATCTGGTGTCCCCATCAGTCCTCCTTACATCTGGTGTCCCCATCAGTCCTCCATACATCTGGTGTCCCCATCAGTCCTCCTTACATCTGTGTTCCCATCAGTCCTCCTTACATCTGTTGTCCCCATCAGTCCTCCTTACATCTGGTGTCCCCATCAGTCCTCCTTACATCTGGTGTCCCCATCAGTCCTCCTTACATCTGGTGTCCCCATCAGTCCTCCTTACATCTGGTGTCCCCATCAGTCCTCCTAACATCTGGTGTCCCCATCAGTCCTCCTTACATCTGGTGTCCCCATCAGTCCTCCGTACATCTGGTGCCCCTCTGACATCCAGACTGCCCCCTCTGACATCCAGACTGGCCCCCCTCTGACATCCAGACTGGCCCCCCTCTGACATCCAGACTAGCCCCCCTCTGACATCCAGACTGGCCCCCGACATCCAGACTGTCCCCCCTCTGACATCCAGACTGTCCCCCCTCTGACATCCAGACTGCCCCCAGACATCCAGACTGGCCCCCAAAATCCAGACTGCCCCCTCTGACATCCAGACTGGCCCCCCGACATCTAGACTGCCCCCCAACATCCAGACTAGACCCCCTCTGACATCCAAACTGGCCCCCCTCTGACATCCAGACTGGCCCCCCTCTGACATCCAGACTGCCCCTTCTTACATCCAGACTGGCCCCCCAACATCCATACTAGCCCTCCTCTGACATCCAGACTAGCCCCCCTCTGACATCCAGACTAGCCCCCCTCTGACATCCAGACTGGCCCTCCTCTGACATCCAGACTGGCCTCCGACATCCAGACTGCCCCCTTTGACATCCAGACTGTTGTTGCTGCGCGGAAAGAGATTGAGCTGCGGCGCCGCCCACCTTACGCCCCTTTCCATTACAGTTCACAGACACTGGCAGCGGGGTGGGGTGGGCCGCAGCACCTCTATTGTAGCCATATGCATGCCTTCTGGTCTTCTTTAAAATGGCGGCCGGCAGAGAAAAAACGTGACTACCTCTCACAGCAAACTGTGTGCAAACAACAAGTGGTGGTGCACTACGATCGTGGTGGATCCAAAGTGTGCCTCAACTCTCACCCACTCCGTGATCACCGTTCATTGAGAAGGTATACGAGTCCCGAGCAGTCTAACATCCACTTCAACCAGTTACGACCTGCTCCGACCGTTTCCGAACCACTCTGATCGGTACCGTTCGATATCAATGAAATCTATGTCCGTGTGGTCACGCCCCCGACATGTTTTGTCATACCAATTTATTCCTAGGGATTGGCCACACGGACGCCAACTTTCCCTTATATGCATTTCCTCCCAGAAGTCGCACCTGCGTACATTCCAACCAACCGATTGCTTCCGTCTATGCTTTTTGCCCACACTAGTTGGTCCACGTCATGGTGCACGCCTGCGTACATTCCATCCGAACGATCGCTTCCGTCTATACTTTTTGCCCACACTGGTTAACCTGCGCTTGCGCACACAGCTCCCCACCACGACCATATAGCACCAACCTATGTGACGGGAAGATGTACTACATATCCCCTCAATACCATTAAATACAAGATAAATATTACAATGTTTTGCATTCTAAAACAGAACATTATGAGCCTAGTGTCAATCTAGCTTTAAAAACTGACAGTGGATGACCTGGATGCCAGATTCACGGACACAGAGCTATGAAGGGACAGCGCGTGTATACCGTCCCTTCAGAGTGCATGCGCCGGTGACATCACTGGCTGCATGCAATGTGAATATCTCCTAAACCATGCAGGTTTAGGAGATATTCACTGTACCTACAGGTAAGCCTTATTAAAGGCTTACCTGTAGGTACAAGTAAAAAATAAGAGTTTATTCCACCATATTTTCATAAACCACTCCATGATGATAAACATTCCTTGTGACAGCTTCTAAAGACATTTAAAAAAAGTTTTGGTTTCAGGTGTGTAAAGCAATTACTGGATCTGGCAGATGAAGTTTATTACAGTAGTATTTGATACAATAGACCAGCATTTTTCAACCAGGGTGCCTTCAGGTTTACTTAGGGGTGCCTGGGCAAAATGCTTAAAAATTGCCCAACAGATGCATACAAGCCAGTGGGTGGATTAAGCCTGCATTAAAGTGTCTGTAAACCTAAAAATATTTTTTTAATGAAGACTTCTACCTGGTAGAGTAGAGGATGTCAAGTCATCTGTGCCCAGTCTTGACACAAAGAGTTAATCCATCTCTGAGCAATCCTCTAGTCTTTTTGTAGTAAGATAAAAAAAGACACACAGATAAGTTTGTGTCCCCACATCCCCCACTGCTGTGACTGACATGTGATTTCTTTAAATCATGAACGGCATGAGAGCAGAGAGAGTATATTACAATTCCAGCTTCCCATCCCCCCTCCTTCTTTCTCCAGCTCTCCCAGGATTGGCTGCTCCACACCTCATCATGATTGGGCATGCTGACGTCATGTGGTGCCTTTCCTGAGTTTTGAGTGGATGTTACTCAAAGCTCAGAAATAGGAGAGTAGGAGAGTGTAGAGGTGGGCGGGGAGTTTTGTGACATCATGACTCCGCCCACCGAGCACCAGCAAAGAGACTCACACACCAATTTCAGAGTTTTGCAGGGCTCCTACTGCTGAAGGGGGTGACATTTGCAAGGTAGGGATACATGCAGGGGGCTTGCATGTATACAGTACATACATGCATACTGTGTCATTAGTTTATACTGGGTGAGTGGTGGGTTTACATCCACTTTAAGTTACACAAAGCCACATGTTTTCATTGGGCATCAGTAAAACCTTCTAACCACCAGTGTCCCAACAACCAATGATGTTGATTGATAAGGAGATTGTCGGGTGCCAGCACAGCATCATAGTTTGCCCCTTCCCTTCCCTTTTCTGTCAGTACTGGGGTCACGTTAACTGAGTGAGGGAGAGCAACAGTGGAGAAGAGAAACATTGGAATACTAGTCAGTGCAAGTATGCAAAGGTGTATTTGCTTTGGAAGAATAAATAACCTCTAAAGTTTGGTGTCCCACGTCTGGATGTTGCTGTGTTATGTTAAACTTTTAGTTTTGTTTTTTTACAATTTAGAATGGGGCGCCTCAAGATTGTGCAGAATTTCAAAGGATGCCTTTACCAAAAAAAAGGTTGAGAAACACTGCAATAGACTTGCTGACAAAGTTGTAACAGTTTAATGATTACAGTTAAACTACAGCAGCATGCAAGGATGCATCATATTCTTACTGATTAACCTGCCATCCAAAAAGGTTGACCATAGATGGCTTGTTTGTTTATTCAATCAGCCAGCAAGTTGATTAAAAAAACAAAAACAAATGGATTCCTTCATCCGCCCTAGCAAGGCAGATAGAGGAATCTTCCCCATTGAGACATTGATCAGTGGTTTATCGAGAACATTTTTCCAACATTTCTGTTTAGAAAAAAGTTGATCGTCTTTCAAAATTTATCCGGTCCCTGCCAGCTTTAGATATACACTCATATGGATTAAAGTGCATTGCTAAAGTATTCAGACCCCCTTCACTTTTTTCAATTTTGTTATGTTGCAACCCGATACTACAGTTGTTTAAATTAATTTATTTCTCATTAATCTATACTTAGTATCTCATAATGACAACGTGAAAACAGCATTTTAGAAATACCTGTGAATTTATTAAAAAGGAAAAACTTTAAATATCATATGTACTCGGGTATTCAGATCCTTTAGGCTGGCCATACCTTATACAATTTTTGTACAATTTTCTTTTAGATTTACCAAAACCATATAATATGAGGTCAAACCTTAACACTTTCAATTTGTATGCAGTCAGGCAGGCCCTTGCACTACACAATTGAAGGTAAATATAAAGAAAATCGAACAAGAAAATTGCATAATGTATGGCCAGCCTTACTCAGTACTTTGTTAAAGCACCTTAGGCAGCAATTAAAATCTCTTATAATCCAAATAAAAATTCAAGTCTTTTTGAGTATGGCGTAACAAGCTTTGCACACCTGGATTGAAGGATTTTCTGCCATTCTTCTTTGCAAATCCTCTCAAGCTTTGTCAGGTTGGAAGGGGGCATACATTTTCAGGTCTCTCCAAAGATATTCAATGGGGTTCAAGTCAGGGTCTGGCTGGGCCACTCTAGCACATTAACAGAGTTGTCCCTAAGCCACTTCTGTTGTCTTGGCTGTGTGCTTAGGATCGCTGTCATGTTGGAAGGTGAACCTTTGGCCCATTCTGAGGTCCTAAGCACTGTGGAACAGGTTTTCATGGAGGTTATCTCTGTACTTTGCTCCATTCAGCTTTCCTTCAACCCTAACCAGTCTCCCAAACACCCCCACAGCATTATGCTGCCACCACCATACTTCACGTTTGGGATGGTATTGGGTAGGTGATGAGCGGTGCCTGGAGATTTCCTCCAGACAAAACATTTATAATTGAGGCCAAATAGTTTAATCTTGGTTTCATCAGACGCTCACAGTCTGAGCGTTCTACATGTGCTCTTTTGCAAACTCCAAGCAGACTTTCATGTGTTTTGCACTGGGGAGAGGCTTCAGTCAAACCACTCTGCCATTAAGCCCAATTTGGGGGAGGGCTGCAGTGATGGTTGTCCTTCTGGAACTTTGTCCCATCTCCACACAGAATCTCTGGAGCTCAGTCAGAGTGACCATCCGGGTTCTTGATCACCTCTCTTACTAAGGTCCTTCTCCCCCGATTGCTCAGTTTGGTGGGTTGACCAGCTCTTGGAAGAGACCTGGTTATGCCAAACTTTTTCCATTTGTGAATTATGAAGGCCACTGGGCTTTTGGGACCCTTCAGTGCAGCAGAATTTTTTTGTGGCCTTCCCCAGATTTATGCCTGGTAATTATCCTGTCTCTGAGCTCTGCAGACAGTTGCATTGCTTTGCAGTGGCTTTTGCTCTGATACAGTATGCATTGTCAGCTGTGAGGCCTTTTATAGAGAGGTGTGTGCTTTTACAAATCATGTTCAATCAATTTATGTAGTTTACCATAGGTGGACTCCAATCAAGGTGTAGACACATCTCAGCAACAATCAAGAGAAATGGGGGCACCTGAGCTAAATTTCAAATGTTGTTGCAAAGGGTCTGAATACTTGTGCCAATGTGAAATTTCAGTTTCTCCTTTTTCATACATTTGGAAACATTTGTAAAATTCTGTTTTCTTTTTGTCATTATGAGGTATTGAGTGTAGATTAATGAAAAAAAAGTTATTTAAACAAACGATAGTATCAGAAA
This sequence comes from Lithobates pipiens, assembly GCF_037356315.1. Taxonomy (NCBI): domain Eukaryota; kingdom Metazoa; phylum Chordata; class Amphibia; order Anura; family Ranidae; genus Lithobates; species Lithobates pipiens. The sequence goes on from NW_027507758.1 coordinate 339,763,353, forward strand.
AGCGAAGGGGGTCTGAATACTTTATAAATTTTAGAGTGCAGGGCCTATTTTTATATGAAATATAATTTATATGAAAGTTCTGAATTCAGCAAAAATCTCTATGATATTTAAAGACAATTCCAGAAAAAAAGGTTAAAGGATAGGTTCACATCTTGGTACATGTTATACACATATTTTCATATTACATATTTAGGGTGTAACATGCTTCAGTACCTCTCCCCAATCCCCCCTACCTGTGACAGCAGGTGGGGGTTCTCTCCCCACACCTGCTGCCACATTTGAAAATGGCACGGCTGTGCAGGGCTCTGCCTGCACAGCCTTGTCATTCATTCACAAGAACACAAATGGCAGATTGTTTGTGCATTAATGCTGCATACACACGACCGGTTTTCCCATCGGAATAAACTCTGAAGGTTTTTCCGACGGAGTTCCGCTGAAACTGTCTTGCCTACACACGATCACACCAAAGTCCGATCGTCAAAAGCATAGAGACGTACAGCACATACTACGGGACTAGAAAAAGGAAGTTCAATAGCCAGTAGCCAATAGCTTCCATCTCATACTAGCTTCAGAGCATGCGTCGTTTTTGGTCCGTCAGAACAGCATACAGACAAGCAATTTTCTCAATAGCAATTGGTTCCATCGGAAATATTTAAAACATCTTCTATTTCTAGGTCCATCAGAATTTAAAAAAAAAAGTCTGATGTGGTATACACGCGATCAGAATATACGATAAAAAGATTCTGTCTGACTTTTTCTGTCAGACATTCCGCTCGTGTGTACACAGCATTACATGTCCTCCAGCTTTCCAACAGAAAGCCTGTGCAGAGGCATAGTTAAGAAAGCTGAGGGATATTTCGTCAGGAGCCCGATATTGAGCCTGTGATCCACGGATTGCTCATACAATGCTCTGCAGGTTCCAGCGAAAAATAAATATTAAATGCACAGTTTTTCCCTACATAAATATGTGCAATTGCTACTTTTTTCACAAGGGTGAACTTTAAGTTTGTGAATGAAGTTAGGTGCTTGCTCACTGAGCACTGCCTACTGTGTTCCATGTTGTGGGAGCTATAACTTACTTTGCGGTCACTGTACCAGTAAAGTTCTTCATATCTGAGGCAATGAAGAAAGATGGTGCATCTAGCTTTACATCAAACTTTTGAAAAACTGGAAATAAATATTTAAAAAAAGATGAGGGAAAAAAAAAAAGAAATATAAGTCAAACAGACAATAGTGCAAATTCTCTAGCTCATGTGACCACTAACATTAGCATATGTTATTTCACCATGATACACTCAAAATGTAATTGTATTTATTATTGTGTTTATTTACTCATTCACTTTGATATGTTTGCTGCTATCAAAGGATCTTAACTGTTATAAAACATTTCATAGTTGTGAATGTCATAAAATGGCATAAAATGTCAAAATCTCATAATAACCAGGATAACATAAAGTGTTCACGATGAAAGGTGCAAGCAATTGCTGAATATATAATATATAATAGACACATACCATTTTCAGCAACAATAAAGGAAACAAAACTCTGAGTTGTATCCTAAAATTAAAATAAAATTGGAAAACATTATGGTTCAGCAAAATAAGTATAATGAAGTTACAGCAATAGAAAAAAAATATATAAATTATATTTGTAGCAGGGTGGCATAGTGTGGGCTGGCTTCATAATAGAGTTAGAGCTCAGAGCTTAAGGGACAGCAGTGTGTCTGAGGGTGAGATACAGCCGTGCATCAAGGTCAGATTGGGACAGTAGAAGGTCCAAGCTTGAGAAGAAGTCCATGTGGGATGGGAACAGACAGGAGGCTGTAGAGAAAGTCCAGTAGGGACAAGCTGGGAAGCTGCAAGGAAAGACGCAGTGTCTGTGCATAACTCTGGGATGTGTTTGATAGTCAAGAAGAGCAAAAGGTGTTTGGCGGTCAGGAAGACCCTATAGAGGTACTCAGAGCAGTCATAGGTGTGCGCAGTCTATTGCATTAGGGTGTGCACCCCAAAGCTCAAACACACTACTCACTACTACTCACATTACTCACTATGTTCATTTAGAAAAGGAAGTGGCTGACAAATACATATTTACCGGCCCCTTCCCTCACCCATCCTAAAACATCTCCGCAGCACCATGGAGAGGAGAGGAGGGAAGCCAGAAGTGCTGCAGAGGGAACGAGTGGGGAGCCAGGTCAGTAGGAAGAATCTGTGCTGCACAGGGTGATTGTTAGAGAAATTAAGTATTATACCTCTAAATGTCAACTATGAATATGCATAGAAATATAGCTTTATCTTCATTAAGTTTAAAATGCTTAGAAATATATGTTTTATATAACCCTATTATACTTCAATATGCTGAATAATCATATGACTATGAAAATGCTTACATTAGCAGGAATTTAAAAACACATAGCTCAGAACAATGAAATGTTTAGAATCACGTGTATAGAACATCCTGTGGCAGGGTGTTGCCTGTATTCCCTTCTTCCTGCTTCACGTTCAGAATAAAGGTTGAAATCATACATGTGCTCGGGACATTAAAAGCAGGAAGGGGGAAGGTTTAAGGGTGATAAAAAGGAGCATGTAATCCTATGACAATCAGAAATTGATTTTTGAAGCCTGAACGTACATGTAACCATTTCTCTTGCATATGCAAATAAAATTTCTTAACTTGAATCGAGAGATGGTCTGAGAATACAGATTGTTCTCTAACAGTGATTAGGGTGTGCCTGGGCACACCCGGCACACCCTGTGCACACGCCTATGGGAGCAGTATAGATGTCACAAGAGAGCCAGGAGGCTAAACGTTATGTCTTTGCAGTGATGGGGAGAACCCCCTGTATGGGAAGAGCTATCTGTATGAACTTTGGACTTGCTTTTAAATAAAGTGGGCTGCCATACCCTAAAACTGTTTTGAACTGTAAACGTTCATCCACACCGAAAATATTAAGTACAAAGGGGTTGCAGCATGAAGTGCCAAGTGCTTTTACTGCTAAAAAGCTATTCCTAGTTTCAGGCCACCCTGCCCATCCCCAAGCTAAATTAACAGTATACATGGTGCTAAGAAGATAGTCTGTCACTGTTAAAGATGCAATTTTGCAGCAAACCCATGCTTGAAACTTAGGATCTGGTAGACAGTTTGTGTGTGTGTATTTCTCCATAGAGGGGGATCTGTACAGACTGGAATTCTGACTGGAAACCCATGAAACACTGTCTGGAAGCTAGCCAAGTAGGTAGATTGAGTCGTCTGATAAGAGTGACCAGATGACAAAAAACATAGTAAGGAAGCTGGTCGCTCAGTTTACTTTATTTTTCATGGGAAACATCTTTGTTGTTTTCACACAATAAACAGGCAAGACACCCTTAGTTAATGGACTGATTCCTACCAATGTTCTGCAACTGATGCTGATTTCTTTCTGGTGAGTTAGACATGAAGGAGTTCAAAATTGTATCTGTCTAGCTATCTTCTATTCTGTTCATTTTCAGATGATCCCTTAAAATTCATCTTTTCAGGGAAGTCTATCCCTCCTCCATCTAATAAACTGTACTTTTACTTTCTCCTTCAGCTCATTCCTCATAGTTACTACCTTTTGTATCACCCCCCCTTTTGGATTATAAAAGCTATCGCAAGAAGGGCCCTCTGTAACTTCTTGTACGGAATAGTATTTTACCTGTATACATGTCCCTTTATTTTGTGCAAACTGTTGGTGCTATAGAAATCCTCTATAATAATAAGTGTTTTAAACAGAAATAAAGAACTTTTAACCACTACAATACAGGGCGCTTTCACCCCCTTCCTTCCCAGGCCAATTTTCAGCTTTCAGCGCTCTCACACTTTCAATGACAATTGCGCGGTCCTGCTACACTGTACCCAAATGAAATTTTTATCATTTTGTTTTCACAAATATAGCTTTATTTTGGTGGTATTTATTTGCGACTCTGTTTTAAATTTTTGGCGATATAAGCGGAAAAATGCGTAAATTTGGGGAAAAAAAATATATTTTCTTCTTTCTATTTTAAAAGAAATCCAATAAAATTGAATTTTGTCATGAATTTAAGCCAAAATGTATTCTGCTACATGTCTTTGGTAAAAAAAAATCTGTTAAGTGTATAATAATTGGTTTGTGTGATCACAGACATATGTATGCAAATGATCATGTACAGATGTGTGCAGGTGATCACGGACATATGTGTGCAGATAATCATTGGGACATGTGGTTTTAGTGGGACATATATGGGGACATGTATTTTTATTATTGGGGACATGTGTGTTTTTTATTTGGGGATATGTGTGTTTTGGGGACATTGTGTTTTACACTAGGTTGGTGATCAGTGAGTAAAAAGATGTAAAAAACAGCTTATACTCACTGATCACCAGCCGTCTGCAGCGATCCGCCCTCCTCTCCTCAGCGACGACTTCTGTGTGAAAAGAGTAGAGCCGATTGCCTAGCAACCGGCTATTTTGTTTACATCGCATGATGGCTGTGATTGGACATGGCCGTCATGTGATCAGGACGGCCAACCACAGAGCCCTCCTGCCGATCCAAGATGCGCCATGTCCGGGTGACACGAGCACATCGGGATTGCGCCGCTGAGCGGGTGCGCGCGATCCCCCTACTTCTGAAGGACGTTCAGGAACGTCCAGTCAGAAGTAGAAGGCTCCCACCCGGCCGTATATGTACATTGGCCAGGTGGAAAGTAGTTAAAGATAAAAAAATGAAAACTGTTTAAAAAATAACAAGAAACTGTTTAAATACCATCACTATTACCCAGCAATCATGGAATGCTCACTAAACTAAATTACTGAACTCAGTTAAGCTGATTGGGGAGACTTCTGCCTGTCTTCTGTTAAGCCTAGTACACACGGGCCGAATGCCGGGCAACATCAGCCGAATTAAAAAAAACAGCTGATATTCGGCCGTGTGTATGGAAGCAGGTCCGACAGAAGACAACCATTCAGCTGGCTTCTGTTGGACAAGCAAGCTGGAAAACCAGCAGCCGACTGGCTCCGGCTCAGTGCTCTCAGCCAATCTCAGCCAATCTACGATCATCTACCATGTCAAGCCCATATAACAATGCAATGTTTGGTGTATATATGGCTGTGAAAAAAATTGTTATTGATTACTGACATTTGTATCCTCCATTGAAGCTGTTCTCTCTACAAGAATTATGTGTATACCTAATGTTCAAGTTTGCAGAGCAATCCTGCAAAACGAAGACTCTGAATGTAGGCCCTCACCCAATCACTGAAAACAGGTTTTTACTTACAGTTCCAGAACACTCTAAGCACTTGTACACACGGTCAGAGATTCCGACAACCAAATCCGACGGATTCTGTCCGTCGGATTTTGTCTGACGGATCTTGTCCGAAACTGTTGCATACACACGGTCGGACGAAGTTGTCGGAAAATCCAATCGTTCAGAACGTGATGACGTTATTTCGTTATGACGGGACTACGTTCAGGCTAGTAGCCAATAGCTTTGGTGTAGGAATTTGATCTGAGCATGTGTGGCACTTTGTCCGATCAGAATTCTCTACACATGATCGGAGTATGTCCGATCGGACCAGTTTGTCGGAAAATATTTCCAGCAAGTTGGAAAATTTGGTCCGACTGATATTCCGACGGAAACAGTCCGATGCATACCACACACAGTCGGATTATCCGACAAAACGGTCCGATAGGACACATTCCGATGGATTCTCCGACCGTGTGTACAAGGGCTTAGCCCACGTACACACGGTCGGAGATTTTGCCAACCAAATCCGTCGGATTTTGCCCGTCGGATTTAGTCCGACGGATTGTGTCCGAAACTGTTGCATACACACGGTTGGGCCAAGTTGGCGAAAAATCAGATCTTTCAGAACGTGATGACGTAATTTCGTTACGATGGGACTACATTCAGGCTAGTAGCCAATAGCTTTGATGTAGGAATTTGATCTGAGCATGTGTGACACTTGGTCCGATCAAAATGCTCTACACATGATCGGATTAGGTCCGTCCGGCCCAGTTGGTCGGGAAATATTTCCATGTTGGAAAATTGGGTCGGACGGAGATTCGGACGGAATCAGCCCAATGCATACCACACACAGTCGGATTATCTGACGACACGGTCCGATAAGACTCATTCCGACAGATTCTCCGACCGTGTGTACAAGGGCTAAGACTGCACATACCTAGTTATGCTCTATTAAACGACAACTGACAGACAACTTACTAACATTTTCAGTAAACATTGTTCACAGTATGATGCAATATTTAAATAAATACTTACCTTTAATGTTGCTGAAATGCCCCAAACACCCAACATAGGGCTGTCAGAAAGCTGGAACCGAGTTGAAATTACACCCAAGTCCGATGTCATGTTTAGGTGCTGCTGGATAATATTATTTCTGGGATCCTATTATTTCAAAATAAGACAGGGTTGTCAAGTTGGACAAAATTGTGCTGAAATTAGACAAAAAACTGACGGTGCCTTAATTAGACTAATGTTGGAATGCAATTGACTAAAAAAGTTAAAGAATAACTCCACTTTTGTTGAGAAAAAAACATTCCCCCCCTGGGTGATCTATGTACATTGCAAGGATTATAACAACATTTTTTGCAGATTTCTATCTTTTGTTATTCTGAAGAAATCTATGAGTGTTTGGCCTCTTTCACGCAGGGCGGATCAGTAAAGATCCGCCCTGTGATGATCCGCTCGCTCAGCGGGGATCGCTCCGTTGTCCCCGCTGAGCCGGCTGCGGACAGGGCGGTCTCCGCACACTGTGCGGGGACCGCCCTGTCAGCTCTCCGCTCTCCTCTATGGGGATCGGACGAGCACGGACCGTCTGTCCGTGTTCATCCGATCCGCTCTGCAGACGGACAGAAAAATAGGATTTTCCTCCGTCTGCAGAATCGGACATTTGCGGAGGCGGACAATAGCGGGTGTCTGCGGATGCTCATCCGCAGACACCCGCTATCCCATAGGGATGAATGTATGGCCCGTATTTCATCCGCAAACGGATGGATGAAATACAGACATACCATCCGCATGTGTGAAAGGGGCCTTTGTCTGTGCCTCTGTTCCAAGGGAGTGGTTTCATAATTTAGTCAGGTGTGGAGCTGAAGGGCACTAATGAGGAAATCTGCTGGGCCTGCATCCCTTTACACGTGTTCCTATTGAAAGTATCTCTCAAAAAATCTTAGACAGACTTCTGAGAAAATTGGTGAGCCAATTAGAAAAGCAGGCCAGTATGCATTCTGTGTATAGAACAGCTCCAGGTAGCCATGCTGCAATGTATTCTCATAAAATTACATTGACTGCAGATTGAAAAGGAAAGGTAATTTTTAATAACATTCAATTACAATATGATTAGTGTTGCAATTATGCGCTATATTATTTTTTCTTTATTTGCTATTTTTTTCCCCACGAAAGTGGATTTACCATTTAAACATATTTATGAAGATGAGTTCCAGACAAAATGTTATGTTAGGTTTTTTTACTCATATTAATTTTCTCTTGGTAATACTTCCACTCATTTAATTGTTCCAGCGGTGATATGACTACACAGGAAGTTATGTGAAATCTACCTTAAGGGGGGGTCGGGTACATATACATTAATAAAAGTGCTTACAAAAACACATGGGGGAGATTTACTAAAGCTGTTGCAAACAGAATCTGGTTCAGCTGCGCACAGTAACCAATCAGCTTCTAACTTCAGTTTTTTCAATTATGCTTTGACAATAAAACCTAGTATCTGATTGGTTGCCATGCAAAGCTGCACCAGATTTTGTGTACACCAGTTTTAATAAATCTCCCCCATATATTGATGCGGCTGTTATTAACCACTTCCCAACCACCCGCCGTTGTTATACGGTGACAGTATGGCACTCCTGCGCAAATTGCCTTGCCCTCGGGTCGGGCGGACTCTATCTCTGCTTGTGACCTGCGATTGCCTTGTTCACAGGCAGAACGGGGAACTGCCTATGTAAACAAGGCATTTCCCCGTTCTGTCTAGTGACATGTCAGAGATCTACTGTTCCCAATGATCGGTAACAGTGATCCCTGTCATTTCCCCGGCAGTGTACTAAGTGTACTAATCTAAAAAACGTCTAGACAAGTAATACCCACCCTTATAACAAGATTCACATCTCCGGTATTTGGCTTCATATCATAACTTATAGAAATGATTCGAATCTGGACAGTCTCTCCAGGCCTGTACAAGGTTTTGTCAGTTTGGGTAAATGTTGCTGTGTTTTTCATTTGCATTGGTATATTAAATGTATCTGAGAAAACGGATGCATTCTGAGTCGATCCATTGACAGCCAGGTTAAATATACCAAAACTGGTGTTTTTTGCTATCTGTAGGAAAAAAAAGTTAACATTCCTGGCAAAATTGGTTAAACGACAGAACAGAACACATAAACAGACACTGCTTTACTGATCCTGGATTTCTCCTATTAATTAGAGGTAACATAAATTGCTTTTCCTGTAGTTCCTCTTGACATTCCTCTGTTGGGTTAAAATCTAATGGCCCATCAACATTAATACACCCACAATTATTTAAAAAAATGAAAAACTATACAGTAAATCCTACTGGTGTGTTACTGGGAGGAAACCAGGGCTATAGTAGCAAACATGAACAAACATGTGCGACAGCTCAAAAACCATGACTGTATTGTCCTCACTGCATGACACCCCTTTGTTACCCCCATATACAGTATTTCTACTTTACCTGCACCACTACCTGTACAGTTTTGTTTATATTTGGTGACCCATTTATGGTACTGCATAGAGGGAAAGTTTTTGTATCCTTTTTAGATTAAAGTGGAAAGTTAGATAAATATTACCGTTACCTTGGCTCAATTATTAGATCTGTGGTGCAGGACATAATTAATCGATGAACAAACCAAAAATTTATTGAACAGCCAGGAGATCGCATCACAATAAAAAGTCCCTTCAAAACTGATATTTCATCTACTGGTAAATGGAGGAAATTAAAATTCCCCAATGATTTCCAATTTCTGTGCCCTGGAGTTAAGATTTATGTAAAACCAGCCTGCTCATACAGGGATCGAAATCCAGCTGGTCATTGCTGTGGAATTTCAATCCATGTACGGCCAGATTAAGCCTTATCTAAAAGGTTAGGAGTTTAGGCCTTAATGCATGTGAGCTCTAGAAACAGAAGCAGATTCAAGACTACCGGCCATGTTTAAAGTGGTTGTAAACCTCAGGCATTCAAAATGAACAAAGAATATCCCTCTATAGTGTTTCAATTAAGAGCACTAAGTATCAGTTCTGTCTGCTACTTCCTTCCTCTGCTATCTGCATAAGTCACTTTTGACAAGATTTCCTGACACCAAGAGAAAAAGGTTGGCAGGGGAGGGAGCTCCAGCCTATTGACAGACTCAGCTCTGTTCCTGTGGGCTGTGTGAAAGGGGGGGGGGTTGTCCGTTCCCTCCAATCAACTCTCAGGACTCCCCTCCCTGAGCTCTGCAGAGTGTAACTTCTGCTCTCTGCCCCATTTTTCCTGACAGCTTAGACGAGCTTTATAAATTATGTACTTTAACCACTTCCCGACCAGCGCACGACGATGTACGTCGACAGAATGGCACGGGCAGGCATATTGGAGTACATGTACGTCCAATATTCGTTGCCGCCGTGCCATCGGGAGCGTGCCGCCGGCGGCGCGCTCCCGCGCTGGTCGGGACCCCCGTGAGTCCGGTCGCGGGACCCGCGGACTCGATCGCCGCGGGCATCCCCGCGATCGTCTCACGGAGCGGCCGAATGGAGGAAATGCTGTATAAACAACATTTTTCCATTCTGCCTAGCAACTAGTGACGCTGATCTCTGCTCCATGTGATTGGAGCAGAGATCAGTGTACACTAAATGAAAGCTCAACCCCCCCACAGTTAGTAACACACCCCTAGGAACACTTAACCCCTACACTGCCACCCACTGGTTAACCCTTTCACTGCCAGTGTCATTTACACAGGAATCACTGCATTTATATAGCAGTGATTACTGTATAAATGACAATGGTCCCAAAAATGTGTCAAAAATGTCCGATGGGTCCCCCACAATGTCGCAGTCACAATAAAAATCGCAGATCGCCGCCATTACTAGTAAAAAAAAAAATAATAAAAAATTATTAATAAAAATGCTATAAAACTATCCCTATTTTGTAAACGCTATAACTTTTGCGCAAACCAACCAATAATCGCTTATTGCGATTTTTTTTACCAAAAATATGTAGAAGAATACGTATCGGCCTAAACTGAGGGAAAAAAATGTTTTTTTATATATTTTTGGGGGATATTTATTATTACAAAAAGTAAAAAATAATGCGTTTTTTTCAAAATTATCGCTCTATTTTTGTTTATAGCGCAAAAAATAAAAACCGCAGGGGTGATCAAATACCACCAAAAGAAAGCTCTATTTGTGGGAAAAAAAAGGACGTTAATTTTGTTTGGGAGCCACGTCGCACGACCGCGCAATTGTCAGTTAAAGCGACGCAGTGCCGAATCGCAAAAAGTGGTCTGGTCTTTGACCAGCAAATTGGTCCGGTCTGAAAGTGGTTAAAGAGGGATTCCACCAAAAAAAAAAATATTAAAAGCCAGCAGCTATAAATACTACAGCTGCTGACTTTTAATAAATGGACACTCACCTGTCCCGGGTTCCAGCGATGCCGGCAGCCAAGGCCGATCGATCGCTCAGCCCTCGGCTGCTGCCGCCACCATTCTAGGTGAGGGAATCAGGAAGTGAAGCGAATCGGCTTCACTTCCCGGTTCCCTACTGCGCATGCGCGAGTCGCGCAGCGCAATAGGAATTCTCCAAGCTGTCTCTGAGACCCGTGTGTCCCAACAGACAGCGCGGCAGGACAGGAAATGGCGTAGACTCCCATGGGAGTCTATGCCCGGAAGTGGGTGTAAATACCTGTCTTTGACAGGTATCTCCGCCCCCCTCCCCCCTGAAAGGTGCCAATTGTGACACCGGAGGGGGGGAGGGATCCGATCAGCGGAGGTTCCACTTTAGGGTGGAATCCCGCTTTAAATGGCTGTAGAGAAGAGAAGACTGCAGATAAACAGGTACAATTTATGTCAGAGATTTTGTTTAATCTCTGTGTATCACCTGAGGATAGTCGCTTCACTGGGTATATGTAAGGGTTTACAACCACTTTAAAGGGCTGTACTGATAGAAGAACAACAAAAGTGAACTCAATGCTGCCCTAGGTATGTCCTCAACACTGCATTTAATATTCTGTAGAGCAAAAAATGATGAGGACAGTAAGTGCTTGTGTTTATCAAGTGTGATAATGAACTTACCCCTGGGAGAGTGAGAACTTCAATAGAATCTGAAAAGCAGAAGTAGAGCAGATTTATATATGAGTAATAAACAAGAAAAACAGGGTAGTTATTCTGTGGCATGGTTTTGTAAAGACTTTATACTAAGCTGCTGAAAGTGTATCTATAGCCAAAACGTTTACTTAATTCTGGAAACACATGGGAAGGATTTTTCTCCTATTCATACTATGTTGGCACACCTCCTAATAGTCCCGGGTTCTGCACACCTCCCAAAAGAATTCCTCCAGAATTTATTGGTGAAGTGTAGGGGTGGGGCAGGGCATCCTGTGTTGGCACTGGCTGTTGCTCATTTTATTCTGGAGCCGCTGACAGCAAGCTGCTTTCTACATGTCAGGCAAAGGTCAGAATGCTGACTGCCATGTAACCTGGCTAGGAAAGGTGTCATTGGTACAGAGTGGCTATCACTATCTTGAAAATTTGCCATTGCTATTTATTTAAAAAGGCAAAAAGTCACTTTCAATGGGACTTCCTGACATACCAACTACTTACCCATCCTGCTCTGCTGATTGGTGCTGATGGTTTCCTCTTGAAAATTCTCACCTTCCCACACATGTGTGCTTAAGGTATTCTCGCTGGTATTGTCCCAATTATTGTCACTGTTGTCATTGACGTTTATTGTCGCAATTACCAGTTTGTTGCGCAACATATTGTCAAGATAGTCCATTTGCTCCACTGGTATAGTCACGATTGCCCGTTTTGTTATCTGTTTTTTCTCATGACTGCTGGCTTGTTGCCTACATAATGTCACAATTTTCTATTTGTTGCTCTTATCTAAAAAAACAAACGCACACCACTCCGGTGCTCTTTGATCTCTCCATTATGTTCAGATTGATATCCAGGGTTGATACAGAATTAACCACAGGAGAATGCCTCCAGACTAGTTTTATTACACAGGAATTTTGCCACATAAAAAAAGCCTTTAACCCATCAGCAGCCACAACAGGTGTCAAAGTAATCAGGAGATAGGGCAGTGTCAAATTATGTTTTCTAAATATTTTATGCCACGTGTGTTTTCAGTGTAATTGGTGTCTATCACTGTATTCTTGGAAAGAGCTGTTGAATTACCGTACTGTACAAAAAAATTGTACAGACTAAGGCCTCGGGCACAGAGGGCATTAAAAACAAAGCTGTTAGAGGCATTTCACATTTCTTTTTTCTTCCTCTATTCTTGCACACATAGGCGTTTACAGGAGTTTAGAGGCAGGAGAGCTTAGAAGCAGAAAAAAAATAAAAATCAAAGCATTTAGTATAGGAATGTTTCAGCAGAAAAAGGTTAGATGCACCTAAATGCCTGTAATTGCATCTAATGCTTTACCAATCATTACTTTTATTGGCCCAGGGGCGTAGATAATGGGGGAGTCAGGGGTGTTCAAACCCCCTCAGTGCATCCTGGCAAAATGCACAGACAGTGTCCCTGCTGTTTAGCCTCAGCATCAGCACAGTAGAAGCAATCAGAGTTTTGGAGTGCAGTAGCCAGACTTGTTTTTATTGTGCGCCACCCCATCAGTTTAATAAGGGGTCGCCCTGAAAAGCATGAAATTACTGCGAGGTCTCAGGTGCAGGCAATTGACAGTGCACAGTTGAGGGAACTCCTAGACTCCTCCTCGAGGTATCATATGACACAGCTGAAGGGAGACTGGGGATGCAGACGTTTTTCTACGTCTGTGCCAAGCTGAATCTGAGGTCTGATAAGTGGGGAGGCATTCATTTTCTGTTTTGGGAAGGAGGAAGTGAGAATTCCAGCCTCGGGGAGTTTCTTTTGGTGGAGGGTTAAGGAAAGGGGGGAAGGTTTGCTTTTGGAGAATGGGGGAGTTTCTTCTAGAGAAGTTTACAAGGGGTGGTTAATGGCAGGGATTTGCTTCTTGGAGGGAGTTTGATTGGATGAAGGGAGATTTTCTTCACAATCAAGAATCTTTGCTGGGGGAGAGGGTGTTGACTGTGGGAGATATTTTTGCTTTGGGGGCCGGGGGGCGACAGGGGGGTTTAATTTTTGGGGGATATTTGAGGGAGGGAGATATTTTACAGTGGGAATCTTTGCTTGGGGATGGAGAGTTATTAGGAGGGAGAGGGGGATTTTTTTTTCCTTTAAAAGAGATTTTTTTTTTTTAATTATACTTACCCAGGCCAGGCTTTGTGCTCGGATAAGGGTCTGGTAGGGACCTTGGGGGGACCCCCATGCCGTTTTTTTCGGCGTAGGGGGGTTCCCCTTAAAATCCATACCAGACCTAAGGGCCTGGTATGCTTCCGGAGGGGGAACCCACGCCGGATTTTTTAAATAAATTTGGCGTGGAGTTCCCTCTCGAGAGCCAATTATTCTGTGAGAGTCGCCTCAATATAGATGGAGATCTGACTTGGAGGCGACTTCCATTGAAATCAATGGGTACCAGACGCCTAGAAGTTGGATAGAAGTAGTACAGGAACCTTTTCTGAAGTCGGAGCGACTTCAGAAGTGTGCATTAAGATAGCTCTCCTTCACTTACATTGATTTTTACATGTAGCGCGACTTGAGGCGACTAGGGGCGACCTGAAGTCGGATCCTGAGTTGCCCCTGTGTGAACGGGCTCTAAGCGTACATTGATTAGTTTGCACAAAAGTTATATCGTCTACAAAATAAGGGATATATTTATGGCATTTTTATTATGATTTTTTTTCTAGTAATGGAGGTAATCTGTGATTTTTAGTGGGACTGTTACATTGCGGCAGACAGATCAGACACTTTTGACACTTTTTTGGGACCATTGACATTTATACAGCGATCAGAGCTAAAAATAGCCATTGATTACTGTATAAATGTCACTGGCAGGGAAGCGGATAACACTAGGGGGTGATCAAGGGGTTAAATGTGTGTCCTAGGAAGTGTTTCTTACTGTGGGGGAATGGGCCTGCTTCGAGGAGGAGACATATCACTGTTCATAACCAATATGAACAGCAGATCTGTCTCCTCTCTCCTGACAGAATGCAGATCTGTCCATTAACATGGACAGATCTCCGTTCTTTCTTTCTCAGGAGCGATCGTGGGTGCCTGGCGGACATTGCGGCCACCAGGCACATGCAACGGCTCCATTGCCGCGCCCCCTAGTGGTCTTAAAGTGGCTGATGTACAGCTACAGCGATTTGCCCAGGGGAGCCACAGTAGCTCAGTGCTATGCTCTCATCATGACACATTCCCTAAACTGGATATGTTTGAATTACGAATGCACACCTAACACCTATTAATTTCACTAGTTAGATGGACAGTGTCACATAAGAGTGGTTGATGTGTTAATAAGTTTTGTCACCAAAAAAGAAAGCATTTCTGGCAGTTAAAAATCTATATTTACTGTTTCCTAGGGTAGGCCTAAACGACACACCCGAATTGAGGGGTTGGGATTGAGATGTCTATGATAACAGCAATTTATATTTGAATATACTTGTTCAAAATGTTCATTTTCAGTAAAGAAATGTAATAATGACTTACAATATGATTGCTGCATACTAATACTAAAACATGACATAAGAAAATGCAAATGATATACAACTAGAAAATGCATTTGCTGGAGAAAATGCGTGGGAATGCTGAATAGCATCAAAACTGCCCCATCATATTGCCCCCATCAAAACTGCCCCATCGAAATTGCCCCATCATATTGTCACCATCAAAATGGCCCCATCAAAACTGCCCCATCATATTGCCCCCATTAAAACTGCCCCCATCAAATTTGCCCCCATCAAAATTGCCCACCATCAAAACTGCCCCCATCAAAATTGCCACCATCAAAACTGCCCCCATCATTTTGCCCCCATCAAAACTGTCCCATCAGAATTGCCCCATCAAAACTGCCCCCATCATATTGCCACCATCAAACTGCCCCCATCATATTGTCTCCATCAAAACTGCCCCATCATATTGCCACCATCAAAACTGACCCCATCAAAACTGCCCCATCATATTGCCACCATCAAAACTGCCCCCATCATATTGCCACCATCAAAACTGTCCCATCAGAATTGCCCCATCAAAACTGCCCCATCATATTGCCACCATCCAAACTGCCCCATCAAAACTTCCATCGTATTGCCACCATCAAAACTGCCCCATCAGAAATGCCCCATCAAAACTGCCCCATCATATTCCTCTATTATAAATCAGTACAAGGTGTGTCTGTGCTCTCCCCCACCACCCATCACTGTGTATAAGAAGCTTTGGTAACAATGGCAACAAAAGCCTTTAAAATGAAATTTCCTGAAATGATCACTAAACTTAAAGAGCTTTTTCACAAAAACTGTAAAAGATATCAAACTGAAAATATAAAGCCAGATAGCTGAATATTTTGTGAACATTTTAAAGTTTTGCGTCTGTAGGTGAAAGTATGAAGGAGCTGAAACTTTTGGGAGCAGAAGGAGATTTTAAGGATTTGAAGCATGCTCTTATTCACTTCAATGTTAAAAAGGGTTCAAAAGCTTAATATTTGAAAAAGTATAAATAGTAGAAAAAAGTTGAAGAAATCCCATCATTAGCTGAAAGAGCTAAACATTTTAAAAGTTAAATGGCTTTAATAACTGAAAGTATGCAGAGCCAAAAACTTACAGAATAAAATGAATGAATAAAAATGAACAACAATAGTGGGACTACTGAAGCATTCCCACTAAATATATATTTACCTTTTTTGATCACTTTAGTCACATTTGATAAAAGTCGAATACTATCTCCAATTCCAACAGTTACAGTTAGGTCAGAGTCCCCAAACCAGTGCACAGCAAAAGACATATCAACACCATTGATAATATTACCAGGTGCAATAATGTAATAAGAAGGCCTGTAAAATAAAATGTTACATTTCTTTAATGGCTCATACTGAACCTTTTCAAATACTTTTAGACATACAGTTTATGGGAAAATGATAAGCAAGTGTATTCATTATCAACATATTTACGTGAAAAATGGTTTGGTGCTACCCAAGGGTGAGGAGATTGCTCTAACCTTGTTTTAATGCGCAATACACTCTATGCAGGTGGAATTTTTCTGTGAGTGGTGACTTTGCAGTATAGGAAAGTTTATAAGATACGTTATAACACCATGGGGGCCTCTCGTTGGGCCGGGCACGGGCCCCTACTGGCTCTGGGCCCTCGGGCAGCGACCGATTCACCGATGGGTCAGTCCGCCCCTGCCATGGGCGGTTCTTTATTATTTGTGCCATTGAGAGTGCCGCCGTCAATTGTTGGAGAACAAGAAAAGTTATTTAAAGAGTCCTGCACCTCTATGGAAGAGTAGAGTTTTACCTGTGGGCATTAGGTTCAAGCTCTACCGGACCTGCATGAGAGGATGGGATTGATTTAAAGGTAGCTATAACACGGTATTGGTGGACTAGTGAATATATAATCACCACTATCATAAGAATTCCTGAATGGTGTCAACCAGTGGACATTAGTACTATTACTGAACTGTGGCTTGTTATGTATTATATGATCTCTGCATTATTTTGTATCAGTGGGATTGTGTTTAGCATGTTTCAATTGCAACACTGGTATTGTGGTTTCAATATTTATATATTTTTTTCATGTCTTACTTTTTATTTTATTTTTTATTTATACTTTTTTTGTGTGTGAGTATAGATTTGCTATTTAAAATAGAAAAAACACAGAGATGGTTATTTTCATGAAAAGTTTAAAAAAAAAATGTATATGCAGCTTTGTGGGATTTTCGCTATTGGGTAGCACCACACCATTTATTGGGTAGCACCACACCTCCGGCTTTCACACTGGAGTGAAAGGGGCCCAGTGTGAAAGGGGCTTAAGCAAATGGGAGTTAGGCTGCTTTCAGACTAATGCTGTGTGCTTTGACTGCCCCGCAGGTGCAGTGCAGCTTACCTGCTTGTTTGGGGCGGGTTAGCTAGGCTTTCCCGTAGAGGTATATTGTGTCCCATGGTTTTCAGAAAGAGCACCAACTGCATATTGCATCTTTGGTTACCTTTCATAAAGCGCACCAAATACACAAGACATATTATAAAACTCTATGGGAAACCACACCTACCCCTCTCTAAACATACGAGTAAGCTGAGCTGCACCTGCGATGCAGTCAAATTGCACTGCATCAGTCTAAAAGCAGCCTAATTCCGTCTTAGTAGTACAGCACAGTGTGCTTCACTGCCTTTCTCTTTTATGTGGAAATGTACAGGTCAGTCCTTATCTGTTTACAGACAATAGAATCTTTATAAAATTGTAACCTTATCTCAATCCCTAATTTACACATGACCACTAGAGAGGGCATTTGAACAATTCTAAGTAATTAAACCATGAAACCGTTGGTAAAATGTTAGTTGTTTTAAAAAGTGCTATCAGATATGGAAAATTATTAGTTAAAAACACATACTAAAATATACTTGACTTCAAATATCAGAACCCTGAAAGGTAAACCAGATTCCCAGCACCAGAAAAACAGTGCAAGCTTGTGCTCATATTTGTGTGCGTGTGCATTGCTCACTTCTCACTGCTCACTTTTACGTTTAGGCAAAGAGGCAATAGATGTACTATTCCAGTTCATCGTGCTTGCTTTTGTGAGCACACTTGTGCATACAAATTAGCATATGCACTTGGCATCCAGTGGCCTATTTTAACTGGCCTGTCACCATGAGCAGTTGCTGAATATTTTTCAGCTTGTAACTGTGACCTGATCAGTTAAACCTGCTTACCTGTGTGTTACCCAGCTTTCTCCTAGACTTTGCCTTTGCTCCTGCATTAACCCTGTTCATCTGATCTCTCTGACCTTGGCCTGCTTACTGGATTCATCTTTGCCTGCTAATTCTGTACTGAGCTGCATGGCTGTTACTGACCTTGGCCTGCTTCCTGGACTTGCCCTGCCTGTTGACTTGGTCCCTTGTTGCCTGGCTGCTGCTGGTCGCTGCCTGCATACCAGCTCTGCTATCATCTCCTGCTCTGGTGCCAAACTGCTTCAGTATCCTGCTCTTAGGACTACATCCCCCAGCTTCATCCACCTATGAGCAGACTCCACCAGCCAGATACTCCAGTACTTGTGCCACCCCGTGCCCTCACACTCTGTCTCCGCCTTCAGGAGTGTTGGGTAGGAAGTGCAAGAGAGACCTCCACACCATTCCAGTCACTAGGTACATGATAGACAAAATAGCAGCGCAGAATGTACATAAGTGTGAATTATTTTTGCAATGAAGATGCATATTTCCCCTACTATTTACTTTAATGTAGTGTCAATTGAGAATAGCTGAGGGTAACTATAGGAGATGCAAACAGAGAAAAGTCCCCTGAAAATATGAAAGCAATGTGGCTAAGCATGATCTGGAAATAAACAGTCCAATCCCCAAATCAATGGCATAATGTGATAAGTGGTTGAGGAATAGATTAACTAAAACTATCCTAGGGGATAGTTATGTGTGGTTTTGGCTTTGCAGGTACTTGTGATCACTCACTAATTGTATCCAAATTTTAGAAAATATCTGTTCCGGGGACAAATGCTTCATTCTCATTAATTGAGAAGAGGAAAATAAATCGTAGGCAGCAGCTGAACTGTTATAAATGATGCTCCATGACCTACCAAACTGTTTGAGAATGGGCATGTCTTATCACCTATACCTCCTGAAACTACAGTTTTAGAGTTTTCATCAGAAAAGATAAAAAAAAAAAAAAAAAACCTTTTCTGTGACTTCTAGTAATTTTTTGGCAAATCTAGGAATATAGATGAAGTTGCAGATCGCAGCTCAACTGTTTTGTTGAACACTCATAAAGGCTTGTATCAGCCAACAAACAATCCCTGGAATTAATAGGAGCATCTGTAAGCATTTGTAAGAGTCTTGTGGCGTTTTTAAGCTTTACAGAAGCATTTTTAGTGTGCTTTTTTCCCTACCATTACCTAAAATATGACATATAAAAAAGATTTGCGTACCAACTAACCATTCAGGAAAACCTGAAAAGATTTCTGAATATTATGAGAAAGAGTAGGAGACACTTGCTGAACTTGAACTTGAGCATCCATTACAATCCAGCTTTCACTTTCTGTTAAGTAGACCTTTGGATTGACTCACATATGTATAAATATTTATCCATATTTTTGAGAATATTTTTGAGAATGTTTCAAAAACAGGAAATTTTAAATTTTGGCTAGCGTAAGGGAGGGTTATAAAACCTGTCAGTTTTTTTTTTTTTTGCCATCTATGTCTCATTGGGGAGATTTTCCTTCACTTCCTATCCCATAGTCAAAACAGGAAGTGAGAGGAAATCTCTGCAAATTGAGAGAATACTGATGTGTCTCCAGGGTCACTAGAACTAGTGTCCCCATTAAAAAATGTCCCCTTTACACTCAGCCACTCTGTTCCTTCCCGAACCTCCATGGAGGAATTCAGGAAATATAGTGTCCTGTGTCCCTTCCAATTTTAAAATTAATTTTCACAAATTAGAAGCCCTGAACATAAATATTTGGCAGGCAACACTGAACGCACTTAAATCACACTTCACCTTCAAATGGGCCCACCATCAGGTCAAATATATGGGTATTTATCTGACACCTTCTCTTAAAGAGATTTTTGCTGCTAATTTCCAACCACTTTTAACTAGATTCCACCAAGACCTCAGGAAGTTGTATACCAAATACTTTTCATGGTTCGGCAGGAATAATGTTCTCAAAATGAACATTCTTCCAAGACTGCTTTATTTGCTTCACACCTTACAGGTCAGAATCTCCAAAGCATTTCTTAAAGTGATTGTAAACTATTATTATTATTATTATACAGGATTTATATAGCGCCAACATTTTGCGCAGCGCTTTACAACATGAAGGCAGACAGTACAGTTACAATACAATTCATACAGGAGGGATCAGAGGGCCCTTCTCATTAGAGCTTACAATCTAGAAGGAAAGGTCAAGTGAAGCAAAAGGTAGGTAATAACTGTGGGGGTGAGCTGATGGAGAAAATAGACATACAGTTGTTAGATGTGGGTAGGATAGGCTTCTCTGAATAGGAGAGTTTTCAAGTGGATGAGTCTGGCAGCAGCATTCATGATGGATTGAAGGGGGGATAGACTATGTAGAGGTAAGCCAGTAAGAAGGGAGTTGCAGTAGTTGAGGCAAGAGATGACCAGGGAGTGAATTAAGAGTTTTTTTGTGGCATTGGTTAGAAGAGGCATATTTGGGAGATGGTGAGGTGGCAAGTTTTGGACAGAGATTGTATGTGGGGCTTAAAGGAGAGTTCAGAGTCCAGGACTACACCTAGGTCCTTGGCATGTGGGGATGGGGTTATAGTTGTGCCATCAATTTTGACAGAGAGATCAAGTGAGGGGGCATGTAGGGGAGGAAAAATTATAAGTTCGGTTTTGGATAGATTGAGTTTGAGGAAGTGGTGTGACATCCAGACTGACATATCTGTTAGTAAATTAGTGATACATGAGAAGACTGAGGAATTGAGCTGAGGGGTAGAGAAATAGATTTGGGTGTCGTCAGGGTAGAGATGGTATTGGAAGCCATGGGAGGCTATCAGCTGACCCAGGGAGGAGGTGTAGATTGAAAATAGGAGAGGTCCAAGAACAGAACCTTGGGGGACCCCAACAGAGAAAGGAAGAGGAGAGGAGGAAGTAGAATTGTAAGTAAACGCTAAAGGTGCAGTTGGATAAGTAGGTAGAGAACCAGCGAAGAGTAGAGTCACAGAGACCAAATGTGTGGAGTTTTTTGTGGAGGAAGGGGTGGTCATCCATATCAAAGGCAGCAGGTCCAGGAGTAGGAGTACAGAATAGTGTCCAATGTTTTGGCAGTTGGAGGGAGAGGGGTGGAGGAGAGGGAAAGAGTGAAACTAATAAGGTAGTTATCAGAGAGAGGGAATGGATAGCTGGAGAGGTTGCACAGAGTGCTTAGGTGGGAGAAAACAAGGTCAAGGGTATTGTCTTCAGAATGAGTAGAAGCATGTATCCATTGCTTCAGGTCAAAAGGAGGAGGTTAGACTGAGAAATTCGGAAGTAGCAGGAGTGTTAGTATTAATAGGGATGTTGAAGTCACCAAGAGTGATTGTGGGGATATCAGAAAAGAGAAAGTAGGGTAGTCAGGCAGAGAAGTCATCAAGAAAGGTTGATCCCAGTTCAGAGGGTCGATAGATCACAGTTATCCTTAGAGAAACCGGAGAGAAAAAAACGAATGCAGTGTGCCTCGAACGAGGAGAGTGACAGAGAGGGCAGTGGGTGAAGTACCTGAAATGCGCTATGTGGGGCTAGAATGATTCCTAAACCCCCTCTCTTACAGCCCTTTTAATTTAAAATAGAAATGAAAGGCAAAGTATTTGTGTATAGATATATATATAAAAAAAAAAGAGAAGATGATTTATACTTTTTTTTGCCTTTTTATAAGTGATTACATTCCCTCTGTTCTCAGCTGCATAAAAGCTGGGGTGAGGAAAAGCAAGAGTACACTGATCTTCCAAGTGAAAAGCTGTGCGGGGAGGGGGTGGAGGGGGGTGCATCAGGACAAGACTGATTATCAGAAGGGGAGCACACTGAGTTCCCAGCACAGTTGACCACAGTGTGTTCTCGTGCTTAGTGTGTTCAGTTTTTAATAGGAAAGCAGAGGGGCTGGAAGGAACACCAGGGATTTCACACAAAGGAAGGAATACAAAGAGAACCGGATACTTTTTCATACAAGTCCATGGAACAGCAGGCACATGTCAGGAATATGAAATGTTGGGGTAACAAACACTTTAAACAAGTTTGAGGAGAATTTACTTCTTTGGGCTCATAAATCACATAGACTGGCGTACACACACAGACAACAAACACTGGATCTACAGTATCTAGAAGAGGCCTCTCTTGGCATCCCGCTACAAGGTACTCCCTGGCTCAGGAACACAATTCCCTCTTTTGTGACATCACATCCACCAGTGGGACACACAGCCAAAATACTCTCTGCTGCAAGAGGATATTTTCCATGAACGTTATCCCTCCCATCTAACACCAGTGATAGGCCATCCCAAGTTTGCTCCTTGCCTGACAAGTCAGCACTTCCAATCCTTGATTGAAATGAACCAATCTCTCCTAAGGATTTTCTCACCCCAACAGATCTAGTGCAGATCCAGAGTATGACTGAACCCCTGAACACACACACACACACACACACTTTTCTGGAGTGCATTACAATTGCGACTTCTTTTTATCAAGCCTAGGCCAACAGGTTGCTCAACCTTCCACCCAACTATCAACATCCGCTCTACATCATCAAGTGTGGGACGGACCTGGGCATTAGCTTTTGAGATCAAAAGAAAGACCACAATTTACATTTTATAGATGTGGCATCCATCCTCAATTCTGTTCAGGAAACAGGCTTGAAACCCTGATATGATGGTACAAATTCCCCTCATCTCTCCACAAGATTTTCCCCCAAATCGAACCCACATGCTAGAGATGCCTCACTCAGGAAGGCACTTACATCCACATATTCTGTACCTGCCCGGTTCTGCAATCACTCTGAACACAGGTTCGTAACTTAGAATACAAATTTACCGATGCGCAATTGGGTCTGCTACATCTGGCTCCTTTGACATCTAAACACTATAAACCCTCCTTCACTTTGTATTTGCAAAATACAGCCAAAGCCTGAATCCCAATGGCAGCAGATGATTCCATCTCACAAGGGGGTCTGGCTACGTAAAGCCACAGAAATTTGTACTATGGAAGACATTTTTGAATCTGCCAATCAGAAAGAAGAACAATTTTGCAAAACCTGGTTCTACTGGCTTGACTATACCATCTCTGCAGACTACAATGCTGACCTGAATAGTTGAGTACACTTCTAGATTATAAATCCCTTTGGATCAGCTGTAGGGTCACCCTCGGTTTACGTCACTTTTTTGGTTTGTTTTTTAACCATGACTGTCAGTAGTCCTAAGGCATGCAACTAAGTTTGACACATTTACCCTGTCTTTCTGAATTTCAAAAGGAAGAATATTCCAACAGAGCATAGTGGATATCTGAGAATTTCCCCGTATGTATCACTGCCTCTGTACATTTCTAGATTATCATTTTCTTCTGTGTGTTTGTGTTTTATACACTAACTACTTTGGCCTGTTGTCCATTATTCTACGCTACCTGTTTTTTTGTTTTTTTGTTCTAGGAAAACATTAAATAAATAAAAAATCGCCTCTATTACTCTCATCGCAAAATCTGGAATTTTCTTGTATCTCCCTGATGGGGGCACAGGCAGCAATAAAAACTGACAGGTGTTATAATCCTTTTTAACTCTATCAAAAACAAGAAAAAAAGGTTTTGCCTTTCGTTAGACTTTAAGTTAGAATCGGTATGAGAGCATGTAGGATTAATGTATACATATTGTTCTTTCTGTGAATTGCTAAATAAATATCCTGAAAAGATTGGGAGTGGTTTGACTCATATAATGCACAAAAGTTGACTCTTGAAGGATCATTTTTCCACTAAGGAATAGATTTCACCTAACCACACCCTGTAAATCCCCACACCCTATCTTACATCAGCCTATTCAGTATTCAATGTACTGTACTAATCAGGTTTATTATGTCTACATACCCCTATGTGTTATTTATAGGAACCAATGAAACTAATATCAAGAAACATGGACCTTAGTTATCTGTGAGACACACCATTTTTATTTATGACAAGAAAGCTTAGTGCAAAGCATGTCAGAATAGAACCTGTTCCTGGTAGATACTTTGGTAAAGGAAGAATAATATTTTGAATCTCGGTATGGTGTTGCTGGTTCAATTGTTTGCTTTGGTGGAGACGAGCCAAGCCAGCACCTGACATGATGGTAGAGAGTGTGTCCTCTGTGTCGCTGAGGAAGTGGTCATGCACTAATGTGCTCTACAGACTTCTCTTATATAGGGTGTTCAACAGTTCCACTGGCTGATGGATGATTGTGCATTATGTGACTATACTTTAATGGAAAATGATCCTTAGATAGTTTTTAACCCCTTCCCGCCGAGCGTACGCAGATGTGCGTACTCGGCTTCCGGGGGGTATACCGGGATGATGCCCGCACCTGCAGGCATCATCCCGGTACCGTTTTTTTCAGCAGGCGATTGGCAATCCAGCCATAACAACCGATGCAGCTAAAAGCCGCTCGGCTGTTATGCTGGAGGAACGGGAAGGGACGTCCCCCCTCCCGCCGCCTCCCGCCGCTGTTACCGGTGCTCCCGCTCGATCGGGAGCACCGATTCCATGTCCGCTGCCTCTGGCTGCTGGGGAGGAACTGGAACAAAGCCGTAATTGGCTTCGTTCCAGTCTCCTCATAGTAAACACGGAAGCGACGTCATGACATCACTTCCCGTTTACTCGGCTGCCAAAGGCGCCGGTTTTAAAAATATATACGGTATTCAGAATCGCCGTTTTCGTGATCTGAATACATTGAAGTGTAAAGGAGGGATGGGGGGGTCTTTTAGACCCCCCATCCCTCCATAAAGAGTACCTGTCACCACCTATTACTGTCACAAGGGATGTTTACATTCCTTGTGACAGCAATAAAAGTGATCACATTTTATTTTTTTTTCAAAACAAATTAGTCATTTTAAAATAAATAAATAAATGTAAAAAAAATTTTTAAAGCGCCCGCCGTCCCCGCGAGCTCGCGAAGCAAAGAAAACGCATACTGAAGTCGCGCCCGCATATGTAAACAGTGTTCAAATCACACATGTGAGATATCGCCGCGATCGTCAGAGCGAGAGCAATAATTCTAGCACTAGACCTCCTCTGTGACGCTAATCTGGTAACCGCAAAAAAAGATTTTTAGGTACCGTACTTTGTCGTCAATCCACGAGTGCGTGCAATTATAAAGTGTGACATGTTTGGTATCTATTTACTCGGCGTAACATTATCTTTCACATTATGCAAAAAAATTGGGCTAATTTTACTGTTTTTTTTGTTTTTTTTTATTCATGAAAGTGTCCCTTTTCCCAAAAAGTTGCGTTTAAAACACTGCTGCGCAAATACCGTGTGACATAAAATATTGCAACAATCTCCGTTTTATTCTCTGAGTCTCTGCTAAAAAAAAAAATATATATATATATATATATATAATGTTTGGGGGTTCCAAGTAATTTTCTAGCAAAAAATATGGATTTTAACTTGTAAACACCAAATGACAAAAATAGGCTTAGTCATGAAAGGGTTAAATTGCAATATGTTTATGAACTGCATTAGTCTTAGAAATCATAATTTTGGTTTCCCTTGTCCTGATGAAGCTGGCTTGACCTGAGAAATCGAAAGACACACAGGACTCCAAATCATTGTCCTAATACTGTGATTTTTCTATACTAAGCTGGCTGGACAGTCAAACACTTTTCTATGTGGAGCCTGATCTTACCTGCAGCAGTATGTGAAATATTTGGCAGAGAATATGTGTGGTTAATGTATCTCTGAAGGTTCTGATTTATTCAGGCCATGGTATAGCTAGTGGTAGATCGCCACATGCAACTGGACTATTGTTTTGTTTGTTTAACAAATATTTATTGCACAATGTAACAATAAAACACAAAACATAATTACAGTTTTAGCTTAGGGCCGGTTCACACAGCGAGGCGAGGCGAGGCGACACGGCTCGCCTCGCCTCGCTCCCGCAAGTCGCCCCCATTCAGTACTATGGAACCGTTCTGAGAGGAGCGACTCGAGTCGCTCCGACTCAGAAAAAAGGTTCCTGTACTACTTCGGGGCGACTTCGGGGGCAACTTGCATTGACTTCTATACAGAAGTCCTCGACTTGCAGAGGACTTCTGTATAGAAGTCAATGCAAGTCGCCCCCGAAGTCGCCCCGAAGTAGTACAGGAACCTTTTTTCTGAGTCGGAGCGACTCGAGTCGCTCCTCTCAGAACGGTTCCATAGTACTGAATGGGGGCGACTTGCGGGAGCGAGGCGAGGCGAGCCGTGTCGCCTCGCCTCGCCTCGCTGTGTAAAGATTACAGGATATGAGATGCAACATGAATATCCAATCAAAACAAAAGAACAAAGGTCCATGAGGTCAAGTAATGTAAGAGAACCAGTAAGAGCCAATGTACAATTGCATGGACCTGAGTACTCACACATAAAGCAATGGCAAGAATGCCTCAAGAAAAAGGATGCTAAGAAAGCAAAGTATATATACAGAGAAGAAGAAACAGATGGGAGAGGGAGTGGAGGGAGACAAGGTGAGAGGGCAAAGGGAAGGGGAATACCGATAACATCTACACAAAAATAGTGTGAAAAATATTACTAATACACATCTGCTGTGCTAGATAATGGACTTGGTTTTTAAGTTTTTGGATGCTTATCCAAGTAATGCTTATAAGAAGGACAAGCCACCACTTTGACTCTACCACCTATAGAAACAAACCCAGTGTATCTAATACCAAATCCAGATTTAAAAATAATAATAATAACGCTTAAGTATTATTATTATAATTATTCTTTAATTATTGTAGTTTTGTTCATAGTATTTATTAAAGAAGCCCGTGAAAACTTTTTAGAATGTGAACAAAAGAACAAAAGCTACAACTGTCTGAACATTGGTTGAGTCTTTTCCCCCCAAAGTAGCTGCTTCAGAATCCCAGCAATAATTACATAAGGTACAGATTAAGATTACTTGTTATCATTTCTTAATCATACTCCTTTGTCTATTCTGATTAAGGAAAAAAAATATCTTTGGCGCTGGGTTGTTCTTCTCTTTAGGCTCATATGTTCATTATATAATTAATGCTAAGAGTGATATGCTACCTTTACTGTGCTGCCTAATATAATAAGGCTGAATACAAAAAAACAAAAAAAAGATTATGCTGTAAAACTGTCCTTTCTTAAAGGTTAAATCTGCTGCCAGTTAGACTGCTCAAAAAAGGTACAGAGACAGTTATTGCACTGGAAGGCCAAACAGATATAGGTCCATGCAATCATTGCAAGATAACTGCATTTATGACAATATATTAATGTAATTTAAAGGAAAACCCAAGTTTTGATAATGAAAAAAAATGATTAAAAAAAAATATGGGCAATGGCCTAAAGTGACTTTACCAAAGGGCCTAACATAATATTCTATATTCTACAGAATGCTACCAGAATTTTTAAACATGCAGCAGAAGTTGGTCCGAGACTACAGATACTTGAGGTTTCTGGCCAAAAATGAGTGTACAGTAGTTTTATGACTACGATATAGGAAAAGAAGCTTGTGTCCATTTCATAACAGTCAGGATGATGCTCACTTTATTTTATATACTCTGGCTGGTTCCAAATATATGATAGTAGTGTTCTTTGGAGTATGCTATCTCAGAACTTGTTTTGTAAAAACGGTGGGATCTCTGAAACCTTCTACCTTGCTATGAAAAGCCAGTAGAATTGACAAATGCCTGATACATACGGAAAGTTTGGGATATTTGTAATATTCCTCGGTTAGAGCAACAGTACTTTCCACACACAACCACAATGGATGGTGCACATTCTCTAATGATACTTAAACCAAATCGATAATGGGACCAGATGACATATAAGAGGCAAAATTAAATGCATAGAATCTATAGATGGAGATTTTATTGCATGTCTCCAACACAATGTCAAGCTGCTCTTAATAAAATTGGCATAAAACATTGTTTTTTGTTTTGTTTTGTTTTTTTGCTGTTAGATGTAGACATTTATTTCTACACTGTTAAAGAATATTACAATTAAATGTGTTGTATACAATATGGTTTCTATTGCCGTGTGCTGTCATGGTAGTATTGTTATCCTATATACATGATTGTATTGCTGCACAACAGCAGGTGAAATATTCATATGGCATGACAGCTTGTCGATGTGTAAAAAAAACAATATGATGTTTCTCACTTACCTTGCACTGCAGACAAGTATATATAGTGAAAGGAGGACAGCATGCCTCATAGACGGAGGCCATAGTGTGTACATATCTGATGATATCTCTGTAATGATAGGAAGTGTGTAGGCTTCAAATGCTACAATAGACTGAAGTTTTCTCTCTCACCTACTGCATTTTAAATGTGTCTTAGTGTCACACCCTACCCTACAGAACCTGACACGGTTACACATGTGTTAAACAAGGTATTACAAAGACACTGGGAAAATCCCTGTTTTCATCTTGTTATCTTATTGTCTATTCCTTAATTTACACTCATAGCAAAATTACTCATCCAGGAACTCAGAATCGTTTGATTGTCAACTACTTGTCACATTTAGTTACCTAAACACGGAGTGCACTTTTTTTATTTGCATATATGATGCCAAGCAAGGGTGAAGGAATGGCGAAGCTTAAGCATCACAAAAAATGGAAATATTAATTTAACAGATGGGAGTATACATTTGATATATTTTGACAGGCTAATTGCTAAATACAAAGTTGAATTACACAGATGTACATACATGTCAACTGATCAGTAATTCTCATAAGTCAGTATTAATTCTATTAAGCCAGTTTTGTGATTTAAAGCAGTATTAGACCCAAAAGCAAACATTTATTATATTGCAGCTTACACATTCTTAGCCCTTGTACACACGGTCGGAGATTCCAACAACCAAATCCGTCAGATTTTGTCCGTCAGATTTTGTCAGACGGATCTTGTCTGAAACTGTTGCATACACACGGTCGAATAAAGTTGTTGGAAAATCCGATCTGTCAGAACGTGATGACGTCATTTTGTTACGATGGGACTACCATCAGGCTAGTAGCCAATAGCTTTGCTGTAGGAATTTGATCTGAGCATGCGTGGCACTTTGTCCGATCGGAATTCTCTACACATGATCGGAGTATGTCCGATTGGAGCAGTTTGTCAGAAAATATTTCCAGCAAGTTGGAAAATTTGGTCCGACGGATATTCCGACGGAAACAGTCTGATGCAGACCACACATAGTCGGAATATCCGACAAACCGCTCCGATCGGACACATTCCGACGGAATCTCCGACCGTGTGTACAAGGGCTTAGATTTGGTGGGTGCATTGGATTCCTTTTTTAGTCATTTCTTCTATTTTCATCCTGTAGTCCAGCCAGTAAGTTTGCTGTTTTCAAAAACACAAGCTCTCCAGCAGAAAATATCAGTTTACATAGTTTACATGGTTGAGACAAACCACTTAAAACTGGCAGATGTGAATAAAATTATTAGCTTTTATTTATTCATGCAAAACCAAAAAGGAAAAAAAAATGTTTACTGTAACTGATTATCAAGTGTGTGCTGGCATTTGGTCTCAATTTGTTAGTGTATTTAAATCTAAACCCTTGTACACACGGTCGGACATTCCGACGGAAAATGTCCGATCGGACCGTGTTGTCGGATAATCCGACCGTGTGTGGTCTCCATTGGACTGTTTCCGTCGGAATATCCGATGGACCAAGTTTTCCAGCTGGGCTATAAAATTTTCCGACAACATGATCCGATCGGACCTTGTCCGATCATATGTAGAGAATTCCGATCGGACAAAGTCCCACGCATGCTCAGATCAAATTCCTACACCAAAGCTATTGGCTACTAGCCTGATGGTAGTCCCATCGTAACGAAATTACGTCATCACGTTCTGAACGATCGGATTTTCCGACAACTTTGTCCGACCGTGTGTATGCAACAGTTTCGGACAAAATCCGTCTGACAAAATCTGACGGATTTGGTTGTCGGAATGTCCGACCGTGTGTACAAGGGCTTAGTTATAGCGTCTACAAAATAGGGAATAGATTTATGGCATTTTTATTTTATTTTTTTTCATTTTTTTTTACTAGTAATAGCAGCGATCTGTGATTTTTAGCAGGACTACAACATTGTGGACAGATCAGACCCTTTTGACACTTTTTTGGGACCAGTGACATTTATACAGCTATAAAAATGCACTGATTACAGTATATATGACACTGGCAGGGAAGGGGTTATCACTAGTGGGTAATCAAGGGGTTAAGTGTGTCCTAGGGAGGTGTTTCAAACTGTGGGGAGAGTGGACTGACTGGGAGTACAGAGAGATCTCTGTTACTAATCACTAGGAACAAATGATTACACTGTACTTCCCTGACAGAACGGGGATCTGCTTTGTTTACACTGGCATATCCTCGTTCTGCTTCTGTGTGTTGATCGCGGGTGGCCAGCGGACATTGCAGCCGCCAGCCAAGTGCATCCGTTTCAGTGCCACGCTGTGGGCGAGCCCCCGACCTCATACACGTGCCCATTGTATTCACGGAATAGAGCCGCCCTGCCGCCATATAACTAGTCGGCAAGTGGTTAAACACCCTATAATGCAGAAAAAGAGAAGTGAAGCTGCGCTACGGATTTATATGACCCAGAAGGTGCCTTTTTATATACTATGGGATTGGAGCTGCCTCTACAATTGGCGAAATTGGCGAAGAAATGGCGCTGTCCCCTATTATCTTAAAGTGGGAGCGGATGACGTCTTGATGACGAAACACGTAGGGTATGGCCATAGGACGTACACACTCTCTCTCTTTCGGTTAGAACCACGGCAACCAGCGGCTGCTGTAACGAACATTGCCTGTCAGTTTTTAATGAATGTGAGTACATTTCTTTATAAATAAATCACAGTTCACAAACAGTATTGCGCTATGAAATACTCCTCTTGTCCATATGGACAAAATGAGCGAGATGGCTGATACCTGCTGAGAAATTGAAGATCCCAGAACAGTACCACACAGCGACACAGGGGCTTACACTGTGGAGGCGCTACTGCCCCCGTAGTGAGACAAGGCATCTGGTGAGTGCAAAATCACCACTATTTGCACGGATAAGCGCACCGGCACCTTCCTTCCAGCATTTAAAGGACTAGCCACAGCACTTGCTACATTGGGCATGAGTCACTTTTCACGTGTTTATGGACTTTAATTTTACTTTTTAACATATTTAATATATATTCATTTGTCTATCTATTTATTTATTAGTACTATATTTTTATATTAAAGTACATCTATATATTTTTTTTTCCCAGGGGGTCTAACACTCAACACAGTTTTTATTTTACTTAGATTTTTATTCTTTAAGTAAAATATATACTATTAAGTAAACACTTAGAGTCACATCAATTAATTCAAAAAAACTTTAGGTATACACCACATAGGCCTCTTCAAGACCCAACAGAGGGTCAAGCACAAAAACATCCCTTTAAATTTAAAAACCTTTACTTTCTCTATCACAACTTATTGTGAGAAGCTGGTGACACATTCTTCACTTTAAAATTACTAAAGGGAAGCACTATTTTAATTTCAAATGCTATTTGGTTTCAACTTTACTTAGCATTTGCATTTTTTTTTTGAAGAAAAATGTTTTTACTAGTATGATCATAATCACTTCACAGTTTATGGTAAGTACGACTGTCTATATTATGCAGATAATTTTTTGGCTTAATTCACCGGAGGGTTTCCTGTTTTCCAACACCCGGCAGAGAGTCTAACACAAGTTTTTATTTTATTTTTTATTATTATTATTTTTTATATATTAATTTCTGGATTCACCTCAAAAAAGTGCTTTTGAACAGCACATCTTCCACTTTAAGATAATAGGGGGCAGCGCCATTTCTACTTTCCTTTTCATTTCCACATCTCTATAATGCACCATAAGACATCAGATGGCAACCCTAATGAGTTACTGTGCTTTCCATGTCACCTTCTCTGCTTATGGGCAAATTAACCACTTGAGTACCAACTTGTAATACCTCTTCATTACCAGGCTGTTTTTTCAGTTTTTAACTCTGTGATAGTTTGACTGAGAATTACTCTGTCATGCACCACTACACCCAAATGGATTTTGAATAGTTTTTTGAGACAGATAGAGCTTTCTTTTGGTGGTATTTAATGCCTCCGAATTGTTTATTTTTACTACAAAGGATTACAAAAAAAAAAATGTTCTCCTATTTTCTTTTTTAATTTTTTGCCACAATTTTTGGGAAATAAAGAAACATGCCTGTACTGAGCAGGTTAACTCTATTCAAGTTTTTTTTTTTTTAAATAACAAACATGTTCTACTTACCTGCTCTGTGTAATGGTTTGCACAGAGCAGCCCCGATCCTCTCCTTCTCAGGTGCCGCACTGGTGCTTCTGGCTTCTTCTTGACCAGTGCCCCCAAAAGCAAGCTGATTGCTAAGAGGGCACTGTTGTGTGCTCGCTCCCAAGCCCCACTCTATGCATCCATAAGACACATAGAGCCCTGGCTTGGCCCCACCCCCACTCTCTCCTTATTGGCTCACTGGCTGGGATTGACAGTAGTGGGAGCCAATGGTTCCCACTGCTGTCTCGGCCAATGAGGAGAAAGAGACCCGCAACAGCCGAGGCTCCCATCCACATAGCTGAATCAAGAGGGGGTGCAGGTGAGTATTAGGTAGGGCTGTGGGGGGGGGATCAGCGCACGGAAGGTTTTTACCTTCATACATAGAATGCATGAAGGTAAAAAACCTTCAGCCTTTACAACCACTTTAAACATGAAGCTTGAGAATAGTGCACTAGATACATTACAGATACACTAGATACATTAGAGAGGTGAATGTAGTGATCGCATACAGTGGCAGGATGGAGGTGAAGGGGTTACTGTTCAGATGGGCAGGAAAAGGGAGGTTGAGGGGTAATTTACAGGTCACTAGAATCAGTTTTGTATATAACTATGTTTGCGAGAGCTAATATTTAATGAACAAATATGACTATACACATATACATGTTTATTTAGTAAGCATGCCCCAAACAAGTTCTTTGGTTTGTGGATACAGATGGGCCAAACACCCCTCAGTTCAGTTCACACCAGAACTCTCGAACATCGGACGCGAACGACGAACCTCATTCAAGTCTATGGGACCTGACCAGGAAAAATCCCCATTTTGAAGGCGTATATGCAAGTTATTGACGATAAAAAGGGTATGAGGACCTGGGTACTGCCCTGCAGGACATGTATCAATGCAAAAAAAAACTTTTAAAAAAGATTTTAAAGGAGCAGTGATTTTAATGATGCTTAAAGTAAAAGAATAAAAATGTAAAATTATTTTAAATATAATGCCTGCGGGGTCTCCTTAGTCTGACTGTAAAGTGGCACACCTGTACCGTGTATAGAACCTGCTGCAGCAAAACTCACATTTATAAAGAAAAAAATGACATTTAAATTGATTTTCCCTGCAAGCTTTCTTTATTTAGTAAACAATGGTAGGGGAGCCAGTCGTTATGATAAGGCCACATTTTAGTGCACTCTGCAAGCTCATTTTAGTGCACTCTGTATATGTGCAAGCTGGCAGCCCTGGACACCGAGGACTAAAAAAATGTTGAAATGCATCAGTGAGGTAGCCCCCTTTTCCACCACTCCTCTTTTGACCAACAGAAGCCTCAAAAGTAGCTTTTCCACGAGACTGTAAGCTACCAGAGTCTGGAAAGGCGTTACATAAACTCCTCTTTAACCACTTGAGGACCGCCCGCCACAGCTGTACTGCGGCAGGTTGGCTGCCCTGCACGAATTGCCTTCATTGTACGTTGGCTCGCACAGACGCAGTTGCAGGCAGATGCAAGAGCGCCCACGGGTCAGGCGGCCTCGATGCCTGCCGGTGACCCGCGATCGCCTAGTACAAACGCAGAATGGGGATCTGCCTTTGCAAACAAGATGGATCCTCATTCTGGCAGATAACATGACAGAGATCTACTGTTCCCAGTCATCGGGAACAGTAATCTCTTTCATGTCCCAGGCAGTCCATCCCCCTACAGTTAGAACACACCTAGGGAACACAGTTAACCCCTTAGTGTTAACCCCTTCCCTGCTTGTGTCATTTTTACATTGATCCATGCATTTTTATAGCACTGATCAATGTAATAATGTCACTGGTTCCCAAAAAGTGATTTTTCGTGGTTCCGCGAAACTATCCCATAGTTTGTAGAAAAGATAACTTTTGTGCAAACCAATCAATTTATGCTTATTGCGATTTTTATTTAATTTTTTACCAAAAATATGTAAAAGAATACATCGGCCTAAACTGATGAATACATTTGTTTATATATATATATATATATATATATATATATATATATATATATATATATATTTTTTTTTTTTTTTTTTTTTTTTTGGATATGTATTATAGCAAAGTAAAAAAAAAAAGTTTTTTCTTCCAAATTGTTGCTCTTTGTTTATAGCGCCAAAAATAATAACTGCAGAGGTGATCACATACCACCAAAAGAAAGCTCTACTTGTGGGTAAAAAAGGATGTCAATTTTGTTTGGGTACAGCGTCGCACAATCGCACAATTTCCAGTTAAAATGACGCAGTGCGTATTACAAAAAATGGCCTGGCCATTAAGGGGGCAAATCCTTCCGGGCCTTAAGTGGTTAAGCTGTTCTCAAGATATTTCCTCCTCTTCTCCCTCTGTGAGGACGGGATGAATTTCGAGACT
The DNA here is from genome assembly GCF_037356315.1 of Lithobates pipiens. Classification (NCBI taxonomy): domain Eukaryota; kingdom Metazoa; phylum Chordata; class Amphibia; order Anura; family Ranidae; genus Lithobates; species Lithobates pipiens. The sequence continues at coordinate 339,798,015 of NW_027507758.1, forward strand.
TTCCTCTTGTAACGGTGGTCAAGGAGGGTTGCCAACCAATAATGATCCTTATCCTTGATGCCACAAATTCTCTGGTTCTTTTACAGGCTTTGTAGAATAAGGGAGCCCATGCACCACAAGTTTGCCGAGGCATGAGAAGGGTTAGGGTTACTAAGAATTACAGTATCTAGAACTGCCTCCTCCCAGCCATGTACTACTCCCAATGTTTCTGGGGACTGAAAACCATCTCTTAAGGTTTGACGTATGTCTTCCTCTGCTTCAATGCCTCCAAAACTGTTACAATCCTCTTCCTCCCTCTCCACTTGTGTGCTCTGTGGCATCGAAAGAATGGCGTCTGCATAAGATGGGCCTTGAGAGAAAAGGAAGTCCACTTCTTCCTCCTGCTGCTCTACCTACAGTACCCTGTCTATAATGCCATGCAGAGCCTGCTCCAGCAGTACCACAAGAGGGCTTGGGCCACTGATACTTGCATTGTCACGGCATACCATCTTTGTCGCCTCCTCAAATGGTTATAGTACAGTGCATGCATCCTTTATCAGCAGCCATTGGCGTGGTGAAAAAAATCTGAGGTGCCCTGAGCCTGTCCTTGTGCCATACTCACACAGGTACTAGTTGATGGCCCTCGGCTGCATGTGCAGCTGCCTTCCAAAGTTGAGTTTCACCTGGTGGGCATGTCACAAATCAGGCGGTTTACAGGCAGGTGGAATTCCCGCTGAATTTCAGCTAACCGAACATTGGCTGTGTATGACCACCTGAAATCGATACAGACACTTGCAAACCTGGTTACCTGTTTAAGAAATGTTGCATCACCAAATTGAGGACATGTGCCAGGCATGTCAACTTTCCCTCTCAAAGGGAGGGCAGAAGGTTGGTGCCATTATTGCACACCATCATTCCTGGCTCAAGCTTCCATGACGTGAACCAACTCTGGGCCCACCCCTGCAGAGCTGAAAGAATCTCTGCTCTGGTCCTTTAGACAGACCAGCTGAAGCACTGCATGGCATCTTTTAGCCCGACTCGTTGAATGGCCCCTTGGAGGTTTAGGGGGTACTGATGGTTCATAGGACAATCAAGCAGAGGAGGGCGAGGAGGAGGGAGTGGAGCTGACAAAACTCTCATCACCACCAGCTGTATGGAGATGTGGCGGCAAAACAAGCTCCAGCACTGAGCCCTGTCCTAGATCCCTCCTAGTTGCAGGCAGATCGAACCTGCTGTGAACTAAAAATATCATCCCTGATCATGCTTGCTGGACCACGAGTCAGCAGTAAGGTGGAACTTGGCTAACTGTCTTGCCCAATGATGTCAAAACATTGCCTTCCATGTAATGGTACAGATCTGGAATGGCCTTACATTAAATTAAATAGTGACTGGGAACCTGCCCTTGTGGTACAGCACATTCTGCAAATTCACGTAAGGGGGTCAGAATCCACCAGATGGAAAGGCGGGAGTTGTAAAGCCAGCAATTTTGACAAGTTTGAATTTAACAGTGTTTTTACTCATGATTGGCACTGATTGGCACTGTGATGGGCACTGATTGGCACTGATATGGGCAGTGATTGGCACTGATATGGGCCTAACATCCGTTTCTGATGGAGAACTGACTGGCAGCTGATGGGCACTTATTGGCAGCTGTGGTGGCACATCTGATGGAGCTGTGCTGATAATAAATGTGCTGATTATCAACACAGGACCCCCCCCCCCCCCCGACATAGAGAGCCACCGATTGGCTCTCCCTGTAAGCGCAAACCGAGGAATGTGTTTACCGGCACTTCCTGGTTCACACAATGATCAGATGCGATTGGCCATACCACAATCGGAGATGCAGTGTGTCAGACTGACACACAGTACCTCTGATCGCCGCGATGCTCGCCCCCATGGGTACGTGCCGGCATTTTTTTCCTGCTGGACGTCAAATGATGCCCAGTCAGGATAACACAACCACTGCCCGCCCGTCATTCTGCTGTAGGCCAGACGGCAAGTGGTTAAACAATGCAATGTTTCACTGGTGCAAAGATAATGAGAATAACACATATAAGCAGATTGTAGTCAGATGAAAAGTTTAAGCCCACGTTCACACTGAGGGTGAGTTTGAAATCATGCGAGTTCAGCTGAAAGTGTCATTCAACAAACATCAATTAAAATGCTGTTTGCTTTTAATATTCAATTTTGAAGTGAATATACTTTCCTGAAAACGGCCTCTCATTCATTCCAGTGTGCCTTGCAGGACGGAAAAAAAAAGTCCTGTAAGAAGCATCTTTGGGGCGGGTTGGAATGAATGATATATTGGAATGAATGGGCAGCGATTTCAAAGCGCCTTAAAAGCGCTGCAAAACTGGAGTTTTTAAGGGGGTTAAAAGTGGCCCACTAGCATCCAAAAAGCAGCGCAAAAGCGCCTCTTAAACAGCAGTAAAGCGCCGCTAAAACGAGCAGCGCTTTACCGTAAACACGGCCTCAGTGTGAAAGGTGACTTAACCTTGTTTATCCAAATTAGCACAATGGCTCGTGGGACAGGATGGGGTGAGACTTTATCATGGGGTTTATTAGTATTAGGTCCTAGTTTAGAGGGTAGGCTAGGTTAGCTTTAGGACATAGGGCTCATGTCCCCGACTCTCCTCCTGTATAAAAAAAAATTCATGCAATGCCCACAACCATCACACTCTTTTGCTGCCTGCTACCATTCCCCTTCACCGCCACGATTATCACCAGGTCCTCCTTTGCCCTGTGCTGGTTCTTTTCTTGGTTCAATCACACCTAGCCATAATCTACCAACTTCCTGTGAGCCCAGAGCATCATGGTCACAGCCTCTGGAGCCTGCATCATCATGCAGGCTTGGGCTTAAAGCGGAGTTCCACACATTTAAAAGTCAGCAGCTACAAAAAGTACTGCAACTGTACATTGTCTGTGTTTGCAGATAGTCCCCATTCACTTGGGATGTGTTCTGTGTGCATTAAGCCTGCCCAAAAATAACATGATTGCTATGATTCCTGCTGTGGTGGCAAAACAAACATTCACTGCTCCAGCAAGTGTACACCCAAGGCCACTGCCGCTGCAGGCAAAGGGGAAGTGGCTGGGGGGAAGTAAAAGCACGACTCAATGGTGGGGTTATATCATCTCTCAACCTCACATGAATGGAACCCTTAGACAAACAACCAAGTAAAAATGAACCATTAGACTTCGTTCACAGTGTATATCAATGTGTACCCTGTGCCAGGGCTGTGTTTGCAGTGCAGGCAGACCCATGCATGTCAGTTTGTGGCTACATGGACAGATCACTGCTCCCAATTTTACATCCATGTGGGTGCATGGCCCTGAACCCACATGGCTGTCAAATTGGGAGCAGTGGCTGTGTTCATGCATCTGGTGCTACCCAATAGACATGAATGGGACTGCATGCACAGCAAACACCCCCCCCCCCCCCCCCCCCCCCCCGAACAAGGCCTTAGACCTCATTTACACTTGCATTGCTCTATGGAGAGCCATCAGTGTTTAGATCACTCTTCAGAGAGCATTTGACAGGCAGTAGGAAGGTGTTGTATCACCTCCTCACAGCTTGCTTTTAACCCCTAAATTCCAGATTGGAAAAAATAATGTGGAGTTCCCCTTTAATATCTATAACAGACACTCATCCATCATTAGAGACTGATATAAATATAAAGACGAATTCCGACACAAAAAAATGGGAGAGTTCCCCCCTAGTATCCATACCAGAAACTCATGCATCATTAGGGTATGATATGAATATCAAGAGGAAAGCCACAGCAAAAATAAATAAAGTGTAGGCTTCTCCTTTAATATCCATACCAGAAACCCATCTATCAATAAGGTCTAAAATGAATATAAAGGAGAACTCTGCCGCAATAATAAAGAAAAGTGTTATCCTCTATAATATAGTATATATAACAGACACTCATCCATCAGTAGGATCTGATATGAATATAAAGGGGAATTCTGCCACAAAAATAAACATGTGGGAGTCCCCCTTAACCACTGGAAGGTTTTAAACAACTAATGACCAGGCCCTATTTTGCGAGCCTTTAACTGACAATTGAACAGTCATGTGACGCTGTACCCAAATTAAATTGATGTCCTTTGTTTCCCACAAATAGAGCTTTTCTTGGTGGTATTTGATCACCTCTGGTTTTATTTTTTTGCGCTAAAAACAAAAAGATAGCGTCAATTTTGAAAAAAAAAAAACAATACTTTTTACATTGGCGGCAAAACGCTTTTACCCCCCACTAGCGGCCAAGAAAGTGTTAAAACCACTGCAAAGCGCTGCTATCGCAGCGCTATGCCGGCAGTATAGCCACGCTACCCTGTTAATTTCAATGGGCAGGAGCGGTGAAGGAACGGCATACACACTGCTCCTTCACTGCTCCAAAGATGCTGCTAGCAGGACTTTTTTAGCATTCTGCCAGCGCACCACTCCAGTGTGAAAGCCTTCGTGGCTTTCACATTGAAGAGACAACAGCGGCTCTTTCAGGGCACTTTGCAAGCGCTATTTTTTAGCATTATAGCGCCTGCAAAGAGCCCCATTGTGAAAGGGGTCTTACTGTTATAAAACACATCCAAAAAAAAAAAATGTAAAAAATCGAATTTCTTCATCAATTTAGGCCAATAAGTATTCTGCTACATATTTTTGGTAAAAAAATGCCAATAAGCATATATTTATTGGTTTTCACAAAAGTTATCATGTCTACAAACTATAAGATATTTTGATGGCATTTCTTTTTTTTTTTAATAGCAATGGTGGCGATCAGCGATTTTTAGCAGGACTGCAACATTGTGGCGGACAAATTGGAGACTAACTAACTAACCTAACTTACACTTTTGACACTTTTTTGGGAACCAGTGACATTATTACAGTGGTCAGTGCTAAAAGTATGCACTGTTACTGTACTTATGACACTGTCAGGGAATGGGTTAACCAGGGGCAATCAAAGGGTTAAGTGTGTCCCTAGGGGGTGCTTTCTAACTGTGTGGAGGTTGCTCTGATTGGATAAAGACAGAGATCTGTGTTCCGGCTTAGCAAAAACACAAGACCTCTATCTTCTCCCCTGTCAGAACAGCGATCTGCCTTGTTTACATAGGTAGATCGCTGTTCTACCTTGCTCGAGAACGATCGCGGCAGGCCAATGGACATCGGGTCCACCAGACGCGCTGATTGGCTCCCCTTCCGTCCAATCAGTGCATAACCATGCCTCCGGTGGCGTGTGCGTGCCCCCCAGTGTCTATTGCACGAAATGACATACAGGTACGTGATTTCGTGCCATAGAGCCGACTTGATGCAGTACGTTGTGCGGTCGGCTAGTGGTTAATATCCATACCAGAAATTCCTCCATCTTTAGGGTCTGATATCAATATAAAGGGAAACTTTGGCACAAAAATAAACATGTGGGGTTCCTATTTAACATTTCTCACAGACACTCATCCATCATTGGGGTCTGATATGAATATAAAGGGGAATTCTGTTGCAAATAGATGAATAGGTAGGGTTCCCCCCGTTAATATCCATACCAGAAACTCATCCAACATTAGGACCCAATATCAATATAAACGGGAACTCCTGTATTAAGAGAGGTATGGACTCCAGAGAGAGAGATATCATTTTGCCCCTGTTCAAATCATTAATAAGTCCTCATCTGGAATATGTAGTTCAGTTTTGGGCACCAGTTCTCAAAAAGGATATGGGGGAACTGGAGAAAGTGCAGAGAAGGGCAACCAAACTGATAAGAGGCATGGAGGAACTCAGCTATGAGGAAAGATTAGAGGAACTGAATTTATTCACTCTTGATAAGAGGAGATTAAGGGGGGGATATGATCAACATGTACAAATATATAAGGGGTCCATATAGTGAACTTGGTGTCGAGTTATTCACTTTACAGTCAAAGAGGACAAGGGGGCACTCTTTACGTTGTAATGTTCGGGGGACCAGGTAGATCGCAGGACACAGGCTTTTCATACAACAAAGGGTTTATTAACTTAAATAGCTTTACAGCAGCCAAAAACAAAGGGAAAAAGGTTTGTAGTCTCACCGACTTGCAAAGTCCAGAACAGCTGTCCTTATCAAAACAGAGCTTGATCTTGATGGCAGGTAGCTTCCCCTGCCAGGAGCCTTCCAAACAGGACACTGCTGTCCACTTCAGTTGCTGCAGTCCAAAATAAACACCATCCACCATGTCTTCTCCACTCCTCCACACCCATCTACCACTTCCTGTCTTGTTTTTTAAAGACACTTCCTTAACAGGTGGGTTAATCAATTTTTATTCCCTTAAAGAGACCACAACCCAAACAGAGGGGAAATATAGCGTCCTTCCAGGACCCAGCCACGGCGTCCTGTACATATCCCCCCCTCTGTGCCCCAACGCCAAGGAGGTGGAGGCAACAGTGGAGCTCAAACAATGGACTCGGGAGAGGGCATCTGCATTTTGATGCAGTCTCCCGGGCCTATTGTCACGACCGTCCTGGCATCCCGATCGTTCTTGGGAGATCTACTCACAGAGGTCCCATGTTGAGAACCCGTTGTTCCCCTTTAGCGCGGGCCAACGCGAACGGACGCACACGGTTACGTCCCGGTACGACCGGGCGCACGCGGGTGCGCGACGTGGCAAACGAGCGCACGCGGGAGCGCGGGGTCACGAACGGGCGCACGACCTCCCACGGGGGCACGCAGACCCGTCGTGCGACCGCTTTGGCGCCCTAAAGGCTTCTTAAGGACTCGGTGTCCACTCTCCCCTCGCTGTCCAGTCTACAGCGTGTTCGGAGATTCTGTTTACCTGTTACCTGCTAGTTTGATTCCTGTGACCCGGCTTGTTCTTGACCACGTTTGCCTGCTGCCTGCCACCGACTACCTGCCTGCCTGACCACGTCTCTGCCTCTGCCCTTGTACTGTGTTGCCCGCCTGCTGCCGACCCTGCCTGTACCTGACTACTCTGCTGTCTACTGATCCATCCGGATCTGCTTGTGCCTGCTGTTCCTGTCTTGACCTGCCAGTGTCCGCTGTCTCCACTGACAACCACCATCTTGCCAGTCCATCAGTCTGTTCCTGCTGTCTCCTGCCGACTGCTATCCGTGTTGCTGTTGTCGCCCGGACCTACCAACACCTGCCAGGCACTTGTGCCCCCTGAACTTTCGAATCTCTGTTACCACCTCCAGGGGTTCTTGAGCCAGGGGCTACGAGGGGCCGCTCCCTGCACTCCAGGCTCGTCCACCAGGTACGTGACACCTATGCTCCACTACAAATTTAAATTCCTGGAGTGCCAGGAACCACCGGGTAACCCTGGCATTAGTCCCATTTCCCTGCCTCAGCCATGTTAAAGGGGCATGGTCAGAAATCAACCTAAACTTCCTCCCCAAAAGGTAATATCTGAGGGATTCCAGAGCCCACTTAATGGCCAGACACTCTCGTTCAATTATGGCATAGTTTTTCTCCGCTGGTGTTAACTTCCTGCTGAGGAAGACTATTGGGTGTTCCTCGCCATGAATAACCTGTGACAACACCGCTCCCAATCCTACATCGGAAGCATCAGTCTGGACAACAAACTCTTTTGAAAAATTGGGTGCTACCAGGACAGGGTGTTGGCACAGCGCTGACTTGAGCTCCAAAAAAGCCTTCTCAGCGTCTGCATTCCACTCCACCATGACCGATTTCCGACCCTTAGTCAGATCGGTCAACGGAGCCGCCAATGTGGCAAAGTTGGGTACAAACCTCCTGTAGTATCCCACCATGCCCAGGAATGCACGTACCTGCTTTTTTGTGAGGGGGCGGGGCCAATTCTGTATAGCCTCTATCTTGTTGACCTGAGGTTTCACTACCCCTCTACCCACGATATAACCCAGGTATTTCACCTCCTCCATTCCCAAAGCACATTTTTCAGGTTTATTGTTTATTGTAAACCCCTCCTTCCAAAGAGAGTCCAGCACTGCCTGCACTTTGGGCAAATGTGATTCCCAGTCTTTGCTAAAAATGACTATATCGTCCAAGTACACTGAGGCATACTTCCGGTGAGGTCGTAAAATCCTATCCATTGCTCTCTGGAACGTGGCTGGAGCAGTTTGCAATCCAAAAGGCATCCTTTTGTACTGAAAACTCCCCTCTGGGGTAGAAAAAGCAGTTTTCTCTCTAGCGGCCGTAGTCAACGGTATTTGCCAATACCCCTTGGTAAGGTCTAACGTAGTGATATACCTGGCTGGACCTAGTCTCTCGATAAGCTCATCTACCCAGGGCATGGGGTAGGCATCAAACCGGGAAACTTCATTAAGTTTCCGGAAATCATTGCAAAATCGCAGAGTCCCGTTGGGCTTCGGTACCAACACAATCGGGCTCGACCACTCACTCTGCGATTCCTCAATAATCCCTAGGTCTAACATCTTTTTAACTTCCTCTGAAACTGCCTTCCTTTGAGCCTCTGGGATGCGGTAGGGCCGGACAAAAACTTTGACTCCTGGTTCTGTGACAATATCATGCTCTATGACACTAGTGAGCCCTGGCAAGTCTGAAAATGTTTCTTTATTTCTCTGCAAGAACTCCTTTGCCTGCTGACTTTGGGTTTTAGACAGGGTATTTGCTACTTGGAAACTCTCCACCCCAACCCGAGGCTCAAGTTTTGTACTAGCCAGGGAGGTCACTGGTTCCCTGTCTGTCCAGGGCTTTAACAAGTTTACATGATATATCTGGAAGGGTTTCCTCTTGCCTGGCTGGTGGACTCTATAATTTACCTCTCCCACTTTTTCTACAACCTCGAAAGGGCCTTGCCATCTGGCCAAGAACTTACTTTCCACAGTGGGAATCAACACTGCTACTCGATCCCCCACTTGGAAGTTCCTAATTTTGGCTGCCCTATTATAGACCCGTCGTTGAGCCTCCTGGGCTTTTTGTAAATGTTCCTTAACTAGCGGCATCACAGTTCGGATCCTCTCCTGCATTTGAGAGACATATTCAAGAACACTTTTATGCTGAATTGGTTCACTTTCCCATTCTTCTTTAACAAAGTCCAGTAATCCACGAGGTCTCCGCCCATATACCAATTCAAAAAGCGAAAACCCAGTGGAGGCCTGGGGCACTTCTCGGATAGCAAACAGGAGGGCTGGTAACAGGCAGTCCCAGTCTTTCCCATCCCTTTGTACCACTCTCTTGAGCATAGACTTAAGGGTCTTATTAAAACGTTCTACCAATCCATCTGTTTGGGGATGGTAGACCGATGTGCGCAGCTGTTTAATCCGGAACAGTTTGCATACATCAGCCATAACCTTCGACATAAACGGGGTGCCCTGGTCTGTGAGAATTTCCTTGGGAAAACCTGTCCGTGTAAACAACTGGAATAACTCCCGTGCAATAGCCTTAGAGGAGGTATTCTGCAGGGGTAGCGCCTCAGGATATCGAGTGGCATAGTCGAGGATCACCAGTATGTAAGAATGACCTCGAGCCGACTTTACCAAGGGACCCACTATATCCATGGCTATCCTCTCGAATGGGACCTCAATTATGGGCAGAGGGACCAACGGGCTCCGGAAATGGGTCGCCGGAGCGGTCAACTGACAGGTGGGACAAGAGGTACAGTATCTTCTTACCTCTGCTTTCAAGCCTGGCCAGTAAAACCGGTCGGCGATCCGTGCCTCCGTCTTTTCAACTCCCAGGTGTCCCCCTAAAACATCATCATGGGCCAGTTCCAGGACCTTGCGTCTATACTGTTGGGGTACCAATAATTGTTCTACCACATTTTCTCTCACTTTAGTAACCCGATAAAGCAATTCATTACATATTGAAAAATGTGGCCACCGCTCATTAGCACCTGGCTCTTGGGGCTCCCCATTTATAACTACAACCTGTTCCCGTGCCCTGGCCAAAGTGGGGTCCTGCATCTGGGCAGTACCAAATGCCCCCTGGGGAACACCCAAATCTGGCAAGTCAGGGGTAGAGGCCATTTCCTCATCCTCTTCCCCCAGCATTACCTGAAGCGGGGAAGGTTCCCCCCCTCAGTGTTCAGGTAGGTCTGAGAACCCCACAATTTGACATCCTTAACAGTATCAGCACTATTTTCATCATTATTAACCAAAAACAGCAGCCAAAAACAAAAGGAAAAAGATTTGTAGTCTCACCAACTTCAAAGTCCAGAACAGCTGTCCTTATCAAAACAGAGCTTGATCTTGATGGCAGGTAGCTTCCCCTGCCAGGAGCCTTCCAAACAGGACACTGCTGTCCACTTCAGTTGCTGCAGTCCAAAATAAACACCATCCACCATCCACCATCCACCATCCACCATCCACCATCCACCATCCACCATGTCTTCTCCACTCCTCCACACCCATCTACCACTTCCTGTCTTGTTTTTTAAAGACACTTCCTTAACAGGTGGGTTAATCAATTTTTATTCCCTTAAAGAGACCACAACCCAAACAGAGGGGAAATATAGCGTCCTTCCAGGACCCAGCCACGGCGTCCTGTACAACGTCTAGAGGAAAAGAGATTTAATCTTCAAATACGGAAAGATTTCTTCACAGTAAGAGCTGTGAAAATGTGGAATAGACTCCCTGCAGAGGTGGTTCTGGCCAGCTCAGTGGATTGCTTTAAGAAGGGCCTGGATTATTTCTTAAGTGTACATAATATAACTGGGTACTAACATTTATAGGTAAATTGATCTGGGGAAAATCCAATTGCCTCTCGGGGGATCAGGAAGGAATTTTTTCCCCGGCTTTAGCAAATTGGATCATGCTCTGCTGGGGTTTTTTGCCTTCCTCTGGATCAACTGTGGGTATAGAATTGGGTATATGGGATTGTATGATATTATTATTATTATTATTATTTATTTATTTTTGTGGTTGAACTGGATGGACTTGTGTCTTTTTTTCAACCTGATTAACTATGTAACTATGTAACTCTGCAACATAAATAAACATGTGTAGTTCCCCTTTATTACCCATACCATAAACTCATCCAGCATTAGGGTCTGACATTAATGTAAAGGGGAACTTTACCACAAATATAAATAAGCATGTGGGGTTCCTCTTTAATATCTATACCAAAACCTCCACCAGCATTAGGGTCCTGATATAAAAATAAAAAGGAAACTTTGCAGGTAGAAGAAAGAAAAGTGTTGTTCACCCCTTAATATCTATACCAGACCCTCATCCATCAACAGGGTCTGATATGACTATAAAGAGGAACTCCACAATAAATATAAATACACGTGTGGGTTCCTGTTTGTTATCCATAGCAGAAATGCATCCATCATTAGGGTCTGATACCAATATAAGGTTGCACACTGACCAGCACTGTATATAGAGGCACACATCACAGATTATGCTTTCAATTATTAAAATAAAATAAGACCATTTGCTGTTTCACTGTTAAAAATAATGAAAAGACCAAAATCAGAGCAGAAAAAAATGAGCCGTGATCAGTCTTTTATTTTTGTGCCTTTTATGTCTGTGATTGCCCATATTTTGCCCTGGGATAAGCTGTGTTCCTTACCTACTGTTGTGGGCGGTGACCACCATTACATCCCTGTCACCACCCACATGAATGTCCAAAAAGGCCCACAATCCTCCAAAGACCCACTCACATCAACTCCCAGAACTGGCGTGAGCCTGTTTCATCAGATTAGGTGACCCGTCAGAATTTGTAATGGAAGTGACATTTCATCACCGCCATCTTGCTACACCCTGCACTCCTCCACAGTAAGGATACACTGAGAAGGGGGCAAGCAGACAGCTTGTTACACCCACCAGAGTTTTGCATTTTACACTTTTTTTTCTAACGGTAAACTGAGTTTATATAGTGAAATACAGTACTTAGAACTCCATGGGAATGTTTACATGTTGAATTTTAAAAGCAGAGATCTTCTGTCCGATTAGCAAACCTGTGAGATCTGCAGGCTTGCCACTGCTTTTAAATTCAACATCAAAACAGTCAGACAGAGTTCTAAGTACTGTATTTCACTATATAAACTCAGTTTACTGTTAAAAATAAGTGTAAAATGTAAAACTCCGGTGGGTGTAACAAGCAAGATGTCAGCTTGCCCCCTTCTCAGTGTATCCTTATTAGGGATATGCCAAACACTCCCCGGTTCGGTTCGCACCAAAACCTGCGAACAGAGCTAAAATTGGAGTGAACTTTAGAACCCTATTAAAGTATATGGGTCACGAACTTTTGAAATCAAAAGTGCCCTTTTTTTAAAGGCTAATATGCAAGTTATTGTCCTAAAAAGGGTTTGGGGGTTTGGGTGTCAATGCAAAAAAAAACTTAAAAATTTCAGTTTTTTCAGGAGCAATGATTTTAATAATGCTTAAAGTGAAACAATAAAAGTGTAATATTCATTTAAATTTCATACCTGGGGTGTGTGTATAGTATGCCTGTAAAGGTGTGCATGTTTCCCATGCTTAGAACTGTCCCTGCACAAAGTGTCATTTCTGCAGGAAAAAAAGTAATTTAAAAGGACTCGCAGCTATGATGAATTTTCGGGTCACCCATAATACAGAGAACAGTCATTGAAAGTGTAGCACTGACCCCCGAAGGAGCGGCTGATTTAATTGGGCTTACCGTTACCTTCTTGACCTTGTGTGCGCCTAGGGGTTTCCCGAGGTAGATGGCCCAAGAACTGTAGAGACTGACATCAGATCCCCTTAAGGGATTTTTATTTTCAAAAAGAATAAACGATCACAGTCTCTCAAAGTAAGGTTAGAGGGTTTAGGTAGGAAAAGTCCAGGTACTCCTGGGACTAAGTCAAATAGAAAAATGAGTCTCTCACATTAAGAAATCCAGAGAATAGCCATTCACAGCTGGATCCTCACCCTTATCGGATAGTTCTTCTCTCATCAGGCCTAGCAGCCAATAGGGTGTTTAAATCAAACAAAGTATCTGCCACAGACTTGTTGTAGAACACTTGAATAAAGTCTCTGCCACAGACGTGTTGTGGAACATTTGAATAAAGTCTCTGCCACAGACTTGTTGTAGAACACTTGAATAACTGAAAGATGTAGACAACTTAGAGAACTCTCGTACGGTACCAGTATCTTGCAGCCGGTCCGGCGATACCACATGAGAGTAAATTCGCTTGGGGTCTTTCAACTTAGCCTCCAGACTCCTGCTGGCAACTTTTGCGTGGCTTTCTCCCGAAGAGTCCTCCCCTGGATGCTTCTACAGTTGCTGGGCCTCTCCACAAACCGAGATGGCACTGGACCACCTTCGAATCCGTTCAGTTTCTTTGCCTCGGGCGAGCCAGCCCCGAGACTTGGAGTCGGGTGGATCCGCACCCCAGGCCATGAGAGCCCTGGGGGCTGGTCAGGAGGACCAGGACCAAACCATCATAAAGCACTTCTGGACCGGAACCCCGAAGCACGTGACGTCCGCACCTTGAGTACCCTCTCCCAGAATGAGTGAGACTCCTACTGGGCTGGTTCCGAGAGAGAACTGGCACTTAATGTACCCAACTGGACTTCGTTCTAGCACCTGCCGGGGATGACAACGCCACCTATGGTCAAGCAGAACACAATGCAATCCAGCCAGACTGGAATTGAGGCCAAAATTTTGAGTAATTAAACCCAAAACCAAACTACGGTTCCAGGAATATTAAATGGCAAAAACACATAACGCGTGCTCTTCAGGAGCCGGCGCTACAGAAAGTCATTGATAAAACAAAATGCGTGGGGTTCCCCCCAAATTCAATTACCAGGCTCTTCAGGTCTGGTATGGATATTAAGGGGAACCCCGCATCAATTATTATTTTTTAAATGACGTGGGGTTCCCCCTAATATCCATACCAGACCTGTATGGATTTTAAGGGGAACTCCACGTCAAATTTTAAAAAAATGACGTGGAGTTCCCCCCAAGAATCCATACCAGACCCTTTATCTGAGCACGCAACCTGGCAGGCCACAGGAAAAGAGGGGGGGACGAGAGAGCTCCCCCCTCCTGAATCGTACCAGGCCACATGCCCTCAACAATGGGAGGATGCTTTGGGGGTCTGTGACCCCTCAAAGCACCATGTTCCCATGTTGATGGGGGACAAGGGCCTCATCCCCACAACCCTGTCCGGTGGTTTTGGGGTTCTGCTGGCGGGGGGCTTATCAGAATCTCGAAGCCCCCTTAACAAGGGGACCCCCATATCCCAGCCCCCCCCTGTTTGAAATGGTAACGGGTACATTGTACCCCTACCATTTCACAAAGAAAGTGTAAAAAGTGTAAAAAATTGTTAAAAAGACACAGACACCGTTGGGATAAGCCCTTTATTAAAAATATTTTTTTTTAAAAAGATTCCAGCGGTGGTAATCCACTCTTCGTATCCTGCGATGGCTGATCATCTCTCCATGGTCCAGTGATGGGTGATCTCTCCAGATGATGTCCAGCGTGCGCATCCTGTCTCCACCGGAGACTCCGCGGGAATCCCAGCAGCCTGACACGTCTTAGCTAAGGAGGACGAGGCCACCCATCACCTCACCCCGCCCCCTCTGACGCAAGGGTAAACCCGGGTTTCCCCAGCGATGTACGGTGACCCCGACCCCCCTCTGATGTAACGCAGGTTTCCGTTACATCAGAGGAGGGCGGGATCACCCGCACGTCACTGGGGAAGCCCGGGTTTCCCCTTGCTTCATACGGGCGGGGTCAGGTGACGGGTGGCCCTGTCCTCCTCAGCTAAGACCTGTCAGGCTGCCGGGATTCCCATGGTGTCTCCATTGGAGACAGGACGCGCTGCGCTGGGAGAGATCACCCATCGCTGGACCCCAGAGAAGAGATCACTCATCGCTGGATACCAAGAGTGGATTACCACCGCTGGAATCTCTTTTTTATTTACATTTTTTTAACAATTTTGTACACTTTCTTTGTGAAATGGTAGGGGTACAATGTACCCGTTACCATTTCAAATGGGGGGGCTGGGATCTGGGGGTCCCCAGATGGGGGGTCTGGTATGGATTTTTGGGGGGAACTCCACACCATTTTTTTTTTTTTTTGGCGTGGAGTTCCCCTTAAAATCCATACCAGACCTGAATGGTCTGGTATTGATATTTGGGAGGAACCCCATGTTTTTTTTTTTTAACTTTGATGCGGAGTTCCCCTTAATATTCATACCAGAACTGAAGGGCCTGGTAATTGAATTTGGGGGGAACCTCATGCATTTTTTTTTTTTATCAATGACTTTCAATGACTGTTCTCTGTATTTCGGGGAGCCGACAATTCATTATAGCCACGAGTGCTTTTAAATTACTTTTTTTTTCTGCAGAAATGACAGTTTGTGCAGGGACAGTTCTAAGCACGGGAAACATGCGCCCCTTTACAGGCATACTATACACACCCCCCAGGTATGAAATTTAAAGGAATATTACACTTTTATTGTTTCACTTTAAGCATTATTAAAATCACTGCTCCCGAAAAAACTTCAGTTTTTAAAACTTTTTTTTGCATTGATACATGTCCCCTGGGGCAGGACCCAGGTCCCCAAACACTTTTTATGACAATAACTTTCATATAAGCCTTTAAAATTAGCACTTTAGATTTTTCCCATAGACTTTTACAGGGTGTTCCGCGGCTTTTGAATTTGCTGCAAACACCCAAAATTCAAGTTACTTCTCCCACTTCACCCCACTGGCCTGCTCGGTCCCTAGATTGACACATAAGGCTGCTCTGCAAGCATCACCTTCGCTGGCTGGGTCCCTGGCTTGATACCCACTAAAGTTTCCTGATTCTTCACCTTCCTCGGTTGGTGAGTATATTGCTTCAGTACTTGCTTCAGTTACTCAATGTGGTCCCTGGTAACAAGGTGGTTCATCCCTTAGTGGCCACAGCTTCCTCTCTACCTCCAACTTCGACAGGTTCTCCGACCGGCAGAAACGTCAATTCTGGTAGGAGTGCAAGCCGCAATCCCAACACTGCGCTGCTCCATTGCTTATGGATAGACCCTCTGACAGCCTAGCAGCCAGATGTGCCCAGGACAGGCCCAATCTCCAGCCTAGCAGCCCGGGCAATACAACACACGTCAAATTGAATAGGAAATCCCTCAGGGGATTTTTTAGCAGCAAAATTATATTCAAGGCAAATGACAATAGTCTTTTAAAAATTTGTAGTTATTTATTTGTATCATAGTATCAAAAAGAGGATATAAGGCATGGATACATGGGAGTCGTAAAAAGCAATTCTGATCTTGACATAAAAGGCATATATCGTCAACATGGGAAAACCACACATGAACTCAATTTATATATAGAGACATAAAACTTGTGTAGAGTTTCACATGATATTCCTATGTGTTTCAACCTGTATATGTAAAGGTCTTCTTCAGAGGGATTTATTCTATGCGAGAAAGAGAAAGTTTGAGTTAGAGTTATACTGTCTATAAATAAATCAATTATTTTACATGATCATTTTTTACTATTATAATAGAGTTGAATATGCATATTTACCACTTCTTGACGAGAGAACTACATTCCATAATCAGATGAATTGCTGTTTCTCTAAAAGCACCTCCAGCCCAGGCGATCCCGATATGTCCTCATGGTATTCTCCTGTCCTCGACAGAGGCAAACCCCCCCCCCAACATCCACACAACTGCAAGGGGGGTCGGCACAGCGGCACCCTCAATTTTCTATATCACAGAATTAAAAAAGATTTTATTTCAATTACAATAAACTCAAGGAGTGTCACAGACAGATCATTTCTGGCCCACTAATTCATGTACTGTAAATGGCAATGTCATGTCTAATTGACTTGAGTTATTTAATGATTGTTTAGCCAATAGGTGTATATGCACACACCCATATGGTCAAACAATAATACATGTAAATATGTTAAAAATAATCATCTTTTCATTTGGTCATAATCCGTTGATCGGCTTAAGGCCAAGTTGTGCGCAATAAATCCTCTTAATTGGCTTATTAGTGGTAGTAGACTAATTAGTGAACAAATATATAATTACATTTTTGCGACACCAGTGCGGGTGCCAGTACAGGTCGCACGGCTGACCCCACAACCGTAAACAAGGAACGAGACACTGCTTCGGCCTTCCTGTCCGTGGGATCCTCGAATGCAGGAGTCCCCTTAACCGGGAACGTGGTTACTTTATTTAACCTAGATACTGGGGGGTCCACGACCGGAGGATCTGACCACTTTTTGAGAAGGCTTTCCTCAAAGGGGTAGCGCACCGCCAAGTTTTTGGGGACCAAAAAGGTCCGTTGCGGGCGACCCCATTTCCTGTAGATGAATACGGGAAAACTTTAGGTGAACGTGCTGGCTTGTGGGACCCAAAAGGGACTGGTACATCAGCAGAGGAATCCGCTTGCTCCTGAATCTTCAGGGTATCATGCACAGCTGTGATAAGTGCTCCAACAAGTGCCTTGTCGCGCCCGGACCCGGACGGGGAATCATCCTCACTGTCCGAACGGTCCTGGTCAGTCACGTCTGATAGGTCAGAGCAGGGGTCTCCAGCCGCAGCAGGGCCCGAGTCTGCATCAGAGCTTTCCCCAGAGGACGGGGGGGCAGGGGCCTCTTACGTGCACCTTTCCTGCCACGTGCCACCTCTATCTTAGCTACATAGGAGTCCAGGAACGCTGTCAGGGTGTCCATGCGCACCGTACTAACCGCAGATGACCCGGTTGCTATAGCCTGGATTTCGGGGGAAGAAACACCATGCTGACCCTATCCTGTCTGCCACCTGCAAGGGGACTTAGGACAGTGAAGGTCCCACCCTCCTGCTGCCGCCGCGTGGGGGAAGTGGGGGTGCTTAGCGCTAGACTCACCACCCTGGGGTGTTCTGTGAATGGTTCCCAGATGCAGAGAGGAGAAAAAACTGTGTCAGCAGCAGCAGCTCTAACAGCGGTGCAACGGTCTGCAGAACAGCTTCAGCGTTCCAAACAAGGCCATCCAATGTCCCTCACACACAGGGAATACAGGAAGCGACAAGAGAAAGCACATTGCAAGCTGTCACAAGAGGCCAGCGGTGAAGAAAGCATTTTGGCTTTCACAAAATGGCTGCCAATGTAATCCATAGGAATCCCAGGGAAAATGGCTACTGAAGTTCCCCAGGGGAATCTATAGCTTTCCCAAATCCAAGATGGCTGCCGGAACGGCGCCATGAGGTGAAAAAAGCAAAAAATAAAAACGAACTGCCTGCTGACACACAGACATCCTCCACAAAAACTGCCTTTTTTGGACCCCCAGACCTGGACCAGGACTGAACAGCAACCGCACAGAGCCCCACAGGTGAGAAACAGTGACCCACACACACACACACACTGCCCGCAGCGCATGCAGACACCCCTCTCAGAGGGGGAAGGAGGGGCGATAGGGACTTGGGAGAGAAGATAAGGAGGTGAGGTGGCCCCCGAATCGATCCCCCAGGGAATGCCCAGCTGTTCCCCCCACCGAAGGAGGGAGAGCCATACTTACCAGTCCTGAAGAGCTGGGAGACATTCCGTGGCTACCTGGAGTCACATTCAAAGTGAACAGACTTTACTCCATGTGTGGGCAAGTCCGTTCATTTGAAAAGTCCGGCGGACCTCCGCCAAAAGTCCGCCGGATAGTCCGATCATGTGCACGCGGCATCAGTCATTGATAATTGGCCATGACCTGCTAGCTTACAAGCCACCCAGCTTTTGAAACTACTACTGCCAGTTTATCAAGCGCTATTCTTCACTGGTGGCACCAATCACAACTCTGACCTCTAAAGGTGCCGATCCTAAGAACTGGTCTTCTGAAGCAAAGGAAGCCTTTGATGCTCTAAAACAAGCTTTTACAACCGGACCACCTTTGCACCATCCTGATATTACCAAACCTTCTATTTTGGAAATCGACACATCCACCATAGGTGTTGGGCATGTATTGCTAAAGAAGATAGGTGGCATGAAGTGCCCTGCATCTTATTCTCAAAGAAATGTTCACCAAAAGAAAGGAATTAATGCATAGGAGTTACTGGCCATTAAGTAGCTGGTTCTGGTCATTAAGTTGCTGATTCCTACAGGGCTGATGTTCTCTTTCATTCCTTGACCCCAATAACCTTGAGACCACTTACAAAACAAAGCCCATCAATCCTCCTGCTCAGATTCTGCATGTTAATTCCCTCACAAAGACTCCTAGCAGCTAGAAAGAGAGAAGCAGATTTGGGGTTGAATCTGGGTAATGCCTGGACATACTTAACAGGAGAGATATAGGTCACATATCCTTACTTTCTTGTTTTTGTAAGTAAACACTCCGGAATGGTAAGCAGTGTGGGGTTTATATCATATTTTTGGTTTTGTGGGCAATGTTAACATTCTGCACACCACAGAAATTATTTACAATACTGCACGAACATGCAAATTCATGTGTAAGACTTCTTGGCATTGCAGCAACAAAGATACTCCCATACTATGCAAACAAATGTCATCATTGTTCAACACCTGCTTTAAAAAACACATTTATTTCTTCACTTTCTAGAAAACATTGCAAAACTGCACTGCTTGGGTATGTTGTAATATATTTATGAGGATTTTGCAAGCTCTAACTAGCCATAACTTTGTGTCCATTTATGGACCTAATAATTTTGTTTCCGTAAATGCTGTTCTATATGGCAAGTGATTAATTAAGGCAGCTTGTGATGCCCCATCAAGCTGCTTGCTGTGGAGGCACTCAATAGGAGGGAGGGGCCAAGAGCACAGAATCTGAGACCCGAGAAGAGGGGGATAACCTGTGCAAAACCATTGAATAGAGCAGGTAAGTATGACATGTTTGTTATTTTTAACAACAAAACAAGACTTTAGTACCACTTTCAAGCACTTAGCAGGTGAGGCAGCCATCTTGCAGATTGCATTGGCTGGGAATCAAATCTTGATCAGCTGCTTGGAAGGTACTCACCACTACACCACCAATGCACTGAATTGAGCCAAGTAACCTATCATCGTGTCTTTGAAGTATGGGTGGGAACCCACACAAACACAGGGAGAACTTGCAATCGACATGCAGGTAGTTCCTGGTCAGGATTTGAACGGGTGACCCCAGTGCTGCAAGGCAGAAGTGCTAACCATTAATCCTCTCTGCTGCCCATATATAGCATATGTTCTCCAAGGCCCACCCCCTCTGAGCAGGGTAAATCAGTTATGTCCACTCAACATGCTTAGGGGGTGAGGCAGCCATTGTAGGCGCACAGAATGGAGCCAAATAACCTACCAGCATGTCTTTGGAGAGTAGGAAGCAACCAGAGTACCATGGGGAAACCCAGACAAGACAACAAAACAATAATCTCCTGCGCTATGGTGTTTTTGCTATACACAAATGGTGCAATCCACTCTTTGGTTTATAGTTTATAGTAAAGTCTCTGATCTTGCAGCCCTCCTCAGAACAATGGGTGTTCATAGATCTAAAGGAAAAGAAGAAAAGAAGGAGGGCGCACCAACCTAGTGCATTACCACTATAAAAGTTTTAATTAAAATGTATAAAAAGCAATGGTACTACTCACAAAACGAGCATATAAAAAGGCTTTTCTTATAGGTCAAACTTCATCTCTTAGGCCGCGTACACACGGGCGGACTGTTCGTCCAACTTTGTCCGCTGAACAGTGTTTCAGCAGACAGTCCGCTCGTGTGTGGGCTTCAGCGGGCAGTTTCATCGGACAGTCTGACGAACAAAGTTTTTTGGAATTTCCGTAAGACTGTCCGCTGAAACTTGGTTTGAGCGGACAGTCCGCTCATGTGTAGGCTTGTTCGTCAAACTAAGTTCCGCGCATGCTCAGAAAGGATTTACACGCCGAAGGTTCGTCGTGTGTGGTCAAGTCCGTTCATGCTAATTTTGAACGGACTGTTTGTCAAACTGTTTGACGAACCTAGTTGGGCGGACAGTCCACCCGTGTGTACGCGGCTTGAGTAGCTACAGACAGAACCTGATGATAGGAAGATCGGATGGTACCCCAAATGACTGAACGGCTGAAATTTTTCAGGGGCGCACCCCTTTACTCAGAGCCTAGGCAGTCAGTCTGTCTGTCTGGCGCAGCACGATATTGGCTGCATTACCTGCTATTCACTTACACTTCTTTCTACGGGGATTCTCAGGGAGAATCTGAGGGGCCCATTGCTTATACTGCTAGCAGAGACTAGCAGAACAGAACATCAACTGCACCTCTCACATGTGACATCTACACTAGCCTTACACAGCACCTCTACCAGACCTATAGGACACTTATACTAACCCTATACTGCGGTTCTACTAAATTGTCATCGTTTTTGACCTGCATCTACTCAACTCTATGCTGATTTGAATAGCAAGTTTCATCCCACTCTGTTTCTTTTTGGTAATTATCTTGCATACCCAAGTGTATAATTGCTGTCATTGCTCACTTGATCTTTTTATCTTTGTATTTCATTGTTTACTTTATCGTATGGCAATATATTAAATTTTTTTCTTCTGACTTGGTGCATGTGTGCTTTGAAACCATATTTGTGTTGGGTTCTCAGTGCTGCTATCAGTGATTTCTTGCAATACTTTGGGTTTGTATATTCAGCTTGGTGTGTCAGAAGGGCTGATGTCTGAGAAGGTCAAGGCCAGGAACAGAAGGACCCATCTTTACCACCTCAAGACTGGACACTTTCACACCTTCCTGCCCAGGCCATTTTTTAGTTTTCAGTGCTGTCACATTTTGATTGAAAATTACTCGGTCACACAACATTGTACTCAATTGTACTCAAATGAATGGAATGTATTATCATTTTTTTGTTTTGTTTTTTTGAAGCTGTCATTTCTTTTATCACTTTTGTTAATAAAATGAATTAAATAAAATTTTCTTTTATTCACAAAGTTGTAATATTACCAAGGAATTTCTTACACACAGCATAAGCATTCTTATAATTACACCCAAAAACACAATCTGTTATGCCTCTTATAGGGGTCCAGAATCTATGGAGCACCTTTAGGCTTTCAAGGAGCATAACTTATATATCTAATTTCCTGACTACCTATCACATTTTTGGAGGCCTTGAAGCACTAGGACAGTGGAAACACCAATACGACTTCATTGTGGAATGCAAACACTCCAAGGCATTTTTTTGGTATAAGTTTTTGTAAAAAGCAAGAAAGAAAATGAAAATGTATTTTTTTACAGATATTTCTAACACCCATTACAGACATACTTAATAATACAGTGCCTTGCGAAAGTATTCGGCCCCCTTGAACTTTTCAACCTTTTGCCACATTTCAGGCTTCAAACATAAAGATATAAAATTAAATTTTTTTGTGAAGAATCACCAACAAGTGGGACACAATTGTGAAGTGGAACGAAATCTATTGGATATTTTAAACTTTTTTAGCAAATAAAAAACTGAAAAGTGGTGCGTGCAAAATTATTCGGCCCCTTTACTTTCGGTGCAGCAAACTCACTCCAGGAGTTCAGCGAGGATCTCTGAATGATCCAATGTTGTCCTAAATGACTGATGGTGATAAATAGAATCCACCTGTGTGTAATCAAGTCTTTGTATAAATGCACCCGCTCTGTGATAGTCTCAGGGTTCTGTTGAAAGCGCAGAGAGCATCATGAAGACCAAGGAACACACCAGGCAGGTCCGTAATACTGTTGTGGAGAAGTTTAAAGCCGGATTTGGATACAAAAAGATTTCCCAAGCTTTAAACATCCCAAGGAGCACTGTGCAAGTGATCATTTTGAAATGGAAGGAGTATCAGACCACTGCAAATCTACCAAAACCTGGCTGTCCCTCTAAATTTTCAGCTCAGACAAGGAGAAGACTGATTAGAGATGCAGCCAAGAGGCCCATGATCACTCTGGATGAACTGCAGAGAACTACAGCTGAGGTGGGAGAGTCTGTCCATAGGACAACAATCAGTCGTACACTGCACAAATCTGGCCTTTATGGAAGAGTGGCAAGAAGAAAGCCATTTCTCAAAGATATCTATAAAAGGTCTCGTCTAAAGTTTGCCACAAGCCACCTGGGAGACACACCAAACATGTGGAAGAAGGTGCTCTGGCCAGATGAAACCAAAATCTAACTTTTTGCCCACAATGCAAAACGATATGTTTGGCGTAAAAGCAACACAGCTCATCACCCTCAACACACCATCCCCACTGTCAAACATGGTGGTGGCAGCATCATGGTTTGGGCCTGCTTTTCTTCAGCAGGGACAGGGAAGATGGTTAAAATTGAGGGGAAGATGGATTCAGCCAAATACAGGACCATTCTGGATGAAAACCTGTTGGAGTCTGCAAAAGACCTGAAACTGGGACGGAGATTTATCTTCCAACAAGACAATGATCCCAAACATACAGCAAAATCTACAAAGGAATGGTTCACAAATAAATGTATCCAGGTGTTAGAATGGCCAAGTCAAAGTCCAGACCTGAATCCAATCGAGAATCTGTGGAAAGAGCTGAAAACTGCTGTTCACAAACGCTCTCCATCCAACCTCACTGAGCTCGAGCTGTTTTGCAAGAAAGAATGGGCAAGAATTTCAGTCTCTCGATGTGCAAAACTGATAGAGACATACCCCAAGTGACTTGCAGCTGTAATCGCAGCAAAAGGTGGCTCTACAAAGTATTAACGTAAAGGGGCCGAATAATTTTGCACGCCCCACTTTTCATTTTTTTATTAGTTAAAAAAGTTTCAAAAATCCAATAGATTTCGTTCCACTTCACAATTGTGTTCCACTTGTTGGTGATTCTTCACAAAAAATAAAATTTTTATATCTTTATGTTTGAAGCCTGAAATGTGGCAAAAGGTTGAAAAGTTCAAGGGGGCTGAATACTTTCGCAAGGCACTGTACACCCCAAAATACATTCTGCTACTGAAAATGGTGACACCATATGTGTGAGATATTTTCACAGCCTGGCCATATAGATGGGCCCAAAATCCAAGGAGCATATATTATGCATCTAATTTCCTGACTACCTAATACCCATCACATTTTTGGAGGCCCTTGAGATCCACAACAGTGGAACCACCAACAAAATCACCATATTTTGTAAAGCAAGGTATATTTAAGAGGCATGGTGAATCTTTTAAATACTTTGTTTTGCCACAAGTTTTTGGAAAAAGCAGAAAAAAAATATTTTTCATTTTTAAGGTTTTTAAGCTTTTAAAGTTGTAAATTAAATCTTATATTTCACATGCACAGCATATTCATACTTAGAATTGCATCCGAAAAGACATTCTACTTCTCCTTCCTCCTGAGAATGAGGATACCACAATATTTGTACTGATAATATACTGGACATTGTATCTTGGGCATCACACAAATCAACCAATTGTATCAAAAGCAATGTACTATAATGGTCACCTCTAGAGTGTTTAGGGAATATAGCTTAGTGTGGCATCACATATACTAGCCCCAGTTCCTATAAGCCAAGCAAGCTTAGGCTACTGGCACATGGCTGCCCCCAGGAATGCCATGTTCAGTGGCCAGGAAGTACAAAAGGCTGAAGAAGGACAGAACAAAAAAGTTCCTGTGGTTTCAGGATTGCAGTTGTCTGCAGGGGATGGCAGAGACTAGTGTCTCACAGGAACATAGTCAGATGTGCAGATGGGTCAATTCAGGCGGCATGCAGAGACATGGTTAGCAAGCAGGAGAGTAGTCCAGGCAACAGGCAGAAACGTGATCATAAAAACAGACCAGTGTTAGTACAGGTGACAGGCAGAGGCAACACTGCACTTGTGTGGGGGTGATTAGGAACACTGTTGTTGGCTTACACTGCTCTGGTGACACTGGGACTGGTGTGGTGAGAATCAAGGACACCATTGCTGGCTTACACTTGTGTGGTGACACTGTAAATGGTGTGGAGGTGATCAATATGACTCCCTTCCTTCTTACAAATTAATTCCCTAAATAATATTTACATTTTTTTGAACCAATCCATTCTGATCCAAACCGGGTTGTTATGTAACTGGTACAATAATTGGGGCATCCAAATCATTTTGATCAAGTTAATTCTGCCGGCAGCTGAAAGGGGGAGACAGCTCCAGATATCGCACTTATGTCTAAACCTGAGTAAGAGAGGGGCAAAACTCTCCTCTATATATTGATTTGGGTCTTTTGTTAACCATATTCCCAAGTATTTCATCCTGTCCAACACCCTTAATTGCCCAACTGAGGATAATGGAGAATTTATTATATCTACAGGCATCAGGACAGATTTATCCCAAATAATTATCAATCTCGAATACTGCCCAAAATCCTCTATAATCTTCATAGCTGTTATAAGGGATGCGTCCATATCCCCCAAGAAAAGGATATCATCTGCATATAATGCAATTCTTTCTTCTCCCATCTCTCTTTTAAATCCCTGCGTCCCCCCTGCAGATCTAATCGCAATTGCTAATGGCTCTATTGCCAAGGCGAATAACAGGGGAGACAGGGGACATCCCTGTCGTGTTCCCCTCTCGAGTTGAATCCGATCAGTATTATTGATCCTTATCCTAGCACTTGGTGCCCTATAAAGAGCTTTTATCCAGCTTAGAAAAATGTGACCAAACCCAAAAACCTCCAGAGCCCGCCACAGATATTCCCACTCCAGGCTATGGAATGCCTTAGCGGCATCTAAGGTGACTATAGCTCGTAAGCCCCTTCCTATCGTCGGGATCTGGAGGTTCAAATTTACCCGCCTTATGTTGATACTAGTGGCTCTGTTGGGGTTAAACCCCGATCGGGATGTATAATATTTTGTATATATTTATTCACCCAGGCCGCAAGTACTCTTGCCAATATTTTGGCATCAGAACATAATAATGATATTGGTCTATAAGATGAAGTATCAAATTGATCTTTCCCTTCTTTGGGGAGGACTATAATGGTAGCCTCTAATCAAGGAGGACATCCTCCTCCCTGCAGCCACCTCCTCTAACATCCGTAACAATTCTGGGAGCAGCACTTCACCATATCACCTATAGATTTCTGTAGGAAGCACATCTGGGCCGGGAGCCTTCTGGTTAGCCATCCCAACCACTGCAGACTGTAATTCCTCTAGAGTTATGGGGAAGTCTAATTCATCTTTTTCCCGTTCTAAGAGAACAGGTACCTCAATCCCCTCAAAAAAGAGATCCATTTCTCAAGTCTTTTCTCCAGACCTAGATCTATATAAATTTGCATAATACTGTCTGAAAGAATTCAGTATTTCAGGAGTCCGAGAGGTCCTTTTTCCTCCTGGCATCCTGATCGCAGCGATCACTGATGGGGAGTTATTGGTCCTTACCAACCGGGCAAGTATGAAATCCAACGGATTTGATTGTCAGAATGTCCGACCGTGTGTACAAGGGCTTAAAAGTGTTAGGTTGCATCCAAAGGGACGTAGACTGGGAGCGAGAGAGTTGTACCCCTTTCTTAATGAAAAAACATACCATATTATTTTGAACCTTTCACCCTTTACGATACCCATAAATATGTCAATAACCTGTGTTTGTTCTTTAAAAAAGTGTATTACTGTGAATGTCCTATTGTATATTAACCCACCACATACTTTATTTGTGTTATTGTACATTATCTTTATATCATTTTCCACATTCTGTATGTATGTTTGCATGCGTAGTAATGTGCCCCCCCTCCCAGCTCCCGCCCCCCTACCTCCCTTCTCACCTCCCCCCCCCCCCCTTCCCCTCTGTACCTGCCTATCTATGTTTTCCCCTGGGGTTTTATATGTGACCAATGCCTGCTCTCCTCCCACTTCCACCCACTCATACCCCTTGTGTATTATACAATATTTAGTTTTTTTACAGTTCCACCCCCTTCCACCATCTTCAAAACCATCAAAAACATTCCCACAAGTATCCTATCTGTGACATCCATTACAACTCTACCACACATATGCCTCCCTCCTCCCCTACTGATCCCCTTGTACAAGTTCTTTTGGTTTTCTTCAAGCCATCTTGCTGCGTCGGTCAGTGAATAAAAAAAGTGTGTCCCCAGGTGTCGTTACTCGCAGGCGTGCTGGGTACAATAAACCATATTTAATTTTATATTTCTGCAGAGAATGTTTAATCCCTACAAATTATGCTCTCCGCTTTTATACTGTTGTAGAGTAATCTGGGTAAAATTATATCCTAACTCCTTTGAATAGAATGTTCCCCATCTCCCTGGCTCTTCTTATAAGGATAAAGAATCCCTTCTAATTAAGGTATTTAAAAAGGATTGACCAGGGGTGTCCGCCCGATGGCAGAGCCCTGGCCGGGACTCGTTGGGCTTTCTCTATTGCAAATAAAGTAGTAAGTATTTTCCCCAAATGTCTCCTTGATCAATCCCTCCAAGAATTCCACAAGGTGGGAGCCTTCACACATTTCTGGGAATCCCACTGCTCGGACATTGCTCCTACATGCCCTATTTTCGAACTCGTCCAGTTTTAAGGCCTGAAGGCCCAATAAATCTCTCAATTTTGTAATTTGCTGTTTTAAAGGGGAAAGGTCATCTTCAACTTGGCTCAGTCTCTTCTTTAGGGCTCTTGTCCTTTCCCCAATCTTTTTCAAGTCCTGGCCCATCACAAGCAGTTCTTCCTTAATTCCCCCTATTTGTTCACATAAGCTATTCAATGAGCATTTATATGCGTTTACAGCAATAAATATGTCCTTTAAGGTTGGTTCTTCCTGCAGTACTGGAACATTGTAAAGGGCTGCTTCAGCCCCCCGGTTAACTGCCATTTTTGTGTCTGTTAATGTCGTGGCTTTTTGGCCTCTTTCTATCCTGGGAGGGACCGGATTGAGGCTTTACACTCGATTGCGTGGCCCCTTTATTAGGTGACTCCCGGGATTATGAGCGAACCTCTCCAATTTTGTGGCAGCCGCAGCCTGGTTCTCCTTTTCTTTTTCCTTTACTGAACAAGTCGCCACCGGACCAGTATTCTCCTGGTGTGTATGCTGAGTCTGCTCCTTTCCCTTCTTTCTAGTCATATTGCTGCTCCTAGAGCACAAACCAGCAATGGGCCTGGACCCGTAACTTTATCAGGGCCCCACCAGCAGAGAGAAAAGGGAGAATAAACATGAAAAAGTGAAGAGAGGAAACCTCAAGAGCCGGTGAGTGAAAAATGAATAAAAGATCAGTTCACGCATACACTCAGGGCTCAATAGTGGTCGGTTACACCAACCAGCACAAACAAGATTGCAAGATGCACTGGTGCAAATATAGTCTCTGTATCTGTCATTTGAGAACACAACCAGGCACTGCAACGGGTCCAGTTTACATATTAGTGTTATTTCCCAATCAGCATCCCAATTGTAGAAACATATGCAGCTCTGAATAATGAAAAAATTAAGGGAAGTGCTGTGATTTTTCTGTAAGGGATTAGGTCTCCAGAGCAACATAGACCTGGCGTCAGGGGGTCACCCAATATTGGTAACAAGTTCATACATGTATTATAAATGTAGAAAACTCACTCACCAATCGGGTCCCCCAATCGATCCTATCATGTCACTCATACCCTTGCATATCCTTAATTTCTCCAGCTTTTCTTCCCTGATGTATCAATAACAGACCTGATTTCTGGCTTCACACAGGGGATTCCCTCACATCGCATCAGAGCTCTGACTGTGCTCCTGGTTCTTCTCACTTTCCCATCCTGTTGCTCCGTCTGCAATGTTGCTCCATCAGAACACCAGCATGCCAGGGTCTCCACAGGGAGATCTAATCAGCATTGTGTCAGATAGATAGCACGTCTGTCATCCCCCGCGTCTCCCATAGTACACAGCTCAGGTGATTGTTATCTGTCAGACGCCGGTGTCTTGTCAAATAACGTCCTCCATCGGATAGTGTCCGCTGTGTACTGCGCATGCGCAGTACACAGCAACACAGATTCCGAAAATTGCAGAGGATGAACGGCACCTGCGTCATGAGTCCAGGTTCAATCCCCACTATCCAAGTGGACATAGAGTAGGAATAAAAAAGAGCCGAGCGCAGCGAGGCCGCGCTTGAAGCATGGCGAGCAAAGCTCACCCGCGAGGGGTCCTCTAATATACACAACCCTATGTCCGCTTGGATGGTGGGGCTACCACCTCCACTCACGGCGCAGGCGCCGTTCAGCTTCGGAGATTTTCCGAAGCTTCGTCTGCTCCGTACTGCGCATGCGCAGTACGGTCCGGACACTATTTGATGGCCGGACATTATAAGGCAGAACACCGGCCGGCACCGCCGTGACAGGTGGGTATAGGAGAGACAGAGGAGAGGCACACATGTCCTCCTCTCCTCATACCACACGCGCTCTCACATCCGGTCAATGGTCACTCCCTAGATCTATTGTTTCTAAAGGCTTTGTTTTCACCTGGTGATCTGGCCAGTAACACAAGGTGGGGGGTGAAGATTTAATGGACTTAGCTCATAGAAAGTGATTTATATGATATGCACGTCCTTTAACCTGGAAGAAAAGGATCAGTGAGTTTGAGCCTAGGTTCACATTGGAGTGATTTGGCATGAAATTTGACAAGTCAACAATGGCACCGTCTGAATCGCTGCGTAGTTTCTGTACTACTTTTGGCAACTTCGGGGTGCAATTTACATAGATATCTGTGCAGCAACCCACACAGATGTCTCTGAAATTGCCCCCCAAGTTGGGACTGACATGCGGAAATGAAATTGTGTGCATTCAGCTGAACTTGCATGATTTAATTCCTGCTGCTAGTGTGAACCTGGGATGAAGGGCAGGGGCAGAGATTTGGTGAATTCATTTTTTTTGTGTTCAGATGCTCCCGAATGATCCAGTTTTTGTTCAAAAGCCCAAACTGGAATTGGCCTTTATTTTCCAGTGTAACTGCATTATTTGGCAGGCAGTTTGCCAGTATCTAACTGCAGTGCTTGAAGACCTCGACTCGTCTGTCTATGTAAAGAATAATCACTTTTTAATAAGCTGCATGGTGTCACTTAAAAGTAACAGCTGATAAGCTGTCTTTGTTCCTTTTTTGTTTCTATGTTTTTATTCTGTTGTACTTTATAGTGACTCATCCACCTACACTGTAGTTAAGTAATGGCCCGAAGCATAAAGTGCAACTGGGAGGAGGGCCAGCATGACTGGGTCGGGCAGTGAGGCAGAGAAAGAGCTGGGGGGTAGGGGGAGGTATTATGGCACTTACCAGGATTGATGGTCCAGAGTGTCTGTGAGTGTTGTTTAGGGAGGCAGAGGGGTGTTCTTTTCACCAGTGGTCAATCGGAGCTTGTTTGCCGCAGAGGAAGGGTTTTTGTTTCCTGGCATTTGAAAAAGACATTAGGGGCATAGTTAGTATGGGGGATCTTGAGGCCCTGCTGTCCCAGCTCCGAGCTGAGGCGGTTTCCAGAGACGCTGGCTGGCTACAGGCCACAGTTGCAGAATTGATCCAGGAGCCTAGCCAGGCCTCCTTCGAGGCACCTGCTGGCCCCCCTCCTCATGGTCGCCCACATGCTAGGAGGTCCTTGCCTCCTGAGCGTTTCAGCCCAGAGGTGACACATGGCACCCAAGACCATTTTGGGAGCCCTTTCCAGGACCCTTCAATGCAATCAGCCAAGCGAGATGACGTCTGATGAAGTCAGTGGAATGCGCCCGGCACAGGGACAGATCATTGTGGCCTACTCATTCAGAGCATGGGGAGGCTGAGGAGAGATTGCAGGATGGCATGTCGGAAGGGGAGATCATGGAGGGGAGTGCGAGATCCAGGAGGCTGCACGTGGAGTGGGATTTGCGGATGGATGTCCTGAGGGGCAGCGTCAGCCAGGTAAGAACCTTGCTTCTGTCCTTTCCTTTTCTTCTCCTCTCTCTGGCTTGGGGGGCTCAGTGAGCGGTGTGGGGGGTGCTGGGGGGCCTGTGGTACGGGGGGGTTGGTGGCCAGTTTAGGTAGTGGTACAGGTTCCCCTCTTCTGGTTTTATCAGCGGCGCAGGAGGATGGGGTGGTGCACACTTTGTTGGCTGGCCTGCAGGAGATTCTGGCACACTGCGAGGCTGGTGCGCTGTTGGTGGCAGGCTCTTCCCTGGCGGTGGCGCGGGCTGGGGCCTGCGCTTCCGCCACCCAGTGCACAACTCAGTCGATGCCCGTCCCGGTCCCGCCTGACAGGGTTTCTGGGGCAGTGGGGGGTGGCCTAAGTACTGCTGGGTTGGGGCGAACAATTCCCTTGTTCCGCTAATGACAGCGGTGGTGGGAGCCAGCTCAGTGGCTGTGGTTTCAGAAACCACTAAGGCTGTAAAAAGTACTGTTGGGACGGATGGGGTGCGTTTGGTGGATGCCACCAAATGTGAAGTCTACGTCTGTTTTGAGGGTCCTTTGGGCACTCATTTAAAGTCGGAAGTGAAGGAACGCATCTGGAAGGGGAAATACATTGACATTTTTTCTTTGTTGCCCTTGGGAGAAGTTTAACTTGGACAAAGTTAAACCAGACAAGAGTAAAAAAGAGGAGGAGGAAAAGCGTCGGCACCGGCTGATTCCCCGCACATTTGCAAACTGGTTGCAAGCGTTTGCGATTTTGGCGAGCATTATTGGGGAAAAGGCCTTGTGTACAGGGAATTGCTTGGCTGCGCTATGATGAGCAATTCCGCCAACAGAAGGAGGTCTGCCCTTCTCTGTGTGGGACCATAAGGACATCAGTCACTGGACGAAGCTGATGTCCTCTCCAAGAAGTACGGTGGCTCCCTTTCAGGGTAGGGTCGAGAAGGGGGGGGGGGACAGCCTCCGCTGTGCAACCGGCCGGTAGTCGCATGGGTTTCTGCTGGCAATTTAATGCCGGTACTTGCAAATTCGGAGCCAAGTGTCATTTCCAGCACGAGTGTTTTCCGGCTGTGGGGGATCTCATCCACAGTCTCTGTGTTTTAAACAGGGATGAAGAAAAGGGAAGACTTTGGAAAAAGGGGAGACTCTGGTGAGGGCAAGAAGCATGGCTCCTTTTCTAAGATGTTATGCTAATCAGGAAGCAGCTGTGTTACTAGAGTTGGGTTTTTCTGGAGGGTTTTACAGTCATTTACAGGTGGTCCCACCTATGACCGACAACTTGCAGTTGTCTAGAGCGTATCCGGAGGTTGTTATGGAAAAATTATTTAAGAAAGATTCGTTGGTTTGCATGGCTGGCCCCTTTGAGTCGCCGCCAGTGCCCAATCTGGTTGTCTCTCCTTTGGGTGTTGTCCCTAAGAAGGAGCTGAACAAACTTCGGCTCATTCATCATTTGTCCCATCCATGGGGGGGTCTATCAATGATTCCATTGATGCAGACCTTTGTACAGTATCATACACCTCTTTCGATACGGCAGTGGCTTGGGTGTGCCGGTAAGGTCAGGGGGGGGGGGGGCTGTTGACTAAAACTGACATCGAGGCAGCTTTTCGTCTTTTGCCGATGCATCCCAGTTGCTGCCATTTGTTGGGCTGTCAATGACAGGGACAGTTTTTTGTTGATGGGCGTTTACCCATGGGGTGCGCTATTTCCTGTTCCCTGTTTGAGCAGTTTATTTCCTTTCTGGAATGGGTGGTTCGGGATGTTTCGGGCCTGTCCTCAGTCATTCACTATCTGGATGACTTCTTGTGTATAGGGTCGGCAGAGAGTTCTGTCTGTGCTTCCTTGTTGGCTATGGTTCAACAGGTCTTCGAATCCTTTGGGATTCCCTTGGCCACCAACAAGACCAAGGGTCTGGCCACAGAATAGATAGATTCATAGATACCTTGGCTATGGTGTGCCATTTGCCTTTGGACAAACTTGAGGATCTGAGGATGAAAATTCGGCTTTGGGACTTACAATATCTCTTGGGCAAGTTGAACTTTGCCTGCCGCATTATGCCTATGGGGCTAATTTCCTGTAGGTGACTGGCGGCGGCCATGGCCAGCGCCAGGGCACCACATCATTACATCAGATTGGTGCAGGATCATCGGGAGGATTTGAAAGTGTGGGATTCCTATTTGGCTTCCTATAATGGCTGCTCTCTTTGGTTGGAACAGGTGGTTTCAAATTTTGACATGGAACTTTTTACCAACGCAGCAGGTTCAGCTGGGTTTGTGGCTTGTTGCCAGGGTCGGTGGAGTGCCGGGGAGTGGCCGGCAGTGTATCTGGAGGTTGGTTTAGAGCACAATCTGGCAGCTTTGGAGTTGTTTCCCATCATGCTGGCTGTTGAGTTGCCACTTCCCAGTTCTTGATCCGTAAAGTCAGTCTCTGTGGCTACCTGGATGGCATACAACAAGGTTTGGCAGGAATGGGGGGACCTGGTAAGTGAGGGGTGCTACCATGATGAGGGTAGGGTTCATCTGTTGCTTTATTTCATTGGTAGGAATTTTGAATGCAGGGTCTCGGCTTCCTATATGTTGCGGAAATTAGCTGGGTAGGCTTTTATTGTTCGGCGTGCTATGCAGGGATACTGCATTGGTCGCTCTGCAACTGACACGAGACACCCTGTTTCTTTCTCAGTCCTTGGTAACGTGGTAGGACAGTTGGGTAAGGTTTGTGTGTCTGAGTATGAGAGGGCTCTTGTCACTTACCTGGTGGAGATCGAGCTGTAGAGGGGGCTTCTCTTGCACCTCCTGTGCCAACACCCCTGGTAGTAATGACAGGGAGTGGAGGACACAGAGAGGCATGAGGGCCGATGTAGCAGATGACTCTGGTTGTAATTTGGCAGGGACCAGGTGATTTGAGAGCGCTGGGCCGGAACTGAAGATAGGAGCTCTGTGGTGCTGAATCAGCAGCTGGAAGCGTAGCCAGAATTTAAACCAAGGGTTCATCAACAGCTGGGCAGAGCAGGTACCGAGACATGAGGCAGAGGGAAAGACGGGACACAGGCCGGGTTCAGTACACAGTCAGGCAATGAGGCACAGGAACAT
This sequence comes from Lithobates pipiens, assembly GCF_037356315.1. NCBI lineage: Eukaryota > Metazoa > Chordata > Amphibia > Anura > Ranidae > Lithobates > Lithobates pipiens. The sequence goes on from NW_027507758.1 coordinate 339,831,696, forward strand.
CAGGCAGAAGTGGAGTCTAACACAAGCCTGGGTCACAAGTAGGCAGGCAGAGGTCAAGAGGTAGGTCAGACAAGCCGGGTCAGGATACCGGAAACTGGTTCAGATCGGGTAAGCAGACACTAGCTGAAAAGACCACTCAGCATGTCACTGGCAGGTTTAAATAGGCAGACTTGCGCCAATATGCACACACGCACCAACGCGCACACTATTGCGCTCCGGCATGCGCTCGTGCGTGTGCCAGTACATATCTTTTCTTATGCATCTTCGGGAATGTCCACGCTTGAGCACCACTGTGTGCTTGTTGTCCGGGCTTTCCTTACAGCTCTATTCCAGGCCGATTTTAGTTTGGACTTTTTCGGGGGCCTATCAGGTAGGAAAACTGGTAAATCGGAATAAGTGGGGTGAGGGCGGCTTGGGAGGCCAGGATGTGTGGGTACGGAGAGATACCTTGGGGGTATTTCTTCGGCAATCCAAGATGGACCAGTTGGGTAGGGGAGCCTGGGTCGAGTTGAAGTTGGTCCCCTTCTCTGCGGTATGTCCAGCCTTGGCTGTTGGAAATTTCTCTCAGATTAGGCCCGATGGCTCAGGGGTGTTCTTCATGCATGAGGATGGGACTGCTCTGTCCCGCTTTCAATTTCAGGCGATGTTTAACAAATGTCTAGTGGCAGCGGGGTTGCAGGCGAATAATTATTCTTCCCATTCTTTCCGCATTGGAGTGGCTATTGAAGCAGTCCGCTGGGGTCTGGATGATAAGGTGGTGCAAAGCATTGGGCATTGGGAGTCTGCTCGATTCAGATCGTATGTCATCCCTCATTTATTGTAAGTCTGTGAGGGAGGGGGGGTTTCCTAATGGCTCCTCTCTCTCCTAATTTTCACATACCGTATATACTCGAGTATAGGCCGACCCGAATATAAGCCGAGGCCCCCAATTTACCCCCAAAAAACTGGAAAACTTATTGACTCGTGTATAAGCCGAGGGTGAGACATGGCTGTCCATCCCTGTGTGTCCGTCCATCCCTGTGTGTGTGTCCGTCCATCCATCCCTGTGTGTGTGTCCATCCATCCATCCATCCATCCATCCATCCCTGTGTGTGTGTCCGTCCATCCATCCCTGTGTGTGTATCCATCCATCCATCCATCCCTGTGTGTGTGTGTGTGTGTGTGTGTGTGTATCCATCCATCCATCCATCCCTGTGTGTGTGTGTGTGTGTGTGTGTATTCATCCATCCATCCATCCCTGTGTGTGTGTGTGTGTGTGTGTGTATCCATCCATCCATCCATCCATCCCTGTGTGTATGTGTGTGTGTGTGTGTGTGTGTGTGTGTGTGTGTGTGTGTGTGTGTGTGTCCGTGCAGCCTTGTGTGTGTGTCCAGCCTACCTGTGTCCCATGCCTCCGTCCCGAGCCGCCGTCGTCCCGAGCCTCCTCTGTCCCGTGCCTCCTCTGTCCCGTGCCTCCTCTGTCCCGTGCCTCCTCCGTTCCGTGCCTCCTCCGTCCCGTGTCGTGCCGATGGATCGCCGCTCTTCTCGGCGGCCATTCTACAATTCAAAAGCCGCGCCTCCGTCCTCCGCCTGTGATAGGCGGAACACTCAATTTCCCAGCAGCCTGTGTTCCGCCTATCACGGACATCCTCTCATACTCGTCCGTAGTATGAGAATGAACGGATGTCCGTGATAGGCGGAACACTGACTGCTGGGAAATTCAGTGTTCCGCCTATCACAGGCGGAGGCGGAGAAGGAGGCGCGGCTTTTGAATTTTAATGTCCGCCGTCTGTCTGCTCGATACGCTGATCGAGCAGTCAGACAGCGGTGACTCGAGTATAAGCCGAGGGGGCACTTTCAGCCTCAAAAAAGAGGCTGAAAATCTCGGCTTATACTCGAGTATATACGGTATCCCTGTTTGTTACTGGGGGGTCTTGGGTTTCTTTGGGGGTGCTATATTCCCCCCTTTTTTCTTTTCTTTCAGATTCAGAGGCCGGCCTGGTGTGGATCCTGGGGCACTCATGTGTTTTGGGGTGCCAGGAGGGCTGATGTCCGGGAGGGAGGCAGGCTGCTGGGTTTCTCTGGGGGTGAGGTCATGGTATGTTGGCTTGGGGTTCCAGGCATGCTATGGTCCAGGGTCGAGCCTGAAATGCACAGGTAAGCTCGCTTGGATCGGCCCCCTGATGTGGTTCTGTTACATGTGGGGGTTAATGACCCTGGTTTGCGTTGCTCCCTTGAACTGATCAGGGACATTAAATTTGATTTATTGCGACTCCAGTCTTTTTTCCCGGATACCATTTTTGTATGGTGCGATATAGTGGCCAGGTCTGCTGGGCATTTGGTTCGCTCTGTTGTAGGTGTTAACAGAGCCAGGGTCAAGGTCAACAAAGCGGTAGCCAAGTTTTTTGTATGTAATGGGGGCTTGGCTGTTCGTCATCAGGTTTTGGAGGAGGAGACGTGGCCTTTTTTTATACGTCCGGATGGTGTTTACCTAAATGCCACCGGAGGTATGGATGTCCCTTCCCTTACTAACAATACAATGGTAATAATGGTTTGTAGTTGGTTGTATCTGGAAGGAAGTAATTGGTAATTGCCCCTGAGCTGGCGTAATACACAGCATGGGGCCTTTATGGGGTGTACAGATACAACTAGTTGGTCGAGAAAAATTGCCCTTCAAAGACCTCTAGACCGGGCAGTTTAAACTGAGTTTTATTTGGTTTAATGGTTATGTAAAAATGTATTATATATTGTATGTTGAGAGTTTTTTGTATTTAATTTTGTTGTATTAATTTTGTTGTAATAAAAAGACTGCTATGGCCATTTGACTCCAAAAAGGAATGTGTAGTCTGGTCAATCATTGGGTTTAAGGAATACGGGGGTTGCTAGCTTTGTAGCAAACAATAGCCTCAGTAAGCTGCACATCCCTTAGTCATGAAATAATATCCAAAGCGGACAGCATTCATGTTTCAGTCATGTCGAATGATAACTAGGATCAGTCACAGATGAATTCCTGAATCACTAAGAACAACGTTGATTGTTCTACTCTTTTGGGTGGGGTGAGAAACAACATTTTAATGAGGTCATGACATCTAAACAATTACCAAATTCCTTACAGGAAGAGAACATCTACATAATTAGAACTTGAAATTACTTACACAAACAAATGTTCTGCTTTGTACTTGGTTCCCTGAAGCGTTTAAACATTCCTAATGAAGGACAGGTTGTTAAAGTGGTTCTAAAGACTATCTTTTTTTGACCTTTAAAGTGGTGTTGCCACCAAAAAAAATAAAAAATTGCTGAAAATTCATACAAAAAAAAATTATTGGAAAAAATAATTTTTTTACTCACCTCTAAATGCCTGTTTCTAGGGGACCCCTCGTAGTCCGCCTTCTTCCTTGCCCGGGCTGGTGACATCACTTCCCCTTGCGCCGCACAGTCATCTGGGACCTGTCATGTGTCCCAGATGACTGTGCGGCATATCACGGCGCCTGGCGCCACTCGCGCATGCGCAGTGGGTGCCTGACTATGAAGCCACAGCCGGGTGCCCACAGTAAGAATGCAGAGTGGAGCGGGGAACGAGGGGGGGCTTTGTTCCCCCGCATCGCTGGACCCTGAGACAGGTAAGTGTCTGATTATTAAAAGTCAGCAGCTGCAGTATTTGTAGCTGCTGACTTAAAAAAAATTTTTTAGGGGGCACCCCACTTTAAATGGTTGAAAACCTCAGACATGAAATCTGAACAATGTATATCCCTCTATAGTGTGTACTTATCTCAATCCAGAGCAATAAGTGTCTTTTCTGTGTGCTGCTTCATTTCTCTGCTGTAAATAGGACCATCAATATATGGCAAGGTGGGTCAAGTGGGGAAGCTAAATAATCAATGGATTTATTGTTCTTGTCAAAAGGTAAAAGTAATTAAAAACCTATACGATACCATGCCGGTGGTTGTGGATAGGCTAATCCCTGCTGGGTCCGGTGCCAGGAAATGGAAAGGTGTCTTGTAGTGGGATACGGTGTAACGCTGTGTAAGGGACAAAGTCGTAAGAGAGCCTGTCCGGGATCTGTCCAGGATCCATCGGTACTCTCGAATGATGTCACCATGGCTACAAAGGTGGAAGTCCGGAACCAAGGATGGACGCCACTTAAACCAGCATGGAGTGCTAACAGGATGTGTTGCTGTGACGATGTGTTTCATGCACATGCGTTTTGTCAAGTCATGGGTTGAACCGCACCCAGCGAATCTAGCCCACCAACACCGGCATGGTATTATACAGGCTTTAATCTTTTAACAACAATAAAATCATTCATTATTTAGCTTCTGCACTTGGCTCACCGTGGAATATATTTATGGTCCTGTTTACAGCATACCAGATCGGTGAGCGCTGTCCTTGTGTTCTTTGGACATGTTCCTGTTGACATTCCCTGACAGCTGCATCTGGTTCTTGAGCAATGTACAGGCTGTATTTTGACAGGGTCCAGCACTTGGGAAAAATTGCTGCTTCATTTCTCTGCTATCAGCACGAGTCACTTCTCACAAGTTTTCCTGACACCAAGAGAAAAAAGTTGACAGGGGAGGGACCTCCAGCTGATTGACAGCCTCAGCTCTGTGTCTATGTGAAGGGGGTGCATCCCTTCCCTCCAAACAGCTCTGCAGAGTATAATTCAGCTCTCCACCCCCTTTTTTCTGATATCTCAGACAAGCTGTTTAAATTCTAGACAAATGTAAAAAAGAGAGGACCGCAGATAAACAGGTACAAAGTATGTAGGAGGATTCTCTGTGTATCACCTGAGGCCAGTCACTTCACTGGGTGTATGTAAGGGTTTACAATCACTTTATTGTATTCCCTGCATTAACAGTAAAAACACCCACCCCATATTCTTTTTGGGCCCCCACCTCCCTAATTCCTAAACATTTACCTGCCTCCACTCACAATCGAGCCCTGTGTAAGGATACATCTCTTCTCCCTTCATTTTTTGGTCTCACAGAACAGTCAGGCAGCAGCAGAAGACATTGGCATCTGATGTTGTCAGTCAAATCCTGTGAAGAGGGAGCGGGGATGTGGTTGAACCGCACTGTGTCTATGCACAGGTAGGATTCTTGACATTCAGCATAAGGATCGGATGTGCACACCACAAAGCTGTTATTAATGTGCATTGATCGCTTTTGCTTCCCAAGCCGACATAGGGAACCAGATTTGACAGCTGTCAAAAAGCCGCCAATGCCCGGCATCCTACAGTGATATCTACTGCCTCGTGGCAATCCCTACATGATACTGAAAGGAGAGGGCAGAGTGTGTGGGGGGGGGGGGGGGGGCGGTAACGCTTTTCAAAGGAACAATCCTTCTTTGTCAAAAAACAGCCCCTATAGCTGACAAGTGGGTTTATAAGGAGACAGCTCAGTCAGGAGATTTAATTGGTGCTGTGTGTTACTTCTGTTGGCTTTTACAGTGACTTTTTTTTGGTCTCTGTAAGACCCCTTTCACTCTGAGGAGTTTTTCAGGTGCTAAAGGGCTAAAAATAACGCATGTAAAGTGCCTGAAAAACGCCTCCCCTGAAGACCCATCGTGAAAACCTGAGTGCTTTCACACTCAGGTGGTGCGCTTGTAGGACGTTAGAAAAATTTCTGCCAGCAGCATCTTTGGAGCGGTTTAGGAGCGGTGTATACACCACTCCTCCACCGCCCCTTCCATTGAAATGAACGGGCACCGCTGCCAAATCGTCTGCAAAGCGCTTCGGCAGCAGAGCTTTTTGGGAGTATTTAACCGTTTCTTCTTCCACTAGCGGGGGTTAAAAGCACCCAGCTAGTGGCCAAAAAGCGCTGCTAAAACTACGGTAAAGTGCTGCTAATGCAACCAAGCTGTGAGTGTGAAGGAGGTCTAAGGGCTGGTTCACACTGGTGGGATGTCAGAGATCGGATGTGATTTGCAACGCACTGCAGTGAAAATCATATGCGATCTCTGTGCAATGTGATTTCAGCCATAAAGATCGTATGGCTGAATTTGCATCAAACCCACACAGGATCCTTTTTTTTTGTCTGCAGCAGAATCGGATCGCATGGGTGTTCACACTCATGTGATCCAATTCCTGTCAGAGTTTGCAGATCGCACTGCGATATGCGAACTGATCATTAACTTTTACCTGACACTTCCAGCATTTTCCATAGGGCATTGTGAATTGCTGCCAGGAAACATGCAGTGCGGGAACCCGCAGTGGATTTGCAGGGTTCCCGCATCGCAGCAGTGTGAACCGGCCCTAAAAGCAAGCAGAAGGTAAATCTGTAACTTTTTTTTGTTCACAGAAGATTATAATAAAGTTGCTAAAATTCACCATGTAGTAGCAAAACATATTTTCTTGATCATACATCACGGGACACAGGAGCTTCATTACATAGTGGGTTATATAGGCACCTCTGGTGATTGGATACTGGTTAACCCAAATTAAGGAGAATTCCTCCCCTATATAACCCCTTCCATATGGGAGGCACCTCAGTTTTTTCGCCAGTGTCTATGGTGGTTGGTCACGTAAAACTTTAGCTCTGTGCAGGTCCCTGCGGGACCTAAGGGCTACAACAAACCGGATCCATACCTCGAGCCGATATTTGACTCCCAAGATGGTATGGTACCCAGGCCTCGTCAGCCGAAGAAACGAGGTTTGGCCTGTAAGTCCTCTCCTATTGGAAGACTGGGCTCTGGGAAAACCAGACTTGGTGTACTGTTTACACAGAGCGCACAAAAGTTTCTGGCAGAGTCTTTTACATGGTCCAGGTAGGAGGCTTTTCCGAGAAAGAGCCCCAGATAAACCTGAAGGTTGGCTAACACTGCCCGCCGTGATGGGTGAAGGCTGGAATTTGTCTGTTTCAGCAATTCCTGCGGCAAGGACAGGTAAGGGAAGTTAATCCTATATATATATAATTATATGATGGATTTCTTCATTGTGAGTAGTTGTATGTCTTACCTGGTTTCCACCACTAGAGGGAGTAAGAGCAGCCTGATGCATACTTACATGCCTTTCAGTACACACGCTCAGTGAAGCCTGGTTCTCCAGCTGTCTCACGTCTCCACTGCAGTCCCTGCCACAACAAGGTAATACAGGGGTCCCACGTAGTCTGGGGGTCCCACGCAGCTCCGGTGGAGTTCTCCTTTCCCCCCCTGGATTCCGCGGTCCTCGTGCATGCGCGCCGGGCCCGGCCTAATGGAGGAGGGGGGAGTGTGGTTGTGAGCCGTGCATGTCAGTGTACACAGCGCTGTACTGCCCAGGCGCCAGGCGGCAGTTTTTAAAAGCCCAGAGCGTCAGGGGGCTGTAAGTGGAGACACAGGAGCTGTGGGCAGTAAGCATTCATGGGGATTGGATCCAGGAAAACCTTAGACACCTACTCAGCATCAGGTTGTGCAGTTTAAGCATATATATTTATTGTGAGACTTTAAGCACAACAGTGATTGCACTTGTACTAGTACCTCTGCTTTGTAGCTTAGGACTATGTCTCCTCGTAAGAGGGTCTCAGGGGGAGGTAGCAAGGGCACTGGTAAATCACCGCCTAGGTCCAGGGGTTCTAAAAGTGCCTGTAAGTTACCATCCCCCCCTGCAAGACTGGAGCCAGCCTCTCAAGACGAGTCAGTGCTCCTGTCAGGTTTTGCAGCCTCTCCTAATGTCCCAGCCCCGGTTTATGTCACTGAGGACTCCCTTAGGGCTACATTGGAGGGTTTTGAAGGGAGAATAATGAATTTTATTTCTGCTTCCCTGAAAGATAGCAGGAAAAGGGGTAGATCCCCTCCCTCTGCTGAAATTCCTCTCTCAGATGACTCTTCTGAAAATGAGGACAGATCCTTGTCTTTGGACAAGGATCATGAGCAGTCGGATGAATCAGAGGACAAGGTGAGAGTTCCCTCCTCCCAGGCGCTCAGAAAACAGGTGCAGTATTATACTGAATTGGTGCGTACCACATTCAGAATGCCTGCTGCTGAAGTCGCTACGTCCTCTGTTTCTTCCCTGGGAGTCAGGAAAGCCCCACAGACTGCCTATTCCTTTCCAATTCATCCCTTAATGGATGAATTGTTGTATGAGGATTGGGGACATCCCAATAAACTGTTTGCTCCTCCTAAAAGGTTTTCTATGCATTATCCTCTGGAGGAGAGTTTCACCAAGAAGTGGGGGGTCCCATCTGTTGATGCCGCTGTTTCTTGCGTGAATAAAAACCTGACTTGTCCCTTGGATAATGCGCAGGTATTTAAAGATCCAACTGATAAGAAGCTGGAAACCTTTTTAAAAGCCTCCTTTTCAATGACTAGCGCTGTAGTGCAACCTAAAGTCGCAGCCGTGGGGTTGTGCCGGTTCCTCAAGGAACAGGTTAAGCAGATGCTTGGGCTCCTTCCCAGCGAGGAAGTAGAGAAGTATGCAGAAATGCCTCATATTCTGTGTTTCATGATTGATGCGATTTTGGATTCTGTCCAACAAGCATCACGTTTGTCTCTCATGTTGGTACACATGCGAAGGGCCCTATGGCTAAAGAATTGGGCAGCTGAGCTGTCATGCAAGAAGCATTTGATTGGGTTCCCGTTTAAAGGGGAACGTTTGTTTGGAGAAGAATTAGACAAATTCATCCAAAAAATTTCAGGAGGTAAATCTACTCTCCTTCCAGTCAAAAGGAGCAAGCGTCCTTCATTCAGGCGTGCTCTCTCTCCCGGAGCATCAAGCTCTAAGCAGTGGCGACGGCCTTCTCAACCCTCCTCTACAGGAAAGGCTCAGGGCCGAGCCCGGGGGCAGAAAAAGACTTGGGGGTGAAAGCCTGCCAAGCAGAGCCCAAAAGCTTCCTTGTGAAGGGGCGCCCCCACTCGGCCGAGTGGGGGGAAGGCTCCTGCAGTTTGCAGGAGCCTGCCGGGAAGAGATCCGGGACAAGTGGGTGATCTCTTCGGTATCTCTGGGCTACAAGCTAGAGTTTTAAGAGATTCCACCTTCTCGTTTTCTAATGTCAAGGATCCCCAGGGATCCAGTAAAGCAAAAACCGCTATTTCTGGCCTTAGATCACTTACTATCCCAGGGGGTGATAGTAGAAGTGGACCCAAAAGAACAGGGTTCAGGGTTTTACTCGAATCTCTTCACCGTTCCGAAGCCAAATGGAAGTGTCAGACCTATCCTTGATCTGAAGGATCTGAACCTGTTTTTACGCATCCGGTCATTCCGAATGCAGTCAATCCGTACTGTGGTCGCCTCCCTGCAAGGGGGGGAGTTTATGGCATCAATAGACATCAAAGATGCATATCTCCATGTGCCAATTTTTCCCGCACACCAAAGATTTCTAAGGTTCGCGGTAGAGCGGCACCATTTTCAATTTATGGCCTTGCCGTTCGGGCTTGCTACGGCCCCTCGAGTCTTCACAAAGATTCTGGAACCTCTCTTGGCAAACCTAAGAGCTCAGGGTATAGCCATCATGGCTTATCTAGATGATTTGCTTCTCATGGAGAAAACAATAGCGTTCCTGAACCACAGCATTACCAGAATGCTAGAACACCTGAAACGCCTAGGTTGGATTATAAACCTAGAAAAGTCGTCCCTACAGCCTGCCACCAGGTTGGAATACCTGGGTATGATCATCGACACCGCTCAGGGCAAGGTGTTTCTTCCAGGGCCAAAAGCCTTGGCCATTGGGGATCTGGTGCGCCTAATTCTGGGCAGGAGATCATCCCCCATTCGATTGTGCATGAGGCTGTTAGGCCTTCGAGGCCGTCCCATTTGCCCAGTTCCACGCAAGGCCTCTGCAAAGATGCATCCTTGCGGCTTGGAACAGGAAGCCCCAATCCTTGGATCTTCCTATGCGTCTATCCCCAGGGACACGCAAGAGTCTCGTCTGGTGGTTACAAACCAAGAATATGCTGAAGGGCAAAACCTTTCTTCCTCTTCCATGGAAGATTATCACGACAGATGCCAGCCTGACAGGCTGGGGAGCAGTGTTGGAGGAGACGTGCTCGCAGGGGAAATGGTCTGCGATCGAGAGGCTATTGCCCATAAATATCTTGGAGATCCGGGCAGTTTATATGGCTCTCATAAAGTGGTCTTGCAGACCACGAGGTCTCCCTGTTCGGGTTCAGTCCGACAATGCCACAGCAGTGGCTTATATCAATCACCAGGGCGGTACCAGGAGTCTGGTTGCGCAAAAAGAGGTGAATCGCATACTTGTCTGGGCAGAAAAGCATGTTCCGTGTCTTTCTGCAGTCTTCATTCCAGGAGTGGAAAATTGGCAGGTGGATTTTCTGAGCCGCCAGCAGTTGTGCCCAGGAGAATGGGCTCTGTCCTCGATGTGTTTCGGAACATATGTCACAGGTGGGGTACTCCAGACGTAGATCTGTTTGCATCCAGGTTCAACAGGAAACTGCACAATTTTGTGTCAAGGACAAGAGATACACTTGCTCAGGGGTCAGATGCTCTGACAGTTCCCTGGGATCGGTACAATCTGATCTATGCCTTCCCCCCCGAGTCCGCTTCTGTCGCGGTTCCTGGGAAGAGTCAAGAGAGAGACAAAATCGGTCCTTTTGGTAGCCCCGGCTTGGCCCAGGTGACCGTGGTAAGCAGAGATCATGAAGTTGGCAGTAGGCAGGCCATGGATCCTCCCTCTTTGGCCAGATCTGCTCTCACAGGGTCCAATTTACCATCCTGCTTTACACAGTCTAAATTTGACGGTTTGGCTGCTGAGACCCACATTCTGAGAGACCGTGGCCTTTCGGTGCCAGTCCTTTCTACTCTGGTCAATGCCAGAAAGCTGGCCTCCAGGCTTATTTATTACAAAATCTGGAGGGCATATGTTTCCTGGTGTGAACTCAGGAAATGGCATCCTAGAAAGAATGTCATTAGTAGGATCTTGGCCTTTCTTCAGTCAGGCCTAGAAATGAATTTGGCCATAAGCACTATCAAGGTGCAGATTTCGGCCCTGTCAGTGTTTTTTCAGAAGCCACTTGCATCGCATTCCCTGGTACGGGCTTTCATCCAGGGGGCCATGCGGATAAGACCGCCAGTCAAACCTCCGGTATGCCCATGGGATCTGAATTTGGTTCTCTCAGCTTTGCAGGGGCAACCATTTGAACCTTTGCATCTGGTTTCATTAGTTCTCCTGACTAAAAAATTGGTTTTCTTGGTAGCCATATCCACGGCTAGAAGAGTATCAGAGCTATCAGCTCTTTCCAGGAGCCGTATCTAATTATTCATAAGGACCGGGTGGTCATGCATCCCAACAGGTCCTTTCTACCTAAGGTGGTTTCGGGATTCCATTTGAATCAAGACGTAATCCTACCATCCTTTTTTCCGGCCCCACAGTCCGCAGAAGAAAAATCTTTGCACACTTTTGATGTGGTTAGAGCAATCAATATATATCTTCAAGCAACTGCTCAGATAAGGAAAACTGATTTCTTGTTTATTTTGCCGGAAGGCCCTAGGAAGAGCCAGGCGGCGTCAAAATCCACTCTCTCAAGGAAAATCCCTCCTTTTCGGGTGAAAGCGCACTCTACTAGGGCTGTAAGTGCTTCTTGTGCAGTGCATCACCAGGCTTCCCTGTCTCAGATCTGTAAGGCTGCAACTTGGTCATCAGTCCACACATTCACCAGATTCTATCAGGTGGATGTCAGAGGGCAAGAGGATATCGCCTTCGGGCGCAGTGTACTGCAGGCTGCAGTTTAGGTCCTCAGGTCCCTGGCGGTCTATAATTATGATCTGTGTCTCCCTCCCCTCAATCTGAGCATTGCTTTGGGACATCCCACTATGTAATGAAGCTCCTGTGTCCCGTGATGTATCATCAAGAAAATGGGATTTTTATATACAGCTTACCTGTAAAATCCTTTTCTTGAGAGTACATCACGGGACACAGGGCGCCCGCCCCTCTTGGGTTTTACGTGGTTTCTTATTGCTTTGCTACAAAACTGAGGTTCCTCCCATATGGGAGGGGTTATATAGGGGAGGAATTCTCCTTAATTGGGGTTAACCAGTGTCCAATCACCAGAGGTGCCTATATAACCCACTATGTAATGAAGCTCCTGTGTCCCGTGATGTACTCTCAAGAAAAGGATTTTACAGGTAAGCTGTATATAAAAATCCCATTATTTTTACCAGTCTCCTTTATTTTGGGTCACACTATACTGAGGGAGCCTGTGGCAAGCATATCAGTGATAAGGTAGTAGAAGAAACTAGTTATGACAGTGGCAGTGCTGGCGGTCCATCTATTCAGTATTAGTGCCTGGAACACACTGATTCGAATTTGATGTGTTACAAAAAGCCTAGATTTGCATGTCATCCAAAAACACATTGTTATCAATGATGGGTGTTCACATGTATGTGTTGCGATTGCTATGCGAATGTGATGCAGCAAAAAAAAAAAAGGGTCCTGTGAGAATTTACTGCGTTGCAGTGGGATTTTCCTCTCCATAGCCATCAATGGAAACTGACATGAAATCGCATCTTGTGTTCAGATGTGTGCTGCACCGAATCCCATCCAAAAAGCATTAAATTTGCATTATAATCGCACTGTCTTTAGCACAAATCGCAACACAAAATTGCGCTGAACACCAACAAAAATCAGCATGAGAATCACACCCATTCGCATAGCATAAGTGTAAACCCAGAATTAGAGGTGGCTCAAAACTGTAGATCAAGGACTGGTTCATTTTGAATAATGTTCATCTCTATTGCCGTGTACAGAAGATCGGAATTTCGGCCAGCAAAAGACTGATGAGAACTTTCCAGCGGAAAATGCAACTGCGTGTATGCTCCATCGGAATTTAGCTGGCTGTATTCCCGCCAGCAAAAATATGAGAGCATGTTCTTAATTTTTCTATCGGAAATTCCGTTTGTGTGTATGCAATTCTGACAAGCAAAAACTCACGCATGCTCAGATTCAACTACGAGATGGAAGCTATTGGCTACTGGCTATTGAACATCCTTTTTCCAGTCCCGTCGTACATGTTGTACGTCACCGCGTTCTTGATGGTCGGAATTTGGTGTGACCGCGAGTAAGCAAGACAGCTTGAGTGAAATCCCGTAGGGGAAACCATCAGAGCTTTTTCCGACCAAAATTCCGATCGTGTGTACGCGGCATATGGCTAGTTCCGTGATGCATTTTAACAGGACATTGGATACCAGGGAAACGCATAAACTGTGCATACTCAACCAGTGGTTTAGATTGTAAAAGTAGTATTTTCTTGGAATAAAATGTAGATATTTTAAGACTTAAAGTAGTGTAAGTACACCATGACCTTCTTTTTCAGAAGCTAATTATGGCTGTTGTTTAAAGACCTCAGTGGGTGACGCTCCTTATTGTGGGATGAAAAATGAACACAAGCCTGCTTGATAACTAATGTACTCACTGACAGTTTTCCAGTGCTTCCAGTGTGTTCCAGCAGTGTATAATGCCACTGCATGGAAATGTGGATTTAATATTAAAGAAAGATCTAAGACGGGTTCTCTCCCTGGCCATATATACTGGCTAGCAATAAAAACCTGGCTGCACTATCTGGCCCTAGGATGTTACTGGTTATAAGATGGAAGTGTTGCTGTTATATGGAGCTTTTCACTGATGTTCCCTACTAATGGTGCTCTAGGTTTTAATGGCTTTTATATTATCTACTTGGAAAAGCAATGTTTCCCTCCCAAATAGAGTCCTCCACATAACAGAACTGGTGTAAGTGGGCTTACGCCAACTACCTGGACTCTTTATCGAAATAATAGACAGTCCAACTTTGTTACTTGTTGCCTTATGCGTACCAATGTTGCTGTGCATGTAACATTAGAAAATTACTATTGTTGCTATATTTTGTATTTCTTCTTATATCTTGGAAAGGAAAACTTAATAAAAATGATTGAAACAGAAAAATCCTGGCTGCACATTGAACCTGTTGTTGGATTTCAAAGGTAAACTGCAGGAAAAGCCTCATAAGAAAAATAGCGTTAGCTTGGTGTCTGCATTGGGGATCATGGACTCCACGCATTTCAAAAAGTAACTGAAGTACAATAAATTATGTTTAATCCCTGTTGAGTCAATAAATTATAAAGGCAGTTGCTGCCCCACTAGCATCTTGGTTAAATGAACATTTGTGGACAATCAAATTGCTGGACAAGTATTTTTGTTCCTATTCAGACACTCAACTTAAAGGGGTTGTAAAGGTTCGTGTTTTTTCACCTTAATGCATTAATTGATTGCATTACTTAATTAATGAACTTAATTAAATAATGCATTAAGGTGAAAAAACACCTGTCAGTGACCGGCCCCTCCAGCTCCACCCCCCCCCCCCCCCCCATTTTACCTACCTGAACCCTCGAGCTTGTCCCACGGGGATGTGCCGCGTCTCTGCTAGGGGGTTCTCGGCTGTTGTTTGGATAGATTTATAGCAACGCAGCCATTGGCTCCCGCTGCTGTCAATCAAATCCAATGATGCAGCCGCAGAGGAGCGGGGCTGAATCCTGCATTCGGCGTATATGAACGCTGGAATCGGGAGCGTGCCTGCAAGGTAACCCCCCCAGGTGGTTATCTGTTGTGGGGAGGAGCCAAGAGAGCCTCCGAGGGACCCCAGAAGAGCAGGTTTGGGGCCACTCTGTGCAAAACAAGCTGCACAGTAGAGGTAAATATGATATGTTTGTTATTTAAATAAATAAATAAATAAATAAATAAAAGCACTTGTTTGCTCCCCACATTGCTATTGTTTCTATTTTTATTTTTATGTATCACGTGATTTTATATTTTAAGTTCTGTCTATCAGAATTTTTTCAATAAACCATCATTGGTTGTATTTCACCATGCGAGGCGCTTTTTATGCTTTGTCCCTTTTATGGTGAACCCTCACGAGACTTCTGGCACCAAGCTCTACAGTAGTTTATGGTACAGAAACCCTACTCATCTTCCCCATCTGGATACCGCAAGGAACCCTGAGAGGAAAATAACATCTGGTCGGCGCACTGGGGTGAGTGGCTGGAGCCCCCCCATAAGCTCGCAAGACACACTACTATACGGTGGATGTGTCCAACCCATCTGGTAAGAGTATCTACTTTCTCTACTTGCCTATAACCCATTTTCAATAGCCCTTGAAGTCTGAGAACGTCACAAGATATTTAACCTTGATTGCCATCTGAGGACTTTTAACTAAGCTCTAGATGCACCAGAGTGATTAATTTTGGGACTGTTCTTAAATATTTCATGGACTTTCCATTCACTTGTTTGTTTGTCAGATATGCACAATTTTTTTCACCTATTTAAATAGGTGCCTTTAAGCGCAGCACTAATTTTATATATAATAAATAAAATGAACCTTTAGTGTCACTTTCACCCCTTTCCACCCTCCCACCATCATTATACGGCAGCTGTCTGAAGGGGAATACTTTTGTTATGGCAGAAGCTAGCTGCCATAATCCCTGTATCCTCTTCAAGAGCGGGCAGTCAGCTTTCAGATAAAAGTGGTCTCAGTGGCGGATTCACTGCAAGATCAATTTTATCGGGGGCGGGAGAGGGCTCCCCCTCCTGCCATGCTCCAGTCATCTCTGCAGCTTACTGGAACCATTGGTAGTGGCGGAGGCGATCAGGTCCTCTTCCCTTACAGGCAGGATGCCGAGTGAGGAAACCTCACCATCACCATCACCATACCATCACTTCCGCCCAATAGTCTTAAAGGGGAAATTTTTTTGTAAATTACTTTTTTTTTAAAGTTATTTACTGCATTTTTGTGTAAATGTGAGATCTGAGGTCTTTTTGACCCCAGATCTCAAATTAAAGAGGTACTGTCATGCTTTTTTTTCTATTACAAGGGATGTTTACATTCCTTGTAATAGGAATAAAAGTGACCCAATTTTTTATTTTTTTTAATGACAGTGTTAAAAAAAAGAAAAAAAAGAGTGCTTCATCTGGCCGAGCTCACGCGCAGAAGCAAACTCATACGCAAGTCGCGCCCGCATATGAGAACGGTGTTCAAACACACATGTGAGGCATTACTGCAAACGCTAGAGTGAGAGCAATAATTCTAGCACTAGACCTCCTCTGTAACTCACAAACTGGCAACCTGTAGACATTTTTAAACATCGCCTATGGAGATTTTTAAGGGTCAAAGTTTGTCGCCATTCCACGAGCACGTGCAATTTTGAAGCGTGACATGTTGTGTATTAAATTTACTCGACATAACATTATCTTTCACAATATAAAATCAAAATTGGGCTAACTTTACTGTTGTCTTATTTTGTGACCGCTGCGCAAATACGGTGTGAGATAAAGTATTGCAACAACCACCATTTTATTCTTTAGGGTGTCAGAAAAAAATATATATAATGTTTGGGATTCTAAGTAATTTTCTAGCAAAAAAAAAAGATTTTAACTTGTAAACAAAATCTCAAAAAGAGGCTCGGTCCTTAAGTGGTTAAACAGCATGCAATTCCTGATGTGCAGCCAACAGTTAACAATGTTACAATAAGCACTGACATTTATCTTCACTATAGACAGTTCGTTGATTAATTATTCATTAACCGGTTCCCGACCGGCGCACGCTGATGTACGTCGGCAGAATGGCACGGGCAGGCATATTGGCGTACAGGTACGTCCAATCTTTAATGCCGCCCTGCCATCGCGAGCGTGCCGGTCGGGACCCCCGTGAGTCCGGTTGTGGGTCCCCGCGGGCTCGATCGCAGTGGGCATACCCGGAATCGTCTCACGGGGCGGCTGAACGGAGAAATGCCATTGTAAACAGCATTTCCCCATTCTGCCTAGCAACTAGTGATGCTGATCTCTGCTCCATGTGATTGGAGCAGAGATCAGTGTTCACTAAATGAAAGCCCAGCTTAACCCCTACACTGCCGTGCAGTGATTGCTGTATAAATGACAATGGTCCCAAAAATGTGTCAAAAATGTCCAATGTGTCCACCACAATGTCGCAGTCACAATAAAAATCGCTGATCGCCGCCATTACTAGTAAAAAAAAAAAAATTATTAATAAAAATGCCGTAAAACTATCCCCTATTTTGTAAACGCTATAACTTTTACACAAAACCAATCAATAATCGCTTATTGCGATTTTTTTTACCAAAAATATGTAGAAGAATACGTATCGGCCTAAACTGAGGGAAAAAATATTTTTTTATATATTTTTGGGGGATATTTATTATAACAAAAGTAAAAAAAATGTGTTTTTTTCAAAATTGTCGCTCTATTTTTGTTTATAGCGCAAAAAATAAAAACCGCAGAGGTGATCAAATACCACCAAAAGAAAGCTCTATTTGTGGGAAAAAAAGGACGTCAATTTTGTTTGGGAGCCACATCACATGACCGCGCAATTGTCAGTTAAAGCGAAGCAGTGCCGAATCACAAAAAGTGGTCTGGTCTTCGACCAGCAAAATGGTTCAGGGCTGAAGTGGTTAAAGAGGCTGTCCCCCCCCCCCCCCATGAAAAGTTAAAAGTCAGCAGCTACAAATGCTACAGCTCCTGACTTACCTGTCCAGTGAGCCTGCGATGTCAGCACCCCAGCTGATCTTCGGATCGGATGTTGGGTGCAGCCGCTGCCATTCCTGGTAAGGGAACCCGGCTGTGAAGGTTCCCCTACTGCGCATGCGCGAAGCACTCTGTGCTTTCTAATTGGTCTGGCAGCGGAGGAAGGAGGAGGGGGCTGAACTTCCTAGAGAAAGAGCCGCGGCCCCGTCTCCCGAAAGTAGGGGCAGGTACCTGTACCACCCCCCCCCGCCAAGGAAGCTGCCATCTTTGCTTCTGTTTAATCCACAACTGCACATGTGATCAATTATGACACCAGCCATTGGATGGGTTAACAGTTTGGTTGAGAGCACAACCAATGGGAGTGCTACATTTCCGGCATGTGCCGTAAATGAAACTGTTACATGGATGGGTTTACTTCCACTTTAAGTATCTCTGCATGCATGCATCTGCCTGCATTCATCTGCCTGCATTAAACTGAGAACAGCTGCAGTAAAATAAATGTCTTTTGAGAAGTTAAAGCTGTTCTTTCAAGTTAATAAGGAATACATGGGTGATACATTTTGTTGGGAGGAGTATTTCCGATTTATTTATTTTTTAAATGTAAAGGATTTGTATTCTGGTTATTTTGCCACAGCTTCACTGTTCTTCCTCTAAGGTCCTTATACACTTGAGGTAGGCAACCTTGTATCAATAACTTGTAATGTACTACTACTAGGGATGAACCGAACACCCCCCGGTTCGGTTCGCACCAGAACTTTCGAACGGACCCAAAATTTGTACGAACTTTAGAACTCCATTGAAGTCTATGGGACTCCAACATTCAAAATTAAAAGTGCTAATTTTAATGGCTAATATGCAAGATACTGTCCTAAAAAGGGTTTGGGGACCTGGCTCCTGCCCCAGGGGAGATGGCTCAACGCTTAAAATGTTTTTAAAAAGGGCCGTTTTGGCGGGAGCACCGATTTTAATGACGATTAAAGTGAAAAAAAAAGTGAAATATTCCTTTAAATATCGTGCCTGGGGGGTGTCTATAGTATGCCTGCGAAGTGCCATGTGTTTCCCGTGTTTAGAACAGTCCCTGCACAAAATGACATTTAACGGAAATAACGTCATTTAAAACTGCTTGCGGTTTTAATGTTATATCTGGTTCTGGCAATATGGATGAAAATCATTGAGAAAAATGGCATGGGTAGCCCCCCCTGCCCATTACCAGCCCCTTTGGGTCTTGTACAGATATTAAGGGGAACCCCGTACCCATATTAAAAAAGGAAATACGTGTGGCCCCCACTCAGAACAGCAGTATACAGGTGGTGCAAACAAGACAGGGACTGTGTAGGTTTGTTGTGTTAAGTAGAATCTGTTTGTAATTTTCAACTGGTACATTTTTAAAGTGTAGCTCCAGTCAAAAAATCTATTTTTAAGCTTTTTGGAAAACATAGGGAAGGGTTATCACCCCTGTATAATTGAAGTCTGTGGGACTCCAACATTCAAAATTAAAAGTGCTAATTTTAATGGCTAGTATGCAAGATACTGTCCTAAAAAGGGTTTGGGGACCTGGCTCCTGCCCCAGGGGAGATGGCTCAACGCTTAAAATGTTTTTAAAAAGGGCCGTTTTGGCGGGAGCACCGATTTTAATGACGATTAAAGTGAAAAAAAAGTGAAATATTCCTTTAAATATCGTGCCTGGGGGGTGTCTATAGTATGCCTGCGAAGTGCCATGTGTTTCCCGTGTTTAGAACAGTCCCTGCACAAAATGACATTTAACGGAAATAACGTCATTTAAAACTGCTTGCGGTTTTAATGTTATATCTGGTTCTGGCAATATGGATGAAAATCATTGAGAAAAATGGCATGGGTAGCCCCCCCTGCCCATTACCAGCCCCTTTGGGTCTTGTACAGATATTAAGGGGAACCCCGTACCCATATTAAAAAAGGAAATACGTGTGGCCCCCACTCAGAACAGCAGTATACAGGTGGTGCAAACAAGACAGGGACTGTGTAGGTTTGTTGTGTTAAGTAGAATCTGTTTGTAATTTTCAACTGGTACATTTTTAAAGTGTAGCTCCAGTCAAAAAATCTATTTTTAAGCTTTTTGGAAAACATAGGGAAGGGTTATCACCCCTGTATAATTTGTTTTGCCGTCCGTCTTTTTTCATCTCACTTCCTGTTGTCTCCTTCCGTTTGCAAGTAGTAGACGTTTGTAAGTTGGATGTTTGAAAGTAGGTGCCTGCCTATATGCTCTGCAGAAATGGCGGAACAAGGTGTTGGTGTTGCCACAACATTGTAAGCCCTCAAAGTGACTCTTGGTGGGCGCTGGAGCGCCCTGCTGTGAACGATTATATCAAGAATTGTAATTACATGCCATTGTTGAACAGTGGTAGAAAAATTGGGCCTTTGGTGGTTGTGGTGCTGGTGCTGGTGCCACAATATTATAAGTCCTCACAGTTACTCTCGGTGGGCACAGAAACGGGCACTGCTGTGAAATATTATATCAAGAATTGTAATTACATGCCCCTGTTAAACAAGGGCTGAAAAATTGGGCCTTAGGCACTGGTGTTGGTGCCACGACACTGCAACCTCTCCCATATACTCTAGTTGTAGTGCAGGAATGAGTCCGGCTGCAAAGTATTGCATCAAAAATTGTAATTAAACGCCCCTGTTAAACAGGGGCTGAAAAATTGGGCCTTAGGCACTGGTGCTGGTGCCACGACACTGCAACCTCTCCCATATACTCTAGTTGTAGTGCAGGAATGAGCCCGGCCGCAAAGCATTGCATCAAAAATTGTAATTAAACGCCCCTGTTAAACAGGGGCTGAAAAATTGGGCCTTAGGCACTGGTGCTGGTGCCACGACACTGCAACCTCTCCCATGTACTCTAGTTGTAGTGCAGGAATGAGCCCGGCTGCAAAGCATTGCATCAAAAATTGTAATTAAACTGCTGTGTTGGAAGAAACCCGAACCTCCTACGGTTTTTTATTGGAAAGGTTTAATTAATAAAGCTTTACCGTTATACAAAGCCACCTATCTTAGCAGAGGGTGCCCTAACAAATTTGAGAGAGTGTGGCGGTGCTGGCTTGATGCCGCAGATACTGTGAATTAACCGCTAGGCGGGTGGTGTTCTCCTTGAGTGTCGGGTGAGGGGCGGGGCAGGGAGGTGCTATCCCTTGGGTTGGCTTACATCCCCATTTCAGGTAGTTAAGTACTCAGCTACGGTACAAGCTATGTGTTTCTTATATGTGTGGTACTGTCGGTGATCATAGACTGAGCTTAAGAGGAAGAATGGAGGGCTGCACAGGAGGGAGTTTTGTTGGGTGGGGGGAGGGAGAGTGTGGGAAGGGTGGGGGGGGTCCAGGGGTTTTTGGGACCGTTTGGTATGTTTGTATGTTATTAATGTGTTGAAAATTTTCAATAAAAATAAATTTCTAAAAAAAAAAAAAATTGCAATTAAACGCCCCTGTTAAACAAGGGCTGGGGGCGTGGCCTGGACAGCAATGGAGTAGGACGTCTGTGGTGAGTCCTCCGTTTGCCCACTGTATCCTGCCGCATATCCTGCTGAAGTTCTCCCTGCTTCCACAGCCAGAGACCTTGCCACTTTCCCTGGGCAGCCATCCAGCCACCCAGCACTCGAAAGCTCCACCCACGGCCGCCGCCGAAGCTCTCCTCTTCCATCCGGGCTTGCTGTGCAGGAAAGACTGGGGACTCGGCCTACCTCCTGGAGCAGCGGCCATCTTGGTTCACCCGGCAGCTCTATCTCCCTTTCCGGGCAGCCCTGAGCCTGCTTATTGCCCCCTATGCCCACCGGATGATCTGGGGTATATGCTGAGGCAGTTGTTTGGTCGGTGGAGGCCTGAGGGACGGTCCGGCGGGCTCGACCTAGCTCCCGGCGGCCATCTTGCTACACCCTGTGACTGCCCTGTTGAGGAATCACAGATCTCCTGTATTGCTTCCCTTCTTTTTAGTGCCACTGGACCTTGTCACTGATTGTCTGGCCCCTGGACTGGGTAGGAGGGGGATATTAAAGATCCTGCCTGGTGAACAGCGGCCATCTTGGTACACCCGGGAATTCTCCTGCTCTTCTCCTGCAGTATGTCTCCACCAAAAAAGAGCTTTGAAGCCGCTGACAAACTTGCCAAGTACCGCAGGCTTGGAGAAGACCTGTGGGATAAAGACGGCGCAGGCGCATCCTCGGATATGGAACGCTCCGAAGCGGCCACTAACAAGGTCCTAGATGCCATTGCCATGTGCCAGAGCACGCTTACCACCAAAATCAAGGAGGTCAAAATTGATGTTTCTCTTATCAGACAGGACCTTTCTGCCCTGCGGGATCGTGTGGAGGAGGCGGAGACCCGCATCGGCAGAGCGGAAGATATTTTACACCCCCTGCAACATACTACTGATGAGGTGCGTCGTCAGCTACAGCAGCTTAGTGCAAAGCAGGACGACATGGAAAATCGCCTTCGGAGATGTAACCTCCGCTTTATCGGCCTCCATGAGCATGCTGAGGGCAACGACCCGGCAAGCTTCCTTGAGAACTTCCTTACAACCAATTTTGGTAGAGAGGCATTCTCTGTGATGTTTGCAGTTGAGAGAGCTCACCGCATCCCTGCCCGGCCTCCTCCCCAAGGAGCTCCGCCGCGTCCTCTGATAGCGAAATTCTTAAATTTCAAAGATCGCGACAAGATCCTCCGCCTGACTAGAGAGAAGGGGAATATCCCCCATGCCAACGTTCATGTGGCCGTCTTCCCGGACTTCTCCAATGAGGTGCAGCGACAACGGTCCAGGTTCCAGGAAGTTAAACGTCGCCTCCGCACTCTACACCTCAAATATGCCATGTTATATCCTGCGAAGCTCCGTGTGGAGTGCGACGGCCGAACCCATTTCTTCGAGGACCCCGAACTGGCATCCACCTGGATTGATCAGAGGGATCGCCGGGCCTGAACGCGCCATTCTGTCTGAAAGCTGTGAGTGCTCTAACCCCCCCTTCCGCTCCTCTCCTATTCCCGCAATGCTGTTTGACTTTAATCTACGGTCTATCCCCTTAATGAATACAGTGCGGATGTGTGTATTCTAGCGGAGCGGGGGGACAGTAATGGCAACCCCTCCCCCCCTTTTTTTCTTTCCTTTTTATAAATACCACCCCGGATCTTGCAATATTCCGGCCGCATTCGGGTGATTTTGATCCATTATCCTCGCTTTCTCCGCGCCTGAAAGAGACTGGCTGAAGACAACGTGCTGACCGATGTTGTGGATTCCTGCTATACCTTGACTATTGCTCCGTTGGCAAACGGGACCTCTCCCTGTACGACTGTAATGGTGCCACACTGTTGTGGCTCCTACACCCCATGCACTTCTCAGAGAAGGAGTCGCCCCCCTAGGATTTTTGTGAACTTTGTCCGTTTGCCGGACTGTTTTCTGTTCCTCTTCTTTTTTTTTCTTTTTATAATGGGTATCTATGCTCCCTTAAAATTAAGTCCCTTGCCTCCAATGGGCCTTGCCCGTTGGATGTCCCCCGTTGATACCTGGTTGTGGGATACTATGTCCGTGTCGAGTTGGGGAGGCAGTGGACTGGGAGGGATGGGAAATGTTGTGGGTATTTGTTTTTCTATGCCAACCTATCTACAAATGTTTTGTTATGCTATAGGTACTATGTTGTTGTCACATGTGCACTATCGATATTGGCTGATACAGAGGTTTCCACCAATGGCTCTGTCCATGTCTGCTCGGCTGGTCCTAGTCCATCTGCGGTTTATTATGCACGCCCTATATCCGCCATGAGCTCCCTAAAATTTCTGACGTGGAATGTCAGGGGCATGCGCAATAAGATTAAGCGCACCGCCGTTCTGACATTCCTTAAATTTCAGCGTGCTGATGTCATCGCACTGGTTGAGACTCATGTTACGGGTCACTTACAATCCTCTTTGAAAAAGCCTTGGATAGGCTGGGCCTATCATGCTACTCACACCTCGTATTCCAGAGGGGTCTCAGTCCTGGTTGCAAAAAGGGTCCCATTTGATTTAATGTCACTTCAGACGGACCAGCAGGGCAGATATGTGTTTATACATGCCACCATTAATGGATCCCCCATCCTGATACTAGCTTGCTATGTCCCCCCCCCGTACAATTCACTTGTCATTAGTGAGGGTCTTGCCTTTATGACTCAATATCCCTCCGTACCAGCGGTGTGGATGGGAGACTCAATATGACTCTCACTCCTACCCTGGACCATATGGGTGCACCTGACTCTCCCTCTGACTCGCAAGCCCACACTAGGCTATACCGCATGCTGACCGACTTTGCTATTGTTGATACTTGGCGCCACAGACACCCACACGCTAAAGCCTTCTCATGCTTCTCGGCCAGTCACAACACTATGTCGCGTATAGATTTTATTTTAATTTCAAGGTCCCTAACACCGAAACTAGGGGATGTGGGCTTTGCTCCGAGAATACTTTCGGATCACACTCCATACTAGATTGCGCTCCAGCTCCTGAGCGTCTCACCTGCTCCTCCTTGGCGGCTCAACCCGTTTTGGCTGACGGCCCTGAGGGACCAGGAAGACATGCCCACTGAACTACAATATTACTTCACGGCTAACGGGCACTCAGCTGCTTATGACATGGTCTGGGGGATGTTTAAACTGCATGCCCCGCTCCCTCCTTTCCACGCGCATCAATAGAGTCAAAAGGTCATCTAAATTTATTCTGCAACAGGCTGCGGAACATCTACAGGTGCTGGAGGAGGTGTTTCATCGGGACCCTTCACCCAGCACAGCCAATAATCTTAGGGTTTCTGACGTGACAGGTTTCCCAGTTGCACATTGAGAAAGCTAAGCAGCGCATCTTCTTTTGTAGACAGAGGGTGTTTGAGTACGGTGAGCGATTGGGCAAACTACTTGCATACCTGGCCCATCTGGATGCGCGTCCCCTGTGGTAGTGTCGTTGTTAGATCCGCGGGGGAACGATATCACTGATCCGCAACTAGTGGCGGAGGAATTTGGGAAGTTCTACCGTGCACTTTACACCTCCCGGGTCACCCACTCTCCCCAAGACACCAGGGACTACCTGGCGGGAGTTGCATTTCCCAGACTGGCTGATGAACAGCTTGAACTGTTAGAAGCTCCTATTACTATAGAAGATATCTCTGTGGCTATCTCCTGCCTGGCAGCGTCCAAGGCCCCAGGATTAGATGGCTTACCACTTGAATTCTACGCCACTTACTCTGAAATTCTTATCCCTAAACTTTATGACTTATACAAATTTATGTTTGATACAGGTACCCTACCCCCCTCTATGAGAGAGGCCCAAATTGTAGTAATCCCCAAGCCTGGCAAGGACCCTAAATACCCAGAATCGTATAGACCTATCTCCCTGCTCCAAGTTGATATTAAGATATTAGCTAAGATCCTAGCCTCCCGCCTCAACCAGGTCATTCTGTCCCTAGTCCACCCAGATCAGACAGGCTTTGTGCCAGGGAAAAATACAGCAATGAACATTCGTCGTCTATTTATGAATATTCAGGGATCCCACGATGATATCGGGTCGAGGGTCGTGGTGGCTCTGGATGCCGATAAGGCCTTCGACTCTGTGGAGTGGAACTACTTATGGGAGTGCCTTTCGAGATTTGGATTTGGCCCCAATTTTATTCGTTGGGTTCAACTCCTATACCAATCCCCCAAGGCCAGGATGTTTGTGAATGGTTGGTTATCGGACCAATTTCCCCTTGAGAGGGGGACCCGACAAGGCTGTCCTCTTTCCTCTATGCTGTATGCACTGGCGGTGGAGCCGTTGGCCATCATGATTCGGGCAGATGCTAATATCCGCGGCCTTAAGATTGGTAACCTGGAAGAGAAGATCGGGATGTATGCCGATGATACCCTTCTGTACCTGGCAGACTCGGGTCCTTCCCTGTGCTCTGCCCTTCATTCTATAGAATGTATCGGTGGCCATTCGGGTTTGGGTATTAACTGGTCCAAATCTCAGATCCTTCCCATTGACCATTTCCACCCTCCGTTCACGTCTCCACCTCTGAGTCTCCCAAGGGTCTCCTCGATTAAGTACCTTGGGGTGCAGGTGACCAGATCGCTCACAGACTACACATTCCTTAACATTGAACCCCTATGTACCCTGATCAAGACTAAGACACAGAATTGGGCCAGACTACCACTGGGGGTTGTGGGACGCATTAATTTGGTTAAAATGATACTTTTACCAAAGATACTCTATCTCGTGTGGCATTCCCCCCTATATATACCACAAAAAATTTTCAAAACGATTGAGTCTATTCTTAACACATTTATATGGGGGCACAGCAGACATAAATTATCCTGGAAGCTCCTGAAAAACCCGGCGACGCTGGGAAGAGCTGCTCTTCCAGACTTTCAGGAGTACTACCTTGCCTCACAATTATCCCCTTTTTATTATTTTGATAAAAGTGAACTACTACGATATCAGGCACTAATCTGTGGGCATCCTGACAATCCAGCCCACACCCCCCTTCAGGCAGTCCTCAGGGCCCCCTTGACGGGTTGCTCCCCCCGCCATAACGCAGACATGCTGACACATCACCAGAGGGTGTGGGAGGTGGCACTGAAAAAACTTGGGATCCCACGGGTCCACTCCCACACGCCTCTCTGGTTCAACATGCACCTACCTGAACTGCTGTCCATTCCAGATCCTGCAGTGTGGATATGCCACGGGATCTTATATATTTATCAGGTCATGACTAATATGGGAATAAAAACGTTTCAAATGCTCAAGGATGAATTTTCCCTCCCTAACTGTCTCCTTTTTAGATACCTGCAGCTCCGCCATGCCATACAAACCCAATTTATTAGCTCTAACCCATCCTTGGCAGTCCCCTCTTTAGTAGATACAGTTACGGGTAATGAGCCAGCTAAATTAATCTCCACCTTGTACTCCGCTATCCGTCTCCCTGGTGTCATGGCCTTGGCCTATGCTGCTAAGACAAGATGGGAGGTGGACATTGGGCTTATTGTGGATGAGGATTGGGATGACAGTCTGGGGGATGTGAAATATGTATCCCCCCGGCTGTCAGATTGCCTCACGCAGCTGTATATCATACACAGGACATATCTAACTCCCCAGAAGATAGCACGTTTCAAGCCCATGTACAATCCGGGATGCCGTCAATGTGGTCATACCTCGGGCTCCCTTTATCACCTTCTATGGACCTGTCCAGCTATTCAGGCATACTGGATGCAAGTGATACGATTCCTGCACGACCAGATGGGTTCAACTGCTACCCTAGACCCCAAAATGTGCCTGCTCGGTCTGATGCCTAGCTTAGAAGCTGATAAATCTCTTCGCACCTTTTTGCATGAGACCCTATTCCTGGCAAGGAAAGCGGTGGCTAGAAGGTGGATGCAGGCCCTGCCCCCCACAATCCAGTGTTGGAAAAAAGAGGTAAATGATACTCTTCCATATAAGAAGCTGATTTATGTGCATAGGGGGTGTTCACCTAAATACGAAAAGGTCTGGGGTAGATGGTTGGCAGATGGTGAAACGTGTACTTGATATACTCACCCTTCACCTTCCCCTTTCCCTCCCCCTTTTTTTTTTCTTTTTTTCTCCTCTCCCCTCCCTCTCCGTCTCTCCCCCTTTCCTTTGTCTCTTTTTATGCATACATATATACTATGTGATGGCTCTACCTCTTGTGGGTAGTTTGCTTTATGCTACACGGTTACTGTAATGTGTCTATATATGTGCTATCGTTTTGGCCATGTTGGCCTCCGTCGATTTATGTACCAAGCATTCGTACTTCAATAAAGTTGGCTTTTTTCAATTAAAAACAAGGGCTGAAAAATTGGGCCTTAGGCACTGGTGCCACGACACTGCAACCTCTCCCATATACTCTATTTGTAGTGCAGGAATGAGCCCAGCTGCAAAGCATTACATCAAAAATTGTAATTAAACACCCCTGTTAAACAGGGGCTGAAAAATTGGGCTGGTGGCATCACCCAGAACCAAAAATGTTCTTCCCACATATCAGGGGAGGAGGAAGAGGATAGACAATCAACATAACAGGACAGTCACTCAGCATCAGCATAGGCAGTCTTGAAGGGATGTGATATTTCAAAAAAAAATATTTGGTTACATCAGCTTCAGGTGCTTGGTAGCTGTGGGTGATCCAAGACTGATTCATCTTGATGAAGGTCAGTCGATCAACTGAGTCGGTGGACAGGCACACTCTGTGATCGGTAACAAAGCCACCAGCAGCACTGAAGGTGCGTTCCGAAAGAACGCTGGATGCAGGACAGGCCAGTAGCTCAATTGCATACTGTGCAAGCTCTGGCCAGTGATCCATCCTCAAGACCCAGTAAGCCAGAGGATTTTCGGTGGGGAAGGTGTCCAAGTCTGACCTTGCCCCTAGGTATTCCTGCACCATGTAAATCAGACACTGGCGATGGTTGCTGGAACCAATCATACCTTAGGGCTGCGGACTAAAAAATTGTCTGAACACATCGGTCAGACGGCAACACGTTGTCCAGGACCAGGAGTTTGTAACCTCCCAGTCTCTGGGAACGCGTTGCACAGACCTTTCTGCAAGGCCTCCCGGAGATGTCTCATCCTCTGCTCCCTCTGCGATGGCAAGATAAGGTCAGCAACCTTACCCTTGTACCGTGGATCAAGGAGAGTGGCCAGCCAGTAATGGTCCCTCTCCTTGATCCGAAGAATACGAGGATCCTTCCGCAGGCTTTGCAGGATCAGGGAGGCCATGCAGCGTAGGTTAGCTGAGGCATTCGGGCCGGAGTCCTCTGGGTCACTAAGGACAACATGATCCGCAGCTACCTCCTCCCAGCCACGTACAAGTCCACGGGTTTCTTGGGACTGTAAATCATCCCTACAAGACTGCTGCTGCTGCTGATGCTGAGTGCCAGCCTCCACCTCCATGCTGACACAATCATCCTCCTCCTCCTCCTCCTCATCCTTTTCCTGTGTGATGGGTGGCATAGCAGGAACACTGTCTGGATAAAGGGGGCCTTGAGAGGCAAGGAAGTCCTCCTCTGCCTCTGTTCTGCCTCAAGTGCCCTGTCCATTATTCCCCACAGCGTATGCTCCAAGAGGTGGACAAGAGGTACAGGGTCACTGATGCATGCACTGTCACTGCTCACCATCCTTGTGGCCTCCTCAAACGGTGACAGGACAGTGCATGCATCCCTGATCATGCCCCACTGGTGTGATGAGAAAAAAACCGAGCTCCCCTGACCCTGTCCTGGTGCACAGGTACTCATTGATGGCCCTCTGCTGCGTGTGCAGCTGCTGCAGCATGGCCAACGTCGAGTTCCACCTGGTGGGCATGTCACATATAAGGCGGTTCTTGGGCAGGTTCAACTCCTTTTGGAGCTCAGCCAGCCGAGCACAGGCATTAAATGATTGGCGGAAATGCACACAGACTTTCCTGGCCTGCTTCAGGACATCCTGTAAGCCCGGGTACCTGCCCAAGAACCGCTGTACCACCAGGTTAAGGACGTGAGCCACACAGGGCACATGGGTCAGTTGTCCCTGTCGGAGGGCGGAGAGGAGGTTGGTGCCATTGTCGCAAACCACCATTCCTGGCTTAAGCTGGCGTGGCGTCAACCACCTCTCGGCCTGCTCTGCAGAGCTGACAAAACATCTGCCCCAGTGTGGCTCCTGTCCCCCAAACAAACCAGCGCAAGCACGGCATGGCATTGTTTTGCCTGCGTACTTGCGTAGCCCCTGGAACGCCTATGGAGCACCGCTGGTTCTGAGGACAGGGCACTGGAAGAGGCCATGGAGGAAGAAGAAGAGGAGGGGGTGGAGGAGAGAGGTGTGTCACAACCAATAGTAGCATTTTGGAGGCGTGGTGGCGGAACAACCTCCAACACTACTGCACCTTGTCCTGTATCCTTCCCAGCTGCCAGAAGAGTGACCCAATGGGCCGTGAAAGACAGGTAACGTCCCTGTCCATGCCTGCTGGACCATGAGTCAGCGGTAATATGCACCTTACCGCTGACTGCCCTGTTCAGCGAGGCAAGGACATTGCCTTCCACATGCCGGTAGAGAGCCGGAATCGCCTTCCGTGAGAAAAAGTGGCGTTTCGGGACCTGCCACTGAGGAACCGCACATTGTACAAACTCACGGAAGGGGGCCGAATCTACCAACTGAAAAGGCAGCAATTGAAGTGCTAGCAATTTAGCCAAGCTAGCATTCAACCGCTGAGCATGTGGATGGCTGGGACTGAACTTATTTCGGCGGTCCAGCGGCCGGGGCCGGGACATTTGCCTGCTATAATCGGACGTGGGTGTACTGCTAGCAGAGTGCCTGGAAGCACTTGGCTGTGACACACCTAATTCTACACCTTCATTCCTCTCAAAGCAGGTTTCAGAGAGGACTGAAGGTCTAGTGGGGTTGGAGATCCCAGCTGATGAGGAGCAAGGAGAGGTCTGCTTTGTTCTTTGGTGTGGGTCTTTGAGGTACGTTTGCCAACGAGCTGCATGGCAGGTCAACATATGTCTGGTCAAACATGTGGTGCCCAAGCGGCTGATGTTTTGGCCAGGCGAGATACGCTTGAGACATATGTTGCAAATAGCAGCGGTGCGATCTGATGCACTCATCTCAAAAAAGGCCCACACCAAAGAACTTTTAGAATAACGCGCAGAGGCAGCGCCCTGCACAGGCGGAGCTCTGCGGTGTGATTCAGTCGGTGTGCTGCCCCTAAGCTGAACCCCGGAGGGCATCCTGCCTCGTTGGAGATGTGCCTCCTCCTCCTCCCTCCTACCAGGCACCCACCTGGAGTCAGTGACCTCATCATCCCCTCCCTCTTCATCACTGGAGCAAACCTGGCAGTATGCTGCAGCTTGTGGAACATGACTGCCAGATTGCTGTCCTTCTTGAGCATCCCCTCTCTCTGCGCTCACGCTACTGCCTTCCTCTAGCTGAGTATCATCATTAGAGCCTACAAAACATTGGGCATCCTCCTGGAGCATGTACCCAACAGTGTGCTCAAAGAGTTCAGGAGACTCCTCAGGAGGACGTGGTGGGTCTAGGGAAGGAGTCACTGATGATGACATTGAGAGGAGGGAAGACGATGCGTTGGCAGCTACTTTGCTAGTACCCTGAGCCTGGGTGAGACAGGATGAGGAGGATGAAGAGGGCTTGGTCATCCACTCTACCAAGTCTTCAGCATGTTGCTCAACATGTCCAGCTGCCGAAAAGAAGGACAAGCGTGTCCCATGGCCACGTGCTGATGATGACGATGCACCGTGTCCACGACCAGCACTGTTGTCTCTAGACACAGAGCCTGCTTGCCATCTTTTATCGGCGCGCGCCTGTCTACCTCTCCTTGCTGGCCTTCCAGACATGGTAATGGCCTGAAGGGAGATGGGAAAACCAGCAATTGGGTAGTGTATATTGTGCTGGAGGCACACACAATACCCACTCGTGCAGATGGCTCAGGGCATGCAGACAGCACGCACAATCTCCTACAGCTGACTGCAAGCTCTATTTAAAAAGAGCAATATAGCTAGCTATATAGGTGGATATATCGGTGTATTCTGCGGTCAGGGCACGCAGACAGCATGCACAATCTCCTACAGCTGACTGCAAGCTCTATTTAAAAAGAGCAATATAGCTAGCTATATAGGTGGATATAACGGTGTATTCTGCGGTCAGGGCACACAGACAGCACGCACAATCTCCTACAACTGACTGCGAGCTCTATTTAAAAAGAGCAATATAGCTAGCTATATAGGTGGATATAGCGGTGTATTCTGTGGTCAGGGCATGCAGACAGCACGCACAATCTCCTACAGCTGACTGCAAGCTCTATTTAAAAAGAGCAATATAGCTAGCTATATAGGTGGATATAGCGGTGTATTCTGCGGTCAGGGCACGCAGACAGCATGCACAATCTCCTACAGCTGACTGCAAGCTCTATTTAAAAAGAGCAATATAGCTAGCTATATAGGTGGATATAGCGGTGTATTCTGCGGTCAGGGCACGCAGACAGCACACACAATCTCCTACAGCTGACTGCAAGCTCTATTTAAAAAGAGCAATATAGATAGCTATATAGGTGGATATAGCGGTGTATTCTGTGGTCAGGGCACGCAGACAGCACACACAATCTCCTACAACTGACTGCAAGCTCTATTTAAAAAGAGCAAGATAGCTAGCTATATAGGTGGATATAACGGTGTATTCTGCGGTCAGGGCACACAGACAGCACACACAATCTCCTACAACTGACTGCAAGCTCTATTTAAAAAGAGAAAGATAGCTAGCTATATAGGTGGATATAATGGTGTATACTGCACTACAGAAGAGCAAGAACGCAAAATCGGGCAATAACGAACGGTGTATACTGTCTTGAAGGTACACAGAACACCCACTAACTCCTACAGACGCCAACACACTACACAAGGCCGCCGCGCTGGCGGCCTTATATAGTGTGGGGCGTGTACTACACAGCCTGAGCTATGATTGGCCACAGGCATCCTGCCTGAAGGGAGATGGGAAAACCAGCAATTGGATAGTGTATATTGTGCTGGAGGCACACACAATACCCACTCCTGCAGATGGCTCAGGGCATGCAGACAGCACGCACAATCTCCTACAGCTGACTGCAAGCTCTATTTAAAAAGAGCAATATAGCTAGCTATATAGGTGGATATAGCAGTGTATTCTGCGGTCAGGGCACGCAGACAGCACGCACAATCTCCTACAACTGACTGCGAGCTCTATTTAAAAAGAGCAATATAGCTAGCTATATAGGTGGATATAGCGGTGTATTCTGTGGTCAGGGCATGCAGACAGCACGCACAATCTCCTACAGCTGACTGCAAGCTCTATTTAAAAAGAGCAATATAGTTAGCTATATAGGTGGATATAACGGTGTATTCTGCGGTCAGGGCACACAGACAGCACGCACAATCTCCTACAACTGACTGCGAGCTCTATTTAAAAAGAGCAATATAGCTAGCTATATAGGTGGATATAGCGGTGTATTCTGCGGTCAGGGCACGCAGACAGCATGCACAATCTCCTACAGCTGACTGCAAGCTCTATTTAAAAAGAGCAATATAGCTAGCTATATAGGTGGATATAGCGGTGTATTCTGCGGTCAGGGCACGCAGACAGCACACACAATCTCCTACAGCTGACTGCAAGCTCTATTTAAAAAGAGCAATATAGATAGCTATATAGGTGGATATAGCGGTGTATTCTGCGGTCAGGGCACGCAGACAGCACACACAATCTCCTACAACTGACTGCAAGCTCTATTTAAAAAGAGCAAGATAGCTAGCTATATAGGTGGATATAACGGTGTATTCTGCGGTCAGGGCACACAGACAGCACACACAATCTCCTACAACTGACTGCAAGCTCTATTTAAAAAGAGAAAGATAGCTAGCTATATAGGTGGATATAATGGTGTATACTGCACTACAGAAGAGCAAGAACGCAAAATCGGGCAATAACGAAAAGTGTATACTGTGTTGAAGGTACACAGAACACCCACTAACTCCTACAGACGCCAACACACTACACAAGGCCGCCGCGCTGGCGGCCTTATATAGTGTGGGGCGTGTACTACACAGCCTGAGCTATGATTGGCCACAGGCATCCTGCCTGTGGCCAATCATGGCTCTCCTCGCTGCTGGCGCTGTGCCAATCATGAGCCAGCAATGCACTGAGATGGCACAGTGGATTGTGGGTCTTGAGCGCCATACGAATTTGGCGTGAACGGGCCATAACGTTCGGTATTCGCCGAACGGGCGAACAGCCGATGCTCGAGTCGAACGTATGTTCGACTCGAACACGAAGCTCATGCCTAACTACTACACATGAAGCTGGTCCAACATAATACCATCTGGTCATATGATTTACTAAGTTTAGGCTGATTCATATTAAAATACAGTATATCACACTCAAAACATAAGAAAAACGAATGAAAGGATAGATTGTAAAATGTGTGCTAAACTCTACAATCTAGTCAGATCTAATAAAACAAATGGCCAAACACCATTTCATGCAACCTAGTGCAGTTTGTATGAATTTATTGAACCATATGTGAGCTCACACAACTTTAGATTTATTTACAGTTTTTTCTAAATAAATTACATACATTTCAGTCATGGTCCCTGGGACACAGTTAACCCTGCCACAGTCTGCCCAGGCCTGTCCAGTAACCAGGTGGTCCTACTCAGACCCCATCAATTTACTTGAGTTGCCTGCCTAAAACCTACCAATAATTATATAGGGATCACCCACTCAGAGACCCCAATCACTGAAATGAGTGCATTAATGTGCATGCCCAGGACACAACATCTTCAGGACTTGGTTCCAAGATTCAGGACTGTCCAGGCAAATCCAGGATAGTTGGTACACTATTATAGCAGGAGCATGTGCATGGCTCAGTTGCCTTCAACAGTACTAATGTAGCGGCCATAACCCTTTGCAGGGTGGCCTTGACTTAATGGGCTTACCGGTTATCCTCTCTCGGCCTGCTCCTCCGCGTCTAGGGGTTCCCAGGGTTAATACCCAACGACTTGTACACTGACACAGATGAAATCCTTTCAAAAAGGTTTATTTTGCAGTAGAACTTTCACAAACACAGTCTCTTAGGGAACAGAGGGCACGGGTGAAGAACTCAGGAACCTTGAACTGCAGGTTTAGCAAAGTCTTTATTTTCCACCTAGAGAGTAGCCACTCGCAGCTGGGTACTTCAAGGCTGAACAGATCTCTAGCCAGAGATCATGGCAGTCAGCATGTTGACTCAAAACTTTAACAATCAACTGAGGGTATACAGGAACCTTTTTCCAACCGTACCTGGAACGTTTCCCGCTTCCTTTATGGTACTGAAAAATTGTGAATTTGTCAATGTCCTTTGCAACTCAGTAACCAGGCACTTCTCAGGATGTCACTTGCCGGCCCTCCTCCAAAGAGTCCTTCCTCGGTCACTTCCACGAGCTGTGGTGTCCCTCCAAGCCAAGAGCACACCCGGACACTTTGAATCCTCCCTCAGTTACTGCACTTCAGACCAGCAGGTTCCGAGACTCAGAAACAGACGGATCCCTACCCCAGACCAAGCAGGTCTATTAGGGGTCACTAACAGAAACATGTTGCGGGATGTCGAACACCCCTCACGGGGCTACCCCGGTCCTGGAACCAGAACAGACCACATGGGTTTTACGAACAACTCCGAAACCCTGAACACGTGACATACACCTGTTTAAGTACCCCCTCCCAGACTCCTCAGTGGGCCCCAGCACTCCCGCTGATTGGTTTCATGAAGGCCGATACCAAAACATCCAACCAGACTTGGTTCTGGCCTGTCATGTGCACCTCACCATTCACATGACCAGGCAGAACTTCCAAACACAGACTGGTTTTAGGCCCACCTACAATAATTAACTCTCAGAACCTTTACTGTCCTGAGGGCAAAAACTAAATTTGCAATGCGTGTGACATTTGACCCCAAATGTCATCCGCTACAACTAATACAACCCTTCCATGATGACAAAGACTATCTTGGCTTGGTCATTTCCATCTATTTACATATGTATGTATTATTATTATTAGACCCAGTGTTCTGTGTTCTAAAAAAGTCAGAAACATTTTATCAAGAGAAAGTGAGTAGGTACGTTGTATTTTTTATTTTATTTTTTACACAGTAAAAACAACGTTGCACCATCTCATACACATTAATAGCTTTATATTAAGTATTTTTTTACTAACCTAGGATACAAAATAAAAAAATTCTGTATTTTTTAATTCTTTATTTATAAAAAGAACACTAGACATAGACACATGATCATATCCGATAAGCATACTTGTTCATATGAATACTTTATCAAGCAAGATGATGGGGTAGAAAATTTTGAAGTTGGTTTAAAGGAGGAGAGAGATTAGGAAGTGTAGAGGAAACAAAACAAGAAATAAAAAAGAAGGGGAGGGTGGAGATGAGGGTGATTACCATTTATCTAGTAAAAAAACATGTTTACGCTTATTACAGTGATTTGTCATACTACAGTTATTGTGGGTTGCATACATGTTGTATTCTACAATGTTATCACTGGGAGGAGAGAAAGCATTAATATTATTATATGTTGGCCAATTCTTTAGGTTCGTGGCTGGAGGGGAAAGTTATTCCAGAGACCAGGTATATAT
The DNA here is from genome assembly GCF_037356315.1 of Lithobates pipiens. NCBI lineage: Eukaryota > Metazoa > Chordata > Amphibia > Anura > Ranidae > Lithobates > Lithobates pipiens. Next base: position 339,867,259 of record NW_027507758.1, read on the forward strand.
GCGAATTCCAAATTCAGTTTTATAATTGGGAACTGTACTGGTTATTATGTTTGAGAACAGGCACCGATAATGATTACAGCACCTCCCAGTGAGGAAGATCCCAGCGCTGTGGCCTGTGAATTCATCAAAGCTAAAATAAATCTTCAGGTGAGAGCCAGAGTCGGCTCATCTCACTGCAGGCAGTACAAGGCTCTCAGGTTACCAATCTGATTGGGTAAATGGACACCTATCCCCCCCCCCCCCCCCCCCCAAACATAGAATGCTCTCCAAGTAGTCAATGTTCCTCCATACACACATATATATTTGAAGTTCTCATATACACTCCCCCCCTCCAAGCAGTCATACAATTATCCCCCCCCCCTTTATAGTTGAGGCTCTGCCATACACTACCCCTGCCCTTCTTTCCATGCAGTCATACATTGCCCCTCCCCCATACACTCAGTGCTCCCTGATTCCTCTCACTCCCCGTGTTGACAAATCCCCCACAGCTCCTGACTGCAAAACCTTTGTAATGTGTGCCAAGCAGCCAATCGCATTTAAGTGCTTAATATGGAAATTAATATACAGATCTTGTTGCAATAAAGTAATCCATGCTGAAAACTCATTAAATGGTCCTCATTCACTGAAAGTTCATGTACTGCAAAGTTTGCATTGATTTCAGCATGCATGGAGCACTTTGCACATGCTAAAATCAATACAAACTTTGCAGTACATGAACTTGAGGACTGTTTACTGAGTTTGCATTGATTTCAGCACGTGAAAAGTGCTCCATGCATGCTGAAATCAATGCAAACTCATTAAAGAGGAGGTCCAGCCCCCCCCGTGAAATGTTTTTTAAGTCAGCAGCTACAAATACTGTAGCTGCTGACTTTTAATATTAGGACACTTACCTGTCCAGGGAGATTGTGATGTCAGCACCCAAGATGATTTTTGGATAAGTTCTCGGGTGCTGCCACCACCATTCATATTATAGGAAACCAGCAGTGAAGCTTCATAGTTGGTTCCCTACTGCACTAACAAGGGACGGCACCATCTCCCGGAAGTGGAGAAGGGTAACTGTCAAAAACAGGTACCCGGTCCCTCCCCCGTGAAAGGTGCGAAACGTGGCACAGGAGGGGGGGGGGGAGCAGATAAGCAGAGCTTCCATGTTTGGGTGGAAATCCACTTTAAACAGTCTACATTCAGTGAAAACTCATGTACTGAAAACTGCTCTGTGCAATAATCAATACATAATTCGTATACAGTACACCAATAAGGTCTGATATTATGAACATGAGGCTACACTGATGGGCACTGATAGGCTGCACTGGTGGCCCCTGATGAGGCTGCACTGATAAACTGCACCATTAGGCTGGGCACTGATGAGGCAGCTCTGCACTGATGGGCACTGACATCCACTAATGAGGCAGCATTCTTAAGCTGCACTGATGGCCACTGATAGGCTGCACTGATATAAGGCCCCAAAGGGATATGGTTTACAGATGACAGGGTGGGTCTTAAACAGGAAGGGATGTGGCCTTGACAAGAAGGGGTGTGTCAGATTTAAACACACATTGTGCACACATTTAGTCAGGCCTAGGGCAGCACAAAACCTAAATACACCACTGAGTACGTGCACCAAGGGCAGGGGGTATGCCGCTTGTGCCTCCGCTACACATGTTGAAAATGGTCAGCAGTAGCCGCTGGCATTTTTATCCTTCTCTAGGTCTAGGAAGTCGGGCCAGGGGCATGGCCGTGGCGGTCGGTGTAGCAATAAGATTGATAGATTTGAGGCAAAGCAACTCGAGCGCACATCTGCTGCAGCCGAAGGCAGCTGAGGTGAATTAACCCCTTACATGCCAAGTGATCGGCTGGATTATAGAGACACAGGCTGGATCTGGATGACAGTGGGACACAGCGAGACACAGGCTGGTTGGGAGGAGGGGACAGCAGCAAGCTGTATCAGTGAGACACAGGCTGGATGAGCGGTGACACAGGCTGGATAAGGGGGGACACAGGCTGGGTGAGGGGTGACACAGGCTGGATGAGGGGTGACATGCTGGATGAGAGAGGGACACAGGCTGGATGAGAGGGTGACACAGGCTGGATGGGGGGGGGACACAGGCTGGATGAAGGGTGACATGCTGGATGAGGGAGGGACACAGGCTGGATGAGGGGGGACACAGGCTGGGTGAGGAGGGGACACAGGCTGTGGGCAGGGGGTGACGCTGTGCTCTCCTCACTTGGGGGACCATGTTAGGCAGTCATAGGCAGGTGAGTAATTGATTGGGATCGCTCTCACCTGATACTGAGGTGGATCCATCCACCAGCTCCATAAATTGATAGCATCTCATGGCTGAGATTCATTGGGGATCGAGCAGAGAGGCAGGATACTGGTGATTGTGCTTTGGCGGTAAGTGTTACTACTCCAACCCCACACCTATTTATATGGTGTTTTACTGTCTTTTTGGTTTGGAATCCTTGCTTTTCTTGTTTCAAACCCTCTCCTTCTTTGACTGCAGGGTGCTACTTATGATTTTTGATTTTGATAATGATTTTGTATGATTTTTACAGAGCTGATAATTCTAAGGTTTTTTCCCAAAATCTTGGGAGGTGAGGACTTCCGGATCTAGGCTATAGTGCGACATGAAGGTGTTGAAAGATGACCAACTAGCCGCTCTGAAAATTGTCTCAGAGGAGACCCACGCCAAGGCTGCTCAGGATGAGGCCATTCCCCACGTGGAATGAGCATTCACCGCAACTAGGACTGGGAGCCCACTAGCCCGATATGCCTTCTGAATTAGTTTTATGATCCAGCTGGCTAAGGTCGTCTTGGAGGCCGCCATTCCTTTCCTTGCACCCTTGGGAATGACAAACAGATGTTGATCCTTGCGTAATTGCTGTGTCAACTCTAAATAACGCCTCAGGGACCTGGCCACATCCAATTCATGTAGTTTTGAAGAGGTTGGATCTTCTCCGAAGGCTGAGAGAACCCATTCTTGATTAAGGTGGTAAACTGATGGTACCTTCGGGACAAACTGGTGAATAGGCTGCAGAACCACGCTATCTGGAAAAAACGTGACGTAGGGTTCTCTAGCTCCCAAAGCTTGAATTTCCGACACCCTGGGCCCTGATGCGATGGCGATCAGAAAGGTAATTTTCCAGGTAATATCTTCCAATGTACACTCTTCAGTGGGTGCAAAGGGTGGACTGGCTAAGACGTTGAGGACAACTGTCAGATCCCAATTGGGGTAAGTGTTTTCCTAGGAGGATGTAACCTTAGTACTGCTTTTAGGAAGCGGTCTACGAGGGGCTACAGTGCCCAGCGTGTGTCTGTTAAGGCTGATAAGGCCGAAACCTGAACCTTTAGCGTGTTAAGACCTAAGCCTAGGTCCAGGCCCGACTGCAAGAAGAGTAGAACATTATGAACTCCATGATCCAGCGGATTAAAATGGCTGGATTCTGCCTGCTGGGTGAATTTTTTCCATACTCTGTAGTAGGTGGCATTGGTAGATGACTTCCTTGCTTGCAACAATGTTTGTATAACTTGATGGGAGCACCCTAGGCTGCCCAGTCTCTTCCGCTCAACTTCCAGGCCCTCAAGTCCAGGATCTCCAGATGCAGGTGGAAGAAGTCGCCTTGCAATAGGAGGTTGTCCGAGTGGGGAAGCGGAAGTGGATTGCACAAAGCCATCTTGATTAGAAGCGGAAACCATGGTCTCCTCGGCCAGTATGGGATGACCGCCAGGATAGTGACCTTCTCCGATGTCAGCCACTGGAGGAACCTCAGTATCAGGGGAACCGGAGGAAATGCATACCCCTTCTGGAAATTCCAGGGCTGGATTAGGGCATCCACCCCTGCTGACCTTGGAGATGGGAACCTCGTAAAAAACAGAGGAGTTTTGGCATTGAGCGGGGAGGCAAAAAGATCTATCAGGGGAGTACCCCACTGTTAGCATATCCAGCGGAAGACTTGTGGATTCAGTGACCACTCGATTTTGTTGTTGAAAGACCTTGAGAGTCGATCGGCTAGGTGATTCTCCGGGGGATTGGGATGTAAGCGGCCCGAAGGTTGATCAAATTGTTCTCGGCCCAAGATATAATTGGGGCTACCTCGCTGGCTAGGGACCTGCTGCGTGTCCCCCTTTGGTTTTGAATATAGGCCACTGCCGCTCTGTTATCCAACTGGAGCAATATGGCCTTGCCCCTGAGCAGTGGGGCCAGATGTAAGATTGCCATCCATGCTGCCCTTAGCTCTAGTATGTTGGAAATCATCCCTTCTGCATTTTTTTTTTTATAAAATTCTTTTTATTGAGGTTTACATTGTAACAAAAACAAAAACAAAAAACAAAAAACAAAAAAATAAAAAAATAAAAAGAAACCACAAAAGAAGAACCGCGCAGGGTCCAGTCATTCCTGACTAACATTAACATCTCCTAACTACCACCCAGACCACCCCTCCCCCCACCCCACCCTCCCAAACCCCCTCCCATATTGTCACAGCTCACAGTGGATCGCAGAGACCCAGGTCAATAACAGAATGCCCCCATGAAGTACCTTCCTATATTGCCATTCACATATATGTCATCAGCCGTTATAGGGCTGCCCCTTCACTTAATTACAGCCCAAATACTCCCCCTTCCATACATCATACTATGTCCAGTTATACCACAGAGGTCGTTGTACATACCATAAATCAGTATCATCATCCCCAGGAGATCAACACCCCACAGTGTCATCAGCTTCATACCACACCCTCCACACTCTATCAAATTTCTTAAGACATCCCCTGGCTATATATGTAGCCTTGTAATATGGCAGCATACCATTAACCAAGCCTTTCCAAAAGTTAAGATCAGGAGCATTAGCATTCTTCCATTTAAGCAATATAGCCTTTTTCCCATAATACAAAAGGATAGTGAGCAGGGTTCGCAAGGCCCTCGTAGGTACTACCTCCTCCACCAACCCCAGCAGTCAAACCCTCACAGTCAGTGGAATCTGCACCATCAAGAGGCCCGAAATACATGTCGTTACCTCCTTCCAAAAATCTTGTATGCGTGAGCATAGCCAAAAAATGTGCCCGGCATCAGCCGGGGCGACCGAACATCTCCAGCATTCTGCCCGAGCATGGCCATAAATCTTCGCCAGTCTTGCTGGCGTGTAATAGCTCCTGTGGAGAAATTTAAATTGGATTAGCCTATCTCTGGCAGATATCAGGTGTTTAAAGGGTTGAGACCACAAATCATTCCAATCATCCCCTTGGATGTCCGGCACCTCCAATTCCCACTTAGCTCTGCAATTCAGGACAGCCTTCGGCGTCAACTTAAAGAATTCCTTGTATGATACCGAGAGAACCTTTTCAAGGCCCTCTCGGGACAACACGGATTCAAGACACGACGGGAGGGACTCTATCCTCAAATCCCCAAACTGTTTCTGGAAAGCATGCCTGATCTGAAAAAAGCGAAAAAGATATGTGTTAGGTAGGTCATGTCGCGCCTGGAGTTGGGGGAACGTCAGCAAGTCACCAAAAGAGGTAATATCCTTAAGCGTTTTTACTCCCCTCACCGCCCAAATCATCGGATCCGGCAGATTATAGAAGTGAGGTAGTAAGTGGTTCATCCACAGCGGAGTGGATGGGGAAAGTCCTCTGTAGCTAGGGGCCGCCAGTCTCACCGCCTGACCCCAGGCTCTAATAGTGGCCCTCATTGTTTGTGTCAGAGGCAGGTCCGACCTGCCCCCCCGGAAAAGAGCAAAACGCAGACTCTCGTATGAACCCAGCGAGGCAGCCTCCAAAACGGTAGCCGCATCACCGTCATCCGACACGAGCCATCTGCGAGCAAACACCATCTGACCAGCCAAATAGTACTTGTGCCAGTCCGGCAAAGCTAAGCCCCCTCTCTCACTGGGTTCCTGTAGTATCCTAGTCCCTATTCGTGGGGGCTTGGGGGCCCAAACAAAAGAGCTCACAACTCCCTCAAGCTGCCTAAAAAATTTTTGGGGGATCCATAGTGGCGCATGACGCAGGAAATATAGTATAATTGGAAGAATCTTCATCTTAATCAGACTAATTCTACCTATCAGAGAAAGCGGTAGTTTGGACCACACCTGTGTCTTGTGTCGGAGGAGGGTCAATAGGGGAGTCAGGTTCAGAGGTATATAGTCTCTCACATTGGCTGTGATTTTAACCCCCAGATAGGTGAGCGATGTCACCCAGCGCAGAGGCAGGTCCAAGTCCGCCCCCTCCCTGGCCCTTGCATCGATTGGCAAGATAGAGGACTTGCCCCAGTTCACCGTCAACCCAGAGAACCTGGAGAACTCATCAAAGATAGTCAGTACAGCCCGCAGTGATTTCCCAGGGTCGGCCAAGAACAGTAGCATGTCATCGGCATAGAGGGCCAATGACTCCCGGATAGAACCCACTTCTATTGCCCTCACCTCCCCGGAGGATCTCAGTGCAGCAGCCAGGGGCTCCATGACCAGGGCAAATAAAAATGGGGATAATGGGCATCCCTGCCTAGTGCCCCTGCCCACATTAAAAAAATTAGATCTAGTTGACCCCATTCTAATGGCCGTCCTGGGGTTCCTATACAGCATAGCAATCCACTGCCGAAACCGCGGGCCAAACCCCAGCCTCTCCAGCACCTTAAACATATACAACCAATCGACTGAGTCAAATGCTTTCGCAATGTCAATTGACACCACGACCCTAGAGGAAGAGTCAGTTGGGGGTAGCTGCAAATGTGTGAACAGTCGTCTCAGGTTTGTGTCAGTCGATTTGCCGGGTATAAAGCCAGTCTGATCTATATTGACTAACGTTTGGATCACCTTAGCTAGTCTTGTTGCCAAGATTTTCGTTAAAATTTTTAAATCGGCATTCAACAATGCAATGGGGCGATACGACGCACAGTCCGCCGGGTCCTTCCCTGGCTTCGGCAGAAGCACCATGTAAGCCTCCAACATGGAGTCCGGCAGGGAGGCGCTCTCAAAGCATTGTTCGAATACCCAGTGTAGTCTCGTCTCCAATTGGTCCAAGTATTGTTTGTAAAAATCCGCCGGAAGGCCATCAGGCCCCGGCGCCTTGTTAGGGGGGAAGGCCAAAACCGCGTCTCGAACTTCCTGCAGCGTGAGACCCGCGTCCAACATGGCACAGTCCTCCTCCGCCAAACTAGGAAGAGGAAGCCCCGCCAGCAGCTGTTCCAACGCCACCGAGTCGTACCGCGCAATAGGGGAGTATAGAGTGGTAAAAAATTCCGTGAATTCCCGTAGTACGAGGGACGGATCCGTAACCATCCCGCCCGTCGCGTCCCTTATAGCAGGAACCAGCACCGCAGGGTGACTGTCCGCCGCCATCATAGCTAACAGCCTTCCATTTTTGTCCCCCTCAGCAAAGAGCAAGTGTGCGTTTCTATTCAAATCAGCCTTGGTCATACTAGTAATGTGAAGGGAAAGGTCTCTGCGAGCCGCCAAAAGGGCCTCGTAAGACTCCTTCGTAGGGCGTAATGCCTGTTCTTCCGCACAGCCCCTCTCCCTGCGTTTTAAGGCAGTAAATTCTTCATTGTCATTCACCCTTGCCGTCTTAATGGCTGATATACACTCCCCCCTAGTGACAGCTTTGAAAGCATATCCCTTCTGCATTGAATCGCCACCTCCCTTGCACTAGTTGGTTTTGGAAGTGTGCCTCCCATCCTAGCTGGCTTGCATCCGAAGTAAGGACAGACCATGAGATGGGTCCCAGGGGACGGTGAACCAGAAGGTTGGGTGGTTTTGTCCACCACCAGAGACTGGGCTTCATTGACAAAGTGATGACTATTAATTGCCCCAGGTGCTTCCTTCTCCACTGCACCAGAAACCCCGACTGGAAGTCTCGCAGATGCCACCTGGCCCACTTCACCATTGGTATACAGGATGAAAGGGACCCTAGGAGGCTCAGACAACCTGATGCTGGCATGGATATTGGGATCTTTTCTGGTGGGAGTGACACGGCTTTCTCTGGGGCCTGGCTAAAATGATACTTCAGACTGTTTAAATAGGAAATCTCAGCTTGGGAGCACCAGGATGGCCACCGCCTAGCTTCAGAAGGCTACTGAGCATGCGGCAAGCGCTCCGCTGTAGCCCCGCCACCCGTATTAATGAAAATGTGCACAGGGACGCGCGCGAAGTGTCCGGACATGCCGGGGGGGGGAAGCAGGAAGAGACTGTGAAGGCTGCTGGCCATCCCGGGGAGCCAGCCATGAGGAGGAAAAGCAGCATGTCGGCCTGGCTGAACAGGAACAGGTATTGCGCTAAAGGCTCCCCCGCCGGGGGGGGACTCTGTGATAGGCAGCCGGGAGACTGAGGAGAGGACATGCTCCTGGATCTCTCTACCCCCAAAAAGATCCACAGAAAAACGGGCTCCCATACTTATCTGGTGCATTTAGTAACCCAAGTAATGAGACTCCATACTGCAGGAGAGCATGAACCTGCAATGGTCACACCATATGACGGTGAGGTAGGGCTGGACTGTAATCCTGCAGGGATGAGGACAGGAAAAAAGAATACCTGAGGGGGGGAGTAACTCTTTTTTTTATAGAGTTACGTGGTCCTGTGGGTTGATCGAGGGCGGAGCCATCAACCATTGGTATGCTGCCATGGAGGCACCAGGATCATCAGGGGACACAGAGCCATAGTAGTTACTATGTGGGATGTTCCATAGCAATGGCAACTGAAGGGAGGGAGACAGGGCAAAAAAGTAGGGCAAAAAAAGAGGCTAGAGGACTCATACTGCAGCCTGCATTACACTGCGCCCAAAGACAATATCCTCATGACTTTTAACATCAATTTGATCAAATCTGGTAAATGTATGAACTGAAGACCAAGTTGCAGCCTTACAGATCTGAGCCATAGATGCCTGATTATGCACCGCCCAAGAGGCACTGATCGCCCTGGTTGAGTGTGCTTTAACATGAAAAGGAGGAATTTTCTTCTTTAAGCCGTAAGCTTGAAAAATCACTTGACAAATCCATTTGGAAATAGTAGATTTTGATGCTGTCTGTCCCCTTTTTGGACCTTCTAGTTCTGATACTCTTCTAGCAGAAGAAATGGCAACCATAAAGACTCAGATCCAGTTAATTCACATCAGTTGTCTTCGGCTGCAGCAGCTCTGTGCTTGGCTTGCTTTGCCTCAAACCAGCGCATGCACAGGGGCAGCAAGAGATAACTAATTTCACGGGATACCAATCTTACTGCTACACCAGCCGCTGTTGTAGTCCGTACTCAAGCGCAGAGGAAACTACAACTCCCGGACACCAGAGTCTTGGAGGCAGGGTATTTCCTCCAGGAGTCAGTGATGTGCAATGGCCTGCTGAGCTGCCAGGTAAGACACCCCCAGCTGACCACCACATCCCATCTCCCACCCTATACACCCCATTTGCCCTGCCCCAGTGATCAGGCTGCATTTATGGACACTGGTGAGGCTGCATTTGATGGACACTGGCGAGACTGCATTTGCTGATGATTTCGCACATGAACAAAAACCATCACAGACACACACAGAAATCATCACAAACACATACTAAGGATGAGCTCAGGCGTGTTTGCAATGCCACGTGCCCATGCCCCCAGGAAGCTGACACTCCGCAGCGCTAATCACAGGCGGTGAGAGAGACATTTCCCGATCTGCGGCTGCACAGATCAGGAAATGTCTCAATGACGGTAAATAGCGCTGCAGAGTGTCAGCTTCCTGGCGGGCACGTGGAGTTGTGAACATGCCTGAGCTCATCCTTAACCACTTAGCGCAAATTGCCGTCATTGTACGTCGATACTTTGATGCTAAATACCATTGTTATGGTCTTAAAGGGGGAAAAAAAAATTGCAAAAAAATGAAATTTATTTATTTTTATTTTTTTTTTATTGCATTTTTGTGTAAATATGAGATGTGAGGTCTTTTTGATCCCAGGTTTCATATTTAAAGCAATTTTTTTTTTTAAAGGACAGTGTAAAAATAAAAATTTAAATAAATAAGATTTTTTTTTTAAAGCGCCCCTTCCCACGCAGAAGTGAACGCATACATACGTCGCGCAACACATATGAAAACATGTAACCTGTAGAAATTTTTAAACTTCGCCTCTGGGGATTTTTAAGGTTAGAAGTCCCAAACAAAATTGGGGTCCTTTTTTTATCACAATAGACTGTTCTTTTGGTGGTATTTGATCACCCCTGCGGTTTTTATTTTTTGCGGTATAAACAAAAAATAGCGACACTTTTGAAAAAAACGCATTATTTTTTACTTTTTGCTATAATAAATATCCCCAAAAAATAGATAAAAAAACATTTTTTTCCTCAGTTTAGGCCGATACGTATTCTTTTACATATTTTTGGTTAAAAAAATCACAGTAAGCGCTTATTGATTGGTTTGCGCAAAAGTTATAGCGTCTACAAAATAGGGGATAGTTTTATGGCATTTTTATTAATAACTTTTTTTTTTTACTAGTAATGGCGGCGATCAGTGATTTTTATCATGACTGTAACATTATGGCAGTCACATCAGACAATTTTGACACATTTTTGGGACCATTGGCATTGATACAGCGATCAATACTTTAAAATTGCATTGATTACTGTAAAAATGTCACTGGTAGTGAAGGGGTTAACCTCTAGGGGACGGGGAGGGGTTAAGTGTGTCTTAGGGGAGTGATTCTAACTGACTAGGGGATGGGCTTGTGTGATGTGGACACTGATCGCTGCTCCCGATGATAGGGAGCAGACAATCAGTGACCTGTCACTAAGCAGAACGGGGAGATGCTGTTTATATCGGCATCTCCGCATTCTTGAGCTCCGTGACATGATCGCGGGTATCCCCATGGCGATCGAGTCCATGGAACCCACGGGCACGGATATCGCGGCAGGCGCGCATGCACGGCGGGAATTTTAAAGTAATGTACGGGTATGTTACTTTGCCCAGCCGTGCCATTCTGCCGACGTATATATATGCCAACAGCGGTCTGAAAAGTGGCTAAGTAAAAAAAAAAGTGCATTTTTTACAAAAAAAATTGTGCTTGTAAGACCTTTGTGCAAATACGGTATGACATAAAATATTGCATTGACCGCCATTTTATTCTCTATGGTGTCTGAAAAAATATATATTTTTATATATATATATATATATATATATATATATATATATATACACAGTGCCTTGCAAAAGTATTCGGCCCCCTTTAACTTTTCAACCTTTTGCCAAATTTCAGGCTTCAAACACAAAGATATAACATTTTTAGTTTTTGTGAAGAATCACCAACAAGTGGGACACAATTGTGAAGTGGAACGAAATCTATTGGATTTTTTAAACTTTTTTAACTAATAAAAAAATGAAAAGTGGGGCGTGCAAAATTATTCGGCCCCCTTTGCGTTAATACTTTGTAGAGCCACCTTTTGCTGCGATTACAGCTGCAAGTCGCTTGGGGTATGTCTCTATCAGTTTTGCACATCGAGAGACTGAAATTCTTGCCCATTCTTCCTTGCAAAACAGCTCGAGCTCAGTGAGGTTGGATGGAGAGCGTTTGTGAACAGCAGTTTTCAGCTCTTTCCACAGATTCTCGATTGGATTCAGGTCTGGACTTTGACTTGGCCATTCTAACACCTGGATACGTTTATTTGTGAACCATTCCTTTGTAGATTTTGCTGTATGTTTGGGATCATTGTCTTGTTGGAAGATAAATCTCCGTCCCAGTTTCAGGTCTTTTGCAGACTCCAACAGGTTTTCATCCAGAATGGTCCTGTATTTGGCTGCATCCATCTTCCCCTCAATTTTAACCATCTTCCCTGTCCCTGTTGAAGAAAAGCAGGCCCAAACCATGATGCTGCCACCACCATGTTTGACAGTGGGGATGGTGTGTTGAGGGTGATGAGCTGTGTTGCTTTTACGCCAAACATATCGTTTTGCATTGTGGGCAAAAAGTTTGATTTTGGTTTCATCTGACCAGAGCACCTTCTTCCACATGTTTGGTGTGTCTCCCAGGTGGCTTGTGGCAAACTTTAGACGAGATTTTTTATGGATATCTTTGAGAAATGGCTTTCTTCTTGCCACTCTTCCATAAAGGCCAGATTTGTGCAGTGTACGACTGATTGTTGTCCTATGGACAGACTCTCCCACCTCAGCTGTAGTTCTCTGCAGTTCATCCAGAGTGATCATGGGTCTCTTGGCTGCATCTCTGATCAGTCTTCTCCTTGTCTGAGCTGAAAGTTTAGAGGGACGGTCAGGTCTTGGTAGATTTGCAGTGGTCTGATACTCCTTCCATTTCAAAATGATCGCTTGCACAGTGCTCCTTGGGATGTTTAAAGCTTGGGAAATCTTTTTGTATCCAAATCCGGCTTTAAACTTCTCCACAACAGTATTACGGACCTGCCTGGTGTGTTCCTTGGTCTTCATGATGCTCTCTGCGCTTTCAACAGAACCCTGAGACTATCACAGAGCAGGTGCATTTATACAGAGACTTGATTACAGACAGGTGGATTCTATTTATCACCATCAGTCATTTAGGACAACATTGGATCATTCAGAGATCCTCGCTGAACTTCTGGAGTGAGTTTGCTGCACTGAAAGTAAAGGGGCCGAATAATTTTGCACGCACCACTTTTCAGTTTTTTATTTGCTAAAAAAGTTTAAATTATCCAATAGATTTTGTTCCACTTCACAATTGTGTCCCACTTGTTGGTGATTCTTCACAAAAAATTAAAATTTTATATCTTTATGTTTGAAGCCTGAAATGTGGCAAAAGGTTGAAAAGTTCAAAGGGGCCGAATACTTTCGCAAGGCACTGTATATATATATATATATATATATATATATATATATATATATATAATGTTTGGGGGTTCTAAATAATTTTCTAGCAAAAAAATATAAAAAATAATTTTAACAAAAAGAGGATCTGTTCTTAAGTGGTTAATACTGACATTACACAGAAACCATGATACCCAAACAATAGAAATGACTTTCTTGAGACAGGGGTACTTAGGAATTTTTTTTTCTGCAGGGGTACTTCAATGTAAAAGGTTGAGAAACAATGCACTAGAGGGCGCCTGTATAGTAGTAGTGTTAGCTCAGAGTCTCCACTAGAGGGCACACCTGTATAGAAGTAGTGTTAGCTCAGAGTCTCCACTAGAGGGCGCACCTGTATAGAAGTAGTGTAAGCTCAGAGTCTCCACTAGAGGACGCGCCTGTATAGAAGTAGTGTTAGCTCAGAGTCTCCACTAGAGGGCGCGTCTGTGTAGAAGTAGTGTTATAGAAGTAGTGATAGCTCAGAGTCTCCACTATAGGGCGCGTCTGTATAGAAGTAGTGTCAGCGCAGTGTCTCCACTGGAGGGTGCATCTGTATAGAAGTAGTGTTAGCACAGTGTCTCCATTAGAGGGCGCGTCTGTATAGAAATAGTGTTAGCTCAGTGTCTCCACTGGAGGGCGCATCTGTATAGAAGTAGTATTAGCGCAGGGTCTCCACTAGAGGGTGCGCCGGATTTTTTTTATTTCAGATCTGCAGGGGTACTTCAATGTAAAAGGTTGAGAAACACTGCACTAGAGGGCACCTGTATGTGTTAGTAGTGTTAGCTCAGAGTCTCCACTAGAGGGCACGTCTGTATAGAAGTAGTGTTAGCTCAGAGTCTCCACTAGAGGGCACGTCTGTATAGAAGTAGTGTTAGCTCAGAGTCTCCACTAGAGGGTGCGTCTGTATAGAAGTAGGTATGGTAATCCCAAGCAGGCTTAGATCCCAGCGCCATCTAGTACACGTGATCATCTTTTAGCTGCATAGTGCAAGTAAAAAATAAAAATAAAAATCGGTAAATAAAGTCACATTAAACCTGATGTGATATCACATGCTCACAGAGAAGGATGTTATCCCAGTGTGATAAGAATACCAGCAGACACTGCTTCAGTTCATAATTTAGACTGTGACTGTTCCTTCTGACCGCTTCAAATCTACAATGAATGGTATGTACAGAGTGCCTCAAACATGGTAATTTTCATTGTGGAATGGGCAGAGGATGATGCAAGAAATAACCCATTTAACCTGTGTTGCTTCTTGTTGAATATCCTCATTGTATTAGTATAGCTATGCTTGGAGACAGCTCAAACATATCTTAAAGAGATGCTTTGGCATATACAGTATGTGCTCAGGTTTTAGGCTGGGTTCACATCTCCGACGGATGCGGCTCGCAGCAGGGGTCCGGTGCGTTCCTGTTCTCAATTTCAGGGATGAATTGAGAGCCAAATTTCTACATGAATTTGCAGGGGTACTTCAATGTAAAAGGTTGAGAAACACTGCACTAGAGGGCACCTGTATGTGTTAGTAGTGTTAGCTCAGAGTCTCCACTAGAGGGCACGTCTGTATAGAAGTAGTGTTAGCTCAGAGTCTCCACTAGAGGGCACGTCTGTATAGAAGTAGTGTTAGCTCAGAGTCTCCACTAGAGGGTGCGTCTGTATAGAAGTAGTGTTAGCTCAGTGTCTCCACTGGAGGGCGCGTTTGTATAGAAGTAGTATTAGCGCAGCGTCTCCACTAGAGGGTGCGTCTGATTTTTTTTATTTCAGATCTGCAGGGGTACTTCAATGTAAAAGGTTGAGAAACACTGCACTAGAGGGTGCCTGTATAGTAGCAGTGTTAGCTCAGAGTCTCCACTAGAGGGCGCGTCTGTGTCGAAGTAGTGTTATAGAAGTAGTGTTAGCTCAGAGTCTTCACTAGAGGGCGCGTCTGTATAGAAGTAGTTTTAGCGCAGTGTCTCCACTAGAGGGTGCGTCTGTATAGAAGTAGTGCTAGCTCAGAGTCTCCACTAGAGGGCGCGCCTGTATAGTAGTGTTAGCGCAGTGTCTCCACTAGAAGGGTGCGTCTGTATAGAAGTAGTGCTAGCTCAGAGTCTCCACTAGAGGGCGAGTCTGTGTAAAAGTAGTGTTAGCTCAGAGTCTCCACTAGAGGGCGCGTCTGTATAGAAGTAGTGTTAGCGCAATGTCTCCACTAGAGGGCGCGTCTGTGTAGAAGTAGTGTTAGCTCAGAGTTTCCACTAGAGGGCGCGTCTGTATAGAAGTAGTGTTAGCTCAGAGTCTCCACTAGAGGGCGCGTCTGTATAGAAGTAGTGTTAGAGTCTCCACTAGAGGGCGCGTCTGTATAGAAGTAGTGTTAACTCAGATTCTCCACTAGAGGGCGTGTCTGTATAGAAGGAGGGTTAGCGCAGTGTCTCCACTAGAGGGATGAAACAGCGTAGATCCCGCAGAATAGACGGCGGTGGTTTGCTGTGCAGCTCGGTTGTATTGGTAGGGGTCGCCCTGTCCCCAAAGTGTAGAATGAAGCTGTGTGAGGAGGAAGTATACCGGAAGGAGGCGCACACAGGAGGGAAGTGCAGGGCCCCCATACTCTGGGAGGAGTCTGCGGTGTGTGACTCAGGGATGAGACTTCCTAGCACGGGACCCGGCTATTTGTCGAATGTACACAGCGCTCACAGTCCACCATGAGGAGCTGGGGAAGTGACAGCGAGGAGGAGGACCGGAGCCCCTTGCTGACTGAACACGAAGCAGTCCGGGGGAATATCCAGAATGTCCCCCTTGATAAAGGTACCGACCTATAGAAGGCACAGCTGTGCCCGACACTACAGACGGCAGTGTAGACATCCATAGGGGGAGGAGCCGAGTGTGCGATCATGTGACCGCTCGTTCCATCACTAAGCATTACACCTAGATCAGAGCCCCTGTATAGGAAGACCTGGGATCTCACATCCCTCCCTAGTCACCCGCTTCTCACTGGGCTTCTACATGGCTGTTTATTACAGGCACTTACTGTTTATAGTGCTGTCATGTTACACAGTGCTTTACATATGTAGTGTACGGTCACATCAGCACCCAAGGAGCTTACAATCTAAGCCCCCCTAGCTCACACACTCACACTAGGGACAGTTTAGGCATGAACCAGCAATCTCCAGCATGTCTTTGGAGTGTGGAAGGAAAAACCTACACAAGCACTGGGAGAACATACAAACTCCATGTAGGCAGTGTGCTGTATGGAATCTGTACATTTGTGTTAGAAATGAGCGTAGGTGTGTTCAGATCCTAGTCCAAATCTAGCCGAGAGAGGAAGATGTCATTGTACTGGGCCAATCATCTGTGGCCCGAGCATTACCAGCCCCATGGCCACATATATAACATACAGGACAAGCAATGCATCCGCTGATAATGACTGGCCCAGTACTGTGACATCTTCCTGGCGGGCTTGGACTAGGATCCAAACACACCTCGGCTCATCCCTAACGTGTGTATGTGTGTATATATATATATATATATATATATATATATATATATATATATATATATATATATATATACACACACACACACTACACTACTTGTATAGTGTTACCAGTGCATGTTGGTCATGTGTTATTAAAGGTAGATTTTTTTTTTAATTTTTTTTTTATAACATTATACTTACCTGCTCTGTGAAGTGGTTTTGCACAGAGCAGCCCCAATCTTCATATTCTTGGGTCCCCCCACCAGTGCTCCTGGCCTATCCCTCCTGCCAAGTGCCCCCCACAGCAAACAGCTTGCTATGGTGGCACCTAAGCAGGCTCACTCCAGAGCCACTGCTCTGTATGTCCATTCACACATACACAGCTTGGCTTTACCCACACTCTCTCCTCATTGGCTCACTGGATGTAATTGACAGTAGCCAGAGCCAGTGGCTATCACTGCTGTCTCAGCCAATGAGGAGGAAGAGACCCACAAGAGCTGAGGCTCTTGTGCACATCGCTGATTCAAGATGGGGCTTAGGTAAATTTTAGGGAGGGCTGCTTCACACAGAAGGGTTTTTACCTTTATGCATACAATGTATGAAGGTAAAAAGCTTGAGCCTTTACAACCACTTTAATGTTGTTTGGAGAATTTCCTTCGTACAAGCCATCTGTGACAGAAGAAGTAACATTTAAGTTTAGAATCTGTAAATTCCCTCTTTGGTCCTCCTATGTTTCTGTGTAACGGTACCTATACTTATGACAGCTGCCCAGCCTGGTTTATGACAGTTTGAGGTACCAGCAGACAGTACCCACAAGTTAGACAACCAGTCACTTGTGGTCTTCCCTCTGATAGGCGAGCCTTAAAGGTATGTGTTGCCCATCACCCCTTTACCATAGGTATGGTAATCCCAAGCAGGCTTAGATCCCAGCGCCATCTAGTACACGTGATCATCTTTTAGCTGCATAGTGCAAGTAAAAAATAAAAATAAAAATCGGTAAATAAAGTCACATTAAACCTGATGTGATATCACATGCTCACAGAGAAGGATGTTATCCCAGTGTGATAAGAATACCAGCAGACACTGCTTCAGTTCATAATTTAGACTGTGACTGTTCCTTCTGACCGCTTCAAATCTACAATGAATGGTATGTACAGAGTGCCTCAAACATGGTAATTTTCATTGTGGAATGGGCAGAGGATGATGCAAGAAATAACCCATTTAACCTGTGTTGCTTCTTGTTGAATATCCTCATTGTATTAGTATAGCTATGCTTGGAGACAGCTCAAACATATCTTAAAGAGATGCTTTGGCATATACAGTATGTGCTCAGGTTTTAGGCTGGGTTCACATCTCCGACGGATGCGGCTCGCAGCAGGGGTCCGGTGCGTTCCTGTTCTCAATTTCAGGGATGAATTGAGAGCCAAATTTCTACATGAATTTGGCCCTGAAACGGAACCAAAGATGCACAGCGTTCCTGTGTAAGCCGCTCCGCAGCCGCCATGGAGACGTGTGAACCGGCTCCATAGAGAGCCGGTCACTATCTCCTGTCATGCGAATTGGATGTGGATTTCTCCACATCCAATTCACACTAGTGTAAACCCAGCCTAAGACAGGTGTGAAAAAATGCTGTAAATAAAGAATGCTTTCAGAAATAGAAGTGTCAGCCTAGGTTCACACTGGTGCGTGGGAAAAAAACACGTGATTTGAGCCATACATTTTGTATGGCTCAAATTGCATCGCATCCGCACCAAAATGGGACCTTTTTTATTTATTTTATTTATTTTTATTTTTGTTTAAGGGCGTCATTAATCTAACATTGACACCCGCAGCAGATCACATGGTTGCGTTTTTCACAGTGCGAACCAGGGCTCAGTGGTTTATTTTTTTATCAATGAATAAAATGGAAAGTGAGTGAAAGAGAAATACAAATCAAAGTAATACTGTAATAATGTTATGCTCATAATACAATATATTATTTAACAGTCTTTTGAATGTCATGCTTTTCCAGTTTGGCCTGGATTAACTTTGTTTATTAGTCAGCAGGTGGAGCCCACAACTTCTTTTTTTTTTTTTTTTTAACATGTTTTCATTTATCTTTTTACAGCCTCTGAGAACAATCCTGTTTTTACAGGCATCAGTAGCTTATGCTGAAACAGTAACTCATCCTTTATTGGACATCTTAGTCCAAGATTTCAATGAACTGGCAAATGGACATCTATACAGACTGTGGGGGTTATTTACGAAAGGCAAATCCACTTTGCACTACAAGTGCAAAGTGCACTAGAAATTGCACTGCAAGTGCACTTGGAAGTGCAGTCACTGTAATTCTGAGTGGTAGATCTGAAATGAGGGGAAGCTCTGCTGATTTTATCATCCAATCATGTGCAAGCTAAAATGCTGTTTTTTATTTTCCTTGCATGTCCCCCTTGGATCCACAGTGACTGCAATTTCAAGTGCACTTTGCACTTGTAGTGCAAAATGAATTTGCCTTTCGTAAATAACCCCTGTGTTTTGTGTGCCATCTCTTTTGCTGACCCTTGGTGTTCTGGAAATCCTTTGCCATGTATGAATTGTTTACTGTGTTTAGTAAAACACAGTGTTTGTCTAGTAAATGCAGACCTAAAAACAACCATGCAAAAACTAGATTGACCCAAGCCTGGTTTCTTATTAACAGTTGATGAAACGCATATATGCAGCAATACAGAAGTAGGCTTTCTTCCAAAGCACAGCATACAGTGCCTTGCGAAAGTATTTGGCCCCCTTGAACTTTTCAACCTTTTGCCACATTTCAGGCTTTAAACATAAAGATATAAAATTAAATTTTTTTGTGAAGAATCACCAACAAGTGGGACACAATTGTGAAGTGGAACGAAATCTATTGCATATTTTAAACTTTTTTAGCAAATAAAAAACTGAAAAGTGGTGCGTGCAAAATTATTCGGCCCCTTTACTTTCAGTGCAGCAAACTCACTCCAGAAGTTCAGCGAGGATCTCTGAATGATCCAATGTTGTCCTAAACGACTGATGGTGATAAATAGAACCACCTGTGTGTAATCAAGTCTCTGTATAAATGCACCTGCTCTGTGATAGTCTCAGGGTTCTGTTGAAAGCGCAGAGAGCATCATGAAGACCAAGGAACACACCAGGCAGGTCCGTAATACTGTTGTGGAGAAGTTTAAAGCCGGATTTGGATACAAAAAGATTTCCCAAGCTTTAAACATCCCAAGGAGCACTGTGCAAGCGATCATTTTGAAATGGAAGGAGTATCAGACCACTGCAAATCTACCAAGACCTGGCCGCCCCTCTAAACTTTCAGCTCAGACAAGGAGAAGACTGATCAGAGATGCAGCCAAGAGGCCCATGATCACTCTGGATGAACTGCAGAGAACTACAGCTGAGGTGGGAGAGTCTGTCCATAGGACAACAATCAGTTGTACACTGCACAAATCTGGCCTTTATGGAAGAGTGGCAAGAAGAAAGCCATTTCTCAAAGATATCCATAAAAAGTCTCGTCTAAAGTTTGCCACAAGCCACCTGGGAGACACACCAAACATGTGGAAAAAGGTGCTCTGGTCAGATGAAACCAAAATCGAACTTTTTGCCCACAATGCAAAAAGATATGTTTGGCGTAAAAGCAACACAGCTCATCACCCTCAACACACCATCCCCACTGTCAAACATGGTGTGGCAGCATCATGGTTTGGGCCTGCTTTTCTTCAGCAGGGACAGGGAAGATGGTTAAAATTGAGGGGAAGATGGATGCAGCCAAATACAGGACCATTCTGGATGAAAACCTGTTGGAGTCTGCAAAAGACCTGAAACTGGAACAGAGATTTATCTTCCAACAAGACAATGATCCCAAACATACAGCAAAATCTACAAAGGAATGGTTCACAAATAAACGTATCCAGGTGTTAGAATGGCTGAGTCAAAGTCCAGACCTGAATCCAATCGAGAATCTGTGGAAAGAGCTGAAAACTGCTGTTCACAAACACTCTCCATCCAACCTCACTGAGCTCGAGCTGTTTTGCAAGGAAGAATGGGCAAGAATTTCATTTCAAATTTTCATTTTTTATTAGTTAAAAAAGTTTAAAAAATCCAATAGATTTCGTTCCACTTCACAATTGTGTCCCACTTGTTGGTGATTCTTCACAAAAAATAAAAATTTTATATCTTTGTTTGAAGCCTGAAATGTGGCAAAAGGTTGAAAAGTTCAAGGGGGCCAAATACTTTCGCAAGGCACTGTATATGTGCACCAACACTGGTGCTGGAAGTGCTCTTCCTTGGGAGCTACCAGCATGTAGGCCAAGCTGTCACTGCTGGCTCTGGGTCTCGTACTAACAATCAGGAGCTTGGAAGACCTGATCTCAAGCGTGATTGTTGTATTGGCATATAATTGGCTGTCACAGTGATCAATCGGTAAAATGCACCCTGTACTCTTCTCTAAATTGAGAAAAAGGTACATTTAGCTTTCTCTCCTTGCCAAAGATAACAAGAAATTAATAAAGATGAAGTAGCTAGATCAGGGTGTGATCAAGGTCAGGATCAGTATATTTTAGGTAGGATTAAAAATAAAAAGCAAAAAAAAAAAAGTAGTGTTAGTGTGTTTAGGTGAAGCAAAGAAAAAAATGCAAATGTGTTTTTTTTTGTCTGTATATAAAAAGTATACAGCTAAATCTTTCCCTCCTCCCCCCCCCTTTTTTTTTATTTTTATTTTTTTTATACTATTTTGGCTGGTTTTCCTTTTGCAAATGAAAAAAAGTACAGATATCATTGCTATTTTTCAACAAATGCCCAATTTCCTGAAAAAAATCATATAATTCACTTGGCTACACAAAGTAGTTGCAATAGTATGTACAGTTTTCCAAACTACCAAAGTTGCAAAATTGGGTTCAGGCATTAAATTGGATGTAAACCCCATTCATGAAATCTGACCTGGGCATATACACCATATACACCACATACATCTGTAGTGTTAACTTATTTCTCTCCAAAGCTCTGAGTGCCATGTCTTTCTGCTGCTCCATTCCTCTATCAGCAAAGTCACTTCTGACAAGTTCTCCGACACATGAGATAAAAGCAGCTGGAAATTTCTGTCAGGGAGGGAACTTAAGCCGTACACATGATCAGATTTTCCGATGGGGAAATGTGTGATGACAGGCTGTTGGTGGAAAATCCGACCATTTGTACGCACAATTGTTGTCGGATTTTCAACTGACAAATGTTGGATGGCAGGTTGTAAAATTTTCCGCGGACAAATGTCTGTTGTCGGATTTTCGGAGCGTGTGTACATAAGTTGGACAAAAGTCCAAAGTACAAACACAAATGCTCGGACAAGACAGAAGCGGTCAGTCTTGTAAACTAGTGCTCCTAATGGAGAATTAACATTTGTGACATGGCAAATTATGAAAGTTATTGCAAACAAATGTTCAAAGGCTTTTTTAGTGATATCAAGAATAATAATATTATGCGTGGGGTTTTTTTTTTTTTTTGGCAAGTTACCACAACACCATTGTCCCATGGTTTTTAAGATCTAAGATACAACTATGTTGGTGTCTCTTGTCAGTTTTACATTGTATTTTTTTAATTAAATGTAACTGCCTATTCCCAAACTGTCATTTGAAGTAAAACGCATAGCCAAGTATTATTCTCCACAATTTTTTTTTTTTTATTGTGTATTAAAAACAAAACAAAAAAAACACATAAAATTAGACATGCTATCTGCCAATAGAACTTAACCAAAAAGTATATGCATCCAAAAATATAGAAAATATCAAATCATTATTATTCAACCAAAAAATAAAATAAAAGCCTCATGCATGTGTCCTGCTCCTTAATATAGGGGGCTAACAATGCCAAGAGTTGGTGAAAGCAGGGGTCTGTCATCCAGAGAGAATTCCAAAAAACATCTGGATTATTCTCCTGGAGCTCCCGCAGGCACATAACATAATTGGTCGCAATAAATAAAGCAACCAATTTTTGGTCCAAGAACTCCTCCCTGGACTTGGGTCAAAGCAATAACTCCAAGGTCAATAATAAATAACATGTCATCTCCTCCGTTTCCACTGAAAAGAGCAAATCGACACTCGTCAAACTTCTACTAAGACAAAATTAGCAAAAGGAGCCCAAAGGGTGGCGCTAAAGTGCTGAAAAACCACGTAGTACGTCACTACGTTCTTGTTTGTTGGCCGACAATTCCTTGCCGTTTGTATGCAAGATAAAATCCAGGCTCAGGCCTTCGGACAAAAGTCCGAGGTTTTGTCTGCGGAAAATCCGATCGCGTGTACGAGGCTTAAGAGATGGATAAGCAGAGAGCTTGTCTATTCAGACTAAAGCTCTGCAAGTTTCTTCGTTCCTCTGCCTATGTGGAGGGGGGTGGTATGTGCCTTTCCTCCAATCAGCTGTCGCACAGTGTATGTCTGGACTCCCCTCCCACTGCTGGACAAGGAAAAACTATTTCTAACACGAAATATAGAAAGGGGAAGACAGCCGATATACATGTGAAACTTATGTAGGGGGATTTCTTTCATCTTTGTATCATGTGAGGCTGGAGTAGAGTATAGGAGAGGGTTTACATCCACTTTAATATTATTTTACCTTCAGACATTAATGGGTTAATATTGGCCTGTATGTCTTTCAGAGGAGGGCCTAAAAATAAGGTTTACCTCTCAAAGAAGATCAAAGGTATGCAACTGACCTCTTGTGCATTAGAGATGCTTCATGAAGAAGTCTCTCAATGCTTTTGCATGATTGTTACAGCATTTCTCAACAAATTAAGGCCCAATTGAAGCTTCCTATATTACTGTAATGCTGTAATGTTTTTTTCGTTTTTTTGCTGTAGCAAGGGTTAAAATGCCCTGTGCTTGAGTGGGTTTTTTTTTTTTTTGTGTCAGTGTATATGCTCCAAGCAGTTGAAGAGAGTAGGAACATTCCAAACCCCTCTTGGGACAGGTAAGATGCAGAAATTCTGTCTTCTGTTACTGATACCACCTCTACTTGGCCAAAGGATAGAAAAGTCCAGTGTCTGGCTGATGAGTTACTATAATAGTTTGGGGGCCCCCCTCTTGAAACATTCAACCTGCGTGTTAAATATTCAATATATTCTAGTATATGGTATATTAGAGCTGCACAATTCTGGATAAAATGAGAATCACAATTTTTATTTTTATTTTGCTTGGAATAAAGAACACGATTTTTGTGGCGTAACATCATCTTTCACATTATACAAAAAAAAAAATTGGGCTAACTTTTTACTGTTTAGTTTTTTTTTAATTCATTGAAGTGTATTTTTTCCCCAAAAATTGCGTTTGAAAGACCGCTGCACAAAGAGAGTGTGACGTAAAACATTGCAACATAAAATATAATATAATAATCTAATATTTTTTTATAAAATTTGGGGTTCCTAAGTAATTTTCTAGCAAAAAATGCTGATTTTTAACTTGTAAGCAACAAGTGTCAAAAGGTTTAGTCTTTAAGTGGGTAAACTGCCCTCATTTAGGCTCCTTTCGCACGGGTCAGACTCTGCTGGCTCAGTGGGGATCGCTCCATTGATCCCCGCTGAGCAGGCAGATGACGGGTCCATCTCTCCTCACTGTGCAGGGATGGACCTATCAGAGCCCCGCTGTTCTCTATGTGAAGATAGGATGAAAACGGACAGCATTTGATCTGCCGGACGGATGGTGAACGTATCGCCATCTGTCTGTTTTGAGCAGATCTTGTTGGATCGGATGGCAGATGCAAGTCAGTGAGTGGCCTGCTCAGATTTGCCTGAAAAAGAAGGGATAGGCAGATCTTTGCAGGCTGATGGTGTAAAAGGCGCCCTACAGACCGAAGTTCATTCCTTTGATCTAAAAAGAACTAAAACATACAGTGGGGGTTGATTTACTAAAACTGCAGAGTGCCAAATCTGGTGCAGTTCTGCATAGAAACCAGAACTTCCAGGTTTTATTGTCAAAGCTTAATTGAACAAGCTCAAGTTAGAAGCTCATTGGCTACTATGCACAGCTGCACTAGATTCTGAGTGCTCCAGGAATGTTGATAAACATTTGTCACTTTTTTTTTTGACAGCTCAGCTCTGCACTGTTTACATAGAATCACCGAAATGGCTGATTAGCATCGTGAGGGGGGTTGAATCGACGTCACTTTTTTTTTTTAACGATTAATCGTGCAGCTCTACAGTATATATGTCCTTGCTGGTTAGAGTGTATCCTCCTTTTTTTATTTTTTCTAAGTCAACTTCCTGTTCTGTGGAACTTGAATATTTCTCTCAGGTTGTTTACTGAAAGAAATCAAGTCTGTCTATACAAGAGGACACTGTGTGCTGCAGTTTTCCTGCTGAGTTTGCTGTAATTATAGTTATGATGCAACAGCATTTCTCCTGTGGAACTATTGCATCCACATGCCAAACTTTATAATAATTAAAAAAAAGGTCCATCCAGGGGCACACAAAGCATTTATGCAGGTGCTCCAGAGCCCTCTAAGACTTGTGGGGGGAGGGGGGGGGTTCAGATCAGTGAGAGACTGCAGATGGAAGTATACCCATTAATGCAGACAAGCTTTGTACAGGTGGCTTACACACAAGCACCTGTCACTCCCGGGTGCAGAGATATACGGGTCTATAGACAATGTATGGCCAATCCCATTTGCATGCAAGTTCAGCAAGCCAGTAGTTGGAAATTGGCACAGACTTTTTTTTTTTTTTTTTTGTCTTTATTATCAATTGTACTTCATAAAATAGTCAGTCATTAGTGGACATCGTAGCCAAATATCTAATGTTTCCTCATCCTAAAGGATGTGCATTGTGCTGAGTTCAGAAAACAAACCAAACATATTGCTTTCCCCACCCTAGGAAGATTTACTTACTTTTATTTTTCCAGGTGACTTCAGGCTGGTCACATAATGTGAAACTGTGGGTGATCCTAAAAAGTGCAGAGCACTGCAGTGACACGCTCGCCACTCTGCTGTATTGTATGTGGGTGCAGAGCACAATAATGCCCTCTTGGCGTGAAGGTTCATGTGCTCACAGGATATTTCTGGGGGATGTTCAGCCTGGAAGACCAAGGTCTTTTAGTGGCATAAAGGAATTCTTGCAGGGGACAGTATAGGAGAGGAGGTGAGTATTGCAGTCAGAGGTGCTTTTTTGTTTTAAACCCTTTGCCCTATTGAATTTTGTCTGGAGCTGGATTTTAATAAAGTAGAACTAAACCCCCATATCCTTTACAGCCAAGGAAGCTGCCATCTTGGCCTCTATTTGATCTATCGCTATCATGGTGTTGCACATTTAATTTGTTATAATGCCAGCCATTTGATGGCTTGACAGTTTGATTTGACATTCAGACACTGCGCCAGATCATGTACCTAGTACATGATCTGACACTTCTGAGTCTGAGGCACACACGCCCCTGGTGACCCACTCCTACTGTGATCAGACAGCCTAATCCCAGCGTCGGGTACCACGGACTCTGTCCACCGGTTACACAGGACTCAGGCAGAATGACAATCTGCCTATGTAAACAAGGCAGATTGTCGTTCTGTCAGAAGGGAACATATTGATCCTGTGTTTCTGCAAAACGGGGACACAGATCTTTGCATAAAAACATCCCATAGTTTGTGGCTATACCTTTTGCGCAAACCAATCAATATACGCCTATTGGGATTTTTGTTACCAAAAATATGTAGAATACATATTGGCCAAAATTGATGAAGAAAGTAGATTTTTATTGGATGTGTTTTAGAGCATCTATTTATGGGGAGAAAAAGGACATGCATTTTATTTGGGTGCAGTTTCACACAGCCACGCAATTGCCAGTTAAAGTAATGCCGTGCCGTATCCCCAAAAAATGGCCTGGTTGGGATTTGGTTATCTGTTGACTGTTACCAACTCCTTTTTTTTTTTTTTTTCTTTCAGTCCACTGTCTGGCAGTTTTATATATTTATTTTCTTCCATGAAAGAACAGTTTTAATAAAAGGACTGTACATATTGTATATGGGCCTTGAAATACTCCTTTATTCCCACTGCCACCTGATGGATATTTGTATTTCCTATGAATGAGTCAGTTCATGCGTGTGTTCATAATTGCATTAGGGAACTGTCAGATATACTGTGGAGAGGTCATTTGCTTGTGCGTCATGAATAGAATTAGGTTGTCTGTTTTTCTATTAAACTTTTTCAGAAAATTATTTTTAAAAAGGGGGCGAGAAGCAGGATGACACCAGACTTAAACCTTGGACTGCCATCATCTCACACAAGCAAATGGTAATCAGAAAAACTAGGGATTGTATAGGACGGCACCTAAGGACATTAAATTCAATATATGAAGATTTTTATTTTATTTTTTTAAATCCAGATTTATTATTCACGTCATATAAAAGCTTAAAGTGATGCTAAAGTCTCTGATATTTTTAAGGGGGAAAACAAAAAAACATGTTATACTTCCCTGTCCTGTGTAATGGATTTGCACACAGCAGCTCTGATCCTCCTCTTCTCTGGCCCCTGTGCTCCTGGCCCCTCCCGCCTGTTGAGTGCCCCCACAGCTTGCTATGTAGGCACCTGAGCTGAACTGAGCCACAGCTTCCTGTGTCCATTTAGACACGGAGATATGGTCTAGCCCTGCCCCCTTTCTCTCCTTATTAGCTCACTGACTTTGACAGCAGTGGGAGCCAATGGCACCATGCTGTTGTCTCAGCCAATGAGGAGGGGAGTCCCAGACAGCCAAGTCTCTTGTGAAATATCGCTGGATCTAGATGGACCTCAGGCAAGTATTAAAGGGAGTTGATGGGGGCTGCTACACACAGAAGGCTTTTTATCTGAATGCATAGAATGCATTCAGATAAAAAAAAAATCTTCTGCCTTTACAACCACTTTAAAAGAATCCCATATTGTCTACAGTTTGTCAGCCTTTCTCAACCTTTTGAACACAGTGGAACCCTTGAGATAACTTTTCGGTCTAAGGGAACCCCTACTAAAACTGAGTATTTCATTATCGTACATCATAGGACACAGAGCCTTAAGTATTTACTTAGTGGGTTATAGCTACCTTCAGGTGTTGACACTGGCACACCCAATACAGGAAGTTGACTCCCCTATATAACCCCTCCTCCTTCCAGGAGTACCTCTGTTTTTTTGCCAGTGTCTAAAGTCCTTGGAATGAGTGAAGATGTGCTCTGCGAAGCTCTAAGAGGGATCCATGCTGCTGTATTTAAAAAGTCTCCATAACCGGATTCACCCCGCCACTGTGGCTTCAGGATGGTACCCGGGCCTCTCATAGAAGAAGAAGGTCTTGCCTATAATGCTCCTCTTTGAGGGCTGGACCCTAGGAACTAGTACTCTTTTTGGTCTTGCTACATTACCTAAAGCTGTCCTGAGGGGTGCTATACATGGTCCAAAGGAGTGGAACTCTTATTAAAAGGGCTCCAGTATTTTAAGGTTTAACCACGCTGCCCGCCGTGATGGAAGTTTGGATCTGTCTGTTTACAGCAGTATCCTGCAGCAAGGAAAAGGTAAGAGGAAAGTATAGGAACTGCAAAGTCCACCTATGACTTTTCTTTCAATTATATTGTATAATGCCTTAAAAACTCCGGAGGGAGTAATAGTGTATAGACCCTGTTTAAATCTGTGCAAATGCAGCATCTGTCTCAGCAGCTGGAGGGGCGTGGGGGGGTCTCCTCTCCCCCTAAATGCGGAAACTGAGTGGATAGGGATACATGTTATGTTTAACCGCTTAAGGACCGCGTCCTGCACATATACGTCGGCAGAACGTCACGGCTGGGCACAATCGCGTACCTGTATGTGAGTCGGGAGCGTGCGCTCTGACCCGGTCCTGAGCTCTGTGGCCGCAGTGAATCGCATAAAGGGACCTGGTCCTTTTTTCTGCAAATTGGTCCGGGGCTTAAGTGGTTAAACAAGCATAAGGGTCCTTTCACACGGGGCGGATCAGTTCTGATCCGCCCCGTGGATATCCGTTTGCTCAGCGGGGATCACTCCGCCGATCCCCGCTGAGCAGGGAGATGACAGCTCCGTCTCTGCACACTGCGCAGGGACGGACCTGTCACAGCGCCGCTCTCCCCTATGGGAGATCGGATGACGACGGACCGCAGTGCCCGTCGTCACCCGATCCGATCCGCAGACGGATGGAAAAATAGCTTTTTCCTCCGTTACACTTTTTCGGATCGGAGCAGGTCGGATGTCAGCGGACATGTCACCGCTGACATCCGACGCTCCATAGAGCTCTATGGAGCACCCGTTCAGGTCCGCCTGAAAAACTGACAGGCGGGCCTGAACGGGACGTCAGTGTGAAAGAGGCCTAAATCTGAAAAGCATAAAAAGGCTGTGTAAATCCCCTCGAGGTGATTCTTGCTAAAGCACAGAAAAGGGCGTGGCGCATAGACAATCAGGCCCACACCTGAAAAAGTTTAAAGCTGATACTCTAGGAAACAGACAGTGTCTATCAGAGCAGCTGAAAGAAGGCTGCAACAGGACAAAGTGCTGGTGCACATGAGGGGTTTACACAGGCATTTGCAGTACAGGAAAAACGTATTGTTTAGCATTAGATCAGTCTATGCTACCACTGTTTTTCCTACTATTGTTCAAATAAATAGAAGAGTTCTTAGAGTACCTTTTTTGCTTTTAGTACTTTGCACTTCAAGGCTTACTACTAAGGCACCAAAACCACCCCCAGGCGCTGGGAATTCCAGACATGCCTCCACATCCTCTATGGAGATACCTGACATGGCAAGCCAGGGTGAGTCATTGGAAGCAATTGGTGGTGCAACTGCTTCTCACACTTCAGCCTCTCTATACGTGACTGAAGATACAGGGCCCACTCTAAACTCCTTACCAGGGGAACATTGGGGACAAGATGAGGTATTACCCTCAAACGATCGGGGAAAAACAAACTGATTACTCCTCTGCGTAGGAAATAGTTGAAGTTTCAGCTTCACAATCTGAGGTACAAATCCTTACGGACATGGTTTGCTCCACTTTCATACTACCCCTAACAGAGTCAGCTGAAAGTATGGTTTCTTCTTTGGGTTCCTTGAAACCTTCACAACCAGTGTTTCCAGTCCACATATTACTAGAGAAGCTTATTTATACCGAATGGGATCATCCGGATAAGCATTTTCTCCCTCCAAAGAGATTCTCAGTTCTCTATCCTATGGAGGAAAAATTCACCAAAAAATTGAAAGTTCCAGCAGTAGATGCTGCGATTTCCAGTGCAGTTGCAGCTGTAGGCATCTGTCAGTCCTTAAAAGACCAGTTCACGGAGGCCCTTAACGAGCTCCCTGCACAACAGGCCAGTGAATTGGCTGATTTTACCAAAAGCATTATGTTTTGCCATAGATGCTATAAAGCAGGGATGTCCAAACTTTTTTCAAAGAGGGCCAGATTTGATGAAGTGAACGTGCGCGAGGGCCGACCATTTTGCCTGACATTCTTTGAACCATTAAAATTTGGTCTAAGTGTGTTCGTTCGAACACTAATACACGGCCCAACAAGAATTCTCTTGCCTTTTGTGGCTGTGTGTGTGGTAAAGAGAGGAGCTCAAGTGTATTATTTGGATACACCGTATTTATTGGCGTATAACACGCACCATCACCTTAAGAGGGAAGCTTCAGGAAAAAAAAAATACATTTTAAATAAAGAACTGTGAACTGCCCATCTGCAGACCCACCATTGCGGGAATGCAGCGGCCCCCATTGCCGGGAATGCAGCCCCACTATTGCAATTGCCAGGAATGCAGCCACCATTACCATCAGTGCAGCCATGGAGGGCAGGACGAGCGTCAAAGACCTACAGGAGAATTTTCTGTTTACACAGCTGCGTCTTTAAGAGAAAGTCACGCCTCCTCTGATGGACAGAACAGTCATCCAATGGCAGAGATGGGACTTCCTATTACAGCTGCCGTGTAAACAGGAAATTCTCCTGTGTGCATGGCACTGGTCCCGCCTCCTCCCTCCGAGGTAGCCGGACTATACATCTTTTGTGACCCCGACTCTGGGAGATCACCGGGGGCCACAAAAGATGTATATGTTTAAATAACCAGGCGGGCCGTTCAAAACCGTGCCGCGATTGGCCCGCGGGCCGGACTTTGGACATGCCTGCTATAAAGGATTCTATTCATCAGGCGTCTCGCCTTGCACTTGTGCTAGTACACATGCGTAGAACCCTTTGGCTAAAGGGTTGGTCTGCCAAAGCACCCTGCAAAAACCTACTGTCTCCTTTCCCATTTCATGGGGAGCAACTATTTGGAGATGATTTGGATAAACACATCCAGACAATTTCCAGTGGAAAAGGTACTCTCTTGCCAGTCAAAAAATAGTATAAACGTCCTTCATTTAACTACTTGCCAACCGCCTCCTGTACTTATAAGTCAGCAGTTTGAAGATAGATATCTCAGTAACGGCAGCAGCTGCTGCCACAACTGAGCTATCCATGTTTTCAGGAGCCGGTCCTCTTTACAATAATAGTGGTCTCCGCGACAAGATCACCATTATCAGCGGAGGCGATTCGGTCCTTTTTCACTTCCTTGGTATGGAGAGGAGTGAGGCTAAGATGGCCCCCACCCATCTCCAAACCATAGCAGGGCGGAAGCGACCTCAAAACGTCACTTCCGCCCATAGCTCTTAAAGGAACTTTTTTTTCAAATGACTTTTTTATTTTTATTTTTTTGTTTGCATTCTAGTCCAAATATGAAATCTGAGGACTTTTTGACCCCAGATCTCATATTTAAGAGGACCTGTGATGCTTTTTTTCTATTACAAGGGAAGTTTACATTCCTTGTAATAGCAATAAAAGTGACCCAATTTAACCACTTCAATACTGGGCACTTAAACACCTTCCTGCCCAGACCAATTTTGAGCTTTCAGGGCTGTTGCACTTTGAATGACAATTGTGCGGTCATGCTACACTGTACTCAAATGAAATTTTTATAATTTTTTTCCCCCCCACAAATAGAGCTTTCTTTTGGTGGTATTTGATCACCTCTACAGTTTTTTTATTTTTTGCTAAACAAATAAAAAAAAAAACGAAAATTTTGAAGAAAAAAGTTTTATTTTTATTGTTTGTTTGTTTGTTTCAAAACGTTGTAAATAAGTAAGTTTTCTCCTTCACTGATGGGCACTGATGGGGCTGCACTGACGGGCACTGATGAGCTGGCACCAATGAAGTGGCACTGATAGGCAGCACTGATGGGCACTGATAGGTGGCACTGGACGACACGGACACTGATAGCTGGCACAAATTGTCACTGATAGCTGGCACAGATGGGCATAGATAGGTGGCACAGATGGGCACTGATGAGCGACATTGTATTGCATTGTTTTTTAATGATGGATGCCAATCCATGCCAATCAGTGATGCCCATTGTGGGCACTGACTGGCATCCATTGTGGGCACTGACTGGCATCCCTGGTGGTCTACGGTGGCATACCTGGTGCTGGGCATCCCTGGTGGTCCAGTGTGGGCATCCTCGGGGGGGGGGGGGGATGGCTGTGCTGATAATCGATCAGCACAGACCCCCCCCCCTGTCAGGAGCAGCCGATCGGCTCTCCTCTACTCGCGTCTGACAGACGCGAGGTGAGGAAAAGCCGATCGCCAGCTCTTCCCATTTACACTGATCAGCCATGATTGAACATGGCCAGACCTGCTATCGCAGGTGCCGATATTCCATCCTACTTTACGCTAAATTTAACAGCTTGGCTATTGAAACCCACATCCTTTCCAGGTCTGTTATCGCAACTTTAATCGATGCAAGGAAACCAGTTTCCAGAGCTGTATATTGGAGTTTGGAAAGCTTACGTTTCCTGGTATGAATCCAAGGGATGGCATCCTCAGACATATATTCTAGGCAGAATCCTTGCCGTTCTACAATTGGGCGTAGAGATGAAGTTGGCCCCAAGTCTCAGCCTTATCGGTTTTATTTCAAAGACCGCTTGCTACGCATTCTTTAGTTCGGGGTTATATGCAAGGGTTGATGGGGATTAATCCGCCACTTAAATCACCTTTAACCCCTTGGGACTTTAGTTTTGTCAGTGTTATAAAAAACATTACAGCATGTTCCCTTAGTCCTTCTGACTAGGAAGCTGATATTTTTGCTTGCTATATCTTCAGCAAGGAGGGTTTCAGAATTGGCTGCTCTTTCTTGCAAAGAGACATATTTGATTATTCATGAGGACAGAGTGGTGTTACGCCCTTGTCCGGGCTTTTTGCCAAAAGTGGTTTCAGGCTTTCATCTGAATGAAAATTGTCCTGCCATTGTTTTTCCCAAGACCATGTTCCAGGGAAGAAAAATCACTAGATTGTCTTGATGTAGTGAAGGCAGTGAAAATCTATTTAAAGGAAACTGCTCAGATTCATAAGACTGATGTCTTATTTATTCTGCCAGAGGGTCCTAAAAAAGGACAGGCAGTGTTGAAATCCACTGTTGCTAAGTGGTTTCGGCAAGTTATTCAAACGTATGATTTAAGGGTTAAGATTCCCCCTATTCAAGTTAAGGCGCACTCTACCAGAGCAGTTGGTGCTTCTTGGGCAGTGCGTCACCAGTCCTCCTTTGCTCAGATCTACAAAGCCGCAACTTGGTCTTTGGTCCATACATTCACAAAATTTTACCTAGTGGATGTAAGAAGGAATGAGGATGGCGCCTTCAGGCGCAGTGTGCTGTAGGTAGCAGTATAAGTCCTCAAGGTCTGGGGGTGCCCTACGGGTTGAGATCCCTCCCCCCTCAAGTAGCATTGCTATTGGACGTCCCACTAAGTAAATACTTAAGGCCCTGTGTCCTATGATGTACGATAAAGAAAATAGAATTTTTATAACAGCTTACCTGTAAAATCCTTGGAGTGCATCATAGGACACAAAGGTCCCGCTCCTCTTTTTATGGAGTGTAAGTATGTTGCTTAAATTGCTTGGCTACAAAAACTGAGGTACTCCTGGAAGGAGGAGGGGTTATATAGGGGAGTCAACTTCCTGTATTGGGTGTGCCAGTGTCAACACTTGAAGGTAGTTATAATCCACTAAATAAATACTTAAGGCTCTGTGTCCTATGATGTACTCCAAGAAAAGGATTTTACAGGTAAGCTGTTATAAAAAATATTATCTACAACTCATGATACAGTAGTGTGATGGTCAGTGGGAAGAATGCTCCTTACACTTGTGGTCATTAGGAAGAATTACCTCCTAACAGGTAGCTGAAAAGATCAGTGATGTCAGTGGGATCTTATCTAAGAGGCAGAAATTGCTCAAGGAAGCCCTAGCAACCTCTGAAGGAACCCCAAGGTTGACAAACCCTGGTCTATGTGTTGACTCAGTCCTTCTTCCTTCTTCTGGATGTGTAACTCTTGGCGTCAACTACTGCAAACAATCATTTGCAATATCTGCCAGTTAATCTTTCACATCACATCACTGTGGTGGAATTTTGGCCCTCTCTTTGTAGGATTGTTTTAATTGAGCTGAATTGGAGGGTTTTCCAGCATGAACTGCCTGTTTAAGGTAATGCCACAGCATCGGACTTTGACTAGACCACTCCAAAATTTTCATTTTGTTTTTTTGCCATTTAGAGGTGGACTTGCTGGTGTGTTTCGGTTCATTGTCCTGCTGCATAACCCAAGTGCGCTGAAGGTCACAAACTGGCCGGCCATTCTCCTTCAAGATGTTCTGGTAGCGTGCAAAGCCGCCCCAGACCATCACACTGCCACCACCATGTTTGACTGTTGGTATGATGTTCTTTTTATAAAAAGCTGTTTGTTTTATGCCAGATCTAATGGGACTCGGACCTTCCAAAAAGTTCATCTTGTGTCTCATCAGTACACAGATTATTTGTCCAAAGGTCTTGATTAATCAAGGTGTTTTTTGGCAAATGTGAGACAAGCCTTTGCGTTCTTTTTGGTCAGCATTGGCTTTTGCCTTGGAACTCTCCCATGGATGCCATGTGTGTCCAGTCTCTTGTTGAATCATGAACACTGACCTTAAGTGAGGCCTACAGTTCTTTAGATATTCTGGGTTCTTTTATGACCTCCTGAATGAGTCATCATTGTGCTCTTGGGAGACATTTTGGTAAAACAACCATTCCTGGGAAGGTTCACCATCGTTCGAGTTTTCTTTATTTGTGGATAATGGCTCTCGCTGTGGTTCGCTGGAGTCCCAATGCCTTAGAAATGGCCTTGTAACCCTTTCCAGACTGATAATGTCTATTACTTTGGTTGGTATGATGTTTCTTTTTTGAGATCTTTTAGTGTGCTTTACTTTGTCAGATTCAACAGGTTTGGCAGTAATCCAGCCTGGATGTGGCAAGTAGAATTTAACTTTACAAAAAATGTGGTTAATCACAGTTCATTCATGATTTAGCAAGGGGGCGATTACATTTTCACACATGACCAGGTAGGTTTGGACAGTTTTTTTTTTTTTTTTCCCCCTTAATGAATGCCTACTTTTCAAAAACCTGCTTTTTGTATTTACTCGGGTTATCTTTGTGTAGTAAAATTTGTTTAATCTGACTCATTTAAGTGTGGAAAATAGGCAAACAATGAAAAAAAAAAAATCAGGAAGGGGGAAAATGCCTTTTATACAGAACTGTATATATTTTTTTGCCAATATTTTTCTTTCTGTAACTACAATATTTTTAAGTATACTTTCACAGAACTGTACATGAATAACAATCCTAAGTCCCTGAAACATTTATTTTTTTATTTTTTATGAAGAATTGAGTATGAGCTGGTGATAGTGTGTGTGTAAAATATATTGTGTGTACAGTGAGAGCCTGTTCCTGCCACATCCTTGTATAATGGGGAAGATTATTTCCATTCTGTATATGGTGTAACCGGCAGCACAGTGCTTTTGTAAGCATGTAAAATTGTATCTAAACTGGCAGATTTTTATTGTTTTCTAGCTGTGGAATACATAAACAAGAAATATCTAGTCAGTTAGACTGCTGCTTACTATCTAATTTAGTATCCTCTTCCTGTTTGCTGTTTTATCCAGCCCACCATAATTGTATTATCATTAACTGTCACTATGCAGCTATTGCAGCTAAAACCTTCCAAGTGCAGGCTGTCTTTTCAGCAGCAGCGGTTGATGATTTTACCATCTTGTACATTGTGGGGGGCATAGACTGGTGTGGTACTATGTGGCCACTTGACTGGTATGGTATGTACTAATTTAAATATGTTAATTTTCAGGCTAGTATGGTGTGCACACAGTGGTTAATGGGAGAGACGGCGTTTAGTGACTGAGTAAATATGGTGGTAAATGGCAGCTATTATAGTAGTTGTATGACGGGCTTTGTATTGAAGTTATCCTGTTATTTTACATCCACAGCCTAGTCAATTTTGTGTGTTTGGGACAATTTAACATGTTTTAGTATATTGGTCCATGTGTGGGTGCATGTTAATCTTGCCTCCTTATGCTTGCATACATACGAAGGTCTCTGCAACTTTGTATAGGCAGTGTATATAGGGATTGTGTATGCCTATGTTGTCTGACTGTGAGTGCTTGTATACAGGCTGTTCTCTGTCAGTCTTTCATGTTGCCAGCAGGCTTTTCAAACATTAAAGCGACCTGCCACCAACTTAGAACATGTTTGGTAAAGCACAAAAAAATCAAGTATTTTAAATGTTTACTAGCAGCATTTTGTTCCATAAATCCCTTTTCCACTCTCTTTTGAACTGCTAGAAAATTTGACTATACATTTCCCCAGAACAACTCCCCTTAATGCTTGTCAAAGCCCTCTCCTCTCCTCTTTGGAGTGTCTAATTCCTTTCTGAGCTGGCCCAGCTCCTCCACCCCTCACCTCCTTACACAACTTTTATTGTTTCAACAGGGTGAGGAGTGAAAGGGAATAATACAGTTGAATGACATCCCTTTTAACATTGTGACTCTCGGTAGTATTGTCAGGGCT
Source organism: Lithobates pipiens (assembly GCF_037356315.1). NCBI lineage: Eukaryota > Metazoa > Chordata > Amphibia > Anura > Ranidae > Lithobates > Lithobates pipiens. The sequence goes on from NW_027507758.1 coordinate 339,903,370, forward strand.
TTGAATGTCTACACAAGGCAAACTTTTACAGGTATTAAAAAGCAAATACCCGCGCTTAGGAAAAAAACTGAACTGCAGCCTCCCTATTGAAGAAACGCCAAAGTGGGGTCCAGAAATTGCTAAAGCTCTAGATAAGGGAGATGGCGCTGTTCAATAAAGATGGTGAACAATATTGGTGTGTATTTAAAAATGTATAAAGTGCAAATGCTAGCACCTGTAAACTGAAACGTGATAAACTAACATACACAGTAAAGTGGGAGCGGATTTAGGCAAAGACGTAGGGCTGTATAGAAAACAGCTGAACACCAAGGGTCAAAATTCAAATCCCTGAACAAAAAACATATAAAGAACAGTGCAGTGCTAATAAAACAAAGAAATGATAAAGTCCATAAATCAATTAACAATCCAAGGTGTCTTCAGTGATGGACTATAAATATTGCATGCAGGTGACTTTGTGGGAAACTCAAACCTCCACCAATGATAAAGATGGCAGCTCACCTCACTAAGTGGACCCTTTCATTATAGAGGGTCTGCCATACCTCCCCCCCCCCCCCCCCCGGGGTAACAAATGGTATATCCACACATATATTTCCTAAAGATCTCCTTATTGTGGGATAAATCAATCAACAATCTCCACGCCAATGCCACATGTATCATAAAAATATAGAAAGCACATAGTGCTCTCTGCATATATGTATAATTAAATTTATTACGGAATAAAACTCGCAAGCACAGCACTTTTAACCGAGTGCCTGGTATAACAGCATGTATGTAAACAGGCAGCAGTGGCTGCGGGTGACGTAACGTCCATTCAGTGAGGTGAGCTGCCATCTTTATCATTGGTGGAGGTTTGAGTTTCCCACAGTCACCTGCATGCAATATTTATAGTCCATCACTGAAGACGCTAGATTGTTTGTTTTTGATTTATGGACATTATCATTTCTTTGTTTTATTAGTGCTGCACTGTTCTTTATATGAAAGACTTAGGGCTCATGCACAGTGCAGCACAAAAAAGCTGCTTTTACAAGCATTTGAGCTTTTATTTCAGCTTGAAGAAGCTTGAACTTTTTTGGGCTCTTTTGCATGGTTTTATTGTGCTCCTTTAAGCTTTTTTGAGCATAAGCGTTTTTTTTTCCCCACAAACCCTCCCCTCAGCTTATTTTTTTGTGTGTGTGTTTTCGAGCTTCTTTAAGCTCTTTCATGCTCCTTTCGTGCTTTTAGGCACTTAGGCGTTTTTTCTGCCCAATAGCTCCTCTCAAAAATGCAAGGTTGGTGGGGGTTTTTTTCTGCCTGTAAACTCCTGAAAAAGCCATAGTGTGCATGGACACATTGGCTAACATGAAGGAGAGTTTCCAGGCAGAAAAAATAAGAACTTAAAAAAAACTCAAAAGCCTGTAGGAGACACTTTGAGCTTCTTAGAGCTGCAGTGTGCATGAGCCCTTAAATCTTAATGAGTGGAAACAAATGCCCTTTCTGGCCTCTTTTTATATAAAGACTTCCATTATTTAAAGAGGGATTCCGCCCAAAAAAAAAAAAAATTAAAAGCCAGCAGCTATAAATACTACAGCTGCTGACTTTTAATAAATGGACACTCACCTGTCCCGGGTTCCAGCGATGCCGAGGCCGATCGACCGCTCGGGCCTCGGCTGCTGCCGCCGCCATTCGAGGTGAGGGAATCAGAAAGTAAAGCGAATCGGCTTCACTTCCCGGTTCCCTACTGCGCATGCGCGAGCTGCGCCGCGCAATAGGAAATCTCCGCGCTGTCACTGGGACCCGTGTGTGTCCCAGCAGACAGCGCGGCAGGGCAGGAAATGGCGTAGACTCCCGTGGGAGTCTATGCCCGGAAGTGGGTGAAAATACCTGTCTTTGACAGGTATCTCCACCCCCCTCCCCCCTGAAAGGTGTCAATTGTGACACCGGAGGGGGGGGGGGGGTTCCGATCAGCGGAGGTTCCACTTTAGGGTGGAATCCCGCTTTAAGCCAATTATAACGTGCTTTTAAGATGGCACATGGTGATTCAAAAAATGTCTTCTGTCCCAGGTGCCTCCACTAAGTTCAGGGGATGTGGACAGAAGGGCATGGAAAATCGCTTATGGTGGACATGCCCAAGAGTCAAGACATTCTAGATTTGAGTATATAATTGCTTTTTTTTTATTTATTTTTTTTATCCCCCTAGAAAGCCTTATTAGGTCAAAAAATAGAGTACACACAGGGTAGCACTGCTCTAACTGTCAAAACCTCCAAATATACATGTTGATTACTGGTACCGTCTCTCTCCAGGTGCCAGGTTCAGACGACCTCCCACTCATCACAAACTCGGAATATGGATATATGGAAAGAACCCGCACTCTGAAATCCATCCCAAATTCTTTATTGGATAATCACCATGTACAAAGTAACTGCTAACATGTTTCTGTGAGGAGCTCTTCGCCGAAACATGTAAGCATTTACTTTGTACTTGGTGACTATAGAATAGAGAATTTGGACAGATTCCAGTATGTGGGTTCTTTCCAAATAAAAAAATAAATAGATGAGGGCCCTGATGCATACCAAAAATTGATCACCTTTATATTGCTAGATCATGAAGGTCTTCCTCTAGTCCATTCCACTGATGAACAAAAAAAAAATATTGTGGATAATGGTAAAAGGAAAACGTCTTGGGCTCCTCTGAATGATGAAATGCCTTTATATGGAAAATATAACAAATTTAATAGATGCAATGGGATTGATTTACTAAAACTTGAGAGTGCAAAAACTAGCGCATTTCTGCATGGTAGCCAATTGGCTTTCTAACTTCAGCTTTTTTAATTAAGGTTTCACAAAAAACAAACAAACTTGGAAGCTGATTGGTTTCTATGCACAGCTGCACCAGATTTTGCACTCTCCAGTTTTAGTAAATCAACCCCATTATATTTTCAGGGTAATAATGAATAGCCAGCAGAATTGAGGTGTGCAACTGAAACGCATTTGTGTTCCTCTCCCTGTGACTACAGTCTTGCAGCACTCGCCTGCAAAAGAGCTGACACTGCAGGTATCAATGTCACTTTGGAATAACAACATAAAATACTATATGCTTTCCATTCCATATGGTAGAATACAAAAATCAGGGACTGAGCTACAGTAGAGCTGCACGATTCTGCCCAAAATGAGAATCACCATTTTTTTGCTTAGAATAAAAATCACGAATCTCACGACGTAAAATCTTTCACATTATACAAAAAAAGGGGGGGGCTAACTTTACTTTAAAATTTTTAAATTTTGAAAAAAAAATGTGTAAATAAGTACGTTTTCTCCTTCACTGATGGGCACTGACGGGGCCGCAGTGACTGTCACTGATAAGGCGGCACTGATGGGCACCAATGATGTGGCATCAATGAAGTGGCACTGATGGCACTGATATGCGACACAGACACCGATAGGTGGCACAAATAGGCACTGATAGGTGGCACGGATTGTCATGGATGGGCACTGATGGGCGGCACGGATGGGCATTGTATTGTATAGGGATGGATGCCAATCAGTGCCAAACAATAATGCATGCCAATCAGTGATGCCCATTGTGGGCACTGCCATCCATTATGGGCATTGGCATCCATTGTGGGCACTGACTGGCATCCCTGGTGGTCTAGGGGGGGGCATACCTGTTGCTGGGCAACTCTGGGGGTCTGGTGGCATCCCTGGTGGTCCAGTGAGGGCATCCTCTGGGGGGGGCTGTGATGATAATCGATCAGCACAGACCCCCCCCCATCAGAGGAGCAGCCGATCGGCTCTCCTCTACTCGCGTCTGACAGACGCGAGTGAGGAAAAGCCAATCACCGGCTCTTCCTATTTACACTGTGATCAGCTGTGATTGGACACGGCAAATAAATACTGATTTATATATTTATACTTGTGTCAGAAAAGACCTGGTCTTCAAGTGGTTAAAATAATTGGTAAGCCTTAGGTTCAAGTTCAGTCCTTTAGCTGCGACAGTGTTCAGCTACATCCTGTTGCTGCAGAGAGGAGTGGAGACTACACAAACACAGAAAGCAATCAGAATACTAAGTAAACACAACAAAAAAGGTCAGGCCTGGCAGAGGTAGAGGTGACACTCTTCTTGCATTGTGTATTCATAACGCTCAGCCTGTTTGTCTCCTGGAGACAATGCACATAAAAGATGTCTCTCTGTATTTCAGTGCCCGTGTGTTGCTCTGCTCGTTACAACTTGGCAGTGTTGGCATTATTTGGATTCTTTATGGTATATGCACTACGAGTCAATTTGAGTGTGGCGTTGGTAGGCATGATAAATTCAACTTCCCATGAGCAAGAAAACAGGAGTGCCAATGTTTGTCCCGACCACACAGCTCATCCAGGCGTGCCTCACAATTCTACGGTAAGCTTTAAAGACCTGTATCTTGCACCAATTTTTTTCTGCAATGACTCGTAGGGATAGGTATAGCAGTCTCTATTACAGTATGTACAGTGCCTTGAAAAAGTATTCACACCCCTTGAAATTTTCTACATTTTGTAATGTTACAACCAAAAACATAAATGTATCTTATTGGGATTTTATGTGATAGACCAACACAAAGTGGCACATAATTATGAAGTTGAAGGAAAATGATGAAGGGTTTTCCAATTTTTTATTAGGGGTTTCAGAGTAAAGGGGGCTGAATAAAAATTCATGCAACACTTTTCACATATTCATTTGTAAACATTTTGAAAATCATTTTACCATTTTTTTTTTCCTTCCACTTTTGACTCACAGTTCTCACATGGTACCTGGCTGTACCATGTGATTAGCTATAGCCAATCCCAGCATGTCAACAGTAACTAAGCAGTCATGAATGTTAACCCATTCATGACAGCTAAGTCAATTGCTTAAAACGCTGAACTTCACACTTAACCTCCCTAGCGGTATGATTAGTTCTGGTTTTAGGTGCTGAAAGCGGTACAATTATTTTGCATGGAAACTTGGCGTTTTATATTGTAGGCCTGCAATTCTTAGGAATAACTCTCTTAAATCTGTTCAAACCAGAGTCTAGCAGACATCCCGGGTATGATAAAGTTTATAATAAATAATAATAAAAATTATCCAATAATGTAATCAAATCCAAAAACACTGACATTTGCTCATTTGCAGAATTGTCGTTGTCATTAGATTTAGTGTTTGACAAATTTCCCCACAAATCGCTATCGCTCAATTCTACAAGTGATTATAATTTATTATCACGGTTTTCTAGTTGGTCTAAAACCACTTTTGACATAAAAGGAAAGTTTTTGGTTGCTATGGACAATCTCCAAATTCCAGGCAGAAAAAAACTGTATTTATAATATAAAAGTGCATGCAGGGCACTGCACAGACCACTAGGGACAAAGGGGGTGTGTAAATTTTTTTTTTTTTTTTTACAGTACTGTAATCTGATAGATGTATGTGTGTGTGTATATATGTGTGTATATAATATAAAATATATATATATTATTGTGTGTGTATATGTATATATTTATACATTTTATTATTATTTTTTCTTCATACTGTCACCAGTCAGTATCCCTGATCACTGCCATACCAGTCATATGATGATGCTGTACTGCACTGGTGGCAGTATTTAGGAAAATTCATTGTTAAAAAGTTACTTCTTTAAAATTGTGACTCAAAATGCCTCTTACGCAATACCTCAGACTGCCTACTTTCCATAAAGGGGTAATTTGGTGGGTATTTGTACTGTACTGTCCTGGCAATTTAGGACCTCAAGAAATGAGATCAGTACATCAGGATTAATCAGTTTTCGAAAAAAAAAAAATAGATATAGATATAGATATCTATATCTCTATCATAGTTTGTAGATGCTATAACATTCACACAAACCAATTAACCTACACTTATTGAGATTCTTTTTTTTTACAAAAGCCATGTAGCAGAATACATTTGGCCTAAATGTATGAAGAAATTTGATTATATTATAATATTAATTATATAATCTCAAATCTCCTAGATTGTAAGCTCTAATGAGCAGGGCCCTCTGATTCCCCTTGTCTTGTATTGTATATGTCTACCCCAATGTTGTAAAGCGCTGCGTAAACTGTCGGCGCTATATAAATCCTGTATAATAATATATATATATATATATATATATATCTCTATATCTCATTTATTTTTTATTTTTATTTGTGGTCTTAATGTTTTATATATAGCAAAAAATAAAATAAAAACCCAATGGTGATCAAATACCATTAAAAGAAAGCTCTATTTGTGTGGGGAAGAAAAGATCTAAATTTAATTTGTGTACAGCAGGGGTGCCCAACCTTTTTAAGAGTGAGGGCCACTTAAGCAACTTGGTAACCAATCGCCGGCCACAATGAGCAGAGCTGGCGGATGACCGGTCAAGGCTACTCTATAGGCCATCCAATCCACCCAGATGGAATGGAAGCGGAGGTGCATTGAGGGCCCAATTGGGTAGGGCCGATCGTGCGAAAAGAGCCCAAACTGCTTTCACACTTTCACACTGATGTGCTGTGGTTTATCCGCACTGCGGATGCAGTGTAGTGTATCTGTATCTATCCTGCGGGTTAACTGAACTTTGCCATTGACTCTGCCTGTGGCAAAAGCCGGCGCTGTACAGGAAGCATCGGCTTATGGGGCTCTGCAGCCGATTTCTTCATCTACCACTAGCTTCATTCACAACACTGATGCTGTGATATGACGGGTCAGCAACCTGCGATCTGGGCTTGCTAACCTGCCACTCCAGAGCAGGAGGTCACGGGACACATTTGGCCCCTGGGCCACTGTTTGGCCACCCCTGGTGTACAATGTCGGATGACCGTGCAATTGCCAGTTAAAGTAGCACAGTGCTGAATATCCAAAAAAATGCCCTGGTTCTAAAGGGGGTAAAAGCTTCCAGAGGTCAAGTAGTTAAATGAAACAAGTGATGGCCAGCTTTGAAAATATTGGGCTACGGCCTTTTATTGAGGTAAAAGCATATAAACAAAATCATTTAACCACTCGACCACTGGACACTTAAACTTCCTAACCAGACCGATTTTTCAGCTTTCAGTGATCTCACATTTTGAATGACAATTACTCAGTCAGGCAACATGCTACCCATAGGAATTTTTTCGTCCTTTTTGTCACACAAATGGAGCTTTCTTTTGTTGGTATTTGATTGCCTCTGGGTTTTTTCTTTTTTGTGCTATAAATGAAAGACCGAAAAATTTGTAAAAGAAAAAAAAGGCTTTTTTTTCTTTTGGTTATAACATTTTGCAAATTAATCATTTTTTTCTTCATAAATTTTGGCTAAATTTATACTGCCACATATCTTTGGTAAAAATAACTCAAATCCGTGTATATTATTTGGTCTGTGTGAATGTAAGAGCCCGTTCACACAGGGGCAACTCAGGATCTGACTTCAGGTCGTCTCAAGTTGCGCTACATGTAAAAATCAATGTACCGTATTTTTCGGACTATAAGGCGCACGTAAAAGCCTAAATTTTCTCATAAAATCGACCGTGCGCCTTATAATCCGGTGCGCCTTATATATGACCTTCGTGGAAAAAGCCACCCGGTCTCTTACCGTAAACTGACGTACCGTAAACCTCTCTCAGGTTTTTCTACTGCGTGACTGATAGCGATGAGTTTGAAATCCGCTTCGTAAGCATGTCTCTTAACAGGAGCCATTTTTGGGGCAGCGGGTATACCGTAGAAAATGAACGAATGAATGCGCACACCTCCTGACTAAGATGGCCGTAATGCCCAATCCAAGCAGTGCAGCTTCGTGAGCATTACGGCCATCTTAGTCCGGAGGTGTGCGCATTCATTCGTTCATTTTCTACGGTATACCCGCTGCCCCAAAAATGGCTCCTGTTAAGAGACATGCTTACGAAGCGGATTTCAAACTGAAGGCTATCAGTCATGCAGTAGAGCATGGAAATAGAGTAGCTGCGAGAGAATTCAACATTAATGAATCAATGGTACGAAAGTGGAGGAAGCAAGAAGATGCCCTGCGCCAGGTAAAGAAGACCAAACTGAGTTTCCGAGGAAACAAAGCAAGATGGCCACGGTTGGAGGACAAAATTGAACAGTGGGTTATTGAACAGAGAACCGCAGGTAGAAGCGTCTCTACTGTCTCTATTCGACTCAAAGCAACAGCGATCGCACGCGACATGGAGATCAACGACTTTCGAGGAGGTCCCTCTTGGTGCTTCCGTTTCATGAAAAGGCGGAATCTCTCTATCCGCACAAGAACCACTATGTCACAGCAACTGCCAAAGGATTACGAAGAAAAGCTGGCCATTTTCCATACCTACTGCAAGAACAAGATCAATGAACAGAAAATCCGACCAGAGCACATCACCAACATGGACGAGGTCCCCCTTACCTTTGATATCCCTGTAAACCGTACTGTCGAGAGAACAGGGACCAGTACGGTATCTATACGCACTACAGGAAACGAAAAGTCATCCTTCACTGTAGTTCTCGGTTGCCAGGCTAATGGCCAGAAACTACCACCCATGGTAATTTTCAAGAGGAAGACTCTGCCAAAAGAAAAGTTTCCGGTTGGCATCATCATCAAGGCTAACCCGAAGGGCTGGATGGACGAGGAGAAGATGAGTGAGTGGCTGAGAGAGGTTTACGTCAAGAGACCGGGCGGCTTTTTCCACGAATCTCCATCCCTATTGGTCTGTGACTCCATGCGCGCCCATCTGACAGATACTGTCAAAGCCCAAGTGAAGAAAACTAATTCGGTGCTTGCCATCATTCCAGGTGGATTAACCAAAGAACTGCAGCCACTAGATATAGGTGTCAACAGGTCGTTTAAAGTTAAACTGCGAGCTGCGTGGGAGCATTGGATGACAGAAGGCGAACACACATTCACCAACACAGGGAGGCAACGCCGGGCGAGTTACGCCACTATCTGCCAGTGGATCGTGGATGCCTGGGCGAAGGTATCAGTCACCAGTGTAATCCGAGCTTTCAAGAAGTCCGGAATTATCACTGAACAGCTAAGTACCGGTACCGATGACAGCAACGAGCCTGACTCGGATACTGATGAGAATGATGAGAGGGATACGGGCGTGCTTGATGCCGAAATCGCCCAATTGTTAAACTCAGACACTGAAGATGAAGAATTTGATGGATTTGCGGGAGAAGAATAAAGTGAAAAAGTGAGTGTCTGGTTTTGTACGGTATTCACCGGTAACTGAACAGTGTTAATAGTTATTGAAGAATAAAGTGAAAAAATAATTGTCTGGTTTTGTATTTAATTGAACAGTGTTAAGAGTTATTGTTATAGACCATTTTATGGTTATTGCTAAAGAGTTGAATAAAATTTGACTTACAGTACCGCATCCGAGTTGTGTTTCATTAAATGCGCCTTATAGTCCGATGCGCCTTATATATGGAAATATCCATTATATTAGCCGGTCGTTGCTAGTGCGCCTTATAATCCGGTGTGCCTTATCGTCCGAAAAATACGGTAAGTGAATGAGAGCCATCTTAATGCACACTACTGAAGTTGCTCCGACTTCAGAAAAGGTTCCTGTACTACGTCTATCCAACTTCTAGGCGACTGGTACCCATTGATTTCAATGGAAGTCACCTCCAAGTCGGATCTCCATCTATATTGAGGCGACTCACAGAATAATCAGCTCTCGAGGGAACTCCACGCCAAATTTATGAAAAAATCCGGCGCGGGATCCCATGTTGAGGGCACGCGGCCTGGTACGGTCCAGGTGGGGGGGGGGGCGCGCTTGCTCGTCCCCACCCCCTTCCTGACTGGCCAGGCTTCGTGCTCGGATAAGGGTCTGGTATGGACCTTGGGGGGCGCCACGGCGGTTTTTTTTCGGCGTAGGGGGGTTCACCCTAAAAAAACCGAACAAGACCAAAGGGCCTGGTATGCTCCCGGAGGGGGAACCCATGCCATTATATATATATATATATATATATATATATTATTTTTTATCTGGTGTGGAGTTCCCCTTGAGAGCTCATTCTCTAATTGGCCACGGCCAAAGTCGCCTGGCTTTGGGGCGACTTAAAGTCGTGTTGACAAGTCGTGTCAAAGTTGCCTACTAAAGTCGCGTTGGAAGTCGTTGCCCCTGTGTGAACCGACTCTTAGTCTACAAGCTATGGTGCCAATCACTGACAGTTGATCTCACCTGATCACACCTGATGTACTGACGGCCTATCTCATTTCTTGACACTAACAAGCCAGAAAAGTTCAAATCCCCCCCCCCAATTACCCCTTTTTGGAAAGTAGACAATCCAAGGTATTTAGTAAGAGGCATTGTGAGTATATTGAAGTTGTAATTTTTTTTTTTTCCCCACAATTCTTTGCAACGTGTGTGTGTGTGGTGTTTTTTTTTTTTTTCACAGAATTGTCATTAACGGTTTTTCTCTCACACAGCATATGCATACCACAAATTATACCCCAAAACACATTCTGCTACTCCACCTGAGTATGGCGATACTACACGTGTGAAACTTTTACACAGCCTGGCCACATACAGAAGCCCAACATGCAGGGAACAACGTCAGGCGTTCTAGGGACATAAATTACACCTTTCATTTTTTGACTCTCTCTTACACTTTTGAAGGCCCTGGAGCACCAGGACAATGGAAACATCCACAAAATTGCCCCATTTTGGAAAGTAAACACGGTACATCCCAACATATATTTTCTTTATCGTACATCACGGGACACAATAATTACTGTCTGGGATGTCCCAGAGCAATGCCACCTGAGGGGAGCGGACACAACAAAAGTAGGATGCAATCAGACCTGAGGACCTATACTGCAGCCTGCAGCACACTGCTTCCAAAGGTGACATCCTCATGCCTTCTTACATCCATCTGGTGAATGTATGGACTGAAGACCCGGTTGTGGCCTTGCAGATTTGAGCCATGGAGGCTTGGTGATGCACTGCCCACGAAGCACTAACAGCCGTGGTGGAGTGCGCTTTGACCTGAAAGGGTGGAACCTTCCTCTTCATGCCATAAACTTGAATAATTACCTGCTGAATCCATTTGGCAATAGTGGCTTTCGATGCTGCCTGTTCTTTCCTAGGACCTTCCAGCAACACAAACAAAACATCTGTTTTCCGAATCTGAGCAGTCGCCTTCAAATAGACCTTGACCGTTCTCATTACATCCAAAGAGTGTAGTGACTTTTCTTCCTTAGAACAGGGTTCTGGAAAAAATGAAGGTAAAAATAATATCCTGGTTTAGGTGAAAACCTGAAACCACCTTTGGCAGAAAGCTAGGATGAGGACGCAATACCACTCTATCCTTGTGAACGATTGAATATGGCTCTTTACAAGAAAGAGCCGCCAGCTGTGATACCCTTCTTGCAGAAGAAATGGCTACCAGAAAAACTAGTTTCCTTGACAAAAGGACCAAAGGAACATGTCGTATCGGCTCAAAGGGCTGTTTCTGTAATGCCGACGGAACTAAATTCCCAAGGGTTCAGGGGTGCTTTAACCGGAGGATTAAGCCACGTTACCCCCTGTATAAAGCTTTGGATCAAAGAATGCAAAGCCAGCGAACGTTGAAATAACACTGAAAAGGCCGAGACCTGGCCCTTGATAGTACTCGAGGCCAGCTTCCTTTCTAGCCCCATTTGCAGAAAGGCCGGAATTCTACCTATGACAAACTTCCTAGGATGCCAACCCCTGGATTCACACCAAGAAACATATGCCTTCCAGACTCTATAATAAATGACTTGCATTAATCAAGGTAGGTATCACTGAGCCTGAAAGCCCACGATTCTTTAGAATGTGGGTTTCAATAGCCAAACTGTTAAATTTAGTGTTTGTAAAGTAGGATGGAACACTGGTCCCTGCGATAGCAAGTCTGGACGTGGTGGTAGGGTCCATGGGTTTCTTACCGCCATCTTTACTGTTTCTGCATACCAAGATCTTCTTGACCATGCTGGAGCCACAAGAACTACCGACTTTCTTTCCCACTTGATCCTGAGAATAAGTCGAAGTAGCAGCAGAATAGGAGGGAACGCATAAATCGATGAGAACTGATCCCACGGAGTCACCAACGCATCTGTTCTGCATGCGAGTGGATCCCTTGTTCTTGACACAAACTTGTCGACTTTGTTGTACCTGGACGCAAACAGATCTACGTCCAGCATCCCACATCGTTGGCATATAGCCAGGAAGATGTCAGAGGGACCATCCCCACGGGAAACAACTGCTGCCGACTTGGGTAGTCTGCCTGCCAGTTCTACCCCTGGAATGAAGATTGCCGAAATGCATGGCACATGTTCTTCTGCCCGGGCTAGGATATGGTTTACCGCTGCCTGATTTCTGGTGCCCCCTTGGTGATTTATATAAGCCACTGCTGTGGCATTGTCGGATTGAATCCTGACATAATTCTGCAACCTGAATGTCCAGGCCTTTAGGGCTAGATGTGCTGCCCGAATTTCTAGAAGGTTGATGGGCAAGGTCTTTTCAATTCTGGGCCATTTCCCTTGGACAGACGCTTTTTCCAGGACTGCTCCCCAACATGAAAGGCTTGCATCTGTTGTTACCACCTTCCAGGTAACCGGTAAGAAGGATTTCCCCTTCTGCAGATTCTCTGATATCCTCCACCAACTGAGGCTCTGGCACACTTTTGGCAACAAACGCATTGGAAAATATAGTGCCTGAATCTTTTTGTTCCAGGCCAATAGGATACTGTTTTGCAGCAGTCTCAAATGAAACTGAGCTTTGGGAACTGCTTCAAATTAAGCCACCATCTTCCCCAATAACCTCATACAAAGGCGAATGGAAGGACCTTTCTTTGCCCTGACCCCTTGGACCAGCTCCTTTTATGGCGCTGATCTTTGTCTGGGGTAAAAACACCTTCTTTTGGGCTGTATCTATGACCAGACCCAAGTAGTCTAATCTTCTTACTGGCTTTAAAGACGATTTCTCTAGGTTGATGACCCAACTTAGGTAATCCAGGTAGTTGATTGTGGTGACTACACTTTTATTCAAGCGGACTACTGTCTTGTTTTCTTCCCCCAGGACCTCTTTTGTCCCTGAGATTGACCCTGAGGTTTACCTCTTGAACTTGATGGTGGAGGCCATCGCGACTGCCTGGAGTCTGATGCTCCTGGCACCGGAGAAAGAGCCCTTTTTAAATGATGGACGTTTTACTCTTTTTCTTAACTGGCAAAAGGGTACTTTTCCCACTTGATATTTTTTGGATGTATTTATCCAAATTCTCCCCAAACAGCTTTTTACTATGGAAAGGAAAACCAGCCAGGAGCTTTTTGCATGGTGCTTCGGCTGACCAACTTTTTAACCATAAGATTCTACGCATATGCACCAACCCAAGCGTAAGGCAAGAGGTTTGAAGAATAGACTCTCTAATTGTGTCAATTGCAAAGCACAAAGCCACTGGCAGCTCAGCTAATTCCTGGGTCTGCTGTTCAGGGACCACCTTGAGTACCTGTTTCAACTGATCTCTCAAAGACTGACATGCTCCAATTGCCGCCACTGCAGGTTGAGCCACTGATCCTGCCAGGGAATTTTTTTATTTTTTTTTAACAGGAATTCCATTTGGATCCCTAAGCATTTGCGCATTGTCAACCGGACAAGTAAAATTTTTATTCAGAGGATATAGCAGCGTCAATAGCTGGTATACTCCACACCTTAGTACAGTGCCTTGCGAAAGTATTCGGCCCCCTTGAACTTTTCAACCTTTTGCCACATTTCAGGCTTCAAACATAAAGATATAACATTTTTTATTTTTTTGTGAAGAATCACCAAGTGGGACACAATTGTGAAGTGGAACGAAATCTATTGGATAATTTAAACTTTTTTAGCAAATGAAAAACTGAAAAGTGGTGCGTGCAAAATTATTCGGTCCCTTTACTTTCAGTGCAGCAAACTCACTCCAGAAGTTCAGCGAGGATCTCTGAATGATCCAATGTTGTCCTAAATGACTGATGGAATCCACCTGTGTGTAATCAAGTCTCTGTATAAATGCACCTGCTCTGTGATAGTCTCATGGTTCTGTTGAAAGCGCAGAGAGCATCATGAAGACCAAGGAACACACCAGGCAGGTCCGTAATACTGTTGTGGAGAAGTTTAAAGCCGAATTTGGATACAAAAAGATACAAAAAGATTTCCCAAGCTTTAAACATCCCAAGGAGCACTGTGCAAGCGATCATTTTGAAATGGAAGGAGTATCAGACCACTGCAAATCTACCAAGACCTGGCCGTCCCTCTAAACTTTCAGCTCAGACAAGACTGATCAGAGGTGCAGCCAAGAGGCCCATGATCACTCTGGATGAACTGCAGAGAACTACAGCTGAGGTGGGAGAGTCTGTCCATAGGACAACAATCAGTCGTACACTGCACAAATCTGGCCTTTATGGAAGAGTGGCAAGAAGAAAGCCATTTCTCAAAGATATCCATAAAAAGTCTCGTCTAAAGTTTGCCACAAGCCACCTGGGAGACACACCAAACATGTGGAAGAAGGTGCTCTGGTCAGATGAAACCAAAATCGAACTTTTTGTCCACAATGCAAAACGATATGTTTGGCGTAAAAGCAACGCAGCTCATCACCCTCAACACACCATCCCCACTGTCAAACATGGTGGTGGCAGCATCATGGTTTGGGCCTGCTTTTCTTCAGCAGGGACAGGGAAGATGGTTAAAATTGAGGGGAAGATGGATGCAGCCAAATACAGGACCATTCTGGATGAAAACCTGTTGGAGTCTGCAAAAGACCTGAAACTGAGACGGAGATTTATCTTCCAACAAGACAATGATCCCAAACATACAGCAAAATCTACAAAGGAATGGTTCACAAATAAACTTATCCAGGTGTTAGAATGGCCAAGTCAAAGTCCAGACCTGAATCCAATCGAGAATCTGTGGAAAGAGCTGAAAACTGCTGTTCACAAACGCTCTCCATCCAACCTCACTGAGCTTGAGCTGTTTTGCAAGGAAGAATGGACAAGAATTTCAGTCTCTCGATGTGCAAAACTGATAGAGACATACCCCAAGTGACTTGCAGCTGTAATCGCAGCAAAAGGTGGCTCTACAAAGTATTAACGCAAGGGGGCCGAATTTTGCACGCCCCACTTCATTTTTTTTTTTATTAGTTAAAAAAGTTTCAAAAATCCAATAAATTTCGTTCCACTTCACAATTTGTGTCCCACTTGTTGGTGATTCTTCACAAAAAATAAAATTTTTATATCTTTATGTTTGAAGCCTGAAATGTGGCAAAAGGTTGAAACGTTCAAGGGGGCCAAATACTTTCGCAAGGCACTGTACATTTTTCCTCCATAGGATAAAGTGTTGAAAACTTTTTAGGAGGGAAAAAATGATTATCTGGGTGATCTCACTTGGAATACGTAAGCTGGCACGGAAGGCTTGAGGAGGCTTTAGTGAGCCCAAACAGGAAGTGGGCTCTTCAACCAACTCCATTAACGGGTTCCCGACCGGCTCCTGTAGAAATACATTGGCAGATTGGCACGGCTGGGCAAAGTAACGTACCCGTACATTACTTTGAATTTCCCGCCGTCAGCGCGCCGCCAGCAGCAGGCCTGGATGCCGAGTGCACCGTGGTCGCATGTCCCACTCGATTGCTGCGGGGACACCTGTGATTGTGTCACGGAGCTCAAGAATGGGGAGATGCCCATGTAAACAGCATCTCCCCGTTCTGCCTAGAGACGGCACACTGATCGTCTGTTCCCTGTCATCGGGAGCAGCGATCAGTGTGGTGTCACACACAGCCACACCCCCATACAGTTAGAAACACTCCCCTAGGAACACTTAACCCCTACACTGCCACCTAGTGGTTAACCCCATTCACTGCCAGTGACATTTTTAATAAACATGCCATAAAACTATCCTCTATTTTGTATACGCTATAACTTTTGCACAAACCAATCACACGCTTATTGTGTTTTTTTTTTTTTTACAAAAATATGTAGAAGAATACATATCGGCCTAAACTGAGGGAAAAAAAAATGTTTTTTTTATATATTTTTGGGGGATATTTATTTATAGAAAAAAGTAAAAAATGTGTGTGTTTTTTTTTTTTTGTTGTTTATAGCGCAAAAAATAAAAACCGCAGAGGTGATCAAATACCACCAAAAGAAAGCTCTCTATTTGTGGGGAAAAAAAGGATGCCAATTTTGTTTGGGAGCCACATCTCACGACCATGCAATTGTCAGTTAAAACGACGCAGTGCCGAATCGCAAAAAAAACGCTGTGGTCAGGAAGGTGGTAAATCCTTCCGGGGCTGAAGTGGTTAATGATAGCTTTAAACGTGGACCAAACCATTTCAGTAAGAAAATGTACCAGCAACTTCTCGGCATGTGAAGCTGAAGAAGATCCTTCCCCCACTTGATTCCTCGAAAGAGGAATCGTCAGCCTGTTCACGGTCCCATGAGGGGGATTCATTTTGCCCAGTTCCTCCGTTTGGGGATCCTGGGTGGTAGGAGATCGAATGCGTTTTTCTTCCACTCTGTGAAGACGTGATTAAAGCCACTAATCTTTCCTCTAAGCCTCTCATAGCTGAGGAGAAAACCTGCTCAGTTATATAGACGGGGCTGAAGTGTCAGAAGCAATTGCAGCCCCTGATTGCTTACTCTGACCAGCCTCCTTTAGTACGGAATGGTGTTGCAGAGGGAGGGTCCTTAGGACCTGTGTACGACCCCTTCGTGTCCTTGGTCTTTGCAGCATTTGAACCACCTCCTCTGGTCATAGTGCCAAGCACAATGCAGAGGTACCACCAAAACAATACACCCACCGCTGAGCAATAGTCCATTAAGCTCAGCCTGGGATGTGCCTGGGAATGCATGTGTCGCCAACTCGCATGCCCTCCGTCTGCTCCGTGTCCCTCCTAGCTGTTTGCACCTGAAAAAGGTGCATTTTATAGCTATGCAGCCTGTGTTTTGGATGCTCAATTCATGCCAACGCCGCTAAGCCTTGCCCCTTCCTTCCTCCGACCACCCACCGTGCCCCCCCCCAATCTATTTTAAATTGGAGAGGTTTCCTCTAATCCGTCCTAACCACATGGAGGAGGGCTGAGGGAGGAGGAAGAGGAGGAGAGCTTGCCAAAGCAGGACCGTTGTAATGGCATGGCGGGAGCGGTGCAGCACACCGCTGTCTAGCACCATGCTCCCCCTGCCTGCAGGAAGCTATCCATGTGGGGGGACATTCCTGGAGAAGAACCCCCCCCCCCCCTTTTCCATGATTTTACCTGGAGCTTTGGGCCGGAGAAGTGTGCAGCCTGAGACACAGAGATGAGACTGACAAGCATGGAACCGGTACTTGCTCTTGACAGCCCCCAGTGGTGACTATAGGCATGACAACATTTACTTTAAAGGAGAAATACCCACTAAAATTAGAAAAATTCCTTAGGAATCTCCCTTACCTTATCCAGCTGCAGGGTTCTGTGGTGACCCCTACAGCGGCCCACTCCTGGTTAACCCCTTCACTGCCAGTCACATTTACACAGTAATAAATGCATTTTTAATCGCACTGATCGCTGTATAAATGTGAAAAATCCCAAAATAGCGCCAAAAGTTTCTGTGTCCGCCATAATGTCGCAGTCACAATAAAAATTACTGATTGCCGCCATTACTAGTTAATTTATTTTTTAATAAAAATGCCATAAAACTATCCCCTATTTTTTGTAGACGCTATAACTTTTGCGCAAACCTATCAATAAACGCTTATTGTGATTTTATTTTTTTTTCAAAAAATATGTAGAAGAATATGTATTGGCCTAAACTGAGGGGGGGAAATATTATTTTTTTTATTTTATTTTTTAAATATTTTTGGGGAATATTTATTATAACAAAAAGTAAAAAATATTGCTTTATTTTCAAAATTGTCGCTTTTTTTTTTTTTTTGTTTTGTTAATAGCGCAAAAAATAAAAACCGCAGAGGTGATCCAATACCACCAAAAGAGAGCTCTATTTGTGGGGGGGGGAAAAAGGATGTAAATTTTGTTTGGGAGCCATGTCGCACGACAATTGTCAAAGTGACAAAGTGCTGAATTGCAAAAAAGAGCTCTGGTCTTTGGTCAGCCAAATGGTCCGGGGGTGAAGTTGTTAAATATGCTGTATCTCATAATTTATTCCCATCTTGCAGCAAGTGACAATGTAGACGGCCCCAGGCTGATACTTTTAATATAGAAGCACAGAAAGATCCTGGAGGGAGCCTATTTACTACTTGCACCTCTCCTTTATTCTGTGAAGTATGTAAGCATTGATCTGTGAAAACAAGATTACTTATGCTGCCAAGTGCCAATATCCTTTCTCTTTACTCTTGGATTTCGTTAAGGTCTTTTGCAGTTCTTCAGTGATGTTATAGTACATTTTCTACAATAATACATGTGACCCAAAGGGTTTGGGCTCTGCTGACACTGTAGTGTGTGGCCATGTTGGTGCACCTTGGTGAGCAATCCGGTATATTTAAGATTTTAAAAAACGTTTTATGCTCATTGGGCTCAGTCAGTCCCTCTTCTGTCTACATTTTCAGTTAAACTACAGGTAGCCTGCTAAATCCACATACATATATTTGAACCTGTACTGTGTTGCTTGCAGCATGATATTAAATAACTAACAAAAAACAATAAATTATGCTCAAATATTTATCAATGTGTATAATCACCACCGACAGTCCACTAAATAATCATCAGTGACCCTCCTCTAAATGATACCATGTAACAGTCCTCAAAAATCTTCCACCACCATGCAAGAAGTTATCCACCAAGAACTGTGTATCCTCCTCATGTAAACAGAAGAAGTACAAACTCGCTAGAACTAGATTCTGCCAAAGATTAAGCAGTAAACAGCGTTCAATATGAGCTATTCCCTCTTTCATTCACTCCAGGTCTTGACCAGCACATGAAGATTCTCCACTCATCCACTAGGGGCAGCGGTGCTCACTGGTCACCATGGAAAGCTCACAACCAATGCAGCCAACAGGCATCATAGTGTAGTATTTATTAGAACTCTTTCACTACATACATCTCCAACAATCCCCCCCCGAATAAATGCAAGATGTTTGGTCTATCCAGTGAAAAAAAAAAAGCTGCTTATCCCACTTACATCAACATCTGGTTCCTGTGTGGCGGCACTTTCAATGGTAGATTTAACAGAACAAAAGGAGCAAATAAGGCAAATTCTTAGTGTTTGCATATACTTTAAAACCTTGTGACATAAATGGCAATGTTCTGAATACTATTTGATAGGGAAGGTCTGCAAAATACCATAAAATAAATGATTTGCTGATAACCTGTCTATCCTTTTACATTTTCAAGGGCAAGACGTATAACTGGGATGCAGATACCCAAGGCTGGATACTTGGCTCTTTCTTCTATGGTTACATCATTACCCAGATCCCAGGTGGATATATAGCTGGAAAATTTGGTGGCAAACTGTTGATGGGATTCGGCATACTAGGCACTGCAGTATTTACTCTGTTAACACCAGTGGCTGCAAATTTGGGAGCTGGTTACCTTATAGCAGTTCGAGCCCTTGAAGGACTGGGAGAGGTAATTTTTAATCTGTTGAAACAAATGAAAACAGAGTGTTGCATTGTCCACTAGAAGAACCAAGTCTGTAAATGGAGAAGCAAAAGCAAACAGAACAGTGCTTTGCTCTGGCTGATGAACGAGCATGAAAACATCAGCACTGTATCTCTGCCTTGTCACATTTCCACACATCAGCTAGAGGGAAGCACTTTTCTGTTTTTGGTTGTTCTGAGTACATTTCTATTTAATACAATAAATGCAAGTATTTTGTACTACATCATGGAGTTTTCTATCCGTTTTCTCTCTAACGCTTACCATTGTGGGCTTGGAGTTTGTGTAATTTGCTTTTGGAGATGCAATACTGCCTGAGTGGACAGCGATCCTTCATTAGCTGCATTTAGTACATTCAGACCTTCTTGTCATTGGGGTCTGATTTTTGTGGTAAGCTACTGTAGGCCCCTTTCACATGGGGCAGACTCCACCAAGAGCCGCTCTGCTCAGCGGATGTCTGGTCTGTGTCCTTTCTGCTTATGCACAGTAGACGCAGACACGGCCTGCTCTCTTCTATGGAGCGGTCAGTCCGTTTGCACCCAACTGCCGTCCGATTCGCTACACTGTTGGGGATCCCCCATCTGTCTGTCTTTTTTATTTTTTTATTTTATTGGACTGGATGCCAATGGGTGTCTGTTTTACATCCACTGTTCCATAGAGGACTGACAGGTGAACCCAATCAGTCTGCTCATGTGAAAAGGGCCTAACACTTGTGTGGTGGAAGAAGGAAACGTATTTGATGTGAAGATCACTGCCTGAGTGGATTTTTGTTTTACTTTTTTCAAGCCTGTATTTTACATTTTCTATAAATTTTTATTTATTTTTGTCACGTTTTTCAGTTTGCACAATATTTTATACTTGGTACTTCTAGGAGACAGTGCAAGTCATTGTTTAATTTTTTTTTTTATTGGATATACAGTATGTCTTTATATCAGCAAATTATTCTGTCCTAATTTATAATTGTATTTTTTTTAAAATATATATACTGTATACATTGTTCTTAAACATTGTGTCACAATCACAATATTTGTTTGTCATTAACATGGTTATATCACATAGTTGTATTTTGATACTTACCAATATAACACTTACCGCAGATATTTTAGCTTTTCTCAATTTGATTTTGTTAGAATGTTTGTTTGTTTTCTTTTCGTTTTTGACCACTGTTATGAGCTGAATGTAGGATAGAAATGGCATGCTCACTGTGACCAATGAGTAGTGTGAATTGTACCTGATGTGAAGGATAACAAGTGTTGCCTTTCATTTATGAGCACTGAAGAAATGCAAATGTCTGAAATGCTCTTATTTATATTGGAAGGATTATAAGATATAGCTGGAGGTGAAAGCAAACTAGTCCCTATATTTAGGGAGAATTTAGTCCCTGGAATTCATAAAGACTGGAATAGGCAGATTTTGTCAGAGTGTGTCTCGTGCATTCTAAAATTGGTAAAGAATGCGCCAAATTCATCTACCTGTCTAAAACTTGAACTTGGCTCATGCTGCGTCACTTATAGAATGCATGAGGGACGCACAAAACAAAATCTGCCTGAGCCAGTTGCTTTACCTTCTGCAGGCCAAAAGTGAGTTGGTCTTAGTGACGCAATATAAAAGTGTTACATTGTAGAACTGCTTGAATTTGGTGCACGAGTCGCTGTCAGAACCAAAAGAGTTGCAAATGCTTCATGAATTTGGCCCAATACATCAATGAAATCCCATCCTCCTGTAGTAACACAAGGGAGCCCTAATCTCTAGAAATTCTTTTGTAAGGCCATCTCTGAGCTGCATAGATCAACGCAAGGGCACAGAGAGAAACCAGTTTGTTTTCTATGTGTCCTTATAGCGCGACACTGAAAAACAAAAGTTAGGAAAGAAAGGTAATCTGTGTTTGTTATAAAAAAAAACACAAGTATTTATGCAGTCTAACATGAGCGGGTATTAACAAACCCTTACAATGCATTGGTTTGTGGTATCATTTTGGATTTTAGGGTTGTACCTCAGAATCAAATGTTCCTAGTGATGAAGATTCAGGTAAAAATCTGAAAATGAATATTTTCCCACTTGTGAAAGCCAGAAAATTAGCGTAATGAACCCCTTTGTTAATACAGGAAGGGATGACAAACAGGCTTGCAGTTTTCCCGGAGGCTTAAGCCCCCTAAACACGATCAGAATGTCGTACAAAAAATACACATGCACAAATCTTTTTCGTATGATGCCAGATCAGATGATGATCGAAAACGCAACACAAATACATTAAAACGCACTACATCACTTCCGAATTAGAATTCTGTCTTATGAGAATTTTGGTGACTTTAATAAGCTCTTCAGGTTCAATCTGAGTGAGCATGCAAAAAAAATCCACGATCGTTCGTCAGATAATCTAATGTGTATCAGGCATTAGCTGGTGTGGTCTGCTACAATAATTTCCACCCAGTGCTTGCTATGTAGCGGTAGAACAGTTATTCAGTCCTGGATTTTATGCTAGATGTATCAGGCTGGTTGTAGCGTAACCCTTTTATGTTGGTTGTCAAAGACTGCATATTCATTGCAGTTTTGTATGGTCATACATTTGTATCTGTCAGTAAACCCCAAACCACATTTATATGCAAAGATATCTAAAGCATTTTGCATGTAATACTCATGTATGTCTTTTGTGTGTGTTGGGGAATAATCATAATTCTGTACGTTGTAAAGCCCAACTCCAGGAAATTTAAAAAACCCACTGCAAAAGTTTAACTGCTCGTTTATGTCTAGGGGATTGTAAAAACACTTTAAATTGTCCAAACCTATGTTTAGCAAAATGCACACTCCTATGCTTCTGGAGTGTGTTTTCCTCGCATCCAGTGCAGGGCCATGCCATTTCATCAGTGTTGAGGTCAGGGGCATCCAACCGCCTGAGTGCAGGGAAGAGGCGGCTGTGGGGACCAGTCAGGCAGCATGGTAGAGCCTGTGGGAGTGAAGGATCAGGTAATAAAACTGCTTTACCCACAATCCCTAGATGTAAATCGGTAATTAATCTTTGAATCAGGACTTATATTTTTCAGCTTTAAAGTAAGCTTAAAGTAAAGCAAAATCTGAAGAAAACATGCCAGAAACCTCACTGTGTATAAGTGCAATCGCTACAAAAGACAATCTCCCACAAAATATAAAATGTATACAGAATAAGTGCAATTAATTATTAAACCTTAAAAGGATTATGCGCATATAGTTATATGCCCCTATACTGCTGCCCACACTGTTTTCATATGTGCCAACCAAAATGATATACAAAAGAATGTTTGACATTATTATGGACATGTTTGTATAATTTTTTATTTTTTATTTTTATCGTTTATACATGTACTGCATGGCAGTGTTTTTATATATAATTATTTGTAAACAATTGATTTAATCCAATGTCTCCACAGGGTGTGACTTTCCCAGCCATGCATGCCATGTGGGCTTCCTGGGCGCCCCCTCTTGAGCGCAGCAGATTGTTAAGTCTTTCTTATGCAGGTCAGTATATAAAGATTCAGCCATATTTTTTTTTTCTTAATGACCACAAGTGTCCTGGTTATTGCTAAAACTGTGATGGACCGAGTTAATGCAAGGCCAAAGCTAGACAACTGCATTTACCCACCTAATCGAGGTACGTGTGCATGATCATTTTTTTTTTCCCAGTTATCTTCCAGGGTGGCTTAACAGAGAGGCTCCTCCCACTTAGATCAGGAAACATATGATCCACTTTATAAAAGACCACCCATAGGCCATGGCTCCTCAGTATTATGTATTTCCTCTGATCAGACAGGAACTTTAAGCAAGTTGTTTTATTTTTTTTCTGGCCTATATACTAGGTAGCAGGGGCCTCCTAGTGGCCAGATCCCTCTAACAAGGGCAGTGCTTCTGGGGAGCTGGTTGGCTTGGGTCATCCTGGGCCCCTCTGTTAGGGACTCATGGATGAGTAAGGAGGGACCCCCCCCCCTCTCATGTCCCTGTTTGTATGTACCTTCAGTGTAAGGTGCCTTCTTGGCACGCTACCACCAGGGATGGACTCCTGAGCACATATCCTCCTGCAACCAACAGCGGGCTGGTTTCTCATGCCAGGGAGTAGCCTGCTTTTCCTGGGTCTTCCTGGCTTGTTCAGGAGCGCAGTAGGCCTGTCTCCATGCCTGCTATCTTTTTGTGGCTAAATCCGTCGTGCAGGTGAATGAAGTCCCTTCCGGTGCACAGGCATGAAGGGATGCGGTACCCATTTTGGTACACCCAAGGGGGGTAAATCTAGCCTGTACCGAGTAAAGGAAGGGCAGGCACACTAGCCACAAGGATGGCGCTGGATCCACATTGCAGTCCCGGTTCCTCCACGGCAATATAAATAAAGGGCACTAGCATAAGATGGTGCTGGGATACTTCCTGGACAGTGAACATGGAAGAGCTGGAGACTGCGGATGCAGGTCTGAAGGTGACATCACTTTTTGCTGCAAAGGTAAGAAAAGGTTGGCTAGGGCGCTCCTATAGTCTTTTCTTACCCTCCTGTGGTGGGGGCACAGGGGGATTGTGGGGGTCTTTTTGTTGGTGCACGGGTGTAACCTCCCTCCTAGTTGTAGGGTTGAGTCATATATAGCATCACAGGTCCTGGTGGTGGGTGTTTTTAGGCATGAATTTATGCTATCCACCTGGGTGTTCTTTCCTTTCAGTTTGTACTTCAGTTGAAACACTGGGTTGGTTTGTCCTTTGGACTCTCGATTTTTGTCCTGGAAATAAGCAAAGAAAGCAAGACATATGCTTCTAGGAAGAGATGCCCAGTCCTTACTAGAAAAATGTCTGCTGGTTGGAAAAAGGACATGCGTCAAGATTGCATTGATAACCTGGTCAAGAAAGCAACAAGCCTGCTATTCAAAAATGTCATTGATTCAATGAAAATGGCACATCCGGAGCAAGCGCCAGGGCAGAGGTGACCCCCTGATCAGGGGATGCTAGAGGAGCTGGAAGAAAGCTCAGAGTTGGCTTTGGATTCCAAAGAAGGGGAGTTTAAGAAGGATAAGCCAAATAAAACCCAAAGATTCCGGTTTTCCATAGATGAGACAGATGAGTTATTAAAGGCCATATATGATACCCTGAAGTTGAAGAAGCCAGAAGATAAAGAACTGTCTGTGCATGACCTGTTGTATGCAGGTCTCCAAGCCAAGCAGGCCAGAACCTTTCCGGTTCATGCACTAAAATAAACCATGTTGCAGGAATGGAATGTACCAGAAAAAATTATCTTTCTCCCCCAAAAACCTCAAAAGGAGATTCCCTTTCAAAGAAAAGGATACAAGACTATGGGATAAGTGTCCCAATTTGTACGCTTCACTATCAAAAGTCTCAAAGGGAGCGGAGCTCTCTTTTGAAGATACAGGCTCATTAAAAGCCGATGGACAGAAAAGCCGAAGGTTACTTGAAAATGGCATGGGAGGCCTGTTCAGCTAACTTTAAACCTGCCTTTGCCACTACCTGCATAGCACGTACTGTAGATTTGTGGTTAAAACAGCTCAGCTCACTTCTAGAGTCAGATACTCTTAAAGAGGAGATCCTGGAGGCACTACCAACTTAACAAGGCAGTGGCTTGTATAGCGGACACCTCCACAGAGTCTGAGATTTACATCCAGGGCTACAGCCTTGGTTAACGAGGAATGGAGGGCTATCTGGTTAAAATCCTGGGATTGGGAATACAGTCTCAAAAATTAAGCTCTTTTCTTTTCAGGCAAATTGTTTAGGAAAGAGTTGCATTCGGTACTCAAAAAGCTCAGCCGACAGGAAAAAGGGGATTCCTATCCCCAAAAAGCAGCAACAAATGGAATTTTCGTCCCTTTCAAGGGCCAAGTGACAGCAGCGGGGAAAGATGTCGGCACAACAAAGCTTACGCAAACAGACAGAATCAGAGAAAAGGTAAAAGTATGGCAGTATAGGAGGGGGAAAGGAAAAGGTGGCCCAGTGGGCGGAAGATTGGGGGCTTTCTTCCCACAATGGCAAGCCATTTCCAGCAACAGTTTTTTATTTTGCATCTTATCAATCACGGACACAGAATAGAATTAGTGGGCTGTCCTCAAATTTCGTGCCATAATTTTACCAAAAGAAAATGCAATCTCTTCTTCAAAATATGCTCGAGGAGGACGTGATAAATTACATTCCTCTAAATCAAATGAAGGGTGGATTTTATTCCCACGTCTTCCTCAGGAAAAAGGCGTCTGGCAAATATCAGCTGATTCTAAATCTGAAATGTGTAAACTCTTTTGTCAGATATGAATAGGTAAGTAAAGTTGCGCTACGGACTGCACAGAAAATTGATAGAAGATAGGTTAGAGCTGCCTCTACTTAGAAACCTCAACCCAAAAATTGGGGAGAGGGTACTATGGCTAAAAGTGTAGGAGAGTAGATTGTGGCGCTAAACCCAAAACCTTTTATATTTTATGTATTATGAATACCCAATCCTCAACGAGAAAAAAAAAAAAGGTAAAAATATGAATTATATGTGCTGACTTATGTAATACTATATGTCTAATACATACTCTTACTTAAGTGTATTAGTGCCTAAAATCCCCCAAAAAGTGCCAAAAAAACTGTAAATTATTCATTTCAATCTGAATAAATAGTGGTATAGTTCATATAATAAACATGTGCTAACACAAATGTGCTGGCAAAAACAGAAGTGACCGTCAGACATTGGAAAAATGTCCCATATAGCGGTGAAATAAAGTGACTAATGCAAAAGTGCTGGTGTCTTCAATGAAGAGAACAGCCTTCCCCGGTGTGCTTCTCAGTGTGATGATAATGTGAATGCTCTCACCACAATTCATACCCCAATTGGGGTGGATGGGCTTTCACAGTATAAGCCACTGTGCTGCTATCTGGCGTTTGCTGGTGATGCACTGGGGGATGTTCACTCTTCCGATCCTATTAAACCTCAGTTGATGTATACATTGAAGGAAGAAACATATCCATAGTGTAGTATGTATTTACAATGTGCTTTATTTAAAACGAAAAACCTACTCACATATAGGAAGTAAAAACTTGCTTTGTTTACAATGTCCACCAGCCGCTGCTAGCTGCGAGGAAGATGCACGCAACGTGACCACGCCCTAGGCGTTTCATCAGAGTGACGTCTTCTGGAGTCGCGTAGGGCGTGGTCACGTTGCGTGCATCTTCCTCGCAGCTAGCAGCGGCTGGTGGACATTGTAAACAAAGCAAGTTTTTACTTCCTATATGTGAGTAGATGCACAAGGGGGAAAAAAGCTGGGGGACATGGGGGACAAGGGGACTTTATATGAAATACAACACTCAGGGTTGGCTGAGACATTATAGTATTATAGTATAAATGTTCTGAGGTGACAATGGGCATAAAGCAATAATTCATCGAGTATTTAATTGAAATCAATAGGTAAGATATACAATAAGAAATAATTGATACAAATACAATATATTAATATGTAATTAATTAAATCAATAGTATAATAAATAAAATATGATTAGTATAATATCTCACAATATAATTTTATATCATACAATATATCATAATAATAATAATAATAATAATAAGTATAATAACATAATAAATAATATATCACATAGTAAAAATAAATAGCAGCAGTACACCCAAAATCGACACGACCATGATGAACATATTGTAATAAAAAATAAATGAATACATAAATAAATAAATGTCTCCGCCCTTTAATAGAGCCCATGGTATAAACTATAGATACTGTGATATAGCAGCAAGGCTAAAATCTCGACGCATTTCGTGGACTTATAGCCACTCATCAGGAGCAGCTGGTTAGGAATATCTACAATGAATTATATGCAAAAAGTTAATGGTTTAAAATCAATTGATACAGGAAAGAGAGGGAGCAACACCTATGATCCTAGCCCTTTTACCTGTAGTAATATAATGTGATGGTAGAAACAGGCAAAAAATAATAAGTAGTAACTGGGATTAAATATATCGGGGGATGATAAACCATTGTCCACCCGGGAGCTGAGGTAGTGACGAATGCGGCAGCAGGACAGAGGCATCCAAGGGACAAAAATGAGAAAGGTGTGTAGAAAGGATCCCCCTTCCAATGCAGTGATATTCGATATAGATCATTAGAACATAGAACATAGAACATTTATACTATAATTAATGTCTCAGCCAACCCTGAGTGTTGTATTTCATATAAAGTCCCCTTGTCCCCCATGTCCCCCAGCTTTTTTCCCCCTTGTGCATTTATAGATTAGGGATGGAGACCTTTGTACGGGATGTCCAAGGTCTCATATAAAGTCCCAACATTGTTCTCCTTTTATTTCTATATGTGAGTAGGTTTTTCGTTTCAAATAAAGCACATTGTAAATGCATACTACACTATGGATATGTTTCTTCCTTCAATGTATACATCAACTGAGGTTTAATACGATCGGAAGAGTGAACATCCCCCAGTGCATCACCAGCAAACACCAGATAGCAGCACAGTGGCTTATACTGTGAAAGCCCATCCACCCCAATTGGGGTATGAATTCTGATGAGAGCATTCACATTATCATAACACTGAGAAGCCCATCGGGGAAGGCTGTTCTCTTCATTGAAGACACCAGCACTTTTGCACTAGTCACTTTATTTCACCGCTATATGGGACATTTTTCCAATGTCTGACGGTCACTTCTGTTTTTGCCAGCACATTTGTGTTAGCACATGTTTATTATATGAACTATACCACTATTTATTCAGTTTGAAATTAATAATTTACAGTTTTTTTTGGGGGGATTTTAGGCACTAATACACTTACAGTGCCTTGCGAAAGTATTCGGCCCCCTTGAACTTTTCAACCTTTTGCCACATTTCAGGCTTCAAACATTAAGATATAACATTTTTATTTTTTGTGAAGAATCACCAACAAGTGGCACACAATTGTGAAGTGGAACGAAATCTATTGGATTTTTGAAACTTTTTTTAACTAATAAAAAAATGAAAAGTGGGGTGTGCAAAATTATTCGCCCCCTTGAGTTAATACTTTGTAGAGCCACCTTTTGCTGAGATTACAGCTGCAAGTCGCTTGGGGTATGTCTCTATCAGTTTTGCACATCGAGAGACTGAAATTCTTGCCCATTCTTCCTTGCAAAACAGCTCAAGCTCAGTGAGGTTGGATGGAGAGCATTTGTGAACAGCAGTTTTCAGCTCTTTCCACAGATTCTCGATTGGATTCAGGTCTGGACTTTGACTTGGCCATTCTAATACCTGGATACGTTTATTTGTGAACCATTCCTTTGTAAATTTTGCTGTATGTTTGGGATCATTGGCTTTCTTCTTGGCACTCTTCCATAAAGGCCAGATTTGTGCAGTGTATGACTGATTGTTGTCCTATGGACAGACTCTCCCACCTCAGCTGTAGTTCTCTGCAGTTCATCCAGAGTGATCATGGGCCTCTTGGCTGCATCTCTGATCAGTCTTCTACTTGTCTGAGTTGAAAGTTTAGAGGGACGGCCAAGTCTTGGTAGATTTGCAGTGGTCTGATACTCCCATTTCAAAATGATCACTTGCACAGTTCTCCTTGGGATGTTTAAAGCTTGGGAAATCTTTTTCTATCCAAATCCGGCTTTAAACTTCTCCACAACAGTATTACGGACCTGCCTGGTGTGTTCCTTGCTCTTCATGATGATCTCTGTGCTTTCAACAGAACCCTGAGACGATCACAGAGCAGGTGCATTTATACAGAGACTTGATTACGCACAGGTGCATTCTATTTATCACCATCAGTCGTTTAGGACAACATTGGATCATTCAGAGATCCTCGCTGAACTTCTGGAGTGAGTTTGCTGCACTGAAAGTAAAGGGGCCGAATAATTTTGCACGCACCACTTTTCAGTTTTTTTTATTTGCTAAAAAAGTTTAAATTATCCAATAGATTTCGTTCCACTTCACAATTGTGTCCCACTTGTTGGTGATTCTTCACAAAAAATTAAAATGTTATATCTTTATGTTTGAAGCCTGAAATGTGGCAAAAGGTTGAAAAGTTCAAGGGGGCTGAATACTTTCGCAAGGCACTGTAAGTATGAGTATGTATTATTATTATTATGACACATAGTATTACATAAGTCAGCACATATAATTCATATTTTTCCCTTTGGTTTTTTTTTTTTTTTTTTTTCTCGTTGAGGATTGGGCATTCATAATGCATAAAATATAAAGGTTTCGGGTTTAGCGCCACAATCTACTCTCCTACACTTTTAGCTTTTGTCAGATACAAACGGTTCAAGATGTAGTCTATCTACACCACCAGGGAGTTAACCACAGGAGTTTTAATGGCTTTGTTAGATCTAAGGGACACATCTGCACAAGTTCAAAACCCTGAACTTCCAATTCAACTCTCTGCCATTTGGCCTAGCGTCAGCGCCACACATTTTTACAAAAGGGCTGGAGGAAGCTCTGCAGATCCTGAGGGCAGAGGGGATTCAAATAATCCCGTACTTGGATGATCTGCTGATATTTGCATATTTCGCAAAAGAAGTGGAACAGAACATAAACGGGACCATCATACACCTCCAGCAGCTGGGCTTGCTGGTGAATTGTGAAAAGTCACAGCTAGTCTCTACTCAAAAGATAGCATTCCTAGGGTACACAATAAATTGTACTGTATCCAAAATCTTTCTGATGGAAGAAAAAATCATGACGATAATTAAAAAGGCGAGCAACCTCTGCGCAATGGCGGAGACCTCAATACAAAACATGAGGATTCTCGAATTAATAATGGCGGCCATCCCAGGGGTTCAACGGGCCCAATTGCATGCAAGTTCTGCAGTCCTTTATGCTCTCGATCTGGGATGGGAAGGAGTTTTATTACCCGATGATTTCCCTCAGGAACTTTAAAACTGTCAATCAGGTGGTTGCTAAAGGCAGAAATCTCTTGGCTGGTTGACTTTGGTCACAACACCTTCCCGTGACAGTCATCATGAACGTGAGTGGCCGAGGATGGAGGGCCTACATGGGTGACCAGATGGTATAAGGGGTCTGGCACACCAACTAGCATGCCTTTCTTCCAATGCAAAAGAGCTAAAGGCCGTACAGAAAGCCATTTATACAGCGATCAGAGCCAAAAATAGCCACTGATTACTGTATAAATGTCACTGACAGGGAAGGGGTTAACAAGGGGTTAAATGTGTCCTAGGGAGTTTCTAACTGTGGGGAGATGGGACTGACAGGAAGTAGAAAGAGAAAACTGTTTCCTGATTACTAGAAACAGTAGATCTCTCTCTATTTCCCTAACGGAACAAGGATCTGTCGGTTTACATTGACAGATCCACGTTCTGTCTCTGTGAGGAGCAATCCCAGGTGGCTGGCAGACATTGAATCCACACACATCGGCTCCAGGGACGTGGCGCACGTGTGCACCCGCTACAACATTTTTAAGGAGCTTATATACAATGACTGTGATTCACACAGCCGCGTCAACCTGCCGCAGTGCAACTGCGGTGGGTGGTTGGCAAGTAGTTAAAAAAAAAAAAAAGTGCTGTGGCACCTAATTATAGGTATATCTGCACTTTCTCCTAGTACCCGCTCAAAGTCCCAAAATTACCTGCTGAGCCTGCCAGTAAAGCCTACCTAACTAAGGCAGTGTCCTGTGATTCTGCATTGCTCCTGAATTCAGAACAGTTGTCACTCTCATGTATACCGTGCTGGCTCCCACTACAGTGGGATGAAAACATGCTGGATTGTGGCTATCAGCATTGTCACCCCGGAAGGATTTGCTCCCTTCCTGACCACACTATTTTTTGCAATACGGCACTGCATCACTTTAACTGACAATTGCGTGCTCCTGTGACGTTGTACCCAGACAAAAATGTATGTCCTTTTTTCCCCACAAATAGAGCTTTCTTTTGGTGGTATTTGATCACCTCTGCGTCTTTTTTATTTTTTGCGCTATAAACAAAAAAAGCGTCAATTTTGAAAACTATATTGTACTTTTTGCTATAATAAATATCCCCCCAAAAAAAAGAATTTTAGTCAGATTAGGCCGATATGTAATCTAAATCTTTTTGGTTACAAAAAAAAATCTCAGTACGCTTATATTGATTGGTTTGCGCAACTAGTATTGACGGTAATCTGGGTTTTTTTTTTTTTTTTTTAGAACTAAGACACTTTTTTGGGACCAGGGACATTAATACAGCAATCAGTGCTATAAATAGCCACTTATTACTGTATAAATTTCACTGGCAGGGAAGGGGTTAACACTAGGGGGTTGATCAAGGGGTTAAATGTGTTCCCTATGTGTTCTAACTGTGGGGGGGAATGTGGCTGACTAGAGGAGGAGAGAGATCATTGTTCCTACTTGGTAGGAATACAGGATCTCTGTCTCCTCTCCAATGACAGAAGCAGGATGTGTGTGTTTACACGCAGATCCCAGTTCTCACTCTGACACGAGTGATTGCGGGTGGCCGGCGGTCATCGTCCCTGCCGGGTGCGCGCATTAGCTCCGGGGAAAGCTGCCGGCGGTTGCACGCCTCCTACAGCGTCTTAAAGAGCCGACATACAGCTGCGACAGCTTGCGCAAAAGTGCCAGCCTGCTGCAGTATAACTGTGGCGACTGGTCGGGACGGGGTTAAAGACCATTTTTTCTTTTTTGCTAGAAAATTACTTTGAATTCACAAAAATTATATATGTTTTTCAAAAGCCTTCCAAATTTTTTGGGGGGAAAAATACACTTCAACGAATTGGGGGAAAAAAAAAAATGAAACCGTAAAGTTAGCCCAATTTTTTTTGTATAGTGTGAAAGATGTTACGCCAAGAAATCATGAGAGAACTGTCATTTTTATTCCAAGCAAAAAAAAATTGTGATTCTCCAGAATGGCGCAGCTCTATCTTGAAATAGTGAAACTGATGAATTTGCAGATTTATTGGTTATGCACTTTGTATTGTGTGGATTATGTGTATTTTATTGAGTATGTATTTATTTTATTAGGTCCGTTTCATTAAAGCATAAGTTCCCCCTTTTTTTTTTTTTTTTTTTTTTTTTTTTTTTTTTACATTTTAGCTCCCTATGTACCAATTTACTATTAATGCACCTCTGTTGCAGAAAAATACAAGCTTCCTTTATTTTAATAACAAGGCCTTAACCTAGCCCTGGCTATATTTCTTAGAAAGATTCAGCGACTTCCTGGTATATAGATTTGGGATGTAGAAAATGGTAAGACACAGGAAAGAGTTTTACCAGCTGACCTCATTAGCGCGCACACAGCCTTCAACCATGAACTATATTTGTACAGCATCCCTCTACTCCTGAGTTTGCCTGGCTTGTCAATGTAGGTTGCCAAAGCTGCTATGTTTGCATGCTAAATTCTCTGAGGCTGTGGGTTGGACACCCCTGATGCAGTGCAAAGACCAGCCTGATTGGATAGATGGTGTCCCCGCCTATTCCATCGTTTTGGTAAAGTTATGACCACCTTTATACACCTAAAATGAACTAGTTACGCTTTCAGTGCCATTACTTAACAACACAGAAACAAACACAAATTTTGGCAAGTGAAAAAATAGGTGACAAATGCAGCTTATCGCACAGTAAAAAAAAGTGCAACTCGCACCATGCCAAAATGTCCCATGCCATGTGTGTAGGACAGTCCACTGAAATCAATAGGCCCCTATGTGTGTCACAAGAAAAACTAGCCAAAAAATGTGCCCCATTCACAAGGTGTGAATGGGGCCTGAAAGTGAAACTGATGTGTTTACACAAGAACAATGAGGCTCCATTCAAATCTGTTTCCAAACGCATGGCAAACCGAACAGAAAATGTGCTCTTTGCAGTGTGTTTAACCACTTCAGCCCCGGACCAATAAACAGCCTAAGGACCAGAGGTCTTTTTTTACAATTTCGCACTGCACTGCTTTAACTGGTAATTGCGCGGTCATGCAATGTTGTACCCAAACGAAATTTGCGTCCTTTTCTTCCCACAAATAGAGCTTTCTTTTGATGGTATTTGATTGCCTCTGCGATTTCTTTATTTTTTGCGATATAAATGGAAAGACCGAAAATTTTGAGGAAAAAATGATATTTTTTCTACTTTTTGTTATAAGAAAAATCGAATAAACTCAATTTTAGTCATACATTTAGGGCAAAATTTATTCAGCCACATGTCTTTAGTTAAAAAAAAAAGTCAATAAGCGTATATTTATTGGTTTGCGCAAAAGTTATAGCGTCTACAAACTAGAGTACATTTTCTGGAATTTACACAGCTTCTAATTTACGACTGCCTATCTCATTTCTTGAGGTGCTAAAATGGCAGGGCAGTACAAACCCCCCCAAATGACCCCATTTTGGAAAGTAGACACCCCAAGGAAGTTGTGGAGAGGCATGTTGAGCCCATTGAATATTTTATTTTTTTGTCCCAAGTGATTGAATAATGACAAAAAAAAAAAGTTTACAAAAAGTTGTCACTAAATTATATATTGCTCACACATGCCATAGTTATATGTGGAATTGCACCCCAAAATATATTCTGCTGCTTCTCCTGAGTACGGGGATACCACATATGTGGGACTTTTTGGGAGTCTAGCTGCGTACGGCACCCCGAAATCCAATCACTGCCTTCAGGGTATCTAAGGGTGCAAATTTTTGATTTCACTCCTCACTACCTATCTCACAGTTTCGAAGGCCATAAAATTCCAAAATAACACAAACCCCCCCCCAAATGACCCCATTTTGGAAAGTAGACACCCCAAGCTATTTACTGAGAGGCATGTTGAGTCCATGAAATATTTTATATTTTGCCGCAAGTTGCAGGAATTTTTACAATTTTTTTTTTTTTTTTTGCACAAAGTTGTCACTAAATAATATATTGCTCACACATGCTATGGGCATAAGTCAAATTACACCCCAAAATAAATTCTGCTGCTTCTCTCGAGTACGGGGATACCACATGTGGGGGACTTTTTGGGAGCCTAGCCACGTACAGGACCCCGAAAACCAAGCACTGCCTTCCGGATTTAAATATAAAATGCTACCAAAAAAACTGTTAGCGATCGCAGGGATCAGGCCTGACTCTGCGATTGCTGCAGTTATGTGTTTAGTGTTTTGTAAGTGACAGTGATCGATCGATACTGCACTTGGGTGGGCTGGGCAGAGGGGCAAAACGCAGGTGCCAGCAGGTATCTGGGCTGATCCCACTAACAATGCGTTTTTTTGGAACCCTAAACTGCTGGGGACGCTAGTATAGATCTGATCAGATATTGATCTGTTCAGATTCTATACCACTACGGGAGGTTTATGCTTTGCGTGTGGGTGTTAGCGGTACTGGCACTAACCTTGCGCTGCCTGGGGCGACGCAGACCCTGACCCTAAAACCTAATTGATATCACCTGCCGGGTGATCAGGGGGTTAAACCTTTATTGGGTAATAAATGGTGGGTGCCCTGATGCTATAAAAAGCAAACTAACCAGAGTCAGCCGTAACACTTATACGGTGATCACTGGTGAAAGGGTTAACTAGGGGCAATCAGGGGGTTCAAATTTTTATTAGGTAGTATATGGGGGTCCCTGGCGCTATATAAAAACCTGACGGGGAACCTAAATAACTAACTAGCTAACCAGCGTCACCAGTGACACTTATACTGTGATCGTTGGTGAAAGGGTTAACTAGGGGAAATCGGGGGTTAAAACCATTATTGGGTAGTATATCGGGGTACCTAGCGCTATAAAAACCTGGCGGTGAACCTAAAAAAATAACTAGCTACCTAGCGACATCAGTGACACTAATGCAGCGATCAGAAAAACGATCGCTTAGTGACACTGGCAAAAGGGGGTGAAAGGGTTAACTCTAGGGGCAATCAGGGGGTTAAACCTTTATTGGGGGGTGATAGGGGGCTACCCTGGACCTAACACTAGCTGCCCTGACAGTTTTTACTTTTACAACTGACACTGAATGCAGTGATATGCAGTAAATAAATGATCAATGCAATCAGTGACACTGTGATCGGGGGGGGGGGGGGGGTTGTGCACTTGTGTGTACCTATGTGTTAGTGTAGTGTTTTGGTGCACTTACTTTCTGTCTTCTCCTCGTAGTCCGGTCAAAAAGACCGCCCCGAGGAGAATGACATCACTTCCTCCTTCCTGTGTATACAATACACAGTGGGAGGAAGCTTCTCATTGGCCAGGAGCGATCGAGAGGGGGTGGCCAGAAACCAACGGCCATTCCCTCATCACGGATCGCTCCTGCAGCGAACCGGATCGCTCCTGCAGCGAACCGGACCGCCGTATCCAGCGGGAGGGGGTCCGATCGGACCCCCCACCCGCTGGAAGGCAGGCACGTACATGTACGTGCTTGTGCCTGCCTGTGCCATTGTAATGATGTACATTGGCAATACGACGGTCCTTAAGTGGTTAAGAAACCTGCTATAAATGTACCAAAAAGCATGGTAAAAAAAGCACCACACTCCACTCTTAAGGAAACGTTCTGGAGCTTCTTTGGGTGATTGTTGCTCATAGGACAGCCCATTCAAGTGAATAGGCTGCCCAATGCTTGACTAGCAGAAACGCTTCAAAAGGCCCCAAAGTTCCTGCTATGTGAAGATGTGAACAAGGCCTGACAGCTGAGTGTCTCCATCCATTCCCACCTGTGTACTTGTTTAACCATTTGCCGACCAGCCACCGTTGTTATACTGCGGCAGGTCGGCACAATCGCGCGAAGCATTGTAGTCGTACGTCAGCCCTTTAAATGGCGAAAGCAGGTGCGGATGGCCGCTGCACGGTTGGGGAGCCGATGTGCATGGCCAGCGGTCGCAGTGACTGCCGGCCAAGAAATGGTATTGGAAGCCATTGATGGCTATCCTATGACCCAGGGAGGAGGTGTCGATAGAGAATAGAAGAGGCCTGAGACTGGAATTTACGGGACCCCAACACAAAGGAGAAGAGGTGAGGATGTGTTAAAGATTGGAAGTGACACTGAAGGTGTGTTCAGATAGTTAAAAAGAGAACCAACAAAGTGCAGATTCAGGGGTTGCAGGAGTCGCCATCGCGACCGGGCCCCTTTGTGCCTGGATAGGAGGAGCAGCAAAGCTGGCTAAGCCTAAAGTGAAAGCACAGTACAAATTCTGTCTCCTCTATAGTGCAGTACCTGGCAGGAAGAGAGGTTTTTAGAAGGCTATCTTTGTACTGTATGTGTGTTTTATATATGTGTGTTTACATGCATGTATATATGCACCTTACTTTTAATCCTGCCCAATCGGAACTGATCTTTTTTTTTTTTTTACCGCTGGTTCGAAGTACCAGCAAGAAAATGCAGTTCCTCTGAAAAGCTATCTATGCTCAGATCTCTTTTCAGTTGCATAATCACTATGCTGCAACACAGTTGTGAGGTGGTTGCAGTGCAGCCCCATTCACCTAGGGGTGTACTTCAAGGGTGCCCTGACTGGAAAAAGATTGAGAAACACCGACATAGAAGAACCGATCTCTCCATTTTCCTCCTGCAACCACTAAATGCTGGCGGGAGGGAGAGGAGGAGGAGAAGCAGGGGGAAATGGAGCGATTGGTTTCTTTGGAATGTGCACTTGAACAGGGAGATATATGTACAGTTTTTGAATGGGGAGATAGCTGTACAGTTTAGATCTCATCACAAATTGCATCAATCTTATTTTTTAAGTGAATGACAACCTCCTGGGCAGTGTATGAGTTAGTGGGTGGAGGCAGTGGAGGATGACGTGGACTTGGAGGTAGAAAGGAGTTGCTGTGGACTGGG
Source organism: Lithobates pipiens (assembly GCF_037356315.1). Classification (NCBI taxonomy): domain Eukaryota; kingdom Metazoa; phylum Chordata; class Amphibia; order Anura; family Ranidae; genus Lithobates; species Lithobates pipiens. The sequence goes on from NW_027507758.1 coordinate 339,940,599, forward strand.
TGAGAGGGTGATATTAAGAGTTATAAAATAGGTCTATTTGTCATTGTGGAGGCAGGAATTGTATCTTTGGAGGGCAAAAGTGAAGTCTTTCTGACATTTACTTTTATGCTACAGACACAAGAGTGTGGCTATAGACACTTCTGGTGTTGTCTGTATGCCAAGGTTGTAGCAGTCATGCATGTGCACATCTAGACTAGAGTATATTTGTTGACTTGTCCTATCATTGTAAACTGCATTATCCTGATGTACAGTACTGGCGTTTTTTATTATATTTCTTGCTTTTGTCTTTCAGGGGCACAGCTTGGGACAGTTGTTTCTCTTCCCCTCTCAGGGTTAATCTGTTACTATCTGGATTGGGTTTATGTGTTCTATATTTTTGGTAGGTATTGTGTGTGTTGTATATATTGGAAATTTGAATTTTAAAAGTGATAATTTCTACTACGATTTTTAAGCTTTTGTTTACACTTGGTACTTTTTTCATGCAGGGACACTTGGTGTTTTTTGGTTTATATTGTGGTGCCTTTTCGTTAGCGATAACCCACAAACACATCCCTCGATCTCAGATCCTGAGAAGGAGTATATCCTTTCTTCACTCAAAAATGAAGTATGTATATACAACAATCGTAACCTTTATATAATAGTGTGCATGGGAATTACAGATAAAATGTTACTCTTTATTAAAATGTCTTCACATGTCTACTAAACATCTTAAAGCGATTTGTAAAGTCTCGGTTTTTTTGTTTTGTTTTTTTCTATTAAAATAACAAACATGCTACTCACCTGCTCTGGGTAGTGGTTTTGCACAGAGCAGCCCCGATTCTCCTCTTCTCGGTTTCCTGGCTGGAACTCCTGGCCCCCTCCTTCCAGTTAAGTGCCCCCACAGCAAGCAGCTTGCTATAGGGGAATCTGAGCCGAGCTGCAGCACCGTTTGGCCCTGCCCCTTCCCTTCCCTGATTGGCTAACTGAGTTTGATATCAGCAGGAGCCCATGACACTGCTGCTGTGTGTCAGACAATTGGGAGGGAGCGTCCCGGACAGCCAAGTCTCTCGTGGACATCGCTGGACAGAGATGGCACTCTGGTAAGTATTAAGGGGGCTGCTGCACACAGATGGCTTTTATCTTAATGCATTAAAGCGGGAGTCCGCCGTTTAAAAAAAATAAATAAATAAATAAAAATAAAAAAAGCCAGCAGCTACAAATACTGCAGCTGCTGACTTTTAAAATAATGACACTTAGCCGCCCAGCGTGCCCACGATGTCGGCACCCGAAGCCGATCTCTCGATCGTCTCTCGGGTGCTGCCGCCGCCATCTTGGGTATGGGAATCAGGAAGTGGAGCCTTGCGGCTTAATTTCCCTGTTCCCTACTGCGCATGCGCGAGTCGCGCTGCGCAATAAGGATGGTCCCCGCTGTCTCTGGGATCCGTGTGTTTCCCAGCAGGCAGCTGGGGACCTTCGGAAAGGGGGCGTAGATTCTGCGGAAAAGGGGCGTAGCTTCTGCAGAATCTACGCCAGAAGTGGGTGCAGATACCTGTACTGAACAGGTACCTGCACCCCCCTCCCCCCTGAAAGGTGCCAATTGTGGCGCCGGAGGGGGGGAGGGTTCCAATGAGCGGAAGCTCCACTTTAGGGTGGACCTCCGCTTTAAGATTAAAAAAAACCTTCTGACTTTACAACCATTTTAACAAATTATAAGTAAATTAAATTTTGTACTTTCTCCATTCATAATTGAACATGTTTGAAATATTTATCCTTCACTTTTAGTTTTTGTGGAATGGTACATATACTGTTAAGAGTATAGAGTAAGGCAGTGGGATTGATTTACTGCAGGCCCATTCACACCAGAATAAATTGACCTGCAGTGCACATGTGCGTTGAGTGCTGTGCTGTGTTGTTCTAAAGCCCATTCAAAATAAATGCGCTGAAATGCAACACAAAAGATATGGTGCAGGCTATTTTCGCAGCACAGCCTATATATATATATATATATATATATATATATATATATATATATATTATAATATACAAAACAAAAATGATCATAGACATGTAGAGCTCCATATCATGGAACACCAGTCATCAGAAATGATACAAAGAAAACACAAATGACGACAAAAACAGATCACGGGGGTCCCGCTCTGAGGTAATACCCATTATCAGGCCTGACAATATAAGGGGACCATATCAAGGGGAGAAAACACATTCTAGTAAACGGTGAAGAGGAAGAACAAAGGACCTCATAACAAAACCTTCAGTAGGTGTATGAGCGCAAAGGTTAGAAACTCCCAGACCTCCCACCACCCCCATGTGTTGAATAAGAATGTATTATTTTCCACTTACTTTAAATGTGGTTCCATCTACATAATGCAAAACTTTTAGCCAGAAAATGCTGCAAGCTATCCTCCACTAATGCACGAACTACCACAATTTAATAAACTGTTATAATAGGCTTTTTGAATGTGTTTTCCAGCTTCTCTAAATTACACCAGCCCTATATATTTTGTTGTGCTGCTATCCCTCCTGCCACCAGAGCTTCCCCATATTTACTGATAGAGAGGAAGGAGTTTAAGAGGGTGCAAAAAAGTTAGGTTATGCATGAGTACTGAGATTAGTAGTGCTAACAGGTGATTGGAGATGATCTTCTATAAAGGAGAAAATAGGGGTGAGTGGAAATCTGAGGAGAGCATAGGGGGAGCTGTAGCATACTCACCGAGGGTAAAAAACTGAATGGTACAGGAACCCCCCTCTTTTTTAACACAGGATTACCTGTCAAGGGCACTCCCTCCTTGAAAGTGGAGATAAGTAATTTCAGAAAATGGTTTTTGGAACCTAAGCTTGCTTTAGTTTCACTCTCAACTACAGAAACTTTATCACGCCTGTCAGAAAAGGTGAACATTTCTGAAATGTCAGCAGTGTTTGCTCTCAAATTTCCGAGGGTCTTGCTTTGTCTGTCAATACAGTATAAACTCAGGACTTCCTGTTTTAGGGAACAGGAAGCCTTATTCGAAAAGGAAATGTGCATTGAATTTAGAAGGCAAGCTCGTACACCACTTTTATTACCAGTTCTTACTGTGAAATTGACAAACTCACTCCAGTGTTGTATTAATGCTACCAGGAAAGAGATGTGACACTATGTAAACATAATGCAAGCAGGTGTTCTATATGCAGGTCAGGTCAATGCAACCATAAATAGAAATGGGATATAAATATAATAAAGAATTGTTCTTCTATCCAGTTTTTGTGGATTGTAAAAATGCATTTCACCCATAACATTGCTAAAATTAGATGTAAGATTAAAATTAAAGTCTGGTAATTTACTTAAAATATTTTAATTTTTATTTTATTTTTTATTTATTTTTTATATTTTGTAGCATTGATTTAGTGTAGCATTAAAAGGCACTGCCCTGGCCACTCTTTCCAGAAAATCCCGCCTGTCAAAATGACAGCCAGTACTGACTGTTTATCAAAGCTGCAACCACTGCTATGTTAGACTGACTTTCTGAATAGTGTTTAGAAGTTTAATCCAGAAATAGAATATAACAAATGCTCATTTATTCAATTGCAAATCGCATTACAATACCTTGTACCACAGAATCCTAATCGAGAATCCTAAATCCTAATTGTAGTGTCAAGCTGTACGTTTAGAGTAAATTTTTTTTATCCAGGGTAACACATCTGGTTTTAAAATGAAAACTAGTCAAAATAGGAAAAAGTCTTGTGTCCTTACAAGTCATTTATTGCAAAAATAAAAAGACATGTTTGTCCCCAAAAGGGTGGATTACGACATTTATCTTCTGAAATTACCAACGTATTGCTGTATTAATGGGCTCATATCATAAAATGTAAAAATTGCTTGGGTCCATGAGTGGTTGCTCGGGTCCTAAAGTGGTTAGCGATGACCATTGCTGAGAATACACAGACGAGCTGGAAAACTCCCACCCTAATGTTATATTTTTATATATGTGAGGTAATTATTTTTCACCCTTCTTTATGCTAAATGTGATCTAACATTGAGGGTCTTGCCCACTAGTATGGTTGATGGGGAAGTTACTCCAAACCAGATTGCAACTTTAGCAGTATCAGATGCCACACCATTATCATCGTCAATATATTCACTCTGGGGGCGGGTGATTAAAGGGTTGGTAAGAACACAAAGGTCTCGCTATTAGACTAGCCATAAATTATCTGATCCTTCAGGATGTAATGGTAATGCAAGAAAGAAATGAGTCGTGTGGTGTTACCCAAGGGTGTGATAATGTCATTTTAGAAATCAGAACATCTTGGAATGTCTGAGCAAGTTTGCTCCTTTTTTTATTTGTGTGTTGATTATTTTGGTTGTTTGCATATGTCTTACCACCTAATACTTTTGGGGAGACATCTGAACATTTACAGCCACCCTTATTGCTTAATTCTTAACTTCAGAGCATAGTGTTAGTTTGAAAAGTGGCATAGTAATTACAGTGCACATACATGCACAGTTTTTACTTGTATTAATCTCTTCTGTTTTTTTTCCATCCAGCTTTCCAAGAACAAAGATGTTCCTGTCTGTGCAATGCTGAAATCATTACCCCTGTGGGCTATTATTGTTGCTCATTTTTCTTATAACTGGACCTTTTACACTTTGCTTACTTTATTACCTACATATATGAAGGAGATCCTGCGTTTTAATACACAGGAAGTAAGTGAATATTTTGTTACAACATAACCTTCAACTTTTTAGAATATGTAGTTGAAAGTCATGATTGTTTATAAACCAATGTTCTCCGATAACTAAATGTCTAAACACCATTCAGTATTCATATGCAAAGCTTCCAAGTATACAAAGTTTTATTAGGCATCAGATTTCAATTCTAATCTGCATGGTTGTCGTGTTTCGCAAATAGACTTTTAGTAATGATTATTCAGGTCAGTTCAACAGCTGTTTTTACCTATGCATAATTTAATTTGGTTTATATAAGAAGTTTGTGCGCCTGATTTCGAAATGGGGTTATTAAAAATGTAGCGAGGGCAGAAAGCATAAAAAATATCTTTTTTATTTTGAGGCTTATTTTACTAGGTATAAAAAGGGAAAGGCAAGTGTGGACTTTAAATGAAGCATATGTAACCACATGCCTCCATCCCTCTATCAGGAAATTGAAGGGGGAAAATTTGGGACTTGTCACAATTTGGGTAAAAAAAAATGTATAAATGTGCGTTGTCCTAAATGGTTAACTTGGCAGATTGCAGTAGGTACATGTAAAATATATATATATATATATATATATATATATTAATATATATATAATCACACACACTGTATACATGATGAAGCAGCACATTCCAGTTACCGATATGTAGAATATTAACCACTTACAGACCGGACCATTTTGCTGGCTAAGAGACCAGACCACTTTTTGCGATTCGGCACTGCGTTGCTTTAACTGACAATTGCGCGGTCATGCCACATGGCTCCCAAACAAAATTGACGTCCTTTTTTTCCGAAAATATAGCTTTCTTATGGTGGTATTTGATCACCCCTGCGGTTTTTATTTTTTGCGCTATAAACAAAAATAGAGCGTCAATTTTGAAAAAAAACGCATTATTTTTTACTTTTTGTTTTGATAAATATCCCCCAAAAATATATAAAAAAACATTTTTTTCGCTCAGTTTAGGCCGATACGTGTTCTTCTACATATTTTTCATAAAAAAATCGCAATAAGCGATTGATTGGTTTGCACAAAAGTTATAGCGTTTACAAAATAGGGATAGTTTTATAGCATCTTTAATAATTTTTATTATTATTTTTTTTACTAGTAATGGCGGCAATCAGCGATTTTTATTGTGACTGCGACATTGTGGGGGGGACATCAGACACTTTTGACACATTTTTGGGACCATTGTCATTTATACAGTAATCACTGCTATATAAATTCAGTGATTCCTGTGTAAATGACACTGGCAGTGAAGGGGTTAACCAGTGGGTGGCAGTGTAGGAGTTAAGTGTTCCTAGGGGTGTGTTACTAACTGTGGGGGGGGGTTGGGCTTTCATTTAGTGAACATTGATCTCTGCTCCAATCACATGGAGCAGAGATCAGCGTCACTAGTTGCTAGGCAGAATGGAAACACGGCATTTCCTCCATTCAGCCGTCCCGTGAGACGATCGCTGGTATGCCCGCGGCGATCGAGTCCGCGGGACCTGCGACCGGACTCACGGGGGGTCCCGACCGGCACACAGCGGCACGCTCGTGATGGCAGGGCGGCATTGAAGATTGGACGTACCTGTATGCCAATATGCCTGCCCATGCCATTCTGCCGACGTACATCGGCATGCGCTGGTCGGGAAGTGGTTAAATGCTCCGTGTTATGGAGTTAAAAATAATAGGAAATATGTGGTATAATCTGTACAAACAATAATGGTGTATTAAAAACATGACTGCATCCAATAATTCTCGTTGCGTTTCTTGGTTAACAATCCACTTCCTTCAGGAGCGGATACATCAACACGTATGGGGTTAGAATTCAATGACATGCAGGACAGGAGCAGCTAGAATTGTCTGTCCCGGGAGCTAAGGTTGTGAAACCCGCATGCGGCGCAAACTCGCACAAAATGTCCCCAAAGGATAAAGAGATTCACATGTACTGAATAGTAGTAGGAATAACTCCAAAGATATCGAAGTATAGGACAAAGAAAAAACTGGTGTTGCATGAACCATCATGCATATTTCCCAAAGGAAGCATAAAAACAGTGAAAGAAAAAGAGTTGGTGCATGAACAGAAATGGTAATTTTACTAGATATGGGTTTTTAACTCTCTAGAATTTCATCGCACAAAGGTTGCTTTAAATCGAGGGTCAGCAACCTGTAGATCGCGATCTACTAGTAGATCATGGACAGTTGACTGGTAGATCATGGTTTGGGCTTGCTGACCTGCCATTCCAGTGCATCACACAGTGCAATACAGAGGGACTACTTGTAAAGTTAGAGCTGTTGAAGGAAGCAAGAGCCGCATAAGCCGATGCCTTCTCTGTAGTGCTGACTCCTGTCCCATGCGGAGTGATACCAACTGTACTCCACCTCTTATCCTGGCTATCAGTCTCCAGAGCGATGCCAGCAGCAGGAAGAGGAGATCTTCAGGTCAGTGTGAAGCAATACACTGGGCATATTAGTATAGGGCTGCTTTCACACTAATGTGCTGCGGTTTACCCACACCGAGGGTGCAGTGCAGTGTACCTGCAGCTGTCCTGCAGGTTTGCTACGCTTAGCAATAGACTTCTATTATATCCTTCTGTTTTACCACTTCCCAACTTTAGGTGTGAATGAGTCCTAAGGGTGCTGCTACCGAATGCAAGGGCTCATTTACAAGTGCTGCTCCTCTAAAAAGCAATCAGAGTGTGTGCTCTAGGTAGGTGGTGAGGAGGCAACATGTTGCTTTCTCGCCATCTGAATTAGAGGATTAAGGTGTGAGAAGGTGACATTGTGCCCTATGATCTTTAACTTCTCCTGTCGTGTTTAGGTAGATCTCCACCTCTTTAAGGTTGCCTACCCCTGCTTTTAAATGATGTCTCCATCCAAATCTACCGATTTACTTATAATGAGGAGCGATGAGTATAGTTTATGTGTAAAGTCCTGGTTTGAAGGTCTAATAGTATGTTGTTATGCACAATCCGAATATTGACCGGTTCAGCAAGAATCGGCCAGCATTCAGGCAGTGTGTACAGCTGCCTGTACAACAGGAGCCAGTCTCGCAACCAGCTTCTGTCCAACGGTCTTGCTGGAAAAACAGAATCTGACCAGCAACCAATCCACATTTACAGCTACTGGCATTGAACACTGATCAGTGTCTTCTGAGGGGGGTGAGAGGTGCAGGGCCCCCGTCAGAATACAATAGCACAGCAGGGGAGATTGGCACACTAACATTGCTTGTGTTGGTACAGTTATCTGTGTTATTTTTCGTTCAGCCTACTGGGTTGAATGAAAAAAAAAAAAACTGAGTGAGAGTACCCAGCTTTTACTGGCCCTTTGCTTTTAACATGGCTGTACCTGTATGTGTGTTGAGGGATCATTTTACCCTTTGGGGCTTACGATATATACTGTAGAAATACAGTAATGATATGAGCATGGAAGCATTGCTGGAGACGCTCCCCTAACGTATTTACAATGAAACACTACAGGGAATTGTACATAGTGGTACTCGCAGGTATAATCAGGTATAGGAAGTTTTGCTCCCACAGAAGAATATATAATGTGACACATACAATGCATGGATTTTCTGGTTGTGCCAGAATTACTCCAACATTTCTATCACTAACCATGACACACATGTCTATTTACAGAATGGATTCCTCTCTGCACTTCCTTACTTTGGATGTTGGCTTTGTATGGTCCTTACCGGTTATATTGCAGACTTCATGAGGGAGAGGTTGAACTTTTCAACTGTAGCAGTGCGAAAAACTTTTAATACATTAGGTAAAAGGAACTTTTTTTTTTTATAAGAGTTATTAAACCTTTTGAGGTGAAAAAAACTAACAGCATACCTCATATAATTTGTTTACTGTCCTCTTTTTGTATGCAGCCTGTCTTCGGCATAACAAGCCATTGAATTTTGTGTATATTCTTCTCTGCCTTTAGGGTGATATGCTGCCCAGCAGGGTCTCCCTGGAGGTCCAGCATAGTCACCATGACTTTCTCTTCCCACAAGGGCTTTGAATAGGAGCAGCTCTGTTCTGTGGGATCGACCTAGCTAGAGCTATGCACACATGAAACCACATATCTAATCTCTGATGTGCACAGTGGATGCTCCCTGACTGGACGTTTTGGAGAAGCGTCAAGGAGAGGGACGCAGTGCAGATCTTGGAGCAAAATACAGAAATAACTTTTTTATATACACTTAGTTACCTAGAGCTTGGGAGAAGATACAATATTGGCATCATGGTGTAATAGGAACACTGATGGAAAAGGTGCCCACATTGCACTGAATAGCGTGTGGCCTAAAGAGCCATTGTTAACTACAAAATACACATTTTCTGTAGACAGTTGCAAACAGCTGTTGCAGTCCTTATACCTATAAAAATTTGCCTTGGGGCTAAGTTTAGACTTTCGACTACAGCGATACACGTTCAGATTGCGTTTGAGAGGCAATGATTAGGCGATAGGATGTCTCCTTACCACCTATTTTTACTCCATAAAGGCCATAAGAATGCACAGCATCTCCTTGCAATGAACGCAGTTGCTGGGTGTTTGTGGCGCATCTTTATTTGTTTGATTGGGTTGCATTCAGCAGTAGTACTGCTCACAGAACGCAACAGGAGTGATCATTTTTGCTGAGGGCACAAAGCAAAGCCTTGTAACCATGACATGTTATCACCCTATTTGCTGCCTGTGCTAAAAACGCAGCTCGACTGCATTTAACGCCCCCCATCCAAAAGCCTAAACAAGCCCTTAAAGAAACATTCTTTCTGCTTTTGCAGGTCAAAGTGAGAATGTGTCTGCTATGGCATCCCTTCACACCCCCAATCTCCTTATACAAACCTTGTATGCAACCAGAAGGAATGGGGACTTCACTCCCTCAATTATGTGACAGTTCTTGTGTCTAGCATTCTGTGGAGTGAGGAGCTTCTGGACGCTCATGTCATCTCACACGTCACAAATACGAGGAAATTCTACAAAACCCGAGTGCATATTGACTTCTATACTCTGGGCCTCATCCCTCTGATAAGTATTTGATTCAAATCCGGAGGTGGTGGAGGATTTGGCACCTAGATGGGACTCAGCACTCTGATGCTTAGCGCTGTCTCATCCAACCTTGTGTGAGTTCAGGGGTCTACACCCACAGATCATATTGGGACACAGTGGCTCTGTCCATGCAGTCACACGATATCTCACTTCTGTTGAAATTCCCAGCAAGTTGATCAGTGAAGTTACACATGTGGCACATTTTATTTTAAGAGACCGTGATGGAAGAGGAATTGGTCCACTCTCAGTGTCTCACACAAGCTCGTCAGTACATGTTTGTGTGTTTATTCTAGAGACTTTATATATTGGTCTATATTTGTACTATTTGTAAAAGATTTTGGTGTGCACACTAGTGTGGATATTGTGGTTGAACCTTTTTGTACTTTTACAACTTTTGCATGTGTATTTATGTATGCATTCAGTGCAAAGCAGCCTGATAAAATCAATGATAGGCCAAAAATACTCGGTATTCCAAGCAGTACAGAGATGCGTGTGTATGGGGCAGACGCCCCAAACGTGGACCTTCTGTGTTTGGGACACAAGTCCCAGTGTGCTTCTGCCCACCTACGCCCTATTTTTATTTATTTTTTGGTTGTATTTACTGTATAGACATGCATTTATATGTGTATAACATATATATTTGTTCTTGTTTCCCAGGAATGATTGGACCTGCAGGCTTTTTATTGGCAGCTGGTTACACTGGGTGTAATTACACTCTGGCAGTGGTATTCCTTACACTATCAACCACACTTGGGGGAATGAGTATTGCGGGATACAGTATAAATCATTTGGATATTGCACCTTCGTAAGTATATGAAAATTGTTACTGTAAGCATGTATTTCCTTTCGTAACTTGCTGCTATAAGTACTTTACAGATGATGGAGAGCCATGGATGCTGCCTTGGCCTCTCTTGTGTGGCTTGCAGTATGATATATTAATTGGTAATTTTATGCAGTTATGTAATATCTATTCAGCTGAAACTATTTGGCCTAATGTATGTCCTGTGTTACAGATTTGCAGGACTGCTACTTGGAATCACAAACTCATTTGCCACAATTCCTGGCATGATTGGGCCAGTCATTGCCAAAATTTTAACACATGAAGTAAGTGTCATTGGGAAATATTGTGTATATGGGGGGGGGGGGGGGTTAACAAAGAGTGGTGTGAGCATAATGCTTGCACCACTCTTTTAAACATGGAAAATGGAGCAGATCCTGCTCCTAATTAACAAAAGGGGCACAAGTCCCTTTGTTAATTCGGGTCAATCGGTTCTCTGTTCTGCTGTGTCTAAGACAGACCTAGCACAGAGAACAGAGTTCCTCAGGGTTGTTTTTTTTTTTTTTTTTTTTTGCAGTCCTCCGGATCAACTGTGGGTGTAGGATTGTGTATATAGGATTGTGTAAAAAAATTTTTCCCCCTTATGCTGGTTGAACTAGATGGACTTTTTTTTAACCAGACTAACTATGTAACAGAAGAGCTGGATCTGCATGGTTGGATTTCTGTCTGCTTGTCCCCCTCTACCTACTGTACCTCAGCTCAGAGTGGGAGGAAAGAGCAGGGTTGTTCCTGCAGGCTCTGCTCATATAGTGTAATTATTGCACAGGCAGAGAGAGGGTTGCAAGCTGACTGATAACTGCACACATCCCATATGCCACGACATACCTGGCAGGAATCTGCGGCAGTTTTCTATGTAGGAAAACTGCTGCATTACCTATGTTAGAAACTGGTGCAGGGTCTGCACCTATTTCAATCTGAACTAGAAACTGGTGCAGATCTGAAATGGGTGTATCTCCTTTGTTAATGTGGTGTATGCTACTCCCGACCATTTCCTGCACCAATATAATAGCACTAAGAGCTTCATTATGTCCCCAGTTTGTGTAAGGACGCTGAACGGACAGCTGCTAGAGATTAAGGGTCCATTCATGTGGGGTGCTTGACTGCGTGCCCTGTGCAGGTCTGTTTTCCTGGTACGGGATGCATTTTTTGTGCTGACAGCCTATAGAGGTCTATTGGGGCGTGTGACTGCATGGACAGAGCCACTGTGTCCCAATATGATCTGTGGGTGTAGACCCCTGAACTCACACAAGGTTGGATGAGACAGCGCTAAGCATTAGAGTTTACATATTGTGTTTTATTTCCTCTCTCCTATTTATCTATGGATATTTATGGATGAATTCTGCAAAAGAACCTAGCTCTAAATGAGTAAAGAATTTCTATTATTCTTTCAACTCTTTGTTGGTCTGTAAAGTTGAAAGTTAGCTCTTCATATGAAGCAAACAGCTAATAGTGCATTCTAGCTTTAGCTGTCACTATAATAAGGAAATGACACTTGTTTAGACAGCTTATATAAAAGGGTGTCTTTATTCAGGTGTGCCTAGAGAAGCCTGGGGATTAAGTACAGCCTGCTGACACATCAATGCAAGTTACAACAGACAGTACATTAGAGTATTGGAACAGACCTCTCTGCTATGGCCAGTATAGACTTCAGTCTTTTCCCAGAGCACATTTGTGAGATGTTCTACGGTTACTGTGTCATCTCCCTCGTTAAAAAATCACTTTGGCCAAATCCAATAAAAAAAAATGAAATATGCAGCATATAAACAATATTTACAGGCAATCATCTGTTTTAATTGGAGTTGGAGGACTTTGCAGTATCTTCTATATAGACTATTTATAATGCAATTCTAATAGAAAGATATATGTATTCCCACAAAAGTACACCCCTCACATTTTTGTAAATATTTTATTCTATCTTTTCATGTGACAACACTGAAGAAATTACACTTTGCCACAATGTGAAGTAGTGAGTGTACAGCTTGTATAACAGTGTAAATTTGCTGTCCCCTCAAAATTACTCAAAACACAGCCATTAATGTCTAAACTGCTGGCAACAAAAGGGAGTGCACTCCTAAGTGAAAATGTCCACATTGGGCCCAAAGTTTCAATATTTTGTGTGGCCACCATTATTTTCCAGCACTGCCTTAACCTTCTTGGGCATGGAGTTCACCAGAGATCACAGGTTACCACTGGAATCCTCTTCCACTCCTCCATGACAACATCACAGAGCTGGTGGATGTTTGAGACCTTGCGCTCCTCCACCTTCTGTTTGAGGATGCCCCACAGATTCTCATTAGGGTTTAGGTCTGAAAGCATGCTTGGCCAGTCTATCACCTTTACCCTCAGCTTCTTTAGTAAGGCAGTGGTCGTCTTGGAGGTGTGTTTGGGGTCGTTAACATGTTGGAATACTGCCCTGCGGCCCAGTCTCCAAAGGGAAGGGATCATGCTCTGCTTCAGTATGTCACAGTACATGTTGGCATTCATGGTTCCCTCAATGAACTGTAGCTCCCCATTACCGGCAACACTAATGCAGTCCCGGACAATGACACTCCCACCACCATGCTTGACTGTAGGCAAGAAACACTTGTCTTTTACTCCTCGCCTGGTTGCTGCCACACACGCTTGACACCATCTGAACCAAATAAGTTTATCAGTGGTTCCAGTAATTCATGTCCTTAGTCTGTCTGTCTTCAGCAAACTGTTCGCAGACTTTCTTCTACATCATCTTTAGAAGAGGCTTCCTTCTGGGAAGATAGCCATGCAAACCAAATTGATGTGGTGTGAGGTGTATGATCTGAGCACTGACAGGCTGACCTTCAACCTCTGCAGCAAAGCTGGCAGCACTCATATGTCTATTTCCCAAAGACAACCTCTGGACATGACGTTGAGCACATGCACGCAACTTCTTTGGTCGACCATAGCGAGGCCTGTTCTGAGTGGAACCCGTTCTGTTAAACCGCTGTATGGTCTTGGCCATCGTGCTGCAACTCAGTTTCAGGGTCTTGGCAATCTTCTTATAGCCTAGGCCAGTGATGGCGAACCTTGGCACCCCAGATGTTTTGGAACTACATTTCCCATGATGCTCACACACTCTGTAGTGTTGATAAGCATCATGGGAAATGTAGTTCCAAAACATCTGGGGTGCCAAGGTTCGCCATCACTGGCCTAGGCCATCTTTATGTAGAGCAACAATTCTTCTTTTTTTTTTTTTTTTTCCCAGATCCTCAGAGTACTTTGCCATGAGGTGCCATGTTGAACTTCCAGTGACCAATATGAGAGAGTGAGAGCGATGACACCAAATTTAACACACCTGCTCCCCATTCACACCTGAGACCTTGTAACACTAACGAGTCACATGACACCGGCGAGGAAAAATGTCTAATGCGCCCAATTTGGACATTTTCACTTAGGGGTGTACTCACTTTTGTTTCCAGCAGTTTAGACATTATTGGATGTGTGTTGAGTTATTTTGAGGGGGCAGCAAATTTACACTATTATACAAGATGTACACTCACTACTTTACATTGTAGCAAAGTGTAATTTCTTCAGTGTTGTCACTCCTGTACTAAAAGTGCTTACTCTAATGTCAGTGCACAGAGGACATTTAGCATCATCTAGGCCTTACTTCCCCATCCTCCTTCGTACTATCACTTTCACTGAATTTCATTTCTTTCACTAATGGGTCTCAGCATTACTAGGTAGTCTTTGCAAATGTATTCTACCTAGGAATGCCCAGACTGACATCCACCTCTGAAGAAATATTTGAATAACGCCTCCCAAGCACCAGCCCACTGCCTATATCAGGGCTAAGGGCTCTTGATGAGCAATGAGGTAGGGTGCTGTGATATTTTCAGGAAGCTATGTAGAGCTGGTCCCTCTCCATCAGCCATGGTGCATACATCTGCCTGTGTTGCATAGAAAAGCAGAGATGTATTGAACAGGGAACCAGTGAAGGAAAAATAGAAGCAGATTAAACTTCAGAGGTAAGTCTCTCTAGGTTGTATAATAAGATCAAATCTTCAATACATGTACAGTTGCATTTTGGAATTAACAGTCCTATAGTTTCTTGTATTATATCAGACTATAAATATCATTCCAGCCCACTCCTTTCATAATAAATTATCTCTAAATGGCAACTGACATTTTATGTCTGCATAGTCACAAATAAATGTATAATTTAAAAAAAACACAAACGGTGCTCAAAATAAAACCTATTCTCTTATATATTCTACAAGCAGCTTTATAGTTCCTTTCTGGAGCCTGCAGGTAGTGCCACAACAAGTGAATAGCTGGATAGCCTGTTCAAAGCACATATGCCACACAAAAATGCGGCATGACATACATGTACAGTTCTATTAACCATGTTTTTACTTGGCTTCTAATGGAAGATCTATACATGATCTGCAAATCCCAATAGCTTCTACATGTATATAATTCACCAGGTGCTAAAAAGGTGTGACCACATGTTATCACAAGAAATTCTGGATGAACCCTCTGCACACTGCTATACACCCTTTCTAGCAAACTTTGTTTAAAAAAACAGGGACGTTTGGTTTACATATATTGTAATACATGTTTAAACTATTGGGATTTGAGCACAGGTATATCTTTCTATTTCATTCAAGGTCATTGGCCAGATCTGAACCTTGTAGCTTTCATACAACTTGTGCCTATCTGCCCCATATTTGCACCATATCAAATGGAGCATTTCCATTTTGCAGAAAATGAACTAGCCATTGAGGGATTACTTTACCAGACTCCAATATGTATTGTAATGTATTGTATGTGAATCAACAATCCTTTTTTTTTTCTTTCTTGCAAAGTTTGCTTGAAAGGGCATATATCAGTGTGCACCTGATGACTTATATGCATGTAGATCTCTTGGAATTTGAGCACAGTTATGTCTCATTGCTATTGCACTGACTAGAGGAATGCTGTCCTACATTCATGCCCTTTTATGCAAATACCGCATATGGGGAGAGAAAGGAGTGCTGGGAAATGTAGTCTCAGCATCTCTACATGCAGTACTATTACTTAGGCGGTAACATGCAATGCAGCATCAACCCATCTGCAAACACGATACAGGACAGGAAAGGGGCCAAAAATCATTGCATGACGAAGTGATTTACATTTCTCAACCTACTCTATACTACTGAAGAAATGCAACCTACTACCTACCAATAGTCTATCAACGCATTGAAAAGTTGTGGCAGGTTGCCTTGACCCATTTGGTTTTTGTGATTGAAAGCTGCTTGAAATTGCCTGTAAACTGTTGTGTGGGCGTGTGTTGTCAACATTAGTAGTATTCTTTGAATGTAATCACTTGTCCTTTCCCTTTCTTCTACAGAACACTGTGGAACAGTGGCAGATTGTCTTCTACATTGCTGCTGCCATTAATCTATTTGGAGCATTGTTCTTTGCAGCATTTGCCAGCGGTACAGTACAAGATTGGGCTGTGAGGACTAATAAAGCCCAGGGAAGCTGAAAACAAGCACTGACACTTTACATACACAAGATGCCTTGAAATGTCATTCATATAGACATTAATACTTTATTTTTAGTATTTGTATTACATTTGAAATTCAGGATGCAGCCTTATGGAGTTAAAGGGAAGGTATAGTGTATTTTCAGTGAGCTCATGTTTTACATTTAAGTGACACTAAAATCTGAATTTCTGGTTTAAAAAAAAAAAAAGTATATCTATATTCCTATTCAAATATGTATTTTTAATTCCAAAAGCTACTTGCTGTTGCTCTGTCTCTTCCAAATGCATTTTTCTTTTTGTTGGCTGCTTTGACCTGACTTCCTGGCTATGTTCCCACTGTAAGTAAGAGCGTAGCCACCCTCTGTCCCAAGATGGACTAGGGAATTTGAACTATGGGATTTATAGTGTGCATAGAGCAGTGCACATGTCCGCAACTAATGTGCACTGTTCCTTTCAAACATACAGAGAGTTGAGGGGGAAAAGGAGTGGTACAAGGAGACAGAAAAACCACAGTAAAACGATTTAATTAAAAATAGATTACATGAATGTTTATGGATTTTTTTTGAAAAAAAAGGATATGTTTTTAGTGTCACTTTAAAGTAATTTTTCATCATGACATTGTTTTTTCTTTTGTATATTCATGTTACTGGATTACATTTAGAGACCTGTAATAGATTTTATAATTTTTGAGATAAGACGTCTGCCCCTAGAAAATGCATTTTCCTTTTTACTGTAAAAAAAAAAAGTAGAAAATGCATTTTCAATTAGTGCGTTGGCTTGTATATTTTGCTTTATGAGAAGGAGCAGTAAAGCAAAACAATTATAGCACTGCAAAGCAGAACCTGCATATGTCATAAGCAAATATGGCTGTCTCATGTACATATGATGTAAACAAACACGAATCTTAAAGTAGAACTATAGGCAAAACCTTTTTTATTTTTTTTGCCATCTGTGTCCCATTGTGGAGATTTCCTTGCACTTCCTGTCCCATAGCCAAACCGGAAGTGAAAGGATATCCCTGCACATTAAGGGAATTCCTTGGGCCCCCCCAGGTCACCAGAACTAGTGTCCCCAGTGGAAGACTTCCCCTCTATTACTTTTCTGGGGACAACCCAAAATGTGGGATTTTCTTTTACTGTCACTGATGATGGTAAACAGGATAAATAGAAGGTGAATCTCCTTAAAGTGGTTGTAAACCCATGGGGGGGAAAAAATAAGCAACCTGCAAGGCAAAGGCATAATGAGCTAATATGCATAGCATACTAGCTCATTATAAATAACTTACCTGAGAACGAAGCCCCCGAAGTGGTCCTCCGTCTTCATATCTGCCGCTGCCATGGATCCCGGAGTGACTTCCGGGTCTCACTACTCCGGCGCTGTGATTCGCCGGAGCAGCGATGACGTCACTCCCGCGCATGCACACGGGAGCAGACATTCGCGAAGTATCGCCGCGATCTGCGGCCTGCCCAGTGTGCCTGCTCACCGCTGTCTTTTTGGAAATATCTCCTAAACCGTATAGGTTTAGGAGATATTACTTGAACCTACAGGTAAGCCTTAACCTAGGCTTACCTGTAGGTCAAAGTTGTTTGTAAGGGTTTACAACCACTTTAATGGGAACACAGACATCAATAAAAATTGACAGGCGTTCTAATCCCTCTCCACTCTATCAAAAACAAAAAAAAAGTTTTGCCTTTTAGTTATACTTTTCACAACATAAATTGATTCATAATTACCAGTCAATGATAATCAGAATCTACATGTTTATGTAGGAAAACCTTGAAATGACTATACGTTCCCTTTAATAAATCGATGTGCAATGCAACTGTCTCAGGAAGACCAGGTTTCAGTGAAAGGTGTGGAAACACTTATGATAAGGGAATATGTGTTATTTCTGCTGGACTTCAGCATTCTGCTCTAGTGTTTTGTGTCCTTCTCAGCATTTTCTTATATATTTATGTGTACAGGAAGTTAATGTGCAGTTTCCTGTTACAAAGCACAGCAGTTCCAAATATGCCATGCTTGCTTATTGTAATTGTAAAGGATCATTTTTTTATTTTTTATTAAATAACAAACATATCCTACCTACCTCCAATGTGCAGCTTATTTTGCACAGAGTGGTCCCGAACATCCTCTTCTGGGGTCCCCCGGCGCCTCCCCGCATCAGATCACCCCCTAGGACAGTGATGGCGAACCTTGGCACCCCTGATGTTTTGGAACTACATTTCCCATGATGCTCATGCACTCTGCAGTGTAGATGAGCATCATGGGAAATGTAGTTCTAAAACATCTGGAGTGCCGAGGTTCGCCATCACTGCCCTAGGAGAAGCGTTATCTTGAGGGGGTTACCAGTCGGACGTGCTCCCGAGTCCAGAATTTGCATCCATAGACACACACACAAATGCCGGACTCGGCCCCGTCCCCGCAGCGTTGGATTTGATTAACGGCATCGGGAGCCAATGGCTGCGCTGCTATCAATCTATCCAATCAAGAGCTGGGACCCCATGGAGAGGGGGACAGCGCGTCCCCGCCGAGGAGAGGAAGGGGCTCAGGTAAGTAAAGCTGGGAGGGTGGTGACTGCCAGGTGTTTTTTCACCTCAATGCATAGGATGCGTTAAGGTAAAAAAAAATACAAGGAACCACTTTAAGTGCCTTAGAGACTTTTTTTAATAGTGCAATCCATCCAGTATGACTGACTTCTAGAATGATTCATTATGTGGAGTAAAGGGAATGTGTTATCTGTAGTTGTGTAGTTAGTCAGTGACCATCTATAATAAGTAACCTGATATCACGACAGTTCATGTGCTGAAACTTTATTTATAATCCACACACATCTGTGGACACTGTTGTGTGTCAATAAAAGCAACCATGACAAACTATGGCTAAATTTGATCTTTTTCACATGCTGTATAATTGTGTGTGATTAAAAGTTATGGGCAAAGTAAGGAAGAAATGCACACTTTGGTTTACATCCATATATTTATATGCTAGCTAGCAGTGCAAATATTTGTATATGGTTTTCTTTCAGGACATTGAATGATATCAGAGATCTTGTACAATAATGTACATTACTTGAAACACACTTTTTTAAGCATACATACAACAGATGATGAAGGCTACGGGAAATACCCTGTAGGCATATGAAGTACCTCTAAAATAACAGACCCTCAATTTGGGCCAAGTTGTGTTCAGTCTTGGTGAAAATGTCAAATTTATTTGGTGCTTTATTTACAAACAAAATGGGAAAATAATACCTCTCACCCTGGTCTGGCATGTTTTCCTAGGTGAGGGGGACATCACTGTTTTTTTTTTTTTTTTTTTTTTTCCTGGGATACTTAGAAGGCTGAAGATCCCAAATACTGTGTACATGCACTTCTATGATGGGCAGATGTTTTATTCCCAGCCTTTCTAGAAAAATACCTAACAACGTCACCTTGCCTAGGCGAGCATATGCTGAAAGCCAGGTGTTAAGTTTTTTTTTGTTTTGTTTTTTTGTTAGCTTTAAATGTGCCTTTTTTTATATATATATTTAGGAGACGGGGGCTAGTTGTAACCATATATTCAACAGAATTCAGTAAATCCCTACCAACACTTTTCTAGCTCAATGGCTTTTTAAAATGGCCTGCGCCAGATTAACATCCTTTTCTGTAACTTTACTGATGCAGATTCAGGTAGCTCCTTATGTCTCTTTTACAAAGTTGTGCTATTAATGTACCAAATTCAAACAGAATTGCCTCCAGTTTTTTATTTTATTTACAAACTGGTGTTAAGACCTACTCTAAAGTGTTCAGAGACTGGCAGAGTGCCAGACTTGCTGCCACTACCCCTTCCCTGTCACTGATTAATAAGTTCACCTTTCATAACATGTTACACCTATAGTTGGGGTGTAACATGTTATTAACTGACCAGCCCTCCTCTTGCCCCCAAGCCCCTGTTGTTACAGTGGGCCTAGGATCTTCTCCCCGCACCCGCTGTTTCAATTTTAAAATTGTTCTGTGAATGGGAGAAGTACAACTGTCATTGCAGCTGACAGCTTGCAGTTCTCAATGAACTACCAGGGCACTGATGGGCGCTCTAGGTAGTTAATTGAATCATCCCGCCATTCAGTAACTGCCTGCCCATTCAATGTATGGGTAGACAACTACACATACAGTCTGCAGGAGCCTGATATGGTGCACTTCTCCATTAAGGACTTCAGCTTCACATCGAAAAGTCAGTAATTTCAATTGAAAAAGCCCATGGCGTGCAAAATACACCCAAAAAACTTCCACCCGGTGCATAAAAAAAGTGCACACACATAAAGAGTGACACACTAAAAAGTGCAGAAGGGTGTCTGATGTCCTCCCTAGGAAGGACCATACCCTGATCCCCCGGGGCGTTAGGCTCCAGACAGGGACTGAGGTACCAGACTCATCTAGTGGTCATCTAGCCGAAGCCGGACGACCTCCTTTCCCCGGGAGGTCTGCCGAAACAGAACCTACTAGGTACTATGGGGCTTCCCTGAAGGTAGGCCCCCCAATAGAGGGCAGACCAAGCCAGAAGGCCTATGTCCACCCTCCCACAAGACTTTCAGGATGGGTCCGGGGACCAACACCCTACTCATCTAAACGTGAAAGTGACAAACGTGACACACACACATAAATAAAATAAATAAAAAGTGAGGAAAGGGATAGTGTAGAGGAGAGTGAAAGTGTGACCATTGTGTAATACAATGGCCAGGCCCTCCGGCCAGGAATCAAAAATTCCCCTGGTCCTAGCCAAAAGGCCGGGCCCTAGAGGCAGGTGTAAAAAAGCGTGTTGTATGGTGACATGACCAAGGTGCCAAATATCAAAGTGCAAGCACAGTGAACATAAGGCACCCCTGGACTGCCACTCCAGGGGCACATCACCATGGGCTTTTCAACAGAAGCATTCCTGACCCCCAGCCCAGACCACGACAGCCCCCACTCCAGGCAGAAAGGCATGGAGATCCAGGAGCTTAGTGAGACCCTTTGCCATCAGGTCACACCCTCGCTCCCATCACTCCTACCTAATTACATTCGGGAAGTACAGGCCGTTCCCCCGGTGGGAGAAAGGGGAACAAACGTTCCCTCCCGAAAAACTGACTGGAGCTAAAGCTGCCACAATCCAAGCCAGAAGGCCAGGGTCCCCTCCCTGGCGCGAAAAGCCAGTAATGCTACAGTAGACCGAGCCTGACAGGGAAGCTGAGACACTAGATCCCCCCCCCCCCCCCATCACAGCCCTTCACTCCTTGTAATTGATGGCAGGCAGTGGGTGGATTATGTAGCCAATAGCAGGCTGTTTATCAGCTAAGAATCCACCCACTGATTGCTGTCAATCACAGGATGAGCAGACTTTATATGGAACTGGTGTTCCTGAATCCCCAATCCACCCCTCCAGATACAAAATTCCCTGCCTCTGTGCTCTGCGTGTGACAGCTGCAGTAGTGGGAAGAAAGTGCAGTTGTGCGGGGCCTGGAGTGTCAGTATGGACACTCCAGCCCCAATGCCCCTCTGCACATAGTGTATGCTACCTCAGATTCATGCACCAGTCTATAACAGGCACATGAATGTGTCGCTCACTCTTGACATTTATTGTGTGAAGTCGGAAGAATGTCTCAGTATTGGCTTATAGCAATTATATAAATATAATCTTAACTTACACTAATACCATAACATGGAACAAAATATAATGCACCAGTAAAATAAAGCATTTTGTGCAATATGTGTTTAAAAATACAATATACTATTTTTTTTTTTTTTTTTTTTTATAGGAGTGAACCAAAGTGTACATTTTACTGTGTGTTAAATGACATTCCTCTGCATAATACCTTTCTGACTAAACTAATACTAAATACTTACTGTGGGCTCATGCCTTGTTCAGTGGAGTAATATGGGCAAAGTGCTAAATTATCTATAGATTGATTATTGTACCCAAGCCATGGTCTGCAATTCTACCACAAGGTGGCAGTGTAATCATACAGTAGATTAGTGTACCTTTCAGTTCTGCTCCATAATGGTGTAATTGTGGTCACGAAAAATCTCCAGATTCATTTGTACAGTTGCAAATTGTTTTTGTTTGAATGTTTGCAGAAAGATGCAGAATGACACTAAAACGTAATAAACATTTCTAAGATAAATGATTGACTCATTTTTAATGGGGTTTTAAAAGCATTTGTAAATAATTGGAACCAATCGCTGGCAAAAAAGACAGTGCTTTAATAATAATGTATAGTGCAGTGTTTCTACACATTACCACAAGGTTTCTTACAGCAGTAATGCTGGGTACACAATGTGTGTGTTTATTTTTTTTATTTTTTTGTTTTTGTTTTTTCAACCAGTGGGCTAAAAGGGAAAAAAAAAACCTCAATATTATGCATATACATAAGCAAAGTGGACACGTGAATCCTCCCTGCTGTGCTATTATATTCTGACAGCGAGTACTTCAAGCCAGAATAACACTAATCAGCACTGTAGCAGACTGGCTGCAAGCTGCTGATTGATGTTTGTTTGTTTTTTGTTTTGTTTTTTTAATCGGGACCGCTCTGCAGGACCTGTTAATATGGGAGAACTACACACAGATTGGAATCTGACCATTAGATTTTCAATCCATTTGTACCCAGCTTTAGGCCTAAACCACGAGAGATTTGTGAAGCCCCACTGCAGGAATTACAAAAAAATAAATGGAAATCTGGGGATTAGGAAAAGAATGTAATACCTTACTGCCCACTCTGGCAGGCTCCCTCTATCTGTGTGACCTGTATCCCAAAGCCTTTTCTATGTGTAGCGCCCGCTCCCGAAGAGCATGCGCTATGTGTTTTTGAAATTTAATGTTAAACCTAAACTGCAGTTTGGGTATAATTACTCCAAATTTTGACCTCAGCTTCAGTCTGACTAGACTATAGGGTGTTCGGCCTGGCCATGGGGGGGGGGGGGGGGGGGCACTGTCTCTTTTGGCAGCCATGGAAACACAGTCTGGTTGGGTGCTTTAAGTTTACTTTCTCTCTGAGTCAGCCCAGTGGGAGTGTCACTCTTGCTGTGCTTTCTGGGAGAGGGTACTTAAGATATGGAGGTCACATGGTTCGGGGTTTCCGGTCCAGAAGTGTGTTCTGACTCCATGATCCTGATCCTCCTGACCAGCCCCCAGGACGCCAATGGCCTGGGGTGCAGATCCACCTGACTTTGTCTCGGGGCTGACTAGCCCAAGGCAAGGAGACTAAAGCAAAGATTCGGAGGTGGTCCGGTGCCTTCTCAGGTTGTGGAGAGGACCAGCGACTTTGTAGTTATCCAGGGGAGGACTCTTCAGAAGAAGGCCACGCAAAGGTTGGCTTCTTAACAAGAGCCTGGTAAAGCTGAAGGGCCTAAGGGAATCCAATCTCGTGTGGTATCGCCGGACCAGCTGCAAGTTACTGGTACCACACGAGTGTTCTGTAAGTTTTCTAGTTTCCTGTACATGTTCTACAACAAAGGTCTGTGGCAGAGACTTGTTCCTGACTCAAGCACCTTGTTGGCTGCTAGGCCTGGTGAGAGAAGGACTATCCAACTAGGGTGAAGATCCAGCTGTGAATGGCTATTCTCTGGATTTTATCCAAAGTAAGAAAGTTCTTTTATTACTGGCTTTGACACTGAGTACCTGGACTTTTCACCCAAACCCTCTGATCCTATACTGAGAGACTGTTGTTTAACTACGTTTTTGCAAATAAAAATCCCTTCGGTCTCTGTAGTTTCTGGGCATCTACCACGGGAAACCCCTAGACGTAAATCGAGATGAAGAAGGTAGCTGTAAGCCCATTAAAATCAGCCGTTCCTTCGGGGGTCAGTGCTACATATAAGACAGTCTGGGCCTTGGTTACACAATTGTATCATCAAATAGAGTACAGAGCCCATAGCCCTGCATTGTACACCAATGGGCCCTTCTATAAGCCAGAGGAGAGCACTGGAGCCTGCCAGAGCAAAGAGTAAGGTAAATGTTACACTGTATTATTCATCCTCCAGAGTTTACCCTCCAGTGCAGGGTGTTTACAGTGGTGTGAAAAAGTGTTTGCCCCCTTCCTCATTTCCTGTTCCTTTGCATGTTTGTCACACTTAAGTGTTTCGGAACATCAAACCAATTTAAACAATAGTCAAGGACAACAAAAGTAAACACAAAATGCAATTTGTAAATGAAGGTGTTTATTATTAAAGGTGAAAAAAAATCCAAACCATGATGGCCCTGTGTGAAAAAGTGATTGCCCCCTAAACCTAATAACTGGTTGGGCCACCCTTAGCAGCAACAACTGCAACCAAGCGTTTGCGATAACGTGCAATGAGGCTTTTACAGCGTCCTGGAGGAATTTTGGCCCACTCATCTTTGCAGAATTGTCCTAATTCAGTTACATTAGAGGGTTTTCGAGCATGAACGGCCTTTTTAAGGTCATACCACAACATCTCAATAGGATTCAGGTCAGGACTTTGGCTAGGCCACTCCAAAGTCTTCATTTTGTTTTTCTTCAGCCATTCGGTGGTGGACTTGCTGGTGTGTTTAGGATCATTGTCCTGCTGCAGAACCCAAGTTCGTTTCAGCTTGAGTACACGAACAGATGGTCGGACATTCTCCTTCAGGATCTCTTGGTAGACAGCAGAATTCATAGTTCCTTTTATCACGGCAAGTCTTCCAGGTCCTGAAGCAGCAAAACAGCCCCAGACCATCACACTACCACCACCATATTTTACTGTTGGTATAATGTTCTTTTTATGAAATGCAGTGTTCCTTCTACGCCAGATATACTTGGACACACACCTTCCAAAGAGTTCCACTTTTGTCTCATCGGTCCACAGAATGTTGTCCCAAAAGTCTTGGGGATCATCAAGATGTGTTGTGGAGAAATTGAGACGAGCTTTGATGTTCTTTTTGCTCAGCAGTGGTTTTCTCCTTGGAACTCTGCCATGCAGGCCATTTTTGCCCAGTCTTTTCCTGATGGTGGAGGCATGGACGCTGACCTTAACTGAGGCAAGTGAGGCCTGCAGTTCCTTGGACGTTGTTGTGGGGTCTTTTGTGACCTCTTGGATGAGTCGTCGCTGCGCTCTTGGGGTAATTTTGGGCGGCCGGCCACTCCTGGGAAGGTTCACCACTGTTCCATGTCTTCGCCATTTGTGGATAATGGCTCTCACTGTGGTTCGCTGGATTCCCAAAGCTTTGGAAATGGCTTTATAACCCTTTCCAGACTGATAGATCTCAATTACTTTCTTTCTCAATTGTTCCTGAATTTCTTTGGGTCTCGGCATGATGTGTAGCTTTTAAGGATCTTCTGGTGGACCTTACTGTGTCAAGCAGCTCCTATTATTTAAGTGATGCCTTGATTGTGAACAGGTGTGGCAATAATCAGGCCTGGGTGTGGCTAGAGAAATTGAACTCAGGTGTGGACAACCACAGTTATAGTATGTTTTAACAAGGGGGGGCAATCACTTTTTCACACAGGGCCATGATGGTTTGGATTTTTTTTCACCTTTAATAATAAACACCTTCATTTACAAATTGCATTTTGTGTTTACTTGTGTTGTCCTTGACTATTGTTTAAATTGGTTTGATGTTCCGAAACACTTAAGTGTGACAAACATGCAAAGGAACAGGAAATGAGGAAGGGGGCAAACACTTTTTCACACCACTGTATTTGTATCCCGGACATAGGCTTTCAAGTATAACAAACATTATTTTTTATTTTATTTTTTGCTTGGAGTGGGGTAGCACTCCTGTCAGTTTTTACCAAAGTGAAGGGGTGCTTTTATTTTTTTTTGCTTAAGTAGGGGGAATGCTAGAACCCTTGTCACCATTTTTATTGTTGCCCTAGAACAGAAAGTGAGATGAAATCTCTGGAATGATGACCAATGGATCAAAATATTTGTTTAGCAGGGGCCAATTTCAATCCATGTGATCGATCAATCAGCTTATGTTGCACTGATTTGTTGGAGAAAAAGCCGTTCGATCAGAAGCTTCTGTGTATTCGGACAGAGGAGGAGTCTTCCTGCTGTCAGAATACAATAGTGCAGTATTGTATGTGTGGCTTGGGGAATCTGTTCCATTTTTTTTTCAGCCCGCTGGCTAAACATTAAAAAAAAAAAAAAAGTTGCTCATGTATGGGAATGTAACCTGTGTGATTTGGTTCCAATATCCAAGCCTGTTATAATTACATCATTTATTGCATTGGTTTCAGTAATCACAAATCTTAAGTCGTTCACCTAGTTAAGATAAGTGGTAAGTCAGTATGAGTTGACTAAATGCTGTCAGTTTGGCAATATAAAACCATGAAGTAGCCATGATTTTAAAATTAAGTCGTGTTTCCAGGATTTTTTTTTCTAGACAAGGGCTTACTTTGGTTTATTTGGTATATACGTGTTTATTTGGTATGGTCTAGACAAGGAAGTCCTTGTCTAGAAAAAAAAAATCCTTAGGCATTTGGTCATGTAATCATTAGTGCAAGAGTATTGCCCAATCTGAACTCTGATCTTGCCTTCAGCAGAGTTCACATGATTAAATGCTTAGGTGTGTGTCGCATATTTGGCTACCACATGGTCCTGGAATATTTTTCATATAAGACCGCTAAAACCCAAATTACAAAAAAGTTGGGACGTTGTATAAAAACGGAATACAATGATTTGCAAATCTCAAACCCATACTTTATTAACAATAGAAAACATATCAAATGTTTAAACTGAGAAATTATGTACTAAAAAAAAAGTTGTTGAAATTGATGGCAATAGCATGCCTCAGTTGGGACAGGGCAACAAAAATCTGGCAAAGTACAGCCCCAATTCCAAAAAAGTCGGGTCAGGGCCATGTTTACCACAGTATAGCATCCTACCTTTTTTTTAACAACACTCTGTAAGCATCTGGGACCTGAGCAGGCCAGTTGCTGAAGTTTTGGGAGAGGAATGTTCTATTCTTGCTTGAGCATTGCTCTAAAACGTGGGTTCATCTTTAGCATTGATGGACCCCTGCCAGATGTGTAAGCTGCCCATTTCATACGCACTGATGTGCCCCCGTGCAATCAGAGATGCAGGCTTTTGAGTGCTGATAAGCAGGAAGGTCCCTCTTCTCTCTAGTCCAGAGGACGGGACACCCATGATTGCCAAAAAAAAATAATTAAATTTCGATCTGCCTGACCACAACTGTTTTCCACTTTGCAACAGACCATTTTAAATGAGCTTTGGTGCGGTTTTCATAACCACACCAAGAGGTGCAGCATGCAGGACTTTTAAAACACATTGCACCTGCAGCGCAGTGGTGTGAAGAGTCTCATAGGTTTAAGGCTCGGTTCACACTTATGCACATTGAATGCAGCTTTCCTCACATCCAATTCGCATGTCAGGAGAGTGACTGGCTCGCTATAATGGACCTGGTTCCCATACCTCCAGGGCGGCCGCAGTCCCCACTGGAAAAAGGGTCCTGTGTGTCTTGGCTTTTCAGGCCCGAATTCGGGCAAAAATTTTGGACCTGATTCGCCCCTGAAACGAAGAACAGGGACACACCGGACCCCCTGCTGCAAGCCATGGCTGCAGCTGGTGTAAACCTGGCCTTAAAGGGAAACCTTTTCTTGCATTTTTCTTGCAAGGTAAAAATGTATCCGTGTAAAAGGGCCCTAAAGCCGGCCATAAATTAATCAAATCTTGTCCGGTTCAGCTGTCAACAATTTCAAAATTACAAAAATTCTATTTTATCTTTTTTTTTTTTTTTTTTCTTTAAAATGGTACATATTCTCCGTTTTAAATGCTTGATATATTTTCTATTTTGAATAAAATATGAGTTTGAGACTTTCAAATCATTGCATTTTGTTTTTTGCATTCTGTTTTTATGTAGATTTTACAAAGCGTCCCAACTTTTTTGTAATAGGGGTTGCATATCTGAATACGTATTTTAGCATATTTGCATTTTAAAGCTGAACTCTGGGGGGGGGATCTGTTTTTGGAGACTTGCTATGGAAGTTGGATCGTGCCACTTCTATTGATGGATGATAGTTTGTGAAAAAAAAAAAAAGTTTGTTTTCATCCCAGACACATTGTATATGCCAAACTCTCAGCACGGAGACTTATAGTTCTGGTTCTCATATGTTGGGTTGCGTGTTCTCCAACTTCTTTTCCCTTCCTATTTACAACATTTTTTGTATTCTTTTCATATAATACAAGGAGTTCTGTGAAAGGACAAAAGGAGATTGTAGCATTCACCTGCCCCTCATCTATTCACAGAGCACCTTGTATTATATGAAAGGAATTAAGCACATTTTGTAAATGGAGGGGGGGGGGAGGGAGAGGAAGGTGGAGAGCGAGTGATTTACTGTTATTCACTGTACTAGAGTCAGTACTTTCAATTTCAGCGGCAGAAATTCTGTGCTTGCAGTAGTGTCTGGGGTGAATGTAACTAATAGTTGTGTGTTAAAACAGCCACTTGTAGTCTTCATAAGAAACACATGTGAGAGGGTGACAATGTAGGAGCACAGTTTGGAGTAAGAGACAAGAATGATGTCACCCTCTATTAAGAAATGCCTGTGCAAGGACCTTCATGGCACCTAAATGAGTTCTAAAGCCTTGTACACACGGTCGGAGAATCCGTCGGAATGTGTCCTATCGGACCGTGTTGTCGGATAATCCGACTGTGTTTGGTATGCATCGGACTGATTCCGTCGGAACCAATTTTCCAACTTGTTGGAAATATTTTCCGACCAACTGGTTCGATCGGACATACTCCGATCATGTGTAGAGAATTTTGATCGGACAAAGTGCCACGCATGCTCAGATCAAATTCCTACATCAAAGCTATTGGCTACTAGCCTGAACGTAGTCCCATCGTAACGAAATTACGTCATCACGTTCTGAATGATCGGATTTTTCGACAACTTAGTCCGACTGTGTGTATGCAACAGTTTCGGACAAGATCCGACGGATTTGGTTGTCGAAATCTCCGACTGTGTGTACAGGGGCTAAGTGTTTGGTTATACAGGTAGGTTGTGCCTCTCCAGAATGGAGTTTCTTTCCTTGGTTTATAATGGCTAAAATGTCTGAGGCATGTATAGAAAGTGGCTCTTTTTCGGATTGGGATAGGTGTAAAAAAAAAAAAAAAAGGCAACTGCCCTGCTGTTTTACTGCCCCCTGGCATCCCACCAGGGCCGTCTTTAAGGCAGGGCAAAAGGGGCAGCTGCCCTGGGCCCTCTCATTGTTGTGGGGCCCAAAACAGCTGCCTCATACTTGCCAACTATCCCAGTTTACATTCCCTTGAAGTTTTAGTCCTGTGCTGCTACTAATGCTGCCCAGCTCTGCCCTATTGTTGTGTACAGATGACTCATCTGCAGACCTGTGTTTACATGTAAATATTGGCATTCATATGTAAATAGCAGTGACATGCATATGTAAATGGCTGAGGCCAACTGCATTGATATGTAAATAAAGGCAGCATTCATAGGTATTTCATGACCCCCTGCAGTGAGGAGAAGATGTGCTGTAACCTATAGCAACCAGTGAGCAGTATTACTGTACAGCAATCTCTAGCAGCCAATCAACAAGCAGAAATGTGATGTAACCTCTAGCAACTAATCAGTGAGCCTTAAGGAGTGCTGTAACCTCTAGCAACCAGTCAGTAAGCAGTAATGATATGCTGTAACCTGTGGCAACCAATCGCAATCGCTGCCTAATCTGATACAGTAAACTGATTTTAAGTCTAGCTGCTATTTATTGTATGTCTCAGAGAAGGTGGAGAGTGAAATTGCATGGGGGGAGAGGGGCCCTAAGAAAATTGTGCCCAGGGTCCAATCACTATTAAAGACGGCCCTGCATCCCACCCAGATTGTAACCTTGTAACAATACAGGCAGATGGGGCTATACACATGCCACAGCCATGATGCTGTACTTTGTCGCGAAGGCACTTGCAGGGGTGGAGAGTTGTGCCAAACTCGCCTATTGAGTTTAATGGGGCTGCAATGCAACTGCATCCAAAAGCAAGATGGCTGCAGGAATCCCTCTGCTGGGACATTGGATTCTGACAGGGGACACTCTTTGCTGCTAAAATAAAATTGGTGTGTCAGCTGCTGATCATAGAAGGTATTCCAGTGGGTCAGTTCGATATAAGCCTATCTAGCCCAGTGAACACGTTTTGACAGTCAGTGTTGCCCATCAAACTCTGCATTTAAAAAATGACATGGCTGTGGCATATGTACAGCTATGTCAGGCATTTGAGTGGGCGGCCCCTGCACTTTCCTTGTCCCCTTGGATTTTGACCAAGTCGATCAGGTCAGCAAGTGGCTCAGCGGTGCCAGGGAAGCTGCTTGTAACACTCCCCTGTCATTCAATCAAGTTAGGCTGTCCCTCTGGGATCTTCAATATCTCTCCCAATTGTAGCTGAAGTTGGTGGGTGGAGCTGGGGGATGCCTCCTACACTCCTCCTCCCAAAGACTCAAGCTGAGGAGGAGAGACCACAGCAGCCCCGGGAGTGTCTGTATCTAGCAATGCTGTAAGTCACAGCATACTGCACTAACCTGCCACTATACCGCCCTATACTACCCAAACCTGCCACTATACTGCCCTATACTACCAAAACCTGCCAAACAGTGCCCATAGTAGCCAATCATATTTTATCCTTATTTTATCTATCACAGTCATATTAATGAAATATACTCTGTTAATATTAACCAGATCCCGCCCGGCCTATAGCAGATTGATGGCTGGTGCATCTGTTATCCTGATCGGGCATCATTTGACATCCTTCAGTATGTGCCACTACTGCGCGCACCGGGGTTGTGCAACGCAGCGATCGAGGATGAGGCGTGGCCCTCGCACACAGCCCATCCCCGATCAGGGTAAATAGCCACTGACATTGGCTGTTTACCACGTGATCGGCTGTGTTTAATTACAGCTGGTCACAACAGTAAACACAAGCAATTACGAGCTGTTCTCGGCTTCTTCTCCTCACACACCAATCGTGTGAGGAGAAGAGTTGGAGAACAGTTAGTGATTGCCATTGTACCTTATTATTACACAGTACTGTGCACCACATGCTAGGTGAGAGTGCTAATCACTATACCACTGTGCCACAGATATATCACACAATGCATTAGTCCTGCCATCAGTGATCTGTCACAGCTCATCAATGATCTGTCATCTCTGCCTGCTGCCTCTACTGACTATGGACAGTTTTGCTGCCTGGACGATTCCTTTTGCTGTCGCTGACCACATCCCTGCCTGGACCGATGCTCTCCTTTGTGGACTACTGTACTACTAATGCCACAGGTAATCTTTTGTTTACCCATTGCTCAGCAGAATGTATTTTGGGGTGTAATTGGTATGTACATGCTATGTGTTAGAAATATGAAGGGCCTTCAAAAGTGTGATGGGTAGTTGGAAAATTAGATGTGTAATTTATGCTCCTAGAATGCCTGAAGGTGGCAGCTTGGATGTTGGGGCTCTGTATGTGGCCAGGCTGTGCAAAAGTCTCGCAGATGTGGTATAACCATACTCAGGAGGAGTAGCAGAATGCATTTTGGGGTGAATGTATGCTATGTGTTAGTAATATCATCATCTAAATTTTGTGTAAAAAAATAAATAAATAAATAAATAAATGTTTTTCATTTTTCCCCACACTTTCCAAAAACTTGTGGAAAAAATTACATGTTCAAAAGACTCATAGAATATATGTTGGGGTGTTTGCTTTCCAAAATTGGGTCATTTTATGGGTGTTTCCATTGTCCCGGTGCTCCATTGCCTTCAAAACTGTGATAGGTAGTCAGGAAATTTGATGCATCATTTACAGTATGTAGCAGTATAAATTTTGAACTTTGAAGCAAAATAAGGATCAGTGCCCATCTGCAGCCCCCACCATTAGCCCATCACAATGCAGACTGATCAGTGCATGGAGATTAGAGGTGCCAGATTACACAAAGCAGGGATCTCCCGTTTACTCAGCAGCCAGTGTAATACGAAGTCCTGGCTCCTATGATAGACAGAACACTGGTCCAATGGCAGGACATGTGACGTCTATCATAGGAGCAAGTCCAGGAGGTGGGACTTCGTACTACAGCAGCCGCTGAGTAAATAAGAGATCCCCACTCTGTGCAGTCTGGCAGCTCTCGCCCCGCTTCCCCTTTGAGGCAGCCCAGGTAAAATATCAGTGTATAACACGCACACATGATTTGCTCTCTATTTTCAGGGGGAAAAGTGTGTTATATGCCAATAAATACAGAACTTATTTGCAAAATTTTAAATATGTAATAATATATAATTATACATTTTCATTATTTTTTCGCTTATATCGCAAAAAAATAAAAACCCCAGTGGTGATTAAATACCACCAAACTAAAGCTCTACTTGAAAATGTTTGGGTACACTGTAGCATGACTGAGAAATTGTGATTTAAAGTGTGAGAGCACTGAAAGCTGAAAATTGGTCTGGGCAGGAAGGGGGTAAAAGTGCCCGGTACTGAAGTGGTGAAATTTCATGAGATAATTTACAAGGGTGTGTTTAGGGGTGGGGCAGGGTAGGGGTTTGGTGGGGCAACTGGTGGCGAGTAACTCTTAGGGCCTGGCTAGTAGCTCAGGACCAAAAATTTTGAGTAATAGACAACAGTTATACATCACAAAACAATCCATATAAAAATTTTATAACCAGTGAGAACCACAAGCTGTGATCTGTGATACCAGCTGTGGATCTCAGAACTGACAATTCAACATAAGAATAGGTATCAAATTTCTGTGATAGTTGTTATTAAATATGGTCATTAGAATCTGCAGAGATATGTATGTGATAACACAGAAATTAACTAGACCATATCTTGTGGGGAAAAAAGTTTTACTATGTAAACCAAAAATCTGCGCTGAGCACTGTACACTTAAATCCTGTTGCCTGTGCAGAGTACAGTGACAGCAGTGTTTTGTATGTAATGGTGTATGCACAGTGCACCATTAACCTGATGACATTCCACTGGGCTCTGGGGGTTTCTTAGATGGGTGTGTGTATAGTTCTACATGTATTTAAAAAAAAAAAAAGAGCAGTGGATGTACAAGACCTCACTGCCTAGTTTACATCTAACAGAGAGACTAGTATGGGTTTTGGTGAACAAGGTTTTTCAGTGCTTTACATTAAAATTCTTATCTCTGCTAAGCACTATTTTTATCTAAACGGCTAGCAAAAGTATTTGAGCAGCTTATTTATGGCACAACTTATGGTACGTACATCTACCACCCAAGATCCCAGCACACCACCATTCAGGATGGATCCCTGTGGCTAGGAGCAGGTATTATTTGTCCCTGTTATAATGCTACTACTGCACAGCAAGTGGGAGCTCTAAAAAGAACCTGCAAATAGAGCCCCCCTTCAGAATTCACCAGCCTGCTGCTTATGAATACTAGGCTTCTTTGTAGCACACCGCTCCAGGAGATGATGGTACCGTTGCATGACAATGAACAACTAGAGGAACCCAGTTATTGTCTATAGGGCCTGTTCACACCTATGCAATGAACTTGCAATATGGAAAAGTATGTAAGCCTTTCCTTGGGAGCAGATGCATAACAAAAATGGAAACGCACAAGTGTGAACCTAGCCTTAAGCCTCATACACACTATCGGACTTTGTACAAACTTTCCTGTGGATTTTTGTACAAAGGGCATCGGCCGAGAACTTGTATTGCATACACACGGCAGGACTTTTTCAGCCAACTTTCACCAAATCAGGTGTTTTTTTTGCTCTTTACCGCCACCTTTGGTCAACTTCTGTATTGTTGTCTGATCTTTTGAATTCGTTCTGAGCATGCGCGTTTGTACTTTGTACAAAAGTCCTATGGTTTTCTGTACACACGATCAGACTTTGCTCCATCGGACAGAAAGTTTGTCCATTTGCGCAGCCAACAAAAGTCAGATGAAAACCGAAAAAGTTTGTCCGATGGAGAGTACACGCGGTTGGATGTTGCTCCAAAACAGCTAATTTGCATGTTTGTTGTCTAAAGGCCCGTACACGCGATCAGACTTTTAGAGTCCTTATTGCTATATTGGACTGTGGAAACGTGGTAGATTCAGCTGGTCCAGTTATTGTGAGGTCATTGGCAATGCACAGATGTCTATGCAAGTCGTACCTGAACTTGCAAAAAGTAGTGCAGGAACTACTTTAACCACTACAATACAGGGCACTTTCACCCCCTTCCTTCCCAGCCCAATTTTCAGCTTTCATCGCTCTAGCGCTTTCAATGACAATTGCGCGGTCATGCTACACTGTACCCAAATGAAGTTGTTATCATTTTGTTCGCACAAATAGAGCTTTATTTTGGTGTTATTTATTCACGACTCCGTTTTTTATTTTTTGCGATATAAGCGCAAAAAAAGCGGAAATTTGGAAAAAAAAAACAATATTTTATTTTTTCTATTTGAAAAGAAATCCAATAAAATCAAATTTTGTCATAAATTTAAGCCAAAATGTATTCTGCTACATGTTTTTGGTAAAAAAAATTCCGTTAAGTGTATAATAATTGGTTTGTGTGATCACGGACATATACGCAAATGATCATGTACAGATGTGTGCAGGTGATCACGTACATATGTGTGCAGATAATCATTGGGACATGTGATTTTAGTGGGACATATGTGGGGGACATGTTTTTATTATTAGGGACATGTGTTTTTATTATTTGGGGACATGTATGTTTTGGGGACATGTGTGTTTTGGGGACATATGTGGGGACTGTGTTTGTACTGTGTGGTGTGTTGACACTAGACTGATGATCAGTGAGTAAAAAGCTGTAAAAAACAGCTCATACTCACTGATCATCAGCCGGCTGCAGCGTTCTGCTCTCCTCTCCTCAGCGATGACTTCCGTGTGAGGAGAGGAGAGCCGATTGCCTAGCAACCGGCTGTTTGTTTACATCACATGACGGCCGTGATTGGACACGGCCGTCATGTGATCAGGAGGGCCAATCACAGAGCCCTCCTGCCGATCTGAGATGTGCCGTGTCCGGGTGACACGAGCACATCGGGATCGCGCCGCTGCGCGGGCACGATCCCGCTACTTCTGAAGGACGTTCCTGAACGTCCTATCAGGAGTAGACGGCTCCCACCCGGCCGTATATATGCATTGGCCGGGTGGGAAGTGGTTAAAAATTTGACCACTTCCAATGTGAATGGAGTGCGATATGTCATGCGATTTTAAAACTGTCAAAGGGGCTTAGTTCCACACTCCTGTGACCCAGATTCAGCCAACAGCAGGCTAAAGCTCACTGTTGGCTGACATCACAGAGCTGGTCCAGACTTTGCAGGGATCCTGAAAATGTTGGGATCGACCCCATTCTAACAGAAGCCTCAAAAATAAATACATTTTCCATGAGACTGTAATCTACCAGAGTTTGGAAAGGTGTTAGAAAAACTTATCTTTAAGGTGTCCTCAAGAGATTTCATCCTGTGCTCCCTCTGCAAGGGCAGGATGAGTTCTGAGACTCCTTGTATTGGTGGTCAGGGAGGGTTTCCAACCAATAATGATCCTTCTCCTTGATTCCAAGAATTCCCAGGTCCTTTTGCAGGCTTTGAAGAATAAGGGAGCCCATACACTGCAAGTTTGCAGAGGCATGAGAAGCAGACTCCTCGGGTCACTGAGGATAGAAAAAAAAAAAACTGGAACTGCCTTCTCCCAGCCATGTACTACTACCAACGTTTCTGAGGACTTTAAGAGATGGTTTTAAGATTGATGTATGTCACCCACCAAAAATGGTGTCTGCATAAAGCAGGCCTTGAGAGGAAAGGAAGTCCTCCTCTTCTTTCCGCTGCTCTGCCTCGAGTGCCCTGTCCATAATGCCCCGCAGAGTATGCTCCAGCAGAAACATAAAAGGGGTAGTGTCACTGATGTATTGTCACAGCTCATCATCCTCATCGCCTCCTCAAATGGTGACAGTACAGTGCATGGATCCTTTATCAGCAGTCATTGATGTGGGGAAAAAAAGCCGAGCCCCCCTGAGCCTGTCCTTGTGCCATACGCGCACATATACTCGTTGATAGCCCACTGCTGTATATGCAGCCGCTGCAGCATTGCTAAAGTTGAGTTCCACCTGGTGGACATGTCACAAATCAGGCTGTTTACAGGCAGGTGGAATTCCTGCTGAATTTCAGCCATCCGAACACTGATTGTGTATGACCTCCTGAAATGATTACAGACTCTTCTTAGAAGATCTTGCAACCATGGGTGCTTGTTTAAGAAACTCCTGCACCACCAAATTGAGGACATGTGCCAGGCATGGCATGTGTCAACTTTCCCTCTTGAAGGGCGGACGGGAGTTGCCATTATCACACACCACCATTCCTGGCTCAATCTGGTGTGGCATGAACCACCTCTGGGCTTTCCCCTGCAGTGCTGAAAGAATCTCTGCTCCAGTGTGGCTCCTGTTCCCTAGATAGACCAGCTGAAGCACTGCATGGCATCCTTTAGCCTGACTCTTTGAATAGCCCCTTGAACGCTTAGGGAGTACTGGTGGTTCATAGGATAATTCAGCAGATGAGGGCATTGAGGAGGAGGGATGGGTGGAGCTGACAGATCTCACATTATCACCACCAGCTTTATGGAGATGTGGCAGAAAAACAAGCTCCAGCACTGAGCCCTGTAACGCATCCTTCCTAGTTGCAAGCAGAGTTACCTTGTGTGCTGTGAACTATTATTGAGTCTGACCATGCTTGCTGGACCACATGTTAGCAGTAATGTGGACCTTGCTGCTGACTGCCTTGCCCAACAATGCCAAAACATTGCCTTCCACGTAATGGTACAGAGCTGGAATGGCCTTACATGCAAAGAAATGGGAACCTGCCATTGTGGTACAGCATTTTCTGCAAATTCACGGAAGGGGCAAAATCCACCAGACGAAAGGGCAGGAGTTGTAATGCCAGCAATTTAGTCAAGCTGGAATTTAGACACTGCTATACTCTACAGCTGGTGGTGTGCTGCTGACAGACTTGTTGCAAGGACATGTGACACCCTTTGTTATACCATCCCCCTGTGAGTGGGCGTTGCTGAGAGGTCATCATCATGAGATATATAGCAGGAGTAGAGATGAAACGTGAGAAGTGTGTGGCTTTCAGGTGCTCTTGCCAATGGGCTGAGTGGTGGAAAGTTAAATGCCTTTGCAAGCATGTGGTACCCAAATGGCTGGTGTTTTTCCCACACTTGATCTCTTTGCGGCAGAGATAGCAACAGTGCGATCGGCTGCACATGTGCTAAAGGCCCACAAAGCTGAGCTGTGGGAAGTGGGCCAGGAGATAAGAGCACTACAATCTGATGGAATAGGGTGCCTGCTCCCTTTTGTTCCATGATCCCTCACCCTCACTTTCCTCTTCTGCTCTGTCAGGCACCTAAGTCGAGGTAGTGAACTCATTATCATCGTCCCCTCCATCCTCATCACTGGAGCCAACTTGGCAATACACTGTGGCTGGGGGGGAACGCGACTGACAATTTCTTGTTTATCAGTGTTCTCTCCTCTCTGTAGGCTCATGTTACTCCCTTCCATAACCACAGAACCAACATCAGTATCAAGTAATGCCTGTGCATCTTCAAGAAGCGAGTGGTTAACGCTGTGTTCAAATAATTCATCTGACTCCTCCGTGCATGATGGTGGGGCTTTGGCAGGAGTAGCTGTGGACAAGGAGGCAGAATAGGCCACTCTGGCAGCTGTGGTGGACTGCAAACTAGTGTGAGCTTGAGTGATAGAGGATGATGATGGTTTAGTAAACCAGTTCGCCACCCTCTGCATTCTGTGGCTAGATAGCACGGGCAACATCACTAAACAGAGACAAATGTGCCCTGCCTGAGGACGGATCACGTTCACCTTTGCCTGTGGACATACATGCTGCTGGACCCTCATCGTGGCATGGGAATGTCTGCCTCTTTGCTTGCCTCCCAGACATGAAGGGGGTCTTAGTCAATCACAATAGTAAGTTGTTATGAATGAAACCCATTAATGACAGTTCAAAGCATTGCTGTTACAGTGATCACTTTAACAGCCTTTAAAAATCTTTAAAAAAAAATCCCTATTAAACCCCCCCTCCCAAAAGTAGTACGGCATTACTTACTATGGTGACACTGAACTACTCTGATGAAAGCATTTAAATATATATATATATATATATATATATATATATATATATATATATATATATATATATATATATATATATATATATATATATAATATATATATAATAAAAAATGTATATATTTTTTAACATACCGTCACCAGTCAGTAGCTCTGATCACAGCTACACCAGTCATTTTGATGACGCTCTACTGCACTGGTGACAGTATGTGAAAGAAAGTTGTATTTAATTTCTTTGTTTTCCAAAAAATTGTAACAAATTACAACTTCAAAAAACTTGTGATGCCTCTTATTAAGTACAGTGGACTGTCTACTTTCCAAAAAGGGGTTACTTGGGGGGTATTTGTACTGTGCTGGCATTTTAAGGGCAAGGAGATAGGCCATCTGTACAAACCGCATTGAATGGTGGGTGTGGCCAACTGCACTAACAGTTGGAGGATCTTGAAGAGGCAATAAATACCAGAAGTATGTTATGTGCAGAGTATAGAGGTGCGCTATGTACAGAGTGCAGTGTTTGATGAGTGAGCTACATATGGAGTGCAGGGTTATGCACCGTGTGCAGGGTTCAGCTCTTTCAACAGACTGTCCACATCTTGCCTCCACCCTTTCCCCTGGGGGCTAGGGTCAACTGTGTTTGAGGGTCTTGTGTTTGCTGTGTAAAGGGTGAGGAGCATACTATAGCTGTCATGTAAAAGGCTGGTAAGGGTAAAGAGGATGAGCACCCTTCCATTGCCAATATAACAGATGAGGGATCAGGAATGAGAGGCCCATACAACAGCCTGCTATGGATTCCAAGCAGATCATACAAAGAACAAGGTGTGATCTGATATTACATCACAATCACCATCATTGTATCTCCCCCATCCCCCATCCCTTTTAGCTCCAGAGCCAGTACTCTGGCAGCCAGGAATAGTAGCATCATATGGGGCAGCATGGCTGCAGCTAAGGCCAGGGATGGGAGCCTGGTGTGGCCACTGTCGGGGTTCTTCCATATATTTACTGAGCTCTCCTCCCTCCTGGACTGGCAGCTATGGGATCAGGACACAAGCAAATGGCATCAGCTGCTGCATCAGCTGACCCTGCCTACCCGTCACCTGGCAGCCAGACCGTGGTGCTGGAACTGCTTTGATACAATAGTGTGGTGGGGAGAAGTGTGTGGCTGGGGTGTCACTGTACTGCCAAGCAAACCTTCATCATCATCATCATCAATCACCGGGCCAGTGTTGCATTTTTTTAATGAGCTGCTCTATGTGTGTGAATTGTGCAAAAAAGTGGCAGCATGATTTTTAAACCGTGGTACTACAGTACCATGCATTTTAGAAGGCGCAAACGAAAATGCATTTAATAGATGTGTGAGGGTGTGATTAAGAACTAATGGCACCCCTGTGCCTCTGCAAAAGGTGGTGCTATTTTGCACGTTACCGCACTGCACTTGGTGTGAACAATCCCTAAAATGTAATCTGCGAGTTCAGTGGTCTGTAGGTTGTAAATCATCTCCCTCCAAATCCCCCCCCCCCCGCTCCAAATCCCACCTTCTGGCACAACCCTCCACCAAAATGACCCTCCTAG
The DNA here is from genome assembly GCF_037356315.1 of Lithobates pipiens. Lineage (NCBI taxonomy): Eukaryota > Metazoa > Chordata > Amphibia > Anura > Ranidae > Lithobates > Lithobates pipiens. Next base: position 339,980,263 of record NW_027507758.1, read on the forward strand.
CACAACCCCCCCTCCTTTCCAGCACAAATTATGTCCCTACAGGAGTAGTGGCAACAGCAGCGAGGAGGAGGGACGCAGAAGGTATGGGCTGTGCTCTTCCTCTTACCCCCTCCCCCTCCTGTACATTCTGAGTTGAGCGAACCTATGTTAACTCCTGTGATAGAGGAGGGAGAGAGCACTGTTAAGTCCTGTGTACAGAGGAGGCAGGTAGCTCAGCCCGCATCCCCTCCCAGCTCTCTCCTCCTCTCTACTATTGCCGGCACCACAGAAAGCTGTGCAGGCCGCCCGACATGTCTTTAGCAACCAGTGTCATCACCAGATGGTAGGACACAGGCGGATGGCCCACACAACAAAGGAAAATGGCGGCACATCCGGAAGTAAAATCAAAAGAATTTATTGGAAGTCCAAAAAATCAAGAGAACATGACAAACATCAACCCAAAAAAGGTGGTGAGTAATCATTTGTGTGAAACGCGTCCACTTTTGGATTGATGTTTGTCGTGTTTTCTTGATTTTATGGACTTCCAATAAATTATTTTTATTTTAATTCCGGATGTGCCACTGTTCTTCTTTGTTTGCACTGGATTTCTCTGGCTGCGGACCAGGCAGGCACCTGGATCTCTCCAGCAGTTCATCAGATCCTCACAGGTGGCTTTGAGCGGTGTGCACCCAGCTCTCTCTCATCGGATGCCCCACACAGCTTTCTGTTTTGTTGACAATATTACAGAGAGGAGGAGAGAGCCGAGGGGGAGGTGCGGGCTGAACCCTCTTCCTTCTCTGCACACAGGAGTTAACAATGCTCTCTCCCTCCTCTATCAAAGGCGTTAACATAGAATCACTGAAATAGGACTGTTGCCGCGGTCTCCTAGTTGAAAAACAATGCACCAGGCGCTGTGTGCAAAATGCAGGGCTGGTCAGGCAAAATCTCTCCCTGTCGACCCATTGCTTTCTGGGCATGGTCTGTTCTTTTTTGGGATGCTGGGCCTATATTAAGGTAGGGGGCCTGAATCTGCAGCTCCGGTAGCCCCCAAGTTTAATCGGCCCTGGTGGATTCTGAAATTAATTCGTGATGGCACATGTTCTTTAAAGACTTTCCACATAAACACTTGCCTAATCCTGTCAGCAGTTTAAGCATTATGCCCTCTTATAAACCATCAAAATGCACATTTGAAAGGCGACAAGATAAATTACGTTTTCTGGCAGCTAAACTGTATGAATCAGCTGCTTGTTCTTATACTGACGTTTGTTACTGGCAAAGGATAGTTGGACGATTGGCCAATTTAGTGTACTGTTAGTTGCTTACACCAGATTAAATTCAGCTTCAGTTGCCTTTAATTTAAGTTTTATCGTATAAATTGGTCATTTTTTATATTGTAAAAAAGCATATTATACACAGTGTATTTTCCGCTCAGAAAAGCCATTTTTCCACCCTGCATGCAGCTTCTCGACTAGTAATAATGTCTGTTTTTTCAAAGAAAAGACGGCAGCTGGCTACAGATAAGGCAAAATAAACTTGCTGAAAGTCTGTTCAAGTCTGAAATTATCAATATGTTTATATCAGTATCTTGCATAAGGCAGGCTTGTGTTTAAGGGTACATTGCCTTTTAAATGGGAGATTTCTGAATAATGAACAGAAATTGCAGCCCTGACAGGATCAGTACAGCTGTCCACAGCTCAGAGAAACAAAAGCAATTTAGGATGTCTGAATACACTGTGCTGAGCTGTTGCATGCTTTGGAACAATGAAGGCCCACAGAGCAGTTTTACCAACTTCAACAGATAAATCAGATCAAGCTCTCTGCTTAAAGTACCTTCATTCTAAGTAAACCCAATTTTGTGCTTCAGTATATTAGTCTTACAGTTTTCCTGAACTGATATTGCTAGTTCTCAAAAAGTTTTAGCCTTTAACAGGTAAAATACAGGTTCAAAGTATCTAAGGCCAAATTACGACGTGCAGCAACCCTTACCACCCCTCTGAAAAGCGATCACTTTTCAGAGACGTTTGACATCCTGTTCTAACTGTGTAAATATCGCCCCACTGCGCTACAACCGGATGCATTACATGCATTTATAGGGCAGTTGCAGCACAGCCCCCTTCACTTAATGGGTCATGTTTAGTGTCAACACTGCCCGCTATACACGACATAGGGTATCGTTTTTGCTGTGGCATGTGTACAACCCTGTGTTGCTGCCGTTGCAGATTAAAGCCTCGTACCCACAGTAGGACTGTTGGCAGGGGATTGTCTGTTGACAGACTGTTGTCCTAAAATCTTACCGTTAGTAAGTTCCTTTTGCCAATTGTTGTCCAACTTACGGCCAACAAATGCTGGATGACAGGCTAGTAAATTTTCGGCGGACAACGGTTTGAAGTCAGATTTTCGTATGGTCAGTACACAAATCCCTCACACAAAAGTCGAAAGTACAAACACGCATCATCGGAATCAATGTTCACCAAACATGAAATTAGCAGAAGGGGCCCAAAGGGTGGCGCTCAAGAGCTGAAATTCCTTGTAGTAAGTCACTACGTTTGTGTTTGTTGCACGACATTTGTGTACCATTGGTATGCAAGACAAGATCCTGGCACATGCCCTTTTGAAAAAAATCTGACATTCGGTTGGTCAACAATCGTACAGTTGTGTGTACGAGGCTTAAGGGGGATGGTCAGGGGGCAGTAAAAATGCAGCTTAACTGCCCATCCTTACTGCCCACCCCCCGATTGAAAGTGTAAATGAGCCCTTAAAGCCCATCTGAAGTCTCATACCTTTTAACCTGTTTAGAATCAATACCTCACATCATTTGCAACTGATGTTGTGTATGTATGTATGCGCATGTGTCTGAATGTATGTATGTGTCTGCATGTGTCTATGTGTGTGCGGCGTGCTTTTGTAGGGCTTATGTGTGATATCAGCCAGGACTGCTGCTCCTCTGAAAAGCAATCCATACACAGATCGCTTTTCAGAGGCGTTTGAAAGGCGGTAAAGAGGCATTATGTTGCCTCCTCACTGCCTGTTTTAAGCCCGTAAATTCAGCATCACTATACCACAACTGTGCAATCCACACAGTTGCGAGGTAGTTGTAGTGCAGGCCCATTCACCCTGGGTATACCTCCAGCTGCAGCCACAGCATGTGTACACCCCCAGCTGCTCCCTCTGCAGCTAAAGGGGGAGAAGTTAGGGGTGGTAAAAAACAGCTTAACCATGTGGTTTTACTGCCCCTCCAACCTGACATGTGAACAAGCCCTTGGTTCACATCTGTGTGGCTACATGTAGGGCAGCCCATTAATTTCCCTACCCACAAAAATGCAGGGAAAGAAGTCCCCGGGCTTTTTTTTTTAAATTGCACTGCACCAAAAGCACCATGCCCATCTGTGCCGCCTATCCATTCCCATTAATGCCGCCTCCCCAGGGCAGGGGCTGCTTGTTAAAAAGCATGTGACCCACTTGGGTTGGGCAGCTCCTGCTCCCCCTGCAGACCTTCCCTGCCTTCCACCCTCTTTGCTGCTGTAAGTTCAATAACGGTGGTGGCAGGTGAGTACATACAGAAGAGGAGCCCATCCTGACATTCCTCCCACCCTCTACAATGCTGTGACTTTTAACAGCTGCAACAGTGGGGGGAGAGGAGTCCACTGAGGCTGCGGTGGTGGCAGTGGTGTGGCCATGGTCTGGACAGGACTGTCACTCTGGACCGTGGTCCACCATTTAGTGACACCTGATATATGGGCTGCTTAACTCTGGTGTCTATTGTATTGCCATGTTTAGACACCCTACACAACTGCTGTAACAAAAAAGTAGAGGTCAAACTAGAAATGTGGTTGTTACTACAATGTGTATCTGACTGTATATTTCTGCACCTTCAGAAAATTTGCACTGCTGGCATCTGCGTCCAAAAATACATTTTCTGACTCTTCTACTGATCTAATTGTCTCATAATGTTCTAAATCGCACAACCTGGGCAGATATGCAGATCAGGAGTTCTTACTCCACAATGACTTAAATTGCTGCCTGTTCCAAGTCATAGTATTGAAGCGAGAGAATCACCATGACAACCAGACCTTTTGGCATTTAAAGCTGAAGTTTAGAAGTACATATTTTTACATAGTTACATTGGAGCTTGGATTAATGCAAGTATGTACCATAGTTGTAGGATTCTCGCGGAAACTAAAAATCTCTGTAGTAGGCACCGCTACTTGCTGCTAACTTTCTGTTCATGCCAAATGGCTGCCCTGTTGAACACAGAAGGCCGCTCATGGGCACCATTTAGAGAACTTTCATTTTCTCAGGGAATGAAAAGTGTTCTTTGATTGGAAGTGGTGGTGATTATGACGTCACCACCCCACTTCTCCACCTTGCATCGGATAACTTTTTGCATGAACCGAAAAAATGCAAAGGGGTCCCTGAATGACGCTGATAGCAAATGAGTGTGTTCAGCGGGACAGCCACTTGGCACGGGACCTGGAGTAGGGATGCCTACTACATTGATTTACATCTTCCACTGGGATCCAACATATAGGGCACATTTATTACATTGGACCAATGTATCTACGGTATGTAAATATGCATACCTAAATGTCATCTTTAAAGAAGGTCAACTCTCGTTTCAGTATTGGTTTTCTTTAACAGACCTAAAGTATTAGGTTCTCTAAAATGCTACATTAGGAGACCACTTTACCCAGGGCTCATACTTGTAGAAATTCCTCAGTGCTTACATTCAGGCCCCCTTTATATACTACTTGCATTGCATTTAATATTTCTTTCAGCGAGGAATAAAAAGCACAAAAAAAGGACCATAGTAAGCACAAAAACACATACTACTGTCTACAGGGTCCATGAGGGCCACATACAGCCGTGGTCACAGGTTGGGCACCAGGAGTTTAGATCATCCAGATGTTATAGTATAACACACAAGTACTGGATTTTTTGATTGATACTTTCAAAAATGTGTCATCCAATTTTATCAGATTTTCTTACAATAGTCTACATCTGTCCCGCAGATTTTTTTAGAGAGTTGAGATATTTACCTACTGTGAAGAACAAGATCAAGTCATTGATGCTCACCTCACAGTTGCTAAGCAATAAGAACAATTACTATAGCAACACATGATTATAAGCACTCAATAATGTTCTTTAAGTTTTATATATTAGTCTACCCGCAACTTATTTATAACATCAGCATAGGTAGGGAGGCAAAAAAAGGGCCACTAGGGTGCTACGTTTTCTGTACCTGAAAATTAGCAACTCATACACTATATACTGTTGGAATTGCATGAACGCATATTTTTTGAAACATGTTCTAGCTGACCAGCAATCACAAATAATACCCACAACATTTGTAAAGTGTGTGATTATGTCAGTTTCTATTTGTTGCCTTTTGCTGGGCGAATGTAAAATTCGATCCCAAGAGAAAAGCCTTAGAGCTGGACTCCAGGCACAAGAATTTTAATTATTAAATTTTAATTTTTGTTGTCCGTTTTTTTTTTTTTAGTGGGACTGCTTCAGCAGTCCCACTATTCATTTTTTTTTTTTTATTTATTCATTTTAATTTTAACCCTTTCATGACTAAGCCTATTTTAGACATTTGGTGTTTACAAGTTAAAAGCAGTATTTTTTGCTAGAAAATTACTTAGAACCCCCAAACATCATATATAATAAATATATATATATATATATATATATATATATATATATATATATATATATATATATATAATTTTAGCAGAGAATCTAGAGAATAAAATGGCGATTGTTGCAATAGTTTGTCACACGTATTTGTGCAGCAGTGTTTTAAACGCAACTTTTTGGGAAAAGGGACATTTTCATGAATTTAAAAAAAAGTTTGCCCAATTTTTTTTTTTTTATAATGTGAAAGATGATGTTACACCGAGTAAATAGATACCAAACATGTCATGCTTTATAATTGCACGCACTCATGGAATGACGACAAACTACGGTACCTAAAAATCTCCATAGGCGACGTTTTACTTTTTTTTCCCGGTTACCAGGTTAGAGTTACAGAGGAGGTCTAGTGCAGAATTATTTCTCTCGCTCTGACGATCACGGCGATACCTTGCATGTGTGATTTGAACACCGTTTACATATGCGGACGTGACTTTCCTATGCGTTTTCTTTGCTGCGCGAGCTCGCGGCGACGAGGGCTCTTTAAAAAAAAATTCTTATTTATTTTAAAATGAATAAATAGTTTATTTTTTTTATATCACTTTTATTGCCGTCACAAGGAATGTAAACATCCTTTGTGACAGTAATAGGTGGTGACAGGTACTCTTTATGGAGGGATCGGGGGTCTAAAAGACCCCCGATCCCTCCTTTGCACTTTAAAGTATTAGGATCGCCGTTTTCGGCTATTATGAATACTGTATTTTTTTTTTTAAACCAGTGCCATTGGCAGCCTAGTAAACGAGAAGTGATGTCATGATGTCGCTTCCGTGTTTACAATTAGGAGGCTGGAGTGACGCCGCTTACAGCTTCATTCTAGGAGCCCTGGTAAGAGCGGCGGGAGGGGGGGTCCCCTCCCGCTCCTCCGATATAACAACCGAGCGGCTTTTAGCCGCATCGGTTGTTATATCTGGAAAGCTGATCGCCGGCTCTAAAAAACAGTTCCCGGGATGATGCCTGCAGCTGCGGGCATCATCCCGGTATAACCCCAGAAAGCTGAGCACGCACATCTGCGTACGCTTGGCGGCAAGGGGTTATTTTTATTCCGTACGTTTTTTGGCTCTGCGTAACTTCTGCATACTTTCAGCTATTAAAATGATTCAATTTTTAAAATGTTCAGCTCTTTCAGCTAATTATGGGACTTTTTTTCTGCTATTTTTATACTTTTTTTAAATATTAAGCTTTTTAACACTTTTTTTCTCTTTCGTTCACTCACTGACACAGCTCCATTAATCTTGACCATAGGGTTGTTACGCCACCTTCAGGAGAGGACTAGGCAGAACATGTTATACATGTGAAAAAACAACTTTACAGTTCAGCCCAGGGGGCGGTCCCTCCAGTAACATCCCCTCAGTCTGCCTCCTGCAGCTCAGTTTTTTTCTGCCTAGTGAAGGAAATGGACCTAGGAACCCTGCGGGTCCATCGGTCCTGGGATTTTTGTCTTACGCAAGATTTTGGATCCTGTGATCTACTATCAACAGCTGGCTGGGTGACAGGCTGGATACCCTTATCCTTGTAGTCTCCCCAGCCTGGACATCGAGCGTGTGCAGACCATAGCTACGCACTGGGTCAGCCACGACATGCCCCTCAGGCTCCAGGGGCGGCCAGTGAGAGCAACACTCTGGGGCACACACATGACCGGGCTACTGATGTCTGAGTCACAGTGTGCCATGGCCAGCAGGAACCCCGTACTCTTCGGCAGTGGGTCTGTGATGGTATGTCCCCAGCTCGTCCGGATGGTAAGTACAGCACTCCCTGCCTTGGTGGGGTTGAGCAGCTGGGCCTTCCCTGGGAGGTCAATTTGGGGGTCCCTCTCCTCCCTCTCTTCTCTCCCTGTCCCTATCACCCCTCCCTCTTGTGGGGGATGCTGCATGATGGGCTGCTGAGCGGTGTGTGTACCTATAGCCAGGGGTCCCCTGGGGGGCTCTCACCTTGGATGGGGGGCTGCGGTGAGTGGCTGTGTCCCTGGGTGTCTGTGGTCTCCCCGCTGGGTGTCTGGAGGTCTGCACATGCTGATTGCCATAGCGCTGTTCTGCTGCCATTTTCTCTTTTTCACTGTCCTTCTCTGTGTACAGTTGTTTGTCATCCATGTTTGGTGCGACTCAGGGGAAAGCATGGTCAGGAACCATTTTACTGTTGTTCAGTGGCCATTTTCCCTGTGATTTTGTCCTTTATACTGGACGCCCGGTGGCCATTTTGTTGTAGCCCAGAAAGGTTTTTATGCTCAGCGCTGGTCCCTGAGGCTCAGAATAGCACAGTTCTTCACTCGGGACACCTGAGAGCTGACACAGGCTCTAGTAGCTGAGCGGCTCAGAACTCGTCAGGGTGGCGAGTCCTGCAGTGGGGGCCACTTAGTCTGCAGCAGCTAGGAGGGTAGAACTGTGCACCTGTCCTAAGTCCCCAAGGGTGGAAGATGGGGTGGGTCAGCATGGCTTCAGAAACTGATGTTTCTTCCCCCTAACTCCCTGCAATTGCAACCGGCTCGTCTGCAAACAAACAGTGCAGTGCCTTTGGAGGCCTTGTCAGCGGTCCTGAAAACGTTTGTTGCCAGGGTGGAGGTGGTGTGCGGGCGCAAGGTGGTAGAAAGTGGCCCCTGCACACCCCCCCCCCCCCCCCCGACCTCCGGGGAGAGCTCTGACGCAGACTCTGGCCCCGTTGAGACTGGCGGCCCCTGCTCTGTTTCAGATGACGCTGACCAGGACCGATCGGACAGTGAGGATGAGTCCCAGTCTGTATCCGCACAAGAAAAGCGCTCATTGGAGCACTTATAGCTGTGCGTGATACCCTGAAGATCAGGATATAGCAGGTGCTTCTGCTGCAGTAGTGGTCCCTTTTGGGTCCTGTAAGCCAGCCCATACACCTAAAGTGTTTCCTTATCTGACTTATTTTGATAAGTTCATATACAGGAATGGGGGCAACCACAACTGACCTTTTCGCTCCCAAAAAGCATGGCGATGCATTACCCCTTTGAGGAGAGCCTTTTTAAATAATGGTCGGCTCCTCCGGTCGTGGACCCCCCAGTATCCAGGTTAAATATAGTAACAACGATCCTGGTAGAGGGGGCTCCTGTGTGTAAGGACCCCACAGTGGCCTGTTCCTTATTTACGGTTGGGGGGTCAGCAATACGACCAGTACTGACCACAGCACTTGTGTTGCAGACACTTACTGAATGGGCAAACTTTTGCACCGCAAATTGGAGAAGCAGTAGGCTACTAGCAGACCAGGTTAGTGCACGATCTTAAGTACGTTTGGGATGCAGCTCTGGATACGTTTCCTTTGCTATCCAGGGCTTCAGTGTCAGCAGTGGTGCTGAGGCGCCTGATTTGGCTGAAATGCTGGTCGGCGGACCAGGCATCTAAAAAAGAGACGGATCTACCCTTCCTTGGTGAGCGGCTCTTTGGAGCATCCTTGTATGACATTTATTAAGAATCTCACAGGTGAGAGGAGTACTTTGTTCCCACAGGCTAGGAAGACTAAGGAGCCATGCCGCAGGCAAGAGCCCTCATTTTCCGCTCAAAAGAGGCTTTTCGTACGTCTGGTACTTCGCTGCACTCCATCAAGGGGACTCCCTGGCATCTTTGGACACCCAGGATGCATACCTGCACATACCCATATCCCTTAGGCATATGAGGGTTCTGCGAATTGCAGTCTGGGAAGCCCACTACCAGTTTGTGGCTCTCCCTTTTGGCTTGGCTTCAGCACCCCGAGTCCTTACCAAGGTACTGATTCCAATTTTGGCGTTGAGACAACACAGGATTGCAATCGTAGGTTACCTGGACGATTTCCTTCTGAGAGCAGCTTCCGCCTCAGTATTAAAGGAGGATGTGGCGATCACCATGCAAACCCTGCAGGAATTTGGGTGGCTGTTAAACCTAAAAAAGTCGGTGCTCATACCAATTCAGTGTTCGGAGTACCTAGGCTTACCACTGGACTCCATGGAAGCGAGAGTTTTTCTCCCTTCAGACAAACTGCAGACTCTCAGAGCCGAGGTAAAACTATTGCTGAACTGAAGGTGGTCATCGCTGCGTTTCTGCATGCGAGTTCTGGGCATCGTGGTGGCCTCCCTCGAGGCGGTACCGTACACCCAGATTCACACCAGAGTCTTGCACAAGGAGATATTGATAAAATGGAACATATCTCAGTTATCCCCGGATAGGCAGATTCAGGTGAGCCAGTCAGAGACTCCCTGCTTTGGTGGCTGAGGTCCCCAGCACTTCGGTCCGGGAAGCCGTTCCTACCTCTGCATTGGACTGATCACAACAGGTGCCAGCCTGACCGGCTGGGGTGGAGTACTGGGAGTACAGTCGACCCAGGGTCTCTAGTCGGGTGAGGAACCCAAGTTGCAGATCAATGTGCTCGAACTCCGAGCGATCAGGCTTTGTCTCTCCACTTGGTCGATGAGACTACTAGGGGTCCAATCAGGATCAGGTCAGATGATGCCACGGCGGTGGCATATGTCAACCATCAAGGAGGAACAAGAAGCTCGGCTGCAGCACGGGAGGTTGCTCACATCCTTCAGTGGACAGAGCGACAGGTGCCGGCCTTGTTAGCCATTTACGTCCCGGGAATAGAAAGCTGGCAGGCGGACTACCTAAGTCGCCCGATGCTGGGCCCAGGAGAATGGGTGTTGCGTCCAGAGATGTTCAGGCTACTGCGCCTGTGGTGGGGCACACCAGACATGGACCTTCTGGCCTCCTGTCTTAATCAGACGGGGCCGAGATCATATTCAGAATAAGAGATCCTTGGGCAGACGCGTCAATCGCTGGTTTTAAAGGCATGGCTGTTGAGAGCCAGGTGCTAAGGTGCGGAGGCCTATCGGGACTCAGTGATCACTCTATGTTGAGAAAGGATGGCTTCCACGCACCTATTCCATTTCCAGGATCCTGCTGTTTCTACAGCAAGGAGTAGATCAGAAACTGGCTTTAAGCACCATTAAAGGACAAATATCAGCCTTGGCTGTCTTTTTTTCAGCAACCCCTGGCGTCTCCCTCTCTAGTGAGCACTTTTGTTCAGGGGGTCCGACATGTAGTTCCTCCGGTGTGTCCACCATTACCCCCGTGGGATCTGAACCTGGTGTTCTCGGCACTTCAGAAACCACCGTTTGAGAACATCAGAGAAATTCCCTTGTTGACCCTTTCTCAGACAGTGGTCTTTCTAGTGGCCATTACATCGGCCAGGAGAGTTTCGGAACTGGTGGCCTTGTCTTGCAACCTTCTTTTCTGCCGAAGGTGGTTTCGGCGTTCCACATCAATGAAGAAATTGTGTTACCATCTCTGTGTCCTAAACAGACACATCCTAAGGAGGTGGCCCTTTATTACCTGGACGTGGTCCGGGCTCTAAGGGTGTATTTGTCTGCCATAACTCCCTTTCGGAAGTTAGATTCTCTGTTCGTTTCGGTAGATGGTCCGAAATAGAGGTATGGCGGTCTTGTCGACCACCATTTCCAGGTGGATCAGACAGATGTGGTACACGCCTATGGCTTGAAGGGGCAGGTGTCCCCCTTTCCTGTCATGGCCCATTCCACCAGGGCAATTTGGGTGTCTTGGGCTTTCGACATTGAGTGTCAGTCGCTCTAGTGTGTAAGGCGACGATTTAGTCATCCGTTCACACTTTACCAAATTCTACAGAGTGGATGTAAGCGCATCGTCTGATGCCTGCTTTGGCCACAAAGTTTTGCAGGCGGCCGTGTAATGTTGCAATTCTGCACTCCTTTTTCTGTTTAAAGAAAATACAGTTACTTTGAGTATAATGCACGGTTGTATTGTTGACCGCAAGTCCTGATGCTGCTAGTTAAGGGGGTGACTCCCTTGTTAGGGAGCACTTATGGTTGTGGGTGAAGGTTTTTTTTTATGCTGTTCTCACCCCTCGTTATGACGCTGCTTGGGGATGTCCCTATGGTCAAGATTAATGGAGCTGTGTCAGTCAGTGAACAAAAGAGAAAATAGTTTTTTTTTACTCGCCGTAAAATCCTTTTCTCTGAAGTTCACTGACTGACACAGCACCCTCCCCTCCTATTGATCTACGTTATACTGCTTGTTGATGTACTAAGCTGCAGGAGGCAGGCTGAGGGGATGTTACTGGAGGGACCGCCCCCTAGGCGGAATTATAAAGTTCTGTTTTTTTCACATGTATAACATGTTCTGCCTAGTCCTCTCCTGAAGGTGGCGTAACAACCCTATGGTCAAGATTAATGGAGCTGTGTCAGTCAGTGAACTTCAGAGAAAAGGATTTTACGGCCAGTACAAAAATCCTATTTTTTTTAACATTGAAGTGAATGAGAGCATGCTTCAAATCCTTAAAATCTTCTTCTGCTCCCAAAAGTTTCAGATCCTTCATACTTTCACCTATAGACGCTAAACAAACTTTAAAATGTTCACAAAATATTCAGCTATCTGACTATATCTTTTCAGTTTGATCTCTTTTACAGTTTTTGTGAAAAAGCTGTTTAAGTTTTGATCATTTCAGGAAATTTTATTGATTAAACAGAGTGTGTATTGGGCTGCTTAGAGTGGATGATGTCATACTTAGAGCACACATTTATACATCAAAACGTAGGTATTTTTGTCTAGTTTTAGGCAATGTGCTCAGTTGTGATACGCCTTTTACTTTTCCCCGGTTGAACTAACAAATGACAAGAATTCTACACTTTCTCCCATTGACTGCCCTGTATAAAATTCTAAACATTTCCTAGCGAAACGCACAGCCAACTTCTTTTTTAAATCATTGACATGCCCACATTTGTAAGTTTATCAACATCAATTTTATACCAATACGTTCACAAAGGCTGTGTGTGTCTCTAACGGTGAAGTCGATGGTTCAATAGCATATACTGTTGTGGATTTATTAAGGCTTGTTTGAAGGATTCTTTCACACTGTCTCTCACACAGGCAGCTGGCAGATAGTGAGGAGTAGGGATGAGCCGAACACCCCCCGGTTCGGTCCGCACCAGAACTTTCGAACGGACCCCAAATTCGTACGAACGTTAGAACCCCATTGAAGTCTATGGGACTCGAACATTCGAAATTAAAAGTGCTAATTTTAACGGCTAATATGCAAGATACTGTCCTAAAAGGGTTTGGGGACCTGGCTCGTGCCCCAGGGGACATGAGTCAATGCAAAAAAAAGTTTTAAAAACTGCCGTTTTGGCAGGAGCACTGATTTTAATGACGATTAAAGTGAAAAAAAAAAGTGAAATATTCCTTTAAATATCGTGCCTGGGGGGGTGTCTATAGTATGCCTGTGAAGTGCCACGCATTTCCCGTGTTTAGAACAGTCCCTGCACAAAATGACATTTAACGGAAATAACGTCATTTAAAACTGCTTGCGGTTTTAATGTTATATCTGGTTCCTGCAATATGGTTGAAAATCATTGAGAAAAATGGCATGGGTAGGCCTCCCTGTCCATTACCAGCCCCTTTGGGTCTTGTACGGATATTAAGGGGAACCCCATACCCATATTAAAAAAAGGAAATACGTGTGGCCCCCAGGCCCTATATACTCAGAACAGCAGTATACAGGCGGTGCAAACAAGACAGGGACTGTGTAGATTTGTTGTGGTAAGTTGAATCTGTTTATAATTTTCAACTGGTACATGTTTAAAGTGTAGCTCCAGTCAAAAAAACAATTTTTAAGCTTTTTGGAAAACATAGGGAAGGGTTATCACCCCTGTATAATTTGTTTTGCCGTCCGTCTTTTCATCTCACTTGCTGTTGTCTCCTTCCGTTTGCAAGTAGGAGATGTTTGTAAGTTGGATGTTTGAAAGTAGGGGCCTGCCCTATATGCTCTGCAGAAATGGCGGAACAAGGTGTTGGTTTTGCCACAACATTGTAAGCCCTCAAAGTGACTCTTGATGGGAGCTGGAGCGCCCTGCTTTGAACGATTATATCAAGAATTGTAATTACATGCCATTGTATAACAGTGGTAGAAAAATTGACCTTTGGTAGTTGTGGTGCTGGTGCCACAACACTATAAGTCCTCACAGTTACTCTGGGTGGGCACAGGAACGGGCCCTCCTGTGAAATATTATATCAAAAATTGTAATTAAACGCCCCTGTTAAACAGGGGCAGAAAAAATGGGCCTTAGGCACTGGTGCTGGTGCCACGACACTGCAACCTCTCCCATATACTCTAGTTTTAGTGCAGGAATTAGCCCTGCTGCAAAGCATTGCATCAAAAATTGTAATTAAACGCCCCTGTTAAACAGGGGCATAAAAATTGGGCTGATGGCATCACCCAGAACCAAAAATGTTCTTCCAACATATCAGCGGAGGAGGAAGAGGATAGACAATCAACCTAACAGGACAGTCACTCAGCATCAGCATAGGCAGTCTTGAAGGGATGTGATATTTCAAAAAAAAATTATTCGGTTACATCAGCTTCAGGTGCTTGGTAGCTGTGGGTGATCCAAGACTGATTCATCTTGATGAAGGTCAGTCGATCAACTGATTCTGTGGACAGGCGCACCCTGTGATCGTTAACAAAGCCACCAGCAGCACTGAAGGTGCGTTCCGAAAGAACGCTGGATGCAGGACAGGCCAGTAGCTCAATTGCATACTGTGCAAGCTCTGGCCAGTGATCCATCCTCAAGACCCAGTAAGCCAGAGGATTTTCGGTGGGAAAGGTGTCCAAGTCTGACCTTGCCCCTAGGTATTCCTGCACCATGTAAATCAGACGCTGGCGATGGTTGCTGGAACCGATCATACCTTGGGGCTGCGGACTAAAAAATTGTCTGAAAGCATCGGTCAGACGGCCACCTTCTCCACCGCTCCTTCTGACCGATGCCTCAGCAACACGTTGTCCAGGACCAGGAGTTTGTAACCTCCCAATCTCTGGGAACGCGTTGCACAGACCATTCTGCAAGGCCTCCTGGAGATGTCTCATCCTCTGCTCCCTTGCGACGGCAAGATAAGGTCGGCAACCTTACCCTTGTACCATGGATCAAGGAGAGTGGCCAGCCAGTAATGGTCCCTCTCCTTGATCCGAAGAATTCGAGGATCCTTCCACAGGCTTTGCAGGATCAGGGAGGCCATGCAGCGTAGGTTAGCCGAGGCATTCGGTCCGAAGTCCTCTGGGTCACTAAGGACAACATGATCCGCAGCTACCTCCTCCCAGCCACGTACAAGTCCACGGGTTTCTTGGGACTGTAAATCATCCCTACAAGAATGCTGCTGATGCTGAGTGCCAGCCTCCACCTCCATGCTGACACAATCATCCTCCTCCTCCTCATCCTCTTCCTGTGTGATGGGTGGCACAGCAGGAACACTGTCTGGATAAAGGGGGCCTTGAGAGGCAAGGAAGTCCTCCTCTTCCTGCCTCTGTTCTGCCTCAAGTGCCCTGTCCATTATTCCATGCAGCGTATGCTCCAAGAGGTGGACAAGAGGTACAGTGTCACTGATGCATGCACTGTCACTGCTCACCATCCTTGTGACCTCCTCAAACGGTGACAGGACAGTGCATGCATCCCTGATCATGCCCCACTGGCGTGGTGAGGAAAAACAGAGCTCCCTGACCCTGTCCTGGTGCCGTAGTCGCACAGGTACTCATCGATGGCCCTCTGCTGCGTGTTCAGCCGCTGCAGCATGGCCAACGTTGAGTTCCACCTGGTGGGCATGTCACATATAAGGCGGTTCTTGGTTAGGTTCAACTCCTTTTGGAGCTCAGCCAGCCGAGCACAGGCATTAAATAATTGGCGGAAATGCACACAGACTTTCCTGGCCTGCTTCAGGACATCCTGTAAGCCCGGGTACCTGCCCAAGAACCACTGAACCACCAGGTTAAGGACGTGAGCCACACAGGGCACATGGGTCAGTTGTCCCTGTCGGAGGGCGGAGAGGAGGTTGGTGCCATTGTCGCAAACCACCATTCCTGGCTTAAGCTGGCGTGGTGTCAACCACCTCTCGGCCTGCCCCTGCAGAGCTGACAAAACATCCGCCCCAGTGTGGCTCCTGTCCACCAAACAAACCAGCGCAAGCACGGCATGGCATTGTTTTGCCTGCGTACTTGCGTAGCCCCTGGAACGCCTACGAAGCACCGCTGGTTATGAGGACAGAGCACTGGAAGAGGCCATAGAGGAAGAAGAGGAGGAGGGGGTGGAGGAGAGAGGTGTGTCACAACCAATAGTAGCATTTTGGAGGCGTGGTGGCGGAACAACCTCCAACACTACTGCACCTTGTCCTGCATCCTTCCCAGCTGCCAGAAGAGTGACCCAATGGGCCGTGAAAGACAGGTAACGTCCCTCTCCATGCCTGCTGGACCATGAGTCAGCGGTAATATGCACCTTACTGCTGACCGCCCTGTCCAGCGAGGCAAGGACATTGCCTTCCACATGCCGGTAGAGAGCCGGAATCGCCTTCCGTGAGAAAAAGTGGCGTTTGGGGACATGCCACTGAGGAACCGCACATTGTACAAACTCACGGAAGGGGGCCGAGTCTACCAACTGAAAAGGCAGCAGTTGAACTGCTAGCAATTTAGCCAAGCTAGCATTCAACCGCTGGGCATGTGGATGGCTGGGAGTGAACTTCTTTCACCGGTCCAGCAGCTGGGGCAGGGGCATTTGCCTGCTATAATCGGACGTGGGTGTACTGCTAGCAGAGTGCCCGGAAGCACTAGGCTGTGACGCACCTAATTCTACACCTTCATTCCTCTCAGTGCAGGTTTCAGAGAGGACTGAAGGTCTAGTGGGGTTGGAGATGCCAGCTGATGAGGAGCAAGGAGAGGTCCGCTTTGTTCTTTGGTGTTGGTCTTTGAGGTACGCTTGCCAACGAGCTGCATGGCAGGTCAACATATGTCTGGTCAAGCATGTGGTGCCCAAGCGGCTGATGTTATGGCCACGCGAGATACGCTTGAGACATATGTTTCAAATAGCAGCGGTGCGATCTGATGCACTCGTCTCAAAAAAGGCCCACACCA
This sequence comes from Lithobates pipiens, assembly GCF_037356315.1. Taxonomy (NCBI): domain Eukaryota; kingdom Metazoa; phylum Chordata; class Amphibia; order Anura; family Ranidae; genus Lithobates; species Lithobates pipiens. Next base: position 339,996,838 of record NW_027507758.1, read on the forward strand.
AAGAACTTTTAGAATAACGTGCAGAGGCAGCGCCCTGCACAGGCAGAGCTCTGCGGTGTGATTCAGTCGGTGTGCTGCCCCTAAGCTGGCCCCCGGAGGGCATCCTGCCTCATTGGACATATGCCTCCTCCTCCTCCTCCTCCTACTCCTACTCCTCCTCCTACTCCTCCTCGCACGTGGAGTCAGTGCCCTCATCATCCCCTCCCTCTTCATCGCTGGAGCAAACCTGGCAGTATGCTGCAGCTTGTGGAACATGACTGCCAGATTGCTGTCCTTCTTGAGCATCCCCTCTCTCTGCATTCACGCTACTGCCTTCCTCTAGCTGAGTATCATCATCAGAGCCTACAAAACACTAAGCATCCTCCTGGAGCATGTACCCAACACTGTGCTCAAAGAGTTCAGGAGGACGTGGTGGGTCTAGGGAAGGAGTCACTGATGATGACATTGAGAGGAGGGAAGACGATGCGTTGGCAGCTGCTTTGCTTGTACCCTGAGCCTGGGTGAGAGAGGATGAGGAGGATGAAGAGGGCTTGGTCATCCACTCTACCAAGTCGTTGGCATGTTGTGGCTCAACATGTCCAGCTGCCGAAAAGGACAAGCGTGTCCCATGGCCACGTGCTGATGATGATAATGCACCGCGTCCACGACTAGCACTGTTGTCTCTAGACATAGAGCCTGCTTGCCCTCTTTTATCGTCTCGTGCCTGTCTGCCTCTCCTTGCTGGCCTTCCAGACATGGTAATGGCCTGAAGGGAGTTGGGAAAACCAGCAATTGGGTAGTGTATATTGTGCTGGAGGCACGCACAACACCCATTAACTCCTGCAGATGGCTCAATTAGAGAAGAGCTATGTAGGTGGATATAGCGGTGCATACTGGGTTCAGAGCACGCAGACAGCACGCACAATCTCCTACCACTGACTGCAAGCTCTATTAAAAAACAAAGCAAGATAGTTGGCTATATAGATGGATATAGCGGTGTATACTGGGTTCAGAGCACGCAGACAGCACGCACAATTTAAAACAAGCAAGATAGCTAGCTATATAGATGGATATAATGGTGTATACTGGGTTCAGAGCACGCAGACAGCACGCACAATCTCCTACCACTGACTGCAGGCTCTATTAAAGAGAAATATAGCTAGCTATATAGGTGAATATAGCGGTGTATACTGCAGTCAGGGCACACAGACAACAACCACTACAGAAGAGCAAGAACGAAAAATCGTCCGATAACGATCGGTGTATACTGTGTTGAAGGTACACAGAGCACCCACTAACTCCTACAGACACCAACACACTACTACGCTGGCGGCCTTATATAGTGTGGGGCGTGTACTACACAGCCTGAGCTATGATTGGCCACAGGCATCCTGCCTGTGGCCAATCATGGCTCTCCTCGCTGCCGGCGCTGTGATTGGCCAAGCATGCGGGGTCACAGTGCATGCTTGGCCAATCATGAGCCAGCAATGCACTGCGATGGCGCAGTGCATTGTGGGCCGTGAGCGCCACACAAATTTGGTGCGAACGGCCCATAATGTTCGGAATTCGCCGAACGGGCGAACAGCCGATGTTCGAGTCGAACATATGTTCGACTCGAACACGAAGCTCATCCCTAGTGAGGAGATGTTTTTTACAGTGTGTTCAGGGGACAGGCAGCTAGCAAACAGGGAGATGCTATTCAGCATCCCCATGCATTTTCTCCAGGAAATGCATTTTCTAGTTTACATATATTCCTCAATAGCCAATTAGGATATAAATCCACTTATGCATCCGTGTGCACCAAAATGTCCTTGCAAACCCAGATATCACCTTAACCACTTGAGATCCGCGCTATAGCCAAATGACGGCTACAGCGCGGACCTCCTTTGCCGGGACTACGTCTATTGATGTCGTCCCGTGCACGAGTGGCTTGCGCGCCCCCTTAGGGGCACGCGCGGCGCGCTCTGTGATTGGCGAGTCTGAGACTCGCCTGATCACGGATCAGAGCAAGGGGTCGATCCCAACCCCTTACCACGTGATCAGCTGTCGGCCAATGACAGCTGATCATGTGATACAACGGAGCCGGTAATCTGCTATTATTCCTCCTCACGCTGTCAGCGCGAGGAGATAAAAAAAGAGCCGATCACCGGCGGCCGTGATCGGGACATCAGTCCCGATCACGGCCAGCTTACCAGTGTCCACCTGCCCCCCTCAGGAATAAATAAGTGCCCCCCGTATGTGCCACCCAGCAGTGCCCACAGTGCCACCCAGCAGTGCCCACAGTGCCACACATCAGTGCCCACAGTGCCACCCACAATCTGCCTCAACGGTGCTGCACCCCAGTGCCACATATCCGTGCCCATCAGTGCCGCCCAGCAGTGCCCCCTATCAGTGCCGCCCAGCAGTGCCCCCTATCAGTGCCCATCAGTCCCATCTATTAGTGGTACCTATCAGTGCCCCTTAGTGCCACCCATCAGTGCCGCCTTATCTGTGCCCATCAGTGCCGCCTTATCTGTGCCCATCAGTACTGCCTTATCTGTGCCTATCGGTGCCACCTTATCTGTGCCTATTAGTGTCGCCTTAACTATGCCTATCAGTGCCCACCAGTGCAGCCTATCAGTGCGCCTCATCAACGCATTTCAATGAAGGAGAAAAATGACCTGTTTGCAAAATTTTATAACAAACTATTAAACATGATTATTTTTATTTATTTTTTGCATCTTTTTTTGTTTGTTTAGCAAAAAATAAAACTCCCAGCTGTAATTAAATACCACCAAAAGAAAGCTCTATTTGTGGGAAAAAAATGATAAAAATTTAATTTGAGTACAGTGTTGTATGCCCGCGCAATTGTCATTCAAAGTGCATCAGCGCTGAAAGCTGAAAATTGGTCTGGGCAGGAGGGGGGTTTAAGTGCCCAGTAAGCAAGTGGTTAAAAGTAGCAGTGTCTTCATCGCTGTGCTGTACATAACCTGTGCAGGGAGCTGAGCTATGGGAGAGGTCCAGCAGGTTCCACCCACTAGAGACTCCTTGCAGAAAAATACAAGGAGGAGCAGAGACAAGACCAGTCACTCTGCAGAAGGATTGAAAGCAGCAGTGACTGGCCTTTATTACATGAAGTTCCCACATAGAGAAATTTCCCACTGGATTACTGCACAAATCAGAAAGAACTGCAGAAAACACACCAATATTCAAGTAAGGATACACATTACTCTTGTATTTGGACATTGTTTCCTGATCCTGGAGTTCATCGTTAAAGTGGAAGGCAAAGGCTACATACAAGTCTACCTAAAAACTCTGCTTGTCCCCCACCTCCTACCTATTGCTGTATACTGCTAGTTTAAAAAAAAAAAAAAAAAAAAAGTATAAATATCATTTTTCAATCTGCTCTGGTGCAATCAAAAGCTCCTGCTCCCCTGTGTGACAGAGCCCTCGACAGCAGGGTTGAATTCTAGGAGCCATGTCGTCACCTGCCGGCTTTCATTGCCAAACTGTTGTCAGTGCTCCCTCCTCTCCATCTCTCAGTACTCCTAGTAAGTAGCCAAATACTGAAATAAAAATAGAACTTTAGTCAGAAAATTCCTGCTAGATCGCTTCAGGCTGGCCCCTTTTGCATGTGTAGCTATGTAAAACATTAACAATAAGCAATCCCCGAGTTACAAAAATCTGACTTGCATACGACTCCAACTTACAAAGGGGGACAACAGCAAGTGAGAGGAAATCTAACCCTAGGAAGGGAAATTCACTTCTCTAAGAGTTAACATGGGAAAAAGATACATCCACTGATGCTTTATCACCAATCTTTATTTCCACAACAAAACATTTCCCAAAACAGTCTTTCAGGACAGCCACCATAGAGAGACCCTGGTTCCTCCCTTCCTAGGAAACACCGCCTTCAATTTTAGATTTCTCATCCTCCCTTCAGCCCCTCAGTTATGGTGTTTCGTCCGCTGGGAAGACACCGCTAGGGAACCGAAGCCGGTCAGCTGGGGAGGCTGAGGCTAATCTTCTTTACCTGGAGGAGACAGGGGTCTCTCTATGGTGTTCCTGGGCAGTCAGTCGGCTAAGGGATTCCGGTAGGCCGAGGCTTGATTGCCGCTGCGCACCCCAGCTACCCTTGGGGAAGGTGGAGGTCGGGGGGGAGGTCTGGCTTTGTGGCACCTAGCGTGGCGAGGCGGGAGGAGGAGGCACCTAGTTTCCCTCTGTGTTGCAGGCAGCGTTGGAGCGCAAGGCCGGACCGGATGATGGGCGACGTCACTTCTGGTGGGGGCGGGCTTCCTCCCTGCGTCCGCGTCTTCTGGTTCCAGACACGGCAGATTCAAAGCAGGCCGCACGATTGGCTGGTGAAGTCCGCTCTGTTTTGCGCTGTACAGACAGCATTCGGAAGGCGAGTTGTGACCATCCGTTCTCGGTGATGTCAGCTTCAAAAACATCCGTTCTCGGTAATAGTGTTTCCTCCGGTGGGAAGACACCGCTAGGGAACCGAAGCCGGCCAGCTGGGGAGGCTGAGGCTAATCTTCTTTACCTGGAGGAGACAGGGGTCTCTCTATGGTGTTCCTGGGCAGTCAGTCGGCTAAGGGATTCCGGTAGGCCGAGGCTTGATTGCCGCTGCGCACCCCAGCTACCCTTGGGGAAGGTGGAGGTCGGGAGGAGGTCTGGCTTTGTGGCACCTAGCGTGGCGAGGCGGGAGGAGGAGGCACCTAGTTTCCCTCCTGTGTTGCAGGCAGCGTTGGAGCGCAAGGCCGGACCGGATGATGGGCGACGTCACTTCTGGTGGGGGCGGGCTTCCTCCCTGCGTCCGCGTCTTCTGGTTCCAGACGCGGCAGATTCAAAGCGGGCCGCACGATTGGCTGGTGAAGTCCTTTCTGTTTTGCGCTGTACAGACAGCATTCGGAAGGCGAGTTGTGACCATCCGTTCTCGGTGATGTCAGCTTCAAGAACATCCGTTCTCGGTAATGAAGGCTTCAAGAACAGCCCCGGGAGACAACAGCACCAGCCACTCCAAGGTAAGGTGAACCCTGGGGTGGTGTTCCCTTGCCTAGATCTCGGTAGCTCCACCGGTGTTTTCCCTCCCTAGTGGTCGGGGGGAAGGGGGGTGCATCCGGAACCCTGGTGGTGGTTGGTTCTCTGGTCAGTGCTGGTGATGCGGACAGTGCCATCTCCGATTCCCAGGGGGAGTCGGATGAGGAAGGTTTGGATGGGAAATCCAAAAGATCCTCACGGTATAAGCTTTCTCTTGAAGTGGAGGATCTTAGATTGAAAATCTGTGGCAAGACTTGAAAATTGTTGTTCACAGGCACTCTCCATCCAATCTGACAGAGCTTGAGCTATTTTGAAAAGAAGAATGGGCATAAATGTCAGTCTCTAGCCACTTCAATACAGGGCATTTATACACCCTTCCTTCCCAGACCAATTTTTAGCTTTCAGCACTCTCACATTTTGAATGCCAATTACTCAGTCATGCAACACTGTACCCAAACCAAATTTTTATAATATTTTTTTCATACAAATAGAGCTTTCTTTTGGTGGTATTTAATCACCACTGGGTTTTTGTTTTGTTTTTTTGCGACATAAGTGAAAAAAGAGCAAAAATTTTGAAAAAAAAAACTTTTTTTTTAGTTTCTATGATAAAATTTAACAAATAAGTAATTTTTATTCATAAATTTGGGCCAACGTTTATACTGCTACATCTCTTTGGTAAAAATAACCCAAATTAGTGGATATTATTTAGTCTCTTTGAAAGTTAGTCTACAAGCTATGGTGCAAATCATTAAAAATTGATCACATCTGATCACACCTGCTGCACTGACGGCCTATCTAATTTATTAAGGCTCTGAAATGTCAGGAAAGTACAAATATCCCCCAAATGACCCCTTTTTGAAAAGTAGACAGTCCAAGGTATTTAGTAAGAGGCATGGTGAGTTTTTTGAAGTTGTAAATTTTTCCCACAATTCTTAGCAAAAAGGAGGTGTTTTTTTTTTTTTAATTTTTACAAAATTGTCATAAGTTATTTCTCATACACAGCATATGCATACTTCCAATTACACCCCAAAATACATTCTACAACTCTTCCCGAGTATGCCGATACCACATATGTGGGACTTTTACACAGGATGGCCACACAGAGAGGTCCAACATGCAGGGAGCGCCGTCAGGGGTTCTAGGAGCATAAATGACCTATTACAATTGTGAAGGCCCTGGAGCACCAGGACAGTAGAATTACCCATAAAATGACCCCATTTTGGAAAGCAAACACCCCAACGTATATTCTATGTGGCATAATGAGTCTTTTGAACAGTTCATTTTTTTCCACAAGTCTTCGGAAAATGTGGAAAGAAAATGAAAACTTTTTTTTTTTTTTTACACAAAGTGGTAAGTTTATAAGATATTTGTAACTCAAAGCATGTACATAGCAAAAAAGACACCCCAAAATACATTCTGCTACTCATCCTGAGTATAGCGATACCATAGGTGAGTGACTTTTACACAGCCTGGCCAAATACAAAGGCCCAACATGCAGAAAGCCCCATCAGGGGTTCTAGGAGCATAAATGACACCTCTAATTTCCTAACGACGATTACATTTGTGAAGGCCCTGGAGCACAAGGGCAATGGAATTACCCACAAAATGACCCAATTTTGGAAAACAAACACCCCAAAGTATATTCTATGAAGCATTATGAGTCTTTTGAACATTTCATTTTTTTTTACACGAGTCTTCAGAAAACATGGAAAGAAAATGAAATTTTGTTTTTTTTTTTTTGTTTTTTTACACAAAGTTGTCCATTTATAAGATATTTCTAACACATAGCATGTATACAGCAAAAATTACACCCCAAAACACATTCTGCTACTCCTCCCGAGTATGGCAATAACACATGTGTGAGACTTTTACACAGCCTGGCCATATACGGAGGTCCAACATTGAAGTAGTACCTTCAGGCGTTTTAGGAGCATAAATTACACATCTCATTTTTCGTTCCTACCTATCACACTTTTGAAGGTCCTGGAGCACCAGGACAATGGAATTACCCCCAAAATGACCTCATTTTGGAAATCAAACACCTCAACACGTATTCTATGAGGCATGGTCTGCAAATAGGTACTCGGGTACTCTAACGGGCTGGTGACAGGTACTCGGGTACTCCGGGCTGGTGACCGGGACTTGGGTACTCCAATGGACTGTGACAGGTACTCGGGTGCTCAGATGAACTGTGACAGGTACTCAGGTACTCAGATGGGCTGTGACAGGTACTCCGGTACTAGGGTACTCAGATGGGTTCTGACAGCTACTCAGGTACTCCTGTACTCAGATGGGCTGTGACAGGTACTCAGGTATTCGGGTACTCAGATGGGCTGGGGCAGGTACTTGGGTACTCAGATGGACTGTGACAGGTACTCTGGTATTCTGATGGGCTGTGACAGGTACTCAGGTACTCAGATGGGCTGACAGGTACTCGGATACTCAGATGGACTGTGACAGGTACTCGCTTACTCAGATGGGCTGAGACAGACAGAGGGGGTGGAGCACCATGACGTAGGCGCGTGCTGAGGACGGCTCCCTCCTCCCTCTAACCTCCAGGATCCCCGTGTCACATCGTAGCCCATGACGAGCGGCGGCAAGCGCGGTGAGCGAAGCCGACCCCGAGATCGAGACCGAGGCTGAGACGCTCAGAAGGACCCAGTAGCACCGCACCCGGCAGTGGAAAAGTTCAATAGAGCCTGAACCAGCAACAGCGTCCCCCGATCCACTGGCTGGTGGAAGGGGGCAGAGAGTGCGGAACAGCCCGGCAGACGGGGGAAGGAGCGAGAGGCAGCGGAGTCAGCCGCCCCCGGAGAACAGAGTGAACACTGCACCTACATGGCAGCCCACAACTTGCGGCAGCGCTGAGCGAGGAGCCAGTGGACCAAAGCTGCAGAGGACGATACTGCAGAGGAAAGGTACCTGACGGGAAAGGGGTGAATGGCTAGGCACATGATGCGAACAGACTGTTTGAAAAGGGCTTAATAAATGGAGGACTGTCTCAGGGATGGCGTTTGGGGATGCTAATGGACATTAGTCAAACTGGCCGAGCACAGTAAGCCAACAAGAAGGGAAAAGGTGTCACCTCCCCCACAGGGTGCTCAAAGGGTAATAGTATATTCAGTACACAGCGATTTTCTACAAGCCTATGTGACCCAGGTACACTATGCAAGAAGCAATAAAGTCAAAGACTGTGGTTAGTTCTGAAAATATATAGGCCGTCCCGAGAGTATATTGATGTACACCGGCCTCTGTGTATGCATCTAGAAGGTTCCAAATTTCACCCCGACTGGACCTATCCCCAAGAGTAAAGGTACCCCCCACGTCTGAAAGGCGAGAGAAAGAACTGCGGCAATTGCAAGGAAGCGGCTCCCTGGGATCATTAAAGTGGGGAGTTAGAGTGCCTGTATCCTTTCTAGCCCTTTTTGGATTAGAGGGCCTCTCTCCCAGCGTATTGCCAGGCCTTGACTCAGATACTTTTTCCTCTTTTTTCTTTTTGTGTCTGCCTCCTTAATTCCGCTTTAGAAGAGTATCCGAGAATTAGTGCCCCTCCCAAAAAGTAGTAGGATTAAAGGACTCTACCTCACCCACCGAACCAAAGACAGAGGCACTGAAGATAGAGATAATAAACAATTCCCAGTCTAGGAGGAGGGAATCGTAAAGGGGACAGGAGAGTGTAAGATTGGCAACTGAAGAAACTTTCGAAGATCCTGTTGTCCCAATATACTTTAGAACAGACTATTCGCCTTAGCCCTCTGACCCCTCCAGGAGATATTTGCCTTACCCCAGTTTGACTGACTAGGAGGGCACCATCCTCCCATTTCTGTATTTGTTCTCTGGGTACACTGAAGGTGTATATTGGCATTGCTGTGTATGTATTTGTAAGGGGGGCACGGGCGGATCCCAGAAAGGATTTATCCCCCAGGGGTCTATACGTGTCCCTCGGAGGGGACGTTTGGGCTATACAAAGGTGGGACAGCCGTAGAAACAGCTCAGGAAAGAAAAGTAGGGAGAAATAATGAGAGGGAAGGCAAAAGTAGGTAAAAGTGCCCCTCCGGCATCCAGCCCTGGAGGGATCCAGAGGTACATGGCAAGTAACATCACAAATACTAGTACGTTGGAGGAGGGGCAGGAAAGTCCAAAACAAGGAGTGGGAAGGAGGTCAGGCCCAAGTAGACAGAAGTTAGAGGAAGGTAAAGGAGCGAAAGCAAACGGGGCTAAAAGTGGGGGGACGAAAGAGACAAGTCCCACAATACAAAGCTTTGCCAGAGGCCAAAGGGATAAAGAGGAGGAGAGAGCAATAGGAGAGCCTGTGTCCGAGGAAAGGACCTTGCGATCAGGTCCCCAAGTGGAATCTACTCTGATAAAAAGAGATGTTAGGGGAAATGTTCGCAAAAATGGAGGTGGCCCTAAAGACAGAAATAGCTGGAGTGCGTGCAGATATAGGTCGGTTACTGGAGAGGGTAGAGGAGATCGAAGATAGAATTGATAACCAGGAGCTTAGGATAGAGGAGATAGCAGAACAGGTACAGAACCTCCAGAGAACAAATAGGTCCCTCCTTTACAAATTAGAAGATCAGGAGAATAGGAGTAGGAGGAAGAACGTACGTATCAAAGGTATCCCCGAAAAATATGGCGCCGCAGAGCTGGGTAAAATAGTGCAGCAGGTCTTCAACCCGTTACTACAAAGGGAGCCAACTGAAAGTATAAAGTTAGACAGGGTTCATAGGATCGCAGCTAGGGGGGCAGTAAGTAGGGAAGCTATACGGGACGTGATAGTCAGGTTTCACTACGTAGAGGAGAAAGGGCAAATAATGGAGAAACTAAGGGCAGTGTCGGAGATTTCCTTTGAGGGTGCAGAGCTGCGAGTGTTCTCAGAAACGCTGAGGAGAAGGAGATTGTTAAAACCCTTAACGGAAGTCATGAACGCTGCGGGAGTCTCCTATCAGTGGGGCTTCCCAGCGTGTTTGAGGGGGCGAAGAGATGGCCGCTCAGCGGTGCTCCGCTTCCCGGAGGATTTAAGAGGGTTCTGCGAGAGTTTAGAGATCACCCCCCCTTCGCTACCAGGTTGGCAGGAAGAAATAGATACGCACTTCCCCCAAAGAAAGCTAAGATGGCAGAGAGGGAGAAATAGAGAGACGAGTGATAGGGAAGGAGACAACAGAAATAGGGGGCAGCAATGTTGAGGGTCAGATGGGTCCGGGGAAGGAGAAGGGGAGGTGGAGTGGGGGGGGAGTTGTCGTCACTGGGTAGGCGCCACCAGGTGCGAACCCCCGGGTAAATGTGAAGTACAGACGTTATCAGAGAGATAGGGTCGGGTTCATATACCCACAAAAGGGGGGAGAGACCCCGGCCAACGGCTGCAGAGTTGGGGGGGAGGAGGGGGGGTGTGTGTGTGTGTGTTTTTTTTTGGTATGGTGTCCTTCGCGTCCCCCCCTGTCCCCCGGAATGGGAAAGCCCCCTCTGGGTCAGCACTCGGGGAACGATAGAATAATATAATAGTGGTCCATGGTTCTTATTAATGTGATAACATACAATGTGAGGGGACTAAACACAAAAGAAAAAAGATATAAAGTTAATAAAGAACTCCAATTTATGGGGGGAAAAGTTATATGCCTCCAAGAAACATACATTACCAGTAGTTCAGGGATAAAACTGTCATCACCCCAATTCCCAATGTGGTTTTATGGAGACTCTCCCTCCGTGCACTCCAGAGGAGTAGCTATTGGTTTTGATAAATCAGTAAGATTTGAAATCGAGGAACAATTGACTGACCCAGAGGGGAGATATTTATTTTTAAAGGGTAAATTGGGAATTATGCAATGCACCATTGTTAATGTGTACGCACCAAACAGTAACCAAGAGAAATTTCTATTGAGAGTATTAAGTAAACTGGAGGAATTTAGAACGGGCATAGTAATTTTAGCAGGTGATTTAAATTGGTGTTTAGACCCGAAGTTGGACTCCTCAGGGGGTGGTATACGGGGGGCAGAACAACGGTACAGAAAAATAAATAAAGCATTTACTAACGCCCAGCTACATGACGGTTGGAGGATTAACCACCAGAAAGAACGGGACTACACCCATTTCTCCTCAGTCCATAAAACCTTTACAAGACTAGACTATATATTTGTTGGACAACAATTAGTGGCCAATTTTAAAAAAATCAGAAATTAAACCAATCACCTTGTCCGATCATGCCCCTGTAAAAATTCAACTAGAAATACAGGGTCATATGGGGACAGGAAGTGCCTGGAAACTGAATGACTCACTCATCCAAGAACAAGACGTAAGCACAAAAATTCTGCAGGAATTAAGCGATTTTTATGATGTGAATGATACAGGAGAATGTTCAAAGGCTACTATTTGGGAGACACAAGGTGGTTATTAGAGGGATCTTGATTGGAATTGGCGCCAGGAAAAAGAAAGACAGGGAGAAGGTGAAGGTCCAGCTATACAAGGAGATTGAGGAATTAGAACAAATGACCAGACCCAGAGGGCTTCAGGAAACCCAGGAATTACAACAAAAAAAAAAGAGAGTTAGAAGAATTCTTAGAACAAGAGAGGAGGACAGCTTTCCATAAAATAAATAGGGAGAGACACTTGTGGGGTAACAAGTCAAGTAAGTGGTTAGCTAGAAGAGTAAAAGAGCAGAAAAACAGGACCTACATACCGAAGATCAGAGATAAAGAGGGGGAGATGAAGTTTGCAACACCGGATATTGCAGAGAACTTCCATCTATATTATAGCGCCCTATACAACATAGGCACTAGAAGGGAGGAAGGGGGGAAAAGGAAAGAAGCTATCAGGGAATATCTAGAGAAGCTCGACTGTTTAAAAGTTATACGTGACGAGATGCAGGAATTAGAGACCCCTATCTCAGTTATGGAAGTGGAAAGGGCAATTAAAGAAACAGCTCTTGGGGGAAGCCCTGGCCCAGATGGCTATTCTATTTTATATTACAAAAAATTTCTAAGTTTTTTTGGCACCCAAACTATGTGAATATTTCAATGAGGTGGGGGACGGGGGGGCCTTTCGTGAAGAGGCCCTGCTCGCTCACATCACATTGATCTTAAAGGAAGGTAAGGACCCTGCAGCAATGGAGAGTTATAGGCCGATCTCATTGTTGAATACGGACGTGAAGATCTATGCGAAAATCCTGGCCGAGCGATTGAAAACACTCCTCCCCGAGTGGATCCATACTGACCAGGTGGGATTCGTGCGGGGACGAGAGGGGAGGGATAATTCTTTGAAGTCAATTATGTTGATACAGGAAGCATCTAGAAGAGACTCCCACACTGCTCTTGTCGGTGGATGCTGAGAAGGCCTTTGATAGAGCAGATTGGGAGTTCATAAATGGGACTTTAGAATATATGGGCTTAGGCGAGAGAATGATGAAGTGGGTAAAAGCGTTATACAATAAACCGACAGCTAGGATCAAGGTGAACGGCTCCCTGTCTCGCCCCCTTGAATTGCTCAACGGGACAAGACAGGGATGCCCCTTATCCCCGATCCTCTTCGTGATTGCCTTGGAGCCGTTGCTGGCAGCGATCCGGGGTAACCAGGATCTGCGAGGAATTGGAGTAGGAGGTAGAGAGTATAAGGTCTCTGCATTTGCTGATGATCTGCTACTATATATTACACACCCCAGAATATCGATCCCGGCGGCAGTGAAGGAAATGGAACAGTACGGTCGACTATCAAACTTTAAAATCAATCTATCCAAAACAGAAATATTAAATTTGAACTTATCTGAAGAGGATCAGAGAGATTTAGCCGCCAGCCTACCTTTTAGATGGAGTGGAGGGGAACTGAGCTACCTGGGGATAAAATTAACGGCAAAAAGGGCGAATTTGTACGAACCTAATTATATGCCTCTGCTCAATAAAATCAAATCCCAAATGGAAAATATGAAACATAAAGGAATATCTTGGATGGGCAGAGTGAACGCAATAAAAATGTTTATACTACCGACGGTATTATATACATTTCAAATGGTCCCTATCCCCCTGTCGGGAAGTTTCTTCAGAAAATTAAAATCTCTAGTCCTTGCATTTATATGGCACCCAAAAAAAACGCGCATTGCACACAGGGTCCTCGTAAAGGAAAAGGAAAAAGGAGGAGTGGGTCTCCCAGACTTCAAAAAATATTATGAAGCCATAATACTATCCAGGATAGCAGATTGGATACATAACTTAAAGGGGAAGAGTTGGGCGGAGCTGGAAACTAGATTAAGCGGGACGGAATTAGCAAAAATGATTTGGATACCGGCCCAGGTACGGAACTTAGGAACAGGCACTAGTATAATCACAAGACACACATTTAGAATATGGGTTAAAATAAATAAGCTTCACAACTGGACATGTAACTCCCCATTAATGTCACTACTAGACACAAAATATTTTTTGCCAGGAATGGAAGAGCGGCTGTATTATAGTAGATGGGCACAGAAGGCAGAAGTAACACTAGGAGAGGTGATTAAAGGGGATAAGATTTTAACGTATGGGGACACAGACCATTAGATAAATGGAGACATAACCAATTACTACACTTCACACAAGGGCTTCCACAGCCCCTACGAGGAATGAATGAGTTAAGGCCACTAGAAAAATTATTTAAGGATGCACATAGTATAGTGAAAAGGGTCTCTAAATTATATAAAATATTAAGAGGTGAGGGAGAGGGGGAATTACCTGTATATTTAGGGAAATGGGAAGGGGAATTGGGGACACTTAGAAACGACGAGCACAGAAGGAAACTATTAATAATGACATATGCACTAGCGAAAGATTCACGAACATATGAAATGGCATACAAATTAATAGCGAGGTGGTACATGACGCCCACAAGAATGCAGAAGCTAAGAGGTGGAGAGGAATTGATGTGTTGGAGGGAATGCAAGGAACAAGGGTCCTTTAAACACATATGGTGGGAGTGCCCAAAAATAAGACCTTTTTGGGATAAGATAATTGAAAACATATTCTTGATAACCGGAAGGAGGATTAGGAAATGCCCATGGGCCTGCCTGTTTCACGATACAGACATGGGAGTTAGGCAGTACAAAGCTACGCTCGTCCCTTATCTTCTGAATGCAGCCAAAGCCTTAATCCCAAATCATTGGGGAGACCCTCAGGGGCCGACAATTCTTGAGTGGGTGAAGAGGGTGGAGCAGAGCAGGCTGATTGAAGATTCGATCAATAAAACCCAGGAGATAGAAAGTGAAATCCAAGGGAAATGGCAAAAATGTCTGACATTTTTAGAGAGTGGGAACTGCCATGTCTGATCAGTAGGGGAAGGGAGCAGGGAGGAGGACGAAGGACACGGGAGGAGATGGGGGGCATATCTCCGCCAAATTTTTTGTTTGTTTGTTTGCCCAAGGGGGGGGAGGGAGGTGGGGTTTTTTAAATGTATTTTGTAAGATGAGAGGTGTAAGGAGTCTTTTGGTCTGCGTGATATACTGTACGACTCCACTCTCAAGAATTGTATAAACATGTTTGAATATTGCATTAAAAAAGAAAAATAAAGAATATATACTCAGATGGGCTGACAGGTACTCAAATGGGCTGTGACAGGTACTCGGGTACTCAGATGGGCTGTGACGGGTACTTAGGCTGACGGGTACTTAGGCTGACAGGTACTCGGATACTCAGATGGGCTGTGACGGGTACTCAGATGGGCTGTGACAGGTACTCGGGTACTCAGATGGGCTGTGACAGGTACTCGGTTACTCAGATGGGCTGTGACAGGTACTCGGGTACTCAGATGGGCTGGGACAGGTACTCGGGTACTCAGATGGGCTGGGACAGGTACTCGGGTACTCAGATGGGCTGGGACAGGTACTCGGTTACTCAGATGGGCTGTGACAGGTACTCGGGTACTCAGATGGGCTGGGACAGGTACTCGGGTACTCAGATGGGCTGGGACAGGTACTCGGGTACTCAGATGGGCTGGGACAGGTACTCGGGTACTCAGATGGGCTGTGACAGGTACTCGGTTACTCAGATGGGCTGTGACAGGTACTCGGGTACTCAGATGGGCTGGGACAGGTACTCGGGTACTCAGATGGGCTGGGACAGGTACTCGGGTACTCAGATGGGCTGGGACAGGTACTCGGGTACTCAGATGGACTGGGACAGGTACTCGGGTACTCAGATGGACTGGGACAGGTACTCAGGTACTCGGGTACTCAGATGGGCTGTGATAGGTGATGACAGGTACTTTGATGGCTGGTGACAGGTCCTCTTTATTGGGGGGATAATCGGTGTGTGTTGGTGTACACTAGGCGGTAACGAGATGTTACCACAATCTCCTCCTCACACACGATCGGTGTGTGAGGAGGAGAACCCTATAACATCTCGTTACCGCAGTTTGTTTACATTCTGTTACCGGCTGTGATTGGATACAGCCGGTCACGTGGTAAAGAGCCAATTTCATTGGCTTTTTACTGCGATCGGGGTTTGGCTGTGTCCTAGGCGCATGCACGGGCGCTGTGAATGTGCACAGTACATGTGACCGGCTGTGATTGGACACGGCCGGTCATGTGTATCGTGGGGTGGATGGGGATGGAAATCACACAGATCGGGGATGGGCTGTGTCCGAGGGACACACCTCATCCACGATCGCCGCATCTGCGGGCCCCCCGAGGACGTCATATGACGCCCACCCAGGATGGGAGATCCCATATGTAGGCGTCACTTGACTATGGCCCGGTATTGAAGTGGCTAGATGTGAAAAGCTAGTAGACACATCCCAAAAAAGACTTTCATCTATAATTGCAGTGAAAGGCAGTTCTACAAAGTATTGAGCCAGGGGGCTGAATACAAATGCACGCCACACTTTCACATATTTGTAAAAAATGTTGAAAACCATTTATTATTTTCCTTCCATTTCACAATTATGTGCCACTTTGTGTTGGTCTATCACATGCAATCCTAATAAAATACATTTACGTTTTTGGCTGTAACCTGACAAAATGTGTAAAATTTCAAGGGGTATGAATACTTTTTCAAGGCACTGTTATCTTTTTTGTAACCCGGGGACTGCCTGTAAACTGTTTAAAATCCAGTAATACACAGTCTCAACCTGCTGTGCACATGCTCAGTTTCTTTCCATTTTTAGAGACTGCCGAGTCTATAGAGGCTGATCTGCTGACAGACTTAAGTGAAATTAGACCCTCCTATCCTTTACAGCCTAGGAAGCTGCTTCTGTTTGATCTGCAACTGCCATGGTGCTTGCTAAGGTGATCAGCAACAGCAGCTAGTTAATAGTCTGATAGTTTGGGACAGTTAGCATTCCAAACATTGCAGGAATGTAACTGTTTTTTTTTTAAACCGTTAAATCGATGGTTTAGTTCTGCTTTATGATTTACTGCTCTTCAGGGGCTTTGGGCTTCAGTGAAATGGCAGCCTCCAGGAAGAAGAAACAGTAGCAATGCTGGAGGCAGTTTACAGCATACAAATTTTGGTAGCATAATTATTCATGTAGAATGTAATTTTTATCACGTTTTCGGTGATAAACTGTGTTCTTCTTTAAGGAAACAAAGTTTTGATCAAGTGCCTTAAGAAAGCATTTGCTTTACATGAGATATGTTTGGTGGCTGGATGAGTTTTATTCTTTTTAGCATTTGAAAATTATACTTGGATTGCTTAAACGGTTCCCGCTCAGCCTATGGGGGAATGAGGCCAGAGGCAGCCTCTCGTCGATCTGGGTGGACGTCATGGGACACAGCCGATGACTTATCACTGTAATGGCCCGCTGCTAGTACCATGTGACTGCCGTAACCAATCACAGCAGGTCACATGACCTTCTTTCAAGCCATCCATTGTGTACAAGTGTGCTGCTAGCTGTGATTGGTAACAGTGATCACATGGTACAGACTGGGCCAATCACAGCCCATCTGTGTCATGTGATAAGCTGTGGCAAATCACAACAAAACTAACAATCAATTTCTTTCAGTAAAATGCTTGCATATAGCACTGAAATTAATTGCTCTAAGCAAACATAATAAGTAAAAAAAATAATGATTACTTCCCTAGAGTAGTTCCATGTTACTATGGTAACATTAAATTACTCTGGTCATTGTGTGCTTAAAAAAAAAAAAAAAAAAAAAAACTATAATAAAAAAATATTTTTTGTACTGTTACCAGTCAGTGTCCCTGATCACCGCCGCACCTGTTATATGATGACGCTGCACTGAACTGGTGACAGTATGTAAAAAAAGTTCTTTGTTTTTTCATTTACCAAAAAATGACAACAAAAAACTTGCCATGCCTCTTACTAAATACACTTGGACTGTCTACATCCAAAAAGGGGTTATTTGGAGATACAGGATTGATCAATTTTCAGATATATACCATAGTTTGTGGACTACAACTTTCCTAAAGCCTTAAAAATATACACTGATTTGGGTTATTTTCACCAAAGAAATGTAGCAGAATATATTTTGGCCTAAATTCATGAAGAACAATTATTTATTTGCAAAATTTTAAAACTGAAACAAAATTTCCTATCAAATACTTACCGTAATTTTCCTTTCCAGATAGACTCCATGGCAGCAGTGTGTGGGTTAGCCCCCACCTCCATAACTACTCTATAGGACACCTCTCCCATAAATCTTTGCTCTGGGCTACCAGCTGTGTTTCGTAACTAGCCTACTCCAGGCATTTGGGAGGGAACTCCTGCTGCCATGGCGTCTATCAGGAAAGCAAAATTACAGTAAGTATTTGTTGGAAATTTTCCTGACAGACTCCATGCCAGCAACATCTGGGAAACTCGTCGTACACACCCAGGTAAGGAATTGCTGAGCAAAGAAAATAAATTTAACACTGTCAACTCACAGTACTTTGAAAGTTTGTTGAATAGTCTGCACAATCTATGCTGCAATAGATTTAACCAATTCCCGCATTCCTCTGTTTTTCCCATGGGGAAGGATGAAAAGAAAATCTGATTGCCGAAAGGGAGCCGTGATCTACAGGTATTGTTTCAGAGTGTGCCCCACATCAAGGGGATGGACATGTTGATTTTCTGTTGATCTTAATTAAGGTGGGAGCACGATTTCTTGATTTTCGTAGAAAATTGTGGTCACTTTAGGATTTGACCCCATCACTCCAGCATGGGAATTAACACTGCTCTGTCTGGAAAGAAAGTTAGAAAAGGCTCCTTCGAATCCAGGGTTCTGATGTCAGACACTCTTTTGCTGACGTAACAGCCACCAGGAAGGTGGTCTTGACAGTATATTTCACTGAGAGTGGCTCATCTGGATATGATCCAATCTGGGAAAGGAAATACAGAACAAGAGGAAGGTTCCACTTGGGGAAGCTTGGCTTCCTCTGAGGCCTAAGCCTGATGGCACCTTTGAAAAACTGGCAAACAAAGGAGTGATTGGCCCATGAAACCTGTACTGAAAGTGAGCTAACTTAAAGGGATAGGTCTAGACCTGATTCCAGGAAGCTAAGAATGTCCTGGACTGCCTGAGCACTACAAGGACCTGGAGGACATGTGGTCCATGAACCTGGTCCATATTCGTTCATAGACCCTGTTAGTGCTCATTCTTCTAGAGTTCAGGAGGGTAGGGATAACCACCTCTGGGCAGCCTGGAGCCTTCCCCTCTCAAGAACCAAGCCCTGAGGTGCAGATGAGAGGGACAGGGATGCAGGGTTGTGCCCTGAGATAATAGATCTGGCCTGAGTGGCAGGGGAACTGATTCCCAATAGCTGAGTAGTGTCAAGAGAGGAAACCATGGCCTGTTGGGCCAGAAAGGAATTACCGCTATCATTTCCACCTTCTTTGTTCTTAGTCTCTGGAGAATTACAGGCACCAGAGGGAAGGCATAAACCTTGCAGAACCTCCACTGGTCCATGAGGGCATCTATCCCATAGGACTGAGGATCTCGGAAGCTTGAGTAGTACTTGGCCAGTTTATTGTTGCTTGGGGATGCAAAGAGATCGACTTCTGGTGACACCCCCAGAGTCAAGAGCCACATGAACACGTCTTCGTGGGATCCCAGGTATGCAGACTGCTGAGATGTTGGACAGGTTCTTCTGAGCCCAGTTCATGATTGGCTCCACTTCCCGTAGCAGGGACCAGCTGCAGGTTCTATCCTTCCTCCTTATGTAGGCCACTGCGGTTGTATTGTCCAACCCTGGCCAAACTGAGGATTTCTTTGTTAAATAATGGAACACTAGAAGCGCCTGAAATGCAGCCTGTAGTTCCAGGATGTTTGACACAATCCTGAGAGAAGGGGAGTTCCATCTGCCTTGTGCCATTTCTGATAGGCAATGAGCACCCCAGCCCTTGTTGCTGGAATCTGAAGTTATTGTGACCCATGCGATGGGATGATTGAGTGACAATTGCTTTTTTTTTTATTTTTTTATTTTTTATTTTTTTTACAATAAAGTTTTATTTATCAAATTCAGAAAACACTAATATAACATCAGAGTGCACATCAATAAGCAGCCAATACAGGGCACAGAATGACCAGTAACAGTACACAGAAACTAGACCAATTAAGTATAACATAACACAAAGTACCACCACTCTTGTATAGGCTGTCTGATCATATTCGTTTCACTGTTATTTCGGTGTAGATCATTTTATGCTGTTTTAGTGTCTTCCAATCAGAAAAAAAATGATTGAGAAACAATTGAGGGGTAGATGGGGAAAGGGAAATTTGGGGTAAGGGAGGCAAAGTGAGAGGTAAAGGAAGAAAAAGAAGAGAAACATCTAGGGAGTGACAATTGCTAAGACTTTTCCGCTGGAGCTACCAAAGGAGGGACACTCTCATATTCCGAGTAAGGTGGATGTGCTGGTTCTGTTAGACCTCCATTGTTGGAGGAACCCTTTCTGGAAGGAATGTGAGAGCTGAGCGGATTCTGTCTCTGCCCACTATGATTTTTTTCCTTGGGCAGGGAGATTGTGCCCTCCTCTGTGTTGAAGAGGGCCCCGAGAAAAACGAGGGACTGTGAGTGTTCTAGGTGACTCTTCGCTAGATTCCGGAGCAACCCAAACTCTTAAAGAGTGGAAATGACCAGACTCCTGTGATCTAGAAGTTGACCTCTGTCTTGTGCTAGGAGGAGGTCGTCTAGGTAGTGATGAAGAAGAACCCCCTTGACTCGGAGCAAGGCCATAACGGCTAACAAGACCTTGCAGAAGACACGAGGTGATGTTAGACCGAAGGGGAGACAAGTAAATTGAAAGTGCCGCTGGCCTATTGCAAAGTGAAGGAATTTATGGAAATCTGTTGCCACTGGAACGTGGAAGTAGGCATCTTTTAGAGCGATTGACACCAACCAATCTCCTGGATGGACCGACTGCTAGAGCGCGCGCGTATATAAATATATATATATATATATATATATATATATAATATGCGTGTGTGTGTATATATATATATATATATATATATATATATATATATATATATATATATATATATATATATATATAGCTCTATTTGCCGTATCCCCGTGTTCGGCCGTCGGTTTGGCACAAGGTAAAAGTGGTCTCTGCGGCAGATTCGCCAGGAGATCATTTTTATCGGCACTATCCGGTTCCCTCCGATGCTTACCGGACCCGTCGGCAGCGGCGGAGGCGATCGAATCCTTCTTAGTGCTGTGCATAGAGACGAGTGAGGGGAAGATGGCCCCCACCCATCTCCATGACACTACAGGGCGAAAGCAATGTCATAACGTTACTTCCCCCCATAGCTCTTAAAGGGCCATTTTATTTTTTAAATGACACATTTTTTTATGTTATTGCATTTTAGTGTAAATATGAGATCTGGGGTCTTTTTGACCCCTCCCTCCCCTTGTCATGGTCCTTCCCCATTTTTGAATATCCTTTCTGTTGAAAGGGATAGTGTTTTTTTGTTATTAAATGGTTGGTTCAAGCTTTTATAGCTGAACCATTGGTTTGTTAATCTATGTAAAGTTAGAAAATGTTAGTTACGGTATGTTGTCAAAAAATATATTGGTTATTATTGGTTATATATCGTCGTACCAGTAATAAAGGGTCGCGGCCATTCAGACCACATTTTAAGAGTAATTGTTTTATTATATTTAAAGATTAGGATAATATTGAATTTGGTCTCTAGTCCCATATCATAGTGATTTTATTGATCATAGCCCACGCCTTACACGGTTGATGATACATATATGTGGTTTTATTCTTGATGCTAATAAATACTGCGTTTATTAGATTTGACTGGGAGCATCACCTGGATCATATTCTGATCAGCATGTCAACAGAGAAGGTTATACAGCATTACTGCTGCTAGGTGACCAGCTGGGGGCTCAGCTCTTTACAACCAATAGTCACCAGCACTAGGTTCTAGTAGACTGCCGCCGCTGCTAAGGAGACTGATGCCAGACTAGCGCCATCAATCAAATCAAATCAAAGGCAGGACAGCAAGAGGAGGCTGGGGAACCCCACAGTGGCAGAACACCAGGGCCCGGTGGCAAGTGCAACCTTTGCAACCCTGGTAGTTCTCCCACTGCTTTGGACCCTTATATTTTCTTTGTGTGCTGGTGACCTATTGCTCTTGTTTTCTGCCACCCTGGTGGGCTCCTAATACAGTAGGAAGGGAGCTCACTGCAGAACATGTGAAAGGGCTCTAGGTTATATAATTTCATTTTATAGTTGGCCCCCCTACTTTTGTCCCCCATGTGCTCCCGCAAAATATGAAAGCTGGTGACACCACTGCTCCTCTTCCCTGTCATCAGTCACTCCTGTCCTGACACAGCAGACCTCCACTCTCTCTTCACTAAATGCGGGAACACATGGAAACGGCGTTCCTGTACTTTTTCCATAGCAGGAACGCAGTTCCCTTTAGCAGGACTGGCCTTTGAACAGTAGTGGGCTGAGCTGGGAAGGCAGTTTGCTGCACTGCATTCCGGGAGTTGTAGTCTGAAACACGCTCAAGTTCCTGGTGGCGGTGGGTGGAGACTGGAAAGAACTGAGCAGCGCAGGAGGAAACTACGACTCACGGGTCACAAACAACGGCTGTGAGTGTCCCGGTGTAATGGCAAACCTCGTAGACGTGGCATGCCTGGTGTTTAATGTCATAGGTGTGCCATATTCCACCCTCCTTCCTAATTCCTCCTCCTTCACCCCGCTGCCGCACACATCTCCACTACTGCCGATACCACCTAGCCTCCGCTCTATGGGGCCACCGCTAACAGCTTACCACCTCGCTGACAGGTTAGTTGAGATCTCACCACCCCACACCCTTCCAGGAACTGGAAATTACTGGGGGGGGGGGTGTGAAGGGGGCAGAGGACATTACTGGGGTCTCCAGATGTAAAAGGAGAATACTAATGTTAAAGGAGGAATACCAATGTGAAAGGGGCCCCACATGTAAGGGCCATTGCAGATGTAGGACTCCTGATGTTAAGTATAGGGGGCTCCTGATTTAATGGGCCACTGCTGATGTGAAGAGAGGACTCCTGCTGAAAAAGGGGACTCTGATATGAAAGGGTGGCTCTTAATGTAAGGGGAGATTCTGATATAAAGGGTGACTAAGTAAGTATACCTCAACCCGTGACTGTATCTGAGTGTATACTTGGCAGGTTTATGTCTGTGAGCCCCTCACTCATGGCACAGAAATTAGTATTTTGTGGGTAGAAAGACTGTGTACAGTATATAGCACTGTAAAGCCATATTAAACCCAAAATCAAAAATGTATTATTGCAGCTTATTAATCGTTAAATGTGGTGGCTGCATTTGTTCTGTTTTTTTTTTTTAGGCTTTTTCTCCTGGTGATCTGGTCAGTATCATACAATGGGGGCACCTTTGAACAGCAGCATCATCAATCTGGAGCGAGGGGAGTGTTAGATCGACTAGCAGTTTTAAATACACTAACACTTTTAAGCATTTGTAGCAAACAGATTTTTTTCTTTCAGTATAAAGGTTTTACATAAATAAAGCTGATCATTGTAAGAACCCCTGTCAGTGGTAAATGGTTTGTCTCAACACTAACTGCTACATCTGCAGGACAGTTTGTTCTTTTAAAAAACATACTTGCTGGATCACCAGGTGAAAATAGAAGAAAGTCTGAAAAAGAAAACAAATGCAGCCATCACATCTAAGAATTGGTAAGCTGAAATATAATAAATGTTTACTTGTGGGTTTAATACCGCTTTAGGCTCTATTTAACCATGTTCCTTTAAGCCACCTTAATATTCAATATATTTAAGCCATGCCCATTGTCGCGGTGAGCTCTGCATGTCTTTTCCATCCCTAGGTGTCCCTCATCCTCAAGTTCCAAAGTTGGGAAGTATGATTTAGGGTTCAACATGCTTCTATTCACATGGCTCCCACTGCCAGAATCCCCTTTTCTGTGACAGCGGGTGAGGGTTTCTCTCCCTGTACCAGCTGTCAGATTTTTGCGGACTTCACCTGCACAGCCACATCATTCATTCACAGCAATCTGTAAGGAAATCTATGAGGAAATGACAAGTCTCTTCTATCACTGCGGCAAACGGCTTGTAGTTTTTAATGAGCTGCAAGGACATTAATGAGCACCCTCATCATTCATGTACAAGTCCTGCAACTTTCAAGCTGACATCCCATACAGAGGTATTGATAAAAATCTGTAGAACTTGTGTGCAGGAGCCTGGCATTGTATCCAAAAAAATATGAAAAAATATGAAATGTACATTCTATTCCTGCAAAAATATGTGCATTTTTTTTAACCACTTGCTTACTGGGCACTTAAACCCCCCTCAGTCCCAGACTAATTTTCAGCTTTCAGTGCTCTCACATTTTGAATGACAATTACTCAGTCATGCAACACTGTAACCAAATGATTTTTTTGTCCTTTTCTTCATACCAATAGAGCTTTCTTTTGGTGGTATTTGATCACCTCTCAGTTTTTTATTTTCTGCGCTATAAATGAAAAAAAGACTGAAAATTTTGAAAAAAAAAATGAATTTTTCTTCGTTTCTGTGACAAAATTTAGCAAATTAGCAATTTTTCTTCATAAATTTTGGCCACAATTTATACTACTACACATCTTTGGTAAAAATAACCCAAATTATTGCATATTATATGATCTGTGTGAAATTTATAGAGTCTACAAGCTATGGTGCAAATCATAAAGATTTGCAAAAAAAGATCACATCTGATGTATTAAGGCCTATCTCCATTCTTGAGACCCTAACAAGCCAGGAAAGTACAAATGCCCCCCAAATGACCCCTTTTTGGAAAGTAGACATTCCAATGTATTTAGTAAGAGGCATGGTGAGTTATTTTAAGTTGTCATTTTTTCCCACAATTCTTTGAAAAATTACGATATTTTTTTTTTTCCACAAAATTTTCATTGTAATAGCTTATTTCTCCCACACGGAATGTGCATACCACAAATAACACCCCAAAATACATACTCCTACTCCTCCTGAGTATAACGATACCACATGCATGGGCGTCCGCAGAACATTTTTCGGGGGGGGGGGGGGGGGGGCATATATTTAAGGTCTGGTAGTGTGATCTTACCTGTGTCAGTCAACAGTGGCTGCAGGGGAGAAAGCGCTTGGCGACAGCTGATAAAGCCTGAGAAGGTGATGTCACCCATAGGTTCCCATGTCACAGTTGTTATTGGTGCTCCCTCCTCTCCCCTGCATACGCTGCTGGATCACACAGGTGAGATAACATGACCAGAATGGAACAGTCTGAAAATAGTTTAGTCCACATATGTGTTAGGTGTAAGGGTAGGGGGGCAGTTTTTAAGGGTAGCGCAAGCTGGAATTCTACTTTCAATCTACCCTCCCTATTGGTGGCTTTTGGCAGTGTTAAAGCAGAGCTCCACCCAAAAGGAGAAGCTCCACTTGTTTGCACCCTCCCCCATTCCACTGCCACATTTGGCACTTTTTGGGGGAAAGAGTGTAACTGGTTTTGCCATAGTGATCTGAGGCACATGCAAAACCATGCAAAATATGCTGCGAGCGACCACAGCAAGTGAAGGTATAAATAAACATACAATTAGGCAATAAATCAAATCGGAAAAAAAAACTACACCTGCTTGGTGCAGCATTGGCTTAAGCTAGTGGAGATTTTAAAATCTATATGGATACAATAGCATCTTTAGGCTGTTGTGCCCATATAGCTGCTTTTGTGCCCATATAGATGCTGGTGTGCTTCTATATGGGTGCAATAGCATCTATATAGGCACAATAGCAGTTATATGGGCACAATATCATAAAGATGATATTCTGTCCATACTGTATGGCCTCTTTCATACGGGGCGGATCAGTGCTGATCCGCACCGTGGATATCCGCTTTCTCAGCGGGATCGCCGGAGCGATCTCCACTGAGCAGGCAGAGGACATGTCCGTCTCTGCACACTGCGCAGGGATGGACCTGTCAGAGCGCCGCTCTCCCCTATGGGAGATCGGATGACGACGGACCGTAGAGTCCATCGTCACCCGATCTGATCTGCAGACTGATGGAAAAGTAAGTTTTTCCTCAGTTCCACTTTTTCGACGCTCCATAGACTTCTATGGAGCATCCGTTCAGGTCCACCTGAAAAACTGACATATGGACCTGAACTGATCGGCCGGGTGAAAGAGGCCTAAAACTCCTATTGTGGCCATACAAATGCTACTGTTTCCTATTATGCCCAGTGACACAGACCTTGCAGCCCTGCCAGTGTCGGGACAAGTTATCTGGTGACCAGAGCGAAGATGCCAAACTGCGCTAAATTTTGGGTCTTTAATTAGCCTAAAATACAGATTTCTTGTAAAATATTAACAGCTACATACAGAATGCCCAAAATGATTTAGACCCCTTTCGGACCACACCACCGATAGCGTGGGCCGGATTTGCGGCGCATTTCAGCGCCGCAAATCCGGCCCACGCTATCGGTGGTGTGGTCCGCAATAGCAGCGTTTTGCTGGCGGTATTACAGCGCTGCCCCATTGATTTCAATGGGGAGTAGCTGTGGAAGAGCGGTAAACACACCGCTCCTTCACAGCTCCAAAGAAGCTGCTGGCAGGACTTTTTTCTGACGTTCTGCCAGCGCACCGCTGCAGTGTGAAAGTCCTCGGGCTTTCACGCTACAGACAATGGTGAAGCTTCTTTAGGGTGTTTTGCAGGCGCTATTTCTAACGCTATAGCGCCTGCAAAACACCCTGGTGTGAAAGGGGTCTAAAACTGAGTGAGAGATTTTTAGACATATGTAACTGACCTTAAATAATATGTAACCGATCACATGCTTAGTCAGAAATTAATTCTTGCAGATGCTCACCTCCTTTGCAATCAAAACATGTAGCCATAAATATGTCCATTACAGATATGTAATGAGCCTGGGATGTGGTAGAATTGTCCTGGTCTGGGGTCTTATCAGAGTTGCTGGATAATAACTAAACGGTAATCTGCAAGCACTGATTACATACAGAGCATGACACAGAACAAGCTCACACTAACCCAGCTTCTTCTACAAATATCATTTAGCACGTCACCTTAATGGCAGCTTCCATGGCTTGATTCAGGATCTTCTAAGCTGGCCTGGGGTGAGCTCTGGTGACTGTTGGGCTGGACAGTGGCTGCTGAGTGAACTTTATCTTCCTGCTCCGCCCACCCTCACTGCTGCTCCGCCCACCCTCACTGCTGCTCTGACTGAGATCTCTCTGACTTGGATAGCAGCCAAACCTGGGAGGATCTTTCTTCTCCTGTCTTGTACGGCTGCAGCTACAGAGAAGGAGGCAAACACAGCCTCAATTCAGTGTGCGGCTGTATCAGAGGTCAGAGCATGGGGTAGTGTGACAGCTGGGCAAGTTGCTGAAGAGCTTCTCCTGAGTGTTATGAGCATAGTGCAGCTCACAATTTGGCTCCCCCTCTCCTCCCCGCTGTGCCTGCAAGGACTGCTCACTGATACCAGTGTGTGTGCAGACACATTGCCAATTCCAGGGGGGGGCACTTGACCCCCCTTGCCTCTACCTGCGGACGCCCATGACCACATGTGTGAGACTTTTACACAGCCTGACCACATACAGAGGCCTAATTTTGAAGTAGCACCTTCAGGCATTCTAGGAGCATAAATTACACATTTCATTTCTCAACCACCTATTACAGTTTTGAAGGCCCTGGAACACCAGGGCAATGGAAACATCCAGAAAATGACCCAATTTTGGAAAGTTAACACCCCAACGTATAATCTATGAGGCATAATGAGTCTTTTCAATGGTTCATTTTTTTCCAGAAGTTTTTGGAAAATGTGGAAAAAAATGAAAACGCATTTTTTTTTTACACAAAGTTGTCAGTTTATAAGATATTTCCAACGCATAGCATTTACATAGCAAAAATAACACCCCAAAATACATTCTACTACTCCTCCTGAGTATGGCAATACCACATGTGTGAGACGTTTACACAGCCTGGCTACATACAGAGGCGCAACATGCAAGGAACACCGTCGGCATTCCAGGGACACATAGCCTGCACATACCAAGAATTACACCCCCAAATACATTATGCTGAGCAAAGGGTAAAGAAAAGATTACCTGTGGTTTTAGAAGCGCAGTTGTCCACAGGAGGATATCACTGGTCCAGGCAGCAGGCAGGGACTTGGTCAGCAACAGCGAACAGTTTTTCAGGCAGCAGGCAGGGATACTGTCCATATTACAGTCCAGGGTCATTGCAGAGATGTCAGCAGTGCCAAAAATATTTGTCCTGGTAGTAGGCAGGTCCTTGTGGTGTGGTCAGTGCGGCATGACGCCAGTAAGTCCTACAGGCAGCAGACAGAAGTAGAGCCTCGTTCAGGACAGAATGGGAATAGGGGTAGAGGCTTCTCTCTCCCAAATCTCTTTGAAGCCTCCGAGTCTCCAGACCCTAATCTAGGAATAAGAAAACAAAGAAAATTGTTTTCTTCTTCCAGAAAAACTATACTGGAGCCCCTCACATATGTGAGACCCCGTGTTGAATCCCACTAGTCCAGTTGCAGAATACAAGATCAGTCAGAGCGGCAGGCAAATATCGTGGTCAAACAGTCCAAGGTCAGTTCCAGATCAGGCAGAGATATGTATAGAATCGTTAGGCAGAAGCATGGTCGAATAACAGTCCAGGGTCAGTTCCAGATCAGGCAGCGGTATGTACAGAATCGGCAGGCATAAGAGTGGTCAAATAACAAGCCAGGGTCAGTTACAGAGCAGGCAATGGCATAAGGGGTGTGAAGGTGTATGAAGGCAGGAACTGAGGATTATGTTTACCATACTTCACTCAAAATTTATTGAAGTATGGTAACGCCGAAAACAGTCGCCTATGCAGAGACCTGGTTGGGAAGGACATTGTGCACAATAATAAGATGTGTCTCTTCTGACTCCTGCTCTGGTACACACCTTACATCTTTTTTGACGTCTTTGGCCTGTTGGTTTGGGAGGAATTTTATCGGGAAAGTGGCGCTCGGAGAGTCGACTAATAACATCTGATCGGATATTTTCTGGTGGGCCATTTGGGAAAATAAGGGCAGTGAAAACTTCCTCCTGGTAGCCAAAGAAACGTTTGGGGTTTTGGGTGGAGTTGCGGTAAATTACATAGGAATTGTAAATGGCCAATTGAAAAAAATAAATTGCTACTTTTTTGTACCAATGGTATGTCCGTCTTGTGACAAGATATGGTTCAATAATTTGGTCGTTGAAGTCGACTCCCCCCCATGAACAAATTGTATTCGTAAATGCATTTTGGTTTCTTTACGGGGCCATTCCTTCTGGGGATTTCCACTAAGGTATCATTGTGGATAGAAGACAACATATACACATCCCTTCTGTCCCTCCACTTCACTGCCAGAACCTCCTTGTTTCTCAGACTTGCAGTTTCTCCTTTTCGCAGCTTCTTATTCACAAGACTTTGAGGAAAGCCCTTCCGATTCCTTTTTACGGTGCCACATGCTGGCGTCTTCTTCCGGTGAAGGTTGTGGAACAGGGGAAGAGATGTGTAGAAGTTATCTACATACAGGTGGTAGCCTTTATCCAATAGGGGGTATATGAGGTCCCAAACAACTTTTCCGCTGGATCCCAAGTAGTCCGGACAATTAGGGGGCTGCAGCTGGGTGTCCTTCCCTTCGTACACTATGAATGAATATGTGTACCCTGTGGCTCGGTCGCATAATTTGTAGATCTTCACCCCATAGCGGGCCCTTTTGCTGGGCATAAATTGCTTCATTTTAAGCCTGCCGCTAAATTTAATAAGGGACTCATCCACACATATGTGTTGGTCCGAGGTAAACAATTTGGGGAATGTTACTGAAAAATAATTAAGTATTGGTCGAATTTTGTAAAGCCTGTCGTAATTTGGATCATTTCGTGGAAGGCACTGGGAATTGTCGCTGAAATGTAAGAACCTCAGGATCATCTGATACCTGGTTCTGGGCATTACCACGGAGAAGAGCGGTGAGTGGTGGAGGGGGTGGGTTGACCAATAGGTACGCAATTGATTTTTTTTTGTTAAGTCCCATGTTAAATGTGAGGCCTAAAAAAACCTTGAACTCCTCCACCGTTGGGTCTCTCCATTCGTAGGGACGGGCATAATAAGAGGTCGGATTTTGCAAAATAAATTGTTGTGCATACAGGTTGCACTGGGCCACAATTGACGACAACATACCCTCCGTAAAAATTTAATTAAAAAAATCTATTGGGGTAAAATTCTCCGTGTCCACCTGGACTCCTGGCTGGGCAGTGAAAGGGGGAACATTGGCCTCTCCTGAATTAGGAGGAAGCCACAAGGGGTTCTGAAGGGCATAGGGAAGGCCGGCATGGCTCCTAACCCTTTGGGGCTGAGATGACACCCCACTGGTACTTGGCCTTTCTTGCCGGGGCACTGCGGTGCTGGTGGACGGCACTGCCTCACTATAACGCCTTCGTTTGATGGGCCGGATATCTTCCTCCTCGGATTCAGTCAGTGTTTCACTGCTGAGGACTGGCTCATAATTTATGTTGGCTTCAGAATCCGAATCTGAAAAGGAATCTGAAGAGGAGAGCTCCCCGTTGCTCTCGTCGGCCGTGGAAAGAATTTGGTACGCCTCCTCGGCGGAAAAGACTCGTTTAGCCATGGTTGCTGGTTAAGCCTGCACTGATGGGCACTGATGAGGTGGCACAGATGTGCACTGATGAGGTGGCACAGATGTGTACTGTTGAAGCAGCACAGAGGTGGCACAGATGGGCACTGATGAGTCTGCACAGATGTGCACTGATGAGTCGGCACAGATGTGCACTGATGAGTCGGCACAGATGTGCACTGATTATACAGATGGGCGCTTTTAAGGTGGCACAGATGGGCGCTTTTGAGGTGGCACAGATGGGCGCTTTTGAGGCGGCACAGATGGGCGCTTTTGAGGTGGCACAGATGGGCGCTGTTGAGGCGGCACAAATGGGCACTGATGGGTCGGCACAGATGTGCACTGATGTGCAGATTTATTGCACAGATGTGCACTGATAAGGCGGCAGATGGGCACTGCTGAGGCGGCACAGATGGGCACTGCTGAGTCGGCACAGATGGGCACTGGCGGTGCACAGATGGGCACTGGCGGTGCACAGATGGTGCACAGGTGGGCACAGGTGGGGTAGAGATGGGCACTGGCAGGGTAGATATGGGCACAGATGGCACAAAACACTTTTTTTTTCTCCACTCACGGTATCCCTCTCCTCACACGGTATCGCTGTGTGAGGAGACAGATTCGGCAATGGGTGATGATCTCATTTGTTTACATTTGAGATCACCCATTGGAGGCGGCGATCGCGCTGTAAATGGCCGCTGTGATTGGCCGTTTACAGCGATCTGTGATTGGCTGTGTCCAGGGGACACGGCCAACACAGATTTTCCCCAATGCGCGCTCCCGGGAGCGCACGGGGAGCCCTTAAAGGGGACGACGTCAATAGACGTAGTCCCAGAATTCGAGATCCGCGCTGTAGCCGTCATTTGACTATAGCGCGGATCTCAAGTGGTTAAATTGCTTTCAGAGAGCTGAACTTGGCCTTTAACCACTTGCTGATCGCGCTATAGCCGAAAGACAGCTACAATGCTGTCGTTCAGTCCCCCCCCCCTGCGGCGTGCATCTTTCGGATACAGCTGATCACTGATCAGGGTAAAGGGCCAACTGCAGCGACCATTTATAATTAGCTGTGTCCAATCAAATGTAAACATACTTCCTTGCACTGTCACAGCGTGAGGAGAGACGGTAACTAGCCAGTGTGAAAGGGGATATCTACACTGATAATCAGCCCCAACAGTACCCATGAGTGCCTTCACGTCAGTGTTGCCTATAAGTACAGCCATATCAGTGCATTGAGCCTCATCAGCGACCATCCGTGAAGAAGAAAAATTACCTTTTATAATGGCAACTAAGAAAAAATGTTTTGGTCTTCTTTCATTTGTTTAGCAAAATAATAATAATAATAATAAAAAAAAAAACCTGTGGTGATTAAATACCACCTAAAGAAAGCTCTTTGTGTGTGAAAAAAAGATAAAAATTTCATATGGGTACAGTGTTGACCACGCAATTGTCATTCAAAGTGTAACAGTACAGAAAGCTGAAAATTGGCCTGGGCAGGAAGGGGGGGAGTGCCCAGTAGGCAAGTGATTAAACGCCTGTTGGGAATATATAGTAGCTGCACTTTCCATTTGCTTGTTGATTTACACCATTGAGGATTACAAATGACTTCTGCTATAAAGTATCGGGGGTCCAGCTGTTCTGCTGAACACACTGAGTATTAACTACAAAAATGACATTGTTTCTACAAGGTCTGGGGTTGTCTACGGAGTCAGCTTGCAATATAATAAAGATATGTGCCAATGTTAGTACAGGCTATTCACATGTATACATTGAAAGACTTTACAGTTGCTCTACAGAATAAATAAATGTGAGGCAGCGTTCATATCTATATAAGTGGTTCACATGGAAAAGGACCCAGGATTGCTTACGTAGTTATTGAATTTTGCACTTATATTGCTTATAAAGTACATTGTAAAATGTAAACAATATATTGGTCTTATAGTAACTGATTTGGGTGTCTAAATCCTTCAGACATAATGGACTTATTATACAAAGTACATAGCATTGTCACCATATAAGCTAAAAGTGCCTGCACAAGGACCTTTATGGCAGGAACACCAGCTGGTATTTTAATAAAAGCTGCATGTTTAAAATTATAAAAATTTGCTTTAGAAATTATTTTTAACAATTCACTCTAGGTAGATAAAAAAGACAAACGAATGCAGCTCTGTAATTATTAATACATCGTTAAAGTGGTACTAAACCAAAAAATGGCATACATTGCAGCTTAATAATTCTTAACTGTGCTTGCTGTGTTTTTTTTGTTTTTGTTTTTTTAGGTTTGTTTCCTTTATTTTTCACCTGGTGATTTGGCCAGTAACATACTTCCTGCCTTAGAGTGTCTGCACTCTGGATGGAGAAGAAACAGACATCCTTGGTCAGCAGCTCTGCCAATCTGGGGAAACAGTAGTGTTAGAAGAAATAACAGATAAAGCTAAAAAATTTTGAATAATGTACACTAGGGGTCTCAAAACTTTCTAAATAAACAGCCAGTTTATTGTCCTTCAGACTTTAGGGGGGGGGGGGGGGGGGAGGCAGGCTGTGGCCATTGGGAGTAGAAAAGGTCCAAACAGTGGGAAAAAAAATAATTCCCCATTAATGGTGTCCATGAGAGGAATTGTGCCCTATCATTTGTGTCATTGGGAAAAAATTATACCCCATCATTAATGTCATTCAGCCCAATTGTTGGTATCATTGGGAGGAATTGTGGCCCATTGTTGGTATCATTGGAATGAATTGTGACCCATCATTGGTGTCATTTGGACCAATTGTTGGTGTCATTGGGAGGAATTGTGCCCCATTGTTGACGTCATTGGGAGGAATTGTGTCTTGTCAGTGGGGGTGAAATCATGCCCCATTGTTGGTATCACTGGATGAAACAGTACCAGAAAGCAAAAGCTGCACTAAAAGCCAATAGGTTCATGTGCTGACAAAAAAGAAAGTTATTGGAAGAAAAAGCAGAGACATAGATGAGCTCATTACTTCACTACTGTGCAGTAGCACAGACTAAGGACATCTAGCAGCAGAAAAAAGTACAGTGAGGAAATCTGTGGAAAAACGCTGATTATTGCAGCAAAAGCTTTTTTGTTTTATATTTAAAGCTTTTAGCTGTCATATCTGTGCACTAATATTTTTTTTACTAAATAAATTAGGATTATATTGTGCTTGCATGCATTAAAATAATTCACTAAAATAATCTAATTTAATCTAACTAATAATCATTTTTGGTGAAAAAAAATAAACATGCCTGCAGCTGGCAGCAAACCTGAA
Organism: Lithobates pipiens; assembly: GCF_037356315.1. Classification (NCBI taxonomy): domain Eukaryota; kingdom Metazoa; phylum Chordata; class Amphibia; order Anura; family Ranidae; genus Lithobates; species Lithobates pipiens. Next base: position 340,030,142 of record NW_027507758.1, read on the forward strand.
AAGTAGCACTGCAGTAGCTTGTAATAATGCACTTATTCAAATAAGAGACAAGCTCTAGCTCTCAGCCAATATGGCCCATGAAGTGAGAATGTGTAGCTCTGTTTAGATTTCTCGCACTCTACCAATGTGCCAGGATGCCCGTACTCCAGCGCATGTACAGTGGTGACTTCATCCCACACCAATCAAGATGGCTGAAGACTGGCACCCGGAAGAAGCCTGGGAGAAGGTGTCAGCAATGGACCTCATGGGCGTCAAACCATTGGAGAATAGGTAAGTATCAATGTCTTTAGTTCCTCTTTAAGGATCATTCTGACATGTGTGAAAGACCTATGACTTGAAAGCAGGTAAAACCCTAGTGGAGAGGGGGTTCAGATTTGCCCACCCCCCACTATAAAAAGCAGCCATTTGTCAGTGTATGCTGGAGCAGTAAAGGGATAGCTGACAATCTGTACAGGTAGCGTTATGCCGTGTACATACGACCAGACTTTGACAGTAAAGTTCAGACGGAACGAATCCGCCAGCCAATTCCATCGTGTGTGGGCTTCATCGGACCTTTGCTGTCTAAAAATCAGACTTTACAAATGGAACATGTTTTAAATCTCTCCGCCGGAACTCCACCAGAACCAGTTCCTATGGAGAAATCCACTCGTCTGTATGCTGTTCCAATGGACCAAAAACGATGCATGCTCTGAAGCAAGTACAAGACGGAAGCGCTCGGTCTGGTAAAATTAGAGTTCGTATTGGAGCTAGCACATTCCTCACGCTGCAAATTCTGTGATCGTTTAATGCAGCGCATTATTGTCTTTATAATCCTAGAAGAACTAAGTTGTTTTGTTGCTCATATTCACACAGAGTTCTCACAGACAGATTTCTGTATTTATCCTGATCTCATGAATGATATTGTATTTTTTAAAAGCCCGATCTCCATAATAATGTTTTCAAATATTATTTTGGATTTCATCAAGATCTTTTTTTATGATTATTTAAAAAATATTTTCTAGTGATCTCCATATTTATAAATTTTTTGTGTGTGTCAAGTTACCACAATAACATTAGTAATGTTTTATTTTTTTGTGTGTCACGTTACCACAATAACATTATTAATGTTTTATTTTTTTGTGTGTCCAGGAGTCCCAGAGATTAAGACCAGCAGCACCAGCCTGCGTCTTCAGTCAGACGAGTGAAGCCAGGTCATAACTTTCTTCTCTTCGCTGCAGCCTTCCTTTCAGGCTGTGGCTCTGGTGGTGGACTCGTGGCAGGAGGAGGAGGAGGGGCTTGCTAATATTTGGCTTTTGGCAGTTAACTCGCCCCTCGGCCCTTTGTGAGGGGCATCAGAAATAATTCCTTCACAGAGGAGGCGTTGGCCCTTCTCCAATTCGAGCAACCTGTTGGCTATATAGCAGCCATAGGCCTCTTCAGCTTCGGAGGGGGCTCCTTAGGACATTTGTAGCTTCTCTAATGAGGCGCAGTAATGCCTCCTCTGTCATCGTCCCCTTCCTGGGCCTTTTTGTATGAAGGCAGAGGGGAGGTACCTGTGATTGGATGAGGCTCCTCTTGCCTGCCACTTTCCAGAACTTCCTCACGGCTGAGTTCATCCTGTGTATAAAAAAGGGACATCGTTTTAGGTTCATCAATCACACACAATTTTCAGCTCATGACTTGCAAATTCAATGTTAATCAGGGCTCAAGTCCTGCAGGAACGCATGGGAATGGAGTTTATGTGGAAATATGTGAAGGTTTGGAATAGCAGCAAGAGTGTGTTGGAGCCCTGCAGAGTTTGCAGCCCACCAAGCTAACATACATCTCCTAAGCAGGAACACATCACTATCTACCCAAGCATTCTGTCCAGATAATGTGCAGTTAATTTATGACCGTTTAACCCTGTGTTATCCAAACTCTGTTCAATGAAAAGTGTAAACTTACCACATAAACACTATATACAAAATAACATTCCCCAATCAAGATCAGAACATGATGTTCACAATTGCATGGAAGCACAATTGAATGAATGCTGATTATTCAGAGAATTAACGTATTTATGTTTATTGAGGATTGTTTTTTTTTTGTATGTACTAACAGTTAAGTTTCATACACACAATACGAAAATTGGATGAAAAATACCACTTTTGAAGCGTTCGTGCATATGAGCGTATCATTTTTATTTATTTTTTGGTGGGGGAGTGGATCTTGGGTGGAAGTTCCCACACTTTTTTCCCCAAGACTTGACCCCTGATGGTAATACATATAAAAGAGTATCATTCTGACCCCAGCATTTTTTCTAGCTAGTGACAAACATTTTTGGCCACTACTGTCAATTGATATGTATACATCATTTTTTGTATAAAATCATTAATAGTTAATAAATTATAACATCATTAATATTAGGACACTAAATATGTCTAAAAATAATACACCTAGCTCAAGCTGGGCCCATCGGTTTCTTCCTGAATGGAAGGCCCAGGTTGTTCCTCATCAGCCTCTGCTGGGGTGGAGGGAAGGGTCGAAAGCGATTCGTCTGGTCATCAAGAAAATGCAGTTTTTTGAAGTACCACAGATTGGGTACATATACAGTACAGACCAAAAGTTTGGACACACCTTCTCATTCAAAGAGTTTTCTTTATTTTCATGAATATGAAAATTGTAGATTCACACTGAAGGCATCAGAACTATGAATTAACACATGTGGAATTATATACTGAACAAAAAAGTGTGAAACAACTGAAAATATGTCTTATATTCTAGGTTCTTCAAAGTAGCCACCTTTTGCTTTGATTACTGCTCCGAATACTCTTGGCATTCTGTTGATGATCTTCAATCAATGGCTTTCCAACAGTCTTGAAGGAGTTCCCAGAGATTCTTAGCACCTGTTGGCCCTTTTACCTTTACTCTGCGGTCCAGCTCACCCCAAACCATCTCGATTGGATTCAGGTCCGGTGACTGTGGAGGCCAGGTCATCTGGCGCAGCACCCCATCACTCTGCTTCTTGGTTAAATAGCCCTTACACAGCCTGGAGGTGTGTTTGGGGTCATTGTTCTGTTGAAAAATAAATGATGGTCCAACTAAACACAAACCGGATGGAATAGCATGCCACTGCAAGATGCTGTGGTAGCCATGCTGGTTCAGTATGCCTTCAATTTTGAATAAATCCCCAACAGTGTCACCAGCAAAGCACCCCCACACCATCACACCTCCTCCTCCATGCTTCACGGTAGGAACCAGGCATGCAGAGTCCATCCGTTCACCTCTTCTAAGTCGCACAAAGACACGGTGGTTGGAACCAAAGATCTCAAACTTGGACTCATCAGACCAAAGCACAGATTTCCACTGGTCTAATGTCCATTCCTTGTGTTCTTCAGCCCAAACAAGTCTCTTTTGCTTGTTTCCTGTCCTCAGCGGTGGTTTCCTAGCAGCTATTTTACCATGAAGGCCTGATTCACACAGTCTCCTCTTAACAGTTGTTCTAGAGATGTGTCTGCTGCTAGAACTCTGTGTGGTATTGACCTGTTCTCTAATCTGAGCTGCTGTTAACCTGCGATTTCTGAGGCTGGTGACTCGGATGAACTTATCGTCCGCAGCAGAGGTGACTCTTGGTCTTCCTTTCCTGGGGCAGTCCTCATGTGAGCCAGTTTCTTTGTAGTGCTTGATGGTTTTTGCCACTGCACTTGGGGACACTTTCAAAGTTTTCCCAATTGTTCGGACTGACTGACCTTCATTTCATAAAATAATGATGGCCACTCGTTTTTCTTTACTTGGCTGCTTTTTTCTTGCCATAATACAAATTCTAACAGTCTATTCAGTAGGACTATCAGCTGTGTACTGTATCCACCTCCTGCACAACGCAACTGATGGTCCCAACCCCATTTATAAGGCTTGAAATCCCACTTATTATACCTGACAGGGCACACCTATGAAGTGAAAACCATTTCAGGCGACTACCTCTTGAAGCTCATCAACAGAATGCCAATTCATAGTTTTGATGCCTTCAGTGTGAATCTACAATTTTCATAGTCATAAAAATAAAGAAAACTCTTTGAATGAGAAGGTGTGTCCAAACTTTTGGTCTGTAATGTACATCATCTGCTGATTCTCCTGATCTGAGGGAAACCACAATCTTTTTGTGCTCCTTTCTGTACATATTCCTCAAGATCCCAATTTTACGTTCCAAAATCTCCAAGGTTGCTTCTAGAATCCAAGTCTGAATAAATGCCAGAAGACTCCCAAGCATTGCCTTCCTTACTTGTTTGTTGTAATATGCACTGAGCTTGACCTCCCACAGATTCCTCATCTCCCTGTACTTGTCAATAAATTGTGACATGAATTCAGGGTCCTTAAACTTCTTATTATTCATTTTTTCTGTAAGACAATACACAAGACAAAAACGCTAATGTTAGCCCAAACTCTCATAATCTTATCCCAATATAGGCCTCAATCTATAAGCAGTATAGGCCACTGATGATCGAAAATTTGTATAAAAACTACCTTCGTTACGGTCACTCACAACTTCCGTTCCCATTTCCTCCGTGCACATAAGGCGTTTTAGCTTTATATACACTGCGAATGCGTGAAACTCTGCCTGCGTTTCCCGCCCCTGGCGTTCTTTTCACAAATATTCCCTGCCCCTTCTCTCTACGGTGCTCAGTAGGAGCAACATGGCGGAGACGCAGCTGGTTAATTCTTCCAGTAACGAGGAAAGCCCGGAGCCCGAAACATCCAGATCTGGGAAGAAGAGATTTAATGGTGTACATCTTGCGAATGAACAATTATGATGGGAACCATGGACTGTACACCCTGCCGAATTTGCGCATGGCCAAAATGATGTCCAAAGTTGTGAAGACCCTGCAGCAGAATTTTGGGGTACGACGCTCCCAGGGCCAGACTTACCATTGGGCTTGACTGGGCTCAAGCCAATGGGCCCCGCGGGCCCTGCCTGTTTACGTTTTAAACACTAGGCATCTGTGCTATAGCCGAAAGACGGCTGCAGTACAGACTCCAAATGCCGGGATGACGTCCTGTTCACTTTCCCAATGTGCGCCGCTGAAGGCGCGCATCGGGGAAGTTCTGTGTTGGCCGTGTCCCTTGGACATGGCCAATCACAGCGGCCATTTAGCACTCGATCGCAGTGTCCAATGGGAGATGATCTCATATGTAAACACATAAGATCATCTCTCATTTCCGGCTCTCCCTCCTCACACGCGGTCTCTGCAAACGGCTGCAGTGTCAAGGTAAAAAAAAAAAGAGTTAAAGTGCTCCAAGTGCCACCTGTCCCCAGTGCCACGTATAAGTGCCATCTGTCATCAGTGCCACGTGTCATCAGTGCAACCTATTAGTGTCACGTATTGGTGCCATCTGTCATCAGTGCCATGTATTAGTGTGATCAGTGTCACATATTAGTGCCACATATTCATGCCAACTGTCAGTGTCACATGTCATCAGTGCCATGTATTAGTGCCATCTGTCATCAGTGCCACGTGTCATTGTCCTGGTACTCCAGTGCCTTCAAAAGTGCAATAGGTAGTCAACAAGTTAGATGTGTAATTTATGCTCCAAGAACGCCTGATGGTGCTCCCTGCATGTTGTGCCTCTCTTACTGGCTAGGCTGTGAAAAAGTCCCACACATGTGGTATCGTAATACTCAGGAGGAGCAGCAGAATGTATTTTGGGGTGTCATTTGTGGTATACACATCATCTGAGAGCAATAACCTATTACAATGACAATTTTGTGAAAAAAAAAAAAAAATCTTAATTTTCAGATTAATTTACCATTTTTAATAGAATTCAGAAATTAACAAATTATGTAATTTTGTTTAGTTGTTTGTTCAGAATTGTGATCTCTATTTTTATTCTCAGTTTATCCTGAATTGTGTAGCTCTAAAACATAACTCGTGTATGTATAATTTTGTTCTATTTAGAGTAATGTATAGAAGGTAGGGTGGTGGGGGCCCCTGGGCTTGAGTCACTTTCGGGCCCTGCCCTGGACCCTCCAAAGACCAATTGAGGAAACACTGGTCCGACCTTAAACTGAGGGAGCCGAATCAGTACAGAAGAAAGAAAGTGCTTCAAAAAATTAAGTACTTGTTGCGCGTTCTTATTCTGATTATTAACTTGCATGCTGCTCCATGTGCTTTTCTTTACTGCTGTACAGTTTTAAATGGCTACTTTCATGTTCGTGGACACAGTAACCATTCATAGGAAACATTGTTTGAAAAATTATACGGTGTATTTAGTTGATACAGGGTTTAAACAACATTTTGGTCTTGGTAATTTGTCTTATTAACCACCTCAATACAGGGTACTTGCACCCTGGGCTTTTTATTTTTTGTGCTATAAATAAAAAGACTGTAAATTTTGTGAAAAAAAATGCTTTTTTCTTTATTTCTGTCATAAAATTTTGCTAATTAGTAATTTTTCTTCATACATTTTGGCCAAAATGTATACTGCTACATATCTTTGGTACAAATAGCCCAGATTAGTGTATATTATTTGGTCTTTATGAACGTTATAGAGTCTACAAACTATGGTGCCAATCACTGAAAATTGATCACATCTGATCAGGCCTTCAGTACATCAGGTGTATCTCATTTCTTGAGACACTAACAAGTCAGGAAAATACAAATACCCCCTTTTCAGAAAGTAGACATTCCAAGGTATTAAGTAGCATGGTGAGTTTTTTTTTCAAGTTGTAATTTTTTCCCACAATCCTTTGCAAAATGAAGATTATTTTTTTAAATTTTTTTACAAAATTGGCAAATTATCAGGTTATTTCTCACACACAGCATATGCATACAACAAATTACACCCCAAAATACATTCTGCTACTCTTCCCGAGTATGGCGATACCACATGTGTGAGACTTTTACAAAGCCTGGCCACAGACAAAGGCCCAACATTGAAGTGGCACTTTCAGGCGTTCTAGGAGCATAAATGACACATCTCATTTCTCAACCACCTATTACATTTTGAAGGCCATGGAGCACCAAAACAATGCTTTCTAAAATGTGGTCATTTTGTGGGCAATTCCAAACACCCCAACGTATAATCTATGAGGCATAATGAGTCTTGAATGGTTCATTTTTTTTCCAGACGTTTTTGGAAAACTTGGAACAAAAATGAAAACACATTTATTTTTTTATTTTTTTTTACACAAAGTTGTACATTTATAAGATATTTCCACATAGCATGTATATAGTAAAAAATGACACCCCAAAACACAGTCTGCTACTCTTCCCGAGTATGGCGATACCACATGTGCGAGACTTTTACACAGGCTGGCCACATACAGAGGACCAAAATTGAAGTAGTACCTTCAGGCATTCTAGGAGCATAAATTACACATCTCATTTCATTCCTACCCATCACACTTTTGAAGGTCCTTGAGCACCAGCCCAGTGGAATTACCCACTTTCCATTTTGGAAAACAAACACCCCAACGTATATTCTATGAGGCATGGGCTGCAGACAGGTACTCGGGTACTCTGATGGGCTGGTGACAGGTACTCTGTTACTCTGATGGGCTGGTGACAGCTACTGGGGTACTCTCTCTGATGGCCTTTTGACAGGTACTCGGGTACTCTGATGGGCTACAGATAGGTATTTGGGTACTCTGATGGGCTGGTGACTGGTATTCGGGGGGGTACTATGAAGGTCGGTGACAGGTACTCGGTACTGATATGGACTGTGACAGGTACTCGGATACTCTGATGGACTGTGACAGGTACTTTGATGGGTGGTGACAGGTCCTCTTTATTGGGGGGGGGGGGGGGAGAATCAGTGTGTGTTGGTGTACACTGTAGGCAGTAATGAGATGTTACCGAAATCTCCTTCTCACACACGATCAGTGTGTGAGGAGGAGAACCCGGTAACATCTCATTACCGCATTTAGTGATCAGCTGTCACAGCCAATCACGTGGTAAACAGCCACCAGTCAATGGCTGTTTACCACCGTCAGTGACGAGCGGTGCTCCTAGGAGCACACCACCAACATGCACGCGCATTATTGTCCCGCCGTCATATGACGATGGGCGGTAGGCTAGTGGTTGAAAGAAGTTTAGGACATTGTTGTCTAGATGTCTTTGAAACTAGAATGAATAGCAAACTTCATTCAGTGGAATGTAAGGAGAGGACACTTGGCAGCTGTTTACACATCTGGACTCAGGAGCACTAGTGTGGGACACCAAAGAACAATTTTTAGGGTAACCCACACAGGGGCTCCAGGGGCTACTTGGGGTGTCTCCATCTGTGAAACTTGGACCAAAAAAGCAAGTATTGCAGTTTGTTTAAAAGGGAATTTTAATCATGAATCATGTCTTCAACTTGGATCTCTTCCCAAACAGACAATTGTACACCACTTCTAAGCAATGTTTCATATTCCTATTTCTGGACTCAAATATCTGTGTGCTAAGTATACCCTTTGTTTAATTCTCATAGGGGAGAAAAGACTCAGACAGCAGGATCCCTGAGACCCCCAACCTCGCCGGCCTGAATGGGAAGTTACATGTATTTTTCATCAATTTTAGGTGATGTGCTGGTTTTGGAAGGGGAAGCGGCGGAACCATTTCCAAGTGCCAGCCCCCCCCCCGAGGTTGTGGAGGAAGGAGAGGTGGAGGAAGTGGGCGAGATGGGCACCCCACCAGGTGAGTGTCTGACACCCCAGCTTCAGATAATCTATGTATGCCTGCATATTTCTAAATACATGTTTTTTCATCAATTTTAGGTGATGTGCTGGTTGTGGAAGGGGAACCATTTACCAGCGACCGCGCCCAAAGACCGATTGGCCAGTTCATGGCCTGGAATGGGGAGATTGATGCCACGCGCAATAGCCTGGACAGCATGCGCAATTGGCTGGACAATATGCAGCAGGAAATGAAGAATATGATCGATTTTTTTTTGGGAGAATCAAATCCCTTTTTCCCTAAAACAAAATTGATCATGTTCTTCATTTCCTTTTTAGATGACTAGATTCTGTTTTTAAAATATTAACATTTTAAAAGCCAAATTTTGAAGATGCACACGGTGTGTCAACATGTGCCATCTGCCATCAGGGGATCTCAATGTACGTGTTTTGTGGGTGCAACCCCTTCCTCATAACACTAGTAGGCAAGAGGAAGGGATTGTACCCACAAAATACATCCATTGATCCCCCATGATGGGAGATAGCACATGTTGACATTACTCGTTTGGAATCCCAATTTGTGTACATCTTAAAAATTTGGCTTTTACAGGGATGAAATCCCCCCATCTGATGAAGGCAATATCGACACATTTTTGACACTATAATGTCTAATATTGCCTTCAGTTTTTCAATGTTGAACTTTGTAAGTTCCAGAGTTATGTACATGTTATGTTTGAAAAATGCCTGTCTATAAAAAATGTTAAAAAATATATATATTTTACAAACGCACATGTGAATGTGCACAGATTAAAAAGTTTGCTAATCAACAATGTGTGGCTTCTTCTTTCAATGCTCAATACCAGTTTTGTAAGTTATTTGGTGTTTACAGTGACAATGGGGCTTATTTACTAAAGGTAATTACACTTGGCACTATAAGTGCACTAGGAGAACCTAGGAGACAGAAGAAAAGAAAGCAATAAATACATTTCTAGATTTTATCTGATTTTTATTTATTTTTTTATTCATAAAAATTAGACATTGTCTGGCATTGTACATATTTATCCCGAACTTCACGGGCGCTTAGGGGGGCCAAACCAGTACGACCAGTATCCAGTCCCGTCAGAGGATTATCTGGAAGAACTCCGGCCTCAGGCCTAACTGATGCAAGATAATTTCTTGAATTTTTTCTTAACAAATTGTGCAGGATGCAGCATGCTAGGATGATTTGAAGTTAATATTCCGCCAGATGTATGGCTGTCAGAAACAGGCAGAACCGGCTGGCCATTATCCCAAAGGCATTCTCCACAACTCTTCTTGCTCTGGCCAGCTGGTAGTTAAAAACCCTCCTCTCCGGAGTGAGGGTCCTTTTGGGGGAATGGCCTCATCAGGTGCTCGTCCAGACCGAAGGCTTCATCCGCATTGAAGACAACGTCCTTCCAGGTTATCCTCATCAGGTGGCAATCCCAAGCCACCACTCTGGAGACGCTGGTAGAACTACGTCTGTGCGAAGCCTCCTCCATCTGACATCCGGCCATTCTTCCCTATGTCCACATACAGAAATTCATATTGTGCTGACACCACCGCCATTAACACGATATTATGAAACCCCTTATAGTTAAAATAGTATGACCCCGAATGGGGTGGTTAGGCTAACGCACTACAATGGAGTTGACAAAATACATTGCTAAGAGACTAGACAAGGTGGATATGAGCCCAGCATGCTGGGGAGGTTAGTGAAGGCAAATATGCATGAAGGACAAAAAAGGAGCCTTAAAAGATTACAGCATGCATGAGGACAAAGGGAACATTCACAGCATATTGCAATCATGGTAATTAGGGATTGAGGAAAGAAATACAATACAATACATTATCAAACATTAAATACAATAAAATGTGATGTTAAAGGATAACTCTTATCTTAATATAGTCCTTCTGCAGGGCCTGAATGATGGTAGAACAGGTCTCTGGGATAATGATCCCCAGAGCCTGGGGGGAGATTCCTGTCAAGAACTTGAGGTCCTGAAGGCTTCTCCCAGTCAACAAGTACCGCAACGAGGTGACTAGCCTCTGCTCCGGCGTTATGGCTTGCCTCATGCATGTAATCTACCTGCTGATATAAGGGGCCAGCAAAGCCAACAAACGGTGAAAAATGGGGTCCGTGATCCTGAGAAAGTTCCTGAAATTGTCGAAGCAAAAGCATGAGAGAATTGGTCTCGCTGGGGCAACCAATTCTTCATCCATTAACTCCTTCCCACCCTGTTCATAGACCGGGCTTGGGTTTAAAAATGAACTACAACACCAAGCCCCAGCAAAGCATGAATTCTACGACGAGTACGTACATGCAACATGGCTTCAAAGCGGTCGGCTGGTCAGAACGAACTTAGCAGAACACAATGAAGAACAGCAAGGCCTGTGAAGACACACTGAATAAACCAAGTCAAGCGGATACAAACCTCACAAGCACAAACTGAACAACAGTTAAACGATGTGAAAAACACGAGTCTGAAAAGCGTGAATCGTCCCTCACCAAACTTCTACTAACATGAGGTAAACACGGAATTAGCAGAAGGGGCCCAAAGGGTGGCGCACGAGCCACTGAACTTCCATTGGACCTGGTGTACGTCACCGCATACTAAACAGTCGGACTTTGGTGTGATCATGTGTAGCCATGTCCGTTTTGGCGAAACTCCATCGGAACTCTGAAGGACTTTTCAACAGAGTTCCGGTGGAGTTTCGCCAAAACGGACATGTGTGTCCGCGGCATTAGTTACTATACAGTAATAAATTACTGTGGATGCATTGTGGTGGGTTACATATTCTTACGTTATTCCCACCTCTCCTGTCTGTGTTATACCAAAACTAAAGGTTTGTATAAATGTTCTTTCATTTAGAAAAAAAAAGTGTTTTTTTTACAATCCTTAAAAGTATATCTGTAATCAATATGCTTTTAAGGATTGTGATAAAACATTTTTTTTAAAATAAAAGAACACATTTATGCAAGTCTTTAGAACATAGTATTGGTATATTGTCTATTTGTAAAGGATGGTGGCAGCCCCCAACACAACTGAGTTTGTTTTTAGTGATGGGCCAACCACCCCCCCCCCCCCCGTCCCCCCACCGGGTTCGGTTAACACTGGAACAGAGAAAAAGTTCTGACCCAAGCCACAAACTATATTGAAGTCTATTGGACCCAAAGTCCCCATTTTGAATGCTTATATGCAAGTTATTGCCCATAAAAAGGGTATGGGGGTCCGGATACTGCCCTGGGGGACAGTTATGAATGCAAAATTTAAAAAAGTTAACATTTTTAAAGGAGCAGTGATTTTAATGATGTTTAAGGTGAAATAATAAAAATGAAAAATTCCTTTAAATATAGTGCTTTCTGAGGGTCCTCTTATGCTGCTTACACACGACCCGGCTTTTCGACGGACTACGTCCGACGGACTTTCAGCGGAGGTCCGACGGACTTTCCGAACGAGCTGACCTGCGTACACAGGAATGGACTTTCCAGCAGACTAGGTCTAACGGACTTCCTGACAGACTTGCCCATCCGTTTATTTTGAACGTGACTCCAGGTACAACATAATTATAAAAGGAAGTCAAATCCCGCAGCTTTCATCGGTGAGATTGACACCTTGCGATCCCTGTCTGGTATGGATTTTAAGGGGAACCCCCTACGGCAAAAAAAAAATGGTGCGGGGGCCCAAATCCATACCAGACCCTTATCCGAGCACACAGCCCGGCCGGTCAGGAAAGGGGGTGGGGACAAGCGAGCGCCCCCCCCCCCGAACTATACCAGGCCGCATGACCTCAACATGGGAGGTGGGAGCTTTGGGGAAGGAGGGCGCCCTGTGCCCCCCCCCCACCCCAAAGCACATTGTCCCCATGTTGATCAAGACAAGGGCCTCTTCCCGACGGCCGTTGGGGCCCCCAGATCCCCACCCTATGTGAATGAGTATGGGGTACATTGTACCCCTACCCATTCACCTGGGGGAAAAAGTGTCAATAGAAAATAAAAACACACTACACAGCTTTTTAAAGTAGTTTATTAAGCAGCTCCAGGGGTCTGCTTCCGAGTTCGGGGGATTTCTTCCGACTGCTCCACGCTTTCCGGTTCTTCCCCCGGGCTCCTCCGCTATCTTCTGCTAGTGGTGGCCCGGCTTTCTCCTTCGTCGTTGCCTTCTTCCTTCTTCTGTTCTTCCGATGTTGACACAAGGCTCTCTCCCTCTGTAATGCCGTGGACATGGTGCATGGCTACTTATATAGGCATAAGGGGCGGGGTGACATGTACAAGCTGTACACTCACTACTTTACGTTGTAGCAAAGTGTAATTTCTTCAGTCTTGTCACATGAAAAGATAGAATAAAATATTTACAAAAATGTTAGGGGTGTGATACGGTGTACACACACACACACACACTATATATATATATATATATATATATATATATATATATATATATATATATATATATATATATATATATATATATAATCTATCTATATATCTATATCATGTACATGAAATAAATGGAATATATATATATATATATATATATATAGCAGATAAAGGAGATCGCTTGAGAGATGCAGTAACGTTGGAAACAATATGTATACTAATATATTTTCCATAAATATCGGTAGCTAGAGCAAGCGGATAGATTGAGAGGATATCTATATAGATAGAAGGATATTTTTTTGTGGAATCATGTTGTATGATAGAGACCGCACTATGGACAAGGGGTGTCTGGTATGGGGCAGTTTGAGCTCTACAACAGATGATAACGGGTTGGTTATATCAGAGGATGGTGGCAATTTCGATACACTCGTTGATTCCCCCTGGGGAGAGTGCGTCGAGAGTGTAGATCCAGAAGGTTTCGCGGGAGCATAATTTTTTAAACCTTTCCGCTGGAGGGAGATGGTTGGGGATCTGCTCGATAACCCAGACCTTGAGACCTGATGTGGACCCCTTATGACAGAGGGCGAAGTGTCTGGGCACACTATGGGGGTCTGTGCCTCCTTCTATTAGTCTACGATGCTCACCGAAACGTTGTCTGAGAGTCCTAATGGTTCTCCCTACATATATGAGACCACAGGGACAACTCAGACCATATATTACGAAATCGGATGAGCAGTTGTAAAATTCTTTTAGTTCATAGGTTTTGCCTTTGGTGGTAAATTCTTTTTGTCCGTGTTTGACAAATTTGCATGTTTTGCAAAGTGCTTTGTGGCATTGATACATCCCAGTTAGAGGTATAAGTTGGAGGGTTTTGGGAAAAATGGATTGAGTTTTTAATTTGCTGGGTGCGATTTTGTTCCTCAAGTTTGGGGCCCTGCGGTAAGTGACAGATGGTCGGGCTGGGAGTTCAGTTTTTAGGTGGGGGTCCTGCTGTAGGATATTCCAGTGTTTTTTTAAAATTCTTTCATGCTTACTTTTTGCCTACTAAATGTGAGTGCAAAATTTTATGTTTTTTACACTGAAAAATAAAACCTTTTAAAAAAATCTGCACCCAGAGGCGCCCCTTTCTCTCCTTTTTCTCCTTTATCTACAGCAATCCAGGAGCTCAAGTTTCAGCTCTTTTAAGGTGGCAGCCCTGCATGCGGATCCATCCCCCCCCTCCCCATCCCTTTTCCCCTCCCCCTCTCCATGAACTAAAGAACATTTATTCCCTCCTTTTTTTGGTCTGGACAAAGTAGTGCATTCCCTGCACTCACCATATGTAACCTTATAGACTCCTTTTTTTCAAGTGGGAACCTAATATCTTTGATTTGCGCCAAATACTTGTCTTATGTATATATATATAGCACCCTGCACTATTTCTTTCATTTCATTATGCAATCCTCTTTTTTTTTTTTTTTTTTAAAGGCAGGCAGACCTAAAGTAAAAGGCACAGATTCTGCATGCAGATGTAGTAGAGGCTGAACAGGTTCTTCAGGTTAAATCAGTGCCCGATGTATCTGCCTTTTCTATTACAGATTGTCTGTGCTATATGCAGGAGGGCAGTGGAGTGGCGGATAATGTGAATTGCTCAATCTAGACTGCTTCTGCTCAGACTTGCTACATTTTAATGGAGTGTATTGGTTTGGAATTCCGGTATTCTACAATGTTTTTTTTATTGAATGATATATTGGGGTGGCTGGTGCTCAATATTTTGGGGGAGCGGCAAATAAGCCTACCTCCCTCACTTGCACAACCAATATACACCCCCCGCATGCAGTAAATGGACGAGAAGGTGGCGATCGGATAGTGGGTCGTGATCAGAGGTGGTGTGGGCTCCTGGAAGCTGCTTCTGGCCCCCTCACTCGCACTAGCAACCCCCCCCCGCTCAGGTTGAACAGGAAGGTGGCCATCCATGTCCTTAACTTAAGAAGTGTGCTGGATCCGGGGTAGGGCTCCTGGAAGCTGACCCTCCACCCTTACACCCGCTGCAGCTCGCCAAGAGCCGGGCCATTGCTTCTCCTCCCAGCCGAACAGGAAGTGGGCCAGAGACTCAACTGGCCAGGAGTCCAGAGACTCCCTGGCTAATCGGGTCTCAGGACATTAGAAAATATTAATTTGCATTAATACATTAATTAATGTCCCACAACTGGGTGTGTTTAGGGCACAGTGCTCTGGGTCCTGAGCCCACCCTTTTTTTTAAGCCAATTAGAGCCTCGGCTCTAATCACGTGCTTCAAAAAAGAAAAAACATTGAAATCCATGCATTCAGCGTCCTGCATGTAGCTTAGGGTCCGGGCGCATGGATTAGAGGGGCGGCACCCCTGTACTGTATACATATTTAACACCAGTGATTTAGAAAAAAAATGTGCCAAGACAAACTGCATTTCAAAATAGAAAGGTAATTTACACTTTAATTTGAAGCTTTGCCATTCGGTCAGCTGAGATCAATAGCAAGCTGCTGGGAGACTTCCCTGGACTTCAGCATGAGTCAAAGCTGTATGCGCATTTGCTAACCTGATTTAGCATTTTAGCAGATCAAAGACATCATATGCTTTTCAGCTTCCTGGCACTTGCAAAAGATAGCCAAGATGCACAGAATACAGCTGCATGCAATTTTCACACAGGAAAGTAAAAGTCCAGTGTAAAGGAGAAAGTCTATCTGTGGGGGAAGAAGATAGCTAAAGTTGATTGCATAAGATTAAAAAACATGTAGATGTTTCATGTTCACTATTTTGTAGACTTGGTAAATACAAATAATGAATGACTGGGGCAAACAAAGGATAGACACATAGCTACTGTGAAACAAGCAGGAGGCTTAGTTATATTCTGAGGCTGCTTCGCTGCAATCAGCTTCTAACTTCAGCTTCCTCAATTAAGCTTTGACAAAAAAAAACTTGGAAGCTGATTGGTTTCTATGCAGAGCTGCACCAGATTTGCAATCTCCAGTTTTAGAAAATCAACAATGGTGTCTTGAATCTGTGCACAGCACAGTGAAATACCAAATCTATTAAGGAATTCTAAGGCACATCATATTATGATAATTTAAACTTTTTTAGCAAATAAAAAACTGAAAAGTGGTGCGTGAAAAATTATTTGGCCCCTTTACTTTCAGTGCAGCAAACTCACTCCAGAAGTTCAGCGAGGATCTCTGAAGGATCCAATGTTGTCCTAAATGACTGATGGTGATAAATAGAATCCACCTGTGTGTAATCAAGTCTCTGTATAAATGCACCTGCTCTGTGATAGTCTCAGGGTTCTGTTGAAAGCGCAGAGAGTATCATGAAGACCAAGGAACACACCAGGCAGGTCCGTAATACTATTGTGGAGAAGCTTAAAGCCGGATTTGGATATAAAAAGATTTCCCAAGCTTTAAACATCCCAAGGAGCACTGTGCAAGTGATCATTTTGAAATGGAAGGAGTATCAGACCACTGCAAATCTACCATGACCTGGCCGTCCCTCTAAACTTTCAGCTCAGACAAGGAGAAGACTGATCAGAGATGCAGCCAAGAGGCCCATGATCACTCTGGATGAACTGCAGAGAACTACAGCTGAGGTGGGAGAGTCTGTCCATAGGACAACAATCAGACGTACACTGCACAAATCTGGCCTTTATGGAAGAGTGGCAAGAAGAAAGCCATTTCTCAAAGATATCCATAAAAAGTCTTGTCTAAAGTTTGTCACAAGCCACCTGGGAGACACACCAAACATGTGAAAGAAGGTGCTCTGGTCAGATGAAACCAAAATTGAACTTTTTGCCCACAATGCAAAACGATACGTTTGGCGTAAAGGCAACACAGCTCATCACCCTCAACACACCATCCCCACTGTCAAACATGGTGGTGGCAGCATCATGGTTTGGGCCTGCTTTTCTTCAGCAGGGACAGGGAAGATGGTTAAAATTGAGGGGAAGATGGATGCAGCCAAATACAGGACCATTCTGGATGAAAACCTGTTGGAGTCTGCAAAAGACCTGAAACTGGGACGGAGATTTATCTTCCAACAAGACAATGATCCCAAACATACAGCAAAATCTACAAAGGAATGGTTCACAAATAAACGTATCCAGGTGTTAGAATGGCCAAGTCAAAGTCCAGACCTGAATCCAAACGAAAATCTGTGAAAAGAGCTGAAAACTGCTGTTCAAACGCTCTCCATCCAACCTCACTGAGCTTGAGCTGTTTTGCAAGGAAAAATGGGCAAGAATTTCAATCTCTCGATGTGCAAAACTGATAGAGACATACCCCAAGCGACTTGCAGCTGTAATCGCAATCAAATACAAACTATAGGATTGAAACATACAGTATATGCTTTGTTACAAAAAAAATTACGTTACCCAACGCCCCTGTTCACACCAAAACACAGTGTGGGGAACTGGCATTCCGTGTGCGTTTCCTGCACCATGTTCAAAACGCACTGCATTTGCCTGCACCGGATTGAATGCTACCATGCCATCCAGTTGCAGTGCATTTCCAAAAGTGGTGTGGTGTGATTTGAGCTCATTCAAAATAAGTAGGCTCAAACTGCACCGCATTGAACCGCATGTGATTCACATGAGACCGCACAGTGCATTCATTTGCAATTCTCTTTCAATGTCTTCTTAAAGTTTAAGTAAAAATGGGATTTTTGTACTCACCTTAAAATCCTTTACTTTGCAGTTCATTGACAGACACAGGTCCTTTAATTCTTGACCTTAGGGATGTCCCCAAGCAGTGTCCAAAAAAACGAGGGGTGGAAACAGCAAAACATAACTTCACTCACAACAAAAGGAACACCTCAACAGAGGAGTTACCATCTTAAACGCCATTAAAAACTGCGGCCAACTTATGCATCAAAAGATGCGTTCACAACAAACTTGTAACTGAAAGAAAGTGTAACTTGTGTAAAGAAAGTGAAGGAAAATGTAACTTGCAACTTTACACAGCCACCTGTAAAACCTTGCAGCCAAAGCAAGGATCCGAAGATGCGCTTACGAATTTAGTGAAAGTGTGAACGGACGACCAAGTCGCCAGCTTACACACCCGAGAGACAGACGCTTGATGTCGGAAAGCCCAGGAGGTTCCAATTGCCCCTGGTGGAATGAGCCATGACAGGAAAATGGGGCGCCCGCCCCTCTAAGGCATAGGCCTGAACCACGATCTGTCAGATCCACCAAGAAATGGTGGTCGACGAGACCGCCAGACCTTTTTTCGGACCAGCCACCGAGACAAACAGAGTCTGACTTCCGGAAGGGAGCCGTAGCAGACAGATACACCCATAGAGCCCGGACCATGTCCAGCTTAGGACATAGGTATGGTAACACAATGTTCTCATTTAGATGAAATGCCAAAACCACCTTTGGAAGTAAAGAGGGCTGCGGACGTAGCACCGCCTTATTGTGGATGACCAAGTAGGGAGACTTGCATGACAAGGTCGTCAACTCAGAAACACTCCTGGCAGATGTAATTACCACTAGAAAGAATACTTTGAGAAAGAGTTAACAAGGTAATCTCCCTAATGTTTTCAAACGGCGGCTTCTGAAGCACCGATAGAACCAGATTCAGATCCCATGGAGGTAGTGGTCGAACCGGAGGGACCATGTGTCGAACCCCTTGCACAAAAGTACTTACCAATGAGTGAATCGCCAAGGGACGTTGGAAAAAGACAGTCAAGGCTGATATCTGCCCCTTGATGGTGCTTAAGGCAAATTTCTGATCCACTCCTCGCTGCAAAAACAGCAGGAACCTGGAAACTAAATATGTGCGCGGACGCCACCCATCTCCTCACACATGGAGATGTAAGCCATCCACGTACGATGGTAAATATTCAGAGAAGACGACTTCCGTGCCCTCAGCATTGTGGAAATTACAGAGTCCGACAGACCTCAGCCCCTTAGTATCTTGTTTTCAACAGCCATGCCATTAAAACCAGCGAAAAAGAGTCGGGCAGGGGCAAACCTTCATGCGGTAACATTTTTGCTTGCAAACTTGTTTGGCTTGCGAAACCAGGGATGCTTTTGTCCTTCAGCAGGCACCTTGTCGGACTGGGAACACTTACCTGCCAACCCGGGCCGGCGAAAAAGCCACTTCCGAGCTGAAAAAGAGGGCCCTTGCCTACGGCGTGGCTCCTTACACTTCCTGGTCTGTGGGAGCAACGTTGAGAACAACGGTGAGAGACCCCTTAGTCGACCTCCCACGGAATGCCCAGCTGCTCCATCCTGCCACGGTAGGGAGAGCCGTACTTACCCCTCCTGTTGGGATTGCTGGACACTTTCCACCATAGACCCATCACCCAAGTACGGGGTGGCTGTTGGCCATGGCACACTGACACGGACAGCAGTAGCCCGGGCATATGTTTGCCCCGGAGCATTTAGCTCACTGGCCCCCCCCGGAGCAGAAGGGGCATGTCGTGGCCGACCCAGCATGTAGCTAGGGTCTGCTCACGCTCGATGGCCAGGCTGGGGAGACTACAAGGATCTATATTATCCAGCCTGTCACCCAGCCCGGATGTTGATTGTAGATCGCAGGATCAAAATTGCAGAAAAATATGAAAAAATTCCCAGAATCAATGGTCCTCTTAGGGAGCCAGGCCCTTCTCCTACATTAGGCAGAAATAAAACTGAGCTGCAGAAAGCAGGATGAGGGGTTATAGCCAGAGGGACGGCCCCCTGGGTGATGCTGTGCAGTCTTGCTGTTTTTACATGTTCTGCCTAGTCCTCTCCTGAAGTTGGCGATATAACCCTAAGGTCAAGATTTAAAGGAGCTGTGTCTGCAACGAACGAAAGAGAAAATAGAATTTTTGTACTCGCCATAAAATCCTTTTCTCTGAAGTTCATTGACGGCGGACACAGCTCCAGTCGCCAGGGAGCGTCTGCAACCAGGCGTACTAGGTCGGCACACCAGGGACGCCGAGGCCAATCTGGGGCAATCATGATCACTGGAATCCCCTCGGCCTCCACTCTGCGGAGCAGACGTGGTAACAGTTTTAGCAGAGGAAAGGCATAGATCAGTCGGTACTGACCCCATGGAGCCACCAGCACGTCTGACACATCTGCCCAAGGATCTCTGGTCCTGGATACAAATCTCATCATTGAGACGGGAGGCCAGGAGATCCACATCTGGTGTGTCCCACCGCACAGCAGCCTGAACACCTCCGGATCCAATGGCCATTCTCCTGGGTCCAGCATCTGACAACTTACATAGTCCGCCTGCCAGTTTTCTACTCCCGGGATGTAAATGGTCAACCAGGCTGGTACATGTCGCTCTGCCCACTGTAGGATGTGAGCGACCTCCCGTGCTGCAGCCGAGCTTCTTGTTCCTCCTTTATGGTTGACATATGCCACGTTGTGATCACTGTCCAATGCAGAGGTAGGAACTACTTCCAGGACCGGACTGCCGAGGACCTCAGCCACCAGAGCAGGGAGTCCTTGACTGACTGGCTCACCTGAATCTGCCGATCCAGGGATAATGAAGATTTGTCCCATTTTGTCAATATCTCCTTCGGCAAGACTCCGGTGTGAAACTGGGCATATGGTACCGCCTCGAAGGAGGCCACCATGAGGCCCAGGACTCGGATGCAGAAGTGCAGCTGCGTCCACCTGCGGTTCATCAATAGCTTTACCGTGGCTCAGAGCCTGCAGTTTGTCTGAAGGGAGAAAAACTCTCGCTTCCACGGAGTCCAGCAGTAAGCCTAGATACTCCAAGCGTTGAGTTGGTATAAGCACTGTCTTTTTGAGGTTTAATAGCCACCCAAATTCCTGCAGGGTTTGCATGGTGATCGCTACATCCTCCTTTAATTCTGAGGCGGAAGCTGCTCTCAGGAGGAGATCGTCTAGGTAACCTATGATTGCGATTGGTAAAGACTCGGGGTGCTGATGCCAAGCCAAAAGGGAGAGCCACAAACTGGTAGTGGGCTTCCCCTACTGCAAATCGCAGAAACTTCTGATACCTGAAGCATATGGGTATGTGCAGGTATGCATCCTGGATGTCTAAAGACACCAGGGAGTCCCCTTGAAGGAGTGCAGCGACAACTGAACGAACTGATTCCATTCTGAACCTCTGTACTTTTACAAAGCAATTGAGGGCTTTCAGGTCCAAGATTGGACATACCCCTTCCTTTTTGGGGACTACAAACAGATTGGAGTAGAACCTCTGAAACCTTTCCGATTCCGGAACAGGCACCATCACCCCGCGGCTTAGCGGGTCCCTTACTGCCCCCAATAGGGCCTCCCGGCGAGCTGAGAGTAAGGGTATGCTGGAAGGAAGAATATGGTGGCCAAGAGAGAAACTATCTTGTAGCCAGAGGAAATCCGTTTGCAGATCCATTGGTCGGGCAGCCGAGAGGCCCACCGGGCTGCAAACTCCCGAAGGCGACCCCCCCCACCCGAGAGACGGGTGGGGCAAACCTTCATGCGGTAGCAATTTTGCTCGCAGGCTTGTTAGGCTTGTGGGTCCAGGGACGCTTTTGTCCCTCAGAGGTCGAAGCCTCTTTTGAGCGGAAAATTAAGGCCCTTGCCTGGGGCATGGCTCCTTAATCTTCCTGGCCTGTGGGAGCAAGGTACTCTTCCCACCTGTGACATTCTTAATAATGTCATCCAATGAGGCTCCAAAGAGCCGCTCACCAAGGAAGGGTAGATCCATCAAGGCTTTTTTAGATGCCTGGTCCGCATACCAGCATTTTAGCCAAATCAGGCGCCGCAGCACCACTGCTGACACTGAAGCCCTGTAGAGCAAAGGAACCGTATCAAGGACTGCGTCACAAACGTACTTAAGGCCGTGCACCAACTGGTCTGCTAGTTCCATGCAGATAGGAATAGCTTGCTGCTTCTCCAATTCGCGGTGCAAAAGTTTTGCCCATTCAGTAAGTGTCTGCGACACAAGTGCTGTGGCCAGTACTGGTTGTATTGCTGACCCAACCATAAACAAGGAACGGGCTACTGCCTCGGCCTTCCTGTCGGTAGGGTCCTTGAATGCAGGAGTCCCCTCTACCGAGATCGTGGTTACTTTGTTTAACCTGAATAGTGCGGGGTCCACGGCCGGAGGAACTGACCATTTTTTAAGGCGGCTCTCCTCAAAAGGGGTAGCGCACCGCCATTCTTTTAGGGACCGAGAAGGTCCGTTGCGGGCGTCCCCATTCCTTGTATATGAACTTATCGAAATAAGTCAGGTACGGAAACACCTTAGGGAAACGGGCTGGCTTACGGGACCCAAAAGGGACCGCTACTTCAGCAGAGGAACCTGCTGTATCTTGAATTTTCAGGGTATCACGTACAGCTGTGATAAGTGCTGCAACTAGCGCTTTGTCTTGCGTGGACCCAGACGGGGACTCATCCTCACTGTCCAATCGGTCCTCGTCAGCTTCATCTGAAAAAACAGAGCAGGGGCCGCCAGTCTCATCGGGGCTCAAGTCTGCGTCAGAGCTCTCCCCGGACGGGGGGGCAGGGGCCACTTTGTACCACCTTTGCGCTCGCACACCGCCTCCACCCTGGCAACAAACGTTTCAAGGACCGCCGACAAAGCATCCAAAGGCACTGCACTGTTTGCAGACGAGCCGGTTGCAATTGCAGGTTGCAATTTCTTCTGGGGAAGAAACACCAGTTTCTGAAGCCATGCTGCCACCCTTGGGGACTTAGGGCAGGTGCACAATCCCACCCTCCTAGCTGCTGCAGACTGAGGGGCCCCCACCGCAGGACTCACCACTCCAACCGAGTGCTGCACCGTTCAGTTACAGATGTCCTGAGAAAAAAAAAACGCGCCGTTCTGAGCAGCAGGGACCAGCGCTGAGGATAAAAAAAAAGTGCTGGGCTACAACAAAATGGCCGCCCTGTATAAGGGACATAATCACAAAGGAAATGGCCGCTGAGCTACAGAAAAATGGCCCCTGACCATGCTTTCCACTGAGGCACACAAAAAATGTCCGACAAACAACTATAACAGAAATAATGGCGGCAGAACAGCGCTATGGCGATCAGCACATGCAGACCTCTAGACACCCAGGGACACAGACACCCAGCGCAGCTCCCAATTTAAGGTCAGAGCCTCCTGGAGGACCGCTGGCTCAGGTACACACACCGCTCAGCAGCCGGTCATGCAGCATCCCCCACGGGGGGGGGGGGGGAATAGGGACAGGGAGAGAAGAGAGGGAGGAGAGGAACCCCCTAATCGACCTCCCAGGAAATGCCCAGCTGCTCACCACCAAGGCAGGAAGAGCTGTACTTGCCATTCGGACAAGCTGGGGACATCCCATCACAGACCCACTCCCGAGCAGTACGGGATGGCTGCTGGCCATGACACTGTGACAAGGACATTGGTAGTCCGGTCATGTGTGTGCCCCGAAGTGTTGCGCTCACTGGCCACCCCTGGAGCCTGAGGGGCATGTCGTGACCAACCCAGCGCGTAGCTAGGGTTTGCACACGCTTGATGGCATGGTTGGGGAGACTAAAAGGATCTAGATTATCCAGCCTGTCACCCAGCCAACTGTTGATGGCAGATCACAGGATCTTAAAATCCCAAAAGGCAAACATTCAGCAAAAAATCCCAGGACCGATGGTCCCGCAGGGAGCATAGGTCCTTCTCCTTCACTAAGCAGAAATAAAACTGAGCTGCAGGAAGCAGGCTGAGGGGTTATTACCAGAGGGACCACCCCCTGGGCGGAACTGTAAAGTTCTGTTTTTTCACATGTATTACATGTTCTGCCTAGTCCTCTCCTGAAGGTGGCATAAAAAAACCCTACGGTCAAGATTACTGGAGCTGTGTCCGTCAATGAATGAAAGAGAGAAATGTTTTAAAAAGATCAGCACAAGGGACGCTACTTACATTTAATGTGAAGTGTCCCTTGTGCTGGCTTTTTGCACAGTCAGGGCACAGAGCACTGTCAGAGCCATGATTGGAGCAAGTCATAGACCCACCTCACACTATAAAATGTTCCTTCCCAGAGGAGCTATTTACCTTGTGATATTGGAGTGGAGATAGATAGAACAGGGCTCTGTTCATTGCTACTAGCAAATTAGTGTGCTATTGTGAGTGTACAGTGTATATAGTGATAGTGCAGCGACAGTGTAGTGTGTCCCTGCAGATTTACTACAGTATTTAAAAGTGTGGCAGTGCAGTATTACTGCAGTATATTGTAACGTGTCAGTGGAGTGTGTATGTGTAGTGCAGTGTTTTACAGTGCTGTATACCCCCCCCCCTTTTTTTTTGGTTGCTATTTTTTGTGCCGTGCCTGCCACCCTTTTTGAAATTGTGAGCCACATTTTTTTTTCTACGGCGCTGTTGTTCAGCCCTTTTTAATTTTTATTTTTTTATAGTTGTGACATTTCTGTCAGCGGCACCCCTCAAGTTAAAGGGCACAAAATATCACTTTCCATTGATTAAAGTGCATCCAATTGCACATTCCCCCATTTCTATTACATTTCGGTAATAAGCCCCCCCATCATATCTGGGAGGCCAGCAAAGGTGGTGGTGGTTCGTCCTCAAGCAGGGCACCATTTTCTCTGTTTAGTGATGTTGATCGTGCTATCCAGCCACAGCATGCAGAGAACATACTATACTAACATATTAGGTGGGTGGTCATGAAAGTTGGCTGGTCAATGTATATACCTCATCTCGACGTTGAGACAGTTTGAAATATGAAAATGATCTACTAGAGATTACATACTAGTAATTTTAGTTGTGATTGCAATACTAAAAAAGGGAAAAAAAAGGCCCATGCTCTCCTAGTCCAAAGATCTTACAGTCTTACACCTAAAGTAGAAACACTGTAGAAACAATAAAAAAAATACTACAGACTAAAGCTTTTGTCTGCTGTCTTTAAGATGGCATAAAACAAGACAGCTTGTGAACTGCAAATGCATTCCAAATACACCCTGCACAGAGCAGCATAAACTGCCTTAACAGCTGACAAATCTATTTTTAGAGCTTGGTAATGATAGAACATAACAAAAGCCATACACCGCTTTGTGCTGCCATCAGAAATTACACCAAATCTGTGGATGACTAGCCGTAGACAGTAAACCCGTTTTGTTAAGTAGGCAATTACTGAACCAACCAAGGAATGAAGCTGCCATATAAAACAATGGATCTCTGTTGCCAAACCATACGCAGCTGTGCACATGAGCACCCAAGTGAACACATAGGGCCCATTCAAACTTGTCCACTCTGGGCATTAATGTGCATTATGTCATGTGTTAAAGTGGTAGTAAACCCACTTTTTCATCTTTTACCTACAGGTAAGCCTGTAATAAGGCTTACCTGTAGGTACTGTAAATAAAACTTGTGAATAAAGCTAAACTTGCATGGTTTAGGACAGTGATGGCGAACCTTGCCATCCCAGATGTTTTGGAACTACATTTCCCATGATGCTCAATTACACTGCATGAGCATAATGGGAAATGTAGTTCCAAAACATCTGGAGTGCCAAGGTTCACCATCACTGTTTTAGGACATATTCAGGGTGCATGCAGCCGGTGACATCACTGGCACATGTGCTCTGAAGGTCTAGCATACCAATTAGATACCTTTATCCAGGCATGCAGGAAGTGTAGGAGCAGCAAATGTGCACTTGGTTCCCCAACCCCTGAACCATACCAGCTAATTTAAAATATTTATTTGTCGGTACAGTGCCTTGGAAAAAGTATTCACACCCCTTGACATTTTCCACATTATGTCATGTTACAACCAAAAGTATAAAATGTATATTATTGGGATGTGATAAACTAACACAAAGTGGCACATAATTGTGAAGTGGAAGGAAAATGATAAATGGTTTTCAAAATCTAGTGGAACCAATTGCCTTCAGAAGTCACCAAATTAATAGAGTCCACCGGTGTGTAATTTAATCTTAGTATAAATACAGCTGTTCTGTGAATCTCTCAGAGGTGTGGTAGAGAACCTTAGTGAACAAACAGCATCATGAAGGCCAAGGAAAACACCAGACCGGTCAGGGATAAAGTTATGGAGAAGTTTAAAACAGGGTTAGGTTATAAAAGAATATCCCAAGCTTTGAACATCTCATGGAGCACTGTTAATCTATCATCTAAAAAATTAGAGTTACGCTTACCGGTAACGTCTTTTCCAGTAGTCTTTCAGGACAGCCACTATGAGAGATAGTCTCCTCTTCCTCTGGAAACACTGCGCCAGCCCATAAATTCTTACTTCCCGTATCGGACCTCAGTTTATATTGAGATTACCTCCGGCCAGCTGGGGGGACACAAGAACACATTAATAACACATTGTCAAATACTATTATCCTGCTGCGTTCTGGTCTTTTGTAAGACTCCCCCCAATTTTCGGGTGGGTAACTAGGGCTGTCCTGAAAGACTACTGGAAAAGACGTTACCGGTAAGCGTAACTCTAATTTTCCCTAATCGTCTTTCAGGACAGCCACTATGAAAGGATAAACGAGCACTTACCAGTTAGGGTGGGACTACAGCTTGCAAAACCTTTCGCCCAAAGGCCTACTCACCTGCCGACACCAGATCCACTCTGTAGTGTTTTACGAAAGTGGAGTAGCTGGACCATGTTGCTGCCCTGCAAATCTGTTCTGGCGTTGCTCTCGCTCTCTTTCTGCCTGGGAGGCTGCCATTGCTCTTGTAGAGTGTGCTTTAATACCCACTGGGATTTCTTTCCCTGCAACTGAATAAGCCTGCTCGATGGCTACTCTGAGCCTTCTAGCAATAGTGCGTCGGGACGCCGAACATCCTTTTCTGTCCCCGGAAAACAAAACAAATAAGGAGTCTGACCTTCTGAATGTCTTGGTCAGTTCTAAATAGTGTAGGATACATCTCCTAACATCCAAATAATGAAATTTTAGTTCTTTCTCGCCTGAGGGATTGAGACAAAATGAGAGTAAAACAGTTTCCTGGCTTCTATGAAAGCCGGATGCCACTTTTGGCAAAAAGGCCGGATCGGTCTTTAAAACTATCCGGTCCGGGAAAATAACGCAAAGGGGAGCCCTGACTGGGCCTCCATCTCACTGACCCTCCTGCCAGTTGTCACTGCTACCTGAAAAACTGTCTTCAAAGTAAGTTCTCTTAGTAAACACTCTTCTAAAGGCTCAAAAGGGGGGTCTGTTAAGCTTTGTAAAACTAAGGATAAATCCCATCTGGGAAAGGGCAGACCCTGGATCGGTCTCTGTCTAGTCAGGGACCTAAAGAATCTGACTACCCATGGGTTGGCAGCCAGATGCTCTTCTAAATAAACACTGAGGGCTGACACTTGACCCCTGAGGGTACTAATGGATAAGCCTTTATCTGCCCCACACTGTAAAAATTCCAAAACTGCAGAGGAGCTCCGTACTGGGAAAGAGCTTTCTACGCACCATTTATTGAAACGTAACCAGACCTTTTCATAGATCTGGCGAGTTTCCTTTTTCCTACTGTCTAGGAGGGTAGAAATTAGCCTCTCTGAAAACCCCTTAGCTTTTAATATACCCTCCTCGGTAGCCAGGCTGCTAACTTCCACTGGCGTACTCGTGGACAGAGGACTGGCCCCTGAGAGAGGAGATCATCCCGAGGGGGCAAGAATAAAAGAGGTTCTACAGCCAACTGTTTCAGTATTGAGAACCATGCTCTCTTGGGCCAATGCGGTGCCACCAGAATCAGAGGTGTGCTTTCCATTTGAAACTTTCTCAGAACTGCTGGCAACAACGCTGGAGGTGGGAAGGCATAGCAAGTTCTGAAGTGCCAATTCTGGTTCAAAGCGTCCACACCTAAAGCTCCCTCTCCCTTTCTCAGGGAGAAAAAAACAGGGTGTTTTTGCATTGCTTTTGGATGTGAAAAGGTCCACCTCCGGAGGTCCCCATCTCTTTATTATGAGATTGAAGATCTCCTGATTGAGAACCCAGTCACCCTCCCTCAGCCTCTTTCGGCTGAGAAAGTCTGCTACCACGTTTTTCTCTCCTCTCAGGAAAACTGCTGAGAGTGAAAGGGTGTAGGTCTCGGCCCAGCTCAGGATCTCTGCTGCTAAATACAACAGGGCTCCACTTCTCGTGCCACCCTGCTTGTTTAAATAGGCCACTGCGGAGGAGTTGTCCGACCGCACCTGAATGTGGTGGCCAAGGAGCTCTTTTTTGAAAAACCTGAGGGATAGTCCCACTGCCCTTAGTTCTTTCCAGTTGGACGACCGAGACAGCTCGTCGTCTTCCCAAGTGCCCTGGGCTAGAAGGGAACCCAAAATGTGCCCCCCAACTTCTGCCACTTGCATCTGTGGTAACTAGCCGAGAAACCGGGATGAGCCACAGACGTCCTTGCGACAGGTTCGTCACTTTCCTCCACCACCAGAAGGATCTCTTTACTTGGTGTGGAACATGTACTAGGGGTGTCTAGAGCCTCCTGACTGTGGTCCCACACCCCTAGGACGAAGGTCTGTAGGGGACAAAAAATGTAGTCCTGCCCACTGCACTGCTGGGAGGGTAGATGTAAGAAGACCCAATACTGACATCAGAAACCTTATGGAAAACAGCTGGTTGCTCTGAAGAGAGGCCACCGCGCTCTGTCCAGCTTTTGTACCTTCTCTCTCGGCAGAAAAACTCTGTTGCGAGGGGATCAGGCTGGACTTTTCCAAGTTTAGTAGCCACCCCAGGTCTGTAAGGTTTTGGTTAGGTCGAGATCCTTGACTAACTGTATTGGGGATGCTGCAAATAAGAGCAGGTCGTCCAGGTAGGCTATTATAGATATCCCTTGGACCCGAAGAAAGGCCATGGCTTCTGCCAGGACCTTGATAAAAATGCGGGGTGAAGAGGATAGTCCGAATGGCAGGGCCTGAAACTGAAGGTGTACTGTTTCTCCCCTAGATCTTTGGGAAGGCATAGAAACTTCTGCGAGGCCTCCGCTATAGGGATGTGCAAATACTTGTCCCTTAGGTCCAGAGATACCATGAAACAGTTGCGGGGTAGAAGAGCCCTTACTGAAAAGATTGACTCCATGAGGAAACTTTTGTATGCCACTGACCTGTTCAGGGGCTTTAAGTTCAGAATGAATCTGAATTTCCCGGAAGGTTTTTTCACTATGAAGGCATGAGAATAAAAACCCCTTCCCTCTTCTGCTTTTGGGACTCTGAGAATAACGTCCTGATTCTCTAATTCCCTCAATGCTTCCAGCAAGGCCTCGGCCTTTGCCATGCACCTGGGTAGATGCATGGCAAGGAATCTTTGGGGGCAGTCTTGAGAATTCCAAGAAGTACCCCCTTCTTATTACACCTAAAATAAATTGATTGGGGGATATTGTCTCCCACTGTGGGAGAAAGGCCCCCAGTCTTCCTCCCACTGTAACTGGAACATCACTGGGTTTTACGGGGCTGGTCAGGAGAGCGAAAAAATCGCCCCTCCTCTGCCCCTGCCTTTTTTGGGGCCAGGTTTTCTTTTTTCCCTCTGATTTAGGGGTTTCCCTGCGCCCTTGTGGACGAAACCCCTTTTTTGTTTGTACGGGGGTTTTCCGCTTAAGAGGAAAGGATTTTTTTCTGTCCACTGTATGGTCTAGAACAGTCTCTAGCCCTGGGCCAAAAAGGAGGTCCCTGTCAAAGGTATCCCACACAGTTTTACCTTGGAGGAACTAGCCCCTGGCCACATTTTTAGCCAGAGGGCCCTTCTGGCCGAATTGGCTAGAGCCGCCATTCTGCCCAACATGTGGACAGACTCAGCAGAGGCATCTGCTATGTAAGCGATACCTCGAGCGAGCGCGCCCCCCCTCCCGAGCCGTACCAGGCCGCGTGCCCTCAACATGGGGGGTGCCTTGGGGAAGGGGGGGCCGCGCGGCCCCCCCACCCCAAAGCACCTTGTCCCCATGTTGATGAGGACAAGGGCCTCTTCCCGACAACCCTGGCCGTTGGTTGTCGGGGTCTGCGGGCGGGGGGCTTATCGGAATCCGGGAGCCCCCTTTAATAAGGGGGCCCCCGGATACCGGCCCCCCCACCCTATGTGAATGAGTATGGGGTACAATGTACCCCTACCCATTCACCTGTAAAATAAAAGTACCCAAAAAAAAAACACAACACACGAGATAAAATATTTTATTGCACAGCTCCGGCGGTCTTCCGTCTTCGGGGGTCTTCTCGCCGGACTCCTCCGCTATCTTCTTGTAGCTCTTTTGCTAGCGGAGGAGTCCGGCTTTCTTCCTCCCCGCCGCCGGCCTCTTCTCCCGCCTTCGGGGGTCTTGTCCCCCTCTTCGGTTCTTCTGCCGGGCCACCGCGCCTTCTTATAGCTCTTTTACAGGCGGTGGCCCGGTCTTCTGTCGCCGCCGCCTTCCGTTCTTCTGCCGGGCCACCGCGCCTTCTTATAGCTCTTTTAGAGGCGGTGGCCCGGTCTTCTGTCGCCGCTGTCGCCTTCTGGTCACCTTCCGTTCTTCTTCTTGTTCTTCTTCTCCAGGAGATGTTGACACGTCGCTCTCTCCGGCTGGAATGCCAGAGCCGCGCTGTGCGGCCACTTATATAGTGACAATGGGGCGGTGTCACATGGTATATGTCACATGGGTTGGTCACATGGGTTGATGTCACATGGGGACTATGACATCGTAAGGGGGCGGGGTCACCATGTGACCAACCCATGTGACATATACCATGTGACACCGCCCCATTGTCACTATATAAGTGGCCGCACAGCGCAGCTCTGGCATTCCGGCCGGAGAGAGCGACGTGTCAACATCTCCTGGAGAAGAAGAAGAACAAGAAGAAGAACGGAAGGCGGCCGGAAGGCGACCGGAAGGCGACAGCGGCGACAGAAGACCGGGCCACCACCTCTAAAAGAGCTATAAGAAGGCGCGGTGGCCCGGCAGAAGAACGGAAGGCGGCGGCGACAGAAGACCGGGCCACCGCCTGTAAAAGAGCTATAAGAAGGCGCGGTGGCCCGGCAGAAGAACCGAAGAGGGGGACAAGACCCCCGAAGTCGGGAGAAGAGGCCGGCGGCGGGGAGGAAGAAAGCCGGACTCCTCCGCTAGCAAAAGAGCTACACGAAGATAGCGGAGGAGTCCGGCGAGAAGACCCCCGAAGACGGAAGACCCCCGGAGCTGTGCAATAAAATATTTTATCTCGTGTGTTGTGTTTTTTTTTTGGGTACTTTTATTTTACAGGTGAATGGGTAGGGGTACATTGTACCCCATACTCATTCACATAGGGTGGGGGGCCGGTATCCGGGGGCCCCCTTATTAAAGGGGGCTCCCGGATTCCGATAAGCCCCCCGCCCGCAGACCCCGACAACCAACGGCCAGGGTTGTCGGGAAGAGGCCCTTGTCCTCATCAACATGGGGACAAGGTGCTTTGGGGTGGGGGGGCCGCGCGGCCCCCCCTTCCCCAAGGCACCCCCCATGTTGAGGGCACGCGGCCTGGTACGGCTCGGGAGGGGGGGCGCGCTCGCTCGCCCCCCTTTCCTGGCCGGCCGGGTAGCGTGCTCGGACAAGGGTCTGTTGTGGACTTTGGGGGGACCCCCACGCCGATTTTTTTCGGCGTTGGGGTTCCCCTTTAAGTCCATACCAGGCGGCGGGGCCCGCGACGTCTCCTTCGCGGGCCCCGCCTACCTGGAGACGCGCTCGAAATGAGCAGACTTTCCTCCGAGCGGGAACAGTTTGCTCATTTCGAAAGTGGCCTACACACGGGCGGACTGTCCGCTCAAACCAAGTTTCAGCGGACAGTTTTTCGGAATTTCCGAAAAACTTTGTTCGTCAAACTGTCCGCTGAAACTGTCCGCTGAAGCCCCACACACGAGCGGACTGTCCGCTGAAACACTGTTCAGCGGACAAAGTTGAGCGAACAGTCCGCCCGTGTGTACGCGGCCTAACTGTCATTTCAGGCTTTAAATTGCCGATAGCTGAGTCCCATGTTTTTAGAGCAGAGAGTCAATCCTTTTGTCCATGACATCTGCCAAAGCCCCCATGTCTTCTAACGCCAAATCCGTGTGTCTGGAGACCTGGGAGAAGGTGGCATCTAATTTGGGATTTTTATTCCAAATGCAGGCCGGTTCCTCTTAAAATGTGAATCTTCTTTTAAGGGATCTAGAAAAGAAGGGCTTTCTCTCAGGATCCTGCCACTCCCTTTTAACTGTTTCCATCAGTACCTCGTGCACTGGAAACACCCTTCTCTTTGGTTCCCCTAAACCCGAGTACATTTGGTCATGAAGGGTTAGGGGTTTCTTATCCGCCTGGATACCGAGGGTTGTATAAATTGCTTTTAAGAGGTCCTCTACCTCATCAAGGGATCATTTATATCTGGAGGCTTTCCTGGACCCATCCTGGTCCTCCCCCTCTGAACCCTCTTGGGAATCCTAAGAGGAACTGTCTGGAAGTCCCCTTCCTGTCCCTGAAGGGCCTGCAACCTCTGTCCCCCCTGTTGTAGCAGGTTGACCTGGAGCAGAACTCTGTGCTAGAGGTGGGGTTGTATCCTGGGGAGCTGGACCCGTGGGAAGCTGAAACGTTTCAAACAGGGATCTAAAAGAAGAGAAGGTGGACGAGAGCTCTTTGACTGAAGCTGCTAGTCTTGACTACGGATGAGCTTCGTGTTCGAGTCGAACATACGTTCGACTCGAACATCGGCTGTTCGCCCGTTCGGCGAATTCCGAACGTTATGGGCCGTTCGCGCCACATTCGTGTGGCGCTCACGGCCCACAATGCACTGCGTCATCGCAGTGCATTGCTGGCTCATGATTGGCCAAGCATGCACTGTGACCCCGCATGCTTGGCCAATCACAGCGCCAGCAGCGAGGAGAGCCATGATTGGCCACAGGCCTTAATATCCGTACAAGACCCAAAGGGGCTGGTAATGGGCAGGGGGGGCTACCCATGCCATTTTTCTCAATGATTTTCAACCATATTGCAGGAACCAGATATAACATTAAAACCGCAAGCAGTTTTAAATGGTGTTATTTCCGTTTAATGTCATTTTGTGCAGGGACTGTTCTAAACACGGGAAACACGTGGCACTTCACAGGCATACTACAGACACCCCCCAGGCACCATATTTAAAGGAATATTTCACTTTTTTTTTTCACTTTAATCGTCATTAAAATCAGTGCTCCCGCCAAAACGGCCATTTTTAAAAACATTTTAGGCATTGACCCATGTCCCCTGGGGCAGGAGCCAGGTCCCCAAACCCTTTTTAGGACAGTATCTTGCATATTAGCCGTTAAAATTAGCACTTTTAATTTCGAACGTTCGAGTCCCATAAACTTCAATGGGGTTCTAAAGTTCGTTCGAATTTGGGGTCCGTTCGAAAGTTCTGGTGCGAACCGAACCGGGGGGTGTTCGGCTCATCCCTAGTCCTGACTCCTGTTCAGGTTCCCTTTCCTTAACAAGGGAATCTATACAGTCTCTGCACAACACTTTTGTCCAAGATTCCCCCAAAATGTCCCTACAGGAGGCACATTTCTTTTTAGAGCTAAAAAAACTAAGTAAAAAGGAAAAAACAGAAAGAAAAAAAAAGTCAATACAAAGCTCAGGATACAACCCTGGGAGTGCACTAGACCCCTCTTTAAATGCAGGGATCTGAGCCTCCCCTCCTCCCCGGCCACCCAGAGGGTCTGCCCCCCCCCCCCCCATTGATAGAACCATACATTGGGGGGGGGGGGAATCCTAGATAGAGAGTACCCCTTCCCAGAGTGCGCTTACCTTAGGAATTCTGGAGGTAGTGTGTTGGTTGAGCATCAGCTTCCGACATGACTGCAGGTGGCTGCTTACTACCAAGTCTCACGCTGCCTGTGCGCATTCCCGACTCATCTCCAGCTTGTGCCCGGCCCTCCTATCGGCTCCACGAACCGGAAGTCGATCGTATACGAGGTCAAGCCTTCGTTTCCGCCGGATACGACGTTGCCTGTCATTCAGCCTGCTCGGTTCAAAGAAAAAAAGGCGGTCTGTACCCTTGTACATGGAAATCCAAATGGCTTGCCAGCTGCATCCCCGTAGACGCAATAGGAGTCCCCCACGACCTGAAGCCGCGCTCGACTAGGAAGGGGTGGCAATACCTGGTGAGGTAAGTAAGCCGAACGTTAATCCGAATGGCTTGAACCCAGTTTTCTCCTTACGAAGCCCCTGCTTCTTTCAACCGGGTTCTTGATGGAAAAAAATGGCCACAGCCTCCCTGACCGGCCTGGTCCCTGCACAGTGTCTCCCCGCCAGAGGAAACACTAATAACTGAGGTCCGGCAGGGGAAGTAAGAATTTATGGGCTGGCGCATGTGTTTCCAGAAGAAGAGGAGGAGACTATCTCTCATAGTGGCTGTCCTGAAAGACGATTAGGGAAATGTAAAGCGTATGGCACAATTGCAAACTTACCAAGCCATGGCCGTCCACCTAAACAGGCCAGGCAAGGAGAACATTAATCAGAGAAGCAGCCAAGAGGCCCATGGTAACTCTGGAGGAGCTGCAGAGATCCACAGCTCAGATGGGAGAATCTGTCCACAGGACAACTATTAGTCGTTCACTCCACAAATCTGGTCTTTATGGAAGAGTGGCAAGAAGAAAGCCATAAGAAGTCCTGTTTGCAGTTTGTGAGAAGCCACGCGGCGGATACAGCAAACACGTGGAAGAAGGTGCTCTGGTCAGATGAGACCAAAATTGAGCTTTTTGGCCTAAAAGCAAAACGCTATGCGCAGCGTAAAACTAACACTGCACATCACCCAGAACACACTATCCCCATCATGAAACATGGTGGTGGCAGCATCATCATGTTGTGGGGATGCTTTTCTTCAGCACGGACAGGGAAGCTGGTCAGAGTTGATGGGAAGATTGATGGAGCCAAATACAGGGCAATCTTAGAAGAAAACCTGTTATAGTCTGCGGTGGAGTTTCATCTTGCAGCAGCACAACCACCCTAAATATACATCCAGAGCTACAATGGAATGGTTTAGATCAAAACATATTCATGTGTTAGAATGGCCCAGTTAAAGTCCAGACCTACATCCAATTAAGAATCTGTGGCAAGACTTTAAAATTGCTGTTCACAAACACTCTCCATCCAATCTGACAGAGCTTAAGCTATTTTGAAAATAATGGGCAAAAAATGTCACTCTAGATGTGTAAAGCTGGTAGAGACATACCCAAAAGCACTTGAAGCTGTAATTGCAGTGAAACATGGTTCTACAAAGGATTGACTCGCCACACTTTTCACATATTTATGTGTAAAACAATTTGAAAACCATTTATCATTTTCCTTCCACTTTACAATTATGTGCCACTTTGTGTTGGTCTAGCACATAAAATCCCAATAAAATACATTTACGTTTTTGGTTGTAACATGACAAAATGTGGAAGGGGTATGAATACTTTTTCAAGGCACTGTACAAGGTTTTTTAATTGGATAAAGTGGGAAAGCGTAAAAGCACTGCCAAAATGTATTTCTATTTAGAGAAATTTCCTCTTACTTTCTGTTTTGGGAATAATGTTTTACCAGAAAGGAAGTAAGGGAAAATTGTCTAGAAGACAACAATAAAAAGCAGACAGGGGATCCAGCACTCCTCTACTTAATTTAAAAATAAAACATTTTACTTCTGACTGTGTTGCTACTGGAGAATTTTCTTTGCTTTCTGTCAGGTAAAAAGTTGTCCCCAGGACAGGAACTAAGAGAACCTCTCTGAGCCCTGGTCAAAAGTAAAACCCTAAGTGCCGGTTCACACAGGGGCGACTCAGATCCGACTTCAAGTTGCCCCAAGTCACCTCAGGTCGCACAACATGTAGAAATCAATGTAAGTGAATGAGAGCCGTCTTAATGCACGCTACTGAAGTCGCTCCGACTTCAGAAAAGGTTCCTGTACTACTTCAATCCGACTTGTAGGCGACTGGTACCCACTGATTTCAATGGAGGTCGCCTCCAAGTCGGATCTCTGTCTATACAGAGGCGACTCTCAGAGAATTATCAGCTCTCAAAAGGAGTTCCCCCTGAGAGCTCATTCTCTGATTGGCCACGGCAAGTCGCCTGGCCTGGAGTAGTGTTGTAAGTCACGTCCAAGTCACGTCAAGTCACGTCAAGTCACGTCAGGTCACGTCAGGTCACGTCAGGTCACGTCAGGTCACGTCAGGTCACGTCGTGTTGCCCCTGTGTGAACCGAGCCTAAGAGGGATGCTAATCCTTTCCTAAGTAACGCAAAACAAAAACATTTTGGTTATAGATACAATAGACATAGCCCCAGTTATTATATATACATAAATAAAACCAAAAGCAGATTATATATACACTCAGCAAAAATGCTGCATCAACAAGGCAGACCAAAAACTCAAACGCAATGCCCCTGGTGCTCACTACCACACTCCACATTGCTTCACCGCCTCTGAGAATGCCCAACTATCAATACTTACTGGGACTCTGTGCTGGCCTTCATCTCTAAAATCAATAAAACTCGGATATCAAAAAAAAATCATCTACTGTACCTGTTCAGATACGAACCACCCTCATCCACATCACCAGTGGGACCACTCAACATTTCACAATGGACCCCTATGTCTCCCTGTTGCCCGCAGGACTATTATGTCTCATTGAATTAAATCAACACCACCCAATTTACCGGCAGTGAAAAAAGCTATATGGTCGCTCTTGTACCTCTACTTCACGCTTTTTCGCAAGATGGCGTAAATACATGGAGATCACATTCACCCAAAAGGACCTACGGGAACTTATGAAACCATTTTGCTTTACGGACTGGTATCTTAAACGAGATCTTACCAACTCCCTAGGTAATCTATAACTGTTCAACTTGTCTGACCCCTCTTCTTTTCTACCACCCTAGAACCACAACTTTATGAAGCTCTTTGGAGACTGTGACTCATTCCTATCCAAAACAAGTAGCCTCATCTTCTATTATTGTTGTAGCTAATCCAGTCTCTGAGATCACTATTTGAATACATCAAACGTTGTTTCCACTCCTGAAGGTGTTTCGTTCTGAAATACTTTTTTGTATTATTGTTGTACAGGTAAATATGATTCTCCTGCCATCTTCCCCTTTCCCTATACCTCCCCCATGCCCTCCCTTCTCTGCTCATGATCAAACTTCAATTGTTTATTTGATTATACATGCTTCAACGCTAATGAGCTCTATACCTTTGTAATATACAAAATCCAATAAATATAAAAAAAAAAGGGGGGGATGGTAGCTGGAAGATGTACACATGATCCCAACCACAGAAGCTGTATAGACATACAACACTGATGAGACACCATTAGGGCCATTCCTATTTTAGGAGAAAACAAATGGCTTTAAAAATTCAACTCAATTCTTCTGAAATTATTAGGTTACCATCACCCAGCCACCAACCTAAAGTCTAAAATACAGCCAGAGGGGGGCTGTTCATAGTG
This sequence comes from Lithobates pipiens, assembly GCF_037356315.1. Lineage (NCBI taxonomy): Eukaryota > Metazoa > Chordata > Amphibia > Anura > Ranidae > Lithobates > Lithobates pipiens. The sequence goes on from NW_027507758.1 coordinate 340,067,427, forward strand.
TGATGCTTTGCATCATGTCCGTGGCACATTTAACCAACATTTAAAAAAAAAAAAAGGCAGCAGTTCAATTATTTCAGCCACTGCCTACCTTGATTTTGGGACTTGCTTGATTTAATCACTACCCCATTCATTTTCTTGCCATATGCAATTCCTATTGAAATCAATGAAAAAAGCATTAAAACACGAAAACGCACTGATAAGCAATAAAAAGTGCATGTAAAAAAAGTGTGAATAGGTTTAGAAGAGGCTGAAATTGGAGCGCATGCATGCAGCAGTGTAGGGGGAATACTTGATCTTCCCACTGTACTGGCCAAAACCGATGATACTGGCAGCACCTGGGCACCCTGCCTGCTGATATCAGCATCCACCACATCTCTGGCATTTGCAAAAAGAAAACCAAAAAAACGCCACAGTGAAGCTCCTTGAGGCGTGAGTCTCAGAGGCTGCTGAAGACAATATTGCAGCTGCAGCTCCATTTCAGAGTGATACAGTGGATATAAAAAGTCTATACACTCTTGTTAAAATGTCAGGTTTCTGCAATGTAAAAAAATGACAAAGATAAATAAATTCAGAAATTTTTCCACCTTTTAGCCCAGGTTCACACCAGTACGATAACAATGTAATGACACCCACAGCGGTACGCCGAAAGCAGTGTGAACTGCCTGTGGGAGAGATGCGATGCGGGAAGAAGTGCTGTAATCACACTGGTTCCCGCATCTCATCAGTGTGAACCTAGGCTAAGCGAGAGAGGAGGGGCTCACCACGCTCAGGTGTCCTCCGGCGCCTACTGTCAGCAGTGGGGGGTGATCGGGTCCTCTTCCCTGTTAGGTATGAAGCTGAATGGGGGGAAGAGGGCCCTCACCCAGCTCCATACCATTGCAGGGCATAAGTGACATCAAAGCATCACTTCCGCCCATAGCTCTTAAAGGGACTTTTTTTTTTTTTTCAAATGACATTTGTTTTTAGGACAATCCTGTGAGCCACCAATTCCTAGATGCTAAAACAAATAAAATTACCTAAAGCTGTTAGTGTTACATACGTCACATATATTGTGCAAAGACAATTATAAATATATATACGCTGTGCTAAAGGGATTTATAAGAAGTGTAGGTGCCCCCCTTAGGTAACAAATGCTCACCTTGAAGCGTGCGACTTTGCGAGTAAGAAAAGTCAAAACACGCAGGTGAACCACCTCTGGGTTCTATAATAGTATTGGGCTCAGTGTCCAAATAAATCAATGATTACCGTGTTTAATCACAATGTCCCCCTGAAGTAGATGCATAATCCCTGCAGGGGAGGGGTCAGGATGGCACGGCAGGCATCTTGTGAGGAGGACACCCGTATCATCCCGATACCATCATTGGTATACACCAGTATAGGCTTACTATAGAGTGGTGCACTGACACACCTAATCTGTGTGAGTACCCCTGAAGACGATCTTTTTTGCTTTATTCAATAAATGGTTCAGATATATGCTGATATGATCTTATCGCCTACAGTAGTGATGGCAAACCTTGGCAACCCAGATGTTTTGGAACTACATTTGCCATGATGCTCATGCACTCTGCAGTGTAGTTGAGCATCATGGGAAATGTAGTTCAAAAACATCTGGGGTGCCAAGATTCGCCATCACTGACCTACAGCATTGTGATTTAGCACGGTCATTGATTTATTTGGACACTGAGCCCAATACTATTATAGAGGCAGTTCACATGCGTGTTTTGACTTAGCTTAATCGCAAAGTCGCACGCTTCAAAGGTGAGCATTTATTACCTAAGGGGGGCACCTGAGTGATGACCACATCTTTTGGATGACACAGACTTTTATCAATACTGGATTAGTGACACAATTGGTTGCTGCTTACATGCACATGAGCACTTTGTTATATGATCTTATAACCTACAGCATTGTGTTTCAGCACGGTCATCATTGACCTATTTGGACACTGTTTGAAAGCACAGAAGCACTTTGATATATTGATGTTTTTGTAATATTTTTTATTTTGTGGTTTGTAATGCACAGTTATGCACTAGGCACTTTAACTGTATTATCCATAGTATGATATGTATATATAATAATTTTATAAATCACTAATTTAATATTCATTTCATTTTAGGATCAATTATTTACTGTGCACTTCTTATACATACCTTTCAGCGCAGCGTGTGTGTGTATATATATATATATATATATATATATATATATATATATTTATGACATTTGTTTTTTATTGCATTTTAGTGCAAATATGAGATCTGAGGTTTTTTTGACCTCCAGATCTCATAATACAAAAAAATGGCAGGACCTCTTATATATAAGTCCCGCCGGGCTCGCATGCAGAAGCAAACGCATACATGAGTAGCATATGAAAATCGCCATGATCGTTAGAGTGAGAGCAAAAGTTTTAGCCCTAGGCCTCCTCTGTAACTCAAAACATGCAACCTGTAAAAATTTTTAAACATCACCTATGGAGATTTTTAAGGGCGAAAGTTTGTCGCCATTCCATGAGCGGGCACAATTTTGAAGCGTGACGTTTGGTATCATTTTACTTGGTGTAACATCATCTTTCACAATATAAAAAAAAAAAAAAAAAAATTATGGGCTAACTTTACTGTTTTCTCATTTTTAAATTCAAAAACGTGTATTTTTTCCAAAAAAAGTGTGCTTGTAAGACTGCTGCGCAAATACGGTGTGACAAAGTATTGCAACAACCACTATGTTATTCCCCAGGTTGATAGAAAAAAAAACAATATATAATGTTTGGGGGTTCTACGTTATTTTCTAGTAAAAAAAAATGATTTTAACTTGTAAACTGCAAATCTCAGAAAGAGGCTCAGTCCTTAAAGGGGTTGCAAACTCTCATGGTTTTTCACCTTAATGCATCTTATGCATTAAGGTGAAAAACCTTCTGTGGTGGTGCTGCAGCCCCCCAGATCCCCCCCCCCGCTTTACTTACCTGATTGCTGTCATCCTCCAGCTGGAAACGACATGGACACTCGATGCGGGGAGGAGCCAGGAGCACCACTGAGGGGCCCAGAAGAGGAGAATCAGGGCCACTCTGTGCAAAACTGCACAGTGGAGGAAAGTATGACATGTTTGTTATTTAAAAACAAAACAAAGCTTTACAATTCCTTTAAGTGGTTAACAATAAGATCACTCCGATGCTTTGGAAGCTCTCTGCAGACCATGGCTTTTTCTGTAGGATGCAACAAAGAAAATGTCAGGAAAGACCTACTATAACAGCTGAACGTATTTTGGAGGTTACTCAGAGGCACTTTAAATGATAGCAGGTGTATAATGACTCTTATTTAACATGCGTTTGAATTAGGGATGCACCGAAATTTCGGTCGCCGAAACATATCGGCCGAAAATGGCCCTTTCGGCAAAAAGCCGAAAGAGAATTTCCGCCGATACTGGTGCCGAAAATGGGGCGGGGCTTGCGGGGCTTGGCCCCGCCCCCCGGTGCCGCCCATCACGGGGGGTGTCCTATCTTTAGCTCTCCTGCTCCCCTCCCTCCTCACCTATGCTGCAGTCAGCCTGTGGGGTCTCGCTCTAAAGTCCCCCTCTCCACAGCGGTGGCTGCATATGTCTCCTCAGCCGATGTGTAAATCGGCTGTGCAGGAGCTGGGCACGATGTTCACTGTGAAAGTGAAACCAAAGCAGAGGCGTCTAGCAGTGTGTGCTGTGCTCTCTGCCTCCCCCTAGAGTGCAATACCCAGCATGGAGATTAATGAAGAGCTGCAGCTGCCAATTTAAAAAAAAGACTGTCTATATATGTTTGTATGCCTGTGTGTTGTGTGTGTTATATGTGTGTGTGTGTTATATGTGTGCGTGTGTGTGTATATGTGTATATATATATATATGTGTATATATATATGTATATGTGTGCATGTTTATATGTATGTGTGTTAAGTGTGCATGTTTATATGTATGTGTGTTAAGTGTGCATGTTTATATGTATGTGTGTTAAGTGTGCATGTTTATATGTATGTGTGTTAAGTGTGCATGTTTATATGTATGTGTGTTATGTGTGCATGTTTATATGTATGTGTGTTAAGTGTGTATGTGCGCATGTATGTGTTATATGTGTGTTGTATGTTTTGTGTGTGTGTGTGTGTGTGTGCGCGCGCTTTTATATGTGTATGTTTATATGCACTGGTGAGGCACAGGCAGGCTACATGGCGGGCACTGGTAGGCTGCTGGCACAGTGAGGCTGCATTGATCTCCTGTAGCATGTCCGCAATCTCTGACCAGCTCCTGTAGCATGCCTGCAGTCTCTGACCAGCTCCTGTAGCATGCCTGCAGTCTCTGACCAGCTCCTGTAGCATGCCTGCAGTCTCTGACCAGCTCCTGTAGCATGCCTGCAGTCTCTGACCAGCTCCTGTACCATGCCTGCAGTCTGACCAGCTCCTGTACCATGTCTGGAGTCTCTGACCATCTCCTGTACCATGTCTGCAGTCTCTGACCATCTCCTGTACCATGTCTGCAGTCTCTGACCATCTCCTGTACCATGTCTGCAGTCTCTGACCATCTCCTGTACCATGTCTGCAGTCTCTGACCATCTCCTGTACCATGCCTGCAGTCTCTGACCAGCTCCTGTACCATGCCTGCAGTCTCTGACCAGCTCCTGTACCATGCCTGCAGTCTCTGACCATCTCCTGTACCATGTCTGCAGTCTCTGACCATCTCCTGTACCATGTCTGCAGTCTCTGACCATCTCCTGTACCATGTCTGCAGTCTCTGACCATCTCCTGTACCATGCCTCCAGTCTCTGACCATCTCCTGTACCATGCCTGCAGTCTCTGACCATCTCCTGTACCATGCCTGCAGTCTCTGACCATCTCCTGTACCATGCCTGCAGTCTCTGACCAGCTCCTGTACCATGCCTGCAGTCTCTGACCAGCTCCTGTACCATGCCTGCAGTCTCTGACCATCTCCTGTACCATGTCTGCAGTCTCTGACCATCTCCTGTACCATGTCTGCAGTCTCTGACCAGCTCCTGTACCATGTCTGCAGTCTCTGACCAGCTCCTGTACCATGCCTGCAGTCTCTGACCGGCTCCTGTACCATGCCCGCAGTCTCTGACCATCTCCTGTAATATGTCCTCAGTCTCTGACCATCTGATGTATGAAAATATTTTTTAAAAACAGTCATTTTCGGTATCGGTGCTGTTTCGGTATCGGTTTCGGTTTTCGGCCTAGTGTATTTTTCATTTTCGGTATCGGTTTCGGCACCAAAAAACCCATTCGGTGCACCCCTAGTTTGAATGTGATTGCTTAATTATGAACACAGCTACATCCCCAGTTATAAGAGGGTGTGCACACTTATGCAACCACATTATTTTATTTTTACCCCCCCCCCAAAAAAAAGATTTCAGTTTGTTTTTTAATTGAGTTGTACAGTTTATAGGTCACATTAAAAGTGGAAAAAGTTCTGAAATTATTTATCTTTGTCTCATTTTTTTTACATCACAGAAACCTGACATTTTAACAGGGGTGTGTATACTTTTTTTTGTTTACAAACTTTTTATTGTATAATTATAAGTATATTAAAAGTTACATAGATGATATAGAAGTAACAATAATAAATGCAATAAAAAAATTACTTCCAAGAGTAAATAATATAATAGATATGTTTATACCAATATCATGTAAAATAGAAGATAAACAATAAAACAACAAATTTACCAAAGAACTAAATTATTTTGAATGTCTAAACCAAGGTGTCCATTTAGCATCAAAATAGGGATTGGAGTTATGTAATGTGTGAAAATATACATTCCATCAGTGTAATTTGGTCAACGCGTGTGTAGACTTTTTATATTTACTGTACATACCTGTAGTCTACTGGATCTTTTATGCTATACTAGCATATTTGTTTCAGCGGCTGAATTTTGCAATCACTTTTTTTTCTGGCATACTAAATACTTTTTTTTTTTTTTTTTTTTTTTTTTTTACTAAATACTTTTTAACTATGCAGCAACAATGTTTTTTTTTTTTTAAACATCTAGTAAGGCCTCATGCACACGAGACGCAGTTAAACGCGCGTTCAGATGCAGTTGGACAGTTTTTTCAACTGCCCCTGAACTCATTCAATGTTATCCTATGTGTCCATGCACACAGTCTCGTTTTTTTCCGTTTTTATGCAGTTGCGTTTAATCTCGTTTTTCCAGAAGCAAAAAAATGCGTTCAGAAGCAAAACGCGGCAAAACGCGGTAAAACGCGGCAAAACGCCGCTACCGCGTTTAGCCGCGTTTGCGTTTATATGCGTTTTTAAAGGTGACCTTTTTTTTTACATTAAAAATCTCAAAAATGATTGCAAAAGATGAAAAACCATTAGAAAAATATTTTAAACAATTGCAATTGCAAGTGGACAATCCACAACTTGTGGCAAGTGACATGGCAGGTGGCAAGTGACGTGGCAAGTGGACAATTCACAACTTGTGGCAAGTGACATGGCAGGTGGCAAGTGATGTGGCAAGTGGACAATCCACAACTTGTGGCAAGTGACGTGGCAGGTGAAGTGGCAAGTGACGTGGAAAGTGGACAATCCACAACTTGTGGCAGGTGACGTGGCAAGTGACCTGGCAGGTGACGCGGCAAGTGACCTGGCAGGTGACGTGGCAAGTGGAAAATCAACAACTTGTGGCAGGTGACTGGCATGTGACGTGGCAAGTGGACAATCCATAACTTGTGGCAGGTGACGTGGCAAGTGACGTGGCAAGTGGACAATCCACTTGTGGCAGGGGACGTGGCAAGTGACGTGGCAAGTGGACAATCCACTTGTGGCAGGGGATGTGGCAAGTGACGTGGCGAGTGGACAATCCACAACTTGTGTCAGGTGACGTGGCAAGTGGACAATCCACAACTTGTGGCAGGTGATGTGGCAAGTGATGTGGCAAGTGGACAATCCACTTGTGGCAGGTGACGTGGCAGGGGACGTGGCAAGGGACGTGGCAAGTGGACAATCCACAACTTGTGGCAGGTGACGTGGCAGGTGACGTGGAAAGTGATGTGGCAAGTGGACAATCCACAACTTGTGGCTGGTGACGTGGCAAGTGGACAATACACATCTTGTGGCAGGTGACGTGGCAGGTGACGTGGAAAGTGGTGTGGCAAGTGGACAATCCACAACTTGTGGCAGGTGATGTGGCTGGTGACGCGGCAAGTGGACAATCCACAACTTGTGGCAGGTGGCATGGCAGGTGACGTGGAAAGTGGACAATCCACATCTTGTGGCAAGTGACGTGGCAGGTGATGTGGCAAGTGACGTGGCAAGTGGACAATCCACAACTTGTGGCAGGTGACGTGGCAGGTGATGTGGCAAGTGATGTGGCAGGTGATGTGACAAGTGGACAATCCACATCTTGTGGCAAGTGACGTGGCAGCTGACGTGGCAAGTGATGTGGCAAGTGGACAATCCAAAACTTGTGGCAGGTGACGTGGTAAGTGACGTGGCAGGTGACGTGGCAAGTGACGTGGCAAGTGGACAATCCACATCTCGTGGCAAGTGACGTGGCAGGTGATGTGGCAAGTGAGGTGGCAAGTGGACAATCCACAACTTGTGGCAGGTGACGTGGCAGGTGATGTGGCAAGTGATGTGGCAGGTGATGTGACAAGTGGACAATCCACATCTTGTGGCAAGTGACATGGCAGCTGACGTGGCAAGTGACGTGGCAAGTGGACAATCCAAAACTTGTGGCAGGTGACGTGGCAAGTGATGTGGCAGGTGACGTGGCAAGTGACGTGGCAAGTGGACAATCCACATCTCGTGACAAGTGACGTGGCAGGTGATGTGGCAAGTGACGTGGCAAGTGGACAATCCACAACTTGTGGCAGGTGACGTGGCAGGTGATGTGGCAAGTGATGTGGCAGGTGATGTGACAAGTGGACAATCCACATCTTGTGGCAAGTGACGTGGTAGCTGACGTGGCAAGTGACGTGGCAAGTGGACAATCCAAAACTTGTGGCAAGTGACGTGGCAGGTGACGTGGCAAGTGACGTGGCAAGTGGACAATCCACATCTCGTGGCAAGTGACGTGGCAGGTGATGTGGCAAGTGACGTGGCAAGTGGACAATCCACAACTTGTGGCAGGTGACGTGGCAGGTGATGTGGCAAGTGATGTGGCAGGTGATGTGACAAGTGGACAATCCACATCTTGTGGCAAGTGACGTGGCAGCTGACGTGGCAAGTGACGTGGCAAGTGGACAATCCAAAACTTGTGGCAGGTGACGTGGCAAGTGACGTGGCAGGTGACGTGGCAAGTGACGTGGCAAGTGGACAATCCACATCTCGTGGCAAGTGACGTGGCAGGTGATGTGGCAAGTGACGTGGCAAGTGGACAATCCACAACTTGTGGCAGGTGACGTGGCAGGTGACGTGGCAAGTGATGTGGCAAGTGATGTGGCAGGTGATGTGGCAGGTGGACAATCCACATCTTGTGGCAAGTGACGTGGCAGCTGACGTGGCAGCTGACGTGGCAAGTGACGTGGCAAGTGACGTGGCAAGTGACGTGGCAAGTGACGTGGCAAGTGACGTGGCAAGTGACGTGGCAAGTGACGTGGCAAGTGACGTGGCAAGTGGACAATCCACAGCTTGTGGCAATTGACATGGCAGGTGGCAAGTGATGTGGCAAGTGGACAATCCACAACTTGTGACAGGTGACATGGCAGGTGATGTGGCAAGTGGACAATCCCCAACTTGTGGCAAGTGACGTGGCAAGTGGACAATCCAAAACTTGTGGCAGGTGACGTGGCAAGTCACGTGGCAAGTGGACAATCCACAACTTGTGGCAGGTGACGTGGCAGTTGGACAATCCACAACTTGTGGCAGATGACATGGCAAGTGACGTGGCAGGTGATGTGGCAAGTCACGTGGCAAGTGGACAATCCACAACTTGTGGCAGGTGCCGTGGCAAGTGACACGCTAAATACAAGTACACTGCAGCTCTCACAGCTGCTGCTTCTCACTCTGGTCTCACAAAATTGCTGAAATAGTTAATTTTTGAGCTGGGGAGGGTCTATGATGTTAGCTTAACTAAACGCTTCTAGACGCAAACGTGGTAAAACGTGGTAAAACGCCGCTAAATCGCGGTAAAAATCGCGGCAAAACGCGCGTTTCTAAACGCCGGTTTTAACATGTGTCCAGCAGCGTTTGCATCTGCGTCTCGTGTGCATGAAGCCTTACATGTCAGTCCACCAAAGTTTTCTTGTTAGGCCTGTTCCATACAGGAGGACTCCGTTGGAGCCCACCTTTTCAGCGGGTAATCTATCTGCTAATCCTTGCTGAGCAGGCAAATGGCTGATCGTGTCCACCCTGCTTATGCAGAGCAGACGCAGACACAGCCCGCTCTCGTCTATGGCCAAATGAAATGAGAGATCTAATTACGGGCTATTCAGGTGCCAATTATTATAGCAAAGTCTATACAATTACAGAATAAGTAGTTGAGAAACTGTGAACACCTAAACCAAAACTGTCTTGCATCGTCTCAAATATAAGGATATTTGGAGTAGAAACCTTATGCCCTGTACACACGATAGGATTTTCCTACGGAAAATGTGATAGGACCTTAGTGGAACACTGTACACAATTCCGACACACAAAGTTCCACGCACGCTCGAAATCAAGCAAAAGAGCAGCACTGGCTATTGAACATTTTTCTCGGCTCGTCGTACGTCACCACGTTCTTGACATTCGTAATTTCCGACCAACTTTGTGTGACTATGTGTATACAAGACAAGTTTGAGCCAACATCCGTCAGAAAAAAAACATGGGATTTTGTTGTCGGAATGTCCGATTTTGTGTACAGGGCATTAGACATAACAGATCACAAATGAGAATATGTCACTGCAGTCAGAGTACATTAAACCTGAGCAAATAAGGGCCACTGTTCAAAATCAAGTGGAAGCTACATCTAATGGAAGCAAGTAGTAGAATCTCTGCCACATGCCCCAAACATTTCAGATTTTTTTTTTCTTTTTCTCCTACCCACACGAGAACAGAAACAGTAACAAAACAATATTTGAGTAAAAATAAAGATAAAATAGCTAAATCAAGGCTTGAACTAGGATAGGGTCAAGGGGTTTTAGATATATAAAATAATAAAGTTTTTTCATTTAGTGTCAGCATGTTTAGGCAGGATACAAAAACCAAAACAAGCAATTGTTTCTTGGCCCGATTTTACAGCTATAAACAAAAAATAACGTACATGTGTGGTATTGCTGCCATCATCAGGGGTAGGAGAATTTTTTGGTTTAGGGATTTTTGTTTTCTGGTGATATATTAAAATAAACAGCTACTTTTTTTTCTATAAGGCCCCTTTCACACGGGACAGATCCGTGATGATCCGCCCTGTGAACATCTGCTTGCTCAGCAGGGATCGCTCCATTTATCCCCGCTGAGCCGGCGGATGACAGGGTGGTCCCTGCAGACTGTGCAGGGACCGCCCTGTCAGATCTTCACTCCCCTCTATGGGGGATCGGATGAACATGGACCGTCTGTCCGTGTTCATCCAATCCGCAGACGGATAGAAAAATAGGATTTTCCTCCATCTGCAGAATCGGACCATAGTGGAGACGTATGATATCGGGTGTCAGCGGATGTTCATCCTCTGACACCCGCTATCCCATAGGATGGATGAAATATGGACATATGGTCCGCATGTGTGAAAGGGGCCTAACTATTTGAGCACATTTACTCATTGTCTGCAGTTGCTGATAGAACAAATTTTTCCAACAAGCCTGTTCTACAGAAGTCAATTGTTAGACTTCTGTCAAGCAGAAGTGGAAACAGATGGATTGAAATTTGGCTGGTTACTGCAGAAACTTATTTAATCAATCTATGGCCAGCTTAAAGCGGAGTTCTGCCATTTTTTTATTTTTAAGTCAGCAGCTACAAAGACTGCAGCTGCTGACTTTTAAAATATGGACACTTACCTGTTCAGGGCACCCATGATGTCTGCACCCCACTGCGCATGCGCAACTCACTCCCACTGGTCCCTGCTGCCTCCTGGGACCCATGTGTCTCCCAGAAGACAGTGGAGGGATGGGAAATGGTGCAGGTATCTATGCCCAGAAATGGGAGCAAAATACCTATATTAGACAGGTATCTGCTCCCCCCTCCCCTCTGAAAGGTGCCAAATGTGACACCAGAGGGGGGGGGGGGTTCTGAAAAGCAGAAGTTCCATTTTTGTGTGGAACTCCGCTTTAAGTAGTTGCAATGATATGTACAGTTTACTAACATGTGCCAAAGTTGCAAAACTGGGTTCAGCGCTGGTTCACACCATGCCCGCACATGAATTCTGTGCGATTCACATGTGGTTCTATGTGGGGCAATTTCAGCCCATTCATTTTGAATGGGCTAAAATTTCACTACACCAAAGTAGCATGCACTACTTTTTAAAATGCACTGCTACTGAATTGCATGATGCGACCTGCATTTGGGGGTGTCATTAACTTTCTATTGACACCAGCTGCAGATCGCAAATGAAGTGCATCTTACATGCTGCATTCACGTTTGGGCATGGTGTGAACCGGCCCCTCAAGCATTAAAATGTATTTTACCTTTAATTGTAAAGGGGTTAATCCATTAGGCCCCATTCACACCTAAAGCTACAAAATGCTGGAGGGGAAAAAAAATATATTATTCTCTATGGAGATGGTTCACATTTCCACTCCAAAACGCCTGAAGCCAGAAGCTCCTAAACACCTGAACCTCAAACAAGTTCTGGGATTTTTTTTTAGGCAGATTTTGGCGTTTTTTTGCTTTTTACATTGGAGGCCTTTTGACCTGTAAAAAACGCAGCAAAAACTGCACATCTTTCTGCCTCAAAACGCTACGCTCAGGTGTGAATGGGGCCTTATTGTTAGGTAGGTGCCACAGCTTGTATCAACATATAAGCTATCAGCTGCTTAACCATACCTCATGTAAAAAAAACGTGTGCAGATAAATGTTTAATTCTAAAGACTCAGGTCTTCAGGCTGGCCATAGATGGATTGAAATGTGGCCAACTATGGCTGTTCCAGTTCAAAAGGAGTCGATTGAGCCCCCTCGAATGGAACTGCTGGTAATTTTTCACACAATCAGCACCTGCAGCCAGTCAGTGTATTCTGACAAAGAAAGATTCCTGCTGTCATAATACAATAGTGCAGAAGGGAGGATTCCCCTATCCACCTTCATTGTGTGAATGGGGGACCCTGTTCCTTTTTCTTTTTTAATTAGTCTGCTGGCTCAAAAACATAAACTACCCATGTGTGGCCAGCTTTAGCCTATAGGGTCTGGTTGTAGCTTTGAACTTGCTTTGAGCCCTGCCCTCTTGAGTGCAAGCCTTTAAAATATTCCTGCCAGCAGTTTTTTCAATGTACACATATATTATAAACTCAAACTATCAAACCCAGATAAACTCATGCAAAGAGCATTTTTGGAAGGTTGGCAAAAACGGCAGCCCGCATTTCTCATGTGACAGAAGAATGTTGAATTCTTTGATAAACAATAAGACACTGTTTGTTATTTGTACTTACCGTCCACTAAAGCCTAGTACACACTGCTAATTAAGTTTGTTCAACCCACCGTGCTGAAGGAAAAAAAAAACTGACAGCTCCGGTCAGAGCCGCTGTGCTAACAATCCAATGTTAACACAGCGATCTCCTTTGCTGTTCTATGGTGTTCTGACAGGGGGGCGACCGCTCTGTCAGAACACTCCGGTCACCGCTCTCAGCCAATGGCAGATCAGGAATTGGTTGGCAGACCTTTTTCGGTCATGCCCCTTCGACAGAAGCCAGCCGAACGGGAGTGTCTCTGGTCCAACTGCCACAATGGAGCTCTAGATGCTGGAACAAACAATTGCCAGATCTATATGATGTCTTATGGGGTGCATTGTGTAAGCTCTTTAGAGGCGGCCCACAACATAAATTAATAAATGTTTTAAGGATACATTTTCCAGCTAATAAATAACCAAATAACACAGTTTGCCTTGGTAAACCTACTTGCCTATGCCCTGCCAAATGCAATTTCTTGTCTTTGGAAAAAGGGAGAATATATGATGTCAAGCAGGATGTGTTTAAAACAATAAAAAAAAGTGTACAGTGCTAAGCTGGCAAGCTCAAACTGAAGCTATGATACTAGAAAAACCTGCTGGCCTTATACTTTGAAACAATCCTCCCAAAGCAATAAATATGTATAGATGCAGAAGACAACCCATTAAACTAATCATACACAACGAGGTTAGGCCGCCTGACTCTTCTTGTTCTAGAGTCTAGACTACTCTGCAGCAAACATTGGCCCTGTGAGAAAACTACGTTTCCAGGAGGTGGTTTATTACTCCCCCCCCCCCCCCCCCGTTTTTCTGCCCCCCCATTCATTAGTGCTTACCTTTTTTCTCACCCCTCACCTTTCTGATTTCTCTACCTCTATTTAGTCCCCCGTTTTTTTTTCCGGTCTACTCTAATAAAAAAAAACCTGGGTACCTGACCTTGAGCACATATTAGTAGTCCTTCCTCTGCTTGCATGTTGGGGACTAGTTATCTTTACATAGTATCTGATTTGCACTTTTGTATCTATAATGCACTTATCTATCTTGACTACTTGTTCGCTGTCCAAACTGTGATGTGACTTGATGGTTACCTTTTGTACCCTATATAAAGAATAAAAAAATAATAAAAAATTATATATATATATATATATATATATATATATATATATATATATATATATATATATATATATATTTCCAGGATGCTGTAAAGATCTTTAACATTAGAGCAAATGAATCCAACAACCACATACAAATAAACCTCCCTCTCCTGCTTCTTGGTCTGTAATTCAGAATGTACTGATACCAGACACAACTGGGCAAATATCATTTGCAGGTCTAAATGGCAAACTTTTGTTTCTCACATAACGGGTGTTTTTAACCACTTAACAACCGCCCCATAGCCGAATGACGGCTACAGGGAGGTTTCTTAACTCTGAGAGGCCATCATATGATGTCCTCCCAGAATTCCGCTCTTGCGCGCCCCCTGGGCGCGCACTCGAGGGCATCTATGACCGCCGGGTCCACAGAACCCTGTGCATCACGGATCACCCTCATCGCGGCCGTTTACCACGTGATCGCTCCTTCAAATGACGGAGTGATCACTTGTAAACAATGACGCCAGTTCCTCCTTCCCCTCTCTGTACCGATCGGTACAGCGGAGGGGGAAGAGATCGGTGTCAGCAGCACTGTCTCTGCACCAAATTTAACCCCTCAATTCCCTGCCAATACCCTGCCATAAATTGCCATACCCAGCCATACTCGGCGATACCCTGCAATACCCAGCCATAGACGTCCACCTCCCGCCACCCTCCGGTGCCTCTACCTACTCGCCAATACGATCAAAGCCAGAATCTTTTTTTTTTTATTTTTTTATTTTTTTTTTTTTTATTTCAGGCTTCCCAGCCTAGAGGTGAGATGTGGGGTCTTATTGACCCCACATCTCACTGTAAAGAGGACCTGTCATGCCATATTCCTATTACAAGGGATGTTTACATTCCTTGTAATAGGAATAAAAGTGATAAAAAAAATTATTTTTGGGGAAAAAAAATGTCAAAATAAAGTAAAATGAATAAAAAAAATAAAAATTTAAAGCGCCTCTGTCCCCATGTGCTCATATGCAAAAACAGTGTTCAAACCACACATGTGAGGTATCGCTGCAAACGTTAGAGTGAGAGCAATAATTGTCATGGTTATGCAGTGATCTTCCTGTGTTTGCTTACCTCCCCTCATGTCTTCAGACTAGAGGCCAGCCACTTCCACCTGGTGGTTTTTATAACCTCTCCTCTAGGCATGGCTCCACCCCAGGCCCTATCAGGGAGCCCTATATTAACCTGTGCACTGCAGGCCTTCAGGGCTGATCAACCATTGTGTATTCCTTTGTGTGTTAGTGTCCTGTTTCCTGCTGTGTGCTCTGCTACTGGTTTCCATTACTGACTTTGGCCTTGACTATCCTTGTTTGCCTGTGATCCTGACCTTTTGGCGTGTACCTGACTATTCTTGTCTGCTTGTGGCCCCGACCTTGGCTTTGTCCCTCACCATCCCTATCCTCCTGTTGCCTACTGTGGGTGTGAGCTGGGGGATCCTGGGGGTCGCGACCTGCAGCCAGTTGCAGCCAAGTCCATCCTCACCACTCGAGGCTCTGGTGAACACCTGCTGGCTCTTAGACTCCGCGCCCCAGGGAATCTTATGCTCTAACCCCAGTGGGATCTGTCCCCCGTCTGCAGCAGTCAGCCATAGGGTCCACAACCTTGTGGTGCACTCCTGATCCCTACGGTGTGCACCTCTCACCTTGCCTCGACCTGACAGTTTGATCAGCCATGGACCTGGCTGATGTGCCGCTTCCTGCAGATGATGCATTGCAGAGCTTAGTTCGACGACTTGAGGCCCAAGAATCGCATCAGACCCAGGTGATGCGATTCCTTCAGGATTTGGCATCCCATTTTGAACAGGTTCAGGCCTCATTTGGACCCCCAGTTCAACAACCGCTATCTGCTGCTGCACCTATCGCATCAGTCGCAGCCACACATTCATTACTACTACCAGCTCCGGTCTGTTTCTCTGGGGACTCCAAGGCTTGCAGGGGGTTCCTTAGCCAGTGCACTATTCATTTTTAACTTCAGCCCCAAAACTTCCTGTCCGATCAGGCAAAAGTCGCATATATAATATCCCTCCTGTCTGGCGAGGCGTTAGCTTGAGCCGCCCCTCTGTGGGAACTGAATGATCCAGTGGTTTCTAGCCTGTCTGATTTCTTGAAACTTTTTCGGAATATCTTCGCGGAACCGGGTCGTGTCTCCTCAGCGGCTATTGCTCTTTTACGTCTCCGTCAAGAGTCTGCGTCTGTGGGACAGTATGCTCTTCAGTTCCGTATCCTCACAGCTGAATTGATCTGGAATAATGAGGCCCTAGTTGCAACCTTTTTACATGGCCTCTCTGATAGAGTGAAGGATGAATTAGCAGGAAGATCCCTTCCTGCTGATCTGGACAGTGTTATCACCTTGTGTAACCAGATCGATATTCGCTTTCAGGAGAGGGCCCTGGAAAAAAGACGTCAGCACTCCCCGTTCTTTAGGCAGCCTGAGCCCCCAGTCCCTTCTCTTCGATCCGAGGAGCACCCCCTGCCTGCTGAGGAACCTATGCAGTTGGGCTGGACTAAATTATCTCCCGAAGAACGTGCTAGGCGCAGAACTCTGGGCCTATGCCTCTATTGTGGGGCCAAAGGTCATTTCCGTGACACTTGTTCTCTTCATCCGGAAAAACGCTCAGGGCTAATACATCTGGAAGGTGGAGTATTAGACCCTGAAATATCACTTTCACCTTCTCGTATTCTCCTTTCTGTGTTGCTTCATGTCGGTGGTTCCTCTCGTTCGGTCTCAGCACATCTGGATTCTGGAGCCGCTGCCAATTTCATGGACTGGGAAACTGCATCCTCCATGAGTCTTACCCTTTTGCCCCTTACAACACCATTGGTGGTCTTGGCGATTGATGGCACTGTTCTCCCAGGGGGCCCTATCCGCTTCCAGACTCTTCCTGTTAAGATGTTAGTAGGGACACTCCACCAGGAGTGGATATCCTTCCTTGTCTTACCTAAGGCTTCATCTCCTATCGTATTAGGTCTTCCTTGGTTGCGGCTCCATTCTCCGCACGTTGACTGGTCTGCTGGACAGATCCTGGCTTGGGGTTACTCCTGTTCCTCTTCCTGCCTACTCAAGGGTACCCCAAAGGAGAGACTTCCTGTTACTACCATCCCAGTATCTTCTGCTCTTTCCACTGTATATAGCGATTTCTGGGATGCGTCCTGCAAGAGTCGGACTGTTCCACTCTCTGGGTCGTGTGGTGCTCTGGATGAGGGGTCCACCTATGAACCTGAGTCGATCATTCACTCTAGTTCGCATAACCATTTACCTTTGTCTGTCCCTAATCTCCCTTGGACGCACAACCAGACTAACTTGTCTGCAAGTTCCACAGTTGCTATGCCCTGTGATGCGATTGAGATGGTCGCTACACCTGACAATACTATTCAGTCGGCCTCTGCACCAGTTATGCCAGTCCAGCCCATGCCCAATGAGCTTCCTGCTTCTTGTTTAGCACCTTCGGTGACCTGGCCTCACCCTACTGCTACTATGTCCATCCAAACCCATTTAAGAGGCTCAATCCATCCTTTGGATAGAATACCTTATTCGGCCAGGAGGGGTTTTCAATCTTTTTCTCAGGGTTCTCTGCATTCTGTTTGTGTTGCAGCTACCCAGCTTGACTCTTGTGACATGTCACTTTCTAACCAACATGACCTCAGGGATCCACTGACCTCTGCCCAGTCTGATGGTCCTGTTATGGATGCCCAGCTCATTCTTAAGGGTGTGGGGGTCCTTGCTCAGACTCCTGATCTTCTCATGCCCTTACCCATTCCTAAAAAGCCTTTAGTCCAAGTCCTCTCGTCCTCCCCCTACCTCTGTTTCGGTCTCTGAGGATAATCTAAAATACGAGGTTAGTCAAGTTTTGGATTCCCGGCTCCGTAAAGGCATTCTTCAATACCTCGTACTTTGGAAAGGGTTGGGTCCTGAGGAGAGGTCTTGGATCACTGCATCTGAGGTCTTTGCTCCCTGTCTGTTGAGGTTCCATCTGGAGTTTCCCTTTAAGCCTGGACCCAGGCGGGGGAGGGGGAGACCTCGTAAGAGGGAGGGTACTGTCATGGTTATGCAGTGATCTTCCTGTGTTTGCTTACCTCCCCTCATGTCTTCAGACTAGAGGCCAGCCACTTCCACCTGGTGGTTTTTATAACCTCTCCTCTAAGTATGGCTCCACCCCAGGCCCTATCAGGGAGCCCTATATTAACCTGTGCACTGCAGGCCTTCAGGGCTGATCAACCATTGTGTATTCCTTTGTGTGTTAGATTCCTGTTTCCTGCTGTGTGCTCTGCTACTGGTTTCCGTTACCGACTTTGGCGTGTCTTGACTATCCTTGTTTGCCTGTGATCCTGACCTTTTGGCGTGTACCCGACTATTCTTGTCAGCTTGTGGCCCCGACCTTGGCTTTGTCCCTCACCATCCCTATCCTCCTGTTGCCTACTGTGGGTGTGAGCTGCAGGACCCTGGGGGTCGTGACCTGGAGCCAGTTGCAGCCAAGTCCATCCTCACCACTTGAGGCTCTGGTGAACACCTGCTGGCTCTTAGACTCCTCCCCCCAGGGAATCTTACGCTCTAACCCCAGTGGGATCTGTCCCCCATCTGCAGCAGTCAGCCGTAGGGTCCACAACCTTGCGGTGCACTCCTGATCCCTACGGTGTGCACCTGTCACCTCGCCTCAAGGTGACCTGACAATAATTCTAGCCCCAGACCTCCTCTGTAACTTAAAACATGTAACCAGTAAAAAAAATTAAAGCGTTGCCTATGGGGATTTTTAAGTAGTGACGTTTGGCGCCATTCCACGAGCGTGTGCAATTTTGAAGAGTGATATGTTGGGTATCTATTTACTCAGCGTAACTTCATCTTTCACATTATGCAAAAATTGGGCTAACTTTACTGTTTTTTTTTTAAGCGCGTTAGACAAATTACTGCGCAAATACCGTGCCAGATAAACGACCACCATTGTATTCTCTAGGGTCTTTGCTAAAAAACATATATAATGTTTTGAGGTTCTATGTCATTTTCTAGCAAATAAATGATGATTTTTACATGTAGGAGAGAAATGTCAGAATTGTCCTGGGTGCTCCAGAACGCCTGATGGTGCTTCCTGCATGTTGGGCCTCTGTATGTGGCCACGCTGTGTAAAAGTCTCACATATGTGGTATCGCCATACTCAGGAGTAATAGCACAATGTGTTTTGGGGTGTAATTTGTGGTATGCATATGCTGTGTGTGTGAGAAATAAACTGATAATATGACAATTTTGTGAAAAAAAAGCTAAAAAAATCTTGATTTTGCAAAGAATTGTGGGAAAAAAATGACAACTTCAAAAAACTCATAATGCCTCTTACTAAATACCTTGGAATGTCTTCTTTCCTAAAAAGGGGTCATTTGGGGGGTATTTGTACTTTTCTGGCATGTTAGGGTCTCAAGAATTGAAATAGGCCGTCAGTACTTCAGGTGTGATCAATTTTCAGATATTGGCACCATAGCTTGTGGACTCTATAACTTTCACAAAGACCAAATAATATCCACCAATTTGTACTTATTTTTACCAAAGATATGTAGTAGTATAAATTTTGGCCAAAATGTATTAAGAAAAATTACTAATCTGCTAAATCTTATAACAGAAACAAAGAAAAATTCATTTTTTTTTACAGAATTTTTTTTCTTTTATAGCACAAAAAAATAAAAAAAAACTGTGGTGATTAAATAGCGCCAAAAGAAAGCTCTATTTGTGTGAAAAAAAAGGACAAAAATTTTCATATGGGTACAGTGTTGCATGACTGAGTAATTGTCATTCAAAATGTGAGAGCACCGAAAGCTGAAAATTGGTCTGGTTATTAAGGGTGTTTAAGTGCCCAGTGGTCAAGTGGTTAATCAGATACCCTCTGGAACATGTACTAACCTTCCCTGTTACTGTACTTCCTTTTACTTCACTTCCACCTAGTAATCCCATGTAAGAAGGAGAAAGTGACTCTTTCCTGCCTCCCACGATACAACACTGGGTGCCACAAGGGCCAATTGCCAGACCTGAATGCTGTCATATGGGGTAGATTATTAAAACAGTGTAAGTGCCCCAGAGCTGGCCAAGAACTTACACAATTATTTTAAGGGGCTTTGTTGGGGAAATTGTGGAGGGAGAAGGTGGTGAGTACAAGCAGCAAATGGTGCCTACTATCCAGGGATCCTATTACTTTCTCCATAATAGAAAAGGCAAACAGTAGCTGTGATTTAAAGCAATATTAAAGGATAAGCCCACAGTTCCAAAATAAACAATAAATGTACATCTTTTGCAGTTAAAAAAAAAAAAAAAGTACATTTATTTATTGATATAGGAGCCAGTAAAGCAGGCGTAGGCAACCAGTAGCCCTCCAGCTGCTGTTGAACTACATTCCCCATGAGGCATTGCAAGGCTGGCAGTTACAAAAAAAATTCTCCCAGAGGTATGATGGGACTCGTAGTTCTGCAACAGCTGGAGGGCCCCAGGTTGCCTACCCTACTGCTGTAAGGCATTGCACCTACAATCAGCAGATCATGGATGCAATCTAAGGCTACTGCTGACTGTCAGTGTAGCGGTCTGCTCATACCTCGTATAGGCAAGCAGTTACTACATGACAGGAAGCGTCAATGAACTACATATACTCATCAGCACCATAGTAGTTCATTGTGAACTACATACTGATAGCTGCAAAGGCTGTTGGTACTTGTAGTGCATTCATGCACAGAACTGTGCATGAATGAGGCAACAGTGCAGTTGGAGCCCCACACAGCTGTGTTCTTTTAAAATTGTGTCAGTGGGTGTGAGAAGATCCCTGGCCCTCTGTCACAATTAGAAGGGGGATCGGAGAGAAGCTGCAGGAGGAGAAATTTTTTTTTATATG
Organism: Lithobates pipiens; assembly: GCF_037356315.1. Classification (NCBI taxonomy): domain Eukaryota; kingdom Metazoa; phylum Chordata; class Amphibia; order Anura; family Ranidae; genus Lithobates; species Lithobates pipiens. The sequence continues at coordinate 340,087,960 of NW_027507758.1, forward strand.
TTCCACCTTAAAAATGGGTGAAACATATAATGTTCCCAAAGGTGAACTTATCCTTTAAAGCCAAAAGCAAACATTTATTATATTGCCACTTACTATTTCTTACATGTGATGGCTGCATTAGTTTTCTTTTTTTTAGGCTTCTCTTTCTTATTCTTACTTGGTGATACAGCCAGTAAGTCTGATGTTTTTCAACAGAACAAGCTCTCCTGCAAATGAATCAGAGTGTTGAGACAAGCTGTTTACCACTGACAGTGCTTACAATAATGAGTTTTTATGTAAAACTTTTATCCTTGAAGAAAAAAAAATGCTGTAACTGCTTGTGCAACTGCAGTGTGAGCTTGAGTTCAGCTTCAGTTTGTTAGTGTATCTAAATCTGCTAGTACAGCTAACACTCCCCTCCTCCCAGACTGACAATGCTGCTGTCCAAAAGGTGTCTGCTATGCTTCTTCATCCAGAGCACTCTAATACAGGAGGTGAGTTAGGCCTCATGCACACGAGACGCAGATGAAACCTCTGTTAAAAAAAAGCTGAAACGCGCGTTTAGAAACGCGCGTTTTGCCGCGTTTGCATGCCGCGTTTAGACGCGTTTATAAAGATAACATCATGTAGACCCTCCCCAAGCTCTCAAAGCATTTTTTTTAACTATTTCTGCTATTTTGATCAGAGTGAGCAGCAGCAGCATAGAGAGCAGTAGTACACTTGCATTTGCCGTGTCACTTGCCACGGCACCTGCCACAAGTTGTGGATTGTCCACTTGCCACGTCACTTGCCACAAGTTGGGGATTGTCCACTTGCCACATCACCTGCCACGTCACCTGCCACAAATTGTGGATTGTCCACTTGCCACGTCACTTGCCACATCACCTGCCACGTCACTTGCCACGAGATGTGAATTGTCCACTTTCCACGTCATCTGCCATGCCACCTGCCACAAGCTGTGGATTGTCCACTTGCCGCGTCACCAGTCACATCACCTGCCACAAGTTGTGGATTGTCCACTTGCCACGTCCCTTGCCACGTCCCCTGCCACGTCACCTGCCACAAGTGGATTGTCCACTTGCCACATCACTTGCCACATCACCTGCCACAAGTTGTGGATTGTTCACTTGCCACGTCACCTGCCACGTCACCTGCCACAAGTTGTGGATTGTCCACTTGCCACGTCACTTGCCACAAGCTGTGGATTGTCCACTTGCCACATCACTTGCCACGTCACCTGCCACGTCACTTGCCACGTCACCTGCCACAAGTTTTGGATTGTCCACTTGCCACGTCACTTGCCACGTCAGCTGCCACGTCACTTGTCACATCACCTGCTACGTCACCTGCCACAAGTTGTGGATTGTCCACTTGCCACGTCACTTGCCACATCACCTGCCACGTCACTTGCCACGAGATGTGGATTGTCCACTTGCCATGTCACTTGCCACGTCACCTGCCACGTCAGCTGCCACGTCACTTGCCACAAGATGTGGATTGTCCACTTGCCATGTCACTTGCCACGTCACCTGCCACGTCACTTGCCACGTCACCTGCCACGTCACTTGCTACAAGATGTGGATTGTCCACTTGTCACATCACCTGCCACATCACTTGCCACATCACCTGCCATGTCACCTGCCACAAGTTGTGGATTGTCCACTTGCCACGTCACCTGCCACGTCACTTGCCACAAGATGTGGATTGTCCACTTTCCACGTCACCTGCCATGCCATCTGCCACAAGTTGTGGATTGTCCACTTGCCACACCACTTTCCACGTCACCTGCCACGTCACCTGCCACAAGATGTGGATTGTCCACTTGCCACGTCACCAGCCACATCACCTGCCACAAGTTGTGGATTGTCCACTTGCCACGTCCCCTGCCACGTCACCTGCCACAAGTGGATTGTCCACTTGCCACATCACCTGCCACAAGTTGTGGATTGTCCACTTGCCACGTCACCTGACACAAGTTGTGGATTGTCCACTCGCCACGTCACTTGCCACATCCCCTGCCACAAGTGGATTGTCCACTTGCCACATCACTTGCCCCATCACCTGCCACAAGTTGTGGATTGTCCACTTGCCACGTCACCTGACACAAGTTGTGGATTGTCCACTCGCCACGTCACTTGCCACATCACCTGCCACAAGTGGATTGTCCACTTGCCACGTCACTTGCCACATCCCCTGCCACAAGTGGATTGTCCACTTGCCACGTCACTTGCCACGTCACCTGCCACAAGTTATGGATTGTCCACTTGCCACGTCACATGCCAGTCACCTGCCACAAGTTGTTGATTTTCCACTTGCCACGTCACCTGCCAAGTCACTTGCCGCGTCACCTGCCAGGTCACTTGCCACGTCACCTGCCACAAGTTGTCTATTGTCCACTTTCCACGTCACTTGCCACTTCTCCTGCCACGTCACTTGCCACAAGTTGTGGATTGTCCACTTGCCACATCACTTGCCACCTGCCATGTCACTTGCCACAAGTTGTGGATTGTCCACTTGCCACGTCACTTGCCACAAGTTGTGGATTGTCCACTTGCAATTGCAATTGTTTAAAATATTTTTCTAATGGTTTTTCATCATTTGCAATCATTTTTGAGATTTTTAATGTAAAAAAAAAGGTCACCTTTAAAAACGCATATAAACGCAAACGCGGCTAAACGCGGTAGCGGCGTTTTGCCGCGTTTTGCCGCGTTTTGCGTCTGAAACGCAGAAATTTTTGTTTCTGAACGCATTTTTTTGCTTCTGGAAAAACGAGATTAAACGCAACTGCATATAAACGGAAAAAAACGAGACTGTGTGCATGGACACATAGGATAACATTGAATGAGTTCAGGTGCAGTTGAAAAAACTGTCCAACTGCATCTGAACGCGCGTTTAACTGCGTCTCGTGTGCATGAGGCCTTACTGGTCAGATCACCAAGGAAAAACAGGGGGGAAGAAAACAAAAGTGGGCACCACATCAAAAGATTGATACGCTGTAATATATTACATTTTTGGTAATACTGCTTAAGGCTAACCAGATACAAAATTCTTGCGACTGTGAGGCCCAAGGCACAGGGTATGTCAAAGAAAATCCAGCATGGCCTATAAAACTTAACCCACAAAACATATATGAGGAGGACTATTGCATTTTTAATAGAAATTCCAATTGTCCACTGATGATGTGATTTTCAGTAGAATATGATAAAAATCAGCAGGCATGTAACAGAAGGTTTAATATAACAGACATCCCAAGTCTTCCATGAGTCGCTGGACTGTCCAACATTTGACTGCGGGCTCCCAGACCCCCACGAGCGCCGGGCGAACTCCCAGCTGGGGTTGCCACTCAGCCATAGACAGAAGACAGAGCAGCCCGACCAAATGGATTACACTCGCTCGGGCTGCTCTGTCTTCTGTCTGTGGCTGAGTGACAAGCAGACGCAGGACCTATCCTTGGCAGGTGCACGGGGTGCACCATGCCCAGGCACTGCGAGATGAGGCAGAGGGGAGGACAGCCTATATGACTGTCCCCAGCCTGCTTTGGCTGATGCACGGGGCTTCTTTCTGGGTGGGGTCTGGCCAATTCAGCAAGGAAGGAAGGGGGGTGGGAGAAGGCAGAGAGAAGACTGGGTGCCATGATATGCAGGCTGTAGCAATTTAAAAAAATAAAAATAATAATAAAATAAACTTTCCCCAGTCAAGTGGAGTCTTTCTCCACTTTCGGGTGCTGCCATGCAGTGATCTCCTGTGCGACAAGTACATGACAGTCCCGGTCTGCCTGGCTGATTGATATAGTAGAGGCCGGGACTGTCATGTACTCGTCGCACAGGAGATCACTGCACGAAAGTGGAGAAAGAGTCCGCTTGACTGAGAAAAGGGTTTTCTTTTCTTTTTTTAATTGCTACAGCCTGCAGATCACAGCACCCAGTCTTCTCTCTACATCCACCCACCCGCTTCCTTCTGGGGAATTCTCTTACTGGGATGGTTCACCGGCCCCAGCAGCCAAACCCTTGACCCCAGTAGCTTAGACCCTTGGCCCCAGCAGCCAGGACCCAGCCCCAAAAGCCAGGCACAAGGACCAGCACCCAGGAATCAGGACCAGCAGCCAGCCCCAGTACTCATTATTTAAGGTAAGTGAAGTCTTCTAGGGCTTGGCCTGGGCATCAAAGAGCCATTAACCCTTTCATGACTACGCCTATTTTTGGAATTTGGTGTTTACAAGTTAAAATCCATATTTTTTGCTAGAAAATTACTTGGAACCCCCAAACATTATATATATTTTTTTAGCAGAGACTCTAGAGAATAAAACGGCGATTGTTGCAATATTTTATGTCACACGGTATTTGCGCAGTGGTGTTTTAAACGCAACTTTTTGGGAAAAGGGACACTTTAATGAATAATAAAAAAAAAAAAAACAGTAAAATTAGCCCAATTTTTTTGCGTAATGTGAAAGATAATGTTACGCCGAGTAAATAGATACCAAACATGTCACACTTTATAATTGCGCGCACTTGTAGATTGACGACAAAGTACGGTACCTAAAAATCTCAATAGGCGACGCTTCAAAAAATTTTTACGGTTACCAGGTTAGCGTTACAGAGGAGTGCTAGAATTATTGCTCTTGCTCTGACGATCGCGGCGATACCTCACATGTGTGATTTGAACACCGTTTACATACGCGGGCGCGACTTCCGTATGCGTTTTCTTTGCTTTGCGAGCTCGCGGGGACGGCAGGCGCTTTAAAAAAAAAATGTATTTTTTTATTTATTTTAAAATGACTAAATTGTTTAAAAAAAAAAAAAATTGATCACTTTTATTGCTGTCACAAGGAATGTAAACATCCATTGTGACAGTAATAGGTGGTGACAGGTCCCCTTTATGGAGGGATCGGGGGTCTAAAAGACCCCCCACCCCTCCTTTACACTTCAATGTATTCAGATCGCCGAAAACGGCGATTCTGAATACCGGATTTTTTTTAAAACCGGCGCCATTGGCAGCCGAGTAAACGGGAAGTGACGTCATGACGTCGCTTCCGTGTTTACGATGAGGCTTACGTAATCGGCTTCGTTCCAGTTCCTCCGCAGCAGCCGGAGGCGTCGGATCGCGAATCGGTGCTCCCGATCGAGCGGGAGCACCGGTAACAGCGGCGAGAGGCGGGACGTCCCCTCCCGCTCCTCCGGCATAACAGCCGAGCGGCTTTTAGCCGCATCGGTTGTTATGCCTGGATAGCCAATCGCCTGCTGCAAAAAACGGTACCGGGATGATGCCTGCAGGTGCGGGCATCATCCCGGTATAACCCCCGGAAGCCGAGTACGCATATCTGCGTACGCTCGGTGGGAAAGGGTTAATATAATATTGCTTATTTTTATTGTTGTTCAGTGACTAATGTAGCCTCTCATGGGGCCTGGAGGGGACTCTATCAGAGACTCTCCAATGGTCACAGAGAGGGTTTCTGTTAGATAGACCCACCTCCAGTTTCCATTAGACTCTGTTGTAGTCTACAATGGGGCCTGGTGAGGGCTCTTTCTAACAGACTCTCAAATGTACACAGAGAGGACCTCTGTTAGAGAGACTCCCCTCTAGGATCCATTAGACCCCATTGTAGCCTCTGGTAGGGCTGTAACAGACTCTAATGGACACCAAGAGGGCCTCTGTTAGAGGGGCTGTATTCCATGGACACTGGTAAGGCTACATTCCATGGCCACTGATCAGGCTGCATTTAATTGACACTGGTAGCTGACCGTCCCGGTTATACCATCTATTTCCCTTTCCCACAATTGATTTCCTTCTCCCACTGTTTCCCTTTTTCCATTCTGTCATCTCATTGCTGAGATTGGCTGCGGTCATTGTGGGCCGTTCTGGCTATCAAAGCCGAACGCCACCCATGTGTGTCACGCTTCAGTGAAGCACTCTAGGCATTGTAGGCTTGGGATAGGGACTGGACGCATGCGCAGGGATCACATTACATCTGCTCCCATTCGGCAGTGACGTAATCACGCCGAATGGGTGGGGGGTATATTAGACAGTGGAATTGGCTGTCTATTGCCGTTTCCACAGAGGCTCTTTTTTGTCAGCTTGTTCACTACAAGGTTAGTATCCGTCATTATGACACTCTGCTTTACATTTTTTCTCTCTGCATACTTTAACAATCTCAATTGATTCATTTATTTATTTATTTTGCTTGTTTTTTTTACCTATAAGGTACTTTTTACGCATTGGATTTCTGCCCATTTTTCCAATTTGCCTATCAACAAGAGCGTTGCCTCTATTTAGGGGAAACATATGTTCTAAATTGCCCCTATCAGGCTTATCTGTGAAACTTTAAAGCTTGGGTAAGCACTTTATTTATTTTTCTCTTCCTCTGCAAATATTTTCCCCCAAAAAATTTTTACTCATGATTTTTACCATGTAGTAAACAAAATTTATTTACCTCCCCAGTTTGAATGCATCTGAATTATTGTTGAACTCAGGATCAACCATCCCTGGTCTCAACTTTATCACTGTTGTGTCATTCATCAGTGCCTCCGTACTTTACATGATCTTTTGTCTTTATTGGGTATGTATATTTGGAAGGCCCTGGTGGCTTCATGTTATGTTCTTATTATATCCCTTTTTTCGGGGTCCTGTTTCTTAGTTGTACACCAAATAAGGTACAACTTGGTATACTCTGTATATGAACAAATTATTTTTCCTCTTTTTTCAGTTTTATTTCTTTTTTAGACTGCCCCCTACAGTTGTACTAAGGTGGTTCTTCTTTTGGGGGTGCTCGTGGGCGTGGTCCATGCCGTGCTTATCCCTTTCGTACTGACTTTGGAGGTATGTATTCGGCCCTTCTCGGGGGAACGTATATTATCCATCTGGGATGGGGTTTGGAGGATATTTTGTGGTTTTCAGCATTGGTGGGATCCCTTTGATTTACACAGTACTTCCTGGAATCCATATTTTTGTATTTACCTTGTATCTTTTTATAGAGTTTGTCTTCTTACGTTGGTCTTACTCCATTTCCCCTGACAAAGCCGTTTTCACCGCGAAACATGTAGGGATCTATCACAATTTAGGCACCGCAATAATCCCCCTTCTTCCCAATTACCATCTTTTTTCGAGGATCCTAAGGTGTTCCGGTTCCGTCTCGAGTTTGGAGAGGCCCAGCAACTCTACATGCAACCAGGGGAGGACTCTTCAGTAAGAGGGCCATGCTGGCTGCTCGGTAAGAGCCTGGAAGCTGAGCTGCCATGGACATTAATTGAATCCACATTTCTTACGGTATCGCCGGACCGGCTGCAAGATTCTGGTACAGTAAGAAAATTTCCTACCTTTATCCTTCCGGTTACAACTAAGTTTTGAACCAAGTCTGTGTGAGAGACTTTGCAAAGCTAGAATTACTTGTTGGCTGCTAGATCCAATGTCAAAGATTTATCCAACAGCTAAAGAATCCAGTTTCGAGTGGCTATTCCCTGGATTATGTACAGAGAGAGACTTTTATTGAAGTCAGCAGTTCCAAGTACCTGAGCTAAACTTTACCCCGATACCCTCTATTCCCAACTTAGAGATTGAGTTTGTTCGACTGTTTTATGCAAAATAAAAATCCTAACAAGGAATTCAAGTGTCGGTCTCTACAGTTAGAGCCGGTTCACACCTGGGGCAACACGACTCGCTCGCTCGTCCCCACCCCCTTTCCTGACCGGCCAGGCTGCGTGCTCGGATAAGGGTCTGGTATGGATTTTGGGGGGACCCCCACGCTGTTTTTTTGGCGTAGGGGGGTTCCCCTTAAAATCCATACCAGACCTAAGGGCCTGGTATGCTCCTGGAGGGGGAACCCATGCCGTTTTTTTATTTTAAATTTGGCATGGAGTTCCCTCTCGAGAGCTGATTATTCTGCGAGAGGCGATATTGTCGCCTCAATATAGATGGAGATCCGACTTGGAGGCGACTTTCATTGAAATCAATGAGTACCAGTCGCCTAGAGGTCGGACAGAAGTAGTACAGGAACCTTTTCTGAAGTCGGAGCGACTTCAGTAGTGTGCATTAAGGCGGCTCTCATTCACTTACATTGTCTTTTACATGTAGCGCGACTTGAGGCGACCTGAAGTCGGATCCTGAGTTGCCCCTGTGTGAACGGGCTCTCACTGGGTCATTAACCCAGGGAACCCCTAGACAAGGACAACGTGCTTACGAGCTGGTGGAGGTAATCGGTAAACCCAGAAAAATTCAGCTGCTCCTTCGGGGGTAAGTGCTTAAGTGCTACACATGCAAAATCTAAAGATCTAAATACAGTCATTTTTGCCAAATGCAATACAATGACATGGGGGCACAATTTGTGTCTGTGGGGATCTATCTAAACAAAGGGTACTCCAGTTATGCAACACCTTGTGCAATGTTTGCCCCTATTGTCTGGTCTTTCTAAACAATTCTGCTTATGCGCATATCCAAAACTAAAAACTAGTTTGGAATTTCAAAAAAATCAGGACTGGTAAAACCTGACTGAAAACGTCTCAAAAGAAGGCAATTCTAAAAGGCTCTGGGCAGTGTATATGCGACAGGAATGAACAAAGGTATTTATCACTTTCTAAACAGTGCTGTGATAATAGGTGTTGTCAATTAGGTAAAAAAAAAGGTCACCTTTGTATATTTATAGCCCATGGCAAATAAGTCATCTGTGTCCAGAGACAAAAGAGGTGGTTGAACATGCAGACATGGTCTGATCACCTCTGTGCAAATGTGCCTGCCAGCATTTTTCTATAAATGAACTTGTATATGACCATGGAAAGGTTAGGAGTATACTGTAGCTGTAATGATAGATGCTGCTAGCTTCACAAATCGTTTGAGGGAAACCTCGTTTTTTTAACCTGCTAACTTCTCCACTCCCCCAACAAACAGGAAGCGGACAATAGACCAGAGATATACTGTGTGTGTGTATGTATGTGTGTATTATATATATATATATATATATATATATACACACACACACACACACACACACACAGGGCTGTCTGATTCCCCCTGTATTGAGTTGTACTGTCTGCCCTAATGTTGTAAAGCGATGCGCAAACTGTCGGTGCTATACAAATCCTGTATAATAATAATAATATTATATGTCTATATATGTGCACTGCCATATTACGTCCATGATGCTAGATCTATAGTTCATTTATATGCACTTATAGATTATTTAAAAAAGAAAAAATGGTGCATCTCTTCAAAGTGATCCAGCAAGTGACCGCTTCCCGATCGTCTCGCGCAGATATACTGTGGCAGAAGGGCACATACAGGCATATTAACGTACCTGTACGTTGCCCTTTAAGAGTTGGGGCCTGTCTGCCGTGAGCTCCGTGACCGCTGTCTGCAGGGATACCCGCAATTGTCTCACAGTGAGGAAGAACGGATCAGCTCAACCCATGATCAGTGACGTGTCACACACAGTCCCCCCCCCCCCAGTTAGAATCACTCCCTAGGACACACTTAACCCCTACAGTGCCACTTAGTGGTTAACTGCTTCACTGCCAGTCACATTTACAGTAATGCAATTTTTTAGCATTGATCGCTGTATTAATGTCAATGGTGCCAAAAATTTGTCCGATGCATCCGCCATAATGTAGCAGTCAGGATAAAAAAATTAAAAAAATAAAAATCACCGATCGCCACTATTACTAGTAAAAAAAATTATTATCAATAAAAATGTCATAAAACTATTCCCTACTTTGTAGATGCTATAACTTTTGCGCAAACCAATCAATAAACACTTATTGTGATTTTTTTTTACCAAAAGAATGTAGAAGAATAAGTATCGGCCTAAACTGAGGAAAAAAATATAATTCCGTAATTCCCACGGCGGAGAGGCGCTATCTCTGCTCAGGGTTGTTGGTTCTTGATTGGATAGATTGGTAGCAGCGCAGCCATTGGCTCCCGCTGCTGTCAATCAAATCCAATGATGCAGGCGCTGGGAAAGCGTGGCCGAGTCTGGCATTCTGTGTCTATGGATGCAAATGCTGGACTCGGGAGCGTGCCTGCAAGGTAACCCCCTGGTGACAGCGCTTCTCCCAGGGGGTTAACCGATGTGAGGAGGAGCCTCGAGAGCCTCCGGGGGACCCCAGAAGACTAGGTTCGGAGCCACACTGTGCAAAATGAACTGCACAATGGAAGCAAGTATATCTTTAAAAAAAAATAAACGACGGTATACAATCACTTTAAGCTGAAGCACCCACCCAGCCAGCTCTAGTACCTCCCTGCACACTGTAGGTGGCTCCGACTCTCATTTGCAGAGATCATCGAGTGGGGTGTCAGCATCCACGGGGCACCTGCATCTCCCTTGTTCCCATCCTGCACTCAGTGGGAGCGCTCAGGAGATCAGATCTGTGGGAGCCATTGGGAGACAAGCTGTCACTTGTAAACCCAGAAACCAGAATGTACAATATACTTAGATCTACCATCAACTATTTAATGTGAGGTCCTGCGCATAGTTTTTGTAGACCCAAAGGAGATTGTACAATCCCTGCACAATAAAATTGTAGTGTATGGCCTAAGGTTGGCCATACACTATACATTCTGAGCTACCAAAACTATGTAACGTGAAGACAAACCTAAGCAATGTAATCAATTAGTATAAAATCAGACAGGGTATTGCACTACATAGTTGACAGTAGAACTAAAGGAAATTCATGGTCAGCCCTAAACTGTTACTACAGGGTCACCCCAGCAAAAAGGCATGCCTAGGAAAAGCAGCAGTTCCAGCTGCCTAAGTCTTAAATGCTGCCAGGGAGATGCTGCAGGTATTCAGCCAGTCGGACAAGTCGAATGCCTGTTTCATTTTGCATGATGTTCAACTACACTGCAGAGTGCATGAGCATCATGGGAAATGTAGCTCCAAAACATCTAGGGTGGCAAGATTTTCCAACACTGTCCAATAGTGACATCTATGCTGGAGAAACCACTGCCTGCAGCAGAACAAGCGAGCGTGTAAGGAGTGGGAGCGATTTAAACCTAGAATACTGGAAAGTTTAGAGCCTCTTCTTTTTCACATATGCCTTTTTGCCCCACGTAGTGACAGGGTCACTTTAAAATAGTCTAGTACGTGTGTCTGATGAATTTGCCTTCAGATCCACATGTAGGACTACAGTGAAAATAATATGAAATGTGAGAGAACAAAATAAAAAAAATGAAACAAGGCTCCAAGCGGTCTCTAGCCATCAGCAATAGTTGTATGCACACAAACCAGCAACAGAAATCCCAAGCTGTGACACACGTTTCAAAACTGTCTACGAAGGGTTCATTCTGATGCCGGCATAAAAACGATGGACTGGAGTCTTTATTCAACCTTACCAACTATGTAACCATTTAAAAATAAAACTAAAGCAAACAAGTTGGGGGTTTTATTTTTGGAGGGTTATAACCAGTCATCGCTTTTTTTTTTGCCATCTGTGTTCCATTGGAGTTTCCACTTCACTTCCTGTCCCATAGGCAAAATGGGCAGTGAAAGGAAATGCCTCCAAGGTGAAGGCATCTTTTTTTTTTTTTTTCTTGTAATTGTGTTACTTCCATTGATGGCCTAGGAGTGACGTCATTAGGATATTCCATTGACTTCTGGGATATTTGTGTCATCAATCACAGGAGTTTTAGTATTAGGATTTGGGAAGAGTGGGGTTAGGGATCTGGGACTAGTAGGAGCGGGATTAGGGTTAGGGATTTGGAAATAGTGGCAGTGGGGTTAGGGGATCTTGGACTAGTAAGAGTAGGATTAGGGATTTTGGACTAGTGGGAGTGGGATTTGGGTTAAGAGTTGGGGTTTTGGGACTAGTAGGGGCTTGATTAGGGTCAGGACTTGTGGTATTAGGCATTGGGATATAGACACTTACGTTACAATGCTCACCTGAGTGTAACTTCTGAACTTGTCGGGGTGCACTCTCAGGTCCTCATATAGCAATGCGAATTGCCCTCCTGAGGTGTGTGCTTGGAGGATGGGATTCCCCCAATAGCGACGTTGCTGCTTCTGTTTGTGGATATTCTCCCAACAGAACAGCACAAACATCATCATAAGCTCCAAAAATTCTATCTTCTCTCTGTACCCTCTCTCACCTCCACAATATACAAGGAAGTTCACAGGAAGTGATGTAGAGGTTGGGTTATTACCTGACACCCATGCTTCATTAACGCTTGAAAAACCCCTTTAAAACGCCAGTACGGTGTGCTAATTTTAACGCTAGCATCCCATAAAGGCAGTGAAAACATGGTGCTAAGGCGTTTTCTAAGCGCCTCAGTGTGAAAGAGCCCTTAGGGCATCCTAAACATCTATCATTGCAGTATTTGCAGACCAGAAACATACCTCCCAACTTTATGAGATGGGAATGAGGGACAGTTTGGAACTATGTATAAAGGACATGATCAGAAGGAGTTGGGCCAGTTTTGAAGAGGATTGCTGCCAGGAGTAAGTAATGCTCTGCTGATGGCTTCTAGGTTTCTCCACTGTTATCAGGTCACTATAACAGGGTGGGAATGTCTGATGGGGCCTCCATTGCTATGGCGACCTGATAACCAACAATGCGCACTGTGCAGCTGCAAGACCAGGAGATGCATGCTAGGTAGCCAGCTACACAAAATCCTGTAAATAGGTTCTGGCTTCACATGCCCACAGCTGCGATGGCTGCTGCCAGAATTTCTGCAGGGCATAAGAAACTACACATTTGGCATCCACGGTAGATACTGCGACTCCTAAGGCCCTCTTCACACGTGCTGTCCGTTTTTCATCCATCCATTGATGAATGAAAAGTGGATATCAGTGCATCTCTATTGAAAAATGGATGTAAATTTGTCTATTTACATCCATTTTTTTTTTAATGGATCAAAGCCCTATTTTTCTTCTGTTAAAGCGGAAGTAAACCCATCAATTTAATAGTTAAAAAAAACAGTTACATTCCCGGCATGCCGGAAATGCTAACTGTCACATTGGTTGTGTTCTCAACCAATCTGTCAAACCATCCAATAGCTGGTGTCATAACTGATCACATGTGCAGCATCATGACAGTTGAAGATTAAACAAAGGCCAAGATGGCAGCTTCCTTGGCTGAAAGCAATAGGAGGGTTTACTTACACTTTAAGAAAACTGATTGGATGAAAACAGGTGTTAACTGACAAACGGTCCATTTTCCATCTGTTTTTGCATTGGTAGTGGATGTAAATAAATGGATGAAAACTTCATGTTTTTAATTTGAAAAGATGTGACTGAACTGATGAAATGAACAGTCTGTATGTGTGAAAGGGGCCTAAGGCCTGATTCACACCTATGCATTTTAAGTGCTTTTTGCATATTTGTACTACAGAATGTGTTCCATAGGAAACCATGTTAAATGGACTGTAGTGCAAATCTGAAAAATGCAAAAAGCACTACAAATGCATAAGCATGAATCAGGCCTTAGGCTGGGTTCACATTGCAGCGATGTGGGAACGCTGCGAATCCACTGCGGGTTTCCGCATCGCATGCCTCCCGGCGGCAGTTCACACTGCCCTATGCGAACTGCTGGGAGTGTCAGTGAAACGTTAATGACACCCCCAGATCAGTTTTCATATCGCAGTGCGATCTGCAAACTCGGACAGGAATCGGATCGCATGGTGTGAACACCCATGCGATCCGATTCTGCTGCGGACCAAAAAAAGGGTCCTGTGCGAGTTTGGGCCGGATGCGATACGAATTTAGCCATACTATCTGTATGGCTGAACTCGCACCGCACAGAAATCGGATGTGATTTGCACTGCAGTGCGAATCACATCCGATCTCAAACCGCTGCAGTGTGAACCCAGCCTTAGACTCAAGAGCAATCTTTCCAAACTCCAGTCCACAAGGCGCCCCAACAGGTCATGTTTTCAGGCTTCCCTTTATTTTGCACAGGTGATTTGATCAGTTTCACTGCCTTAGTAATTACCACAGCTGTTTCCTCTGAGGGAAATCCTGAAAACATGACCTGTTGGGGTGTCTCGTGGACTGGAGTTGAGAAACACTGTTCAAGAGGGTATACACATACATACACAACTATAAAACGTTGGGTAGGAGACTATAGCTCCTTGGGGTACTTTCACACTGGGGCGCTTTTCAGGAGTTTTAACACAAAAAGTAGCGCCTCTCATGCCTCCCCAGTATGAAAGCCTGAGTGCTTTCACACTGGGGGGTGCGCTTGCAGAAGTGAAAAAAAAAGTCCTGCAAGCATCTTTGGGGCGGTGCAGGAGTGGTGTATACACCACTCCAAAAACACCCGACCACTGAAATGAATGTGCAGCTCCGCAACGCGCGTTCTTCCCACCCTTTCTTTGGCCGCTAAAACTAGCGGCGCATTACCGCCAACACTGTCACTGCCCCAGTGTGAAAGTATTCTAAACATTCACCCATGTGAGGGCTGTGCTTTGCTCATATAAAATTTCCAGGTGTTCTATGCATCCCCATCATTTGAAATGCAGCGCCAGCACGGACACAGCATGTGGCATCTGCATGGGTCCCCAAATGCAGACAGTGTGCGTTAAGACAGTGGTCATCAACCCTGTCCTTAGTGCCGACTAACAGGCCAGGTTTGCATGATAACAGAAATACATCACAGGTGCTCAGCGATTGCAGTATTCTAATCTGCATCTCCCCCAAGGTAATACATAAAACCTGGCCTGTTAGTGGGCCCTGGGGACAGAGTTGATTACCACTGCTTTAAAGAGGAAGTAAACCCTAATGAGTTTACCTCCTCTTCGTTTCCCTGCAAAGGGAAAGCATAATGGGCTACTATGCATTGCATAGTAGCAGATTATGTGTCAGTTACCTGACACAGGAGCCAGCGATGTCACCACTGTCCCCTCTTCCACGGAGTGTCCATCTTCTTTCTAGATATTGTGGCTCTGGCGCAGCGATGACGTCTCTCCTGCGCATGGCATATCACTGTTAGCAGCGTCATGATCAGTGTGCCCCGCTGTCTACGGCGCAGTGCCTGTCTTTTTGCAAATATCTCCTAAACCGTTTAGGTGACATTTCTTGGACCTTAAAGCGGAGGTCCACCCTAAAGTGGACCTTCCGCTCATCGGAACCCTCCCCCCCTCCGGCGCCACAATTGGCACCTTTCAGGGGGGAGGGGGGGTGCAGATACCTGTACAGTACAGGTATCTGTACCCACTTCCGGGATAGCTCTCTGCGGAAAGGGGCGTAATGTACCCCGCTGCCTGCTGGGAAACACACAGATCCCAGAGGCAGCGGGGACCGTCCTTATTGCGCAGCGCAACTCGCGCATGCGCAGTAGGGAACCGGGAAATTAAGCCGAAAGGCTCCATTTCCTGATTCCCATAACCAAGATGGCGGTGGCAGGACCCGAGAGACGATCTAGAGATCGGCTTCGGGTGCCAACATCGCGGGGCGCTGGACAGGTAAGTGTCACTATTTTAAAAGTCAGCAGCTGCAGTATTTGTAGCTGCTGGCTTTTAAAAAAAAAAAAAAAAACGCGGAGTCCCGGCAGACTCCCGCTTTAATCTAGGCTTACCTGTAGGTCAAAGTTGTCTGTAAGGGTTTACAACCACTTTAAACAAGATATTTGGGGGGCACACCCTAAAAAATTAATAAAGATGGTGCTGCCATAAGACCATACAAACAGCACAAAAATATTACAGCGCAAACATGCAAAACTAACATTTACCTCCAGCAAGGTTTTTTAAAAACATTATCAAAAAATATGGGGATTTGGTCGCACCATATTGCTATACGGTGCTTATGCCCACTTACTGCGACAATGTACCCCATAATTAGTGGGTCCTACACTATCCATAGACTAGGAGATCCTGCTTCTCTGAAGCATGGGAGCTATACTAAAAAAAGAAAAAAAAATTGGCCTTAATGTGTATGTGTTTGTAAGCGTGTCAGGACCTTACGGGGTAAAGGACCACGCAAGCCACAGATGGACTCTGGTGGCAAGAAAGTGCCCTGAGGCGATTCAGTTCGCATAGGTAGCGCTATACAAGTCACTCACCCCCTATACTCCTCTATATGGGAGAACATGAGGTCACCATGACACAGGTGGTCACTAATGAGAGGTGCTTACTGAGGGAATGGGGTGCTCCACCCAACAGGATTTTATAAAAGCCTTGCTGGAGGTAAAAATGTGAGTTTTGCACGTGGTAATATTTTTGTACAACCACTTTAAAGAGGAAGTAAACCCTGATGAGTTTACTTCCTCTTTCATTCCCTGCAAAGGAAAAGCATAATGGACTACTATGCATCGCATAGTAGTCCATTATGTGTCACTTACCTGACACACAGGAGCCAGCGAAGTCCCCGCTGTCCCATGTAGTTCCGAGCATCCATCTTCTTGGTGGGTCTCGCTGCTCCGGCAATGTCATTGTCGGAGCAGTGATGACATCACTCCAGCGCATGCGCACAGGAGCCGACACACGCGGCATCTTTGTCGTTGACGATGCCGCGCTCAGTGCGCATGCGCCGTAGACAGCAGTGCCTGTCTTTCGGCAAATATCTCCTAAACCGTGTAGATTTAGGAGATATTTCTTGGACCTACAGGTAAGCCTTAATCTAGGCTTACCTGTAGGTCAAAGCGTGTTGTAAGGGTTTACAACCACTTTAAGGGACATACATGTGCATGCATTCATGTGTCAGATTGGAAGCAGCGGCTGTGTCTGTGCACCCGTTGTGTCTCAACTGACGTGAATGGGGCTGCCTGCACAGAACACTTGTCCATTCTGTGTGGGCAAACGTGGCCCTTCTGTGGGTGCATGCTTCAGTACACACATGTGAAAGAGGCCTAAATCACATTTTAGGGGTAATGTATGAAAACTGAGCAGACAGAATTTGGAGCAGCTGTACACGGCCACCAATCAGCTTGCCCGTTTAGCTAAACTTTGAAAATAAACGATAGAAGCTGATTGATTAAAATGAACAGCTGCTCCATAAGAGACAAATGCCCCTTCTCTTTAGGGATACAAGAAGCATTCCATATTCTAGATAACAAGGCGGTGTTATGTGAGTGAGAGCAGCTTATGGGTGCAGTGCGGCCTGTAGGCAGGCATATGGTAATGGTGTAACGGTCCTGTATGTCCAGGACTCCTCTACACACTCAGGCCCGCCGGTGAATGGCCTGAGGTCAGCCATTTTTCTGCTGAACAAGTTCCTCACACACACATGGAATGTGAGCGGACCGCTTCCAGGACACGCGCCTGGTCTATAGCCCCCAGCCTCACATTCCTAGCCCAGTCCGGCCAGCATGGCGCTAACTTCCCGGCTTCTACCGAACACTCTACCCCCACACACGTGTCACACGTCCCCCCTCCCCCAATATACAGCACCGGAGGAGGCGAGGCGCCCCACCCCTCCTCTTTCTCCTGACGGATTCTGGGTATTCCGACATCACGGCCTGGCCCCGCCCTACCAACTATAAAAAGACAGCGCCCGCCGACTTCAGTCTCTTCCTCACCGGGTCTGCGGCGAATTTACAAGGTAGGTGGACGGAGCGGAGGACTAGCACGAGCGGGCCGGGCATGGCTGATGGGATTACTAATACAGCGGAGTGATATTCTTCTTTCAATGCGGATGTAATGGTCTCCTATGGATGGTTTTGGGGGAACGGCTCGGTGTGGAAGGAGGGGGGGGCTGGGCGGACATGCCGGGTTGCGGCCTACATTCAATCCGCTCAGCATCCTGTGTTAGGAAAGCCATCCGGACGTACCCACCCACCGGGCTGCTGCTGTGAGGGCTCCTCTATGGCCGACCCAGTGAATTTTTTATTTGAATGCCGGCTGTTGGTGGCATGTAGTTAGCGGTGATGGAGCGGGTCGGGGGTGGCTGGTGCTGAGGCTTTGTGTTTTACTATGATAATCGGGAACGAGTGAGGGCTCTGTATGGGGGTGTTAATGTGGTCGTTCTGTAGAGGAGATGTTACCGTGTGAGACTGATCGGTGTGTGTGTGTGAGATGGTGGTAGAGGCACACCCTGTGCCATGTGATGGTAAGATCCTCTGCCAGCAGCTCCTCCATTGTTCTACTCGGCCATGGTGGTGTAGCTTCCAGCGGAGCTTGTGTGTACAATGTAAAGATGGCCGCTCTGCTCCCAGTCGGCTGATCAGACTTTCCTCTTCCACAAGATGGAGGCGGATGAGTCACCATTCAGAAGACAAAAGAGCGCCCCTATCACATGGGGGGGGGGGGGGCGGGTGAGCTCCATGGCTGACTCTGCCAGCACTGCACTACTTTACATTCAGACTGGACTTGAATATTTTATTATATATATTTTTGTAATATTCTGGCGATTGCTTGCTGTTGCATAATGCAGTGGGTGCCCTGCCCACATGACTAAACTTGATCAATCATTACCTACCTCACTGCTCCATGACTCAGCCCTATCTATCATCTGTCTGGACACAGGGCTAATCCATTTCTCTTTTTTTTATTTTTTTTTATTTTTTTTTATAAAGGTGTCCATCGCCAACATCTAAAACTCCAAAATGGGAAAGGAAAAGACACACATCAACATCGTCGTCATTGGACACGTAGATTCTGGCAAGTCCACAACAACTGGGCATCTGATCTACAAATGTGGTGGGATCGACAAGCGTACCATCGAAAAATTCGAGAAGGAAGCTGCTGAGGTGAATATCTTGCGTTTTTTGTCATAAAGCATTGTGAGCTTATCTGATCTAATTTAATACTTTTAACAAACTTCACTTAGACACAAGTACCTCACTTTATATTTTTCAAGGTTTCCTCAACCGGTGTTAGTCAAGTCTACTGAGCCTGTAGTAAACTTAATTGTATAGTCAACTGGCAGAAATGTAGATATTCAGCTCTTTACATTTTCTTTAGTTTCTGCCCCAAGGAGCTTGTATTCATTCTACATTCCCTAAATTCGTGTTTGTTTTGTAGTCTAAAAAAAATGTGTGTGTGTGTGTATATAATATTTAGAGCAGGGCGAAGTAACCTTCCAGCATGTCTGTGGAGTGTGGGAGGAAACTAATGCAAGCACAGGGAGAACATACAAACGCCAGGTAGTGCTGTGGTCTGGATTCAAATGGGCAATCCATCACTGTCATCTAGTAGACTTTTGAGCCATTGAGAGCAGCTTTTGTTCCCTTTAGACTGGGATCACTGCATCCAGCTCACAGTGGGGGTCAAGTGCCTCCTCCTCTATTTTTTCCTTTCCCCCTCTCCCCTTAGGCTGAATTTGGACCAAAAGACATAATGCACTGGACTCTCTGTGGAGACGTGATCCGGTCAAAATCTGCTATGCGACTTGGATGTGGCGAATCCGCATCCAATTTGCAATGGTGTGAACCCAGCCTTAAAGCAGGGTTCCACCCTAAAGTGGAACTTCTGCTCATCGGAGCCCCTCTCCGGTGTCAGTTGGCACCTTTCAGGGGGGTGCAGATACCTGTCTAAGACAAGTATTTGTATAGACTCCCACGGGAGTCTATGCCGTTTCCTGTCTTGGCACACTGTCTGCTGGGACATACACAGGTCCCAGAGATCGTGCGGACCATTGCGCTGCGCAACTCACACATGCGCAGTAGGGAACCGGGAAGTGAAGCTGCAACGCTTCACTTCCTGATTCCCTCACTGAGAATGGCTGCAGCAGTCGAGAGCTGATCGATTGGCCTTGGCTGCTGACATTGCTGGGACAGGTGAGTGTCAATTTATTAAAAGCCAGCAGCTGCTGGCCTTTAAAAACTTTTTTTTCAGTGGAATCCCTCTTTAAGGTGGTAGTAAAGTTTGCCTATGAGGCTTACCTGTAGGTGCATTGCATATTCCCTAAACTTGCAGTTTAGGAGATATTCACATTGCATGCAGCTGGTGTCATCACGGCACACTCTGAAGCTGCGGCATACCGAGCCAGACCTTCAGAGCTTATGCGGGAGTGATGTCATTGCGGCCCTGGCCACTCTTGTAGCTGGAGGCTGTTAACAAAGACTGGGTGAAGCTGGAAGCGGTGACAGCATGCCACTGGAGGGCTTTGTTTTTTAAGGTAGGTATCGCATAATGTGCTAGTATGCAATGCAAATTATGTCATTTCTTTGCATGGGTATGTTTGTGTGTGGGGGTTTTTTTTTTGTGTGTGTTTCTCTCCCCCCCCCGCTTAGCAGATGCTAGTCAAACTTGAACATGCCTTTCATTGAATAAACCTTGGCATACACAGATCATACTAGTGTTTTTGGCCTGACTGCAAGCCATATAATTTGATCCTAACTAGGAGCTAGTGACAGCGATGACTAAAAATGTAACGCGTGTTATGCCAAGATACACTGGTAGCTATCTTGTTGGTGCTAAAGTATTCTGTGAATGAAGAAACTATGGAAAAGTAATCTTGGTCCTCTCTTAACAGATGGGAAAGGGCTCCTTCAAATATGCTTGGGTGTTGGACAAACTGAAGGCTGAGCGTGAACGTGGTATTACCATCGACATTTCCCTGTGGAAATTTGAGACCAGCAAGTACTATGTCACCATTATTGATGCCCCTGGCCACAGAGACTTCATCAAGAACATGATCACTGGTACTTCTCAGGTAAATGGTCCTTTTTCATATTGGTTCAGTATTTAGTTGTTTAGCATGGAGTTTTTTTTTTTTTTTGTTTTTTTTTCTTCACCTTTTTTACGATCTAATGCATAGTGCTTGTCTTGTTAATCTACTGGATAACAGTAGTATTTACCAGGTGCCACTTTATTTTTTGCAGGCTGACTGCGCCGTGCTTATTGTTGCTGCTGGTGTTGGTGAGTTTGAGGCTGGTATCTCAAAGAATGGACAAACTCGTGAACATGCTCTTCTGGCCTACACTCTGGGTGTGAAGCAGCTTATCGTTGGTGTTAACAAAATGGATTCCACTGAGCCACCATACAGCCAGAAGAGATACGAGGAAATTGTAAAGGAAGTCAGCACTTACATCAAGAAAATTGGTTACAACCCAGATACCGTTGCCTTTGTGCCCATCTCTGGTTGGAACGGCGACAACATGCTGGAACCCAGTAGCAATGTAAGTTCTCCCCCTGTTTAATGGTTTTTGTTCTAGATGTGTTCTTGCAACCCCTCCTGATTATCTTGGTTTCTGTGCAGATGCCATGGTTCAAGGGATGGGCCATTTCCCGCAAAGAGGGAAAAGCCAGTGGAACCACTCTGCTGGAAGCTCTTGATAGCATTCTGCCTCCTAGCCGCCCCACTGACAAGCCTCTTCGTCTGCCTCTGCAGGATGTGTACAAGATTGGTGGTAAGTATTCATGTCTTAGTTGCATAGTTAGCAAGGTTGAATAAAGACACCAGTTCAACCTGAGTGTCTACAATTGTCCCTATCCCTGTACATTGCACACTCACATTGGTCCCATTCATATATTGGAGCCAATTAACCTACCTGCATGTCTTTGGAGTCTGACCTTGACTGTCTGCTTTTTATGTAATAGACACCTTTCACAATTGTAAATTGTTCTTTTCAGGTATTGGTACAGTACCAGTTGGTCGTGTGGAAACTGGTCTCCTGAAACCAGGTATGGTGGTTACCTTTGCTCCAGTCAATGTAACAACTGAAGTCAAGTCTGTGGAAATGCACCATGAAGCTTTGACCGAGGCTTGTCCCGGTGACAACGTTGGTTTCAACGTAAAGAACGTTTCCGTGAAGGATATCCGTCGTGGTAATGTTGCTGGTGATAGTAAGAATGACCCACCATTGGAAGCTGGTCAATTCACTGCACAGGTATATAGTGTAGCTACAATTCTATTAATGGTAGATCTGGGGTTGTTTAAAGTGTTTATAATACTAAACCTTTCTTATTTAAGGTCATTATCCTGAACCACCCAGGACAGATCAGTGCTGGCTATGCACCTGTGCTGGATTGCCATACTGCTCACATTGCCTGCAAGTTTGCAGAGCTGAAGGAGAAGATTGACCGTCGTTCTGGTAAGAAACTGGAAGAAAATCCCAAGTCCCTGAAATCTGGTGATGCTGCCATCGTTGATATGGTCCCCGGCAAGCCCATGTGTGTGGAGAGCTTCTCCGACTATCCTCCCCTTGGTGAGTAAACTTGTCCGTATAGTAACTGTTAGAAACGTGTGTGATGGGGTGTTTTTAGAAGAAATGGGGTAAAAGCTTTGGAGGACCTTCTAACCTTGGCCATTTTTGCTAGTTTAAGTTGGCGGGGACAGTGATCCGAAGTCTTAAAAAAAAAAATAGCAATTTAAAACCCTTTTCTTTCCTAGGTCGCTTTGCTGTGCGTGACATGAGGCAGACTGTTGCTGTTGGTGTCATCAAGGCTGTCGAAAAGAAGGCAGCAGGTACTGGCAAGGTCACAAAGTCTGCTCAGAAGGCCCAGAAAACGAAATGAATATTTCAAAAATCCAGCACCACCTCCGTCTTAACCAGCGGTGGAAGATCGGTCTCAGAACTGTTTGTCTCAATTGGCCATTTAAGTTTAATAGTAAAAGACTGGTTAATGATAACAATGCATCGTAAAAGCTTCAGAAGGAAAGGAATATTTTGTGGACCTTTTGTTTGTGACAGTTTTAAGTTATTAGTGTTTTTAAATCAGTAATTTTTAAGTGGGAACAACTTGACCAAAAAAACCTGTCACCAAATTTTTTTTGAGACCATTAAACAAAGTTAATGAGACATGTTGTGGCTTGTACTTGCAAATAAAATCTACTTCTCTATAGTTGCCCTTGTGGCATGGAAGTTAATCTGGTCGGATATTTCATATTTTTAAGGGACCACTAAACTAATCATCTGGATTACACAGGAGCATTCAATAGTACCAAAAATTTAACTGGAAGATTTAGCATGCCTGTCGCTTTCTCTGTATGAAGGGTTGGGTTTTTGTTTCCCACTTCAGTCTGGTGTGAAATTGTACCCAGGCCAGTGTTAAAGGGGAAATCACAGAAAAACTGACAGGGGTTCTAACTTTTCCTATGGGGGGGTTGGGGTTATAGGTACAATTGATATGCGTGTTGGGGTATTTTTTTTTTTTTTTTTTTGCTGAGCTGTATTTTTCACTTGCATTACAATATTTAAGGTTTTTATATGGGTGTTTGCTAACAAAGCCATACAATCTCATTTTCTAGTGGTAGATTCTTAGAGCTGGTTAGGTTCAGGGTTTTTTTTTTTTTTTTTTTTTTCCTTGAGGTTTGAACCTGACATAGCATTTCTACTAGAAAATGGCATGTATTCCAGGTTGGATCTAAAATTTAAGCTTAAAGGCTCCATCCCAGTCCTCTTCTGTAGGAGGATGCTCATACTTTTATTCAGTGTTCCGGTCATTTTGGCTAGTTTTCAGGGGTGAGTGACAGCTGAAAACTGATGCCCCATAGTAAGCTTATAGCTGTCACTGGGTAGATGAATGACTTGACCAGGGTTCTCTGAGCAGGCAAGTATAAGCCTCTTCCTTCTACAGGGAAGTTAATCTATTCATTTTGATGGTTGGTGGTAGCCATTTAAGCTTGCTTGGATACAAAACCTGGAATTCCACTTTTAAAATTACTTAGAATACACTCTTGAAAATAACCTTAAAGGGCACTGGTTTGTCTTGCACTTAAATGTGCACCTACAGCAATTTGAAAATCTGTACCCAAGCTGCCAAAACACTAAATATGCATATTGTGTACACTTTCACATACAAGTAACTGTGCTAAAAGGCTTACATGTATGAAGCCTACCATAGTATGAACAATTTGATGTATTTTACATTGAGCACATCTGCAGGTGGTGTAGCCCTCTTGCCAATTTGAAAGCATTCAGTGCTTGCTTTTCTTTCTGTCTTTGACAGCATACTTGTACTACTACTTTTCTAACCTACAAGATTTCTATAAATCTAAAGCCACATACAGATGGGTGGAATGTTGAGGAATCGGTCGGCAAAAAAAAAGTAATTATTTAGGCTTGTGTGTAACAGAAGGCATCTGTTTGGCTGGCTTCTGTTGGATGAGCATGCAGGGGGAAAAAGTCACCTGACTCCTGATCAGTGCTCTTAGCCAGTGGCAGAGAGTGCTGATTGGAGTGTTCTGGGGAGGGGATAGCTCATAGTGACCTGACATGAGTGGGAGGGAAAAAACTTTTAGTGTGTACCAGGCTTTAGACTTCATTCTTGGGCAAGAATGAACAGCTAGTTTAAACGTATGACACTTTTTCCATAGTCAGCTTGGTAGAATATGCCCAGGTTCAAGGGATAACAACTTTGCACTGAAGTTTTAGTTGCCTCCAACTCCCAGGGTGCACCAGTTTCCTTGATTCTGGGCAGCTGTTTCACGGGAAAGCCTCTTGGTTCAGCCTGAGAGCAATGCTTGGTCATGGCTTCCTGGGGGGGAGGCGTTTTATACAGAGCTCTGATTTGGGTGTGTAGTGTCAATGTTGTCAGGAGCCTGGTCTCTGAGCTGCTTGCATCTAGTTGACAGTTGGGACACAATTCTGAGGGCACCAATAGCCCAAGAACAGCACAGTGTAGCAGATGGGCATTAAAGAACCAACTACCCTGCATATTGTCATAAGGGGTTCAATATTGTGTCATTATATTTAGGTATGCTGCCATGTAGGCTTGGCTCATTACATACTATAATCTTCCTGTAGACACACATCTTGTGAAGGTTACTTATCCAGGTCATTGTATAATTAGAGGTTGCTTGTATATCTGGGTAGAATTGGTTTAGTTAAACTACTTCTAGCCATAGCAGCACATGTATCTTCTTCCCTTCTATCTGAGCATTTATGAAAAATTGAGATTCGTTGGAGTAAGGGTTTATTTATAGATCTTACAAGTCATCCGGATAAGAAGGGAGCATGGTACCATATGTGTACTACTATGGTTAGGCTAAAAATAAAGCAAGGATAGTTTTCCAGCCATTAATAGATGACTAAAATGCATTGGTAGTGAAAATTGATTGCTGTGAGTATACCATGTTTCCCTGCGCTCTACCTGTAATTACACTTGGTGGAGTCTTGCAAGAGAAACACTTTCATACTCTTAGTTGGATACATTTGTCCCCTGCTGCCTTTGCAATGAGAACTGAGTGATCAAAGCCTGCTGATCGCTCTGAGCAGAGAGCTGTGATTGTCTGTCAGTCAAAAGGAGTAGGACTGTCATTGGCCACTGCTAAAGCCAATCAGTCATGCTAGCCCCATCCACCATCTGGATGAAGATGACTCTTGGTTGCCACTTCCAATCTCAGAAAGAAGAGATTTCACTGCGAAAGAGAGAACCACAATTAGGTGACCGTTAATGGAATTACTGTTGAGCTTCTGGGAACTTTGTTGAAATTTCTGAACCTTTGCGTTGCTTACTACTGAACCCCTCCACTCAGCCAGTATTCAGCACAATAAAAATCACACCCAACTTTTGCTGCAGCGCAGAGTGCCACAGCTGCAGGGGCCCAACTTATGATCTTGCACACAGGCCTGCTGCTTTCAGAAAATGCCTCTGACCTTAGCTCACCATTGCACATCCATTCCAGATGCTTGTATGTGACATCACATACAAGCACGTGTGCTGGATGCAAGAGTTGGATCAGCAGGGATGAGTGTGCTAGGACGGGTAGATGTGTCTCATCTCTGCTTCCTTTCACCACTCTGCATATCGAGGATGAGAAGAGGGTACAGCGGTGGGGAAAATGAGTAGGAGGGCTTCAGAGGTGGGACAGATGAGTAGGGGGTGGAAGAGATGACAAGGGGGTTCAGCAATGGGATAGAAGACCAGAGGGAGGTACAGTGTTGGGGTAGATGAGAAGGGGGTTCAGTGGTGGAACAGAAAAGAAGGGGTAGAGCTGTGGCGCTGATGAAAGGAAGTGTATTGGTGGTACAGATGAGCAGGAGTTACATTGGTGGGGCAGATGAGAAAGCAGTTTACAGTAGTGGGGCAAATGAGAAGGTGATTCAGTAGTGAGAAAGTGCACATGGTGTTAGCAAGAGGGTACAGTGTTGGGGCAGATGTGCAGGAGGTACGGTGATGGGAGGGATGAAAAGGGTTCAGTGGTGGGACAGAAAACCGGGGGGGGGGGGGGGGGTATAGTGTTGGACCAGATGAGAAGGGGATTACAGTGGTGGGAGAGATGAGCAGGGGGGGGGGTTTCAGTGTTGGGGCAGAGAAGGAAGGAGGTACATTGGTGGAACAGATGAACAGGGGGTACATAGGTGGGGCAGAGGAGAAAGGAGGTACATCGGTGTATCACATGAGCAGGGGGAACAGAGGTGGGGCAGATGAATAGATAAGTTCAGTGTTAGGACAGATGAGAAGATGGTTCAGCTGTGAGACAGAAGAGCATGGGAGGTACCGCGGTGGAGTAGATGTGCAGGGGGGTACAGTGGTGGGGCATATGAGAAAGGGGGGACAGAAGAGTAGGGTGGGGCAGACGTACAGGGGGTTACAGTGGTGGGTCAGATGTGGGGGGGGGGTTATGAGTGTGAAGTTTACATTTTTTTTGTTACAAAATCGGCACACTCAAACTTCATTGAAAACATTTTTCAGCACGCTGTGCTCAAAAGGTTGCCTACCCCTGTGATAACCGATGCGGCTAATAAACCGATTGGCCATTATCACAAGCAGCCAAAGGGGACGCTGCTGCCCTCCTCCCACCGATCTGCCACGGGCTGGCCAGAGACCTGAGCGAAGCCGGGGAATCAGCTTTGATTGTGTCTGATGTAGTAACCCAGAAAAGACCAAATTTCTGGTTTACTCCGTTCCAAATGGCGCCAATGATACTAATAATGTGTTAGTATGCACAGCATATTAGAACATTTTGGAAGACTTGCCTGTCAAACAAAGCCCTTCAGCACTTGTGTTTCCTGGTTTGCTGTGAATTTGTGACGGAAGAGATCACCAGGGTAATTTCTGTCATAGAAACCCTGCCTGTTAGTGTATTTTTTATTTTATTTTATGAATTTTAACCACTTGACCATGACGCCCTCCCAGAACTGGAAAGCCGTGCTGTAGCCATATATATCGGTTGTAGTGTCGTGGTCAAGTGGTTAAAATTCATAAAATAAAAAATACACTAACAGGCAGGGTTTCTATGACAAATGACCCTGGTGATCTCCTCTGTAGTAAATGCTTCTTCCTGCCTTGAGCGGTAATGTACCCTGAGTCACGCATGCACCGCTCTGTGCCATGAAAAAGTAATCTGGGCGGTAGTGACATCATCACAGCATGGCCATTCACAGCGACCCAGGAAACACGACAAGTGCTGAAGGGCTTTGTTTGACCGGCATGTCTTTCAAAATGTGCTAATATGCTGTGCATACTAACACATTATTAGTTAAATTGGCGCCATTTGCAGCCGAGTAAACACTGCAAAAAACGCAAATAAAATGCTAATGCTCCTAAAACGCTACTAGAAACTGGCACAAAAATGCTATTATCAACATTTTTCATTCAGCATTTTTTTTCTAGCTTTTTTGGAGCTTATGAAAAACGCTAATGTGCATGGAGCCTAAGGAAAAAAATAGTCATATATATATATATATATATATATATATATATATATATATATATATAAAACAAATGCTTCCCCATCTGTTCTCCAGTTGATAGGTTACACCTCTACATAATTTTGCTGC
This sequence comes from Lithobates pipiens, assembly GCF_037356315.1. NCBI lineage: Eukaryota > Metazoa > Chordata > Amphibia > Anura > Ranidae > Lithobates > Lithobates pipiens. Next base: position 340,115,460 of record NW_027507758.1, read on the forward strand.
TAAGTATAGTTTAGTCTGCTGATAGTTTGCCTCCCTTGATACCCCCTTCTTTATAAATTTGCTAAGGAAATGTTGAAATAAAACCTGTTTTAATTTTATTTTGGATCTAGTGACATCATCACTGGGTTTCTGTGCTTCTCTATGCAATGCAGGCAAATCATGGTCTGATAGAAGGGGTGAGCAGAGTGCTGTACATAGCTCCTGAAAACATCACAGCACCCTCTGTATTCCTTTCAAGAGCCCTCAGCCCTAAAGCAATCATTGGTTTGGCTTTTGGGAGGAGTTATGCAAGTATCAAAAAATACCTTCATGTTGAAAGAACTGAAATTAAATAAAGTGATAGACCCAAGGTGGGGTAGAACGTGTTAGATGACATCCTTCATCCAGGAAGTGAGGCAGATTCGAAGTGACTTGCTGCAGCTTCTAATGCACACTGAGAAGCTCACAGTGTGCAGTACCATCAGAGTAATCAAATTCATTACATGAAAGGAGCCTGTTCAACTGTGCAAGACTGAAGGTAAGGTTTTACTCTCTTGCTGCCCACATAAAGGATTGGAATTCATCAGTTCCAATTAGCTTCTGTACAACCAGCCAGTCAAGTTTTTCCCCAACGATCAGTCCCACTGGGTATAGCCCACAACACTTATCAGTGTATTCGGATAGTGGGGAAGGCTCCCTGCTGTCAGAACACAATAGCACAGTGGGAGTTATTCCCCCGTCCACATCAAGTGTGTGAATTATGTCCTTTTTTTTTTTTTTTTTCAATCAACCAGCTGGGTGAATGAAAAAAAAACATTAAAAATGTATGGCCAGCTTGAACACATATATGCGATTTTAGGTAAAGTTTACTATAAGAACCAGCCTCTGCACATATGCATCCATGGCAGCCTGGGGTTGCATGCTGACAGCGTGTTCCCAGCACACTGACCAAGCTGTCTCCAACAGCTCTCAGTCACAGCTTCTGATTGAGAACAGGCCTCGCCTTGGTCAACCAAAGAAGCTGAGTGCACATGCTCAGCATCATATCCAGAGGTTGTCTTTGGCCCTTTTTACACTGGGCCATCGGCGGTAAATTTTTAGTGGAGCCCCACTCTCATTTTTGCAGGGGTTTTCAGGCGCCAGTGGGACGGTTTTAACCCCCGCTAGCGACCGAAAAGCCCCGCAAAAATAACCGTAAGGCGCCGCTAAAAACCCCGCTAGTGGCCGAAAAAAGGTTAAAATGACCCATAAAGTGCCATTGCGGCATTTCGGCAGCGGTGCCCATTCAGTTCAATGGGCAGGAGTGGTGTATACACCGCTCCAAAGATGCTGCTTGCAGGAGTTTTTTTTTTAACGTCCTGCGAGCACACCGCTCCAGTGTGAAAACCCTCAGGCTTTCACACTGGAGAGACAGGAGAGGCACTTTACTTTTGTGAAGTAATGAGGCAGTTGCTTTGGGCCCCACAACAATGATGGGGCCCAGGGCAGCTGCCCCCTTTTCCCTGCCTTAAAAATGGTCCTAATTGCAGTGCTTGCAGCTCAGGGACAGGAAGAAGACAGGCATCCCTACACAGGAAATTCTACAGGATCAAGCTGCCTGCACAACATGAGACAGACAGTGCCTTCAAAAAGTATTTATACCCCTTAACATTTTCCACCTTTTGTCATATTACAACCAAAAATGTAAATGTATTTTATTGAGATTTTATGTGATAGTCCAACACAAAGTGGCACATAGAAGTTAAAGTGGGGGATCCCTGTAGTCACACATCTGTGTGGTCCTATGGTCAGTATGAGAGTGGCAACCTCAGGGTCAAGTCTTTTGCATGTTGTGAAGTAAAATCAAGATGGGTGGCAGTCACATAATGCCAGCACTCCTAGCAGCGGATGCAAAGGATCCACACCCCCCCCCCCCCCCCCCACAGCAATAGAGTCTAGGCGGCACACCAAGGTGTGATAGGTCACATTACAAGGTGTTATAGGTCACAAGGTGTAAAAGGGTACCCATTACAAGGTCTAATAGGTCACATGTTCAAAGCTTGGGATATTTTTTTTTTTTTTTATAACCTAACCCTGCATTACAATTCTCTGGAGTTACCATGGGCCTTTTGGCTGCTTCTCTGATTAATGCTCTCCTTGCCTGGCCTGTCAGTTTAGGTGGACGGCCATGTCTTAGTAGGTTTTCAGTTGCGCCATACTCTTTCCATTTTCAGATGATGGATTGAACAGAGCTCCGTGAGATGTTCAAAGTTTGAGATATTTTTGTATGACCCAACCCAGGTTTAAACTTCTCCATAACTTTAACCCTGACCTGTCTGGTGTGTTCCTTGGCCTTCATGATGCTGTTTGTTCACTAAGGTTCTCTTAACAAACCTCTGAGGGCTTCACAGAACAGCCGTGTTTATACTGTGATTAAATTACACACAAGTGGACTCTATTTACTAATTAGGTGACTTCTGAGGTTGGTTGCACTAGATTTTAGTTAGGGGTATCAGCGTAAAGGGGGCTGAATACAAATGCCACACCACACTTTTCAGACAATTATTTGTAAAACAATTGAAAATAATTTATAATTGTCCTTCTTTAAAATTATGTGCCACTTTGTGTTGGTCTATCACAAAAATTCCAAGAAAATACATTTACGTTTTTGGTTGTAACATGAAAAAAAATGTGGAAAATTTTAAGGGGTGTGAATACTTTTTCAAGGCACTGTATTTCACTCCAAGTAAGTGATGTGACTAAAGCTGTGCGGAATTTCTTTTTCTTTATTTTAGCTAACCTTCAGCTTGAACAATTATTATTTATTTATTTTTATTTTGGCTGGAAAAGTTTTAACAAAAAATGTATAGGTTTATTTTAAATGAGTTAAAGATCTTTGGCTTTTGGCTAAAAAAATGAAAACCAGTATTCTGCTGACTTGAATAGAAAAACTAGTTGCTGGTGTAACACCCCCTTAGGCCCGATTCACACCTATGCATTTTGAGTGCTTTTTGCACATTTGCTCTACAGAACGTGTTCCATAGGAAACCATGGTAAATGGCCTGTAGTGCAAATCTGCAAAATGAAAAAAGCACTAAAAATGCATAGGTGTGAATCCAGCCTTACTCCTGGACAGAAGACGAGGACCTCTTGGCTTGGTGGACTAGTATTTCATCTCACAGGGTGAACTCTTTGGTCTTTCTTAAGTGACTGCCACCCATCCTGCTTTTACTTCACAACATGCCAAAGGGTTTATTTAGCACCACAGTGAACTCCAGGAGAGAGGATACAGGACACCCCAAAATAGCTCTGGACTTATCTTCTAGTAAAATGGTAGTAGGCTCTTTAAGAGCAGCTAAATAGAACCCAGATTCTATACAAGCCATGAAAGGTACATTGGTGGATGAACAGTGAGAACTTCTTGCAATTTCCACTGGCAGCAGCAGCTTCTACTCAGCTGTCCAGGACACACTTCAGTAAAGAAGCCCTCCCTCCAGCCAGGCAAATCAGGGGCTGTCAGTCAAGGATCTTATCAATCTATAGTTGTTGCTGCCTGCAGGGGTGCATCAGATCCTTGACTAATAGCTCCACTACACTTTGCATGGCCTGGGGAAGGCATTAAAAAGCTGAGGTTTGCTGGTTAAACTAGATGGACTTTTTTGAACCTGACTGAAGGCTTAGCCTTAAATCAAGCCATGCTGCCATGAAAGGGGGGAAAAAAGTCATGTGACCCAAACATAAACTAAAAAAGGTATTGATTACTTTTTTCCTAAAGCTTTTCCCACATAAATGGATGGTGAGGAATGTCCCTTGTAGCATACAAGTGCCACTGCACACTTAGTTTAGAATAGTGGTAGCACAGCAGAGGAGGGTAATATGGCGCTCGCTGGGGATCCCAAAAATATATTGTAGTATGATCACAAAATGTTAGTATAAAAGATTGGTCGTCTTTATATAGCCAAAGTATATCGATTTTTGTGTGAGTTTTGGGTATATCCACACACCAGTATCCTCGATGAGAAGTTCAGGGTCTTTGTAGATCATCAAGGTGGTCCCTGAGGGGGATCAGCAGTACAGGCTGTACCCTAAAGGGCCGCCAGTCTTAAAGCAAGAAGTAGCTCTAGGAAACAATGGAATAGAGAAAGACACAGCGCCCTCTAAGTGCAGCAATAAAGTTGCTCAAATTTATTAAAAATGGTTAAAAAACACTCACATTAAATTAGTGGTGTACAGGCACATCAGGGATGTAATGTTTCATCCGTATGTCCATGGGGGCGACTCGCAGGGCTGTAAGGCAAGGTTTCAGGCATCTGACTTTTTGACCGATGGTTGGTGTTTTGGTCTATTCCATGTATTTCCTCGGAATGGTCAGAGCAGTCGGGGTAGTGCTGGTAGCTGTGGTGCCTTTGGTCCGATGTTCAAGGAGTCTGTGTCCTCAGGAGACGGGCTGGGCAAAGCGGCGCTTCGGAGCATGCATGCTCCTTCATCAGGCTGCTTCATCACTCTTGATGATACATGCTCAGGTCAGAGGCCCCTCTCCTCTTCAGTGGATACAGTCAGAGAGGGAACTACAAGCCCAGGGAGATCCTGCGGCCAGTTGACACCATAGAGCTGCCGATCGTGGCCTCCCACCTCCCCCTCAGGTGGGGGGTACAGAGATGTCCTGGGAGTCCAAGGTGCACAGCGGAGACCAGCCAGGTACAGGGGAACCTCTGGAAGGGAGGATGACTGTCTGGGGACCCTGATGTAAGGAAGGGGCTCTCTGGGGACCCTGATGTAAGCCTCCAGTTCCTGTAAGTTCTTGGGCTGTCTTGCATGAACTGCACGTTTGAGATCTCCCCAGAGTGGCTCAATGATCTTGAGGTCAGGACACTGAAATGGTCACTCCAGAACCTACCTTCACTTTATTCTGCTGTAGCCAATGACAGGTCGACTTGGCCTTGTGTTTTGGATCATTGTCATGTTGGAATGTCCAAGTACGTCCCATGTGCAGCTTCTTGGCTGATGAATGCAAATGTTCTTCCAGTATTTTTTGATAACATACTGCATTCATTGTCCCCTCTGGGGACCCTGATGTAAGGGGGGGCTCTCTGGGGACCCTGATGTAAGGGGGAGCCCTCTGGGGACCCTGATGTAAGGGGGGGGACTCTCTGGGGACCCTGATGTAAGGGGGGGGGACTCTCTGGGGACCCTGAAGTAAGGAGGGGCTCTGGACTTCTGACAGACCCTTGCATCTTTCATTAAGGGCTGCACTGACATTTCTGGATTCTGAGTCATGGGGAAAGAAAAAGAATTGTCAAAGCATCTGGCGGAAAAGTTAGTTGAACTGTATAAAACAGGAATTGAGAATGCCAATCAGCAATGTTCAAACTCTAATCAAGAAGTGGAAAATAAGGGGTTCTGTTGAAACCAAACCACGGTCAGATAGACCAACTAAAATTTCAGCCATAACTGCCAGGAAAATTGTTCGGGATGCAAAGAAAAACTCACAAATAACTTTAGGTGAAATACAGGACTCTCTAAAAACATGTGGTGTGGCTGTTTCACAATGCACAATAAGAAGGCACTTTAAGAAAGATGGGCTGCATGGTCGAGTCGCCAGAAAAAAGCCATTACTATGCAAATGCCACAAAGTATCCCTTTTACAATATACCAAACAGCACAGAGACAAGCCTCAAACCTTCTGACACAAAGTCATTTGAAGTTATGAGACCAAAATTTAGCTTTTTGGCCACAACCATAAACACTACATTTGGAGAGGCATCAACAAGGTATATGATGAAAAGTACATCATTCCTACTGTGAAACATGGAGGTGGATCACTGATGTTTTTGGGATGTGTGAGCTACTAAGGCACAGGAAATTTGGTCACAGTTGATGGCAAGATGATTGCAGTATGTTATCAAAAAATACTGGAAGAACATTTGCATTCATCAGCCAGGAAGCTGCACATGGGGCGTACTTGGACATTCCAACATGACAATGATCCAAAACACAAGGCCAAGTTGACCTGTCATTGGCTACAGCAGAATAAAGTGAAGGTTCTGGAGTGGCCATTTCAGTGTCCTGACCTCAAGATCATTGAGCCACCCTGGGGAGATCTCAAACATGCAGTTCATGCTAGACAGCCCAAGAACTTACAGGAACTGGAGGCCTTTTGCCAAGAGGAATGGGCAGTTTTACCATCTGAGAAGATAAAGAGCCTCATCCACAAATACCACAAAAGACTTCAAGCTGTCATTGATGATAAAGGGGACAATACACGGTATTAATGTAGCGGATGACATTAGGGATCAAATGTCACATGCATTGTAAATTTAGTTTTTGCCTCAGGACAATAAGGTTCTGAGGGTTAATTGTGTAGGTAGGCCTTAACACCAGTCTAGCCAGGCTATGTTTGAAAGTTATGCCCGGTCATGTGAACCGTGAGGTACACATGACAGGCTAGAACCAAGTCTGGTTGGATGTTTGGGTATGGCCCTCTCGGAGCCAATCAGCGGGAGTGCCGGGGCCCACTGAGGAGTCTGGGAGGGGGTATTTAACCACGTGTGGGTCACGTGTTCGACGTTCCAGAGTTGTTTGTGAGACCCGTGTGGTCTGTTCTGGTTCCAGGACCGGTGTAGCCCCGTGAGGGGTCACAGTGTGTCCGATACCCCATAGCATGTTCCTGTCAGTGGCCCCTGATAGATCCATCTGGTCTGGGGTAGGGATCCGTCCGGTCCTGAGTCTCGGAACCGGCTGGTCTGAGGCGCTGTAACTGAGGGAGGATTCAAAGTGTACGGGTGTGCTCTCGGCTTGGAGGGACACCGCAACTCGTGGAAGTGACTGGGGGGACGACTCTTTGGAGGAGGGCTGGCAAGTGGCATCCTGAGAAGTGCCTGGTTCTCAGTTGAGAACAACATTGACGAATTCACACTTTTCCAGTACCATTGAGGAAGCGGGATACATTCCAGGTACAGTGGAAAAAGGTTCCTGTTCACCCTCAGTTGATTGTTGATTGTTCAATTTTTGAGTCAACGTGCTGACTGCCATGATCTCTGACTAGAGATCTTTTCAGCCTTGAAGTACCCAGCTACCAGTGGCTACTCTCTGGGTGGATTTAGAGACTTTGTTAAACCTACAGTTCAAGGTACCAGAGTTCTTCACCCGTGCCCCCTGTTCCCTAAGAGACTGTTGTGAAAGTTCTACTGCAAAATAAACCCCTTTTTGAAAAGACTTTATCTGTGTCAGTGTACAAGTTGTTGGGTATCAACCCTGGGAACCCCTAGACACGGAGGAGCAGGCCACGAGAAGGCAACTGGTAAGCCCAACAACTCAAGGCCGCACAGTAAAGGTTGTGGCCGCTACATTAAGAACTGGGGTATGTAAACTTTTGATCAAGGCCATTTGGGTAGTTTCTGTTGCCATTATGATTTAAAAAGAGTAAGCACAGTTGATTGATAATAAATGGCTTCAGCCAAACACTAACCATGAGTGAAAGAAAAGTTTTTGATCTTTTGTAGATCTAGCAATGCCCCTGCCCTTCATGGTTTCTTGCACCGGGGCCCTGAAGATTCTAGTTATGCCTCTGCATCTAAGTGAAAGATTTAACAACAACATGTCAAAAAACTTTTTTAAACAATCACTGAGCTTGGAAAAGGATCACCCCTTTGTGTCAGTATTTTGCTGAACAACCTTTTGCTTTAATTAGAGCCTGTAATCTGTTGGGATATGTCTCTACTAACTTTGCACATCTAGACTACAATATTTTCCCACTCTTCTTTGCAGAACTGCTCATGTTCAGTTAACTTTGATGGTGACCATTTGTGGACTGCAGTCTTCAAGTCATTCCACAGATTTTCAATGAGGTTTAAGTCTAGACTCTGACTAGGCCATGCAAAGACATTCACCTTTTTTCTCTTTCAACCACTGTGTGGTCATTTTTGCTGTGTGCTCTGGGTCATTGTCATGTTGGAAGGTAAACCTTCTTCCCATCAACAACTTTCTGGCAGAGGGCAGCGGATTTTCCTCAAGAATTTGATGGTATTTTGCCCCATCCATTTGCCACTGACATCACCAGTGACATTAATTCAGTGATAAAACTATACAGTGTCACTGTATCAATGACACTGTCTGGAAAGGGGTTAACATCTAGGGCAATCAAGAGGTTAAATATGTGCCTAACTATGTGTAATGTGTGTGCAATGTGCTGCTTTTTACTAAAGACCTCTCAGTTCTCGGCTCTCTTTGTACAGAGCTCTGTGTTGTATTCCCGATAGGAATTGATTCCGTCAGAAAGATTTAAGACATGTTCTAATTCTAGGTCCGTCAGAATTTTTGAAAGAAAAAGTCAGATGAAGCCCACACACGATCGGAATATCAGATGGATTGATTCCGTCTGATCTTTTCTGCCGGAAAGTCCGACCGTGTGTACACGGCATTAGACTTTTTGAGAAGAATCAAAATTAAGTATATCAACCATGATTTTCCAAAATATAGGGAGCTTAGAAAAGACCAAAAGCAAAAGCTGTAAACTAAAGATGAGAAATATCTTTGCATATATGATCTGAGAAAACGCTGAAAATCTTTACCAACCGCTCAGTGTCTGCCAATCCTCTCCTCCAATCCCTACACTGGCTCCCAATCACCCAGCGAATTAAATTCGAAATACTAACCACAACGTACAAAGCCATTCACAACTCTACCCCGAGCTACATCACCAATCTTGTCTCCAAATATCACCCAAATCGTCCCCTCCGCTCTTCTCAAGACTTTCTACTCTCAAGCTCTCTCGTCTCCTCCTCACATGCTCGTCTCCAGGATTTCTCCAGAGCCTCTCCCATCCTCTGAAACTCACTACCTCCACTGGTCCGGCTATCCCTTACTCTTGCTACCTTCAGGCGATCCCTGAAAACTCATCTGTTCAGGGAAGCCTATCATGTCTCCAACTAATCTCCTACCACTTCCATCAGCTCAATCCCCACAGTTATAACCTTTTGTACCACCTGCCCCACCCTGTTAGATTGTAAGCTCTTCTGAGCAGGGCCCTCTTAATCCTCTTATATTTTATTGTATTGTAACTGTATTGTTTAGTTTTTATATTGTAAAGCGCTGCGTAAATTGTTGGCGCTATATAAATCATGAATAATAATAATGTTACCACTGAATAATCTGGAGGTATAGTAAATTCCTCCTTTTAAAGAAAATGGTTCCTAGAGCATGGTTGTGAGAAATAGTGAGATGCTGCATTTAATTCCTTTATGTGTGCAATCCACTGCATGCCAAAATCAATAATATAATGTAATTTATAACTTGACTTCTAATAAAATCGAACACAGAGCTAAGTTCCAGTTTGATAGCAGCTTAAAGCAGAGGTCCGCCCAAAAGAAAAAAAATGAAAAGCCAGAAGCTACACATTCTGCAGCTGCTGGATTTTAACATTAGGACACTTACCTGTCATGTAGTCCAGCGATGTCGGCACCGTAGCTGATGTTTCCATCGGCTGTCGGGTGCTTCTGCCACTATTGCGGGTAAGGGAACCCGGCAGTGTAGCCTTACGGCTTCACGCCGGGAACCCTACTGCGCATGCACGAGGCCCCGCTCCTCTCTCCTACTGGCCTGGTGTCAGGGGGAGGGAGCCCCACGGTGACATCATGGGCCGCTGCGCAGGCTCCTGGAAGTGGGAACAGGATACTTGTATCCTGTCCTCCCATCCCTCCGAAAGGTGTCAGTTGTGGCTGCGCAATTGGCAGTTAAAGCAATGCAGTACCGAATCTCAAAAAGTACTCTGGTCAGGTAGGAGGTAAAATTTTCTGGGGCTGAAGCGATTTAAGTTTTAGATTCTTGTCTGATAAGATGCTTTGTGTACCCACTGTGACATGTAGCGGGGTGATGTCGGCTATTTCTAGGGGTTTTTGCAGTAAAGACATTTCATGACAGGAACACAGTAGTGCAGAAATTTAAGATAGCAAAACATGTTTAATGGCTGATGGTAAATGGCTATCATCAGAATGCAGGACCATGAGCACCTTTGCCAGAGCAATTGAAGGCATTGATGTACTCCCAGATTACCTAGATCAGTGATTCTCAACCTGTTTCCAGTCAAGACACCCTTAAAAACCAAACACAATCCCAAAGCATCCCATTGTAAGATATAAAAAAATAACTAATATTTTTTCATACTGCATCAGCATCCACACATATAGGACACCTAACATTAGAGGCGATTTATACTTACAAAGCAAATATACTTTTGCACACTGGTACTGACTAATAATCTAGCATTTCTTCTCCCCCATATTTTTTCCCCCAGGCAGCTAACGTGGCTCCACGGGGGTCAAACAAGGATCCTGTGCAGGTGCCTGGTGTCTTCCTTATCTACCGATGATGTCAGTGGTTGTTAGGATGCTGGCGGCTGGCCAGCACAGCCCTCAAGGTTGTAATGTTGCACAATAAAAACCAGTTGCTTTGTATAACAAACAGGCATGCTTGATCCACTTGTTAAAAACAAACAAAAATCCACAGCTCACTTGCCAGCCTGCAACAAAACTGAATTTACACTGTCCAGTGGCACTTCAGCTTACAAATATATTTGCAAATGTGTACAACTAAACCCCTTGTTTTTAACGTAAACTGTTGGACATGGTCAATTTGGTTTTGTTGCAGGCTGGCCGGTAAGTGAGCTGAAAATTTTTGTTTGTTTTTGATGCATGTTGCCTTTCCATGTGCTCCTAGTTCCAAAGGCTTGTTATAAATAGTTGCCTACAGTCCCGATTTTTTCAGGACAATCCCGATTTTGGGACCCTCGTCCCGATCGGAGGCCATCCCAATTCAGGATTTTGCCTTTTTTGTCCAGGGAAATCAGGAACGTTTGCTTTTGCATCAGCTGGCTCTAACAAAATGGCCACTGGCGCCACCGCTAGATCGTTCTCCTTGTGTTCAGTGGAGAGGGGAGGGGGCTTGATCTGTGCAGCCAATGAGTCATCTTCTCTCTTCACAATACTGAAGCTGGGGTTAGCTGCACTAATCGGCACTGCCCCTCTACACTGAACACATGACGCCGGCTGCTCGTGGAGTTTCTTCTGCTCTCTCAGTGTAAAGTGTAAAACCCTCTTCTGCTCTCTCAGTGTAAAGTGTAAAGCCCTCTTCTGCTCTCTCAGTGTAATGTGTAAAGCCCTCTTCTGCTCCCACAGTTTAAAGCTCAGGCAGCGATGTAAACTGTAATGTATGGGGGGGGGGGGGTTAACTATGTACAGGGGGGTAGCTATGCATGGGGGGTTACTGTGTACAGGGGGGTAACTATGCACAGTGGGGATACTATGTACGGGAGCAGCAATGCACGGAGGGGTTATTATGTACAGGGGGTTATCTATGCACAGGGGGGTAACTATGTACAGGGGGGGTAACTATGGCTCTGCCTGGGACACTGATGTAAGGACTGAGGCTGGGAGCACTGGTGTAAGGACTGACTCTGCTGGGGGCACCTGATGCCATGAGGAACTCTGCTGGGGGCACATGATGCAAGGACGGCTCTGCTGGGGGCACCTGATGCAAAGACGGACTCTGCTGGGGGCACCTGATGCAAGGATGGACTCTGCTGGGGGCACCTGATGCAAAGACAGACTCTGCTGGGGGCACCTGGTGCAAGGACGGACTCTGCTGGGGGCAGCTGATGCAAGAACGGACCCTGCTGGGGGCACCTGATGCAAGGACGGACCCTGCTGGGGGCACCTGATGCAAGGACGGACCCTGCTGGGGGCACCTGATGCAAGGACCGGCCCTGCTGGGGGCACCTGATGCAAGGACAGACTCTGCTGGGGGCACCTGATGCAAGGACGGAATCTGCTGGGGGCACCTGATGCAAGGACGGAATCTGCTGGGGGCACCTGATGCAAAGACGGACTCTGCTGGGGGCACCTGATGCAAGGACGGACTCTGCTGGGGGCACCTGATGCAAGGACGGAATCTGCTGGGGGCACCTGATGCAAGGACGGAATCTGCTGGGGGCACCTGATGCAAGGACGGACTCTGCTGGGGCCACTTGATGCAAGGACGGACTCTGCTGGGGCCACCTGATGCAAGGACGGACATCACTGGTGCATGCGCTCTGAAGGCCTGGCATACCTTGCTGGAACTTCAGAGCTTTGTGTCAAAAACGAGGGCTCCTGCATGCACGTGCAGGAGTGATGTCATCGCGTCTCTGGTAAATCACATAGCCGGAGCCTGCAAACCTGGAAGAAAGACCGGGAGAACGTGTTAGCCTTCTCAGCGGTGACACTACAGAGCTGGAGGGCTTTGTTCCAAGGTGAGTATGTCATAATGTGCTAGTATGCAATGCATACTAGCACATTATGCCATTGCCTTGCAGGTGTTTTTTTTAAAACAACATTTCACGGTTTACAACCGCTTTAAGCGCAACTAAACATCTTTATTAGGTCCCTTTCACTCAAAGGGTCAGACAGCAGAATCCATTTATTCCTGGCCTCCCATAGAGCAGAGCAGAGCAGACTCTGCCCGTGTCCACTCTGTAGAAACTGAGCGGACACATATGTGTTTCCATCCGCTCTGCTCACCAACAGATCTGTGAGCGGAGTCTGCCCCATTTGAAACGGGCCTAATAAAAACCCCTTTCGCACTTTCGAGCTAGAAATAGCACCTGTAAAACACCTGAAAACTTCCTCCCATTCACTGCAATGGGTGCTTTCACACCCAAGCGGTGCGCTTGCGGGACTTTTGGAAAAGTCCTGCGAGCAGCATCTTTGGGGTGGTTTGGGTGGGAGCGCTGTATACAGCACTCTCAAAATGCTCCTGGCCAGGGCCGGATTAACATAGGGGCTATTGGAGCTGCAGCTCCAAGCCCCTTTCTCAAGATAGGCCCATTTGCCCAAAATAAATACCGTATTTGCCGGCGTATAAGACGACCTTTTACACTTAAAAAAACTGAGCAAAAAGGAGGGGTCATCTTATACGCCGGGTCCGCTGCTGGGATGCCTTCTGGCTGTCCGGTAATACTGTATGTAGCTTCGGCTACATACAGTATATACCACTGAACCAATCCCAGTGAGCGATGTATTCAAATGAATACAGAGCCTGCTCGGAATCTCTGCCAATCCGAGCAGGCTACACACAGTAGCCTGCTCCGATTGGCTTTGAGAGTGAGGCGCGGGCTGATGATGTAACAGCCTCCGCCAATCCCAGCAGGCTTTGTATTCATTAATAGAATACATTGCTCGCCGTGATTGGCTCCAGAACCAGAAGGAAGAAGGAAATGGTTCCAGCAAGAACGAAGAAGAAGAGGGATATGAAGCGTCGGAAGCCTCGGAATCGGGGGTCGTCTTAAACGGTGAGTACGGGCAAAACATTTTAACTGTGCAGGTTTTTAGGGGGTCGTCTTATATGCCGGGTCGTCTTATACGCCGGCAAATACGGTAAATAAATAATAAAGATCGACTTTGAGGATTGTAGCTCGGCGATCAGGAGTCACAGAGACCCCACATTGGGGGGTATGTAGCTAAAGACCCACTCCAGCACTGGTTAAAATATGGGGCTGCTATCATCTATGGTTCCGGAGATACGGGGCTCCTTGCGCAGCCTGTGAGAAGCTATATACAGAGTGACCAGTTTAAATACAGGCTGGACTAGAGGATGAACTCACAGTGCTTATAATAATTTGTATATTACTTATGATAATTAACCCCTTGCCACCCAGGCCCATTCTGAGACTTCTCTCCTACATGTAAAAATCATCTTTTTTTTTTATGCTAGAAAATTACTCAGAACCCTCCAGCATTATATATTGTTTTAGCAGACACCCTGTGGAATAAAATGGTGGTCTTTGCAACTTTTTATGTTACACGATATTTGCGCAGCAATTTTTCAAACTTTGTTTTTGGAAAGAAACTATTTCATTCATAAAAAAAAAACACTAAAGTTAGCACAATGTTTTGTTGTGTACTAAGCGGTGCATTTAATTTTTTTTACAGGTTACATGTTTAGACTTACAGAGGAGGTCTAGTGCTAGAATTATTGCTCTTGCTTTAACGATCATGGCGTATGTAACCTGTGTGTATCTGGCTCTGATACTAACCAGTGCCTACCCAGGGACTGACTAGTATCTCTCCCCAGCCTGTCCCCACACACCCTCTCACCTGCTGATCTGTGAATGGGGCAATCACTCCCCCAGTGTTATTGTGTTCTGCCAGTGAATACAATAATTAGTGTTGCTAACTATAGCTGGCAGCACTGATTGTTTTGGGGAAAACCTGACAGGCGGGTTGTACTCAAGTTGGTTAATAGGTTGACTTGTGTAAAACCAGCTAGCCCATACATAGATCGACTATGGCTGGTCTCTGCTTAATTGGTGTAATTTCAATCCATGTATGGCCGGCTTAACCACTACGCAGTCCCTAAACATCCTTCCACAAACCTTTACATTTTTCCTTCCCAGATTACTTCATCCTCCTCTCATGTACATAGTGCCCACTGTCATACTCTCCACACTTCTCTCCTATACATAGTGCCCACTGTCATACCCTCCACACTTCTCTCCTATACATAACGCCCGCTGCCGTATCCTACACACTCCTCTCCTGTACATAGTGCCCACTGTCATACACTTCTCTCCTGTACATAGTGCCCACTGTCCTACCCTCCACACTCCTTTCCTGTACATACTACTCACTGTCATACCCTCCACACTCCTCTCCTATACATAGTGCCCACTGTCATACCTCCAACACTTCTCTCCTGTACATAGTGCCCACTGTCATACACTCCTCTCCTGTACATACTACTCACTGTCATACCCTGCATACTCCTCTCCTATACATAGTGCCCACTGCCATACCCTCCACACTTCTCTCCTATACATAGTGCCCACTGTCATACCCAACACATTTCTCTTCTATACATAGTGCTCACTGTCATACCCTCCACACTCCTCTCCTATAGATACTACTCATTGTCATACCCTCCATACTCCTCTCCTGTACATAGTGCCCACCATTATACCCTCCCTCCACACTCCTCTCCTGTAATTACTGCTTACTGTCCTACTCTCCACACTTCTCTCCTGTACATAGTGCCCACTGTCATACCCTCCATGCTCCTGTACATATTGCTCAAAGCGGTAGTAAACTTTTCTAACATTACTACTTTTTAGAGGCCCTGGAGTAGGTTATGCCATAATGTACAAGTATGCACAGCATATTAGCACATTAGGGTACACTTAAATTGTCAGACTGAGCCCTCCAGTGCTGTGCTGTGATCAATCCGGCAGGGCCCGGGCACTTCCATCTTCACCCGGTCTTCCTTCTGGGTTCTGTGCCTTTGGTCACTTGCCTTGGCCAGGCTGCGTTGATGTCATTCCCACACATGCTCATGTGCATCCTTTCTCTCTCATCCTCCCTCCCTTACCCCTCTCACCTCTTTCACCCCCTTTCTCTCTCTCTCTCTCTCTTTAATTTAATTTGTTATAACAAAAAATAGTTTGCATTTTTATTTATTTATTGTTTTTAAAAGGCCCCACCAAAATCCTCAGCACCAGGCCCATGATGTTCTTAATCTGGCCCTGCTCCTGCCCATTGCAATGGAAGAGCTGCATCACTGGAGTTTTTCACCCTTTTTTTGCTATATAAATTATGGGTGGCCTCACAACATAATATTAGATTACAATTGAAACGTTACAACATGCACCTTCATCCCAAATAAGTATGAAATAAATTGTTGAAAAGATCTGGTCCCCAGCCAGAAATGTCAACCAAGGAAAAAGAGCGGGGGGACTATTACGGTGCGATTTACAGGGTATAAAACATTGAAAAAAATGGACGTAAAAAATTATATCAATTTATTTGAGTATAAAAACATTTGACAGTACAAATGGTCTACAATTGGTGTAAAGAATGACGTATTTCGACTAGTTTCGCTTTTCAGCTTCCTCAGGAAATACATATGTCTAGGAATATATATAGAAATCACAGTTAGGTATATAATAAAAGGTAATATATGATCAAAAAGATACAATGGGGAAGAGTATGAAGTTATGAAGTATGAAGTTACAAAATGGAAAAAACACTTCACAAGGACTTACCCGAACACCCGTGCTCCCGAGAGACAGCTCAGGTAACCAGGGGGACCCGGCGACTGGGAGAGGCATTGAACCTGACACAAGCCGAGATCTATATGGAGATATTTATATTAAATCATAGTTTAAATTTGTCAAAAACTTTTCTTGGGTGACACCCAGGCGTGAGATTTATCTCCATCACCAGGGGTAGAATGATGTGATTGGAAAAATGGGTGTGCCAATGAAGTGAAACAAGCAACGTGCTGTAAGGCAGAACTGGAGTGAACCCCTAGGGAAAGGGGGAAGAAAGGAAAAGGATAGGCAACAAAAAAAGGGGGATGGAGGGGACGGACGTGGGTGTGAAGATAGTGAGGGAAACGAGTGAAAGAAAAGTATCCCACAAGTAAGAAATGTGAGGATTCAATGCTAATAGTGGGAAATGAAAACAAATTGGAAAATGAGACCCAAACACATATATGAATTATATATGTCAAGAATATATATGTGAAGTTAATTTGATTTGATTATACAAAAAGTGTATTGCTCGCTATGATGTGACAGTGCACAGGGTTAAATGGAAAAAGTCAAGTTCCCAAAAGAAATACCCAAGGATGATAGTGAAGGCAATTAGTGATTGGTAAGATTTTTGTGAAGCCTGGGTGCCAAGGACAAAGAATAAAGATAATTTAATTAAGTTACCAATGGGTTAGGTAGTTTGCTTTCTTTAAGACCCGGAGAAGGATATGAGGCTGTCCATCCAAGGATGGATAAAGAACTCATCCTCCCGAATGGGATCAGTATGCGAGGTGGAGGAACATCCAGAACATTTAGGGCACTTGGGGTATAAATAATCATCTGTGTAGACATGAGCATGGTAATGCATCAATGTACAAACATTTGTAATATATCAGTGTAACTCCCTATCTGGAGCATGTTCACTCACCGCTCGCAGTGTGACCCCTGGGGTTCTCCGGATCAGCTCGGCGTGCCAGGATAGCGGTGGAACACCGCCATAAATGCCTCTCAACCCCGCTGATTGACCCCAGCACCGCGTCGCCGGCGCACAGCGTCACGGGGTCAGGGGTTCTACAGCACGTGTGCAACGACAGCCAGCGCGCATGCGCCCACCACACTATATGCGCCCAGCACCCGCCATGAGCGATACCGTCTCATGCAGGCCTGTGCAGCACCAAGTCCGGGCTGTGCACGCTCAGGAAAGTCGCACGCACGTCTGTGCTTGCGTCCCACAGCTAATCCATGTCAGCCAGGACACACGCAAGGGGAAAGGGGGAGCGGAGCACCAGAAACCATGGTGCCCCACCTACCCAACCCCCAGGAACCCCACCAATCCATCCTTGGATGGACAGCCTCATATCCTTCTCCGGGTCTTAAAGAAAGCAAACTACCTAACCCATTGGTAACTTAATTAAATTATCTTTATTCTTTGTCCTTGGCACCCAGGCTTCACAAAAATCTTACCAATCACTAATTGCCTTCACTATCATCCTTGGGTATTTCTTTTGGGAACTTGACTTTTTCCATTTAACCCTGTGCACTGTCACATCATAGCGAGCAATACACTTTTTGTATAATCAAATCAAATTAACTTCACATATATATTCTTGACATATATAATTCATATATGTGTTTGGGTCTCATTTTCCAATTTGTTTTCATTTCCCACTATTAGCATTGAATCCTCACATTTCTTACTTGTGGGATACTTTTCTTTCACTCGTTTCCCTCACTATCTTCACACCCACGTCCGTCCCCTCCATCCCCCTTTTTTTGTTGCCTATCCTTTTCCTTTCTTCCCCCTTTCCCTAGGGGCTCACTCCAGTTCTGCCTTACAGCGCGTTGCTTGTTTCACTTCATTGGCACACCCATTTTTCCAATCACATCGTTCTACCCCTGGTGATGGAGATAAATCTCACGCCCGGGTGTCACCCAAGAAAAGTTTTATGACAAATTTAAACTATGATTTAATATAAATATCTCCATATAGAGCTCGGCTTGTGTCAGGTTCAATGTCTCTCCCAGTCGCCGGGGGAGACTCCCCCTGGTTACCTGAGCTGTCTCGGGGGCACGGGTGTTCGGGTAAGTCCTTGTGAAGTGTTTTTTCCATTTTGTAACTTCATACTCTTCCCCATTGTATCTTTTTGATAATATATTACCTTTTATTATATACCTAACTGTGATTTCTATATATATTCCTAGACATATGTATTTCCTGAGGAAGCTGAAAAGCGAAACTAGTCGAAATACGTCATTCTTTACACCAATTGTGGACCATTTGTACTGTCAAATGTTTTTATACTCAAATAAATTGATATAAATTTTTACGTCCTTTTTTTCAATGTTTTATACCCTGTAAATTGCACCGTAATAGTCCCCCCCGCTCTTTTTCCTTGGTTGACATTTCTGGCTGGGGACCAGATCTTTTCAACAATTTATTTCACCCTTTTTTTGCTGTTAAAGGTGCCCCGCTGGTGGCCAAAAAGCGCCACTTAAGCAGCGCTATAGTGCCGCTACAACGAGCGGTGATTTAGCGTGAATGGCCAGCGCTTTCAGTGTGAAAGCACTCTAACTGAAAAGCTTCCAAAAGTGTCCAATACCTCCTTATTTATCCTTCACCCGACACACGTCAGTACCTCCACCAGTGATTGAAATATCACTCATCCTTTAACTTGCTGGTCTTTTTCAAGACAGGCAACAGCATTTTTTGTTAGAAGTCTCATAATCAAGTAAATTTCAATCCCGGCAGCATAAAATCCTCCTCGTGACAACACCTCCATTACCATGTGACTCACATGCCACCCAAAAATAAAACAAAATCACACATACAGTAGTGTAATAAAGCTTCTAAATAAAAAATAAAAATACACTCACATAAAGCTTTTGCACAACAGCATATAATTAGCAGGAATCCACTCTCTCATTTCCCTGCATTTTGCTGCTATCCATATTTAAACTTTTATTTCTTACTGTGGGTCAGTTTATTTCTCCGAGTTTGTAGCCACACCGGATCCTGAACATGTTGCCAGACTCCATCTTAATGCATTTACGTCATGAAAAGACTTTGTCAAGGTTTCTTTTTTTGCGTTTTATTGGGGGTTATCAGCTGTAGCAGCTTTTTTGTAGGTTAATTTAATTTTGTGAGTTTTCGACACTGTTCTAGATCTTTTTCTTTTGAACAGGGGGGGTTATTTACGAAAGGCAAATCCACTTTGCACTACAAGTGCACTGCAAGTGCGCTTAAAAGTGCACTTGGAAGTGCAGTCGCTGTAAATCCGAGGGGGAAATACAAGGAACATAAAAAACAGCATTTTAGCTTGCACATGATTGGATGAGAAAATCAGCAAAGCTTCCCCTCATTTCCGATGTACCCTTCAGATTTACAGCGATTGCACTTCCAAGTGCACTTGTAAGCGCACTTGCAGTGCACTTGTAGTGCAAAGTGGATTTGCCTTTTGTGTGTTGCGAGATAATTGTTACATTTTTATTGGGGTGGTTGAATGGATTAAGTGGTGGTGCCTCAATTTCTAATTTTAGATTTCATAGATTTATTATACAAGGCAAAATGTAATTCACATATTGATAAATCCCCCTGCTTTTAAGACATGCAGGGGTGTAATATGAATTTCCTTTGCTATGAAAAATTGGAGTGTGAAAACTTTACAAGAATTCAGTAAAGCTGGGTACACACTATAAGAAAATTGGAAGAAAAATTCCATACGAGGAACAATCAATATCTGATCGTTAGTATAGTGCTTTCGACAGCCGATTCCAATTGTTCATATGCAAGGAAAGGAAGGTGCAAGCTAGAAAATTGTAATCATATGTGAACACAACCTCTGATGTTCGCTCAATGTGTAGTTATCATACGGAAATAAATCAATAGAGAAAAACATGTATTATCAGGAGCAAAGAATGGCCTGGAAGATGGCGACAGCAAACATACAAATCATACACAAAAAAGGATGTTTGCCTTTGTCGTTTGAGAATATTCATACAAGTTAATACCAATGTCGGTTACATCATGATGCACACCTTCGTGGACAACCGTTGATGTAATTTTGTTATAGTGCGCACCCCACTTAATACAGCACCAGGGAAGCTGCTTGTAAAATTATATCGAACATTTCCAGAAGCAGCACTAAACAAGCCCACCTAACCACTCCATAAATGTTTTTATTTCTACCAAAGCTTAGCTTTATGTTTAATTTCAGGTACACATTTCTTGGACTTGCCCGTAGCTTCAATGTCACATTCAGATAGCTAAGATTACTTTGAAAGTATGACAGCATTATAGAACTAGTTCCGGGTTTGTGACAAACATGCTTAGTCATATAAGAGCACAGAGTGCCATCTTGTGGTTGTGCTCAACAAACAAATCGATCTGCAGCAGTCTGGATACATACTGTTCATTATAAATTGGCACAAATTATACCCAAATCAGTCTATAGATCGGGTTTCACTACAATGTTGCCCCAGACTGGTTCAGTACTAACTCCTAGAGCACACTGTAATGCCCCGTACACATGGTCGGAATTTCCAACAGAAAAAGTCCGATGGGAGATTTTTTACGTTGAAAATTCTGACGGACATAGATAGAGAACATTTTCTATATTTTTCCAACGGGAAAACCACTCGTCTGTATGCTGGTCCGACGTACCAAAAACTACGGATGCTCTGAAGCAAGTACGAGACGGAAGCACTCGGTGTGGTAAAACTAGTGTTTGTAATGGAGATAGCACATTCCTCATGCTGCAAATTCTGTGATCTTTTAATACAGTGCATTATTTTGTTCTTTATAATGCTAGAAGAATGAAGTTGTTTTGCTGCTAATATTAACACAGAGTTCTCACAAAGGTATTTCTTTATTAGTTCTCGTGATCTCATGAATAATCTTTTATTTTTTAAAAGCCAGATCTCCATAATAATGTTTAGAATTATTTTTTATAGTCATAATTTTTTTTTTATTTCATCAAGATCTAATTTTTTTGGGATTATTGAAAAATTATCACAAACCGAACAGCAGTAAAACGATCTGAAAAGCACGAGTCTGAAAAGTGTGAATCGTCTATCACCAAACTTCTACTAACACGAGATAAACACGAGATTAGCAGAAGGAGCCCAAAGGGTGGCACACTGGGTATTGAGCTTCTGTTTTATAGTCCTGTCATCGTACGTGTTGTACGTCACCGTGTTCTGGATGGTTGGAATTTGGTGTGACCGTGTGTACGCAAGACAGCTTCAGCGGAATTCTGTCGGAAAAAAAAACCTTCAGAATTTATTCCAACGGGAAAACCGGTCATGTGTACAGGGCATTAAAGCTCTTAACAAATGTTCTTAGTGTTTTGCCTCCTTTGGCAATGCAAAGCAAGCAGATCCCCATAAACTGTAAATTAACAAATGATAGAAAAAAAAATCTGGGATGAGGAAAGCCAGTTAAAGAGGAACTGCATTCTGCTCACATCATTTGTAATAAAAACATCTTTGCCATTCTGAAGCTTCCCTCCAACCACTTTGCATATTATTTTATATATACTGTGATTCTGTACTTGCCAAATATGCTGCAGAATTCTCCCTCCACAAAGTCTGGCTGCATCCATTTTAACTGTGGGCAGCTGAAGCTGCTGCCTGTTCACTTCCTGGATTTACACCGACACACACAGGCATACTTCCAGCTCTGCAGCCCTGCCGTTCTCATTGACCCTAGAGAGACCTAGAGAGAGAGCTGTACATAATGTCATAAGCCTAGGCTTTTTACCAGACAAGAAACAGGAAGTGGGCTGTATAAGGTATTTACTGGCAGGACCATGAAACTACCATGACACTACCTGCCTGGAGTTTGCATGTTCTCCCTGTGCCTGCGTGGGTTTCCTCCGGGTACTCCGGTTTCCTCCCACACTCCAAAGACACGCAGGAAGGTTAATTGGCTCCTGTCCAAAATTAGCCCTAGTATATGAATGGGGACCTTGGATTGTGGGCTTCTTGAGGGTAGGGACCAATGTGAGTGTGCAATGTACAGGGATAGGGACAATTGTAGACACTCAGGTTGAACTGGATGGACT
Source organism: Lithobates pipiens (assembly GCF_037356315.1). Lineage (NCBI taxonomy): Eukaryota > Metazoa > Chordata > Amphibia > Anura > Ranidae > Lithobates > Lithobates pipiens. Next base: position 340,137,537 of record NW_027507758.1, read on the forward strand.
GGTGTCTTTATTCAACCTTACTAACTATGTAACTATGAAAAAAAATGTTTTACCATCCAAAGTTAAAATAACAAGGGCAGAAGATTTAATAGATGGAAAGTTGAAGGTCCACTTTAACGACTTCACAGTATGAATGCATAAAAAGCAGAGGGATGTGTGAAGTGTAAACTGCAATATCTGTCGAAGAGTGTTAGTATCTGCTCTCTTTTACAACCAGGCCCCTTAAAAGAGAAGTATAGCCAAAACTATTTACAATATGCTATATACTCCTCCTGGGGATCACAGGACTGCAGTTCGTTCTGCACTCCTGTGACCCATTTTCAGCCAGTTGGCTTTAGTCACTCCATATGGTCTGGATTCACCCAGAAGCCTAGACCAGCACCTGGCCTACATCCTTGAACGCATACATCCCTAAATGCAAGTGTAGCGGTATCCCCGTAAGGGGTGCTGAGTTGGTTACTTAGCAATCCACCAATCACTCTGCTTCCATCCACCCCACGATCAATAAACTCAAAGAACAGTCAATTTCATGGTGTTGCTTTTATTGTGAGATGTACTTGAACTTGGGGAAGAGGGTGACATGAGATGCCCATAGTATTTAACACATTGCACGGTAGATGTAGTTATTCAGTGGTCGTGGCCTTGCAAAGAAAGATTGAATACACTGCTTGCACCTCAATCTCTTGCTTTTTGAACAAACTCTTCCGCAGATTATTACTTCTACTTTCCTTGTACAGATCCTTACTGCAAAATTTTCTATTTCTTCCTTCGGTTTGAACAAAGAACAATCACTCTGAATAACTCATCCTTGTTGACCATGATTGGATTGTCCGATGGCCATAATCAGACAGCCACACAGACTTTGGAAGGCACTACCATTGTGCCAACCAGGCTGGAGATGACTTGGTATCGCCATACGATGACTTGACACATGGCAGTTAGCGGACCACTGCTTTCAGCCAGTCCAGGACTAACAACACTGTGTTCCCCCTCCCCAGCATTCTACACTGACCTTTCTTTAGGAGGATAATAGTTCTGTGTCCCCGGTCACAGAACACTACTCTACTCTACTCTCCTCTGCCTAATGGCGACTTCTTCTTTCCAGATCTCCTCCAGCATGCAAGTCCTGTGTTCCTCGGTCACAGCAGCTTGATACTTCTTTGAGGACGAAGATCTTTATCTTAAGCTCCCACCTGGCGGTTCCTCCATCCCTCCTCCACGCTCAGCGCATCCATGAGTGGGGATGCCCGGAACAGCAGCTTAGTACTCCATTATCTGTTCCTACTTTTCACACTCCCCCCTGGAAGCATGTGACCCCAGCTTATATGAGAGCCCTGCCCATACAGAAAGATAATTGGTCAGGGCTCCTCGCATAAGCTGCCTGCCACTTAGGTCTCAAGTCCATCCTCTCTTCCAGAACCATCCATCTGACAGCAAAGGAGCCAGAGTACAGGTGACCACACCCCCCACTACACTGAAAACTCCCAGTTTAAAATCACAACAACCAGGCCCAGCCTAAAGCACAGGCCTGGATAAATTTACTTGCATCTGAGCCCTGTGCATAGAAAAATCCTACTCTAGCACCTACTTTTAGGTAGAGGGTGCTACACAAGTATTATTTCATGTGAAAAATATGAACCAGCTTATCGCTTCCCTGCTATGGGTAATCCTAAGGACATGTAGTATATATAAATGTCCCTGTCCAAGATCCTAAAACCCCAGATCCCAGATGCAGCTGTCCTTAAATGGCACATGTTGATGAGTGAAACTTCAAAGATATAAGAAAACAGGAAGCACAATGACCTGACACAAGAAAACACTTTATTATTAAAAGGAAAGACAAATATTTCACTCACGTTTCACGGGGAGCAGAGGACTTTGAATACAGCCATCATTGTGAAGAGGGACAATGAAACCAGGGCCAGTGATGCAGTGTTGATGACGAGTAAATCCTCCTGGAGCACTTCTAGGTAGCTGTCAAGATGGAAAAGGTGGCTCTATCCCATACCTGGATTGAACTCTATGTTGGGGCTCCTCACTACCAACTTCTGCAAAGATAACCAGGATAACCAGGATTGGTAAGAATCTTTTTGCTCCTAGCAAATTTAAAGGGTCCAGGTTGTCGATTAAAGACATAATTTTTAAATATACATGAACTGTTGAAAAAAAAAGCAAGTGCTTAGCTTGTCAGTGTATTTTGTTCCAATTAATTTATGTGTGGCCTGAGATGTCTATGGGTTTTAGCAGAGCCATGCACATCAAGTTTAATGAACATAGAAGGTTGATTGACAGGATAACAGCATACCCAGGCATCTATCAGTACATCAAAATAGTGATATAAAAGGACTGACCTTGAATGGTATTGAGGCCATACCTAACACATATAACAGAAAAAGGGCGTTTTTTAAAATTGTTCCAGGGGGAAACATATTGGATCTGTGTGCTGAAAATCATGACACCAAGAGGTCTGAATGAAGAAATCAAGATCAGCTCTATTTTGTAACAAGTAGGTAAGGATTTACAACTATTATAAATGTTTCACGTGGGGCAGATTCTGTTTCTGATCAGCGGGGCATCCACTCACTGGTCCCCTGTTGGACAAGAGCGGAGCGGATGTCACATCTGTGTCTGCTCAGTTTATGCAGAATGGGGGAGCCCGTGCGCCCCCTATGGATGGGCTGCCACTGGTGGACCTTATCGGAACCGCTGTGTAGAAAGGGCCTTCGAGTCTCTCAGTTTCTTAGTCATATAAATTACTAAGTATTTATTGTATATTATCATTAGTTTTTACTTATCTTTTAATATTAATTTCATTTGTTTTTAGCTTATGAGTATGTGCCACATTTTTTCTTCAGTACTAAAGTAGAATTTCAGTCAAATACTAACTATACCTAAATCTGCTCCAACCCCCATTCTAAGCTTATTCTAGCTACCCTGTAATAGAAAGATGGCTACACCTGTATATCCTGAGGGAACTCCAGCCTGGTCACATGATTGCCTCCCAGCACTAGATCCAGTGTACCTGGCAGTCGTAATCTCTGCTCTGCACTTACCAGCCACTGGTGTGATCATGTGACCTGATCAGAGCTCCCTTAGGATAGGTAAGTATAAATATCTTTCCTTTACAGAGTAGTTCATATAGGCTTAGAATGGGTGTGGGAGCAGTTTTAAGTATAGTTAGTATTTGACTGGAATTCGAAATTAATTCCATCAAGAAGCCCCACACGCACATGAAAGTAAATTCATTTTATGAGCTTCTACTAAATGTAGTTCCTTTCTTTAGGTTTATATATCAATACATATCAATATATATCAATACATGTTTCTACAGCAAGTCTGGAAAAGGGGGCAACAATTTATTTGGGCCCTCCCCCATGGTATTGTTGCTGACATTTTCTTTTCTTCCATGTTCCTTTTCCCATCCCAGTCTCCGTTTCTCTTCTTTCTAGTTATTTGTTTTAGGATGTGGCCCCTAGATGTTTCTATAAAAGAATCTTCTTGGCTGCTCAGTGTTACTTGGCTGTGCTTCAAAACAGTGAGCCCTGAGCTATAATTCAGAGTTATAGAATTGTGTCTCACTCTGTATGATTGTCTGGCCATGAAGATGCTCATCTGCCGGATCTTGGAGAGAGTGAAAAGATTTGGAGGAGAATACCTGCTCTGTCAATGCCTAAAAGCCCCTGAAGACAACACTGTGTAGCCTGGAAAAATGATTCTCTGCTTGTTGGGATCAGGATGAAGATAGACCAGTGTTTCTCAGCTCCAGTCCTCAACATGTCCCAACAGCTCATGTTTTCAGTTTTTTTCTCAGATGAAATGGCTGTGGTAATTACTAAGGCAGTGAAACTGATCCAATCACCTGTGCAAAATAATGGAAAGCCTGAAAACATGACCAGTTGGGGAGCCTTAAGGACTGGAGTTGAGAAACACTGAGATAGACAGACTTACATTTAGTAGCCAGCTCAGGGGAGTCACTCTCCAGGGTGTGCTAGTGGTTTAGCCCAGCCTGAAAAAGGAAGTTGTCAGCAGCAGTTGGGCACACAGTGGGAAGTAGATCAAAAGGTGGCTGAGCCAAGTTATGCAAGTACAGGAGGAGATCCCAGCAAACATGTTAGAAGAAGAAGGAGGAGGGCCTTCTCTCCATCACCTGGCTAAAGCTCTAAATGGCCAAGCAGAGGCGTAAGGTCAGCCCCTGGACTTATTGCTTCTCCTAGGCACTCATAACTGTGAGGCCGCGTACACACGGGCGGATTGTCTGCCCAACTAAGTTCATCAGACAATCCGACAGACAGTCCGTTCAAAATTTGAATGAACGAACTTGACCACACACGATGAGCAGACAGTCCGCTGAAAGCGTGCGTGATGACGTGTACAGCACGTACGACGGGACTAGAAAAACGACGTCCTATACACTGCAATGCAACCTTCGGCCGTGTAAATCCTTTCTGAGCATGCGTCATACTTAGTCCGTCCAACTTGCCTACACACGAGCGGACTGTCCGCTGAAACCAAGTTTGGACGGACAAAACCAAGTTTGAACGGACAAAATTACGGAAATTCCGTAAGACTTTGTTCGTCAGACAGTCCGCTGAAAAAGTCTGCTGAAGCCCACACACGAGCGGATTGTCCGCTGAAACACGGTTCAGCGGACTAAGTTGGACAGACAATCCGCCCGTGTGTACGCGGCCTAAGAGTCACAAGAATACTCTATATGGAAAAAGGGAAGGGATTTTTTACCTGTTTAGCGGGGGTCCTCCCAAAGATGCCACAGTTCCCAGACCTTATTATGAGCCTCCAGTCTGTCTTAATTCTGGAGAAAAGGACCTCTAAGGAAGGGGGGATGCAGTGTTTCCAGTTTAGGGCTATAAGACAGCATGCTGCTGTGAGGACATGACATACTAGTTTTTTATAGGGTGTGGGGATCTTTAGAGGAGACAGGCCTAGGAGGAAAAATGTTGGGGTCACCGGGACCTCTCCAGCACCTTTCGGAGCTAGTAGGATAAATGGCATGAAGTACATCTGGGGTCATGTACCAGAATAAGAGGATTTTGTACATGTTTTCTTTATATAGTGTGCAGATTGAACTCTTTGCCACTTGGGACCTTATCACCCGCCACTCTTCTATGGGAATTTCCTCATTGTCGGCTTTCTCCCATCTTGTCATGTAGGAGTGTTTGCCTTTTTTGCCTGGGGGGCAGGCATTCAGAATTTTATAGATATCTGATTTTAGGCCCTTTTGAGCATGACCTGCCAGGATTAGATTTTAAAAAGGGGATGGGCAGCTAATTGCATGTCTGGGGCAATAGTAAGTGCGTAGTGTCTGATTTGCAAATCAAATTTAGTCTGAAAGTCGGCAAAGGGTAGCAACTTGTGTGATGTAGGGTCCACTATGTGCCCATAGTGAAACAGGTCCTGTGATGTCCATGAGTGTGACATCTGATGGGTGAGGCTATCTGGCACCTTGGGGTTACCGACAACAGCCCATTGGGTTGTGACAGTTTGCGCCACAGCCGCCTAGGTTGGGCCATAGAGCCCAGCAGGCGTTCGGGTGCTACCTCTGCATTCATACTCCAGAGCAAGCTATTCAGGTGGGTCAGGGCTAGCCATATTTTTCTATTTCTGTCCATTTGTTGTAGGACCGTTGGGTGAACCATGAGGCTACTGCTTGTAGTTGGGCTGCCTGATAGTATTTAATGAGGTTGGGAAATGCGAGGCCTCCGTCACTACGTGCTGCCATCAGAATCAACCAAGGTATTCTATGTCTTTTGTCGTTCCAAGTGTATTGCAATAGGTTGGATTGCAGTTTTTTCAGGCGTTTGTAGGGTATGGGTATGGGTAGTGTTTGGTAAGATATAAAAGTTTCAGGAGAATCGTCATTTTAACTGAGGCTATCCGCCCTAGGAGGAAGATGTGGTGTTGGAGTAGTAAAGATCTGATCGACAAGTAGGGGGGGAATTCTCTAGGTATAGGGTGTTGAATTTTGGTGTGATGTGGATCCCTAGGTCCTTCAGGGTGGTAATTTTCCAGCTGTAATAAGAAGTTGGTTTATAAATGTGTGATCTCAGTTTCGGGAATATTAATAGGCAAGACCTCTGATTTGGATGTGTTTATTTTATATCCCGAGAGGGCTCCATAGTGGTCTAGTTCTGCATGTAAGTTCCAAAGAGATATATGGGGTTGGGTCAATGTAACCCAGTTCCCAGTTGAAGTCTTGACGACGTAACGTGTAGGAACCCGGAAGTGACGTTCATACCCGGTCTGCTGTTGTTGTCACTGTGTATTGCCCTAACTTCCTTTGTGAGTAGTCTATACATTTTTAATAAATAATATATGTTTAAAATACTACACTATGGCGGTTCTCTCTGGCTTATCCCTCTGAGCTTACCTACCATTCACCACATACGAGGAAGTTGGAGGAGTCTCCAAGAGCCTGCTGCACAGCCATCCCCGTGATCATCCCTTGCTACCTGGTTGCCCTGAATTATTTTCGCTGTTTACCTTACAGCGGTGAGGTAATTGCCTAGTATTAGCATCACTTGCACGGATCATCACTGAAGGATTGTTGGCTCAGCACGTTGCACTTTAATCTATTGTGTTTTACCGAATTGCACGATTGGATCATATATGGGACACTTTAGTGTGATTCACTGCTGTCACTTGGATTTAGATTTGTTTTATTGTTCATGCTATCATCTGTCACTATTCGCTCCATTTGCTGGATGAATTTAATTATTTTTTACACTGCTCTTTTGTTTATGCATTTTGGTGTTTGCAGCAAATCTTATGAGTATTATGCACACAGCCACCTTTTGATTCATTGCAGCAAATTTTATGAGTATTATGCACACAGCCACCTTTTGATTCATTAATGCACGGTTGCACTTTCAATTTTTTTCATTTATGAATATATTTGCACTTTATCTTTGCCAGTAGTAGGGCTATCTAATTTATTCATTATTGTTTCATATTTATGGTTGTAAATTAGCGCATCACACCCCCACTTTGTTTTTAAATGTAAGGATAACGCCGTCAGCAAAAAGGGAGTTTTTAAACTCTTTACCCCTGACTGAGATGCCCCGTGTATCAGGGTTGCTGCATATTGATGCGGCTAGGAGTTCAACTCATAATGAAATGAGCAGGGGTGAGAGTGGGCACCCCTGCCCAGTGCCATTAGCCACTGAGAAAGAGGGGGAAAAGGCAACAGGGGTCCTGACCTGGGAAGATGGGTTAGTGTAGAGGTGTCTAATCGCCCACAAAAAGGGCCCCTGAAACCCCATATGGCATAGCGTGGTGAACAGAAAGGGCCACCCTATGCGGTCAAAGGCCTTTTCCGCATCCAGGCTAAGTAGCAAGGCTGCCGAGTTTTCTCTGTTCGCCACGTCTACCAGATCTGTCACTTTTCTGGTGTTGTCGTCTTCTTGTCTGAGTGGGACGAAGCCCAGCTGGTCCTCTTGGATCAGGGAGGGAAGAATCATACTTAGGCGAATTGAGAGCAATTTTGTAAAAATTTTAAGGTTTGAATTCAGTAGTGCAATAGGTCTGTAGTTAGCGCATAAAGAAGGGTTCTTGTCTGGTTTTGGAAATAGGGTGATAAAGGAGCGCTGCATGTCCAGGGGAATGAGGGTGTCCTAGAGGAAGGCGTTGAACAGTTTGCATAAGTGGGGGAGTATAAGAGGGAGAAAGGATTTATAATATTCGTAGGGCTATCTGTCCAGGCCTGGGGCTTTGTGGGTGGGTAGGGATTTAATAGTCTGTTCTATTTCTAAAAAATGTAGTAGGATATTTCAGCATGTTGAAATCATCTCAAAATCTTACAAAAAATTGTAAGTTTAAGTTGGTTCATGAATCGTTTAGTCAAAAATTGTCAGCAAACCCTAATTTAAAATGGGGGATGGTTCTCTGGTTAAATTTAATTTTTGTTGCTGAGACTGATGTCTTTCAAGCAACCTTTTCCCACTACTAGTTCCTCTGTGCTTAACCACTTCCCGACCGGCGCACACCGATGTACGTCGGCAGAATGGCACGGGTCCCGCGGACTCGATCACCACGGGCATACCCACGATCGTCTCACGGGGCGGCTGAACTGGGAGATGCCGTTGTAAACAGCATCTCCCCGTTCTGCCTAGCAACAAGTGACGCTGATCGCTGCTCCATGTGATTGGAGCAGAGATCAGTGTTCACTAAAAGCCCAGCCCCCAACAGTTAGTAACACGCCCCTAGGAACACTTAACCCCTACACTGCCACCCACTGGTTAACCCCTTCACTGCCAGTGTCATTTACACAGGAATCACTGCATTTGTATAGCAGTGATTGCTGTATAAATGACAATGGTCCCAAAAATGTGTCAAAAATATCCAACGTGTCTGCCATAATGTCGCAGTCACAATAAAAATCGCTGCTCGCCGCCATTACTAGTAAAAAAAAAATTAATAAAAATGCCATAAAGCTATCCCCTATTTTGTAAACGCTAAAACTTTTGCGCAATCCAATCAATAATCGCTTATTGTGATTTTTTTTACCAAAAATATGTAGAAGAATACGTATCGGCCTAAACTGAGGAGAAACAATGTTTTTTTTAATATATTTTTACGGTATATTTATAACAAAAAGTAAAAAATAATGTGTTTTTTTTTCAAAATTGTCGTTCTATTTTTGTTTATAGCACAAAAAATAAAAAACGCAGAGGTGATTAAATACCACCAAAAGAAAGCTCTATTTGTGGGAAAACAAGGACGTCAATTTTGTTTGGGAGCCACGTCGCATGACCGCGCAATTGTCAGTTAAAGCGATGCAGTGCCGAATCGCAAAAAGTGGTCTGGTCTTAAGCCAGCAAAATGGTCCGGTCTGTAAGTGGTTAAGAAGGATGTATGCTTTGACTTTAATGAAAACCAGTGTACATACAAGCATGGATGTTCTTTCTGCATGGGGCACACCCACTAAGAAGGTTCTTTAAGAAAGTTATTGTCCCAGACTAGTCTAAAAAATTGATTTTTTAAAAAAAAGCCTGCACACCTGCCATACTGAATTGGTTAATGTTTTACCTAGAGAAATCTCAGCTACTCATCAATTCTGCTTTTCCAGTTTCCACTTTTAAGGGTTTAGGTTGTAAGATAGTAAGCAATTTAAAATTGGTAAACAAGGTGAACAAGGCTAATAAAGTCAAGAAATCCAATACCTTTACATTTATTCAACACCTCTTATTTCTTAAAGGAAGGAATAAATCCTTCTTTATCTTTTGTCTCTTACACTTTTGACTGTGCGCTTGAAAAAATGTTGCAATTTGGTCAGAATGCACTACTAGCAAAATTGGACATCAAATCAGACTTTAGGTCTTTGTTCATCATTCATGAAGCTTTCAACTTCTTAGGTTTCATTAGGACGCCATGAAACAAAATTTGGCCTACTATTACTCATGACTCAGAACATTCAATTGCTTGGAATAGGTGGATTACATTTAATAAAGACTTTGGTTTGGCGCCACCCCCCCAGGAGAATGCCGGACTTCCGGTGGAGAGGAGTGTACGAGTGAGTGAGTGACCGACGCCGCTCCCCCCTCCCTTGCTAGGAAGAAGTCTCAGCGAGATGAACGACCGACTTCCCTACCCCTTAGAAGGGGACGACGGAACGGCCAACTAGCTGCAAATTCGAGGATACCCCCCATTAGGCTGGAAAGGCCTTACCTTCTTGCTGCCTCCATCCTCATATCATATCCTCTCCTCTCCTCCCCTATCGCGGCTCCTTTTCATCCCCTACATCCGAGAGGTGCCCGGCTGCTGGGACTGGTGGACCGGCGGGGTCGAGCGGCACAGAGCGGGTGACGGAGCACCAGAGCGGAGAGTCCAACGGGAGGAGCCGAAGATCTTGCGGGATTCCGGGACCTCCTACACACCAGTGTGGAGTTACGAAGGGCTGACAGATCGTGTTGCTAGCGCGGCTAGCGGGGGTTAGGCTGGAGGCACGAACGGATCTTGTGGAGTAGGTTTGTGAACCCCATGCTAACCTGGATTGCTGATACACAAGAGAATAGCCTGGAGAACATCAGAAGAGAGGGTGAGAAAACTATTATTATATTCTCTATGGAAAAGTAATTTTGAACTCTGAATGAAGTAACTCGGAATACAGGTCTGACCCACCCTGAATACATATATAAAGCTGTATAAATATATGAATACGTGTATAAAGGTGCATGGACTTTTGTGATACGATTTAAAGGAACAGGGTAGCAGAGAACCCTAGCACACATCATTATATATATTTATATGCTGAAAATCGTTTATGGTTGTAGATATAGCTTGGCTATAAAAGAGGCTGGTGAGTAGTTGGAGAGCCCCCTCCCCCATACACCCGGGCTTCTTAAAGACCTGATAGAAGCACGGATGCATAGCATGGGGTAGCAAAGAGACCGGACATTTATATAAAGAGAATTAAAGAGATAACAAAGAATAAAGGAAGTGGGGAAGAGTAAGCAGCAGGAATGACAACACGCAGACGTGCGGCATTACAACCAGCAGCAGGCGGAAGCAGGAACTCGGCAAGTGTATTGCGAGCCTACCTGACGCCGCAAAAGGGAGAACGGCTAACAACCCGGAGCCAAGAGGGGAGACGGGGGAGCCTGGAGATGGCAAGCGGACATACAAAGGCTGGAAGAGGAGTATCAACATTGAACCACAATGAGCCAATAGGGTATGGCCGGGGGCTACAAACCGCAGGCAAAGAGGAGCGGAGAGTTAGCGGAAATTACTTGGAGGGAAGGCAAAGAGAAGGAATACAAACCCCAGGAAGTTTGAAAGAGGATTGGAGGGATGGTGGCATAAGAGTGGAAAAAAAAAGACTCTCAATAATGGAAGGTACTGCAACAGACCAGGGAGTGGATTTACAAAGATCCCCTGACAAGGAAAGAACAATAATTAGCGAAGATAAGGTAACCCAATATACAACTGACAATGGAGGTAATACACATGAGGAAGAGCAAACAGAAAGAAGGGTGAAGAGTAAAGACCATAAGGGACCTCAGGTTGACACACTAAGGAAAGAAAGGATAAAAGAGAGACCGGAAAACCCCAGTATGACAGAGCAAAATAAAAGAGGTTCTGAGGGGACAGAGACGGAAAGTATAAATATAGAATGGGATCTAAGAGAGCATATAAAGGCCCTCCCTACGAAGGCGGACATTCAACAGCTAATAGCAACAGTAGAGAAATCATGTAAGCTAGCAGTAGAAGAACTAAGGGAAGAAGTGGTGGCAATAGGTAATAGATTGGAAGGAATTGAGAACACCCAAGAAGATATGGCACAGGCAGTAGCAGAGAACCAAGACACTATTAAACTCCACGAGGAAGTAATGAATAATTATAGAGATCAAATGGACGAATTTGAGAACAGGGATCGGCGACAGAATATACACATACGAGGACTACCGGAAAAATATCACAGCAACGACCTGCCAATGGTAGTCCAAAAGCTATTCTGCCAAATTATGGGAACAGCTGCGCCGGAATTCATTGAAATGGATAGAGTTCACCGTGTTACCTCTTTCGGTATTCAAAATAAAGACAAGCCTAGGGATGTGATATGCAAATTGCATAAGTACACAATAAAAGAAACAATAATCAGGATTGCACGAGACACCTCTACAATTGAATACGAAGGAGCCCATATCCTTTTGTTCCCTGATATATCCCGTCGTACATTAATGCAGCGCAGAATGGTCCGACTGTTATTGGAAGCTCTACAGGCAGCAGACATTAAGTACCGATGGGGGTACCCTTTTCGCTTAATAGCAGCAAGGAACGGGAAAACAGCAGTACTACGCACCAGGGATGATTTAAAAGAGTTCTTAGAAATACTAGAACTCCCACTTGTGGACTTTCAGGATTGGAGAATAGCTAATATCAAGACACTAATTCAACGACCTGAGCCATGGTCCCAAGTGGGAGGAAAAGGTTAAGGAAAGATTATAGTACTCTTTAGTATAAAAGACCGAAAGCAGGGAAGAGAAGAGAGACTTAAGAAGTAATAGAAATGAATAAAGCAAAGGGGGAAGGGGGGAAGTACGGGTCGGTGCTTAAACTTGTCACTTAATTTTATTGTAATTTTTGGTGTCTGTTTTTTCTTTTTTTTTTTTTTGTCCATTTTTTTTTTCTTTCCAATTAGGCAGGTCCCGTGGAAAGGGATCGATAAACCTGCAATATGCAGGAAGGAGGGAGGGCTCGGGAGGAACAAGGAGCAACCAAGCGGGCCCACCCTACCATTAGTTGGTACATTTTACAAAGTAAAGTGTTAAGTTGTGGATGGGGTCAGTATGGATTTTTTTTTGAAGTTTTTACCGCAGGTGTACATGGAGGCGGGGAACACGAGATGTGCAGCAACAGATTAAGAATGGTACATATTCACTCAGATTAAAAGAATGGCTAAAACGTTTAAAATAATGACTTATAATGTAAGGGGATTGTGCTCACCTCAAAAAAGGGGCCGTCTTTGGCAAGAATTAAATCATCAAGCTGTAGATATAGTATTTCTACAGGAAACACATTTCACGTCAGGATCTGTACCAAGGCTACCGTTATTCCCATACAACCAGTGGTTTCATGCAGTATCGCCCATTGCGAGAGCTAGAGGAGTATCGATAGCCTTTGGGAACTCGTGTCCTTTAACATCCATAGTGGTGAACACAGATTTAGAAGGGAGGTTCCTTTTTATTAAAGGAACATTGCAGGGACAAGTGTACACATTCGCTTCAATATATGCCCCCAACACACACACAGTTGATTTCCTGGGAAAAACACTAAAAGCGTTAGAAAAATTTAGGGAAGGGTTTTTGATTCTTGGAGGGGATTTTAATGTTATTGTTGATACTAAACTAGACACAACTACAGGGAAAACACCACTATCATTTAGAGCACTTAAACATGTTAAAAAATTATTTCAATCCTCACACTTGGTAGATAGTTGGAGGGCATTAAACGGAGAAAAAAAAAATTACAGTTACTACTCAAAGAGCCATAATATCTATTCCAGGTTGGACTGGATCTTGGTAGATCAATATTATTTAGAATACGTAAAAACAGTAAGCATAAAGCCAATAACGATCTCGGATCATGCCCCGGTGGTGGCGGAGATCTTCCCTATACACGCGGGTCACAAGGAATGAACGTGGAGATTAAACGAGTCATTACTGGACAGTAAAATAATACTAGAGGACCTCCAACATAAATTAGAGGAGTATTTTGATTTAAATACGTCAGAAGAAGTATCGGAGCAAACAGTGTGGGAAGCCCACAAAGCGGTAATTAGAGGAGAATTAATAGCACACGGAACGCGAGTAAAGAGGGAAAAAAGAAAAGAGATAGAAGATCAGTTGGAAAGAATAAAGGAATTAGAGAACAAACATAAAAGTACTTGCGAACTAGGAGATGCCAGGCAGCTGGGAATTATGAGGGAGGAGCTCTCCAGGTGTCTGGACAGAAGGGTCAGGGATAAATATAAATTTATAACAAATAGATTTTATGAACATGGGAATAAATGTGGCCGATTACTGGCTAGACAACTAAAAAAAAAGAGGGAATTATCCCATGTACATGAAATTAGGATAGAAAATAAACAAGTAAAAGACACAAAATCAATAGCAAAAGAATTCCAACAATATTATAAGAAACTATATAATATCCAACCCATTCTAGAACAGGCAGAAGATAGGGGGAGGATAGAAGAAATGAGAGACTATATTAGTAGCTCTACAATATCAAACTTCCCCTCCAGGTTAATAGAAAAATTAGAAGAACCAATAACCAAAGAGGAAATAAGAAAAGCAATTGAGAACCTGCCGAGGGGGAAAAGCCCAGGACCCGATGGGCTAACCAATGCATACTATAAAAAGTTTGCCCAAATTTTAGAAATACCTCTGTGCAGATATTTCAATAATATTACTGCCTCTAACCCAATGTCCTCAGAAGCACTGCTAGCATATATAACAGTTTTACCGAAACCAGGGAAGGACCCACAGGAATGTGCTAATTACAGACCCATATCACTGCTAAATTCAGATACTAAATTAATGGCAAAAATCATAGCTACTAGAATACAAGAAGAGGTAACACAATTGGTCCATCGTGACCAAACGGGTTTCATGAAAGGCAGAGAAACCAAAGATAACACCATTCGAGCCCTACACATACTTTATTGGATGCAAAATGGCCCAGATAAATAACCCAGGACAATGCTATCAATGGATGCCGAAAAGGCATTTGATAGAGTGGACTGGGACTTCATGAAAGAAGTACTGAGAGCAATAGGAATGGGAGAGCGAATGATGGGATGGATAGAAGCCCTATACGCAAAACCCAGGGCAAGAGTGAAGGTAAATGGTATTCTATCAGGATGCTTTGATATACGAAACGGCACAAGACAGGGGTGCCCCCTGTCCCCAATACTGTTTGCCTTGACTCTGGAACCATTTCTGTGCAGGGTGAGAGAAAATAAGGGAATAAAAGGGATAAGAATAGGATCTGAGGAGCATAAGGTATCAGCATATGCTGATGACCTATTATTCTATCTTTCAGAACCACAGGGATCAATAATGGCACTAATGGAGGAGGTCCAGAGATATGGAAAAATGTCCAATTTTAAAATTAATATGGAAAAATCTATAATACTACCATGTCATGTACCCCCATTGATGTCAATGGTAATGAAGGATAACCTCCCATTTAAATGGGAAAAAAAATCATTATATTATTTAGGAGTACATATTACGGCGGAAACTAAAGCTTTATATGAACTTAATTATGGAACTCTAATAATAGAAATAACTAAAGATCTAAATAGGTGGAAGGGTCATTCACTGACATGGTTTGGAAGGATAAACACTTTGAAAATGAATATATTACCTAGAATAATATATATATTAAATACCGTACCTATAGCAGTGCCTCAGGTCTTTTTTAAGAGAATTCGTAAAATGTTTATATCCTTTATATGGAACGATAAAAACCCTAGAATAGCATATGATATACTGCGTAGAAATAAGAAGGAAGGTGGAATAGGGCTTCCAGATGTCTTCATGTATTACAAAGCAATGTCTATGGTACGAATACTAAACTGGTGTCATGACTCCTCAAATAAGGCATGGGTTTCGGTAGAAGAAAGTATGGCGGGCAGAAATCTAGCAGGGGCGCCATGGATACAGGCCACGAATAGAGCTTTAGCAAAGTGGACATCACCACTAACACGGAATACATTAGCAGTATGGGATAGAATGAATAAGAATGGAAAATATGCCCCACGCACATCACCAATGGCCCCATTAGGGGGATATCCATGGTTTCCACCAGGGGAAGAAAAGGGAGCATTAGGTTCTTGGGGCTCAGGGGGCAATACAAGGTGCCTAAGATATGCTCCATCGGGAAGCTTACTTCCTTTAACAGAATTAATAACATCACAAGGAGAAATACATATGTCGAGATGGAGATATTACCAAATGAGAGACTTCTTTAATAAATTAGAACCTCAAGTAAGACCGCTGAGCTCCCTTACGACATATGAGAAGATGTGTATGAAAATAGAAAAACGAAATAACTTACTATCCCAGATGTATAAACTAATCCTTAGTGAACAAAGTAGCACAATTCCTTACTTTATAAGAGAGTGGGAGAAAGAACTAAAATACACATTTAGACCAACACAAATAAAAAAAATTATGGAAATGACACATGAGACATCAATAAGCGCAGCAATACAAGAAATGTCATACAAGTTTATAGCTAGATGGTATCGAACCCCAGCCAGAATAGCAGAGATATATCCAACAGCGGATGGGCATTGCTGGAGAGGATGTAAGGATAAGGGAACATACCTTCATCTATGGTGGGATTGCCCAAAAATTAGGATTTTTTGGGAGGGAGTGGCTAAATGGATTGGGAGGATAACAGCAAAACCAATAGAAATGACACCCCTACAATTTCTGTTTCATGGGACAGAAGGATCCATTAAAGCTTATAAAAAAGGAGTCACACCACATCTGCTGAATGCAGCCAAAATATTAATACCTAGATATTGGAAACAGATAACATGTCCCACTATATTGGAATGGAAGGGGGAGGTAGATAAAATAATGGAAGCTGAAAAATGGATATACAATATAAAAGAACAACAAGAAAAATATAAAAATATATGGGCAGGCTGGAAGCACTATTCCCGAGAAATAGAGAAAGAGTAAGTTATACTAGATTAAAAAACCCCTCCGGAGTCTCCCAGAGATCCCCGACAGGGAGAGGGAGAAAGGAGGGGAAAGAGAAAAAATTAAGAAGCTGCTGTGCAAACTCGTGCACTCCAAAGGTACATCATACAAGGGGTAAAGGGATAATACGAACCCAAACCACAACTTATAAATTTTGTTGTCTGTAGTATGGTTGAAGGTATATGGGAAGTGAATAAATGATGGAAATGTAATTGGAGGGGGGGCCTGAGGGAAGGGGAAGGGAGGGGAGACAATCAGTGGGGGAGACACCAAAATAAACAACATAATTGTTAGGAAACATAAAGGAAAGCCGAGGACTTTCCTAAGCACAAAGCACAAACAACACACCAAGGGATCACAAACGGAATAAAAGCACGAAATAATGATTAAATAAGAAAATAATAATATTTTTTTTTTTTTTTTTTTTTTTATATATATAAATAAAAGGAACCACAAAGGCACAAAAGGGAAGGGAGGAAGGGAAAGGAAAAAAAAAAAGAAAAGAGAAACACATAGAGAAGGGAAATAACACTGGGGAGAAATTTAAATTCCACACCCACCTCTTTTTATTAAATTTTTTTTTTTTTTTTCTCTCTCTTTCTCTCCCTCTCCTACACACCGGTTGACTCCACTCCAAATATCCCCTCCTCTCGGGCCACCACCTAATATTGTTATAGATAAGCAGTGGAAAGTATATATGTAAATGTGAAGACATTGAGGGACTTGTGTAAACCTCAATGCCTTAGGACTGAATGTAATTGTAATTGTTTGGTGAATTTTTTATATAAGAAAATAATAAAGATGATCTAAAACAAAAAAAATAAAGACTTTGGTTTATCATCTGATTCGGCTTCTCAACAAGCAACAAGCAAGCACTCAAAGGTTGCAGAAGGGCTAATGTTGAACCAGATGATAGCCACTCTCCTTTTGTATACCTTTTAAAAAAGATTTATTTATGCACCCCTACTTTGTGTTTTTAAAATTTTGAATCTCTTTTGTCAATGTTGCTTTAATTTATTTATTTATTTTTATAAATCTTTATTTATCAAAAGCAATTTTTACAGACAACAGTTACACATCCATTCTCAATATCACAATATTATCAGGTTACATTCTTGTTCTTTTTTTCCTTTTTTTAACTTAACAATTTTTTATCAACATATAACACATATCATTGACAGTACAGACATTAATATGTCTGGTTGAATCGCATCCCCAGTCATGTCTTGATTTCATATACTTTTTTCCAAAATGTCTGGATCTCTGGACAGAGATACCAAATATGTGACATTGTACCAACTTCTCCATGACATCTCCAGTATGCATCATCGTTCTCTGGGTTTATTCTATGCATGTCTATTGGACACCTATACCATCTTGCTAACAATTTATAATTTCTTTCTTGATGCCTGTTGGAGATCGACATCTTATGTATTAATGTCATTGCCCTATCCCATTTATCTTTTGCGATATCTATCTCCAGTTCTTTCTCCCATTTTCAATATAGCTCAGTTTTGTCCCCTTATTATTTGATATTAAATATTTATATATATTGGATAGATTATGTGTTGGTTTCTGCTCCTGTAGAAATAGGGTTTCAAGTAGGGTCGGTGCTCTATCAAGTATCCCTCTTTTCTTGAGAGCCATAATATATTCTTGAAGTTGGCTATGTTATATCCATTTTTTTTTCGGATTCCATTCCTAAAGTTTCCAGTAGGGGGAGCCTACCTTCCTCTATTATCTGTATAATCCTTACATCCTCTCCTCTCTGCCATTTCAAGAAGGTCCTGGCTTCTCTGGCTGGTGGAAATTCTGGGTTACTGAAAACAGGTGTCATAGGGCCCACATATGTGGATCCTATTCCTCTTCTCATCAGATCAGCCCATACGTTAAGGGTTGACCTAACCAGGGACGGTATTTCTTCCTTTGGGGGTCTATTTTCCCTCTCTATCCATGGAAGTGATTTCAATTTTATGCCCACAATTTCCTCTTCAAGTTTCACCCATTGTTTGCATTCCCTGTTATGGATCTACAATCCTTGCCACCAGGCCCGGATTGGGACATAAAATAGGCCCGGGCATTCTAAGCTGAGCAGCACATTTAAAAAAAAATAAAAAAATTACAAATAATGGCAACCGGTTTCTCTATGTATTTTAGTTATATTAAGCCTGCTTCAGTCACTGTATCTTGTCAATCATTTGGAATTATGTAAATGTATGATAATAAATGATAGACTGAATGCAATATATAAGGTGAAACATCTTTAATGAACGATTCAATACAATAACAAATAGCAAAATATATTAAATTTTTTGGCATATATTTTTTTATATTCAAAATGAAAGAACAAAATAACTGCACTAAGGATTCAGCAAGTTTCGTAGAAGTTCACTGGTTTCTGCTACTCTGTCAATGACATCATCAGAATCAAGGTTCATTAGTATATCCTTTTCAATTGCCATCAGCATCAAAGAGCTCAAATGCTCTTGAGATACAGAACTTCTTAGATGGGTTTTAATAAACTTCAATGTGGAGAAACTTCTTTCACAGGCGACTTGAGTAAACGATAGTGTAAGCAAAAATTTGTAGGCTAAACCAATGACATTATAGGCATCAGTTAACAAATTATAGCGCTGCAGAATCTTATAGCAGCAAATGGCACAGTTCTTACATGCCATACAAGATTTGTTGATCAGTTCTGATTCTGTTAATTTGCTTTCCTGGTTTTCCATAGATACATCTTCTACAATACTAAATTCTTCAAGAGGTGATGATTTCAGCCTGTCCCACTGCATTGCAAAATTTGCCAGTTGTGAACGCAAATTTTCTGATGTTGCTCCCTCATCAAATCTAAATAATCGTTTGCTGAGTTCTTCCATTGCTGGTGCCTGAAATCCAGATTTTTTTATATCAGAAAAGCTGTTTGGCTCCAAGCAAGCTAAGTCGGCATAGAGGGTCCCACAGGAGAGAAAGCGGCAATTCATGCTCTCTGTAACCGTATCCAAAATGACATTGTGCACACGTATTTCATAAGCTGAAACAGCATCAGAAACTGCTACATCTTCAACAGTCTCATCAGCCATTCGCTTTCTTTTTCTTATTCTTTTTTTAGGCAAAGCGGTCTGTACTTCTAGGTGGTAACTTTCTTCTTCTTGAATCTTGTCGTTTGCCCACTTAACAAACTTATCAGCAGTCATTTGTATGGAATCAAAATCTCGTGTGATTGTTTTAAGTTTTTCATAATTTCCCTGTACCATTTGAATAGCTTTTGAGATATCCATCTGAGTTGTTTGCAGATATTTGGACAATGGTGTTGTCAATTCAAATATTCTCAGAAAAATTTGCGCTGTAAGAATGGTTTCATACTTGAATAAGGATTCTGCATAAGATTTTGCTCTAACACGCACCTCAGGTTTCGATGAGACGCCTCCTTCGATTCTGTTCAAAATGTACAGTAGACTAAGAAACAACGCAGAATCAGGATTTGAAAATTCCCCAAACACTTTTCTTAGAGCAGCATCTTTTGACCACCAACGCGTTTCCCCAATTACTGAAATTCTTCGATGGTGAGGGTCCTGGCTAACTTGTTCTCAGGTATTCATGCGCTGATAAGAATCACGAATAAAGACAGCAATGTCATTCAACAAACTGAACAGTGATGCACTTTCAACTATCAACTTTGTTGTATCTGCAAGTACTAAATTCAGAATGTGTGCATAGCACCAGATGTGAATTTGCCCTGGTGATTCAGTTGACAGCCAGGAAGAGAAACCATTGTATTGGCCTTGCATATTTGCTGCTCCATTGAATTGCCAATGCAATTTGTAATATTAAGTTTGCATGATTTTAAGACTTCCATTAGCAACTTAAAAATGTTTTGCCCTGTTGAAGATTTACATTCAACAACTGCAAGAAGCTTTTCATTGATACAATCAGTCACATAGCGAACAATTATGGAGCATTGATCTTTTGAAGTAATGTCTTGAGTTGTATCAATCTGAATTGAAAACATCCCGGCTTCCCTTACTTCTTTTGAGATATTTTCCTGGATAAGCATCCGAATAGCTTGTATTACTTTGTTCACGGTCGTTTTTGAGAGCAAGGTTATCAAAGATCCCCTTCCTTTTCCTCCAGAAGACTGTAGTTTCTTGCTGTTTTCAATACATTTGTTTACATGATCTTTCAGACAAATGTCATACTTGCTGACGAGAAGAATGAGCTCTAAAAAATTTCCATGGTCTTTCGTTATGTCCTCTAAATTATAGGCAGCCTCATCTTAATCTTCCCTATAACTCAAACCTTGCTTTCCTATAACTTTTAATACATCTACAACCCGCTGTAGTACTTGCCGCCTGGTTCTCACTTGTTCTCGCCTTACAGACATTTGCTTATACAAAAGTAGATCATCAACTCCAGCACTGCTGGATTTCACAAAAAAGGCTTCG
This sequence comes from Lithobates pipiens, assembly GCF_037356315.1. Taxonomy (NCBI): domain Eukaryota; kingdom Metazoa; phylum Chordata; class Amphibia; order Anura; family Ranidae; genus Lithobates; species Lithobates pipiens. Next base: position 340,158,217 of record NW_027507758.1, read on the forward strand.
GCACACAAGTTGTGCATAACACTCTTCTCATGCTCTTCGATTCTTTGATGAACATGACACTTATCTGTCATTCCTTCAATAAAATAATTAGTTTCCTGTGACTTTGAAAAAGCCAGACAAACAGAGCAAACATCGTTTTTTTTTTCATTGCAGTAGGTGAGCCATTTGCGACTTGTTCCATCTTTACGTTTTGTAGCCTTTTTTAATACTGGATCTGGAATATCCTGTCATGGATGATATTTGAAAAAGACAGCAAGCTCATTTTTATTTGGACGAGCAAAATAATTAAATGATATATCTATGTCTTCAGTTTGACACTCTGAAACATCCATAATAACTTGTTTACTTGGTAATTCAGTGTGCCCCAATTCTCTATTTTCTTCAGTGGATAATTCTGATGTTTCATCAACAAATTCCACTAAATCACCTTCTATTGTTTTTTGTTCTATGTTTGTTACCTCTCTACTGGGCCCTGCCATGGGATCACTGGAACTCTGTGCATGAAGACTGAACATATCCGAAATTTTAGCACATTTCTGAGCATCAAGTTCCAAAGACTTCTTGTGTTTCTCTCTGATTTTTTCTGCTCCTCCTTTTTGTTTTTTTGTAGACATCTAAGTAAAATATAAAATCATAATGAAAAAAAAAGTGTCACTAACTCTGGGCAGTTGGCAGGAAAGATAATTCTCACAAACTTACTGTGAGAGGAGGACCAAGCCCCCTGCCAGCTTATTGGAGGGCAGCAGACCAGAACAGCACCAGAGAATAAGAATAAAGACAGTATCTGGCAGCACCCATAGTGTATTCTATTTTTTATTTTTTTGAATTTTTAAATTATTTCATTTTACATTTTTTCAACGCTGCACCTTTTAAACTTTTTTTTATATCAACTTTATTGCTATTAGAAGGCATGAACAACATCCCTTGTAATAGCATGGGCCGTGACAGTTCCTGTTTATGGAGAGATCTGGGGTCTATTAGACACCAAATCTGTCCTCTGGCCTCCAATGGAGCCAATCAATCTGATCGGTAATGGCCAAATAACCGAAGAGCCAGAACAGGAAGTGACTAAATGCTTGCTTCTTGTTTCTGATGTCACACGGTGAGAGGAACAACATCTGTTTCTCTCACTGTGTGCCTAGAGCTGGATGCTACCAGTTGCATCCCTACTGGGTTCCCCAATCACCCAGGAGAGCCTGGTGAAGGCGGCAGTGGGAGGGGGCAGGGCTGTCTTTAATGTTGATCAGGCTTTGGGCAAACATTTTCTTGGGGCCCCCCAAACTGCTCTTAGCCCTTGTACACACGATCAGAGAATCCGACGGAATGTGTCCGATCGGACCGTTTTGTCGGATAATCCGACTGTGTGTGGTCTCCATCGGACTGTTTCTGTCGGAGTATCCGACGGATCAAGTTTTCCAACTTGTTGGTAAAATTTTCCGACAACATGATCCGATCGGACTTTGTCCGATTATGTGTAGAGAATTCCGATCGGACAAAGTACCACGCATGGTCAGATCAAATTCCTACACCAAAGCTATTGGCTACTAGCCTGAACGTAGTCCAGTCGTAACTAAATAACGTCACCACGTTCTGAACAATCGGATTTTCTGACAACTTTGTCCGACCGTGTGTATGCAACAGTTTCGGACAAAATCCGTCTGAAAAAAATCAGACGGATTTGGTTGTTGGAATGTCCGACCGTGTGTACAAGGGCTAAGACATTTAACATATAGCAGTAAGACTCAAAATCAGTTTGCTGCAGAAGATCAGGCAGCAATTGCAATTGGTTGCCAGAGGATGCAGCATATTATTACTGATCACTGACTGGTTGTTAAAGGTTACAACACATAATTTCTGCTTCCTCATTAATTGCTATAGGATACTGCACATCATTACTGCTCACTGCAAATCTAATACAAGAGATGACCAGAGACTGCGGATCTAATACAGGAGATGACCAGAGACTGCAAATCTAATACAAGAGATGACCAGAGACTGCGGACCTATTACAGGAGATGACTAGAGACTACGGATCTAATACAGGAGATGACCAGAGACTACCGATCTAATACAGGAGATGACCAGTGACTACGGATCTAATACAGGAGATGACCAGAGACTGCGGATCTAATACAGGACATGACCAGAGACTGCGGATCTATTACAGGAGATGACCAGAGACTGCAGATCTAATACAGGAGATGACCAGAGACTGCAGATCTAATACAGGAGATGACCAGAGACTGCGGATCTAATACAGGAGATGACCAGAGACTGCGGAACTAATACAGGAGATGACCAGAGACTGCGGATCTATTACAGGAGATGACCAGAGACTGCGGATCTAATACAGGAGATGACCAGAGACTGCAAATCTAATACAGGAGATGACCAGAGACTGTGGATCTAATACAGGAGATGACCAGAGACTGCAGATCTAATACAGGAGATGACCAGAGACTGCGGATTTAATACAGGAGATGACCAGAGACTGTGGATCTAATACAGGAGATGACCAGAGACTGCAAATCTAATACAGGAGATGACCAGAGACTGCGGATCTAATACAGGAGATGACCAGAGACTATGGATCTAATACAAGAGATGACCAGAGACTGCGGATCTAATACAGGAGATGACCAGAGACTGTGGATCTAATACATGAGATGACCAGAGACTGTGGATCTAATACAGGAGATGACCAGAGACTGTGGATCTAATACAGGAGATGACCAGAGACTGCGGATCTAATACAGGAGATGACCAGAGACTGCAGATCTAATACAGGAGATGACCAGAGACTGCGGATTTAATACAGGAGCTGACCAGAGACTGTGGATCTAATAAAGGAGATGACCAGAGACTGTAAATCTAATACAGGAGATGACCAGAGACTGCGGATCTAATACAGGAGATGACCAGAGACTGCAGATCTAATACAGGAGATGACCAGAGACTGCGGATTTAATACAGGAGATGACCAGAGACTGCGGATCTAATACAGGAGATGACCAGAGACTGCGGATTTAATACAGGAGCTGACCAGAGACTGTGGCTCTAATAAAGGAGATGACCAGAGACTGCAAATCGAATACAGGAGATGACCAGAGACTGCGGATCTAATACAGGAGATGACCAGAGACTGCAGATCTAATACAGGAGATGACCAGAGACTGCAGATCTAATACAGGAGATGACCAGAGACTGTGGATTTAATACAGGAGCTGACCAGAGACTGTGGATCTAATAAAGGAGATGACCAGAGACTGCAAATCTAATACAGGAGATGACCAGAGACTGTGGATCTAATAAAGGAGATGACCAGAGACTGTGGATCTAATACAGGAGATGACCAGAGACTGCGGATCTAATACAGGAGATGACCAGAGACTGCAGATCTAATACAGGAGATGACCAGAGACTGCGGATTTAATACAGGAGCTGACCAGAGACTGTGGATCTAATAAAGGAGATGACCAGAGACTGCAAATCTAATACAGGAGATGACCAGAGACTGCGGATCTAATACAGGAGATGACCAGAGACTGCGGATCTAATACAGGAGATGACCAGAGACTGCGGATTTAATACAGGAGATGACCAGTGTGAAAGGAATCTCTAAGATAGACTGACCACTTTTATTTTTTATTAAGATCAGTTTAAAGCATTGGCAGGCATGAAAAAAAAAAACATTATCAGCCAAGATACAAAAAACACATTAGTAGGCATTATAAAAAAAAAAAAAAACACATTGGCAGGCATGAAAAAAAAAACACATTGGCACAGGCATGATAAAAAACAACAACACATTGGCATGCATGGAAAAAAAACCCACATTGGCAGGCATGATTAAAAAACAAAACAAAACACATTATCAGCCAAGAGATGCATAAGAAAATATACATATATGCAGGCCGGCAATAGTGTCACTTACCTTTCTAGCAGTTGCAGGTCCTTTTACGACACTAGGGAGATGAGGTCTCCTATAACTTATCCCCCTTCGGTCACATGACCTCTTCATTTCCTCCTAAGGTGAAAGGCTGGCCGGACGGCCACAGAGGTGGCCGTGGAGACGGCTGTGGTGAGCAGCGCTGGCACAAGGAGCAGCCCAGCCCGTAGCCCAGCCCAGCCCAGCCCGCAGCCTTGACTCTGGCAGAAAGAAATGTGGCCGTCTCTGTGGAATCGGCCGCGGAGCCGGCCGCGGAGCTTGTTGCAGGACCAGCTTCACAGTAAGGAGATGTGACATGCGGCCCGGCGGTCCACGGCCCACCGGGCAAATGCCCAGTGGGCCTTATGGCCAGTCCGGGCCTGCTTGCCACCAATACTGCTTTTAAATATGTTGATAGGTCCAGTATAACAGGTCCATCATTTTTTTATTTAATTAAGGTCTCTCTTTTTATCCTGGCGTGTTTAGCTGCCCAAATGAAACTTCTGATTGCTTTCGGTAGAGAATTCAGGATGTTCCCCATAGGAAAGATCGGGATTGTCTGGAATATATAAAGTATTTTTGGGAGTATGTTCATTTTTATAATATTAATACGGCCTGTCCATGAAAAATACCCCCTATCGTACTGTTGGTTACTTTATGCATTATTTGAGTATAATAATATTCCTGAAGTTTTTCTAATTCTCTAGGTATATATACACCTAGATATTTAATTTAATTATGTTGCCATTTAAAAGAAAATTTTTTTTTAAAGTGTTCAACAGCATTGGTAGGGAGCGTAATATTCAAAGCTTCAGATTTATTATAGTTCTGGTATAGAATAATTATCTTTTCTAAGGGCAATGGCCCCACTCCCCACTGTCTCAACGTCTCTTCAAAGAATCGCTAGCCCACCCTGTCAAAAGCCTTCTCGGCATCAATTGCCAGGAGACAGGATGGGAATGGCGTGTCTCTGGGCATACTCTATCAAAGTCAGGGTCTTTAAGGTATTATCTCTCGCTTCTTGATCTTCTATAAATCCCACTTGATTAAAGTGGATGGTTTTCGGTAATTTTGGTGTTAGTCTGTTAGTCTGCTATAATTTTTGAGTATATTTGAAGATCAAGATTGGTCAGCGATATTGGGCGGTAATTCCCACACAGTGTGTGATCTTTCTCGGGCTTAGGTATGAGTGAGATATATGCCTGCATACTCTGCGGAACAAATGATTGAGAAAGAGATACTGAATTAAAGGTCTTTTTCATAATTGGAACTAATAAATCCTTAAAGGTTTTATAAAAACGTGGAGTGAAACCGTCTGGACCTGGACTTTTCCCTATTTTTAGTGTATCAATTACTTTCAGTATCTCGATCTCCGAAAACTAATTTTCTAGCTGTTCTACTTCCAATGGTGTCAAGGTTGGTATAGCTGTGTCATTTATGTATTTCTTTATTCTATACTGGAAGGTTTCTGGATCTTGTTCTGCTAGCTGGTTGGGTATATTATACAGTTTTGAATAGAACCCATGAAATTCCTTCAAAATAGCTTTTGGATCATATTCAATATCCCCTATTTCTGTTTTAACCTTAACAATGGCTGTGGTATTGTTTTGTTGATGTAAGGCACTGGCTAATACTTTATCTGGTTTATTTCCTTGTTGGTAATCTAGTCTGCGATTTCTATGTCTAATTTTTAGTGTTTGTTCGTTTAATAATGCACGTAGTTCTAGTCGTCTTTCCGTTAATTTCATTAAAGTCTCTCGTCTTGTATTCTGTTTATGTTGCTTTTCCAGTTCTGTAATTTCATATTGGAGCAGTATTATTTTATTTCCTTTTATTTTTTTTTATCTAGCTCCATGTTTTATCATTAAACCCCTTACTATACATTTCAACGTTTCCCATTGATTGGGAAGTGACGTATTATCATTTAGGTGATCCTGTGTAAAATTCAGTATTGCCGATTGTATCTCTGCAGCACATAACAAGTCATATAGTAAACTACCAAGTGTTTATCAAAAAGTAGTCTATTCTGTGGTATGTATCGTGGACTTTTGAGTAGAATGTATAATCCTTCTCCCTTGGATGTAAAACTCTCCATATATCCACTAATTGATATCTATCTAGTGTTTCCTTAAATCTTTTTTTATCTATATTTCTTTGGGGTCCTACCGATGCTGTAGTATCCATATTTCCATCAAAAACAAAATTAAAATCACCCCCCACTACTGTCACCCCTTCAGCTCTTACCATTAATTTCTTTATTATTTCAGTACCGACCTTGATCTGATCTATATTAGGTAAATATACATGAATAAATGTGTATTTTTTCCCGTAAATATTCAATTTCAACATAATTGCCCATCTTGATTTACCCATTTGTCTATTATCTGGTGGGGTATTGACTTGTGGATTACTATAGAGACACCCAGAGACTTCAAATAAGCGTACGTATCATGGAACCATGATGGGTAACACCTATTCCCGATTTTTGGTAAATGGTGTGAACGAAAATGCGTTTCCTGCAGGAGAATAATTCCTACCCCTTGTTTATGAAGAGAGTGTAAAATTTGTGATCTTTTTGCTACATTATTTAATCCTCTAACATTAAAGGAACAAATCTTAATGCTACTCATAATTAAAAGGATAGGAGAAAAGAGGAAAAAAAAACAAAAAAAAACCCACACTTACACCCTGATACCCACACTCACTCACCACTCTCACTCAGTACTTCTCAACCTCACTCTAGATGACTCCCTTGAGTCTACTCTTACTTAGTAAGTTCCCTACGTAAAAGGGTATAGGGACCTTCCAGGCTTAGGACATGTTTCTGATCTGGGTAGAACTAGAAATTTTCATGCTGTTCTTCCAAAAGGATGAAGAAAAAAAGAGGGAAAGAGGAAGGGGAAGAGAGAAAAAAAAAAGGGGGGGGGGATATTCTCTTTATCTCTCTCCTGTCCTTCCCCATTCGTTATTTATTATATGCTTCTAAATACATATGACTCTAAGCCCTTGTACACACGGTCGGAGAATCTGTCGGAATGAGTCTTATTGGACTGTGTCGTCAGATAATCCGACTGTGTGTGGTATGCATCGGACTGATTCCGTCCGAATCTCCGTCCGACCCAATTTTCCAACATGTTGGAAATATTTCCCGACCAACTGGACCGGACGGACCTAATCTGATCATGTGTAGAGCATTTTCATCGGACCAAGTGCCACGCATGCTCAGATCAAATTCCTACATCAAAGCTATTGGCTACTAGCCTGAATGTAGTCCCATCGTAACGAAATTACGTCATCACGTTCTGAAAGATCGGATTTTTCGCCAACTTGGCCCGACCGTGTGTATGCAACAGTTTCGGACACAATCCGTCGGACTAAATCCGACGGGCAAAATCCGACGGATTTGGTTGGCAAAATCTTCGACCATGTGTACGTGGGCTTATAGAGTTTTCATATCATTCCCCCATTAATCTTTGTTCTAGTACACAGCATGCCAATATATCCCATTATTAATTCATACCATATCTTTTAACATATTTGTAACAATTTCCAATGATTTACACATATATTATTATTAGATATAAAAAAAAATCATAATAATATACTTTATATTTTTTAACATAATAATAACCTTTACTTATTTTTGTGTCTTACCCATATAGTCCTAACTCACAATATATCTCTTTATTGATTCGTGACATATAACCTCTTTTCAAAACATTTGTTACCATCTCCAATAATCTATATATATATATTTATGGTCGGAGCCCTCCGCTCTAAGAGATATGAAAGAACACATAAACACGTCACAAGACTAACAACATAAAATAGACCTGAAGTGTGCCCTTGATCTGCTGTAAGGTAAGCCCTGGTGAGCTGGGCGATATGCCAAGAAAAGGCCGCATACCTTAAGAAAGTAAATGGATGTTTCTGTAGAGAAACGTGTTTTAAGAGAAGTACTCTGAGAAGGGAAATGGGTGGGTGGGTACCTTGCACCGGAACCGACACAGACCGTTGTGGGTGGTCTGATTAAATACCCTCCAGGCTCCTCCCATAATTACAGGCCACCATACTGGCCCTCATATATATATATATATATATATATATATATATATATATATATATATATATTGTTATTGATAGTGGAAAAAAAAAAGGAACCCCCAACACTTCCCCCCTCTGTATCTTAATTTGTGATTTAAAATAATTTTCTCAAAACATTACCTATGTGTAATAAGGAAATACAAAAAGCTGCGCCAACAAAGAAATAATCTATACTTAACTACCCAAAATAAAAATAAAAAAACAAAATTGTAAAGGTTATAAATAGTTGATATATTTTAAAATAAAAAATAAAAAATGACAATTAATATGATTTCTTAATTAAAGAGTTCATAAAAAGTCCATAGACAATCCACAGTTGCGATCCTATGTGAGAACACCACGGTGGTTACACACACTCGAAATGCACACAAGTGCCCGTCACCTTAAAGTGAGTGCGCTTACCAGATGGAAGCTTAATTAAAGCGTTGTAAGTATATCCTCAGTCTCCTCAGAATACTCCTCCTTATAATGGATCAGCTAACCGTAGTGAAAAGCAGCATTCACATATAAACATCTCATTCCACGATCCCAAAAAATGCTACCAATGGCAGATGGAAGCTTAATTAAAGCGTTGTAAGTATATCCTCAGTCTCCTCAGAATACTCCTCCTTATAATGGATCAGCTAACCGTAGTGAAAAGCAGCATTCACATATAAACATCTCATTCCACGATCCCAAAAAATGCTACCAATGGCTCCAGGGAAGAAGAGGAAACCAGCATAGTGTAACACCGTTTGGAAATTTTATTAAAGCAAAAAATAGTGCACTTACATGAGCATCGATTCAGATACAGCATGCACAATAGAACATAAAAAGCCGGTCAGCATTCGGGAGCCCGTCCTCCCCTTCTACAACGTGATGGCGTCACTGCGTGCCTTCCCAGACGCGTTTCGTCATAAATGTGTCTTCGTGTTCTATATCATCTTACTCCAAAACAAAACAAAACCCCGTGACACCACCCCCCCCCCCCCCCCACTATATCTTAGTTTGTGCTTTATGGTGATTACCTCCAAACTTAACCTGTGTATCTTTCAAAATCAATAATATAAACTGATGGTATACTATGTGTTTTTACATACATTTAGTCATTATGTGTTTTTTATGTCCTCTCCCTGTTCCACCTCTTTCTAATGCAAGTCTTAATCCGTGACTTATAACTCTTTTTTCGATCCATTTCGCACAAAACAAAACAATAACAAACAAAACAAACGCTTTTTTTTTTAAAGGTCCCTTCCCTCCCCCCCTTACTCCCTTACATCTGTCCTTTCCCGTATTATCATCCCAAAAAGTCCTGATGTACTTGTGACCACATAGGCAAATCTATCCAGGGCAATCTGAGATGATCAAGGAAATCCGAAAGATCTCTAATGTCCTGGAACACTATTTTTTGTCCATCCTGATACACTATTAATTGAAAGGGAAATCCCCATTCATAGAAGATTCCCTTTTCGCTCAATATTTCCAGCAAAGGTTTGAGAGCTCTCCTCCGGTTTAGTGTATATCTCGACAAATCTTGTAAAAATATAAGCTTTGAACCCTCAAACTCAAAATCTCTTTGTGTCCGTATCGCTGTCATGATAAAAGTGTATTCTGCATATTATATCCCTTGGTTTCATCTGGTCTCTATCTCTGTAGCCTTGTATTCTGTGTGCTTGGTCAATCTCTATCTCCGTTGTTTCGTGTTGTTTTAGCAGGCTATTAAATATCCCCTGGAGTGTCCGTTTCAGATCCTCTGTACCTGTTGTTTCTGGCAGACCTCTTATTTTTATATTATTATTATGTCTACTTCTATTTTCAAGTTCATCTGTTATATCTATTGTGTATTTTATATAACGATCGTGTTTTTGGATTTTTTCTTCCATTACTAATAATTTTTGATCTATAGTCACCATTTTGGTATCTATATCATCGATTTTATTTTGAGTTTCCATTAGAGATGTGTTTGTCATTATTTCATCCTTGTATGTAGTTTCCAATCTATACACATTTATCCATGTCTTCTCTATTCGGTAGTGACTTTATATATGCTTGCATATCCCAAGTTGGGCTATTTACTTCATCTGTCGTGTCTTCTACAGATTGCTTTGTGTTTCTTAAAGGGCCAGTACTTGCGGCAATTTCTGGGTCTCTACCAGGGAATATAAAATTCAGTTCTACCATTAACCCATTTTCTTGCTGGGATGGTGAATGTGGGATTTAAAAAAAACATTTTATATCCGTCTTTTGCGTCAATTGGGGTTTAAGGGGGTTTCATTGTACCCCCCGTTGAGCCCCTTTTTGTTTTTTGACTATGGGTACTTTTCGGTGGCATCTTTTGTAGAAAAAGGGAAAAAACTCGCTCTCTTTTCCCCTCTTTATTTCTTTCTTTTTTTCCCCCTTCCCTTTTCCTTCTTTTCTCTTCTCTTCCCCTCCCTTCCTTCCTTTTAATTTTGGTATGTCATGGTTGTGCTTAATTTGAACATTAACAGCAGCTTCCAAATATCAAGCTCCTTCCTCCTCCTCTCTGTTGAGATTCTATAGTGCCTTTTATTCTTATCAAGCGCAACCACCTATAGGCCCTTAGCACTATATAAAAAATATTTTTACTCTTTACAGAAGCTCTCTTCCAAGAGTTATTTCAGTCCATCAGTATACAAAGTTCAGAGATACTGTATTCAAACCGTTAAGCTAATCCATTCAAAAGTTTAATTTTACTTACAGTTTTTGCTTTTTAACAGGTTCAAAGCTGCTCCATACACTTCAGGGTTGTTTAAGGTATCTTTAGCTTTAAGGAAATCAGGTTAATACTCTCCCCTTCACCAGTATCTCACTGAGCTGGATTTCATGCAACCCCAATAGGATTCGCCATGCCTCGTCTGCATCTCCAGCCAAGTTTACCAAATTTTCCACGGGACTCAATGGGGCTCGGTGGAGCTCAACAGGGCTCGGTGGAGCTCAACAGGGCTCAGCGGGGCTCGATAAAACTCGGCAGGGTTCGGTTAGGCTCAAAGGGGCTTGGCGAAGCTCGCAAATCTCACACCTGTGTATGTCTCCCGTCGGGTTCAGTAAACTTTCAACGGGGCTCGGTGAACCTCGGCAAGGTTCAGCAGGGTTCAGCGGTTCCTCGACAGATCTCAATAGACCTCAGTAGATATCCGCATCGTCAGATCCCCGCCTCTACGCTGGCACTTCTCTAGGCACAGGCTCCCCTCTGTTACCACACAGGGGACAACCGAGATAAAACAGGAGGGTCCCCGATCTCCGAGCCGATACTCTGAACCTAGGGGATCCAACTGTAGCAGCCAAGCTTTGCCACTTTTCTCCCGCACACCCGCTTCTCTTCCACCGTCTCCAGCAGTTGTCAGAAACCTTATCTCCATGTCTCAGTGGAGTCTCATGGGGGAAAAGCCGTCCATTAGAAACAGCTGCAGCTCATCGCCCGGAGCAGGAGGAGCAACCTCACTGCACGTCCATCTCGGTCAGTCTCCACACCCCTCAATGTTGCTTTCATTTTAACCTTTTTTGCATCTCTCACGATTTCTGAATTAGTTCCATCTAACAAAAAAAGCGAGCCAGGTATCCTTTTTGATGATTTCATTTTATATGACTGTTTCTATTTGCATGAAAAAAATGAAGGCAGAACAATTAGGTCTAAGCCCTTGTACACACGATCGGAGATTCCGATGGAATGTGTCCTATAGGACCGTTTTGTCGGATAATCCGTCTGTGTGTGGTCTCCATTGGACTGTTTCCATCGGAATATCCGACAGACCAAGTTTTCCAACTTGTCTATAAAATTTTCCGACAACATGCTCCAATCGGACATACTCCGATCATGTGTAGCCTACTCCGACGGACAAAGTGCCATGCATTCTCAGATCAAATTCCTAGACCAAAGCTATTGGCTACTAGCCTGAACATAGTCCCATCGTAACAAAATAACGTCATCACGCTATGTACAATCGAATTTTCGGACAATTTTGTCCGACCGTGTGTATGCAACAGTTTTGGACAAAATCCGTCGGACAAAATCCGTCGGACAAAATCCATTGGACAAAATCCAACGGATTTGGTTGTCAGAATGTCCGACCGTGTGCACAAGGGGCTTGGGCTCTGGATCAATTGAAAACCTTGTTATTTGTTATGTTTCAATTCTGAAAAAAATTGGCATTTAAAACTCATCCTAATTTTATTTTTCATTTAAACAGGTCTCCATTAACTAAATCCCTATTCAATTTTGTCTTTAAATGTTGCATTTCAATGCTTAATCTAAGTAATTTAGGATTCTCTTCACGCATTGAGAATAGGAATGGCAACTGAGGCTTCTAAGCTATTCTATTTTGATGATGCTATAATTAAAATTAATGGTACATGGGAGTCCCATAAATCTAAGATTTACATTAGACCTGATATCATTTAACGATGCTATGCTTTTATTCCTGCGCTGCCTATTTGTAAAGATGTGCTTATTAAAATTGAAACTGCAAAAAATGTGCCCAAAACATTATAAAAAAATGTAAAACATTATAAAAAAAAACTAGAACTAGTGAGCGGCTGAAAACAAATCTGTGTTCACAAAAAATATTACAAGAAATAAACATGTTGCACCACCTTTTATATCCATGTAACCTAATGCAAATCAATCAAATATACATATAGTGAACAAATGTTATAAAACAAACAAATCTAAAATTATTGCTTTCCACTTGCTCACAATATTTCATGCAATTTGCACATAAATGTGGCCAATATTAATTTCAGTGTTCTAAAAAAATGCCCAACCAGAATGTTCCATATAAACAAAATGAATATGCAGTTTTGTGAAATCTTCACATCATGCTCAAATATATCCTCCACAAAGTATATGATTAATCTTGCCACCTTTTTGTGCCTACACGCTTACCTTTACAGATGGACCTGTATAAAGGTTACAAGTGTCTTCACCGTTGGGAATTACTCCTACTCACTTTCCACCACTGATATCAATAATACTCCTCCTCATATGCTCAGGGATAGTAGGACTTGGTATATAATTCCTTGCACAGAAATAAGGGTGTGTGGCTCCTTTAAGAAATTGGCCTCACCGTGTCCTCCACTTTGCAACCAGTCTTACAAGACATAGGGACCCCTCATAGTGTAGTATGACAGGACCAAGCCTATTTTTCACAGTTGTTGTTTACAAGTTAAAACCATTTTTTTGGGCTAGAAAATTACTTAGAACCCCCAAACATTATATATTTTTTTCAGACGCCCTAGAGAATAAAATGGCAGTTGTTTTTAATACTTTATGTCACACCGTATTTATGCAGCAGTCTTACAAAGCAATTTTTAAGAAAACAGTAAAGTTAGCCCAATTTTTTTTCTATATTGGGAAAGATAATGTTATGCTGAGTAAATTGATACCCAACATGTCATTCTTAAAAATTGCGTCCAATCGTGGAATGGCAACAAACATTGACACTTAAAAATCTCCATAGGCAAAGTTTAAAAATGTCTATAGGTTACTAGTTTTGAGTTACAGAGAAGGTATTTTGTTGTTCTTGTTCTAACGATCAAGGTGATAACTCACATGTGTGGTTTGAACACCGTTTACATATGTGGGCGCGACTTACGCGTGCGTTCACTTCTGCGCGCAAGCTCGGAGGGATTTTTCTTATTTAGTTTACTTTTTATTTTTACACTGTCCCTTTAAATAAAATGTTTTGGCTCACTTTTATTCCTATTACAAGGAATGTAAACATCCCTTGTAATAGAAAAAAGTACCTCTTCCGCCACCCATAAAAGTGTTCTCGCAGTGAATCCACCACGGAGGACACTTTTACCTTAAAGCAGACCACCCGTCGTGTAAAAAAAATACTATTTAACATCAAAGTAGCAATGTATATCCACAGTGGCAGTCTGGAAGTGGTTAAAATCACTTTTATTACAATAAAAATGGCACTTACAGAGATAGAAAAATGAATACACATAAAAATGACAGCGAAGCCGGTATTGCCTGTCAATTATATAACCCAGGTCAGCTCTCCTAGTGTATCATCACAGTCACATGGTTTGCTCAGGAGACAGAGACCGGGCTTGCTCCTACAGCTTATATAATGGTGACTAAATGACAGGCGTTTCTGCAAACTCTGGTTAATCGTTACTTCCATAAGAATATCAAAATAAAATTATAGAATTGGTATATTATTAATAAATACCTAAAAAAACAACTCCTTTATATGATAAAAACCCAGTTTAAAAGCGGATTTTAAATGCAAGATTATGATCCATACAAATACCCATGCCGTGAAAGACATCAGGCATGACGAAACGCATAGGAAGGAGCCTGCTGTGATATAGCTGTGTAACTGGAAGTCCACTGGAAGCCATTTTTTTTGTTACTGGCCGGAGAATGTTTTTACAAGTGGAATTGCAACATTTTAAATGTGAGTGTTATACTGTGCTAAATAACTGATTTACGCTATGTGAAGCTTTTTGCTTTTATTCCCTATACAAATCCTATGGGTGGATGTGTAATTGAGGAGATTCTTGTGACGTATTATTGGTGATGATTGGAGTACACCTAATCTTTTGGGGACTTCACAAAACTATGACATTATTATATTGATGCGTTACCTGGTGGAGGCTTTTCCGGTTCTTTTCAGGGTACCTTCATTCCTAGTTTTTCACATTGGTGGATGTGGTCATTTCTCTTCACTCCTTTTTTGGACATTTATACTTACACCCCTTTCACACCAGGGCGTTTTTCAGGCGCTATAGCATTAGAAATAGCGCCTGCAATCCGCCCTAAAGAAGCTGCACCATTGTGTGTAGTGTGAAAGCCCCGAGGGCTTTCACACTACAGCGGTGCGCTGGCAGGACGTCAGAAAAAAGTCCTGCCAGCAGCTTCTTTGGAGCGGTGAAGGAGCGGTGTGTTTACCGCTCCTCCACCGCTGCTCCCCATTGAAATTAATGGGGCAGTGTTGTAATGCCGCCGGCAAAACGCCGCTATTGCGGCGTATCGTCAGTGGTTTTAACCCTTTTGCGGCTGCTAGCGGGGAGTAAAAGCGCCCCGCTAGGGGCCTAAATGCGCCGCAAATCCGCCACAAATCCGGCTCTAAAACGCTGCTAAAAATAGCGGCGTTTTACCGCCGACGCAAAGGGCGGTGTGGTGTGAAAGGGGTCTTATGATTTCACATTTGGACTCTTTATATGTGTCTCTGCTCAATATATGAGTACTATATATTTCTATGTGGGGTTAATTTTATTTTTCATTCTCATTATATGCACTTTTGTGTATTGGAATTAGCACAGCATGTTTTTTGTAATACCTGTTACTATGTTAATATCTCATGGTATGTTTTCAGCTTTTTCCATCTAATATTTTTTCATGCTCCTAAGCGCAGTTCAGGTTACTTGACACTACTTTACATTACACTTAACCTGTCAATTTGTTTTCTAAGTGTAAAGGGTTATTTCCTTTCCCTCCACTTAGCTTTCAGATTACAGAGAGCTCTGTGCTCTAGCTGTGCAATGTGTGTGATGTCAGATCCCCACCCCCTGTCTTAAGCGGCTGAGAAAAAATGTTTTATCTGTGTACTTTGAACTGCTTTAGAGGAGGGAAGCTGCATATAAACAGGTACAACTTTTGTAGGAGGATTTGTTTCATCTCTGTGTATCACATGAGGCCAGTCACTTCACTGGGTATATGTAAAGGCTTACAATCACTTTAATAGTTATATTATGTTTGATTATTGTGTGATGCCGGCCATTCCAAGTGGTTAACATACTTTAATCACTTTCCAAAGGCTTCTGTTATAGTATGCTGTCAGGCATGAGAAAGGGAAATCCACCCCCCAAAATGTGCCACCTAGATTACCATCCTTTCACATACTTGCCTTTGGCTGTGTTCCAGAGCTGGTAGTGTGGAGCCCAAGTGAGGAGTTTGATCCAGGCATCAGAGTGTGCCACTTTTCCTTGATCTGAAAGCTACCACACCACTGGTCCCAGTGTCAGTCCTCACCTTCATCAGGATGGCTGTGTACAAAGTGTCTGCTCTTCATGAAATATGTGAGTGTAATGGTATTTGCCTTTGCTGTAATAATAATGAGTTTTATTGCGCCACATCATTGAACTTCCTGTTCTCTTTTATCACCACATATTTCTGCTTGTCATTGATTTGGCAGGCTGCTGGCATTGGGCTATACATTGCACCTATGTCTCCCTATGTCCTGAAAACACACAGTTTTTGCATTGCAGGTATCAAACTGCCTGTATGCATGTGGCCATTCAGTTACTTACCCATACATGCTGATAAATTTGGTATGGGCATCTTGGCATCATTAACCTCTAGGCACAAAAGGAGCTGAATTCCTAAAGCTGTGTCCAAAAAAAGCAGATAGAGGACATGTGACTAGTTCCCAGTGTTGTCTACAGTCTCCCTGCAGCTGATCTTTTACCTATTTCTCACTTATCATGTCTTGTTCTGCATTGTGTCTCTGTGTGAATGCAGCCATCTTGGTAAAAGCAGGGTTTTGCTTTTGCTTTCCCCATGTCAGAGCCTCCAGCAAAGGAAACAGTGAGCATCACTGTAGTTACATCACCGAATCTCACTCCAAATTTTCCAAGACTAGCAGGCAGAAGCAGCAGGACCTTAGATCTCACACAGCAGATATACAGCTATGAGGAGTGCCTAGGCCCTCTCCACATAATAGTAAACGGAATGCTATTTTCAGGAGGACCTAAAAAGGTAACATTTTCAGGGTATAGCTTGGACACAATTAACATTTCTAAATGTTCCCTATAACAAAGCAAATCTTCACTTTTTGATCTCAGGTCCACTTTCAGGGTTCACACCAGGAGTTTAGAGTTGTGTTGATCTGCATTGATCAATGGAGGCTCTATAAAATGGCACATAGAAAACAGTTGTTCACACCATATACTATAAACGTGTAGCGGTGTGCTCCGGAAGAGCACGCGCCTTGTGTTTTTCAAAATTAAACTATACCTAAACTGCAGTTAGGTTTGGGTATGACTTCTGTATCAGTCTGACTGGACTGTGAGATGTTCAGTCTGGCCACAGGGGGCACTGTCTCTTGTGGCAGGCGTGGAACTATGGTCTGGTCAGGCGCTTAAGTTACTCTCTTTTGGAGCCAGGTCAGTGGGAGTGGCCCTCTCGCTGTGCCCTCTAGGAGAGGGTATTTAAGATGCGGACGTCACGTGGTTCAGGGTTTCCGGTCCAGTATGATGTGCTGACTACTTGGTCTTGGCCCTCCTGGCCAGCCTCCAGGAAGACTATGGCCTGGGGTGCAGATCCACCCGACTTTAATGGCTCTGGGCTGGCTAGTCCAAGGCAAGAAGACTCAAGGAGAATTCTGAGATGGTTGGGTGCCGTCTCCGGTTCGGAAGAGACCCATTGTACTTCAAGCATTCCAGGGGAGGACTCTTTAGAAGAACACAACGTACGGGTGGGTTTTCTTAACAAGAGCCTGGAAGGGCTGAAGTTACTGAAAGAATCCGGTCTTGTGGATATCACCAAGCAGGCTGAAAGATCCAGGTATCCTACAAGTGTTCTACAGTTTAGTTTCACTACGTGTTCTGCAACAACGTCTGTGACAAAGACTTTGTTCCTGAGTAAGCACCTTGTTGGCTGCTAGGCCTTCTGACAGAGGGACTGTCCAACCTGAGTGTTCATCCAGCTGCGAATGGCTATTCTCTGGATGCAGTCAAAGTAAGCAAGTTCTTTAATGTTTTTTGGACTTTGGCATTGAGAGTACCTGAACTTCCTTTCCAACCCTCGGATCCCAAGTTGAAAGACTGTTCAATGGTTTGAGTTTTGCAAATAAAATCCATTCAAGTGGATCTATTGTTAGTCTCAAGTTACTGGGTCATCTACCATGGGACATCCCCTAGACGTGTCACAAGGAGAACAGAAGGTAACGGTAAGCCCAAAAATAATCAGCAGCTCCTTCGGGGGTTAGTGCTACATACACGTTACTGTGCATTGCATAAACATTCAGCATAAATTACCACTAATGATATGTGTGACTATTGCTGCATTAGGGAAAACGTTTACTTTTATTCAGCCTATACATTGAAGTGAGCGCCAGACTTCCAGCACTAAAGTTTACAGATCCAACTGTAGTACAAAGATCATAGGTTGCTCATGCAGCACCTCATCCATTCCTTCCATTGAAAAAGGGTAGATTATTTATCCACACCTCTTGGAAAAGAATGAAAGATTTTTACTGTACTGGCGTTTACTGTACTATATGGCAGGGCTGAGGGCACACCTGGGCATTGCCCAGGGGCCCCTGCACTTTCCCCAAAGAAGCTGCTCCTTGAGCCCATGCTGCCCAGAAATTGGGGGCCCCATGATGCCACTGAGAGTGATGGATACACAGGCTGGCAGTGGTGCGCTGTGCTGTGCAGAATGATACCTATTATTTCACAGCCAGCAGGGAGGGGTGAGACCAGAGCACTAATGATGCTCTGACCCTGCCCAATGCAGCTTTAATGCTCAGGACTCAGAGGCCACGGGGTAGGAGCTGTAGTGGGAGCTGCTGAGTTGGTAGCACTGAGAGCCCGCCTGCGGAAGTGGAATTGTGGATGGTGTCATGGTGAGCCCAGCTGTCCAGCACTGTTTGCACTGAAGGGCTTGGAATGCCCAGAGGCATGCTCCCTCCTCCACCCCTCCTTCTGCCTGCATGACTTGATTGGTATAAGTGAGTCCTTGTCCCAGTGCTGGAGGTGGGCACATAGCCAAAAGTTCACATGCACTGTATCTTCACTGGAAAAGGGGGTACTGCATAGATGGAATGATGGTGTTGGGGGATATCAAGGGTGTATGGGGGAAAACAATGCTTAGGGGATCTTGGGTGGCTATAGTGCTAGAGATATCAGGGATGTAGAGAGGCCACAGTGTAGGGGGTATCAGGGATGTAGTGGGGACACAATACAAGGGGTATCTTATGGTATATGGTAACAGTGTTGGGGGAATATTTAGGGTGCAGAGAGGGATCAGAGTGCTGAGGAGTTATTTATTTGGGGTGATTCCAGGGGTGTGGAGGTGGTAACAAGATAACAATGGTAGGGGGAAACCTGGTGTGTGCGTGTGTGTGTGTGTGTGTGGGGGGGGGGGGGTGGGGTGGTGTTAGGAGTGCTGGAAGTATATAAGATGTAGAGGGGTTACAATGTTGAGGATATCTGAAGCCCTGTCAGGCTGGATGGGGCCTCATGATTTTTATTAGCGGCCGTGTCTATACTTGTTACAACTGCATCATTCTAGCAGATATATTATATGCAAAGGACAGCGTTGTTACTTTATGTATGTAGTATTTCCCCACTGTTTCTTTGCTGTACAGAATGATTGTTCATGTAGTTAAAGCAGAGCTCCACCCAAAAGGGGAAGAGCCACTTGTCTGCCTCCTACCTACTTGATGTCTGTTTACCTGCACTGTCTCCATTGTAGGGGCCGCAGAGCATTACTTTGCCGAGGTGCCCATGATGCTATTAAGACGACCCTGCTATATGGGCTGCATAAAAGCAAAAGGTTTTGCTTGAGACAGGACATTTTTCAAATAAATTACTGCACTATTACTTGCTTAAAGGTGAGCAGCTGCAGGCACTACAATTTGACAGAATATTGTATAACATTCAAAAAAAAGAGGAACGCGTTCTACGTAGGATAATTCAACACATAATAAAAACTGCAAAGTCACTGTGCAGGGTACATACAATCCAACAGCAAAAAGTTCCATAAGAGCACTTTGATCCAGGATATGATGTCTTAGATAAGAAATTATATGATTGTAAGGCATAACCTGATACAATACCGACTTCCATTGAATATGTAAACATAATGTTTATTGTTGAATGAAATGTGTTCCGATGCTGACAAGCCTCAGTGGTGGTTAGGGGCAGCTGGACTGGGCAATAGGATCAATCAGCAACAGGTAAGGGTACATACAATCTATCTCAATGCATAACTGAATACATATATTTACAGAAAACATGCCTTAAAAGTGCTTATAAAGTGAAAATATACAATTGAAAAATGTGCAATAAAAGGAAAGTCCATAGAAAGTGGAATCCACTGGTGCAAATCACTCACATTTAGGCATAGAGAAAAACCATTTAATCAAATCTTCTCCCAGACTGGATCAGAGAAGCAAGATGGAGCGCAATGACATGGACATGGGCCCGTCACGTTTAGTCTAATATGACATCTTCTGGAGTATGGGTCCACATCCGTCATTGCGTATATATAGAAAATTCATCCAATGAAAGCTAATAAATGTATTATCCAACCTGTAAACCTAAGCTTATTACATATAACTCCAGAAATGTCCTTGAAGGCTGTATTCACATCTATGCATTTGTAGTGCTTTTTATATTTTGCAGATTTGCACTACAGAAACGTGTTCCATAGGAAATCATGTTAAATGGACTGTAGTGCAAATCTGCAAAATGCAAAAAGCTCTAAAAATGCATAGGTGTGAATCCAGCCTAAGATGGCGTCTAGTGCGCCTCACGCCTCAACTGCGCATGTGTCATCTCAAGCCTCAATATAATAATAGATCGGGGAGGTGCACATGTGTACAAACGTCATCTGGTGTACATATTAACAAACAGTGTTCTTTTTATTATTTTTAACTACAGACGAATATCCTGTCAGCATGATCTTTAACACATAACCAGCTATAAAACATTTGTTACACATTATTGTTACAAAAATGTGATATTCTTTCACAGTTTAAAATATATGAATAGCGACAGTAGTACTATGAGGACATCTAGTGGCAATATATGTAAACTGCATGCCACAATATAATGTTTCTATACAGTAAATGCTGCTATAAATGACATTTATCCCATCAGGGTTTACTTCCTCTTTAAAGTGGAGGTCCACCCTAAAGTGGACCTTCCGCTCATTGGATTCCTCCCCCCCTCCGGCGCCACAATTGGCACCTTTCAGGGGGGTGCAGGTACCTGTACAGTACAGGTATCTGCACCCACTTCCGGGATAGCTCTCTGCGGAAAGGGTTGTAGATTACGCCCCTTTCCGAAAGTCCCCCGCTGCCTGCTGGGAAACACACAGATCCCAGAGGCAGCGGGTCCATCCTTATTGCGCAGCCGAAAGGCTCCACTTCCTGATTCCCATACCCAAGATGGCGGCGGCAGCACCCGAGAGACGATCGAGAGATCGGCTTCGGGTGCCGACATCGCGTTCGCGCTGGACAGGTAAGTGTCACTATTTTAAAAGTCAGCAGCTGCAGTATTTGTAGCTGCTGTCTTTTAAAAAAGAAAAAAAAAACGCGGACTCCCGGCGGACTCCCGCTTTAAGGGGTTTTATACTGTACTAGTCGAAGGGAGTCATTGAGTGCTAAAAGTCCACGCGTTAGGGGGCGCAAATTACTTGCCTTTCCCTGGGAGCTGACAACCCAGGTTACGCCACTGTGTGTATGTCAAGTCAAAACTTTTTTTTAAATTTTGGATATAGTAAAAAAGGGGAAGAACCCCTACATTTTTTTTATATTTTTTTTACTTCCATCCAGTGCACCGTTGAAGAGCAATCCATGTTCAGATCGCTCTGCATAGAGCATTTGACAGACATTGAGGAGGCGTTGTATAACCCCCTTGCCTCCTGGTTCAACCCCTTAAACCCCACTCTAACGCCCTGAAACTGCATGCATTGCAGGGTACTTGCAGAGCAGCCCCATTCACTTGAAGGCGCTAAGGGCATAACTCTACGGCATGTGTACACCTCTGGCCATTGTCTCTGCAGATAAAGGGGAGAGGTATAAATGCGGCTCAGCCACAGGTTTCACTTCACTTCCCGATGACAATGATTTACCAGACAGGAAGTGTGTGTGTGTGTGTGTGTGTGTGTGTGTGAGGGGGGGGGGGGGCACAGCTGTCCAACGGAAGCACAGACAGAAATAATTATAGTTATGATGTGTTATTATGTAGTAATGTTTTATAGATATTCATGTAATTATGTCATTATAGTTAATTATGTAATATAGTATAAAAAATCCAAGAACCCCAGTAAGATTTTTTTTTACGTCTCTGTTGCAGATTTTCCTGTAAAACTGTTGTCAGAAAAAAAAAAAAAAGTGAGGGAAAGGCCGACCATATGTTATACAATTTTTTGTACAATCTTCCATTAGATTTACCAAAACTATACAATATGAGGTCAAACCTAAACACTTTTAATTTGTATGCAGTCAGGCAGGTACTTGCACTACATAGTTGAAGGTAAATCTAAAAGAAGTTGAAGAAGGAAAATTGTATAATGTATGGACATCTACATCTAAATCTTAAATGTAAATCTTCCTTATTGGAGCCCTGGACAGCAAGAGATACCAGACAAGGATTCAAATTTTTCCCCATTCCATTACCAGATAAAAAAAAACGTTGGTTTGACATACTTTAAAGTGTATCTAAAACCTCTAATAATAAACTCCTCTTCTTTGCTCCTTTTGGGCCTGTTAAATATACCATTGAAACAATATGTATTGTCTATTCAATAAGTACGAAAAAGTATTTGGTCATTCTGCCAGAAATGCGGTGAGCTTCTATCTTTCTGTAGTGATCTGACAATGCAATCTCAGACACTGTTATCGGTCCTACCTGAATTATCTCACTTGGCAGCAGAATACCTCTCCTATGTTATGGATGTAGCACCCTCTAGTGTGCTACTAGATTAGTACAGGCAACTTTAGGTATCACTCATGGTTAGTTTGTAAGAAATTGGGTCAGGGTTCCTGCAGGTCAGGCTGGATGACTTCACAGGAGCAGGTCTCTGGTACCTCCCCTGGATCTGGAAGTTTGGAGAATTTTTTAGAAGTTAGTTTGCAGAGGCCAGGAGGGCTGATCTGCACACTTAAGGTAGCTTGGCCAATCCCCAGGCAGAATGTTCTGTCAGGGTGGCTGAGACAGCCCTTAAATATGGTGGAGCCATGCTAGCAGGGGAGTTGGGTGGAAGATGCAGTGCTGAGGAGTCGGTGGCCTAGGAGGGACCCCTGGGAGGGGTGGTAGCTCTACCTCCAGACTGGGCTTAGCCTGGCTTGGGAAGATCCTGACAGCATCATGGTTTGGAAAGAAATCTAGCCTAAGGAGCAGCAGAGAGCAAATAGGACAGACTAAATACATCAGCACACCCAGGGATCCACAAGGGGAGAGGCTGTCACATGTAGCAAGGTTTCAGGAGGACAGCGCTGTGCTTAACCCTTCCTATCCCTTATCTTGGGAGATCTTCAGAGCAGCCAAGTGGGCTGGTAGTTCTTGCAGGCAGTAGAGTTAGGAGCAGTTTCTACAGTGAAGTTGGGGATACTCCTGAATGCAGCTTATAACACTGTGCTATTTTCTAAAAGGGACTGAGAGTTCCTAGTCCACAAGGGGCTTTTGCTTTTGATCACCAAAGACTATCAGTGTCCAGAAAGGAGGACAATTAAGTATCTTGTACATACAAAGGACGTTGTCCCCGTTTATTGTTTCAATAAAGCTGGGCATCCCATAATCCCCTATTCCCCATCCAAGTTATCACCCCTAATAAAACAACGAAACAAAGTTCAGATTCTGTTTCTTGCGTCTGGATGGAAGTAAAAAATTATTGTTGCCTGGCTGTGCATGAGCAGGGGAACCAATTACCAGCAGCCCCTGCGGGGGTACTGATACATGGAGAAGAGGAGTCCCAAAGCACTTTGTATGTTATAGTGAGAACACTGCCCCTCCGTAGATACAGTGATTGAGAATTTTACCTTAGGACAGGAAGTGTGTTACTGGCAGGAATATCAGGTGAAAATAAAGTGCAATAAGGCTAAAAAAAACTAAAGCAGCAGCTGCATATTGGGACCTAAGCTGCAGTATACAGTATAAAATTCTGTTCTTAGGTTTACACACACTTTAATGTCTAAGAAAATGTTTTCTTCCTTTTCCCTCAAAAAATTGTAATTGTTTAGTACCACCCAAACAGCTGGGCAACTCTTACAAGAGGTTGAAAATACGATCCACCCACATGCTTAGATCCTTGTTATGAGATCTTAGCCCTGCTACAAGGTTGGAGGTGGATGTGCTTATGACTCCTTGAAAGGTGGTGCAACACAAGTAAAATGAGTGATACAGATATTAATATTTTTACCATTTCAGCAGACGTGATACCCAAACTCCCACCCTTCTGTATTAAAGACAAACCCCACACAAAATGGGTAAAAACCTGTTCAGTCAGGTAGTAGGAATAAGCACAAATATTTACCTTTGCTCACTCACTTACCCGGCAGCGGGTGACCTCTTCCACTGTGTCAGTGTCTTGGGTTGTGAGCAGACTCTTGCTGTCTGCCTGTACAATGCAGGACTGCTGGTTCTGCATTGTACTTGCAAACAGGCTTGATGGAGCAAGGAAAAAAGTATTTGTTCTTATTTCTCCACCCCTAGCCATATGAACATTTAAAGTTTAGCCAATATAAAAAAACAACAATAAATAATCAATAGGCATATTAAATACTGTGCTGCTGGCTGCTTAGTCTCTAATCCTCCAGTGCAGCAGGGTTTAATAGAACTATGGACCTGTCAAAGGCACTCATTAGGTCTGTAGACTGCCCACCCCTTCTGCCCAGCTCCTCTAGTCATAGAAGCTATACTATAGCTTTTATGAATATAATGTGATCTGTGAATGAAGGACAAGGGATGTATAAAAGGTCCACTTCCTCCACTCATAGATAGAGATGAGCCCAATGTTTGACTCGAACATCGGGTGTCCGTCCGTTCGCCGAATTTAGAACATTATGGGATTATGCGTTCATGGCATATTTGAGCACCACGGAAGGCCCCATAATGCACTGCAAAATCGCAGTGCATTGGCATCTTATGATTGGCCAAAGCATGCACCTGATCTGCATGCTTTGGCCAATCACAGCACGATCTGCTGAGAGAGCCATAATTGGTCATGGCTCAGGGGGCTAAGTCCACGCCCCACACTATATAAGGCTGCTGCTTACACGGCGGCCGTATATAGTGTAATGAATGAAGAGAAATTAGGCAGCTTAGTTAGTGGTGTTTATTTGAGAATATATATATATATATATATATATATATATATATATATATATATATATATATATATATACACACGCACACACACACACACACACACAGACACAGTATACAGTATCTCACAAAAGTGAGCACACCCCTCACATTTTTGTAAATATTTTATTATATCCTTTCAGGTGACATTGAACATTGTCAACACTGAAGAAATTACACTTTGCTACAATGTAAAGTAGTGAGTGTACAGCTTGTATAACAGTCTAAATTTGCTGTCCCCTCACAATAACTCAACACACAGCCATTTATGTCTAAACCACTGGCAACAAAAATTAGTACACCCCTAAGTGAAAATGTCCAAATTGGGCCCAAAGAGTCAATATTTTGTGTGGCCACCATTATTTTCCAACGCTGGAGTTCACCAGAGCTTCACAGGTTGCCACTGGAGTCCTCTTCCACTCCTCCATGATGACATTACGTAGATGGTGGATGTTAGAGACCTTGCGCTTCTCCACCTTCTGTTTGGGGATGCCCCAGAGATGCTCAATATTGGGTTTAGGTCAGAAGACATGCTTGGCCAGTCCATCACCTTTCCCCTTAGCTTCTTTAGCAAGGCAGTGGTTGTCTTTGAAGTGTGTTTGGGGTCGTTATCATGTTGGAATACTGCCCTGCAGTCTCTGAAGGGAGGGGGATCATGCTCCGCTTCAGTATGTCACAATACATGTTGGCATTCATGGTTCCCTCAATGAACTGTAGCTCCCCAGTGACGTCAGCACTCATGCAGCTACAGACCATCACATTCCCACCACCATGCTTGACTGTAGGCAAGGCAAACTTGTATTTGTTCTCCTCACCTGGTTGCCGCCACACACTCTTGACACCATCTGAACCAAATAGGTTTACGTTGGTCTGCTTGTCTTCAGCAAACTGTTTGCAGGCTTTCTTATGCATCATCTTTAGAAGAGGCTTCCTTCTGGGATGACAGCCATGTAGACCAATTTGTTGCAGTGTGCGGCGTATGGTCTGAGCACTGACAGGCGGAGTCCCCACTCCTTCAACCTCTGCAGCAATGCTGGCAGCACTCGTATGTCTATTTCCCAAAGACAACCTCTGGATATGACCCTGAGCACATGCACTCAACTTCTTTTGTCGACCATGGTGAGGTTCTGAGTGGAACCTGTCCTGTTAAACCGCTGTATGATGTTGTCCACTGTGCTGCAGCTCAGTTTCAGGGTCTTGGCAATCTTCTTATAGCCTAGGCCATCTTTATGTAAAGCAACAATTCTTTTTTTCTGATCCTCAGAGAGTTCTTTGCCATGAGGTGCCATGTTGAGCTTCCAGTGACCAGTATGAGAGAGTGAGAACACCAAATTTAACAAACCTGCTCCCCATTCACACCTGAGACCTTGTAACACTAACAAGTCGCATGACACTGGGGAGGAAAAACAGCTAAATGGGCCCAATTTGGACATATTCACTTAGAGGCGTACTCACTTTTGTTTGCAGCGGTTTAGACATTAATTGCCGTGTGTTGAGTTATTATGAGGGGACAACAAATTTACACTTTTATGCTAATTTACATTGTAGCAAAGTGTAATTTCTTCAGTGTTGTCATATGAAAAGATATAAAAAAAAATAAAAAATTACAAAAATGTGAGCCCCATCCCCCTCTATCCATGTGTCTGGCCCCCTAATATACATGCAGGGTGCTGGACGCATGGATTCCTATGTTTTTGTTGTTTTTTTTTTGAAGCACGTAAGGGGCTCTAATAGGCTTCAAAAAAGGGTGGGTTTGGGGAGAAGAGCACTGCGTCCTGAGCCGACCCAGTTGTGTGACAATAGCAAATGAATATATGCTATTGTCACACAGATTCTCCTCCTAACCAATCAGGAAGCGGGTGAGACTCATCACCCAATTCGCTGAAAGGACAAGCGATCCTATTAGGCGCCTAGATGGAGGAGGGAGAAGAGACGCATGGACGCTGTGAGGAGACGCATGAGAAGCCGCCGCCTGTTGCCCAGAGATAAGGGTAAGTGCAGTGCCAGAGAAAAACTCACCCAAGCTCTACCCGTATATAGTATAGTTGGTGTGTAAAGTAGTCGGTGCTATGGCTAATTAAGTTCACAAAAGATCCATAGAAAGTACAGGCCGGCAAATCGACAGCTTCTCCATAGAAAATATTTTTTTGTTTCAGACATTTTTATTGAAAGAATGTACATTTTAACACAACAATGCAATAATGCAAAACCATCTTGCGTTGGTTATTTTTGGGCTTACTGTTACCTTCCGCTTCTTCTTATGGCACGTCTAGGGGATGTCCCGTGGTGGATGACCCAGTAACTTGAGACTGACAATAAATCCAGTTGAATAGATTTTATTTGCAAACTTCAACCATTGAACAGTCTTTAACTTGGGATCAGAGGGTTGGAAAGGAAAGTTCAGGTACTCTCAATGTCAAAAACGTTAAGGGACTTGCTTACTTTGACTGCATCCAGAGAATAGCCATTCGCAGCTGGATGAACACTCAGGTTGGACAGTCCCTCTCTCACAAGGCCTTGCAGCCAACAAGGTGCTTTCTCAGGAACAAAATCTTTATCACCGACTTTGTTGCAGAACACATAGGAAACTAAGCTGTAGAACACTTGTTCGATACATGGATCTTTCAACCAGCTTGGTGATATCCACAAGTCCAGATTCTCTCAGTTACTTCAGCCCTTCCAGACTCTTGTTAAGAAAACCAAACTCTCTCGTGGTAATCTTCTAAAGAGTCCTCCCCTGGAATGCTTGAAGTTCAATGGGTCTCTCCCGAACCGGAGACCCAACCACCTCAGAATCCTACTTTAGTTTCCCTGCCTTGGGCTAGCCAGCCCCGAGGCATTAAAGTTGGGTGGATCCGCACCCCAGGCCATAGCCTTCCTGGGGGCTGGTCAGGAGGACCAGGACCAAGTACTCAACACTTCATACTGGACCGGCAGCCCGAACCACGTGACATCCGTGTCTTAAATACCCTCTCCCAGAAGGTACAGCGGAAGGGCCACTTCCACTGACCTGGCTCCGAAAGAGAGTAACCAAATGCCTGACTAGACCATAGTTCCATGCCTGCCACCAGAGACAGCGTTCCCCTGTGGCCAGACTGAACATTTCACAGCCCAGTCAGACTGACACAAAAGTCTAATTTAGACAAATAGGCCCAAACCAAACTGTAGTCTGGGTAAAGTTTTAACTTTGAAAAACATAGCGGGTGCTCTTCAGGAGCCCGCCACTACATAAGCAACAAATAGGGATGAACCGAACACCCCCCGGTTCGGTTCGCACCAGAACTTTAGAACGGACTGAAAATTCGTGCAAACTTTAGAACCCCATTGAAGTCTATGGGACTCGAACGTTCGAAATAAAAAGTGCTAATTTTAATGGCCAATATGCAAGATATTGTCCTAAAAAGGGTTTGGGACCTGGCTCCTGACCCAGGGATCATGGGTCAATGCCTAAAATGTTTTTAAAAATGTCTGTTTTTTCGGGAGCACTGGTTTTAATGACGATAAAAGTGAAAAAAAGTGAAATATTCCTTTAAATATCATGCCTGGGAGGTGTCCATAGTATGCCTGTGAAGTGCCATGTGTTTCCCGTGTTTAGAACAGTCCTTGCACAAAATGACATTTAACGGAAAAAAAGTCATTTAAAACTGCTTGAAAAAAAACTGAAAAATGTAATATCTGGTTCCAGCAATATGGATGAAAATCGTTGAGAAAAATGGCATAGGTAGCCCCCCCTGCCCATTACCAGCCCTTGTACGGATATTAAGGGGAACCCCGTACTCATATTAAAAAAAGGAAAGGCGTGGGGCCTCCAGGCCCTATATACTCAGAACAGGAGTATACAGGCGGTGCAAACAAGACGGGGACTGTGTAGGTTTGTTGTGTTAAGTAGAATCTGTTTGTAATTTTGAACTGGTACATTTTTAAAGTGTATCTGCAGTCAAAAAATCTATTTTTAAGCTTTTTGGAAAACATAGGGAAGGCTTATCACCCCTGTATAATTTGTTTTGCCGTCCGTCTTTTTTCATCTTACTTCCTGTTGTTTCCTTCCGTTTGCAAGTAGGAGATGTTTGTAAGTTGGATGTTTGAAAGTAGGGACCTGCCCTATTTGCTCTGCAGAAATGGCGGAACAAGGTGTTGGTGTTGCCACAACCCTGTAAGCCCTCAAAGTGACTCTTGGTGGGCGCTGGAGCACCCTGCTGTGAACGCTTATATCAAAAGTTGTAATTACATGCCATTGGGCCTTTGGTGGTTGTGGTGGTGGTGCTGGTGCCACAACACTATAAGTCCTCACAGTTACTCTCGTTGGGCACAGGAACAGGCCCTGCTGTGCAATATTATATCAAGAATTGTAATTACATGCCCCTGTTAAACAGGGGTTGAAAAATTGGGCCTTAGGCACTGGTGCCACGACACTGCAACCTCTCCCATAGACTCTATTTGGAGTGCAGGAATGAGTCCTGTTGCAAAGTATTGCATCAAAAATTGTAATTACACACCCCTGTTAAACAGGGGCTGAAAAATTGGGCTGGTGGCATCACCCAGAACCAAAAATATTCTTCCAAGATATCAGCGGAGGAGGAAAAAGGATAGACAGTAAACATAACAGGACAGTCACTCAGCATCAGCATAGGCAGTCTTGAAGGGATGTGATATTTAAAAAAAAAATATTTGGCTACATCATCTTCAGGTGCTTGGTAGCTGGTGGTGATCCAAGACTGATTCATCTTTATGAAGGTCAGTCGATCAACCGAGTCGGTGGACAGGCGCACGCTGTGATCGGTTACAAAGCCACCAGCAGCACTGAAGGTGCATTCCGAAAGAATGCTGGATGCTCAATTTCATACTATGCAAGCTCTGGCCAGTTATCCATCCTCAAGACCCAGTAAGCCAGAGGATTTTCAGTGGGAAAGGTGTCCAAGTCTGACCTTGCCCCTAGGTATTCATGCACCATGTAAATCAGACGCTGGCGATGGTTGCTGGAACCGATCATATCTTGGGGCTGCGGACTAAAAAATTGTCTGAACGCATCGGTCAGACGGCCACCTTCTCCACCGCTCCTTCTGACCGAAGCCTCAGCAACATGTTGCTCAGGACCAGGAGTTTGTAACCTCTCTGGGAACGCTTTGCACAGACCTTTCTGCAAGGCCTCCTGGAGATGTCTCATCCTCTGCTCCCTCTGCGATGGCAAGATAAGGTCGGCAACCTTACCCTTGTACCATGGATCAAGGAGAGTGGCCAGCCAGTAACGGTCCCTCTCCTTGATCCGAAGAATACAAGGATCCTTCCGCAGGCTTTGCAGGATCAGGGAGGCCATGCAGCATAGGTTAGCTGAGGCATTCAGTCTGGAGTCCTCTGGGTCACTAAGGACAACATGGTCCGCAGCTACCTCCTCCCAGACACGTACAAGTCCACAGGTTTCTTGGGACTGTAAATCCTCCCTACAAGACTGCTGCTGCTGATGCTGAGTGCCAGGCTCCACCTCCATGCTGACACAATCATCCTCCTCCTCCTCTTCCTATGTGATGGGTGGGACAGCAGGAACACTGTCTGGATAAAGGGGGCCTTGAGAGGCAAGGAAGTCCTCCTCTTCGTGCCTCTGTTCTGCCTCAAGTTCCCTGTCCATTATTCCCCACAGCAAATGCTCCAACAGGTGGACAAGAGGTACAGTGTTACTGATGCATGCACTGTCACTGCTCACCATCCTTGTGGCCTCCTCAAACGGTGACAGGACAGTGCATGCATCCCTGATCATGCCCCATTGGCGTGGTGAGAAAAAACCGAGCTCCCCTGACCCTGTCCTGGTGCCGTAGTTGCACAGGTACTCGTTGATGGCCCTCTGCTGCATGTGTAGCCACTGCAGCATGGCCAACATTGAGTTCTACCTGGTGGGCATGTCACATATAAGGCGGTTCTTGGGCAGGATCAACACCTTTTGGAGCTCAGCCAGCCAAGCACTGGCATTAAATGATCAGCGGAAATGCACACAGACTTTCCTGGCCTGCTTCAGGACATCCTGTAAGCCCGGGTACCTGCCCAAGAACCATTGCACCACCAGGTTAAGGACGTGAGCCACACAGGGCACATGGGTCAGCTGTCCCTGTCGGAGTGCGGAGAGGAGGTTGGTGCCATTGTCACAAACCGCCAATCCTGGCTTAAGCTGGGGTGGCAACAACCACCTCTCGGCCAGCCCCTGCAGAGCTGACAAAATATCTGCCCCAGTGTAGCTCCTGTCCCCCAAACAAACCAGCGCAAGCACGGCATGGCATTGTTTTGCCTGCGTACTTGCATAGCCCCTTGAACGCCTACGGAGCACCGCTGGTTCCGAGAAAAGAGCACTGGAAGAGGCCATGGAGGAAGAAGAGGAGGAGGGGGTGGAGGAGAGAGGTGTGTCAAAATCAGTAGTAGCATTTTGGAGGCGCAGTGGCGGAACAACCTCCAACACTACTGCACCTTATCCTGCATCCTTGCCAGCTGCCAGAAGAGTGACCCAATGGGCCGTGAAAGACAGGTAACGTCCCTGTCCATGCCTGCTGGACCATGAGTCAGCGGTAATATGCACCTTACCGCTGACCACCCTGTCCAGCGAGGCAAGGACATTGCCTTCCACATGGTGGCAGAGACCTGGAATTGCCTTCTGTGAGAAAAAGTGGCGTTTGGGGACCTGCCACTGAGGAACCGCACATTGCACAACTCACGGAAGGGGGCCGAGTCTACCAACTGAAAAGGCAGCAGTTGAAGTGCTAGAAATTTAGCCAAGCTAGCATTCAACCGCTGGGCATGTGGATGGCTGGGAGTGAACTTCTTTCTACGGTCCAGCAGCTGGGGCAGGGAAATTTGCCTGCTACAATCGGACGTGGGTGTACTGCTAGCAGAGTGCCCGCAAGCACTTGGCTGTGACACACCTAATTCTACACCTTCATTCCTCTCAGTGCAGGTTTCAGAGAGGACTAAAGGTCTAGTGGGGTTGGAGATCCCAGCTGATGAGGAGCAAGGAGAGGTCCGCTTTGTTCTTTGGTGTGGGTCTTTGAGGTAAGCTTGCCAACGAGCTGCATGGCAGGTCAACATATATCTGGTCAAGCATGTGGTGCCCAAGTGGCTGATGCCCACACCAAAGAACTTTTAGAATAACGCACAGAGGCAGCGCCCTGCACAGGCGGAGCTCTGCGGTGTGATTCAGTCAGTGTGCTGCCCCTAAGCTTGCCCCCGGAGGGCATCCTGCCTCGTTGGAGATGTGCCTCCTCCTCCTCCTCCTCCCTCCTACCAGGCACCCACGTGGAGTCAGTGACCTCATCATCCCCTCCCTCTTCATCACTGAAGCAAACCTGGCAGTATGCTGCAGCTTGTGGAACATGACTGCGAGATTGCTGTTCTTTTTGAGCATCCCCTCTCTCTGCCCTCACACTACTGCCTTCCTCTAGCTGAGTATCATCATCAGAGCCTACAAAACACTGGGACTCCTCCTGAACATGTACCCAACACTGTGCTCAAACAGTTCTGAGGACTCCTCAGGAGGACATTTTGGGTCTAGGGAAGGAGTCACTGATGATGACATTGAGATGTGCGTCCATGACCAGCACTGTTGTCTCTAGACACAGAGCCTGCTTGCCCTCTTTTATTAGCCCGTGCCTGTCTGCCTCTCCTTGTTGGCCTTCCAGACATGGTAATGGCCTGCAGGGAGATGGGAAAACCAGCAGTTGGGTAGTGTATATTGTGCTGGTGAAAAAAAAGGGAGTGCATAAGGAATACTGATTTTGAGCTGCCTGCACACCCCGAATAGAATTATACAAAAAATACAATAGATTCCCCTTGGGGTTTTTAAGCAGCAATGAGAGACAATGTTAGATAAAAAATATTTATTTTATTGACCCAAAAAGCATTGTAATCACAATGATTTTTTCAAGCTCTGGTGTACATGTATTGAAGTAGCTAAGTAAATAGAATTACATACAACATTGAATACAAAGTTCATATGAAGAGATTACAAAAATCTTCAGAATTTTTCCATAAATTTTATATGATATAGAATGAATGCACCCTGCTACCTCAATGCATTTCGACCCTCTAAAATTACGGTCTTCTTCAGGGGGGACAGTATTGTAAAATGGCGACTTTTATCACATTTCTGCGGGATATCAAAAGAAAAAAAGAAATCAAAATATATAAAGAAATTAGTTTGGTTTAGTAGTTATTGTTTATATGAATCTCATACAGTATTTACCGTTTGCACCAATCACATGCGCTTGAACCAGAGACTTTGATTATGACGAATTAAAAAGACTATATTTTCTCCCTGAGGGTGATCTTTGGTTTGCCATAGTGATGTTTCCTCCCGCTCATCCCTCCCACCAAAATGGGGGGAAGGGGGAGAGGGGGAAGGAAAAAAGGAAAGGGGGGGCTTCACAGAGGCTTATAAGAAACACTGGCTTACAAGAGATGACATCGTATTAGAATTCTCCAGGGGAAGCAAAGGGGAGACCAGTATCACCCACTTTATAGCTGCACCTGAAAGTAGTAATATGTCAAAATTACCTTTAAGTCATATATTCAAAACTTTTTCTATAGGAAATAATGAATATACATTTGTTTGTCTAAATATGTTACGTAATCACATTTAATACTGTATATCCTTAGGGTTGTATATATTTGTGATTTTCCATTAGTCAAAAAAAACATTGTTATAAGGAAAGAAAGGTGATGAAGGGACTAAATAGTCCTGTGATAAGAAAGCTGTAGTATGCTGTGCATCTGACTGAGTGAGGGAAAGGTGCATATAAAACTAAATACTTGTGATGAACTAATGTGCACAATAGAAGTGAGTAATGGTGAATACTAATATTTAAAAGAGTGCCCAATATTAAGAATGTGCCATTAACGGCGATAAAAATATAAGAATACAAGAGTATAATTGCGAGAAAAACAAGTTATTATTTTACCTCTTAGCTATTTCTGCTAGGCTTGAGGAATAAACAGTTAAATGTACTTTTAAATTTTCTGCTGTGGGTATTATGCAGAAAACCCTACATTATTATAGAGGAAACTGCAACTAAATAAAGTGAAAATATTTATATGAAAACCATTATTCAAAGAGAGAAGTTATAAATAATGACATTAAGCCTTTAAAACGTTACTATACCTGCCCATGCTGCTCTTATCTTGAGGCACACCAGGGTTCAACTCAGAAATCCCGGTGTGTGCACTATATTTATATTACTTACGTAATTGCTAATTATCTTCATATGTGTTTAATGCCTCCACTCTATTGCACCTAATCCGGCCACACTGATCCTCCCCTCCAAAAAAAAAAAAAAATTCAATAATCAACAATTAAAACACCAAAGAATCACTAACAATTTAGTCTCAGAAATAGACACAATGTGAGCACAATGGTTGTTAGTTTTTTTGTCCTTTTTTTTTTCTTCTCCTTTTTTTTCACCCAGGGACGTAATAACAATCAGTAAAACAAGGCATGATACGAGAAACAATGTTATGGACTATCTTATAAAAATTAGATTAACACTCATGCCATTATATTATTGTTAAAGTTTAAATTATTATCACTTTGTAAACACTATACTGTACTTCTATTTACTAAATAACAATTAATAAAAAAAAATTAAAAAAATGTTCTTTTTCCTATGTTTCAGGGTATCACAGGTAGCGCAGTGCCATTAATCCACCGGGGGGGAGCGCTCTCTGAGGTTTTACGGGCTTCCCGGCACGGGGAGATGTGGGAGAATAGTATTATTATCTCCCGGCCTCTTATTCCCTCGGTCATATCTTTTGAACTGAGGGTATAATCCCCATGCCGGTGGCGTTCCTTGATCGCCGCTGTGCAGCGTATGGAGCATGGGGCGCATTCGCGGACAATTGCCCGGGTTGTACGGGGCGATCTGTGTTGCGCATGCACGCACGCACGAAGCAATGTCACGCAGATTGCGTCAGAGGCGACGGCAGTTTCGGGGCAATGTTTGCCTTCCGGAATGCTGGGGGGGGGGGGGTGACGGATGAGTCGGCGTGCTGGCTCAGGTGTTCTCTGGGGTTTTTTATTTTATTCATTTTTGGAGGGGAGGATCAGTGTGGGCCGGATTAGGTGCAATAGAGTGGAGGCATTAAACACATATGAAGATAATTAATTAGCAATTAAGTAAGTAATATAAATATAGTGCACACACCAGGATTCCTGAGTTGAACCCTGGTGTGCCACAAGATAAGAGCAGCATGGACAGGTATAGTAATGTTTTAAAGGCTTAATGTCATTATTTATAACTTCTCTCTTTGAGTAATGGTTTTCATATAAATATTTTCACTTTATTTAGTTGCAGTTTCCTCTATAATACTGCGGGGTTTTCTGCATAATACCCACAGCAGAAAATGTAAAAGTAAATTTAACTGGTCATTCCTCAAGCCTAGCAGAAATAGCTAAGAGGTAAAATAATAACTTGTTTTTCTCGCAATTATACACTTGTATTCTTATATTTTTATCGCTGTTAATGGCACATTCTTAATATTGGGCACTCTTTTAAATATTAGTATTCACCATTACTCACTTCTATTGTGCACATTAGTTTATCACAAGTATTTAGTTTTATATGCACCTTTTCCTCACTCAGTCAGATGCACAACATACTACATCTTTCTTATCACGGGACTATTTAGTCCCTTCATCACCTTTCTTTCCTTATAACAATGTTTTTTTGACTAATGGAAAATCACAAATATATACAACCCTAAGGATATACGGTATTAAATGTGATTACGTAACATATTTAGACAAATTTATATTCATTATTTCCTATAGAGAAAGTGTTGAATATATGACTTAAAGGTAATTTTGACATATTACTACTTTCAGGTGCAGCTATAAAGTGGTCGATACTTTGCTTCCCCCAGAGAATTCGAATACGCTGTCATCTCTTGTAAGCCTGTGTTTCTTATACGCCTCTGTGAAGCACCCCCCTTTCCTTTTTTCCTTCCCCCTCTCCCCCTTCCCCCCATTTTGGTGGGAGGGATGAGCGGGAGGAAACATCACTGTGGCAAACCAAGGATCACCCTCAGGGAGAAAATATAGTCTTTTTAATTTGTCATAATCAAAGTCTCTGGTTCAAGCGCATGCGATTGGTGCAAACGGTAAATACTGTATGAGATTCATATAAACAATAACTACTAAACCATACTAATTTCTTTATATATTTTGATTTCTTTTGATATCCCGCAGAAATGTGATAAAAGTCGCCCTTTTACAATACTGTCTCCCCTGAAGAAGACCGTCATTTTTAGAGGGTCGAAATGCATTAGGGTAGCAGGGTGCATTCATTCTATATGATCTAAAATCCTGAAGATTTTTGTAATCTCTTCAATGTCGTATGTATTTCTATTTACTTAGCTACTTCAATACATGTACACCAGAGCTTGAATTTTAAAATAGTTGTGATTACAATGCTTTTTGGGTCAATAAAATACATATTTTTTATCTAACATTGTCTCTCATTGCTGCTTAAAAACCCCAAGGGGAATCTATTGTATTTTTTGTGTATATTGTGCTGGAGGCAGATGCCTGTATGATAGAACACCAGCAATAAAGGGTGAATGCTGGGCTGGAGGCACACAACCCCAACTAACTCCTGCAGATGGTTGTATTAGAGAACATCAGCAGTAAAGGGTAGATACAGGTGTATATTGTGCTGTGCTGGAGGCACACAACACCAACTATCTCCTGCAGATGGCTCAATTAGAGAACAGCAATATAGGTAGCTACAGGTGTATACTGCGCTGGAGGCACACAACACCCACAAACTCCTGCAGATGGCTCTATTAGAGAACAGCAATAAAGGGTAGATACAGGTGTATACTGCGCTGGAGGCACACAACACCAACTAACTCCTGCAGATGGCTCAATTAGAGAACAGCAATATAGGTAGCTACAGGTATATACTGCGCTGGAGGCACACAACACCCACAAACTCCTGCAGATTGCTCAATTAGAGAAGCGCAATATAGGTAGCTACAGGTGTATACTGTGCTGGAGGCACACAACACCAACTATCTCCCGCAGATGGCTCAATTAGAGAACAGCAATATAGGTAGATACAGGTGTATACTGCGCTGGAAGCACGTAACACCCACTAACTCCTGCAGATGGCTCAATTAGAGAAGAGCAATATAGGTAGCTACAGGTGTATACTGCGCTGGAGGCACACAACACCAACTAACTCCTGCAGATGGCTCAATTGGAGAACAGCAACATAGGTAGCTACAGTTGTATACTGCGCTGGAAGCACACAACACCCACTAACTCCGGCAGATGGCTCAATTAGAGAACAGCAATATAGGTAGCAACAGGTGTATACTGCACTGAAGGCACACAGACAACACCCACTAACTCCTGCAGATGGCTCAATTAGAGAACAGCAATATAGGTAGCAACAGGTGTATACTGCGCTGAAGGCACACAGACAACACCCACTAACTCCTGCAGATGGCTCAATTAGAGAAGAGCAATATAGGTAGCTACAGGTGTATACTGAGCTGGAAGCAGACAACACCCACTAACTCCTGCAGATGGCTCAATTAGAGAAGAGCAATATAGGTAGCTACAGGTGTATACTGCGCTGAAGGCACACAACACCAACTAACTCCTGCAGATGGCTCAATTAGAGAACAGCAATATAGGTAGCTACAGGTGTATACTGCGCTGGAAGCACACAACACCCACTAACTCCTGCAGATGGCACAATTAGAGAACAGCAATATAGGTAGCTACATGTGTATACTGCGCTGGAAGCACACAACACCCACTGACTCCTGCAGATGGCTCAATTAGAGAACAGCAATATAGGTAGCTACAGGTGTATACTGCGCTGAAGGCACACAGACAACACCCACTAACTCCTGCTGATGGCTCAATTAGAGAACAGCAATATAGGTAGATACAGGTGTATACTGCGCTGGGAGCACACAACACCCACTAACTCCTGCAGATGGCTCAATTAGAGAACAGCAATATAGGTAGCTACAGGTGTATACTGCGCTGAAGGCACACAGACAACACCCACTAACTCCTGCTGATGGCTCAATTAGAGAACAGCAATATAGGTAGATACAGGTGTATACTGCGCTGGGAGCACACAACACCCACTAACTCCTGCAGATAGCTCAATTAGAGAAGAGCAATATAGGTAGCTACAGGTGTATACTACGCTGGAGGCACACAACACCAACTAACTCCTATAGATGGCTCAATTAGAGAACAGCAAAATAGGTAGATACAGGTGTTGGAGTGGTGTAGCAGAAATTTCGCCAGTGTATAGTCTAGGTCGTATGTGGTAATTTGCTTGGTAAGTCTGTGGACTCCTTTCAAAAAAGGTCTGTAATTTAGGTCTGTAATTTAGGTCTGTAATTTAGGTCTGTAATTTAGGTCTGTAATTTAGGTCATTCCCACACCTCCAGCATGATGGTGGGGTTAGGGGGGGTTCTGTACCACCTTGAAATGATTTTAAAAGCATTTTCTTACATGTGTACATTCACTGTACCCTTGTGAATACATGTGTAAATGTTTTCCCAGTTGTGATTGATTAAGTCGAGGGAGAGTTCTTGTTCCCACTTCTGGCTGCCCAATTGAGTTTGGGGAGGTGGTCTGAAAATAGCAGCATATATGTGCACGTGTCTATATCAGGTGTCTAAGTGGTTCAGTACTCTGACAAAGGGATTCAAAGGGTGTGGTTTGTCATGACCAATCCGGTTTTGGATTGTGTTTGTCAAAAGAAATTTCTGATTTGGACATAAGTCCAAAAGGGAAACGTGTCATTGGTTGTTCTAGTGGCTAGGTCAGTGTGGGGGATTAAGTGGTTATTTTCAAAGAAATGTTCTGCACGGACCATCGCGTGAGGCCACATAGTCGTTAAAAAGGAGGACGACAGTCCTGGATTAAAATCTGGATTAAGTCTGAGAAGGGACATGGGACCTAAAAGTGAGGACATTTTATATTTAGAACATGTATAACGAAATGAAATTAAGGTCGGATGAATGAGTGGATTCTTCCCGTATGCAGGAGGGATGTAGTTCGGTGAAAGCCATGGAGATTGGCCTAGTGGGATGTGTGACATGGATTGTTCCAAAGCAATCCATGCTTTGGTTTTAGGATGTACGTTCCAGTCGATAATCCTGCTTAAGTGGCAGGCTTGTTGATAGAGACCTATGCCTCCTTTTAGTTTTGGGATGGTGAGTCGAGCATAAAACTTATTCTAGGGCGCAGTGAACCCCATATAAAATCTGTGCATGCTTTCTGATATGTAGAAAAGAAAGCTGGTGGAAGTTTGATTGGAACTGTCTGTAATAAATAGATTAGTCTGGGTAGGACGTTCATTTTAATTATGGCAGCTCTGCCGAACCAAGAAAAGATCCCCGAGGACCATTTTTTCTGATCTTTTATAATGGTTTGGAGCAGTGGAAGATGGTTAATAGAGTATAAGTCAGTGAGGGATGATGGCAGTTTGATACCTAAATATGTGAGAAAGTAACTACGCCACATGAACGGGAAATTGTCTTGACATTGCGTACATATAGCAGGGGTAATGTGATATTGAGGGCATCAGATTTTGCAAAGTTAATTTGTAGGTTAGTCAGATAATTAAAAGTTTTGAAGTGACGCAGAAGATTAGGGAGTGTCGTGAGAGGTTCTGTAAGGAAAAGGAGAATATCGTCAGCAAATGCTGCTATTTAGTATTCATGTCGGTCAATAGTTATGCCTTTAATATCAGGGTTTGCTCTAAGGCATCTCAGCAGTGGGTAAGGACAAAGATAAGTGGGGAGAGGGGACATCCTTGTCTGGTCCCATTGGATATCGTGAAGGAAATCGACAGGTGGTCATTAACTCGGACTCGCGCAGTGGGTTTTGTGTACAGTGCTTGAATGAAGTAAAGCACGCGTTGGGGGAAACCCATAATCCT
The DNA here is from genome assembly GCF_037356315.1 of Lithobates pipiens. NCBI lineage: Eukaryota > Metazoa > Chordata > Amphibia > Anura > Ranidae > Lithobates > Lithobates pipiens. Next base: position 340,198,240 of record NW_027507758.1, read on the forward strand.
TAAGGCTTCTATCATATAGTCCTAGGCTACTCTATCGAATGCCTTCTCCGCATTCAAAGAGAGCAGGAAACCCTGTTTGTGATTTGTAGTAAGCCAATGATGGACGTTAATGGCTTTGAGCGTATTATCTCTCGCCTCTCTACCTGGAATAAAGCCAACTTGGTCTAGATCTATAAATTGGGCAAGTAGAGGGAGAATACGATTTGCAAGCATTTTGGAGTACCATTTAAGGTCCACATTGAGCAATGAAATGGGTCTGTAGTTTGTGCCTAATGAGGGGTCCTTTCCTGGCTTTGGGCTCACCGTGATATAGGCTTCGAGTAGATCTCGAGGGGGTGCATTAGGCGTGGCAAAAGAATTAAATGCAGAGACAAACACCGGGGTAAGAAGGTCGGCATACGTTTTTATAGTAGGCTGCTGTTAGTCCATCGGGACCTGGGCTTTTCCCGGATTTAATTTGTATAAGTGTGGTGGCTACTTCTTCGCAAGTTAGGGGTTTATGTAGGTCCTGTGCTAAGGAGTCTAAAATTGGGACGGGGCTGTATTGTAGTAGAAAGTCTGTAATTGCTTGTTTCCTATCTGTGGGGGGTAAGTTGTAAATTTGCGAATAGTAGGAGACAAAATGTTTGGCTATATCTGGAGTTGCAGTCAATTTCTGACCCTTTGGATTTGTTAGAGAGTGCACTGTCGTAGCATATTTTTTGGCTTGTAGGGCGCACCAGGAGTTTTCCAGATTTATTACTATATTCGTAAAAGAGTCGTTGAGAGAGGATGTATTTGCTTTTAATTTGTTTGCCAAGTACTTCCAGTAACTTGTTTCTAGTGTGTATGAGGGTTTGTAAGGTATCTGAGGCTTGCGAACGTTTATGGGCAACTTCTAATCTTTGGACTTGTGTTGTGAGGTCTAGGAGGTGTTCCATTTTGCTGCAGCTGCTATAAGAACACCCCTTATCACACATTTATGAGCTTACCAACTGATGATAGGGGATGTGTAAGAGGGTTTGTTTTCGTCAAAGTGCTGTTTAATGCGGAGTTTGACTTCCGCCTCAATTACTGGATCGGTAAGCAAGGAGGGATTTAATTTCCAGGAATGTGTACATGTGTGGATTTCAGGAAATGATAAAGACATGGAAACAGGGTGATAATCTGATAGAAACATGGGGTCAATGGAAGTGCGTTGGAGAGTAGGTAGGTCCATTTGTGGGAGGAATAGGTAGTTGATTTTGTTTTGTTTTTTTATTTCAATTTTATTATTTTTTTTTAAAAAATAGACAAGAATATTATAATATACAGACAGATAAATATAAAAAAAAAACTGTCTTATCTAATACATTAGTTATCAACTTAATTACATAATTACACTCTATTTTCATTTTATCTCCCTCCCACTACCCCTGTTTGTCCCCTTTCCTCTTCCCACCCTTCCACCCCCCATTCTGTTGGCCCGCCCACCTCTACTTATTCTGCAAGTGCCTGGATGTAATTTTCAGTCTTTTTGAATGTTCTCCATTTTTCCCATGTTGCCCAGTGTCTGTTCATTTGATTATTTTCCATTTTAATTAAATATTCCATATTGTTAATAAATTCTATTCTGTACCCAGTCTCTAATTGGTTTTTTTTTGGCTTGTAGACAATTTTTGGGTATCAAAGCTTTTGCTGCATTAAGTAAAAGGGATATCAGTTTTATATATTTTTTTCGTTTCTGAGCCATTTTTTGTTTTCTGTTTTGATTACCACTTTCTTCCTCTACCCCATAAAACAGACATTCCCCGGGACAATATGGTATTTTTTCCCCTGTTATTTTTTTCTATATATTCTAAAATGTTATACCAATAACTCCTTATCTCTGGGCATTCCCACCATATATGAAATGTTGTTCCAAGTAATTTGCAATCTCTCCAACACTGTGGGGATCTAGAAGGGTCTATTTTATGTATTCTCTTCGGTGTCATATGCCATCTCATCATGCATTTATAGTTAACTTCAACTGACGTTGTGTCCGATACATGTCTATGCACTGTCCCCATCATCTGTGTCTCATCTACTTTTATACTCATGTCCTGTTCCCATTTTACTATAGCTGGAATACTTTCTCGTGCCTCTATTTCCGAAAGGATTTCGTATACTCTTGACATGCCGTGTTTTACTTTTATCTTGGAATTACACAGTTTTTCTATTGGTGTTAAAGTGTTGTCGTCCCTTATAGGTTTTGGAATTGAGACAACAAAATGCTGAATCTGTAGATATTCCCATTGTTTTAGATTTTGCCATCCATGCTTCTCTATTATTTCTTGTTTTAACATTAACTCCCCTCCACGAGTGATATCTTTTAATTGTGCATTTTTCATTTGTTTACCTAGTTGTGAACCCCTTCCAGGAACAAAAAAATCTGTGCCCTCTAATGGAATTAAAGGGGAATTATATACCCATTTATTTCTACGGTGTAGTGCATCCCATAATTTAAGTGTCGTTAAAGTGATTTCATGTGCCTTATTACTACCTATTCTAAATTTTGGCGGGATCCAAATATTTTTTTGTAATTGTGTCCCTATAAGTGATTCTTCCATTTTTACCCACTTCTTCGTTGTGCCAATGTTAGCCCATTCTACCAATCTCGCCAGGGTAATTGCTAAATAATATCTGTAAGTGTCTGGCAGTGCCATCCCTCCATTTTTTTTTCCTAGTTAATATATTATAATTTATCCTAGACTTTTTATTTTGCCTTTAAAAAAAGTGTTTTTATTATTTTAAAGAAATTATTTGGGATATTAATCGGAAGCATTTGAAGTTTGTAGGTGATTTTTGGTACAACCACCATTTTCAGCATATTGATTCTACCCGTCAATGAGGTTGAGCCCTCTTTTATTTTCCTTAAAACTGTTTTAATTTCATTTACTAATGGGATATAATTGGCCTGATATAATTCCTGGACCGTTTTGGTTATTTTTATCCCTAAGTAAGTTATTTTTTTTTTCCCATGTAAAGGGAAATTCCTGCTGTAATATCTTTTCTTCTTTACTATCAAGGCCTATGTTCAATATGACTGTTTTTATGGGATTAATTTTAAAATTTGAGAGAGCACCATATTCCTTTATTTCTTTTATTAAACTGGGCAAGGACAAACGTGGGTTTGTTATATATAGGAGTATGTCATCTGCATATGCCGCCACTTTATGAATTTCTCCCCCCATCTTAACCCCCCCTATATTCACGTTCACTCGGATCTTTGCCAATAATGGCTCCAAAGCTATTACATACAAAAGGGGCGAGAGCGGGCATCCCTGTCTTGTGCCGTTTAACATTTCAAATGTGGATGACATACTCCCATTTACTCCTATTCTAGCTGATGGTTGTGTGTATAAATTGTTTATCCATTTTAGCTTCTTTGGGCCTAAGCCTATTTTCCGAAGAGTTTCTGTTATAAAGCACCAATCTACTCTATCAAATGCCTTCTCAGCATCGATCGATACTAATACCATTGGGGGCTTATTTTCCTTATCTTTACCTATAAGTAGCAAAGTTCTCAGGCTATTGTCTCGACCCTCCCTCCCCGGGACAAATCCTACCTGATCCCCATTAATTAATTCCGGCAACAAATTTTTTACTCTAGTTGCTAATACCTTCGCGTATAGTTTTGTGTCCATGTTCAACAACGCTATAGGCCTGTAATTAGAACAAATGGATCCATCCTTGCCTGGCTTTGGTAAAACAACTATATTCGCCAAAAGCGATTCTTTCCTCATGCCCTCTTCCTCTCCCAGATTATTCCAATATATACATAGCTCTGGCATCAATTGCTGCCGGAATTTCTTATAATATCTAATTATAAAGCCATCTGGGCCTGGGCTTTTCCCATTTTCTGTTTCCTTTATAGCTTTGTATATTTCTTCTGGGCTAATAGGCCCGTCCAGGCTTTTGGCCATTTCTTCTGTTATTCTAAGTAGGTTTATTTCCCTTAGGTAGTCTAGGATTTAGACTTTCCTATTCTCCTTCTGTTCTTCTGTCTCCGTGATCCTAATTGTATATAGGGCACTATAGTATGTTTTAAAGGCCTGGGCTATCTCAGATGTTTTAAATTTCAATTCCCCATGTTCATCTTTAATCTTTTCTATATAATTTGAGGCTTTTTTTTCCCTTGCTAACCTGGCCAGATGTTTCCCCGTCTTGTTCCCCCATAGGTATCTTTCTTTAGCCACATTTTTAAACACTTTCCTTCTCTCCTGTTCTATCATATCATTTAATTGTGTACACCTTTGGATAATTTCCTTATATATATTTTTATTTAGTTGTCTCTTGTGTTTTTGTTCTAGCTCCTGAAGTTCTTTTTTTAAGTTATTAAATCTCCTTTCGCTTTTTTTTTTCCCGGCGCCTATGGATATTAATTTGCCTCGGATTAGAGCTTTGTGAGCTTCCCATAGGGTTGCTTTAGAGACTTCTGTTGTATCATTAATTTTGAAATATTGTTCTATCTCTGTTTTTATACTATTCTCAATTTCCTCATCCTCAATCAGGTCCTCATTGAGTCTCCACGACCCTTTTCTATACTGAGTTTCGTACTGACTAATTTTGACCATCACCGGGGCGTGGTCCGATAGAGTGATGTTTCCTATCTGTGCCTTTGTTACTTTTTCCAATATTTCATGATCTAATAGTATATGGTCCAGTCTGGCGTACATGTCGTGTACTGTCGAGTAATACGTATAGTCCTTTACTCCCAAGTTACATACTCTCCAGACGTCTACAAGCTGTTGTGTATGTAATTTTCTTTTCAATATTTTATGTTGTTTAATTTCTTGGGGGAGAACATTTGACGTACTATCTAATTCAGGATTCATAGTAAAATTTAGGTCTCCCGCTAATATCACTTGACCTTCTTTGTTACTCTCTATAATATTCAAAATCCCATTCAGGTATTTTTTTGGGGCCTTGTTAGGATAGTAAATATTAACTACTTGCAGACCGGACCATTTTGCTGGTCAAAGACCAGACCACTTTTTGCGATTCGGCACTGTGTCGCTTTAACTGACAATTGCGCGGTCGTGCGACGTGGCTCCCAAACAAAATTGACGTCCTTTTTTTCCCACAAATAGAGCTTTCTTTTGGTGGTATTTGATCACCCCTGCGGTTTTTATTTTTTGCGCTATAAACAAAAATAGAGCGACAATTTTGAAAAAAATGCATTATTTTTTACTTTTTGTTATAATAAATATCCCCCAAAAATATATAAAAAAACATTTTTTTCCCTCAGTTTAGGCCGATACGTATTCTTCTACATATTTTTGGTAAAAAAAAATCGCAATAAGCGATTATTGATTGGTTTGCGCAAAAGTTATAGCGTTTACAAAATAGGGATAGTTTTATAGCATTTTTATTAATAATTTTTTATTATTATTTTTTACTAGTAATGGCGGCGATCAGCGATTTTTATTGTGACTGCGACATTGTGGGGGACCCATCGGACATTTTTGACACATTTTTGGGACCATTGTCATTTATACAGTAATCACCGCTATATAAATGCAGTGATTCCTGTGTAAATGACACTGGCAGTGAAGGGGTTAACCAGTGGGTGGCAGTGTAGGGGTTAAGTGTTCCTAGGGATGTGTTACTAACTGTGGGGGGGTTGGGCTTTCATTTAGTGAACACTGATCTCTGCTCCAATCACATGGAACAGAGATCAGCGTCACTAATTGCTAGGCAGAATGGAAAAATTCTGTTTACACGGCATTTCCTCCATTCGGCCGCTCCGTGAGACGATCGCGGGGATGCCCGCGGCGATCGAGTCCGCGGGTCCCGCGACCGGACTCACGAGGGTCCCGACCAGCGCGGGAGCGCGCCGCCGGTGGCACGCTCCCGATGGCAGGGCGGCATTGAATATTGGACGTACCTGTAAGCCAATATGCCTGCCCGTGCCATTCTGTCGACGTACATCGTCGTGCGCTGGTCGGGAAGTGGTTAACTAATGTATATTTCTTTTTTAATATGTTCCCTTTTAATAGCAGAAACCTCCCCTCTGGGTGTACCTTTATACCTTCTAGAGACCATCTAACGTTGTTTGCCATTCCAATGGCTACTCCCCTAGATCCCCGTATCGGGGAATCTGCGTAATACCAGGTTGGAAACCTTCTTGTATTTAGGCGGGTATTAATGTCCAAGGGTAGATGGGTCTCCTGTAAGAAAACGATATCCACCGCATATCCCTCCAACTCTTTCAAGATATTATATCTTTTTTTGGGAGAAACCATTCCTCTCACGTTATATGTGGCTATCTTAAGTTCTACCATCCTTCAGACCAATAAACTCTTTAATTTCATTTAGTGGATTCGGGCCAACAGCATTTCCCTCCCTTAATTCCCTCCCCCCTCCCTTCCCCTTCATTTGATGTGATTTTAACTCAATGGTCTGGGATTTCTTTTCAGGAACCTCCTTGTTCCGTTTATCCCTAGGTCCTAGGGTGGAATTCTGTTCGGCAGCGTCGCCATCCATCTCGCCTAATGCTTGTGAGATGACATGCCAGAAAGGATCTTCTCCTCCCCCCATTTCCGCACCTACCCCCCCACCTCCCCCCCTCCCGCACCCAAGAGGAGGGGAGGGAGAGAGGAACAGGGGGAGACAGCCCCAGGGGACCTGGCCAAAACGGCTTTTACTCCCCTTCGGCAATCCCTATCCATCCCCATCCCCTCCACCCCTACGGGAGAGGGGAGGGGGTCCCGTCCCCCTAGCCACGTCCCCCCACGCCCCCACTGCCTGTTTAAATCCTTGGTGTCGGAATATCTAGTTTTTTACAAAATTCTGTTATATCTTCCACCTGTCTCAATCTCACTGTCCGACCATTTTTTCTACCTATTAGGCCCGCTGGGAAACCCCAGTTATATTGTACCCCATTCTCGGTCAACACCCTTAAAAACGGTTTTAGTACTCTTCTTCTCCTCAAGGTATCTGGGGATAAGTCCTGGTACATCTGTATGGTCTTTCCTTCATATTCTATTGGTGCTTTTGCTCTGATGTTCTTCCAGATTTGGTATTTATCTTCTTCATTTTGAAAGCGCACTATTATGTCACGTGGCAAATCCTTTGGTTTCCTTATTCTGTAAACTTTTTCAATATTTATTACATTTGTTGTTTCTTTATTCAACAATGGATTGCATATCTTATTTATTACAACTGTTAAATCTTCTCGCTGAAATGTATCCGGGACTCCGCGTATTCTTATGTTTTTTTCTTCTGTCCCTGTTTTCCTGTTCCTCTACTTTATATGCTTGTTCTTGATGTGCTTTTTTTAGGGATACTATTTCTACTTCTAAGTTCTTTATGATGTTTGCGTCTCTTTCCATTTTTTTTTCCATATTTTCCACTCGTTCCAAAATATGGGCGAGATTCTTATGTAGTCTTTCCATTTCCATTTTCATAGAATTTTCCAGAGCAGCAAACATAGAAGTTATTTCTTTTTTTGTGGGCAAAAATGAGGGGTTCTCGTGTTGAGTTGGATAAGTCTGTGTACCTTCTGTTTCGTATTCTACTTCTAATGGTTGCTAATCTCCACATCTGGTGGGCCTTCCTGATCCCATAAGGAATTATTTTGTGTTTGCTGCTTTCTCTTCTCCCTGTCTTTTCTATCCTTTTCCTTTTTATCTTTCTCTGCTTGGGAGCTTCTTGTTTGTTGTTGTTTTTCTAATTGTTGTTTCTCGGGTTCCCCCAGCTTGTGTAACATATTTATTCATTGGACCGGGGCTTACAACCAGGCTCTGCCAGGGAGATTTAGGAGTAGCTCCTAACTTCGATGTCTTACCCTTCATTTGACCGCTTGTTTATTTAATCAGGCCGGTGACTTTAGCTCTAAGATGAAGGTGTTTACTCAATTTATTATATGATTATTATAAATATTTCTCCCTGTGTCCTGGTTTTATCCGCCGTCTGTAACGTAAAGAATTTCTTCCTTTTTGTTTTACTGAAGAAAGTCTATATTCAGGGGAAGTGCAGACCAACACAGAATATTCAACACCAGTATTCAATATATGTAGTCCCCCTTCGATCATATAGCCCCTCTTACTCTCTGTAATGCGTTTACTGATCTTGAGAACGTAGCTATTGTTACATCTACCAAAAAAAAAAAGGGGGGGGGGGGAGAGGAGTCCAGCAACCAGAGGAACAAGGGGTTTTCCTTTTTTAGCAGACAGTGTTTTTTTTTAGGGTGGGTATAGTCGCCCTCTGTAGGCTCTTTCCTTTTTTTGTTTCTTTATCCTTTTTCGTTCCTCCTTTCCACCATATTATTGTGAGCTTTAATATTGCAAGTCTGCTCAATATATTTCTGCCACCATTATCTAAATGTGCTGCAGCACTATGCCCTGTTATTAAACCCCAGAGTCTCTTCAGATCTTTACATAGATATTAAAAAGTTATATGTTTATTTTCCATTCAGTAACGGGACTGTGTTTGCAAGACTAACCTCTGCCATTTTTCCCCTCCGCCATCCTCCTATCTATGGCTCTGTGGCTCGATAGGTCTTCTGGCAGTTATATAATAAGTCCACATACAAGTTCTTCCGGATTCGCTCTGGGTCTTTCTCGGATGTCCTCCGCCGGGTCTATTACAACACCGGCTATGAATGCATCTCCAAAGGCTCTGGCGTCTCTCTCTAACAGCTCTATAACATCTGTGCTGCGATCCTCGTGGCACCGTTTCTTCCTTCACCAGTAGAGGGCGCACGGAGCCGTCGTTTATCCCCCTAACTCCGGAGAACTCCGACCTCGTTCGGAACACCTCCTCGTCGGCCGGGGGCCCCGTCCACCTCCGAGAGTCTCGTTCACTCTGCCGGGATGCCTCACGAGCGGCGGCCCCGACAGCCAATGGAATCTTTCACCGGCGTCAGGAGGAGACTGAGGTATGGGGAATACAACGTGTCCGGGGGGGAGCAGGGGAGGAGGGGAAGAGCAGCCTCATGCACGCCGAAGCCGGCTACATGCGGGGGAGGACGTCTGGATCACCGCCATGGGAGGAGAGCCGATCCACACCTGCACATGTTAGATGTGAGCACCCTGCCGTACGAGACTCCTCCCCCTCATACCTCTGCGATAGGTAGTTGATTTTGGAATATTTGTTGTGTGGCGCGGAAAAAAAAAAAAAGGTGAAATCTGCCATTGTGGTTTAGGGTGCGCCAAGAATCGTGAAGTAAAATGGTTTGAAGATGTCTTTTAATGGTTTGTAAAGCTGAGTAGGGAAGGGAGGATGTGCCTGTGGATGTATCTTGGAGTGGGCGAAGAGGGACATTAAAGTCTCTGCCTAGGTTAAGGATGCCTTCTTGAAATGTTGTGAGGGTATCAGTGATGTTGTGAAAAAATGTCACCTGATGAGAATTAGGGGCATAGATGTTTGCCAGAGTGATTTTCCGGCCAAATAGAGATCCTTTGAGAAAAAGGAATCGCCCTTCCACATCAACCATCTTGTCCGTAATTTGAAAAGAACAGTGTTTTGCAAATAATATTGAGACGCCTTTTGATTTTGACGTCTGGGTGGTCGCATGATATGCGTTTGGATAGAAAGAATTCTTTAAACGTGGCATAGAATCAGTGCGGAAATGTGTGTCCTGTACAAATATAATATCTGCTTTGTTGCTTTTTATTGTGTGTAGGAGTAAGAGTTGGGATCGTCATTCCGGTACATTGAGCCCCCGTGCATTGAGGGAGATGATTTTGATGTGGGTTTGGTTAATCGCTTGTGGGGAGGAATCCATTTGTGTGTAGTATGGAGGGCCACCGAAAATATGGAGGGGTCCTCAGTGTATGAAGTGTCACGTTCTGTGGTATGGGGAAGGATGAACTCTAAGGCCGCGTACACACGCGGGGACTGTTCGCTGAAACTGTCCGCTGAAACCAAGTTTCAGCGGACAGTCCGCTCGTGTGTGGGCTTTCAGCGGACAGTTTCAGCGAACAGTCCGCTGAACAAGGTTTTTCGGAAATTCCGAAAAACTGTCCGCTGAAACCTTGTTTCAGCGGACAGTCCCAGCGTGTGTAGGCTTGTTCGTCAAACAAAGTTGCGCGCATGCTCAGAAAGGATTTTCACGCCGAAAGTTATAATGCAGTGTATAGGACGTCGTATTTTTCGTCCCGTCGTACGTGCCGTTCACGTGATCGCGCACGGTTTCAGCAAACTGTTCGTCCGTCGTGTGTGGCCATGTCCGTCCATGCTAATTTTGAGCGGACTGTTTGCCGAAACTGTTTGACGGACAAAGTTGGGCGAACAGTCCCCGCGTGTGTACGCGGCCTAAGCCCTTGTATACACGGTCGGAGAATCCGTCGGAATGTGTCCTATCGGACCGTGTCCTCGGATAATCCGACTGTGTGTGGTATGCATCGGACTGATTCTGTCGGAATATCCGTCGGACCCAATTTTCCAACATGTTGGAAATATTTCCCGACCAACTGGGCCGGTCGGACATACTCCGATCATGTGTAGCGAATTTTGATCGGACCAAGTGCCACGCATGCTCAGATCAAATTCCTACATCAAAGCTATTGGCTACTAGCCTGAATGTAGTCCCAATCGTAACGAAATTACGTCATCACGTTCTGAAAGATCGAATTTTTCGACAACTTAGTCCGACCGTATGTATGCAACAGTTTCGGACAAGATCCGACGGAGAAAATCTGACGGATTTGGTTGTCGAAATCTCCGACCGTGTGTACAGGGGCTAAGATGCGGTCAATTGAGCGAGCAGGATATTAGGTGAGCGTAGTTGGGGAAATCAGTATTTAGGATAAAGGGGTGAAAGAAGTGGGGGGGGGGTAGGTAATGAAGGGAGGTGAAAAAAGTGTTGGATCCTGCTCACCTGTCCAAGTATTATATCTTCCGCTAGTGCGGAGAGGCCGAAAAAATTCAGTGGTATAATATGTAAGTAGTTGCGTAGGTTAGATTTATAGAAGAGGATTACCACTGTGTGGGGGGAAGAAAGTCTTTCGAGAAGTAGTAAGAATTATAGACCAACAGACCATTGGCCATATAGGACAGAAGTGTAAGCGTACATGGGGTGAATTGTTCCAGGGGTTGGTCAGGTAGGTATATTGGGTGCACTCGTGTGTGTAAACAGGACATGGACGGTCGTGGAAGGAAGACTTCTCCTTAGGTCTGCATTGAAGTAAGAGAAGTTTTGTAAGAAAATCCCTATGTAGACTATAACTTGTGGTTCGATAGGATGAAATCTAGTGTCATCAACCTTACAGAATAAAAACCAGATAAATGGGTTAATGGTATTGCAAGGAAAGTACGGACCTCCTGAGTAAATACGGTAAGAACTTTCACTTCCTCTGCTTCTGTTTACATTTCAGAAGCAGAGGAAGTGATGTCATCCCTCCTCGTGAAGACTTTTCATTCTAGCTTTCGAGGAGAGAAGAAATCCAAGTGAGTTTGCACCAACACTACATGTACAGTAGAACATGCAGGCGCACTATTCACCCCCCAATCACCCCCCCTGCACCCCCTGTCACAGTGACACCAATAGCGTTTTTTTTGTCTTTTTTACTGATTGGTGTCATTTTTGACTGTTATAAGTGGTAGGGCAGTTAGTGTTAGGCCCCTTTAGGTCTAGGGTACCCCCCTAACCCCCCCAATAAAGGCCTTTCCCTTGACATGGGCATAGTTAAAATGAGTATGTTGCGGTCATATTGGTCCACTGACCCAATTTACCATATGCCCGTGTTCTCTGCCTCCATGACCAGGGCACGATACGAGCAGATCTGGCGGTTCATGCATTCCAACAACAATGAACTCTGTCGTCCTCGTGGAGACCCTGGATATGATCGGCTCTACAAAATTCGGCCCCTCGTAAACCACTTCAACCAACGTTTTGCAGACTTGTTTACTCCCCATCAAGTTGTCTGCGTTGATGAGTCCATGATTACGTTTTCTTGCCGCTTGTCATTCAAACAGTACCTTCCCAGCAAGCGTGCCAGATATGGGGTCAAGATGTATAAGCTCTGTGACAGGGCCACAGGCTATACATGTAGTTTTATGGTTTACGAGGGAAAAGATAGTCACATACAGCTGCCGAACTGCCCAGATTAGATAGGGAGCGCTGGCAAGATTGTGTGGGACTTGGTGTCATCCTCATTCGGAATGGGGTACCGCTTGTACGTGGACAATTATTACACGAGCGTGCCACTTTTTATTCACTTGTTTGATCAGCAGATTGGAGCATGTGGCAACGTGCAACCTAATCGCCGGGGCTTTCCTCATATTCCCATCTTAGGCTGGGGGCGAGAGCCTGCTTCAAGTGTAATAACTTTCTCGCTATCAAGTGGAGGGATAATAAGAATGTTTTCATTCTTACCTCCCTTCATGCAGACACGATGGTCCATATTCCTACATCGACTGGTGTTGTGGAGAAACCCCTCTGTGTCCACGCATATAAGCAAAATATGGGAGGGGTGGGCCTCAATGACCAGTTGTTGGCGCCGTACCTAGTTGCCCCTAAGGCCATAAGCTAGTAAAAGAATTTGTCTGTATACTTATTTCAGTTGGCTTTGCTGAACACTCATGTGCTATACAGAGCTTCAAGACAGACTGGATCCTTCTTTGAATTCCAGGAAGAGATTGTCAGAGCCCTTCTGTTTCCAGATGGTGCTCCACCTCACCTTCCCAATCCAAATGCAGTAAGCCGGCTGCATGAGAGATATTTTCCTTATGTCCTCCCAAGTATCCCTACCCAACGAGCCCACCAAAGAAGATGCCGTGTCTGCAGCAAGTGCGCATATAGGCGTGACGCCCGTTATTATTGTCCCTCCTGTCCTGACAATCCTGGTCTTTGCATTGGTGAATGTTTTGAACACTACCATACATTAGTTGAGTATTAGTGTAGGGTAAAGCAATGCACAGACTAGGCACACTTTCACAGGGTCTCCCAAGATGCCATCGCATTTTGAGAGACCCGAACCTGGAACCGGTTACAGTTACAACAGTTACAGTTACAAAAATAAAAGTAAAAAAAAAATAAAAAAATAGTTGTTGTTTTATTGTTCTCTCTCTCTCTATTCTCTCTCTATTGGTCTGCTCTTTTTTACTGTATTCGATTCTGCAATGTTTTATTGTTATTATGTTTTATCATGTTTGCTTTTCAATTTTTTTATTCTTTACTGTTTACTATGTTTTATTGTTAACCATTTTTTGGTTTTCAGGTACGCCATTCAGCTGCAGCGCAGATTTATTTATCTTGACAGAAACAGCGTTTGCTCCCATGATACATAAAGCCATAAATCCAGCGATGTAGGAGGTGATTTCACCACCACAGTTTAAAAAAAGAGCATATATGCCAAAGCATGGAGGCAGCAGGGGTGGAGGACGACTTGCTCCTAACTTTTGCGGGAGGATGCCCCCATGCTTCGGCATATATATATTTTAGGCACTAGGGTCTAATAGGCCCCAATTTTTTTTTGAAAAAGAGGACCTGTCGCTACCTATTGCTATCATAGGGGAATTCCCTGAAATAACAATAACAATTATAAAAAAAAAAAAATGGTAGGAACAGTTTAAAAATCAGATAAAAATGCACCCCTGTCCCCCCTTGCTCTCACGCAAAGGCGAACGCAAGCCTCGGTCTGGCGTCAAATGTAAACAGAAATTGCACCATGCATGTGAGGTATCACCATGAAGGTCAGATCGAGGGCAGTGATTTTAGCAGTAGGCCTCCTCTGTAAATCTAAAGTGGTAACCTGTAAAGGCTTTTAAAAATGTATGTAGTTTGTTGCCACTGCATGTTTGTGTGTAATTCTAAAGCATGTCGTGTTTGGTACCCATGTACTCGGCATAAGATCATCTTTTTTATTTCATCAAACATTTGGGCAATATAGTGTGTTTTAGTGCATTAAAATTAAAAAAGTGTGTTTTTTCGCAAAAAAAAAAAAAAAAATGCTTTCGAAAAATCGCTGTACAAATACTGTGTGAAAAAAAAAAATCAAACACCCACCATTTTAATCTGTAGGGCCTTTTGCGTTCAAAGTCATTTTCTTGCAAAAAAAATTTCATTTTCAATTTATATTTTCATGTAAACAAAAAGTGTCAGAAAGGGCTTTGTCTTCAATTGGTTAGAAGAGTGGGTGATGTGTGACATAAGCTTCTAAATGTTGTGCATAAAATGCCAGGACAGTTAAAAACCCCCCAAATAACCCCATTTTGGAAAGGTGACTCCCCAAGCTATTTACTAAGAGGCATGACCAGGGCCGGTGTGGTAAAATTTCCTGCGACTTATGAAAAACCCTCACCCCGTCACTTCCGGTGCGGCTCCGTCACTGTAACAGCTGACGGCGGGCCTTTACTGCGCATGCGCCAAGTCCGTGATATTAACGGCGCATGCGCAAGATCTTTATTTAAGCGGTGATTAAAAATTATACACTCAAGTGGGCGGAGACTTGCGGGTGGGCGGGCGGAGCTGAACAGATGCTTAGAACGTCAGCAGCAGCCCCGCCCACCCCACTAACATGCCCCTGAATCGCTGGATCTTTGTTTATGGTCAAGAAAATGTATGGCTTCAGCTGCTATTAACAGCAATCGCGCATGCGCGGGATCTTTGCTTATGGTCGAGAAAAATTATGGCTTCAGCTGCTATTAACAGCAATCGCGCATGCGCGGGATCTTTGTTTACTGACCAGAAAAATTATGCACTCAAGCACATTCTTATTGGTGATGAAAATTGATAGACTCGGGCGGGCGATGGCTTTATTATATCATCGGCAGCACCAATATGTATAGTAATTTTTAAATCAGAAGAATATGCAGTGTATTTATTAAATCTGAAGAATATGCAGTGTATTTATTAAATCAGAAGAATATGCAGTGTATTTATTAAATCTGAAGAATATGCAGTGTATTTATTAAATCTGAAGAATATGCAGTGTATTTATTAAATCAGCAGAATATGGGCACAATGTCTGCGTTTGGGGCACAATGCCTGCGTTCTAGCCTCGAGGGTGCGGGCGGAGCTGAACAGATGGTTAGAACGTCAGCAGCAGCCCCGCCCACCCCAAGATTTTCTTCACTGGTCAAGAAAAATGATGGCTTCAAGCTGTATTAGCGCATGCGCGGGATATTTGTTCAGCGGTCGACCACAATTATGGACTCAAGCGGACGGAGACTTGCTGGGAGGGAGAGATAGAGTGGAGCTTAGAGAGGGGGGCGGGGCCCCGTGCATAGCACTGACTACATATACAGTACATTGTTCTGCCAATAAATATGCCTCACTGCGCCCAGCAAACACCACCTCACTGTGACTAGAAATCGCCGCCTCACTGCGCCCAGCAAACGCCACCTCACTGCGCCCAGCAAACGCCACCTCACTGCGACCAGAAATCGCCGCCTCACTGCGACCAGAATTTGCCGCCTCACTGCGCCAAGCAAACGCCACCTCACTGCGCCCAGAAATCGCCACCTCACTGCGCCAAGCAAACGCCACCTCACTGCGCCCAGAAATTGCCACCTCACTGTGCCCAAAAAATGCCGCCTCACTGCGATCAGAAATCACCGCCTCACTGCGCCAAGCAAACGCCACCTCACTGCGCCCAGAAATCGCCACCTCACTGCGCCAAGCAAACGCCACCTCACTGCGCCCAGAAATCGCCACCTCACTGTGCCCAGCAAACGCCACCTCACTGTGCCCAGCAAATGCCTCACTGTGCCCAAAAAATGCCTCTCACTGTGCCCAAAA
Source organism: Lithobates pipiens (assembly GCF_037356315.1). Taxonomy (NCBI): domain Eukaryota; kingdom Metazoa; phylum Chordata; class Amphibia; order Anura; family Ranidae; genus Lithobates; species Lithobates pipiens. The sequence continues at coordinate 340,213,928 of NW_027507758.1, forward strand.
AATGCCCCTCACTGTGCCCAGCAAACGCCACCTCACTGTGCCCAACAAACGCCACCTCACCATGCCCAGAAAACGCCTCACTGTGCCCAGAAAACGCCTCACTGCACCCAAAAAATGGCGCCTCACTGTGCCCAGCAAACACCTCACTGTGCCAAGCGAACACCGCCTCAACATGCCCAGCAAACGCTGGCTCACTGTGCCCATCAAACGCAACCACTGTGCCCATAAATTGCTGCCACTGTGCTATCAAACACAGCCACTGTACCCATCAATTGCTGCCAGATTGTCAAGCCGTAGCTGTGCTCCCTGGGGGTATGCTGATCACCCATCTGTGCTGCTAGAGGGAGCCCAGATGGGCATAAATGCGGGACCTGCATGTCATGGTAAGTGAGACCATCCCATATCCCACTCCATCTTTCCCGAGAACAGGGACCCCCTTCCAACCCCCCCCCCAGGAGAGGGACCCCCTCCCCCCAAGACAGAAACCCCCTTCTCCCCCCTGAGGACAGGGACCCCCTTCTCTCCTGGGGACAGGGACCCCCATCTCTCCTGGGGACAGGGACCGCTTCTCTCCTGGGGACAGGAACTCCATCTCCCCTGGGAACAGGGACTTCATCTCACCTAGGGACCCCATCTGCCCTGGGGATCAGGACCCCACCTCCCCTAAGAACAGGAACCTGATCACCCTGTGTGCGCCAACCTCACTGCCCTGCCAGCTATGTGTCCTGTGTGAGGGCCCTCCTGTGACAGCTCTTATAAGGACTTCACCTGACTGTGTGATCCCCCTACATGACTGTTCCCTCTGTGTCCAAAACTTACACGGGGAACCCCTCTGTTTGCTCCCCCTACATGTCTGCATACTCTGACCACCCCCTGTACCATTTCCACATCCACTGACTGCCTCCTGTATCCTGTGCACATGTTCCGACCCCCTCTTGTACCATGTCTGTAGCCTCTAGCCACCTCCTGTGTCCTGTCTGCAATCTCTGACTATCTCTTGTCTTTTAACATGTCTGAAGTCTCTTAGGGAGAACCACCAACCTGGAGCCGTCTAACTGAGCTCTGCACGCTGCACTGGAGAGGAGGTCAGTGACAAGAGGGCACTCATATAAAGGTTTTCCATCATCTCAGTAACACCCCCCCTAGTGTATTCACTCTGCGGAAGGTGGTCTCTGGTCACCAGAGTCCCCCCCCCCATAACATTTCCCGGCATTCCCCTTTACATCAGAGTCCGCAGGATTCTTCCCCAAGGCAAAGGAAAATGCTACAGAGCATGATCTAAGGAGGAACTCTGATGTAAGGGGTGCTCTGGTCACCAGAGACCACCTTATATCAGAGTCCACTGCATTCCCATTTACATCAGAGTTCCCACTTACATCAGAGTCTGCAGCATTGCCCTTTGCATCAGGGTTCGCAGAGTTCCCCCTGTTAGATTAGAAGGGATGGAGGCCCAGAGACATGTCCAGAGTACACAGAGGATACATGGGATAGATTAGAAGGGATGAAGGCCCAGAGACATGTCCAGAGTACACAGAGGATACATGGGATAGATTAGAAGGGATGGAGGCCTCCTCTGTTTTCTCTGGGCCTCCATCCCTTCTAATCTAACCCTAACCCTTACCCCAACTCTACCCCTAACACCCTAACCCCAAGCCCCTAACCCCTGACCCATAAACCACTAACCCTAACCCCAACCCCTAAACCCCAACCCCATTCCTAACTCTCTAACCCTAACCCCCTAACCCCCAATCCTAACCCCCTAACCCTCTAACCCCCAACCCTCTAAACCCAATCCTAAACCCTAAACCCCCTAACCTTGGGGTTAGGGATAAGCTACCATTCCGGGGGAGCAGGGAGAAGGATAAGCTACCGTTCCGGGGGAGCAGGGAGAAGGATAAGCTACCATTCCGGGGGAGCAGGGAGAAGGATAAGCTACCATTCTGGGGGAGCAGGGAGAAGGATAAGTTAACATTTTGAGGGAGAAGGATAATCTACCGTCCTGGGGGAGCAGGGAGAAGGATAAGCTATCGTTCTGGGGGAGCAGGGAGAAGGATACGCTACCATTTTTGGGGAGCGGGGAGAAGGATAAGCTACCTTTTTGAGGAGCGGGGGGAAGGATAAGCTACCATTCTGGGAGAGCAGGGAGAAGGATGTTACCATTTTAGAGGGAGCAGGGAGAAGGATAATAAGCTACCATTCTGGGGGAGCAGGGAGAAGGATAAGCTACCATTCTGGGGGAGCAGGAAGAAGGCTAAGCTACTATTCTGGGGGAGCAGGGGTTAGGCCAAGCAACTATTCTGTGGGAGCAGGGAGAAGGAGAAGTTACCATTCTGGGGTAGCAGGGACAAGGAGAAGTTACCATTCTCGTGGAGCAGGGAGAAAGATAAGCTACCATTCTGGGGGAGCAGGGAGAAAGATAAGCTACCATTCCAGGGGAGCAGGGAGAAGGATAAGCTACCATTCCGGGGGAGCAGGAGAAGGATAAGCTACCATTCTGGGGGAGCAGGGAGAAGGATAAGCTATCATTCTGGGGGAGCAGACAGAAGGATAAGCTACCATTCTGGGGGAGCAGACAGAAGGATAAGCTACCATTCCGGGGGAGCAGGGAGAAGGATAAGCTACCATTCTGGGGGAGCAGACAGAAGGATAAGCTACCATTTTGGGGGAGAAGGATAAGCTATCATTCTGGGGGAGCAGGGAGAAGGACAAGCTACCATTCTGGGGGAGAAGGGAGAAGCATAAGCTACGATTTTGGAGGAGCAGAGAGAAGGATAAGTTATGATTATGGGGGAGCAGGGAGAAGGAAAAGTTACCATTCTGGGGGAGCAGGGAGAAGGATAAGTTACCATTATGGGGGAGCAGGGAGAAGAATAAGCTACCATTCTGCAGGAGAAGGTAGAAGGCTAAACTACCATTCTTGGGGAGAAGGGAGAAGGATAAGCTACAATTGTGGGTGAGCAGGGAGAAGGATAAGTTACCATTCTGGGGGAGCAGCGAGAAGGATAAACTACTATTCTGGGGGAGCAGGGAGAAGGACAAGCTACCATATTGGAGGAGCAGAGAGAAGGATAAGTTACCATTCTGGGGGAGCAGGGAGAAGGATAAGCTACCATTCTGGGGGAGCAGGAAGATGGATAAGCTACCAATCTGGGGGAGCAGGGAGAAGGATAAGCTACCATTCTGGTGTACTGAGGCGCAGTGAGGCGGCGATTTCTGGTCGCAGAGAGGCTGCGATTTCTGGTCGCAGTGAGGCGACATTTTTTGGGCGCAGTGAGGTGGCGATTTCTGGGCGCAGTGAGGCGGCGTTTGCTTGGCGCAGTGAGGCGGCGATTTCTGTTCGCAGTGAGGCGGCATTTTTGGGCGCAGTGAGGCGCCGATTTCTGGTCGCATTGAGATGCCCTTTTTTGGGCGCAGTGAGGCGGAGTTTGCTTGGCACAGTGAGGCGGCGATTTCTGGTCGCAGTGAGGCGGCGATTTCTGGTCGCAGTGAGGTGGCGTTTGCTTGACGCAGTGAGGTGGCGATTTCTGGTCGCAGTGAGGTGGCGTTTGCTTGGCGCAGTGAGGTGGCGATTTCTGGTCGCAGTGAGGCGGCATTTTTTGGGCACAGTGAGGTGGCAATTTCTGGGCGCAGTGAGGTGGCGTTTGCTTGGCGCAGTGAGGCGGCAAATTCTGGTCGCAGTGAGGCGACGATTTCTGGTCGCAGTGAGGCGGGGATTTCTAGTCACAGTGAGGTGGCGATTGCTTGGCGCAGTGAGGTGGCGATTTCTGGTCGCAGTGAGGTGGCGTTTGCTTGGCGCAGTAAGGTGGCGTTTGCTGGGCACAGTGAGGGGCATTTTTTGGGCACAGTGAGGCATTTGCTGGACACAGTGAGGTGGCGTTTGCTGGGCACAGTGAGGCGGCGATTTCTGGGTGCCGTGAGGTGGCGTTTGCTGGGCACAGTGAGGCGGCGATTTTTGGGAGCGCAGTGAGGCGGCGATTTCTGGTCGCAGTGAGGCTGCGATTTATGGTCGCAGTGAGGCGGCATTTTTTGGGCGCAGTGAGGTGGCGATTTCTGGTCGCAGTGAGGTGGCGTTTGCTTGGCACAGTGAGGCGGCGATTTCTGGTCGCAGTGAGGAGGCATTTTTTGGGCACAGTGAGGTGGCGATTTCTGGGCACAGTGAGGTGGCGTTTGCTTGGCGCAGTGAGGCGGCAAATTCTGGTCGCAGTGAGGCGGCGATTTGCCCCAAACATAGACATTGTGCCCATATTATGCTGATTTAATAAATACACTGCATATTCTTCAGATTTAATAAATACACTGCATATTCTTCAGATTTCATAAATACACTGCATATTCTTCAGATTTAAAAAATACTATACATATTGGTGCTGCCGATGATATAATAAAGCCATCGCCCGCCCGAGTCTATCAATTTTCATCACCAATAAGAATGTGCTTGAGTGCATAATTTTTCTGGTCAGTAAACACAGATCCCGCGCATGCGCGATTGCTGTTAATAGCAGCTGAAGCCATAATTTTTCTCGACCATAAGCAAAGATCCCGCGCATGTGCGATTGCTGTTAATAGCAGCTGAAGCCATAAATTTTCTTGACCATAAACAAAGATCCAGCGATTCAGGGGCATGTTAGTGGGGTGGGCGGGGCTGCTGCTGACGTTCTAAGCATCTGTTCAGCTCCGCCCGCAAGTCTCCGCCCACTTGAGTGTATAATTTTTAATCACCGCTTAAATAAAGATCTTGCGCATGCGGCGTTAATATCACGGACTTGGCGCATGCGCAGTAAAGGCCCGCCGTCAGCTGTTACAGTGACGGAGCCGCACCGGAAGTGACGGGGTGAGGGTTTTTCATAAGTCGCAGGAAATTTTACCACACCGGTGCTACCAGTAGGCGGACTAGGCAACCGCCTAGGGTGCCCGGCCGCTGGTTATTCTATTCCCCTCCTACACTTTCCACAGAGCTTGCAGCTGCTCTGACATGTGTCAAGCAGCAGCACCAACCCCCGCGTGGCTCTCCGCTCTGACATCGTGTCCAACAATCACCTTGCCCCCCCTCCCCTCCCCGTAGGGTGCTCTCTGCCCTGATGTGTGTCCAGCAATCATTCCCCCCTCTCCGCTCTGATATCATGATGTCACATCACTCAGCTACACACTTCTCCTGAGTCCCGCCCCTCCTGTGTGCTCGGTCCAATCCACCTCCAGCATGTGTACCCTGAGCAGATTTACACTTCTCTGCCTCGTCCCTCCTGTGTGCTCCGTCTGTGAAGGGGAGGTGGGCGGGAAGATTAAAAACAAGCAGCCGAGCCAACAGCCACACTGAAAAACTGCTGCATGAACCAGTGAGCCCCTGGGAACCATTCCAAGTCAGTGAGCACTTTCACTGAGCTGAGCTGTCACAAAGTTTTAAAAATGTAAAAAAAATACATTCTTTTTTTCTTTCTTCATTCTCAAAAACAAATGAGAGCTGCAAAATACTCACCATGCCTCTCAGCAAATAGCTTGGGGTGTCTACTTTCCAAAATAGGGTCATTTGGGATGGGGGTTTTGTGCTATATTGGCATTTTATGGCCTTCAAAACTGTGATAGGTAGTGAGGACTGAAATCAAAAGTGTATGCCCTTAGAAATCCTGAAGGCGGTGATTGGTTTTCGGGGCCTCATACGCAGCTAGGCTCCCAAAAAGTCCCACACATGTGGTATCCCTGTACTTAGGAGAAGCAGCAGAATGTATTTTGGGGTGCAATTCCACATATACTCATGGCATTATGGGCAGCACAGTGGTGTAGTGGTTAGCACTCTCGCCTAGCAGTAAGAAGGGTCGCTGGTTCAAATCCCAACTATGACATTACCTGCCTGGAATTTGCATGTTCTCCCTGTGCCTGCGTGGATTTCCTCAGGGTACTCCGGTTTCCACTCACAATCCAAAGACATGCAGGTAGGTTAATTGGCTTCTGTCCAAAATTGGCCCTAGTATAGGAATGGGGACCTTGGATTGTGGGCTCCTGGAGGGTAGGGACTGTCGTGAGTGTGCAATGTACAGGGATGGGGACAATTGTAGACACTCACTCAGGTTGAACTGGATGGACTGGTGTCTTTATTCAACCTTACTAACTATGAAACTATGTGTGAGCAATATATCATTTAGTGACAGCTTTGTGCAAAAAAAAAGTTGTAATTTTCCCGCAACTTGTGGCAAAATATAAAATATTCCATGGACTCAACATTCCACTCAGCAAATAGCTTGGGGTATCTACTTTCCTAAATTGGGTCATGGGGGGGGGGTGGTGCCATCTTGGCATTTTATGGCCTTCAAAACTATGATAGGTAGTGAGGAGTGAAATCAAAAATGTATGCCCTTAGAAATCCTGAAGGTGGTGGTTGGTTTTCGGGGCCCTGTACTCAGCTAGGCTCCCACAAAGTTCCACACATGTGGTATCCCCGTACTCAGGAGAAGCAGCAGCATGTATTTTGGGGTATAATTTCACATATGCCCATGGCACGTGTGAGCAATACCAATATATCATTAAGTGACAACTTTGTGCAAAAAAAAAAAGTTTGTCATATTCCCACAACTTGTGACAAAGTATAAAATATTCCATGGACTCACCATGCCTCTCAGCATATAGCTTGGGGTGTCTACTTTCCAAAATGGGGTCATTTAGGGGGGTTTTGTGCCATCTTGGCATTTTATGGTCTTCAAAAATGTGATAGGTAGTGAGGAGTGAGATCAAAAATTTACGCCCTTAGAAATCCTGAAGGTGGTGATTGGTTTTCGGGGCCCGGTACACGGCTAGGCTCCCAAAAAGTCCCACACATGAGGTATCTCCATACTCAGGAGAAGTAGCAAAATTTATTTTGGGGTGCAATTCCACATATAACCATGGCATGTGTGAGCAATATATCATTTAGTGACAACTTTTTGTAAAAAAAAATTTTTTTGTCATTATTCAATCACTTGGGACAAAAAAATGAAATATTCAATGGGCTCAACATGCCTCTCAGCAATTTCCTTAGGGTGTCTACTTTCCAAAATGGGGTCGTTGAGGGGGGGGGTTGTACTGCCCTGCCATTTTAGCACCTCAAGAAATGAGATAGGCAGTCATAAACTAAAAGCTGTGTAAATTCCAGAAAACGTAACCTAGTTTGTAGACGCTATAGCTTTTGCACAAACCAATAAATATACGCTTATTGACATTTTTTTGTTTTACCAAAGACTTGTGGCTGAATAAATTTTGGCCTAAATGTATGACTAAAATTGAGTTTATTGGATTTTTGTTAGCTGACTGCAAGCTCTATTTAAAAAGAGCAAGATAGCTAGCTATATAGGTGGATATAACGGTGTATTCTGCGGTCAGGGCACGCAGACAGCACACACAATCTCCTACAGCTGACTGAAAGCTCTATTTAAAAAGAGCAAGATAGCTAGCTATATAGGTGGATATAGCGGTGTATTCTGCGGTCAGGGCACGCAGACAGCACGCACAATCTCCTACAGCTGACTGCAAGCTCTATTTAAAAAGAGCAAGATAGCTAGCTATATAGGTGGATATAATGGTGTATACTGCACTACAGAAGAGCAAGAATGCAAAATCGTCCGATAACGAACGGTGTATACTGTGTTGAAGGTACACAGAACACCCACTAACTCCTACAGATGCCAACATACTACACAAGGCCGCCGCGCTGGCAGCCTTATATAGTGTGGGGCGTGTACTACACAGCCTGAGCTATGATTGGCCACAGGCATCCTGCCTGTGGCCAATCATGGCTCTCCTCGCTGCCGGCGCTGTGATTGGCCAAGCATGCGGGGTCACAGTGCATGCTTGGCCAATCATGAGCCAGCAATGCACTGCGATGGCGCAGTGCATTGTGGGCCGTGAGTAGGGTTGCCATCTGTCCAGCTTTCACCCGGACAGTTTGGGTTTGGAAGCATGCGTCCAGGTTTCAGACTGCCTGAAACCCGGACACATTATTCAGACTGGACTATGGCTTGAGCTTCCCAGCGGGGTTACTAGCTGCAGTTATCTAAGCTGAGAGTGTCTGTTACACCCTCTTTCACACTGCACTTACAGTGAAAGGGAACTCTGCAAGTTCAGATGTAAAAGGGGAACTCTGTGGACTCTGATGTAAAGGGGAACTCTTGTTATTAAAGTGGTTGTAAACCCTTACAAACCACTTTGACCTACAGGTAAGCCTAGATTAAGGCTTACCTGTAGGTCCAAGCAATATCTCCTAAACCTATATGGTTTAGGAGATATTTGCCCGAAAACGGGCACCGCTGTCTACGGCGCATGCGCCGTAGACAGCGGCTCGCAGGCGCACTGAGCGCGGCATTTCCAAGAATGGAGCTGCCGCGCGTGTCGACTCCCGTGCGCATGCGCGGGAGTGACGTCATCGCGGCTTCGTCGAATGACAGCGGCGGACCTGCGAGACCCCACCAACAAGATGGATGCGGCGGACTACAGGGGACAGCGGCGACTTCGCTGGCTCCTGTGTCAGGTAAGTGACACATAATGGGCTACTATGCGATGCATAGTAGTCCATTATGCTTTGCCTATGCAGTGAATGAAAGAGGAAGTAAACTCATCAGGGTTTACTTCCTCTTTAATGTCATATGATTAGAAATGTTATTTAATAGCAAAATATATGTATAGTTTATACAAAAAAAATAATTGCTGTGCGCCGATAAAGTGTTCAGGTTTGACTTGAAGAAAAGGTGGCAACCCTAGCTGTGAGTGCCACACGAATTTGGCCCGAACGGCCCATAACGTTCGGTATTCGCCGAACAGCCGATACGTTCGACTCGAACACGAAGCTCATCCCTACCCTTAAGTGTGGGGCCAACCGACCAACCGGGAGGAGGGGTGCGATTGAACTAACCGACTCTTGTGTAGAGTGGGGCCGGGGGGTGCATTGTTTGCCACCCCCCCAAAAGAACAAAAAAAACAGCCACCACTGACAGGAAGTGAGAGAATCACCAGTTATCACCACTGTCCCCATTGGACGATTTGCCCTCTATACCTGTTCTAGTGCCAACTTTCGGGATTTCTGCTTTACATCTTTTTATTGGTTCAAGAAAAAGGGTACAAAATTGATAATGATCATACAAAAAAAAAGAACATACTGCGAGAAACATGTCTGAATGAAAAATAAACCTAGCCGAATGTATCCCCGACCTTTGGTAGGGGATAGCCCTAAGGTGAGAGCCTCAGAGCCAAAGGACTAATAGGAACAGGCAAATGACTTCAATTTCCACAAATAAGGCTGAAACGTTGGCATTTCTTTCACTTTCACTCTCGGTGACATCGGTCATTGGGGAAATCCTAATGGGAACCGTGACAGAGTTTCGTTTATCTTTATAATAAAGGAGTGAAGGGGAGGGAACAAGTCTTAAAGCTAAGAGGCAATAAGAAAAGTAGAGATTACTTCAGAGCCTGGCAGGTGACAGACATGGGGGGCCGTGGAAGGGGCAAGGAGCCTGACACCAAGCAGTCCAGGGGCAGAGGAAGGGCAGCCCCCAAGAGCAATGAGGAGCTGGGCAGAGGAAGGGGAGCCGCTAAATGTAATGGAGAGCCGGGCAGAGGAAGGGGAGCCGCTAAATGTAATGGAGAGCCGGGCAGAGGAAGGGGAGCCGCTAAATGTAATGGAGAGCCGGGCAGAGGAAGGGGAGCCGCTAAATGCAATGGAGAGCCCGCTAAATGTAATGGAGAGCCGGGCAGAGGAAGGGGAGCCGCTAAATGTAATGGAGAGCCGGGCAGAGGAAGGGGAGCCGCTAAATGTAATGGAGAGCCGGGCAGAGGAAGGGGAGCCGCTAAATGTAATGGAGAGCCGGGCAGAGGAAGGGGAGCCGCTAAATGCAATGGAGAGCCCGCTAAATGTAATGGAGAGCCGGGCAGAGGAAGGGGAGCCGCTAAATGTAATGGAGAGCCGGGCAGAGGAAGGGGAGCCGCTAAATGTAATGGAGAGCCGGGCAGAGGAAGGGGAGCCGCTAAATGCAATGGAGAGCCCGCTAAATGTAATGGAGAGCCGGGCAGAGGAAGGGGAGCCGCTAAATGTAATGGAGAGCCGGGCAGAGGAAGGGGAGCCGCTAAATGTAATGGAGAGCCGGGCAGAGGAAGGGGAGCCGCTAAATGTAATGGAGAGCCGGGCAGAGGAAGGGGAGCCGCTAAATGCAATGGAGAGCCCGCTAAATGTAATGGAGAGCCGGGCAGAGGAAGGGGAGCCGCTAAATGTAATGGAGAGCCGGGCAGAGGAAGGGGAGCCGCTAAATGTAATGGAGAGCCCGGCAGAGGGAAGGCAGAAGTTGCTGGAAGGTCCCAGGGACAAAGCAGCACTAAGAAAGAGCCTGTGAGGAGAGCAGAGCAGAACGCAGACCCTGGAGGGCGTGAACCGGACCAAGCCAATCCGAAGGGAAAGGTGCAGCCACTGGCCGCCCACAATGGCCGGGGACTGAGACCTGTGGTAGAGAGGCTGAGGCTGAAAATGAATGACATCTCAGGTGCTGCAATGAAAGTGAACCCGATAGTAGACACCATCATACATAAGGTGTCACAGGAAGACCCTCTGTTCTCATACATGGAACGGATGTCTACAGGGAGCTATTATGAAAAAGTGAAGGTGAGATTTTGTTTAATATTTTGTGTTTCGCTTTGTTTGTAATTATATGTTATTTTTATATTTACCTATTTTGCCTTACCTGCTTGTAAAATTTTATTTTTTATAGTCATGTGTTGTGCTTTATCTGTATTTCAACCGCTTCAGCCCCGGAAGATTTTAGCCCCTTCCTGACCAGAGCACTTTTTGCGATTCGGCACTGCGTCACTTTAACTGACAATTGCGCGGTCGCGCAACTTTGTAGCCTTTTTTCCCCACAAATAGAGCTTTCTTTTGGTGGTATTTGATCACCTCTGCAGTTTTTCTTTTTTGCGCTATAAACAAAAAAGAGCGACAATTGTGGAAAAAAAACCTCAATATTTTGTACTTTTTGCTATAATAAATATCCCCATTAACCACTTAAGGGCCGTCGTATTGCCATTGTACGTCATTACAATGGCACAGGCAGGCACAAGCACGTACATGTATGTGCCTGTCTTCCAGCGGGTGGGGGGTCCGATCGGACCCCCTCCCGCTGGATACAGCGGTCCGGTTCAATGCAGGAGCGATCCGTGATGAGGGGATGGCCGTTGGTTTCTGGCCATCCCCTCTCGATCGCTCCTGGCCAATGACAAGCTTCCTCCCACTGTGTATTGTATACACAGGAAGGAGGAAGTGATGTCATTCTCCTCGGGGTGGTCTTTTTGACCGGACTACGAGGAGAAGACAAAAAGTAAGTGTGCACCAACACTACACTGACATGTAGGTACACATAGGCACACAAACCCCCCCCCCCGATCGCCTCCCGATCCCCTCCCCCTCCCCCCCAGTCACAGTGTCACTGATTGCATTGATCATTTATTTACTGATCACTGCATTCAGTGTCAGTTGTAAAAGTAAAAACTGTCAGGGCAGTTAGTGTTAGGTCCAGGGTAGCCCCCTATCACCCCCCAATAAAGATTTAACCCCCTGATTGCCCCTAGAGTTAACCCTTTAACCCCTTTTGCCAGTGTCACTAAGCGATCTTTTTTCTGATCGCTGCATTAGTGTCGCTATTGTCGCTAGGTAGCTAGTTATTTTTTTAGGTTCACTGCCAGGTTTTTATAGCGCTAGGTACCCCGATATACTACCCAATAATGGTTTTAACCCCCTGATTGCCCCTAGTTAACCCTTTCACCAGCGATCACAGTATAAGTGTCACTGGTGATGCTGGTTAGCCAGTTAGTTATTTAGGTTCCCCGTCAGGTTTTTATATAGCGCCAGGGACCCCCATATACTACCTAATAAAAATTTGAACCCTCTGATTGCCCCTAGTTAACCCTTTCACCAGTGATCACCGTATAAGTGTTACGGGTGACTCTGGTTAGTTTGCTTTTTATAGCATCAGGGCACCCACCATTTATTACCCAATAAAGGTTTAACCCCCTGATCACCCGGCGGGTGATATCAATTAGGTTTTAGGGTCAGGGTCTGCGTCGTCCCAGGCAGCGCTAGGTTAGTGCCAGTACCGCTAACACCCACGCGCAAAGCATAAACCTCCCGTAGTGGTATAGAATCTGAACAGATCAATATCTGATCTGATCAGATCTATACTAGCGTCCCCAGCAGTTTAGGGTTCCAAAAAAACGCATTGTTAGCGGGATCAGCCCAGATACCTGCTAGCACCTGCGTTTTGCCCCTCCGCCCAGCCCACCCAAGTGCAGTATCGATTGATCACTGTCACTTACAAAACACTAAACGCATAACTGCAGCGATCGCAGAGTCAGGCCTGATCCCTGCGATCGCTAGCAGTTTTTTTTGGTAGCATATTTAAATCCGGAAGGCAGTGCTTGGGTTTTCGGGGTTCCGTACGTGGCTAGGCTCCCCACATGTGGTATCCCGTACTCGGGAGAAGCAGCAGAATTTATTTTGGGGTGTAATTTGACTTATGCCCATAGCATGTGTGAGCAATATATCATTTAGTGACAACTTTGTGCAAAAAAAAATATTTTTTTTAATTCCTGCAACTTGTGGCAAAATATAAAATATTTCATGGACTCAACATGCCTCTCGGTAAATAGCTTGGGGTGTCTACTTTCCAAAATGGGGTAATTTGGGGGGGTTTTGTGCTATTTTGGCATTTTATGGCCTTCGAAACTGTGATAGGTAGAGAGGAGTGAAATCAAAAATTTGCACCCTTAGAAACCCTGAAGGCAGTGATTGGTTTTTGGGGTGCCGTACGCAGCTAGACTCCCAAAAAGTCCCACATATGTGGTATCCTCGTACTCAGGAGAAGCAGCAGAATATATTTTCGGGTGCAATTCCACATATAACTATGGCATGTGTGAGCAATATATCATTTAGTGACAACTTTTTGTAAACTTTTTTTTTTTTGTGTCATTATTCAATCACTTGGGACAAAAAAAAATATTCAATGGGCTCAACATGCCTCTCCCCAACTTCCTTGGGGTGTCTTCTTTCCAAAATGGGGTCATTTGGGGGGGTTTCGTGTTATTTTGGCATTTTATGGCCTTCGAAACTGTGATAGGTAGTGAGGAGTGAAATCAAAAATTTGCACCCTTAGAGATCCTGAAGGCAGTGATTGGTTTTCGGGGTGCCGTACGCGGCTAGACTCCAAAAAAGTCCCACATATGTGGTATCCCCGTACTCAGGAGAAGCAGCAGAATATATTTTGGGGTGCAATTCCACATATAACTATGGCATGTGTGAGCAATATATCATTTAGTGACAACTTTTTGTAAACTTTTTTTTTTTTTTTGTGTCATTATTCAATCACTTGGGACAAAAAAAAATATTCAATGGGCTCAATATGCCTCTCCACAACTTCCTTGGGGTGTCTACTTTCCAAAATGGGGTCATTTGGGGGGGGGTTTGTACTGCCCTGCCATTTTAGCACCTCAAGAAATGAGATAGGCAGTCGTAAATTAAAAGCTGTGTAAATTCCAGAAAATGTACTCTAGTTTGTAGACGCTATAACTTTTGCGCAAACCAATAAATATACGCTTATTGACATTTTTTTTTTACTAAAGACATGTGGCTGAATAAATTTTGCCCTAAATGTATGACTAAAATTGAGTTTATTCGATTTTTCTTATAACAAAAAGTAGAAAATATAATTTTTTCTAAAAATTTTCGGTCTTTTTCCATTTATATCGCAAAAAATAAAAATCGCAGAGGCAATCAAATACCATCAAAAGAAAGCTCTATTTGTGGGAAGAAAAGGACGCAAATTTCGTTTGGGTGCAATATTGCATGACCGCGCAATTACCAGTTAAAGCAGCGCAGTGCGAAATTGTAAAAAGACCTCTGGTCCTTAGGGTGTTTATTGGTCCGGGGCTGAAGTGGTTAAAAAAACAAAAACAAAAAAAAATATTTTTTTTCTCAGTTTAGGCCGAAACATATTCTACATATTTTTCTCAGTTTAGGCCAAAACATATTCTTCTACATATTTTTGGTAAAAAAAAACAAATAACGCAGTAAGCGTATATTGATTGATTTGCGCAAAAGTATTGCATTTACAAAATAGGGGAAAGTTTTATGACATTTTTATTATTATTTTTGTTTTACTAGTAATGGCAGCGATCAGCGATTTTTTTTATTTTTTTTTTTTATTGTCACTGCGACATTATGGTGGACACATCAGACAATTTTGACACATTTATGGGACCAATGGCATTAATACAGCGATCAGTGTGATAAAAATCCATTCATTACTGTAAAAATGTCACTGGCAGTGAAGGGGTTAACACTAGGGGCGCTCAAGGGGTTAATGTGTTCCCTAGTGTGTGTTCTAACTGAAAGGGGGAGGGGACTGTGTAGGGGAGATGACAGATCGCTGTTCATACTTTTATGAACAGTCGATCTGTCACTTCTCCCCTCAGAGAACCGTCTACACACAGAGATCCCGGTTCTTGCTGTGTTATGATTGCAGGAGCCCGCCAGGCACTCGCATGGGCCCCTAGTGGCCGCCTCGGGAACCAATGTAACATGACGCTTATTCATGCAGCTGAGCCATGTTCCCGCAGTACAACTGTGGCGGCTTGTCGGCAAGCGGGTTAACCACTTAAGCACCGGACCATTTGGCTGGCCAAAGACCGGAGCCCTTTTTGCGATTCGGCACTACGTCGCTTTAACTGACAATTGCGCGGTCGTGCGACGTGGTTCCCAAACAAAATTGATGTCCCTTTTTACCCACAAAGAGCTTTCTTTTGGTGGTATTTGATCACCCCTGCGGTTTTTATTTTTTGCACTATAAACAAAAAAAGAGCAACAATTTAGAAAATACGCATTATTTTTTACTTTTTGCTATAAGGCCTCATGCACACGAGACGCAGATGAAACCTCTGTTAAAAAAAAGCTGAAACGCGCGTTTAGAAACGCGCGTTTTGCCGCGTTTGCATGCCGCGTTTAGACGCGTTTAGACGCGTTTGCGTTTAAACGCGTTTATAAAGATAACATCATGTAGACCCTCCCCA
Source organism: Lithobates pipiens (assembly GCF_037356315.1). Taxonomy (NCBI): domain Eukaryota; kingdom Metazoa; phylum Chordata; class Amphibia; order Anura; family Ranidae; genus Lithobates; species Lithobates pipiens. The sequence continues at coordinate 340,228,988 of NW_027507758.1, forward strand.
AGCTCTCAAAGCATTTTTTTTAACTATTTCTGCTATTTTGATCAGAGTGAGCAGCAGCAGCATAGAGAGCAGTTGTACACTTGCATTTGCCGTGTCACTTGCCACGGCACCTGCCACAAGTTGTGGATTGTCCACTTGCCACGTCACTTGCCACAAGTTGGGGATTGTCCACTTGCCACATCACCTGCCACGTCACCTGCCACAAATTGTGGATTGTCCACTTGCCACATCACTTGCCACATCACCTGCCACGTCACTTGCCACGAGATGTGGATTGTCCACTTTCCACGTCATCTGCCATGCCACCTGCCACAAGCTGTGGATTGTCCACTTGCCACATCACCAGCCACATCACCTGCCACAAGTTGTGGATTGTCCACTTGCCACGTCACTTGCCACATCACCTGCCACTAGTTGTGGATTGTCTACTTGCGGCGTCACTTGCCACATCACCTGCCACGTCACTTGCCACGTCACCTGCCACAAGTTGTGGATTGTTCACTTGCCATGTCACCTGCCACAAGTTGTGGATTGTCCACTTGCCACGTCACTTGCCACAAGCTGTGGATTGTCCACTTGCCACATCACTTGCCACGTCACCTGCCACGTCACTTGCCACGTCACCTGCCACAAATTGTGGATTGTCCACTTGCCACGTCACTTGCCACAAGCTGTGGATTGTCCACTTGCCACATCACTTGCCACGTCACCTGCCACATCACTTGCCACGTCACCTGCCACAAGTTTTGGATTGTCCACTTGCCACGTCACTTGCCACGTCAGCTGTCACGTCACTTGCCACGAGATGTGGATTGTTCACTTTCCACGTCATCTGCCATGCCACCTGCCACAAGCTGTGGATTGTCCACTTGCCACGTCACCAGCCACATCATCTGCCACAAGTTGTGGATTGTCCACTTGCCACGTGACTTGCCACATCACCTGCCACGTCACTTGCCACATCACCTGCCACAAGTTGTGGATTGTCTACTTGCCACGTCACTTGCCACATCACCTGCCACGTCACTTGCCACGTCACCTGCCACAAGTTGTGGATTGTCCACTTGCCACGTCACTTGCCACATCACCTGCCACGTCACTTGCCACGAGATGTGGATTGTCCACTTGCCATGTCACTTGCCACGTCACCTGCCACGTCACTTGCCACGTCAGCTGCCACGTCACTTGCCACAAGATGTGGATTGTCCACTTGTCACATCACCTGCCACATCACTTGCCACATCACCTGCCACAAGTGGATTGTCCACTTGCCACGTCACTTGTCACGTCCCCTGCCACAAGTGGATTGTCCACTTGCCACGTCACTTGCCACGTCACCTGCCACAAGTTATGGATTGTCCACTTGCCACGTCACATGCCAGTCACCTGCCACAAGTTGTTGATTTTCCACTTGCCACGTCACCTGCCAAGTCACTTGCCGCGTCACCTGCCAGGTCACTTGCCACGTCACCTGCCACAAGTTGTGGATTGTCCACTTTCCACGTCACTTGCCACTTCACCTGCCACATCACTTGCCACAAGTTGTGGATTGTCCACTTGCCACATCACTTGCCACCTGCCATGTCACTTGCCACAAGTTGTGGATTGTCCACTTGCCACGTCACTTGCCACAAGTTGTGGATTGTCCACTTGCAATTGCAATTGTTTAAAATATTTTTCTAATGGTTTTTCATCATTTGCAATCATTTTTGAGATTTTTAATGTAAAAAAAAAGGTCACCTTTAAAAACGCATATAAACGCAAACGCGGCTAAACGCGGGTGCCGCGTTTAGCCGCGTTTTGCGTCTGAAACGCATAAATTTTTGTTTCTGAACGCATTTTTTTGCTTCTGGAAAAACGAGATTAAACGCAACTGCATATAAACGGAAAAAAACGAGACTGTGTGCATGGACACATAGGATAACATTGAATGAGTTCAGGTGCAGTTGAAAAAACTGTCCAACTGCATCTGAACGCGCGTTTAACTGCGTCTCGTGTGCATGAGGCCTAATAAATATTCCCCCAAAAGATTTTTTCGTTTTATTAATATATTAATTAGCGATTTTTGTCATGACTGTGACATTACGGCGGACACATTGAACAATTTTTGCGCTATTTTGGGACTATTCACATTTATACAGCGATCAGTGCTATTAAAAATGCATTGATTACTGTGTAAATGAGACTGGCAGTGAAGGGGTTAACCAGGAGGGGCGCTGCAGGGGTTAAGTGTGTCGTAGGGATGTGTTCTAACTGTAGGGGGGGGTGGGCTACGTGTGTCACAACACTGTTCACCGATCCCGATCACAGGGAGTGGTGATCACTGTCCTGTCACTAGGAAGAATGGGGAAATGCTTGTTTACATTAGCATTTCCCCATTCTTCCTCTCCGTGAGGCGAGACATAGAGTCCGCGGGACCCGCGTTCACACTCGCGACCACACGGCAGCAAATTTGCCTGTATTCCCATTTGCCTGTCCGTGCCATTCTGTCGATGTAAATGTTTGTGCGGCAGTCAGCAAGTGGGTAAAGTGGTTGTAAACCCGAAGAAGAAGAAGAAGACGAAAAAGAAGAAAAAAAAAAACTGTAAGAAAAAGGCATAATGAACTAGTCATAAGTGACGCTGTTGCAGCAGTCCCCGCACACAGCTATGACCGGCGACATGTCTCCCGGAGTGATTTCTGGGTTTGTCACTCTCATGCAAGCGCGTGGGAGCCGCCGGTCACGGCATAGCTGCTGAAGGAACGGCACGAGCGAGCCATTTCTTCCGGCGCAAGCGTATATATGGTAAATATCTCCTATCCCGTGCAGGAATAGGAGATATTTTCAGTACTTACAGGTAAGCCTTATTATAGGCTGTAGGTACAAGTGGTGTAACTAGTGTAACATTGGGGGTTGTTTAGCTTTCGCAGTAGATGCTTTTGCCAGTGATTCAAACCAGTCAGGAACCATATTTTAGGGCATGGTAGCCCTGTTCTTTGAACAACGGCTTTCTTCTTACCACTCTTCCATAAAGGCCAGATTTGTCCATTCTCCCACCTGAGCTGTGGATCTCTGCAGCTCCTCCAGAGTTACAATGGGCCTCTTGGTTGCTTCTCTGATTAATGCTCTCCTTGCCCGGCCTGTCAGTTCAGTTGTCCGGCCATTGTCTTGCAAGGTTTGCAGTTGTGCCTTACTCTTTCCATTTTCGGATGATAGATTGAACAGTGCTCTGCGAGATGTTCAAAGCTTGGGATATATTTGTATAACCTAACCCTGCTTTATACTTCTCCACAACTTTATCCCTGACCTGTCTGGTGTGCTCCTTGGCCTTCATGATGCTGTTTGTTTGCAAAGGTTCTCTAACAAACCTATGAGGGCTTCACAGAACAGCTGCATTTATACTGAGAATAAATTACACACAGGTGGACTCTATTTACTAATTAGGTGACTTCTGAAGGCAATTGGTCCCAGTAGATTTTAGTTATAGGTATCAGAGTAAGGGCCGGTTCACACTTGTGCTATGGCAGACATCGCATGTAATGCTCAGCGCACTGCTGTTCACATTACATGCGATGTCTGTGCGGTGCAATGTCAGCCATACAGATAGTATGGCTGATATCGTACCGCATTCGGTGCAAACACGCACAGGACCCTTTTTTCAGTTCGGACCAGAATTGGATCGCATGTGTGTTCACACATATGCAATCCGATTTATGTCCGAACTGTCAGTTCGCATTGTGATATGGGGGTGTCGTTAACATATAATGACACTCCCCAGCAGTTCGCTATGGCAGAGTGCCGTGCGTGTCGGGTGCGATGCAGGAACCCGCAGTTGATTAGCAGGGTTCTCGCATCGCACAAGTGTGAACCAGTCCTTAAGGGGGCTGAATACAAATGTATGTCACATATTTATTTGTAAGAAATTTTAAAAACCATTAATTATTTTCAAGGCACTGTATTTATTTTTGATGTTTTGCCTCATCTAGAATCAAGGTGGATTTGATTTAAATCATGATTTAAATCGCTAGTAAAAAGGCTTGATTTAAATCAATTCAATTTAAATCATATTTTTTAAAGAGCAACTGCCATTTTTGTCCCACAGCGGCTCCTCCTCTAACCCGCTAGTGACTCACCGACAGTCCCATTCACTTTAATGGGACAGCTGGTGATTCGGCAGTGACACACCAAGGTGAGGGACGTGGCACCAGCAGGTGAGTGAATGCCCGCTAACAGGCACTGCCATGACGGATCTGAAAGAACAGGTGCTCTTTAAATGTAAGGACTTATTCTTGTTGCTAGTTAGAATCTGTAATATTTGCAAACAAAACTAAGGTTTCCTATTTAGATATTAACCACTTCCCGCCCGGCCTATAACAGATTGATGGCCAGGAAGTGGTTCTCTTATCCTTACTGGGCGTCATATGACATCCAGCTGGATAGCATGCATCGAGGCGGGGGCAGAGTGTCAGTCTAACACACCTCATCTCCGATGGTGATAAGAAGCCTCTGTCGGAGGCTTCCTACCACGTGATCAGCTATGACCAATCACAGCTGATCATTGCGTGAACCAGGAAGTGCCATACCAGTTCGCTCCGACAGGGTTCTCTCCCTGTCCAAGGGGGGTGGGGGGTCTGTGCCGATAATCAGCACACTGATTATCAGCACAGCCCCCATCAAATGTACCAATAAGTTACCAGTCGGTACCCAGTCAGTGTCCCATCATCCCCTGCCAGTGCCCAATAAAGTGCCAATCAGTGCCTACCATAGTGCCAGTGTCCATCACAGTACCAATCGGTGTCCATCACAGTACCAATCAGTGCCCAGCATTAACACCTGTCAGTCACCTGCCCAATCAGTGCTGCCCATCAGTGACATCTATTAGTGTCCAATGCCACCTGTCAGTGCCAATCAGTGCCGTCTGTCAGTGACCATCAATGCCACCTGTCAGTGCCCATCAGTTCCACCTGTCAGTGCCCATCAGTCCTGCATATCAGTACCACCTATCGGTGCCCATCAATTCTACATATCAGTGCCTCCTTATCAGTGCCAACTCATCATTGCTCATCAGTGCCGGCTCATCAGGGCTCGTCCATGAAGGAGAAAACAAAATTTTATAACAGAAACAAAGAAAAAAGTTTTTTGTTTTTTTTTCAAAAATGTTGGTATTTTTTAGTTTGTTTAGCAAAAAATAAAAACTGCAGAGGTGATCAAATACCACCAAAAGAAAGCTTTATTTGTGGGAACAAAATGATAAAAATATAGTTTGGGTACAGTGTAGCATGACTGCGCAATTGTCATTCAAAGTGCGACAGTGCTGAAAGCTGAAAATTGCCCTGGGCAGGAAGGGGCGAAAGTGGCTGATATTGATGTGGTTAAGCTGTCAGGTTAGTAAAACAGCGATAATCAGAACCGACTGAGCGATCAGCGGTGATTCAGTCTTATGCCGCATACACACGACCGGACTTTCCGGCAGACTAGGTTTTTATCAGATTAATCGAAAAAATAATCGGCCGATTAATCGATTATGAAAATAATCGTTAGTTGCAGCCCTACTTTACAATCACTTTAACCACTTGTCTACTGGGCACTTTTACCCCCTTCCTGCCCAGGCCAATTTTAGTTTTCAGCGCTGTCGCACTTTGAATGACAATTGAGCGGTCATGCTACACTATACCTGTATGAGATTTTTATCATCTTTTTCACACAAATAGAGCTTTCTTTTGGTTGTATTTAATCACCTCTGGGTTTTTTATTTTTTGCTAAACTAACAAAATAAGACCAAAAATGTTTGAATTTAGTTTTTTGCAAACAGGTCATTTTTTTCCTTCGCTGATGGGGTTGCTGGGCACTAATAGGCAGAACTCAACGGCACCAATAGGCTGCACAGATGGGCACTGACGAGGCAGCGCTAATAGGCTTCACTGGTGGGCACTAATAGGCAGCATTGATGGGGCGGACTGATGGGGCTGTACGGATGGGGCGGCACTGATGGGCACCACTGAAGGACACTGATAGGTAGCAATGATGGCCCCTACTGAAGAAGTTAATGCTTTGACGATACACATCTTGGGGACAGAGCCTGTGTATTGACGTTAAATCGTGGCCATCTTAAGACCTATTGTGTCTGAAATGTGTTTTCAGGTTGCACGGCTTACAGTGCCATCTTTGCGAGTTGTATACCTTACCTTTTTTATATATAATTAAACATTTTGAACGGAGAGCACTAGATTCTGCCTTCCTTTTTTTTGCATATCCATCATATCTGATGAGATGTTCGGGGTTTTTATCCCATGAGAATAAGCAATTTGAAGGAGGAAAGTGATTACCAGCACCACGCCAGCCTTCTCTATTATCCCCAGAGGGGAACACTGCTGATTTTATTCATATATGAGGTGAGCAGCCTGTGAGACTGGTGGATGAAAGCACAAGCACTTTGGATTTTTGCACCGTTGATTTATTGATTTTTTTAATTTGCTTCAATCAGTCACAGATTCTATATATGAACTTTCAGCAATATATGATTACCATTTTTAGCTACGCTTTTATCATTATTGATGGTTTTTGATTTAAAGGGCAGCACGGTTTATTGATTATTAGCACTGATTTGCAGCACTGATAGGCAGCACCAATGGGGCTGTACTGATAATCAGGGCACTTGATTATTAGTGCAGATGTTCACACTAGCCGGTTACTTACTGGTGTTCTATAATTTTCCTTGACCCATAAGAATGCTGGACTGCATCACTTTCGTGTTGGCGAGTCACTTCCGTGGAGGTTCACTACATTCACAGTGCATGCGCTTGTGTCCCAACGCCTAAACAGCTGGTTGTCGGATATCTAACACAAGCTGACAGGGTCAAGGATTTTCACAGGCAAGTTGCGAGTTGCCTACAGTGCACATGCGCACACTGCCATCTAAGATTAGAAAACATATTTCTGAAATGACCAACTTTTTTAAGGAAAGAAGATATTATGGAATTTGTTTTAGATTTACTTCACATCCATGTAATATCCAAGCAATAGCAATGATCCTGACAGGAAGATTCCCCCACAGCTGGGATAACATCAGGGGCCCCCAACAGCCTGGACACATGACACCTCAGGGGTCCCCACCAGCCTGGGCACATCAGTCCCCCCCCCCAAATCACGAGGCTCTCTATGTCCTGCCTGGGGGCAGGACATAGAGAGCCTCCTGATTTGGGGGGGGGGGACTGATGATTGGTGAACAGGAAGGACACGGGGGCCCCTTAGATCATCATCAAAAAAATCACTAACCAGACCAATTTTCAGACTTCAGTGCTCTCACATTTTGAATGACAAATACTCAGCCATGTAACACTGTACCTATATGAAATGTTTGTCCTTTTTTTCACACAAATAGAGCTTTCTTTTGGTAGTATTTAACCACTTTAAGACCTATTTGTCAAACTTATTGTTTACAAGTTAAAGTGATTGTAAGGGTTTGTTCATTTTTTTATTTAAAATAACAAACATATCATACTTACCTCCACTGTGCATCTCGTTTTGCATAGTGTGGCCCCGAACCTGCTCTTCTGAGGTCCCCCTGGCGGCTCTCGCGGCTCCTCCCCACATCAGATAACCCCCTAGGGGAAGCGCTTCCCTGAGGTGGTTACCTTGCGGGCGTTCTCCATAGTCGCCGAATGAATGACTCGGCCCTGCCCCCGACTCCCGTATCATTGGATTTGATTGACAGCAGCAGGAGCCAATGGCTGCGCTGCTATTAGTCTATCCAATCAGGACACAATACACCGGCCGGAGCTGGTGTGCTCCTTCCCGTCCCGCAAATTTCTGGGCTCGGGGGCGCTGCTGCATTGAAATTGAAACAGCGAAGGTTTACAACCCCTTTTAAATTTTTTTTTTTTTTTTTTGCTAAAAAAATACTTATAAAAAAATATATATATATTGTTTGAGGGTTCTAACACCCTAGAGAATAAAATGGCAGTTGTTGCAATACTTTTTGTCACACCGTGTTTGCGCAGCGGTCTTACAAGTGCACTTTTTTGGGGAAAAATTCACTTTTTTTAGTAAAAAAAAAAAAAAAATAAGACAACAGTAAAGTTAGCCCATTTTTTTTTTATATTGTGAAAGATGTTACGCTGAGTAAATTGATACCCAACATGTCACGCTTCAAAGTTGCCCACACTCATGGAATGGTGACAACATTTTACCCTTAATCTCCATAAGCCTCGTTTAAAAAATTCTACAGGTTGCATGTCTTGAGTTACAGAGGAGGTGTAGGATTATTGCTCTTGCTCTAATGAGCGAGGCGATACCTCACATGTGTGACTTGAACACCGTTTTCACATGTGGGAGGTACTCACGTATGCGTTCGCTTCTGCATGCGAGCTCGGCGGGATGGGGCGCGTTAAAATATTTTTTTTTTCTTATTTATTTTACCTTTTATTTAAAAAAATAAATAAAAAATGTGTCACTTTTATTCCTATTACAAGGAATGTAAACATCCCTTGCAATAGAAAAAAAGCATGACATAACCTCTTAAATATGAGATCTGGGGTCAAAAAGATCTCATATTTACACTAAAATTCAATAAAAACAAAAACAATAAATTAAATGTCATTTGAAAAAAATTAAATAAAAATGTTGCTTTAAGAGCTATGGGCGGAAGTGACGTTTTGATGTCGCTTCCGCCCTGCAATGGTATGGAGATGGGTGGGGGCCATCTTCCCCTTACTCATCTCCATACCCAACAGGGAGAAGGACCCAATCGCCTCCGCCGCTGCCGCTCCAGTAAGTGGGGGAGGGCACCGAAAGACGGGCCGCCGATAAAGGTGATCTTGCAGCGTAGCCGCCGCAGATGCCACTTTTATCTGAATTATACGGAGGGCGGTCCAGAAGTGGTTAAACCCCACTGGGCTTTTTATTTTTTGCGCTATAAATGAAAAGACCGAAAATTTTGTAAAAAAAAAAAATGCTTTTTTCTTTGTTTCTGTTATAAAATTTTGCAAATTAGTAATTTTTCTTCATACATTTTGGCCAAAATGTATACATACTATTTATACTGCTACATATCTTTGGTAAAAAAATAACCAAAGTCATATATCATGATAAATAAATAAAATGATGTATATTATTTGGTCTTTGTGAAAGTTATATTCTACAAGCTATGGTGCCAATCACTGAAAATTTATTACACCTGATGTACTGATGGAAAAATATTTAGTGTCAACTGCGCTACCCCAAAATATTAAATACACCACACTTTATCAACCGTGGAAACAAACAAAAATTGCCCCCCAAAAAATTCCCAAAAAACACCAGTTGTGCACAATAGTATGTATCGTTTAACACATACTATGCAATCGTAAACCGAAACTGACATATACGTCAATATAACTCAAATATGAACACCCAATATTGTGCATTTAATTCTATATTGTCCTGTTCATACACTGTGCCAGTATTCACTGGGGATCCCCATGTGGGTCATCCACTGTAAATATGCAATTCCTGTGCTCTTATTTTCACATCCGTGATTGCCTGTGACTATTCCACCACTCCAGTGACAACACCACCACCACCACCACATGGATTGGCCACTCACCAGAAAATTGTATAAATGCGCCTTTGGTTCATTAGAAAGGAATAACCACTCCACTTTTGTTGTTTTATCCTTGCTGTCCACAATGAGCTATGAGTATATATATATAATCCGTCCTCATAAAAAACAAACAGCGATCATTGCGCAATAACCTTACATTTTTTTATTTAAAATGAAGTTAAAAATAGACTGTACACTCACATTTTTCAGCGCCCATAAGCTGGCACCAAGATTCTCCAGCAGTTCAGATGGGCGTATAGATGTCGCCGTGTGTATCCTAAACCGGCGTGTGGTGCAAGCCTCGTTTTCACTCGGCTTGCGGTTTAAGTCTTGCTTTTGCCCCGGACTGGAAATGACGCAGTACTGATGGCCTATCTAATTTCTTGAGACACTAACAAGCCAGGACAGCAAGAGGAGTGAAGGCAGAGGAGATAGATGAGAGTAGAGAGCTGGGGTAGAAGGGTGAGGAGTAGAAGAATGACTGGAAAAGATAAACTGAACCCACTTGGAGGAAGTAGCTATGGACTGATGATTGACATAGGTGGAGTTTAAGATGTTGTGCAGAGTGTATTTGTTTTTCTACAACTGTAGGTTTCCCTTATCATGTGTTATGTTATTATAGTCAGAGAGGTGCAAGGTTTGTTTGTTTTGTGTGTTTTCTTACTTGATTAACTTGATATATTATTTGTTAATATGTATCACAATAAGAATATATTATGGACTAATTTTATATATTATTTGTTTATATACAGTGGGGATGGAAAGTATTCAGACCCCCTTAAATTTTTCACTCTGTTATATTTCAGCCATTTGCTAAAATCATTTAAGTTCATTTTTTTGTACACACAGCACCCCATATTGACAGAAAAACACAGAATTATTGACATTTTTGCAGATTTATTAAAAAAGAAAAACTGAAATATCACATGGTCCTCAGACCATTTGCTCAGTATTTAGTAGAAGCACCCTTTTGATCTAATACAGCCATGAGTCTTTTTGAGAAAAATGCAGCAAGCTTTTCACACCTGGATTTGGGGATCCTCTGCCATTCCTCCTTGCAAATCCTCTCCAGTTCTGTCAGGTTGGATGGTAAACATTGGTGGACAGCCATTTGTAGGTCTCTCCAGAGATTCTCAATTGGGTTTCAGGGCTCTGGCTGGGCCATTCAAGAACAGTCACTGAGTTGTTGTGAAGCCACTCCTTCGTTATTTTAGCTGTGTGCTTAGGGTCATTGTCTTGTTGGAAGGTAAACCTTCGGCCCAGTCTGAGGTCCTAAGCACTTTGGGGTAAGTTTTCATCCAGGATATCCATGTACTTGGCCGGATTCATCTTTCCCTCAATAGCTCAGTTTGGCCAGACAGCCAGCTCTATGAAGGGTTCTGGTCATCCCAAATGTCTTCCATTTAAGAATTGTGGAGGCCACTGTGCTCTTAGGAACCTTAAGTGCAGCAGAATTTTTTTCTGTAACCTTGGCCAGATCTGTGCCTTGCCACAATTCTGTCTCTGAGCTCTTCGGGCAGTTCCTTTGACCTCATGATTCTCATTTGTTCTGACATGCACTGTGAGCTGTAAGGTCTTATATAGACAGGTGTGTGGCTTTCCTAATCAAGTCCAATCAGTATAATCAAACACAACTGGACTCAAATGAAGGTGTAGAACCATCTCAAGGATGATCAGAAGATGGACAGCACCTGAGTTAAATATATGAGTGTCACAGCAAAGGGTCTGAATACTTAGGACCATGTGATATTTCAGTTTTTCTTTTTTAATAAATCTGCAAAAATGTCAACAATTCTGTGTTTTTCTGTCAATATGGGGTGCTGTGTGTACATGAATGAGGAAAAAAATTAACTTAAATGATTTTAGCAAATGGCTGCAATATAACAAAGAGTGAAAAATTTAAGGGGGTCTGAATACTTTCCGTCCCCACTGTATATTACAACAAAAACACCTTATGGCTTAATCTGATATATTTTGATTATATGTATTACAAAAATTAATTTAATATTTGCTTTAAAAAAAAAAAAAAAACAACAAGCCAGGACAGTACAAATACCCCC